>NC_091715.1:2215000-3465000 GCF_041296265.1 Equus caballus | reverse complement strand
CAGTTTGTAACAGATCGGTTTCTTACAGTCTGTCCTGGCACAGTTTTCATGCCACTGTTGGGGAACTTCTACTGGCCTGACACTGGAAAAGGAAGCCCTGGATGGTGAAACTCATGATAAGATGTTTTCTGCAGTGGAACACTTGGATTCATTACTTCTACCACAGTCGATTCTTATGTTGCTGGGTTTTGAGTTGTGTTTGACATAAAATGCGTTAAAGCTTTCAGAGAGCCTTATCTGAGTATATCTTCAAGTTACAGCAAAAAATTCTACCAAATAAAATTCAAGAGGCAGAAAATTACTATCCCGTCAATGAGAGCTAATTTGTCAAGCCCTTACTGTGCATGTCACCATTCCTTTTCTAACTTGCAATTCACAGTGGCCCTAAGGAGCAGGCACCTGTGTTAGTCCTATTTGACAACTGAAGAAGTTGAGAACGGGAAACTAAGCTTTGAGGAAGCAGAACTTAGATTCAAAGCAAGATAGTGTGTCTTCAGAGCCCAAACTTTTCACCAATAAGGGATATGGCAAAAATTGCTAAGTCAAGTTCACGCACGTCATGGTAATACTAGCTAATTATCAGATAAAGAAAAACAGTAAATACTGTGACTGTTACTATATTTGAACTCTGAATTGTTTTAGATGTGGGACTCAGGTCATTTCCTGTATGTGAGGCACAAAGGATATATATTATATGTAAATAATAATAAATATAATCTATTTAAATAATAATAATATATCATATTATTTTAATTTATTATAATACAAATATATGAATATATTTTATGTAGAAAATATAATTATATTTATAATTAGAAATAAATATAGAAATAATATAAAATATTTACATGAAACAAACATTTATATATAAAATCACGTATAATATATACCATATATATTATACAATATGTAATATATATTTTCTACATTTATTTATATACATATTTTATATATTACATATAGTAAATATGTATATTTTACTTCTATGTATATATATCATTATATATGCAACACGTAAATATATGTATATTATCTCATACATAGTATGTATCATATCTATAAATATTTTATAAATATATAAGCAATGTTTTATATGCATATATAGTATACATATATGTTTAATGAAAATTGTCATGGATTTAAAATTGAATCTTTAGTAAATTTTAGGCAGAGAGGCAGTCATTATTTTTTGCACCATTTTATGCATTCTTGGCCATTCTGAATAACTTGAGGAATGGTAAAAATGTATAAATTCATTCATTCATTCACTCACTCTTTCGCTCACTCATTCATTCATTCAGTAAACCTTTACCCAGCATCTCCTTCATCCCAGCCCTGTGCTGGGGCTGGCCTTAAGAATGAAATAAACAGCTTTTACCATTCTAGAACTCAAAGTGGAAGACAGGGAAGTACAGCAATGAGAGTGGCAGTGGGTGTTGGAGATGGTACCCAGTGGAAGTCTAGACACAGACCCTTAACTTCATCTGGGAAGAATGGAGAGCGCTCTGTAGGATGCTACCCCAAGCCATGTGTCTCCAAATATGTGGGAGTCCATGCTCATGCAACAAGGGTGGTGGGTGCTCTTGGAAGACATAAATTGTGCCTTTGAAGTGTGAAGACAGGAAATTTGGGGAACCATGGCTTTTTTGTCATGGGCTCAAAAATAGAAGGTGTTGTTTGGAAAGGTGTAGGAAATGACGTTTACATCGTCCAGCTGATAAAATGCCTCAAATCACAAGATACACAGTTTGCACATTCTCCTGAATTCAAGCAGGAGGCGATGAAAGATTGCACAAAAGTGGTGTGAGCATATTTGTGATAGTTAGCAGGACTTTTCAACGATTACTCTTCCAAGAATGTGCTGGACATTGGGCTACAGTGCAGATTCTGATTCAACAGGGGTTGGGTGGATGACAGTTACATTTCTAACAAGCCCTCAAAGCAATGCAGATCTTGCTGGTTCCCAACTATCCTCAAGTGTTTTGGGGAGCATGATTCGAGATCATTCACTCTAGAAGCAGCTTGGGGATGGTCTGAATCAGGGGGTCCTGGGTGCAGAGAAAGAGTTAAGTAGGCAGCTAGAGCAATCTCTTTGAGAAATGAATTACTATCATCCTTTCAAAGGTAGTGGGAATAGGGATAAGGAGTGAGCAAAAAGTGAAAAAAAACCCAAACATTGCATAGTTATAGCTGCACATTCTAGAAGTGATAAAATGCAATGATCAAAGATGACCCTGAGCACATTTGAGTCAAGTTTGGTAACTTGCTGCAGCAAAGGCAAGGCACACGCAAGACCAGTGAGCCACCTGGCTGAGGAGTTCAGATGGGTAGACAAGGGCTTGGGCTTATGCTGTGTGGTTTTAGGAGGGCTAAATGGAGCAAGAATTTGTTCTGGATTGGTTGTTTTCTGGATAATTGGATGTCAATAACTTTCAGCTGGAAGTAAGAGGAACAGAGGATGGCTAGAGTTATCACTAAAGAAATCTTGGAATAAAAGACAATGTTGGGTCACTTTTAGTGGTTACAGACTGTCCCTGTTTTTGTCTTATCCCTTGATGGTTGTGGATGACCTTCATGTGAGGTTGTCTTGAATTATTTTTAGATGTAGTGCGGGCCACCCGCTCCATGACTTAGCCATTGATTATCAGGCTAGTTACTAGCTGACACATGCCAGACCTGTTTTTACTTTCTCAGAGCTTCCTTGAAATGTACTCATTATTTCACGTATTTTGGTCTGCCTGATTGGGAAGAAAAAAATCTACCTTCTGCAACGGAAGTAAAAGTGATACTTTCTCTGCAGATTCTCATTATTATATTTATGGAAATGGATATACAAAGAGAGGTCTTTTACAATCCTATGTTTCTGAAAAGTGACTATCAGCACAAATTCTTAGAAAACCTACAAATAATTGTGTTTTTTGGAGGCCAGAGCTTTAGGGAAAATGGGAGACACTGCCTTCTAGTGCACAATTGGCCAAAAAGGAGAAAAACCTGGTCCGAAGGAACAGGTGGAATCTACTAAAGGGAAGTCTTCAGACTAGCTCCTGCAGTCATTAGCTCCCAAGAGGACTGACCGCAGGCTGCTGGGAATTGAGAAAAATGGCCAGGGGTTAGGGCTAGGAGAAGCCTTGGCAGAAAAATTCTTCTAAGCCCCTCCTGCCAGGTCCTGAATGCAGGACCTTGGACTTGAGTGTTACTGTTGATGTAGGAAGAAAATGGGAAGATACATTACTGGCACCAGAAAATACACCCCTAAACATGTCCCATAATAACCGGGAAATCAGATGGTGCCCCATTTCCAATATTAGAAGCATTATTATGTCTCAGTGGTAAAGTCAGTTTTGCTCTTGAGTGCTTATCAGCTATCATCTGATGTACCTGGTCCGTAGGAAACATACGGCCCTTAGAGGGATTTTGGAAAATAAAAAAATACTGTCATCTCTCTATGCCTTGAGAAAACTGATAGCTTTAACTTTTAAAACTCTTTTCATGTACACCGCCCCACCCCCCCCCCCCCCCACACTGGTGCACACAAACAGATTAGGTTCAGAATGCATATAGAATCTTGAGGAGTGTCAGTTTATTTTAAAAAAGTAACTTATCTGTTTTTCTTATTGTTTTTCCTACGATGTTAGGTCCATTTCGTGTCATTAAATATTGGGATCTCATTTTTGCTGAAATAACATTTTCAAACGCTTGCTCTCCCTGCATCTCACCTGAATGGGTGAACATAGAACAGGAACTTGGCATATGAAGGTTGGAGAGTAAAAAGGAGAGAGAGTCACACAAGGACACATTGTAAATAATTTATCACATAGGAAAAGAAAAGGGTGCCTCTGCAGAATGTTTGCCAAACGTGTTATAAAACCAGGTTTTGAAAGAAGCGACGTTTGAATGACGAGAAAGCAGAGAGAAACCTGTTCGTAGCCAAAGATTTTCCTGTACTCGCTACCTAAATGGCGTGGCCTCAGCACAGGTTTTGTGAAATATGTGCCTGTGAGAAGAACCGAGTGAGCCCCAATGCACTGAGCTGTCCCCATACAAGTGCAGCAGGAACCCCATTTCCCCAGACTTAGGCAGCATGAGGAACCTTCATTATCTGATCTGACTGCAGCGGCCAATCCCGCATGGCTGTTTCAGAAGCTCCTTCTTCTGCCCTCATGGCATTGGAATAACAACCAGACCCTGACTGAGACCAGATCCCAGTTTCTGGAAAAAAAATTACTACTGTTTATTGTTGTCATTTAGGAAAACTAATCCCCTCTTTAATATCTATCACATGTTTATATGTGGTGTTTTCCATCCTGTCTCTCCCTACCTCTGCCATTCTAATTTATGAGCTGGCATAGTCCTAACAGAAAGAGAAATTAAGGGGGCATCTGGTCACCTTTGACTCCCTTTAGGTACATTTTTATTACAGACCTAAATGCTACTCATCACCTAAGAAGTTTTAACCTTGTTCTTCCAAATCGTTTTGCAATCACTTTTACGTGTATCCCATGCACTCTCAGAAATAAGGCACAAGTTAACATTTTAAGGTGTGTCTCTCTGTTCATTGGGGGCATATATAAGATATTATGTCATGTGGACAACTAACATTTTGTATTTTGAACTAATTATTGGGATGACCAGAGAAAATAACAATTGATATCATGTGTTCAGAAAGTATGCAAAAGTATGTGAGCGTTTGGTGATCTGTGTGTGCTGGAAAAACAAATTAACATTCCCTTTATAAAAAAAATTAGCAGATGACAGTTATTGTCTAAAATGGCCCCTGGAAATATTTTTCCAGCCTTGGGCTAAAGAGAGAAATGGATGATTTTGTCTTCTCTGATTTTGAAGAAATGGTCTGTGACTTCAAAATTATGCTATCTTTGTAAGTGTTTTAGTGTACAAAGTCAGACGAAATGTGACTTTCAGCTGTGGCCATGAAAATTAAATCTTACCTTTACCTTTGTCCTCGAAGGAGTTTGAACTCTTGGGTTTATGGACTCTTTGGAAAAATTGGAACTCTTGGAAAAATAATTTAATAGAAAGAGCATCCACTTTGGAGCCACGTTTCCTAGAATGCATGGATTCTCATCTTGGTGTTTACACCGAGAAGCTGTAGGTGCCTTATATTTAATTCTCTCATTGACCACATCACACTCTATTGCCTGCTTACGTTGAGAGAAACATTGGAACCACATAATACAAGATTTCTATGAATTATCCTCAGAAATTTGACTTTCATTATATCAACCCACCATACAATTAATATAAGTAAATACCACCATAATCCCGTTAGCAAACAGTGTATGACTGAGCCCACGTCACCTTTATTTATCTTAGATGGGAGCCCCCCCTGCTACATGTCCACACAGTCGTATGCTGTAGTAGTTGTCTTGAACTCAATATAATTTGGGACAATAGTTCAATTTCATGCATATTTTAAGTCATTTCTCTTATTTCCTGTCTTGATAGAGAGGCAGATCATGCAGTGAATGTGTGTGTGTGTGTGTGTGGGGGGGGGGGTTCTTAGATTTAATCACTTTTTCAAATGTTAATTCTTTTCCCCCAATTTTTCTCCATCAGTATAGCCTGTGGGCTGCTCAGTAAGAAAAGCTCAACGCCTCCATTACAAAATAATAATGATGATAATAATAATAATAATGGCGATCCAGATGAACGAGAGTCTCTCACAATAAAAACAGAAAAGGAACACAAAATGGGCATGTTTGAAGCAGAGGTGAAGGCAGAGAGATTCCATGAGGTTAGCTTAGGACCCCTGCAGTAGCAAGATCAAGTCAAATACACGACAAGATGATGTGAATTGAGAGGAAGCACACAACCCTGGGAGGAGAAGGAGGGAAGAAGTAGAAAGAGAGTGCCAGAGAAGGAACATTCCTGATTGAAATTTCCTGTTCCAGATGCAGTTTAGCCTTGTAACAGCTCTTGCCTAGTGGGTCTCTTTAACTTGCAAGAACATCCAAAATCAAAGACAAATCATCATTATACATGCAAAGATTTTTCATGACTCAAGCACTATTTGGATGCCCATAGATTTCACAACTCCTCCCTTACCCCTAGATTTTAGCCCTGTTGTAGGGTATTGAGGCACTTCATTAAGGATATCATGAACTCCAATGAAGGCTACATAAGAGAGGAAATTAGAAATAAGTGGATGACAGTGGTACTTCGTCCCTTCAATTAACTCAGTACTCATTCCTTTGAACATCTTATGGGGATTTTTCTCACTGAATATTCTACTTCCACAAAACCCAAACCTATGTTCCTATGCTCTGCACTTCATGTCATTTTTCTTCATCCTACAACACATCCTATTTGGAATAGCATCTTTCTTTTTCTTTTTTTTTTTGAACTGTAATAGCAAAATCACCTCAGAAGGGAGTTTCATATGAGGCATACACATAAATTTGTCATGAATCCTATTCTATTTCATCCTAAATTTTTAATGATTGCTCCATAAGACCAATAGTGCGACAAAATGACAGAGAGCAAGGTACGCCACCTGCCCGTTCTTTCCAATAACAAATCCAATTTGGACTGGAAGGCCACTTCCTCCAGCCAGAAGAATCAAATTGGAGAGGACTGTAAATTTGTTGGAACGGACATGTGTCAACAGCACTCTGAAAAGAAGTGTGTTGAAGAGAAAGTGTAATGCAGTTTGTGGTCTGAACAACACCTTATAGATTTTTAATGGAAAAAAAAAGTGTAGTTGTTGCTAGCCTAATGCACAGAACATATAGTACTAAGGGTCAATTGTTAAAATAATAGTACTATATAGAATACGGTTATGCAGAATGTCTGTTTTTACTGTGCACATTTTCAATCTAAAACTAGCTGTTAGCCTCCTCGCTTTGTATAGATGGTAGAGGCCATATAATCTGAAGTGTGCCAATGAGGGGAAACAGGGAAATGCACCTTGCTCCAGCTTCCCCTTGACCCCTTATTTAGGACTGAGCTATTAGTGGAAACTACTTTGCAGCCTAAGGAGCATAGATACTGTGTTTCTTGGGAGGAGTGGATGCTGATACCAACGGTGGTCTCATTGGTATTTCTTAAGATGTGTGTACAGAAGAGTAAATGACAAGGCACTTTCTTGCAGAATTGTAAATAAGGCCAGCAATTTTAGGACATGTATTTTTTATTATCAATGAATAATCACAAGAGAAACATCAATAAGTAAAATAAAAGCAGTTTTCCTTTGTCACTGATGGGAATAAATCCACATTCAACCTCCCAAGGGAAAGCTGTGTATCATTGTGCTAAGGAAGCTGGTTAGTTAACCTACAAGCCATGTGTCTGAATAAGAGTGAAGCATCGGGAGCTGTGGACCAAAATCAGGTCTGAATTTTTCTGCTCCTCTGGCCAAATGAAGGTCAAGTGACCTTGAACAAGTTACTTAATTTCCATGTGTTCATCAGCTAATGAGAGACTGTGTTTCTGCTGCTTGCACCCCAGAATCCACTTAAAGATAAAACAAAATGGCAGATTTGAGAATTTATTATAAACTCATATAAATCTCACAGGGTCCTGGGTAATCTGATTCCTTTTCAAGTTTGTTCCCAGGGAGTATGTGAAGAAAGTGGTACCATCACTCTATCCTGCCGACTTCTGGGAACTCTGCTAACAGCCTGGCATCATTTGTTTTTCATTTTCTCTCTATTCATTTGGCATCTTTACATCTAGCACTCAACTAGGTCCTGTGAGGATATACACAAATACAAGAGCATGCTTTGTTTATCTACCTTAGGAGGAAAGACACCTCTTGGGAGACTGTGCAGACACACTGTAAGGAAAAAGAGAATATGAGAACGTTTAGAATATAATACTGAACTATATTTAGAGGAGGCCATAAAACAAATTGAGAGAAAGTTGCATTGAGTAGGTGGGAGGCAGCCCAGACATGGTACATCTGATCTTAAAGGAAGCAGGGGATGTGAATGTTAAGGAGCAACTGCCAACCCTTCATCCCTATGATTATCACACACATATCCACACTCACAGGCACTACAGGAGGATGTTGAAATCCTAATAATCTGCCTGCAAGGAGAAAGAGAAGTGATGACATGGAGAAATATGATTTGGGCAATTTTGCAAGATTTTTATGGAACAAAAAGTGATTAGAAATTTTTCCTTAAATTTCTTGATCAGTAAGAGGTCTTTACATATGTGTGTATACATATATATTCATATATAGTAGTAAGTATACTATACATGTGTATATATATATATTGTTATACTGGCTGTAATGCATATTATATATAATATATAAAAATTAAATTATATATAATTTTATTATCTAAGATGGCTGTATATTTATATATTATACAAAAATACTGACACATATATAGTATATAATATATAGTAAATATTGCACACACACCCACACATATTCAGTATAAATATATATATATATACACATTCGTAACTAATTGTTGGGGAGAAAAAGGTCTGTAGAGCATATAAACTATTCTTTTGAAACATAACAATTGTATATTTGCTCTGATTTACTCTTGTAAATGCTATAGACAGTATTTGAACATAAATATTTACTTTCCTTGGGCTATTTGAATGATCTTTAGATAAGCACAATCTTTATCCTGTATATCAAAGTAACTTAAGCCTACATAAATATTTAAAAGGAAATACTTGGGGTGTGCAGTTAGTCTTTTAGTATTAGCATCTTGTTGAAACTTGGGGTCTAGATAATGGCATTATGCCTCCATCAAAGCAGAACAAATACCAGATTAGAGCTCTGTTGACAGCCAATGTGGCAAATCTCTCATTTTTCACATCCTTGTTCCAGCAACATAAAAGACAGTACTTGCAAATGTAAAAAGGCTATAACTGAGGTCAATTTTCTTCAATCCAGTTGGGATCTACGTCTTTATTGTTTCTTGGAGGAAAATCAAAGGCTAAATTTCGCTCACTGTTTTAGAAAATATTTTTACTTGAAGGACGTACACACACACAGAGACTATATTATGTATGGCTAAGGAAGTGTGTGTGGGGGTGTGTGTGTGTGTAAAACATATACTGTATATGGTAAATATATATCGTATGTGTTTATATATGTAAATATATAAATAAATGTATATTATACACTTATAAATATAAAGAATATACACATATAAATTTTACCATATATATGTTTTACATATGTACATGTTTTACTAAGCCATTAAAAATTCTTTCTATGAAGTTGATCGAGGTCCTTGGAAAAAGTGTTATTATAAGAACATTAGACAATGATTCTCTCATCTTCCACTTTTCTCACCTGGAGACAATATTTTGTGCGAGGCGAGAGAACTTGGTGTCAAACCAGACTGATTTCAATTTCCAGCTCCCACACTTACTGGCTGCTTAACATTGGATAAATTACTTAACATTCTTCATTTCTTCCCTCATGTGTTTTTAGGATTATAACATAAATAATGTCATATAAATAATGTAAATAATAATGTAAACATATTTAGGTTTCCCTATTTTTAACTGCATGTATATTAATACTACAATCAGAAAAAATATTTTAACAGAGAAAAAGTACAAATAAATTCAACGTGTCCTGTGAAGCCATGCAAGTGACCCAGTAGGTGGTGCTGTCTGCTCTATGTCAGCAGACAGTGAAAGCTTGAGGTGGAAAAGAAGAGAAAAGGATGGTGGATGATGTGACACAGGGAGTGTGTTGACGTAGGAAATGTAACTCAGATGACAAGACTTTCCATCAATCTTTCCAAAAGCTCTATTAAGGCACTTATCACCATCCTGCATGTAGAGCCATATGACAGTTGAACTTATTTTAAAGAGGAAGATTCTACGGTTTTGTAGAATCCTTTCCAGCTCAATGAACACTTCTTTCATTCAATTTCCCGGAAGAAACAGAAGCAACAACCCAACTTGGATTTTACTCTCAATCAGCAGCGAAGTGGAACTTTTAACAAGAGTATATGCATGTCTATTTTGTTAATGTCCTTGGATTCATGGTACATCCTCTGAAAGTTAAAAAAAATCTCCAAAATAGTATATTGGGAATTTACAGCGTCTCAAACTGGGGAAATTTCTACTGCTTTCAATACAAATTGGAGAATTATTGTATTTAGTTCTTGTAAAATCGGTTCTAGGAAAAGACGATAATTATTTCAAAATGATGGGAAGAGGAATATACAGAACTACGTCATTCTCAACTACGGCTCTTGAAAGAAGTGAATTATGCGATGTAGAATGCTCAATTGGGACACGTGAATTTTGCATCATACAAAAGATTGTGTTCCATAAAAGCTCTAATGCCTAGTTTATATTACATTTTTCATTGGAAATTTCCTTTGAAATTCTATTTTACCATGAAATTTATTGCATGGCACCACTAAAAGAATTCCGTACTGTTAGAATATATTGACACGTGATCCTTTATGAGATGTTCTTGTTTTTACAGCTGAGGAGACTAATGTCCTGAAGTGCCAAATGATTTGTACCAAAAGCTCTTTCTTAAAATCAGTCTATTTAAGCGATGTTTATTTAGTGATTTTTATGTGCCTGATTTCCTGCTAGCTTCTGGGACACACTAAGTTTCAGAGAGAAGAAGAGTTTACAGTTTAGTTGAGAAGGTATACAGTAGGAATTAGGATAAAGAATCGCAGTTTCAAACTGAGGTGTTCTTAATTGTACAGGATTTGGTGATGGAATAAAATAGGTGAGTGGCCTGCATACTTGGACTGGAACTGGCCAGGAAAAGTGACAGTTTGGCAGAGCTGAATCCTGAAGGATGGGAAGGAGCCCATCTTGAAAATGTTTAAAGGCAGGGAGGGAGGAAATGTCTAAACAGAAGAGCACTCATTAGAGGAGGTCAGGACCTGTATAAGAACTGAAGGAAATCTTGGGGGACTGGAATGCAGAGGGAATGGGTAGGTCAAAAGGTGAGGTTGTAAATGTGAGCAGGAGCCAAATCTATGACCTTGTAGTCCTGGTGAGAGATTGATAGATTCCTATAAAGTCACTGGGAAACTACTGGTTTAAACAGAATGGTGACATGAGGCATGCATCAACAGGTCAAGAAAGCATGCAGAGGTCAGAGGATGAGTGGGGAGGGCAAGATGGTCAGTGAGGTGATCAGTTGTTTTTTGTTTTTGTTTTCCTGGAGGAAGATTAGCCCTGAGCTAACAGCTGCCAATCCTCCTCTTTTTGCTGAGGAAGACTGGCCCTGAGCTAACATCCATGCCCATCTTCCTCTACTTTATATGTGGGACGCCTACCACAGCAAGGCTTGACAAGCAGTGCCATGTCCGCACCAGGGATCTGAACCGGTGAACCCTGGGCCACCGAAGCGGAGCATGCGCACTTAACCGCTGCACCACCAGCCGGCCCGAGGTAATCAGTTTAAAGTCAAGGCAGCAGTGCCAAGAGGGGAGGAGGTGGCTTGCATGAAATGGTACAGAAGAAGAGAAACAGATGGCTTCCATCCGTGTTCTGGGCGTGGAAGCTCAGGGGCTTACTTTTGGATGGGCAAGGGCAGGTATGGAAGAGAATAAACCAAAAGTTTACTCAATGAGCAGAAGCGAGTAAGCATTCTTGTCATTAGGAAGGGAAAAAAGAACTCTAGTGAAGAAATCAAAATATCTGTTCTGAACACGAGAAACGGGGAATCTTGTGAGATATCTGAGTGCCTAGGTCAAGTGTCTGACACCAGAGCTCAGAGAAGAGGTAAAATTAGCAAGCTTCAACAGTACATGGTATTTAAAACCCAGAGAACGGATGGTTGCACCAGATTTAGAAGTGCCTAGACGTCATTTCTGAAGAAACGCATTGTTCAAGTAGTATGTGTAGGTGGAGAATCCAGAATTTAACATTTTGAGGAACTGCCAAATTGCTTTCTAAAGCAACTGCCCCATTTTCCATTCCCACCAGCACTGTATCAGGGTTCCAATTTCTCTTTATCCTTGTCAACACATGTTATCATCTTTTTTTTTTTTTAATTTCAGCCACCCTGGGGTCGTGGTTTTGATTTGCATTTCCCTAATGACTAACAATATTGAGCATCTTTTTATGTATTTAATAGCCATTTATATTTCTTCTTTGGAAAAAAGTCTATTCAAATCCTTAGTTCATTGTTTTTTAATGGGGCTATTTGTCTTGTTATTGCTGAGTGAATCTACCCTTAAAGTTTCTTATAGTGGGGGAAATAAATTTAAGTAGATGGAAGAAAAATAAATCAAAGGGCATGGGGATTAAAGATGAACACCCAAAAGATGTTTGTAAAATACAGCTAGATATCCCTCCCTTGTCCTGGTGAGGATATTCATTCCTAAATCAAATGTTTTTGTTTCAAAGGTGTACACTGGCCTGCCTTTTTTGATCATGGACTTTTGGACTGAGAAAGCAAAGTTATTAACATATGTCATGTTTTGATGCAGTTTTGAATTGGACAGATACCAACAGTGTAATCTGTGGTTTGACCATAGAATAACACATGCTCTCAAGGAAATAATGTACTATGATCTGCTTTTATTCTTTATAATGGCCATGGGCTGATTCCTTTAACTTAGTCACTCTTTTGGAACAGTATTTTTGGTCACATTGTTTGCTACTAGGGCATAGCACCAAAGAAACCCCTGCCCCCATCTCCTGCTCTGATTGACAGGACACAGATGTCTGAAATCACATTATAACAAGTCATCCCTTTATGAGAAACTGCCTCCTCTCAATGGGCCTCTTTTAAGTTGCAAAATTACTGGAAAAAATATTCTCATATGAATTAATTTCTTCAATTATTTTCGAACTTATCATCATCTTTCTAGCAAATCTATTGAAATGGAGTAAGGAAGTAGGGGCCAGGTAAGGCTTCACATATTCTGTGATTTCTCTCCGACTAAATCTTTGAAATATAAGTTAATTTTTCTTTCTCTTTTATTAGGTTTACAGTTTATAATCCAAAACTGTGATGGAATAGTTAAATATCATTCAGCATCCCTTTTCATTCGTGTGTAATGGCAATGATATGTCTTTCATCTTTTTATTGATGTGCAGTTGAAAATGAAAGGGTTATCGTTTCTGCCATGTGAAGATTTCCAGAACTTGGCCACACTTCCTCATGCCAAATGTTTTAATGAAATTTGCTTAACTCATTTGTGCTGAATTTAAGACCAACTCTCCTCATTCTGCCTTTTGCGATGGTTGAAAGAAACTGCCCTCTTCTACCTCCTTAACATCTCTTCTTAGCCTCCTGCTAAATGCGGTGATGACATTTGTGCTCTGCACAGATATAGCCCACTGAAATATAAATGAGAACAGTCTCCTTTGCTATTTAATGGGCTAAAGTGAGTTAAGTCCTCTTATCATAATTTAGTTCTATATGATTCTCATGTAGTTAGTTGCATTGAGCGTGTTATAGCCATAACGAACAAGAGATTTAGAACATCAAAGGAAGGAAGGGAGATATTTAATGTTTTATTGAGTGCTATCACCTACCAGAGTAAGTTTGATTAAAGGAGCAAAATCACTATTTGCATAAATTTGTTCCAGATTTTATTCATAGCCTCATGAATGAATGACTCCTCTT
The DNA here is from genome assembly GCF_041296265.1 of Equus caballus. NCBI lineage: Eukaryota > Metazoa > Chordata > Mammalia > Perissodactyla > Equidae > Equus > Equus caballus. The sequence goes on along the minus strand of NC_091715.1, from coordinate 3,451,442 downwards.
CCTGACTGGAAAGACTTACTTAACAATAATTTTATCAGATGAAGATTGTGAATTATTGATTTGCACTCCAGAACAGTTCTTTCCTAGCAATAGTAGCAGTTTTTCCAATCCAGATCCCTCTAGCTCCTTCCTATATAAGACCCATCTTCTACACCCAGTGGTAGGGACCAATCATTTTGTTCCAGCGTCAAAACTATCCTCTTTCATTTTCTAACTTTTGGCAAGAGCACTGAAAGCAAATATTCAAGAGAATGGCAGGAAAGACCTAAGTAACTACCAGAATTCCAGAGGGCTGCATTTGCAAACAAGATACTTTGAACTCAGGGGTTGGCTTCTGCCAGTATTGGGGATGAGTCAAATAAGACAGAAATGAAATAGGAAATGGAAGAGACTCAGATATTTGAGCAAATAATGAGACATGTTTTGGGTCCTTGTAACACATTCTCCAGTTCTGACTTACTGCCTTGGACAATTATCTGCTGGACTTTATTTTTTCAAAACATTGGCCAGCAATCATCCTCTCAACTGAAACTCATGATTCTACCTGCTCCTTGCATCCTGCATCCTTATGAGTTGTCATCTATTGCTTCATCACAAATTATAACAAATTTGTGGCTTAAGACAACACACATTATCTCACAGTTTCTGTGGGTTAGGAGTCCAGGCATGGCTTAGCTGGGTCATCTGTCTCAGGGTCTCTCACAAAACTGCCATCAAGGTGTGGCCATAACTGAAGTCTCATCTGAAGGCTTGATTAGGGAAGGATCCACTGCCAAGCTCAATCAAGCTGTTGGCAGAACTCAGTTCCTTGGGTGTTGTTGGATTAAAGATCTCAACTGGTGTTGTATCCTGATCAGGCTGCCATAACAAAATACCACAGACTGGGTGAGTTAAACAAGAGACATTTATTTCTTACAGTTCTGAAGACTGGTAAGTTCAAGAGCAAGGTGTCAGCAAACTAGGGTTTCATTCTTGGTCTTCTTATCTTGACATGCAGGTGGCCACCATTTCCCTGTGTATGTGCGTGATCTCTTCTTTGTGTGCATGGGGAAGGAGAGAGCTCTGGTCTCTCTTCTTATAAGGGCAGTGACTCATCATGGTGGCCCCAACCTCATCTAAACCTAATTATTTCCAAAGGACTCCACCTCAAATACTATCAGATTGGGATTTAGGGCTTCAACATATGAATTTGGGTGGGAAACAAGCATTCAGTCCATTACAATCGGCCAGAGGCTACCCTAATTTCCCTGTTGTGTGGACCTCTCTAACATGGCTGCTTAATTCATCAAACCTTATAAGTGGAGAAGGTGATAGAGAGAGGGCTAGCAAGACAGAAATCAGAGTCTTTTTGAACTAATCACAAAAGTGACATCCTATCACATCTGCCCTCTTGTGCAGGTTAGAAGGAAATCACTGAGACAGCCAGCACTCAATGGGACAGAATTATGCGAAGATGTGAACACCAGGATCTGGGGTTCATCAAGGTTTATCTTAGAATCAGACTTCCACAGGGAGCTTACCAAACCCTTCAGCTTGATACTATCTGGGTGAGGTTGAGAAGTGAACAGAGATAAAGGATGCCCCCAGTTTATGTCTGCCTCTCAGCCTGGCATCCTCTGTTGATGGTATCTCCACAGGCCAAAAGATAATCAAAGGATATATAAAAATGATGGACTCTAAACTACTCATATAGAATTTAGAAGCTGAAGAATGTTAACCACACCCCCATAAAAATGCTTCAAGGATTACAGAAAGGAATGGTTCTTCCATATTCTTTGCCGCAACCCCAAATCTTTTCTTGTAAAGATAGTAACTAATTGATCCTGCCCTTCGCCCTTTCCAGATAAAATCTGATGGTAAACTCACTCACTCCTTTTGCTCCTTTTGGAGCCACCAAAACTAATACCCGATGGATCACATGCAATGAGATAATGGTGTGAGAAATATAACATTCGTTCTTCAACATGTTGAGGAAATGTCAAACAATCCAAAGTGAGGGACATTCTCAAAATAACTGATCCGTACTCTTCTAATGTGTTAAAGTCAAATAAGACAAGTGAAAATTAAGGAACTGTCAGAGCTTGGAGGAGAGGAAGAAGACACACAAACTAAATGCAACGCAAGATGTTGACATTAGAGACAGGCAGGTGAAGGGTATGCAAGGACTCTTGATATTATTTTTGCAACTTTCCATGAGATTAAATTTATTTTAAGATTAAAATTTTACAAATATTTGGTCACATGATTTCAAAAATAATTTTGTTATTGTTATTGTTGCTGTTCTCTTACTCAATTTAGATTGCTCAAAAGAATCTCATAAAATATGCTTTAAGACTTGAGGTTGAAAATTGTCAACAGTAAGGAAAACTTTCTAATATTTTCATTGACTGTGAAACCAACTGAAGTACCATTTCTTTATGACATGGAAATTCAATGGATCAATCCTGTGAGCTTACAAATCAATAACAACCATCAAAAGTAATCATAACGGCGTCAAGATTCAGGGGTGATCTTAAATGATATATTTGTCAGAAACCAAAGCTGCAGGATAGCAACTGTTTTGAAATGTACAATACCTTATGAAATTTACTATTGATACTACCAATAAAAACAAAGTTTTCAAATTTGTAACAATGACTAAAAATTTGGAGGATAATGCACACAGTAATACAGGAAGAAAAACATTTACAAATTGATACAAAAAAATGAGAAATGATACCTACCCACTGTCTAATTTGAAAGAAACACCGTTCATTCTTCTCTGTAAAATTCACAGTGAAGTTTAAGTCTGTTATCAGTATATAATCAGACACCTCAATTCTGAGATAATTCAAGTTAAAAATAAAGTTACAGTGACACCTTCTCTAGAATTCTTGTCCCATTGTTATTCTATAGCACATTTTCTTATAAATTTTATTATAATGATTATTTACTCTTTTAATTATTGTAAATTTCATGTCGGTTATGGCCATGCAAACATCTCAGTGCCACTTGTATGTTCCTACACAATGAACACAAACATAATTTCATCTTGGCCACGTACAGTTAGTTGGAGTCTACTTAAATGTCAAAGTTTTAAAATTTTTATTTAGAAGGGTACATTTGTATATAATATACAATATAATTGTATATAATTTGTGTATACAAAATACCTCAGACTGGGTGACTTAAACAAGAGACATTTATTTCTTACAGTTCTGAAGACTGGTAAGTTCAAGATCAAGGTGTCAGCAAACTAGGGTTTCATTCTTGGTCTTCTTATCTTGACATGCAGGTGGCCACCATTTCCTCGTGTATGTGCATGATCTCTTCTTTGTGTGTGTGGAGAAGGAGAGAGCTCTGGTCTCCCTTCTTATCATATAACAATATAATCATATAATCAAACTAAATCATATAATAAAGAGAGCTTATCCACTGGGGATAATGAGTCAATATGTGTCCTCTTCTATTCTTCATCAGCATAAAAGGGGCTTCTTGTGCAGAAGCACATAAACTGAGGTTTGTCCACAGAAAGCTGAATGGTGGTGTTGTTCCTGCAGATTATTTTCATGTCTATATTTAATGAAATATAAAAGAAGTCTACTGGGCTGCAAATCAATTCTGAATATTTGATTTGGTCCTCTAAGAGCTCAGGTGCTCCATGAACAATGTCTTGTCTCAAAGCCTTGCCCAGCCTGGCTTATGGTAGACTCTTCTTTGTCTGTTGAACTAACCTGAAGCATCTGCAAGGGAAAAAATAAGCATTGATGATTATGTAATTTCCACTATTGTTACATGTTGGATGAAGGTTTTCTGATTGTGTAATGATATAATCTAACATGGCCATAATCCATGTGCAATGAGACAACAATATCGGGAATATGACACTCTTTCTTCAACATGTTGAGGAAATATGAGAATTATTATCAGTATCTATTGATGGTTCTCAATGAGGGGATCAATTTTCACTTATATTTCTAGTGAACAGCCTCAAAGAATCATTGATGGCATGCATGACTTCCAAAATCCTTAAATTCCTTCACAATTTAAAAAGATGTTTAAGACAATGCTAAATATTTGCCTTTCAATTCCCCATTTCCATTAGAGTAAACTGGAGAGCCATGATGAGGTCATTATTTCATCTTCTCAATAATAAGAAGAAAAGCTTCTTAATAGGCTCCGATTACTTGCCTGAAACTTTACTTCCACTTTATCATCTAGCACTCATCATATTATCATGTTGGTATTATTAACTTTTTCGTACATCTGAGGTAATAGATATTCAGAGCGATGATGTATGTCCTAAAGTTACAGAGCTCTTCTATGGCCAGTTTGAGGTTGATATTCACATCTGTAGCGCCCCCAAATTATTGCTCTTTTTCCTATGGTAATTCATTCCCTCGTTACTTAGGTATTGTTTCACGTTTCAAGGTGTAAAGAAGATGGATGATTGAATGAGTACATTTTGAGTCACATGGAAGACATTGCATTCAAGTCTACAATGAATATTAATTCAAATATCAGGATTTGGAGCCACGTAAACCTCTTTTGTTTCCCAATGATGAAACAGAGCCCTAAGAGTTTCCACAGATACTCAAAGGCTGTGTTAGGACCTAAAAGCTGGATCTGTTGATTCACTTTAAGAGTACTAGCATATTGTATATCAAAAACTAATCTTAAGGCAGGACTGATTTTAAGAAGATTCCAGAATTCTACTTATAATATACAGGAAGGAAGCAGAAACTATACATACCACAAAATCCACAGTTAGCAGATACTATGAGTTATGCCATTTTCAGTAGATTATAAATTACAGAAGATTAAATGACAAATCAAGAAATTTCTCTTTAGCTAGATGAAGAAATAGTGTTGAGCCAGGCATGATGAAGCTTCAATGATTGGGAATGTTGCTGTCCTACCAGCTGTTTATTCTGAAAAATATAAAAGGCATGAAATAAAGAGCTCGAAGTCTGAGGAAATCACTGTTGTCTGAGAAGGAAGCAATTTCTTTGGACTTATTGACAATTTGTACTATGAGAATGTCACTCCTTCTTGCCAAAGAGGATATTATGTATACATTTGATATGTAACAAAATTACTACAAAATGAATGAGGCTGCTCAGTGGGTGCTAGAGACTGAATTGAATGTTTGTGTTCCAAGAAAATTCATATGTTGAAATCTAATCCCTAATGTGAGGGTATTTGGAGGTGGGGCTTTTGGGAGGTGATTAGGTCATGAGGGTGGAGCCCTCATGATGGATTAGTGCCCTTATGAAAGAGACCCCAGAGAGTTCTCTCCTTTCTCCTTGTGAGGACCCAGTTAGAAGATGACTGTCTGTGAACCAGGAAACAAGCTCTGCTCTTACAGACACTGAACCTGTCAGCACTTTGATCTTGGACTTCCCAGCCTCCAGAACTGTGAGAAATAAATTTCTGTTGTCTATAAGCCAATCCATCTATGGTATTCTGTGACAGCATCCTAAATGGACTAAGACAGTGGGAGTTTTTTAAACCTATTCACCTCACAAATTTGTATATCATATAGATCTTTTACTGCAGATCTAGGTTATATTCTCTTAGGTTCTCAAGTAGACTTTACAATGACAGTTTCAACTGAAAGAGGAACAACTTAACAAAAACTTTGAAGATATTAGAAATGGTGGGGAGAGAGAGAATTTCTCCAAGTTCTCAGTAATTCACTCAAGGAATGTTGTGAGAGTCTCTACTCAGATGAACAGTTTGCTTCAAAACACATGTAAATGTGCTCAACACAAAAGTTTTGTGGTTGGAATACCAACTTTCACGAGCCACCATCTGGGGAATGTAAATAACACTCAGAAAAACTAGGTGTCCAAACACTAAAAGAAAAGGTGCATTAACAGGGCAACTTACGACACTTATGACCTAGGCAGCTCTCTCCTAGGTGCTAAGCAATATTTAACAATGTGGGACCCTCACTCCTTCATTCTACTCCTTTTTTCTAAATTCTCTTGGTTATTACTTTCTACTCATTTTATCTCATCTCCTCCTATATATATATATACATATATATACACACACACACACACACACATTATATATATACATTTTATATATGTATGATACATATAAATAATATATATTGTATATTATATATAGTATATATTGTATAATATATATTGTATATTATGTATAATATATAATATATTGCAGTATATATTATGTATACATATATAATATATAATATGTATACATTCCCATTCTCTTGCGGAATCATTATTATCATCATCGTCACCACCATTATCATCATCACCATCATCATCATCATCATTAACTTCATCATCACCATAACCACCATTATTACTATCATCACCATTATCATACTAATCTTTTTTTGTTAACAATTAATTCAACAGTTCTCTGAATGCAAAGAAATTGAGATTCTTCAAGGGACATAACCAGGTTTTTCTTCTACTATATTCAAAAGGTCATATCATAAAGGATGAGAAAACTCTTTATAGAAATCTCGCTTAGAAATAGTTGTGGAATCCAGACGAGCCCAGTTTGTGAACCCGCAGGTAGGAGACTCAGGGCCCGATACAGGAGGGCTAGCATCCTGATCTAGGAGAGTCAGGTGTTCCATAGGGAACAATCTAAGTATCCTTCACCTTCACTTCTTCTTTCGTTACTTACAGAACCAAGATGAGACACAGAGGCTTTCCCCAGTGAGCTGCTGAGAACATCTTGCGTACCACCCTCTCTATGTAAAGAGTTGGTTTAGTGAGACTCAGCTAAGAACTCCCATCGGTGGTTATAATTTGACTCCCATCCAGATGAACTCTTTTGAGTTTAATCCAAAGCAACACTAAAATTCATGTTTCCAAAATATAAAAATTAGTTTCATAGGACATGACTAACTATGAGAAGTTAAAAGTGAGTGGCAGCCAGCTATGGCAGCCATAAAAATGTATCGGGCACATCTTTGAGAGCACTATTGATTGAGGGTTCCAGCTGCTGAGCTCTGGAATTTATCATACCACTGCATTTGAATCAAATGTAAGCCTTGCAGGGTCTGCTTCTTTTCAGTGCTTGAAAGTATCAGGAAGATTAAGGCAAGCTTATTTCTGGGTGTCACAGGATGCCTTTGTCAGTGATTTGTGACTGATTTGAGAACCTTCTGACACATTTGTGGAACTCTTTCAACTGTGCTGCAAGCTAAGATATTTCCTCACCACTACACTTCCTTCCTTCCATGGGTCAGACACTCATTACGGTCCAATGGCTCCCCCAGTACCTCCTGGTCCCCTCCCCATGTTCTGTCACAAGCATCCCCCTAATAAATATTTTGCACATCTAATCCTGTTTTGTCTGTTTCTCAGAGTGCCTGGACTAACATATAAACCTTGATTAAGATTATTTAAAGAAAAAAAAGCAGCAAAACGAGGACCAAAATAGATATACCTTTTCATTCCTGCTTTAAATTATGTGTTGCACCTGTAATTTTTCCATGGAAAATGGAAATAGTAGTTCTCTATAATTTTAAGTCTATTATTCAAAAAAAGGAACCAACTCTAGAGTATTCTTTGTTTTTGCTTAACTTTTGAATTCTATCATAGGCATTTACCACCTCACATGAAACAATATCACCAAGAATGTCTCCAACTTGACACCCAGCACAGTACTACTCACAGTACCACCAAACAGCAGGCACCTAAGATTCCATCTGAAGTGCTCAGCATTCTCTCAGATTTCAGTACTGTGCATTCTACTGCTGAAAATACATTTCTATGTGAATGCTTTGCCTTTACCTCAAGTTCACATAAAACTGAACTCATTAATTTCAGTCAAAGTTGGAATCATCTCTCCTGTGTCTTTACCTTGGTAGCAGCCTTTTTCCACAGATGGTGTCAATTTAAGCTCCTCCACGCAGCCTTCAGGTGGAGCCCTGAACCACTGGCGCTGTGCTCACAGATGTCTCAGAGTTTGCTTGTTTCTGGTGGGTTTCATTCAGTCCATGCTCGGCTCCCACGAATAACCCATTTAATAGATGTGAGATGGGAGACATTGATACCTTGACCTAACTGAATCATTCACTCGACCCTTGATGATAAGGTAAAAAAGATTCCTAATTAAATATTGTAAGTAGATGGAAACTAGTATAATTCCAAAGGGTGGATGGATGATTCCAGGAAGAAAAAAAGAAAGAAAGTCCTCTAGTGTATAAAATAACTTTAACTTCTTCATTCACCCCTGAAGCTCATCCCATCTCATTCCATCATCATCATCACATGTCCGATCATTAACCCTTGTCTCTGGGAGAAGGTGAGGGCTTGCACGAGGCTCAGTGATGACTGCTTTAATCTCCTGTTGCTGCTGTAACAAATTACCACAGACTTAGTGTCTTAAACACTGCAAGTGTATATCTTGTTCTGGCATTCTGGATGCCTCGTGAGGCTAAAATCAAGATGTTGGCAGTTCTATGTTTATTCCTGGAGTCTGTAGAAGAGAATATCTTTCCTTGCCCTATCCAGAGTCTGGAGGCTTCCTGCATTCCTGGGCTCATGGCCCCTTACACCTTCAACGTCAGCCATGAGCATTTGAATCTCTCTCACAATATCATCTGTGTGATACTAACTTCTGCCTCCCTCTTCCACATTTAAGGAAGTGATTACATGATGCCCGCTCAAATAATCCAGGATAATCTCCCTGTCTTTAAGTCAGCTATCAATTTTAATTCCATTGGCAAACTCACTACCATTCTGCCATGTAACCTAAGGTATTCACAGATTCTGAAGGCTAGGACATGGACATAGTTGAAAGGTGGATTTATTCTGCAAATCACCATGGCCGTTTCCCATATGTCTTACCAATGAAAGGAGAACAAATTTAAAATTTGACACAATCATTTTGACATGGTTCTTTCAAACCAGCCAGGCACGAGCGTTCTTTGCATAAAAGAGCTGAGTCCATTTTATTCCCTCAAAATACCACAACACTCCAGCCCCAGAAAGAGCACTTGATTACTTCATCTCCCAAATTCCAGAGATCAAGTTGAAAAAGAGGATGATAATTTGGTAATTTTTAGCACTGTGATTCTTCATATTTTTAATCTAAGAAAACTAACCTCTAGCTTAGTATAATTATGTCAACATGTCTCATGGTTGAAAATTTTAAACCTCACCCAATCCGGTGATTCGTATTTAATTGTCTACTAGAGAATTTATAGTATTGGTTTAACCATAATAGGTGGAGTAAAGAAGCGAGCCAAGAGAGGAGAAATCCTGTGTCATGTTGAGGAAGTGCCCCAGGGAGAACCAGAAAGGAGGGTAGTAACATAACATTTCAGACTCAGCATGATCTGCAGGAACTCTGAAGTGTAAATCAAGATTGTTCTTAGTTTTAATCAAGGAGGATAGACTTTCATATGCGCTAATGGTCACCCTACGGGAAGTAACTCGAAGATAGCTCTGGGTTTCTGCACTTGTGGATGGAGATCTCAGCAGCCTAAGAGTAGTTTTCTCAAGAGTTACAGAAGTGGGGAGTTGAACAAAACACACACGCACACAACACACTCATAAACACACACACGCACGATATGTCATGGTGCACAGTAACAGTTTAAGGATAAAAGTAAACCAAAGGGTCTGTGTTTCCACACATACTATTTGCTAAACAAAATATTGATAATATCCTTATATTAAAGGAGTACACTTTGGAATGGTAGACATTTGAACAAAAAATAAATCAAGAATGTGTTCCTAATTGGGGTTTATTAAAAAATAGTGTTGGTATTGCAAAATGCTTTATGTTTTCCTTCTACATGTAAGCTCACAAGCTATCACCTTTCAAGAAAAAAAGTTTTACAAAGGACAGATCATCCGTGTCAAAAATAGATCCCTTAGTGCTTTACCTGCTCTGTCATGGGAACTTTGTGACAGCTTTTGGCAAACTCAAAATGCAGTAGTATGATGTCTGGGGGAATCTGGTCTTCGAGAATGCACTGACTGTCTTATGCTTTGGTCCTGTCTTCAGTGGTTGCTAATATACTGAGAAGACAATTCAGTCGTTACAACATATTGTTAAAATTCAGCAAAGTACACCCATCGCTGGAGTGTTTTCAAGTGGACTTCCAAGTAAGTCTTAACATTTGATGATTTCAGAATGCAATTTAGTGAGAACTGAAGAATTTTCAGAAATTAGAGAGTAAGCGTAGAATACCTGGACATCATGTAAGAGATTAAAGCCCCCTTTGGAAATGTATTGCACTCATTTTGATGGACCACAGGGTACAGTTCCAACTCTCTTTAATCAACAAAGCAATCTTCATTCCACCTCCAGACCTCATAAAAACAAATGATGTTGGCATTGTAGATTTTTGCATCTTCTCTATCAGGGCTCTGCAACCTAAGGCCCAGGTGTCCAGTGCAACCCACCCCGTTTTTATAAATAAAGTTTTATTGGAACACAGCTATACCCATGTGTTTATGTATTATCTATGACAGCCTTCTCACTATGATGGCAAAATCGAGTAGTTTGCAGCTAGAGCCAAATGTATTTACTATCTAACCACTTAAAAGAAGAATTCCAATTGCTATCTAGATAAAAGGCAGTTCTATTATTTTCCCCACACCAGGGCTTGTGAATGCGATTGTCCAAAATAGCAGTAGTAATTTCTGGTATAATAGAATTTTGCTGTGAAGGATAAAGGCTTGGGACATATCCACACCAGTTCCTGTGATTAATAGATTAATTTATTATATAGAGTGATATTTTGAACTCAGAATGTCAGAAGTGACATTGGAAAAAAGAAGAGTTAAGTCTTAATTAAACACAGCACAGCATCTCAAAGACCCATTTCACATTCGATTAACACAGCATTTAATGACGCCGGAACTAGTTCAGAATTATCACATTGACATAAATTCCAGCTGTTTTCTACTGTGTTGTCTTTATCTATAACCACAGCTGGGTCCAATCAGGTCGAGTGTTGCCATTAAGCTATTCTCCAAACTATTTTCAAAATAGAGAACAGAGCATGAAATAACCTTCAAATCATTCCTCATGCCTTTGTCATTAAAAAGTAATTTCCTCCCAAACCCTCCCAAATCATTTATCACTCACCTCCTTAGTGAGAACTTATATTCTGTAAAGGTTCTCAAAACTTTTTGACCCAAAAACTAATCATGCTTTGGTTATATGAACATGTTAGTTTACATTATTCTAAGCCTTAAAATCAGTAATTTGGCTACATTTTATATGATTTCCCTTGACAGTAGCGTTTAGATTTTGTTGTATGAACTTTAATTCTGCAGTCTACACATTTGGTCTCTTTTTTGTTATAGTAATCCCTAAAGTTAATCTTAATTTACTCACAAAATAGGGTTGTCTGCATTTTTAATTCCCTAAGTATAGCCTTGCAACTTGACTTATTTGACTGGAAAGTTTTCCTAGCATAATCACTGCCCTTTATATATTTCTGGTAACATTTTCTCCAAGCTTTGTGTTCTAATGTGTTCTGAATGCTAATTCTATTGATTAGAATCTCTTAATTATTTTAAACATTTTTCATGTAAATGCATAGCAATTTTTTTTTTTTATAATACCCTACAAATGCCATGTCTAAGTTATGGGCCATAGTGTAAGGAGTTCAGAAAGCTCTTCTAAATAGTAAGTAATTTGGTAATTAAACTGAATTATATTCAGAAATATAGAAACAGGAAACTTATTTATGCTTAAAGGTAATGAGTGAAGAATATTTCTAAATAAATATTTCTAAGTAAAAGTGACTCCCATTCAGTTGCCAAGTCGGTATAACACATATACATGACTTTAAAATATTTATCATAAAGGGTATTAAACTTTAAGAAACTATGTACGAACTCCGTCTTGTGGCTAAGAGCTTACTTGGCATATATCTCCATGATTATTCCTTGACTAAAAGTAGGTGGACTTTCAGAAAAATGCCCTAATGCACATACATACAAAAATGTGCACACTCATGGGCTTCAGATAGAGAACTTCCAGTTTACAGTTTAGTAGGGAAGACACAAAATCCAAGATCAAGAAACTGTAATTAAAGACAGAAGCATAGTACACTGTTGGTTCCCTACCAACTAGCAAACTCTTCTTTCTCTTTGTGGAGGAACTCTTGTAGCAGGAGGCACTGCAGGGGGATTTCTTTACAAATCATTTAAGGGAATAGTGAAACCACAAATGTTAGTGTAGGAACCCAGGGCTAGCAGCAGCAGAGCTGTCACTAGGTCCAAAGAAATGAAGAAAGAGAGAGGTTATCAATGCCCGAAAGAGGAAGCTTTGGGTAGGGGTAGCTGTGATGTGACCTTCTGAAAAATCATGATAAGGCCACTTCACAGATTTAGAAACACGAACTCCCTTTTTCCTGCCAGAGATTTCTGTTGGAATTACCAACCAGGCTTCCAGCTCTCTGAGGAGCCCACTGATGTAATCCATACGGTTCAGCCACAAGGGAGAGAGAAGAATAGACAATGGGTCTGAAGAGGCAAGTAAAAGATATTTTTCATAATTTTGGTATTTCTCGATATGAACCCAATCCTAACATGTTTCAAAGAATCATGATCCTATTCTTTGATCCAAGGATGATTATTCTCGGTGTAAGTCATTCTCAGACATCTCACCACTCTTTCTTGAGATTCTTTAGGAGTGAGAATCTAAAACCAATAGAAAGTTTAAATAGCTTATATTGTGGGACTTCTGGGGAAGGCAAGAGGAGACAGCTTCTCTTCTACCACTAGACGTTATTGTGTGTACTGTGTATTTATTGTATTGTTCCATGATGTATAGTATGGTGTGTAGGACTGGAACTGCCATCTTGGGAAAGGAAAGGAGCTACCTTTAGGAGAAAGATGGCAGAGTGGAAAGATGGAAGGAGCATGAGTCTTTGCAAGTATTGTTGAGTCACTGGATTTGTCAACATGGGAGCCTCATGCTTTGGTAGTTAATTCTTTGTAGGATAATACGATTATTCTCATAGTTAAAGCCATTTTGAACTGGGGATTTTTGTTACTTTCAGCCAAAGGCATTTCAATCTGTACAGGTTTCATTAAAGGCATTATGTGTAACCTGAGTGGTAAATTGAGACCATTTTATGATGCCAAGGTTGTTGGAATGCTTGAATGGAAGGAATTTCATAATGAGGACTAATTAAAGTTATTAAACATTGGAGTGTCATGTAGAAAGGAATACATATTGTGAGGTGAAGAGTGAGATACAGCATAGAGAGATGAGCAAAAGCATTTATGCAGTAATTGAAAAGTGAAGTGTCAAGAATCTGAAACAGAATAGAAATCTATGAAATGGAAAGTAAAACTATAGGAGAGGGGCCAGCCCCATGGCCCAGTGGTTAAGTTCGCATGCTCCGCTATGGCGGCCCAGGGTTTCTCTGGTTCAGAGCCTGGGTGCAGACATGGTACCACTCTTCAGGCCACGTTGAGGCAGCATCCCATGTACTACAACTAGAAGGACCCACAACTAAAATATACAACTATATGCTGGGGGGATTTGGAGAGAAAAAGCAGAAAGAAAAAAAAAATGATTGGCAACAGTTGTTAGCTCAGGTGCCAATCTTTAAAAAAAATTAAAAAGAAATGATTGGCAACAGTTATTAGCTCAGGTACCAATCTTTAGAAAAAAAGAAAAAAAACTATAGGAGAAATTCACTGAAAAATACAAAACTACAAGACAGATTGGGGCAGGATCAAGGAAAGGAAGAAAAAGAATACTAATTAAAAAAAATGGTCCCAATTATGTCTTTCTTTAAAGCAATTGAAGCACTTGATAGATTTTTTTAAGAAACTAATCTATACTTCAGATTTTATTGCAACTCAAATTGTCAATGTAACAAAAATCATTCATCTGAGGGTTGCTTTCTTTCAAGGATTATTAATGCAGATGTCAAAATTTCAACATAGTAAATAAATATGGATTTGATGAACAGGAATAGATTTTCAAAAAACAAGATAAATTGCCAGGAAATTAAATAATCTTCTCAATGTCCTTAAACTATGAAGGTAAGATAGTGAAATTATTTTTCATTGTTTTTTTAACTCATGGCCAACAGTATTTAGCAAATGACCAGACATTGTGCTGAGACTAAGTATGTAAGGGATGAGAAATACAGGGCTGCCTTCAAACAGTCTACAATGTAAAGGTTAAGAACCAACAAACAGTTGAAACACAATGGAGAAAGTATCGTAATTTAAGTATACCTGGTGTGTGAACTGAAGTTCAGAGGATTGTCATCTAGCAAAGCTTGGAGTGGGATAGAAAAGAGGATCAGGGCACTGTTTCTGGAGAAAGTGAGCCTAAGGTGAATTTGGAGGAAAGACAATGAATTAAGGAGGAGAAGGGATCCACGAATATGACATTCTTTCCAAGAATGAAGTTGGCTGCCACAGGCCGTTAGGCATGGCTGAGACATAAGCCGCTTCTTCAGGAAGGGAGCTAAGTAGGGCTACAGACGTATGGCCACATCAGAAGGAGTTTGTTATTCCTAAATGAGATACCTTGTTCTTTTTTCCTCACTTTTGTTTACAAAGGAGACTTGGCTGCTCACAAGTAAATGTTTCATGTAATTTCTTAAGCATTTGAGATGCTTCAGGAGCATCTAAATAAGTATCATTTGTTCTAGCAAAATCAACCCATTATTTCTCCCCTGGGGAGTGTGTAACCAAAGGATCTAAGGTAATACCTGTTTTCACATCTTTTTTCTCCTTGCTAGGAAATAAAAAATGCAATTTTAGTATTAAAATTATAGTCATTTCTTTCACCCCAGATTGAATTCATTCAGAGACTTCTTACATTTCCATGATTAAAAGAATGTGTGTGTCTGTGTCCTATAAGTGAGTCAACATTTATGAGAGTTGATAAACCTATTAGGGTCAATAAGAACAAATTGCTTGTACATATGTTAATATGAAATCACTTATGTGAGTTTGATTTGTGTAAAATAAATCATTAACATGTACATATTTAATTTCAGCTTCAAGTGATGCGGCTCTTGAAACAAGATTTGTAATCCCAAATGTTCTCACTTGTTATTTTTGTAAAGACCAGATTGAAATTTAACCATCTTTATCCTAAATCAGTGGACTGTCAGAGTAAACTAGCTCTTAGAAATAAAATTAGATTGAAAAATATTTTAATGCCCCCTTCTAAGTATGAAATTATAATATTAATGAAACTATTATATATCCTTCTGAAAAGAAGCTTATGAATATGACTTTTCTGCTCTGTCTCAACATAAAATCACATTAGGGATGTACTTTGTACATCTTTGTGGTTAGACAGTCTGAAACCAAGGTTGTGCAATTGCATGGATTCAATAACTTGGCGAAAGCTTTTGTTTTCTTTAAATTTTCTACTTAGTTTTTGAACACTCTGAACCTTGAAAGGATTTATCAGAAGGTGAAATCTTTGCTTTTACAGAAATCTTTGCTACCATCTGAAAACAGTAATTACTAGTCTTTATTTTAGGAATTGACATATGGGTTTCCTAAATTATAAGAAATTATTTTTTTTGACATTTCTCATGATATCAGCAAGGTTAGACAAGATATCATCATTTAAGCAGCAATTATTCACATCTTTTGAGTCACAAATACCGATGAGTATCTGACCAAAATTATTTACCTTGATCAGAAAAATATACATATGTGCCATTGCATGTAAGACAACTTCAGGGATTTTCAGCCTGTATGTGGATCACTGCTTAAGAATGCTCCCTTCAGAAAATAAAATATCCTTGGAAGAACAAGCTGCCTTTCTTAATTTGGGAGAAAGACGAACTTAAAGAAATAACTACCAGCAATGATTCACAATGAAAATGTGTTACCAGTATTCCTTGAAATGTCTGCACATAAAAGAAAATGATTTTTCATGGCCTTAGTGTTCATGTCGATGTTATAAGAATAATATGCAGCTCTGAATGCTCAAACAGAAGTTTCCAAAGGTGGATGTTTCTTAGGTAAAAGTCCTAAGTAGTATCCAACACCAATGGGTTCTTCAGTCGGTTCCCGGTGGGTACCACAGTGGCGAGTTGGCTTTTGTTGTTGCTGATTTGAGACTTCAGATTCTTTACCAAGTTCTGTCTAAGAATATTCAGTCAATAGAAAAAATACATATTTTAAGTAATATTAAGGGGATTCCACTTTACTTTGGACCATTTAGATTTCATGTCTGCTTCCTTGAGTTGTTCCATATTGTAATTTCTTACAATATTAAAATCAAATACACGTAGATAATTCAGTTACAATTAGATGGATTAGCATGATGGTTCAAAATTAATGTTTCTTTTATGTTTGATAACACACTATACAATCAATGATCTTCACGATTGTGATCCTGAGTTAACAAGAATAAGTGAAATTAAACTGGAAAAAAAACGTTAAAAAGATAAAGAAACAGTGTCATGTTCATAGAATGGAGTACCTCTCAGGCATTAAACAAACCAACAAAAACAGTATTGATTTGACAATAGCGTAGATGAACCTCAAAAGTATTTGTTCAGTGAAAGAAGCCCAACACCACTAGTATCTACTGAGTGATTCCAGCGATAGGAAGTCCAAGATCAGGCACAACTAATCCACGATTATCTTGAAATAGTGAATCTTTTGGAAATGGGCATGAAGAACCTTCCTGGGATGATGGAAATGTTTTATATCTTGTTCTGCGTGATACTCACAAGGATACATCTGTTCGTCCACATTCATGAAGTTACGTACTTAAGACGTATGCATTCTATTGTGCATGTATCGTACCTTATTGAGATACCATTTTTAAGATAATAAGTTGAGTTAGCATCTGCGAAAATGTATTTATGGAAGCAGCAATTCGACAGGGTTTTAATAGATGTTATGCAATAAATTTTCTACATCAGATAATACCCTATGGGACTATTGTATCTGAAAACACAATTTGAAAAACGCGCTTAAGCAGCACTGAGTATTTAAAGAAGACATTAAATTATAACCTGCTTTTTCAGAAGTGTTTCCCTCCAAAATGTTTAGAGTTTGGAAAACTGACTTGAGTGGAAGAGCTCATTGATTAATGATTCCAGATAAATGACACTTACTGCAGATAGATGAAGAAGTAAAGATTTGAATTTCACTGTTTGCACCATCAAACTCATTCCAAAAAACTAAATTTCAGTGAATAGAACTAATCAAAAAATGAAACAAAATTTGTTTATTTTGTTCACCCACTAACTTAAGACATGTGTAATAGACTGGTAATAAAGAAGAAATCCGGTTGCTTATTTTCTTAATGATGCTATGAAAATATCTTTTCTTTATTTTTCTCTTTTAAAATTAATTGAGAGCATCAGACTCTCTGGCACATGAATAGATGATTTAATGACTCTTTAGATGAACACAAGTGCACACTTAGAAATGTATGACATGATGAAATGTCATATATAATGTCATACATATTGAAATGCATGACGTAAGGACTCAATTGTTAATCTAATTTGATTATCTTACCTACAAAATCATGATAGCCTAGAAAAATTATCTTTCCATTTGGTAGACATCTTAAATAATTGTAATTATTTTGGGAGAAAAATGTGAAACTTTCAGCTCTTTGAAAACAATATAATGCTGTGGATCTCCTGAGTGCATTTTAGATTTGAGAATTCTGTGATATTCCACGTTAAATCGGTAGTGGTTCATTTTTAAGCCTACTCATTTCATGAAAATTCATGAAAGTGGATCTTTCCCCTTAAACTCTCAAGACATACTAAATCTGAAAACTTGGATGCTTCCAAATGAGGCTGAAATGCTTTCCTATACTTTCTTAGCAAAGTAATGTGTGATGAGGATTGTGACAGACCCTTTTAACTTGATCTTTGCATCGCTGCTTGTCTCTTGTCTCAACAGATTGTTCTCTGACATTTGTAACTAGGACCGCAGTTCCATTTTTGTCTGTCACTGGTAAACAGGTCTGTTATTTATATCAGCTACAGCCCACACTTGGCAGGAGGTCAGGGATATGTTCTCCCTGGAGCCTTGAACACCCAGCTTACTCAGAAATAATTAGTGATTTCACATTTGTCATCACAAATTGAACAAGAAACCATTTAAATTCTGTGGTTTGTTTTAGCATTCAATTAGAGTACATTAAAATATATGAAGCTGACATTGCCTGAATAAAAATGGGATATGATTTAATAGGATCTGAATCTGGAAGTAAACTTGCTCTCACCAATCGCCACTCATTCCATACATCTTTTGGCTACTGGCTGAACAAGAGATCACAATCATTCTCACTTTTTTTTGTTTCTTACTCCTAAAACACAGCAGAACATGCCAATAGATAAAATAATATGTTTTACATATCATTTGTAGAAAAATATAACCCAACGAAGAATGGAAACTTCCCCAGAGATATTGGTAGGGTTCAGACTGGAAGGTTTGGGTTTTTTCTTTTTTTGTATTTGCAAGCTAATTCTCATTCTAAAATCTCAAGTGTATCACAGTTGATACACTCGTTTACATTTGGTTCTTAAATAGAATTTGTGCTAGATATTAAGTCATTTGCTTCTGTGTTTCTGTCTTTTTTTCTTTCATCACCTTGTGTTGAGAGAGGTAATTTTCTTTCAGGTTTTATAAAGAGGCGTTGAATGTGGATTAAAGTATACGTAATTATGGAGGTATTATTTGCACACAAAAAACACATGATTTTAAGGACTCAGTTTGATACTTTTTGTCAGTTGTATACATTCATATGACAATTAGCCAATGTATGCACGGAACATGTCCATTACCATAGAAGGTCCTCACACACACCCATGCCCTGTCAGTTCACTCCCCATCAGAGGCAACGATTGACTAGCTTCTGTTGCCCTGGAAAAGTTTTCCCAGTTCTTGTATTTCTTATTAATTAGATAATACCATATATTTGTCTTGTTTAAAGTCAATATGACATTTTTGAGATTCATCATAATGTTGTGTGTATCAATAAATCACTCGTTTTCATTGCATGTTAGTACTGCCTTGGGCAATAGACGCTGTAATTTTTCTTCTGATGTTGGACACTTGGGTTGTTTCCAGGTTTTGGCTATTACAAATATAGATTCTATAAACATTTGTGTGTATGTCTTTCATATGGAAGTATTTCTTCATGTTATTTTGGACTTGTTGAGTCATACGGTTTTTATACTTTCAGCTTTATAAGAAACTACCATATAGTTTTCCAAAAAGGTTGTCCAATTTTGTACTCCCTCACCGTGTATGAAAATTCCAGTTGCTCCAGGTCTTCACCAATATTTGGAACTGTCAGTCTTTATAATTTAGACCATTCTAATAGATATGGTTTCAATTTAATGTTGAGCAAATTTTCAGGTGCTTGTTGGTAATTTTTATGTATTGAATTGTGAATTACCTATTCAAGTCTTTAGCCATTTTATTGCATTGTTTATCTTTCATTGTGTATTTGTAAGAGTTGTTTATATATTCTGGATATGAGTCTTTTGTTATATATACGTATATATAACAAATATAAATATATTAACAAATATGTTATATATATGTAATTTTGTCCATCTATGGTTAGCCTAAATATTTTTACAATGGTATCTTTGATAAGCAGTCATTAATTTTGATTGAGTATAATTTTTCCATTTGTTCTTTTATAGTTGGTTGTTATTGTGTCCTGTCCAAGAAATCTTGCTACCCCATGGTCAAAGTGAAACTCTCCTATATTTTCTTCCAGATTCTTTCTTTTAAATTCAGGTATATATCCTATCTAGAATTAATTATTAGATGCTGTGAGGTAGAAGTCTAGGCTCACATTTTTTACAGTTTACCAGTTGTTCCAACATCATTTATTGAAAGCATTTAAATATGCTTGGGTCTATTTCTGGATACTCTATTTCTTCCTGTAGTCTACTTATCAATCTTTATGCCACAATGACACTGTATTGATAGTAGTAGTATGGTAGGTCTTGCTATCCGCCTTTTGTTCTTCATTTTCAAAGCAGTGATGCAACAACCTTTCTCTATGTTGCTGAATTCAATTGCCTAATATTTTGTTAACTATTCCTGCATCTATATTCATGAAGTTATTGTTCTATAATGTTCCTTTCTTGTAATGTATTTATCAGATTTTGGTTTCAAGGTAATGCTAGATTTTTTAGAACAAAGTGGAAATTGTTCTCTATTTTTATTTTTCAGGAGTGTTTATGCAGTATCGGTATCCTTTCTTCTTTAAATGTTTTAGAGAATTTACCAATAAATCTAACTGGACCTGGAGATTTTTTATGGTATTTTTTATTATTATGTATCAAACTAACTTAATAGTTATATATCTGTTTCAATTTTATTTCTCCTTGTGTTAGTTTTGACAAATTGTGTCTTTCAAGGAAATGCTTATTTTTATCTGTTTCCTCCATTATTATCATAAAGCCATTCAAAGTATGCCCTAATCATCATTTTAACATCTGTGATCCCTTTATCATTCCTGGCATTAAAAATTTGTCTCCTTTCTTTTTCTTGATCACTTTTTGTAAATGTTTATCAATTTTATTAAATTTTCAGAAAAGCATTTAACAATCTTTATACCTCGATTTTGCATGTCTTCTAAAATATTAATTTCTGTATTTATTTTTATCATTTAATATCAACTTGCTTTAGTTTTCTTTTGCTTTTCTTCTTTTGGCTTGCTAATGTGGAATCTGAGTTTGCTTGTTTAATACTTTTCCTTAAATCTAAGCACTATTTATCTGCATCCAACGTATTTGATTTGTGGTCTTTACGTCGTCACACAGGTCAATATTTTCTAATTTTTCTTGTGATGTTTTCTTCAACTTCCAGGTTTTTAAAAATATTTTCTTGCTTCCAAATATATCGATTTTCTCTGTTTCTCTCTGTCTCTTTCTCTCTCACAAAACACACACACCCACATACACTGCTCGTGCTTTGTTAAAGTGCCTTGGAGACTTTTCACCAATTTAATTGCTATTAGTTTATAATTTAATATCCTTTTAGTCAGTGAATATACTCAGTATGATTTCAATCCTTTAATGAACTTTGAGCTTTTTTTTAAGGTGCAGCACTTAATCTTAGTGCATGTTCCATGTGCACTTGAAAATCAATGTATATTCTAAAGTTACTGGGTATACTGTTACATAATGTCAATTTGGTAAATTTCATTGATAATGTAGTTCAAATCTTCCATATTTTTACTGAATATTTGTTTGCTTGTTCCATCTGTTATTAAATGTGAGTGAATTTTTCCTATTTCTCCCTTTAGAACTACATTATTTCCTACATTTTAATGCTTCGTAATTAACATCTCTTACATTGCAAGTCTGCTGGGGAACAATTTTTTCAGCAATTTGCACTTTTCATTTCATTATCTTCTGAGTTCCCCTGTATATGGTGAATTGTCAGATTTCATCCCTCTTTGTTTCCCTGAATATAATGTGTCTTCTTTCTCTGACAGCTTTAAAGTTTATCTTTAACTTTGGTTTTCATCAGTTTGACAATGGTGTGGCGGCTGCAGTTTCCTTTATATTTATCCTGTTTGGGGACTGTCTAGCTTCTTGCCTTGTTTGGGTGATGTATTTTATCAACTTTAGAATTTTTTGGCCATTTTCTTTTCCAATATTTATTCTGCCCCGTTCCATGTCTCATCTCTTTCTGAAATTCGAATGTACATATATTACAGCATTCAGTATTGTCCATCAGATGTCACACGCTCCATTTTGGTTTTTTTAATTTTTTTATTTAAATTTTTTGTTTATTGGTTTGAATACTTCTCTATTGATGTGTCAAAAGTACATATACTTTTTCTTTTGCTGTTTCAGTCTCCTGTTGAACAAATTTAGTGAATACGTCATTTCTCATACTATAGTTTTTAATTTGCAGTATTTCCTTGTGGTGACTTTTTATAGTTTTTGTGTCTCTATCAAAATATCCACTCTTCATTCTTTTGTTCATCTTCTACATTATCTACTATAATCTATCTATCTATCTGTCTATCTATCTATCTTAGTTATTTTAAATACTTTGCCTTATAATTTGAATATCTGGACCATCTCTGGGTCTGCTTTTATTAACTGTCTTCTCTATTAAGAATGGGTTACACATTTTTAGTTCTTTGGATTTCTCTTGATCTTTGATTTGCATGCCAGCAATTCTGCATAAAAGAATAGTAGAATGTGAAATATAATCTTTTACTACAGGGAAAAACGTGTCCATTTTTTCTATCAAGCCCCTAGAGTGTGAGTCTGAGTCAGTCTGACCTCTGGCTTAAAGAAATCTATGCTTTTTGCAGCTTTGGTTTGATTTAATTTACTAACAGCTTCAAATGTTTTAAGAGCATGCTCTAGGCTTTATTTTCAGCATACTTTACAGCTGAGCACTTGCATGACTTCTTTCCAGGGTGGTCTCTCTTATTTACAGCTTTTAGATTTGCTAAGGATTTTCCCTTTGTTCTCTAATCCTGCTTCTACATTTGTGTTTTTGAGAGAGCTCCCTTGCACTGATGCCTTTCCCCCAGCCTTTAGAGGACCATTGTCCTACGATCTCTGAATATCAGGAATGCTTTGGAGTAACTCTCTACGCTCTTGTTCCATGCTCCAGCCTTCAGAGTGTGGTTATGTGATACCTGAGAGAGGTTTGAATACCCTGTAGGGGACATATACCAACTGTCTCCCCCTGCCCCCTGGCATGCGCACGCTGTTTGTACATTCAACAGAGACCTGGTGTTAAGAGTTAGTGTGAAATGCAGATTCCCTTTTTGGCTGACCCTCCTCAGAATTCTAATGCATCTCACCAGCCTACGTGGTTATAGAAAGTTAGTTGCAATTTTGACTTTTGAACGAGTCTTTCCCTTTGTCTTCTTGCTGTCTGCCTTCTCCCACTTCTTCTTTCATTCCATCAGGGATAAGAATAGCCATTGGTCATTTCTCTCATACAAACAGCTCATCTCTTTTATAATTTAATTTAAGTAGGTTTCTTGGCTTCTTCAAATCTCAGATGTGTTTATAATAAATGTGATTTGAACCATACCTAGTTTGTTTTGGTTGATAGAGTAAGAGTGATTTTCTCTTGTTACTTTCTATATACTCAATGGAAGCAGAAGACCAAATATAAAATTTAAATTGAATGCTTACCAAAAAGGAAATGAGGGAAGATATTCATTTAACCAATTGTGGTTTATATATATGAATATTTTATATAAGCATATTTATAAGTGTATGTATACAAGTATATAATGTATGTGAGTATACATACTTTATATGTATATGTCTATATACTTGTATAGAAATATAAGTTTATATTTAACTTATGTTTCTCTTTTGGTATGTTTTGGTATAATTTTTGGTATAAGTACATGGAGATATATATATATATATACACACACACATATATATTTATATAGTATATACTCTATATAGTATTTATACATATACAAGTATACATATATATTTGTGTATATATATTACATATATACATCTATATACTTATAATGTATATACTTATATACAGTATATACTTACTTATACATATACACACATATGCTTGTATACTTATATAGAAATTCATACCTGTGAACCTGCTGAAGTCTTTTGTATTTATGACATAATGTAAGGTCTAACCATTGAGGACAATAATGGAAGTTTTTTTATTGGTATTCAGTATTATATGACCTAGCAATGTAGAAGAAAGAGGCTACTTAAAGCTTTCCACATTAGAGGCTTCAATTCACAGACCATTTTGTAATCCCTGCTTATTCAAGTCTCCATAAAGTTATTTTAATAGGTTTTATTCAAAATTCCTATCTTAGGAATGCATTCAGTCTTTTGTAACCCCACATATTAAAAAGTTCAAATAATTATATTTTTACAAAAGTGGAATGTGGCATATAACACTTTATAAATTGGAGAATGCACATGTAGGATGAAGATAAAAGGTATTAGGAATTTTCTGTTGAAGGAGAATCTCTTGGGAATTATAGTGTCTATGACCCTCTCTATTTAAGAGTAGATGGAAACCATACCCTCCCAGCTCAGACACTCTAAAAGTGAAAAAGACATCTTCCCCAGGACCAGAGGTTGAATTCACTTCTCTTCCACACACTTCCCTCTTTTCTGGCATTCCTAACTGAATTATGGATGCTTTATAGTTCTATTTTAACACAAACACTGCCTAATGTCATTCCTTGTTTGACTAAATTTGCCTAGCTAAACATCAGTCTTGTCTGTTTCTTCCACATCTGCTGCTGTTCAAACAGCAACCGTTATTATTTAGTTTGCCATTCTTTGAGTTATCCATTAGGGTGGGTTCAGCTGCCTGGTTCTTCTGGGCTGGGCTGCTCCATGGCTTTGGCCAGTACATGTCAAGCCAATTGGCTGTCCTCCTGGAGGCTGGCTGGCAGTTGACTGAAGGATTCCTGGTCTAGGATAGCCCCAGATGGGACAATTTGTCTGGAGTGACAAAGGACAGTACAGATTCAAGAGAGAGATGGGGAAATAGATTGCACATCTTTATAGAAGGAATTTACATCGGAAGGGCATGGATATAAAGAAAAGTGAAAACCATGGCCAAGATTACAATCAATCCACCAAGCTGAATACTCCTTCAGTCTAGCTGATATTCTTGACTACCTCCTTCCTTCCACTTTGTCACTCCCTACCTCAGTCGCATGCTCTGGTTCATTCTGGATTGCCCTGTTTATTCTAACCTCTCCTTGGCATAAATTATATATCCCTACTAGTCCCAAATAGGATTTTATGGTGTGCAAGTTTCCATTTCAAGGACAATTGTATAATCAGTGATTATGTCCTTGTAGTTAATATACGATTTAGAATGAAATAATTCAAGTGGATAATACTGGCTTGATGTGGGACCCATAAGCTTAATAGTAAAGATTTTCCTGGGGGAAAGGAACTGATAAAATGAGGGACTTTCAATGTATTGAATTATTCCTTACCTTTATGTAAAATTATTTCCATTCCTCCAAATACATCATTAAGCATTCCTAGTATCAAATTTCTACTTAGAAAAAAAGGAGTCCTGCAATTTAAAAAAAGTATGAAAAAGTATAAATCTGTATTGTCCAGTGCATCCAACATGTAGCTATTTACTTTGAAAGTGAAATCTATTGAAATTAAATAAAAATTAAAAATCCAGGTCTCCATTCATACTGGCCACACTTTGTGCTCAGACCCACATGTGCCTCATGCCTACCACAATGGGTGACATAGAGGTAGAATATTTCCATCTTTACAGAAAGTTCTATTGGACGTTGCTGAGGTACATAGTTGGGGGATATGTAAATCACTTAATCATAGAACTTCTGAAACTATTAACGACTGGTGACTATAATTCCAGTCTTTTGGTTCTGGCTAAGGGAAAACAAAGATGGGCCCACCCCTGACATCTTTCTGTTAGAAAGTTTCAGGGATCTATTGGCCCATGCAGGTTTTGTAACTCTGAACTCTATTGTCCTAGTTCTTTGAAAGCCACTAAATTCACATACTTTTTAATTAATCATGGATATTCTAATTATCCATATTTTAACCTGGGACTCCAAGTGCCAAAATCTCCATGTTTCTTAAGCTGCTCACTGTTGAACTTACTCTGTGATGGCAAAGAGTACCAAGAAGAAGATATTCCCATTGAGTACAATTTCAAAAAGAGAAACCAAATCATTGGTAAAGACAGAGAGTATGGAGCTTTGAATGGAAGAGATTATAGCTGGCCTCTGTCATTGCAAAATGGCAGAGAAAAAAATAGGCCCTGTCACTCTGATACTCTCTGTCTTTATTAATAACCAAGAAGAGAGAATGACATTGCCTCAGTTGGACAACCAAAACTGTTGATAATTTCATGACTTGCTCTTAAAAAGCATGAGACTCCATTTTGAATTCTGTCCAGGGAGTGATTGGTTAGCTCGCTGCTCTGTTATTGAAAGCATTCCCTCTCTTGTTGATCATGTGGATTAAAGAGTATTTACTAAGGGCGTAATTGTTGCATAAACTACTGGAACCACATCACATAAAGCTGAAGTGTGATGGTGTAGCCTCATCAGCTTTCTCTATGTGTCTTAGTTTAAATTTATTTAAGGGCTGGAGGTTGTTCCTCAAAATGACCCTTATGCCTTATGCCTTATGCCATATGCCTTAGTTACCTGTTCAGTGTTAGCAAACAGCAAGTTGACACTGAAGTCCAGTTTTCAATGGACTCTGGGTAGTACTTGAGTGGAAGAGAAATCAAGCTGATTTCAGTGCCAATTTTGGCCTTTTTCACAGAGTGACAGCTGAAGCATTATATACCCAACAGGTGGTCAAGTGAAGATTATACACCACTAATTTCTTGCTTGTCCTGGGACAGGTGACTTCTTCTTATCTGAGGAGAATATTTTGTGAAATTCTGCAATGGTTATCCGCACGTCCTTAGGATAATTAGGTGAATCATTCTGTTGTAGATTTTCCAATGAACTTGCTCATGTTTTCTTGAAAAAGAGATGTGTACGCCATTCAAAAATGCATGATTTGGTTGATTTCAGTAGATGACGAGCTGAATTAGAGATTCCTTTTTTTGTTTGGAGAAATCCCATTTTGGTTTCTAATATTGACAGATGTTGCCTTCCAAAGTAGATTAAAAGATTGCCTCATTGACAGGAAGTTTTTGCCCAATTGAAGACGGACTTGGATAGTGGGGAGGAGTTGGCCTTTGTCTTATCAGCAGTTGCTTGGAAAAGGAGATCACGTCCAGGGAAAATTGAGGAGGAGGTGCTGTAGCCTAGTACTTGCTTTCTCAGATAATGTTTCAGACTAAATTTTGTACTGATGTTTTCTTTAAGAACCTAAAGGCAGCGGCTGCCACATAATTGAGGGGAAAGGGACATTAACATGACATCCGGTGCTGGCCACAATTCTGAAGTCATGAAAATATCTCACTTAGGTGAGCTACTTACGTACACTCATTGCCTGTGCCTTCAAAGAATGCATAAGTCTCTTCCCTTCTCTTATGGCTGATACTTATAAATGCCAAAGCTAAAATGGTTAACACATGCTCAAGAGCTAAGAAGACTTCAGATAGATTACATATACATTAACCTAGCTCATCAGATCTCCTGGAAACACAGTGGTAGATCCTGGTCACCAATACGTTTTCCTGCTTTGAAGCGGCTACTTATTAGGGCAAAAGTACAGGTTGATATTCTATACAAGGTGTGAAGAGAAAAAGCCACTCCTTGAAAGTGTGTGTCTATGACCTCAGAATGCATTTATAAGCACTCTATTTGGCACCTGTGCTATAAAAGTCTCCTACATGACCTTACTTTCAAACCCTGAAAGTGGTGGTCGATATGGCTAGCCTGAATGTGCTGCTCCAGCCTGTATCTAGGGTCAAGGCTGTGGTTTGTGTCAGGTGTGTTTCATCTCTATTTATTCTGGAGTCCAGGGAGGAGGAGAGAGTGGCATATCACTGGAAGTCAAGCATAAGCCTACCAGTGCAGGCACTTTCTCATCCTCTCTTCATATCATATAGACTCATGTTCCATTGACCAAAGAAACTCGTATGGTCCAACCCAAAGTCAAAGGGATGAAGATATATGGCAAGGTTGTGGATGTATAATTCATGGCAGCAGAGTGAAAAATTGGGGATGATTACTGAATCTTCCTTCCTCAAGTGCTTTCTTGTGTAATTTGGACAATAAAATATTCACTGATAAACAAATATAAAACATACACTTAAGCTCTGAGAGATTGATCGGTAAGGGGCTATCAGACATGATTAGCATTAACTCATTGAATAAACTGTTTTGAGTCAGGCATTGGATATGGAAATGTCCAAGACTGAGGCACTGGCCTGATACTTCCATGGCTCCAAACAGGAAATCATGAATTGATGTGAAAGGGAAATGGGATATCTACAAGCAAAGGGCATACATTTACACAAAATATGGAAGCTTGAAGGAAAAGTGAGATCTCAGGAGGAGCATAGAATTCAGAGTCAGAAGACGAGCATTGGGATATTGGGTCTACCTTCATCAGATTATACCTCTGAGAATCAGTATTCTCTGTGAGGATAGTAAATCTGGGTGACTTGACTTTGTAGGCTTCACCTACCCTAAAGCAGGATTAACAACTTCATGGAAGAACTGACAAATTGCAGTGATGATATAGAGACCCTCAGAGTTTAATGAATTTGCTGAAGTCACTTAATGAATCAATGGAAGATCAAAAATGTGGAACCAATGCTTCCAAAATGGGCAAATAATCATATCAGGATTCCTGATAATTCTTGGAAATACCATTTGTTCTGCTTGTTGGGATTTTTCTTTCCATGACCTTTATGACAGAGTGTGAGTGTTTTATTATAAATCTCCTACCATATTGATTTGGATATAAATCTGTGACACATATATCCTGCTAAGATGCTCTGGTGCAATGTACTATTCTTTTTTCCAGCTTTATTGAGATATAATTGACAAATTAAAACTTTATCTATATAAGGTGTACAATATGATGATTTGAAATATGTATCCATTGTGAAATGATTACCACAATCAACATATCTATCACCTCACATAGTTACCATTTTTTGTGTGTGCAAAGAATGCTTAAGATCTACTCTTTTAGTAAATTTCAAATATACAATACAGTATTATTAACTATAGTCACCATGATGTAAGTTAGATTACTAGAACATATTCACCTTGCGTAACTGAAACTTTGTACCCCTTGACCAACATCTTTCCGTTTACCCCACCCCCAGTCCCTGGAAACCACCATTATACTCTCTGCTTCTATGAGTTCAATATTTTTTAAATTCCACATATAAATGAGATCATGCAATATTTGTCTTTCTATGTCTGGCTTATTTCACTTAGCATAATGGCCTCCAGGTTTATCCATGTTGTCGCAAATGGCGAGATTTCCTTCTTTTTAAAGACCCAATAATATTCCATTGTGTGTGTATCTATCTATCTATCTATCTCACATTTTCTTTATCTATTCATTCATCCAGACACTTAGGCTGTTTCCATAGCTTAACTATTATGAATAATGCTGCAGTGAACATGGGGGTGCAGATACCTCTTTCAGATGTTGATTTCATCACCTCTCCTACTTAACACCTTGGCATTAGATTATCAACCTTGCTAGATCAGATGATACAGCACTTGCCTATAGATCTGTGACAGTAATTGTCTCCAACAATGGACAGTTGCCTCTAATACATTCCCTTAAATATTTTCCCAAACCTTTTGGAAACGCTGGAATTGTTAGACTGCTTTGGAGTCAAGTTAGATATTAATCAATTATCATTGTTACCAATCTAAATCAATGCTGTGTGCAGTGGAATAAAAAACTTGGTAAAACCAATTGTTTTATGCACTTTTGTAAGAAAACCTCAGCCACTCCTTCACTTAAAATAACGTTTAAATTGAGCATCATTGCATACTTTTGTGAGAGCTGACTTACATTTCCAGGTGAGATATTTGGAAATAACTAACCTTGCATGTGGATGACAAGATGTGTTATATATGCAGACAGAAATGTGCCACGTCTCACATTTTTTTAACTTCACATGTGTCTCCCACAAACCTGAGAGTTAATTAGACTGTTTCATTTTCTCACAGTTTTCTTTTTCCAGAAGAGAAACAGATTTGAAACTAAAGACAATGTTCTTTTGGCAATTTCCAGAAGGATGGGAGATTTCAAAGTCTTAGATCTTTTCAAGATCTCTATATGCATGTGTGTTCATGATGTTTAAATTTCAACTGGTAAAATTAGTATTAATGGATAGATTTCAAAATTCAACTGAAGATACTCTAAAGGACGCATTTCATTGTGTTCTTACTAAATTGGAGAAAGGTATGGTCATGTGGAAGAAAGAAAATATTAACACATTTTCAGATGACATATCCTATTATCAGAAATGAATCTGCCTAATGCAAAATAAACAAAGTTAGGGCTATGTGGTTATGTGCTATGTTGTAGAAAAAAATAATTAGCATCAAATCAGGTAATTACTATCATCAGATACAACTCTTCAAATGTAAAAGGAAACTTACAAAGTGTTTTAGCCAACCCACTTAATATATACAGGAGAAAGCTGAGGACAAATATTTCATTTTATTTTTATTCTCAGTTCAGCAATTTTTTCATTTTATTACTATATTTCTCAAAAAGGTATGTTCATACTTATTAATGAGGAGAAAATTCTCCATTTTAAAAATAAGTGTGTAAATACAGGGAAAGACAAAGGAGAGCAAGATTCTTTCCTGCAAGATATTTCAGAGATTTAATATTCTAATGTATATTGCAAATCCACAAATCTTATTTGACTCCAGAACATACCCCTAGTGTTTTCCCTCAGAGAATTCCCTTAAGTGAATGTTCTGAGTAATAACACACTGTAGAAAGCACTGATGTTCCATATGCCCCTGCCCCATCAGAACCCTCAATGAGGAGCGACAGTTTTCAATGAGCCAATATTATTTCTACCCCTCCAGGATATGTCCCAGAATGTCCATCATGATGAATCAACAGGAAATGCCTTCAGCCTACACCCATTTTCTCAGACTGACAGATGTATATATTATCCTTAAGAAGGGAGGGTATTTCTAAACTAATTGACAGGGCTTCAGAAATTTCACTATGAACACATACACTTGTTTTAGAATATAATTTGTGCAGGTATGCTTAATTCTTAATTTTTAAAATATTACCATCCCCAGATCTGGCCCCATGGTGAAGTGGTTAGGTCTGGCATGCTCTGCTTCCGTGACTTGGTTCATGGGTTCAGATCCAGGTACGGACCTACACTGCTTGGCAGCCATGTTGTGGTGGTGACCTACATATAAAGTGGAGAAAGACTGGTACAGATTTTAGCCTAGGGCTAATCTTCCTCAAGGGAAAAAAGAGGAAGATTGGCAACAGATGTTGTCTCAGAGAAAAACCTCTTCACACACACACACAAAAATAATACCGTCCCTAAAAAATTAATATGAAAGGAAATGGATTCAGTAGGAAGAGGAATATATACAATTTTAGAATAAAAAATTGATTATACTTATATATTTATACTTTCCTAAGGAAACACATCATGATGTCATGATGTAATAGGTGGCCACGTTGTTTCTCACTGCTCTCTCTATACACACACACATAAATATATCTTATTGCTTTATATGTACACATACATATATATCATAGCTATATATATATATGTTACTAATCTTATGGTACCACCATCATATATGTGGTCTGCTGTTACTGAAATGTCATTATGTGGTGCATGACTGTGTGCATATATACCGATATATATATGTATAATTCCTATAAGGATATAGATATCTCATTGGAATATATATCTCATTGCTATATATAATATATATTTTATATATAAAGCAAGTAAATAAATTTATGGAACTGTTATCATGGATTGACCCCCTTGAGAGGATAACATGGTAGACCTTACTTACATAGCTTCTGTTTAATTAGAATTATGATTCTCATTTCTGGAAAAGAATTTAGTGATTATTCAATGATCTTAACCACCAAATTTCATCCAAAAAAGGCACTTCACTCACCTCTCACAACAGGCTGATTTTCCGTTTTAATTAGATGTGATTATGGGACTTTAGTTTTGTGAAGGAAACATCCACAAAATCATTGTAATTGGGTGCTTATTTACTTTCTCAGAAACCATGATTGAATTTATTAAAAGTAGGCAAAATCACCTGAAGCAATTTTAAAGATCTATTTTTAATTCTGTACTTCATTTGGATTCTTTTTCCCTGCGATCTAAACAGAAATATACATACATTTATTTCCCCTTGTTTAATTTCCATTTCACATTGGTTTTCCTATTAGTTCTGTTTCTGAATTTAATTAACATTTTACGTTTCTTAATTTATTTCCTGGACTTAAGTAATTTTGTTTTATTAGCACTTCAAAGTCAGAGGGAACTCCAAGCAGAGGCCTTAATTGCGTGTGTAGTTAATTTCCTGTTACAGACAAACTGATACATAGTAAGTGGTCTTTAACCTTTTAAATGTTCACAGGAAAAGTAGAGTGTAAATGCCTTAAATTTATTTTACATATTAATTTTCTCCAAACTTCCGTGAAATAATTAAAAATACATAAAATAATATATATTGCTCTCATTCAAAATAATCAAAATCCAGTACATTTGTTAACACATCACAATTTTTTAAGCCCAAACATCTATTTTCCTGAGACTCATAGACAAGAGCTATCTATCCTAATTCAAGTTTAGTGAGATTTGCTGCATTGTGTTTTTTTGGTTTGCCCTTTCTGGAAGAGACTTCTACACAGTTGTCATTTGGAAAAAAAATAGGTGATACAGTCCATTTTAGGGATTTTTCTCAGGAAATGATGGAAGAAGGATTAAGGATTTCAGCAAAGATATTTATTATCACACAATTATACTTCATCTTTCCAAATATATAGCAATAGAGAGTTGTATAAATTATTTGTATATATTATATATACATATTCCATCTATATATATATCTGTGCATTCCATCAATTACTGTGATAATACAGAAAAACATCTAATAGCAAAGGAGATTGCTTATATTATTTATCAACTGAAAAAAGGAATATTTCAAAAAATGTGTAGAGCATATAAATATTATGGTAAAACATCACATAATATGTGTTTCTAACCATAGAGAAAGCATGGAGGTATATATATATATATATATAAAACAAATTGTTATCTCTAAGGAGTAGAAGAGGATTATGTTTTTCTTTGGGTTTTTTGGTCCTTTGCAGATTTTTTGACAATGTCTATGTTTGTCCATATAATGAGATAAAATAGTGAAATGGTGTTGAAGATAAGTATTTAAAAATGTACATTGCTGCTATTTTGAACAGCTTAATTCGAGAGCATAGGCACAGGATTGTGGGTCTAGAAACATACGGGTGGTGTGTTAAAATTTAATATATAGTGACAATACTATCCACTCTTTCTTTAGTATTTTCAGAATCGTCTTTGCCTTCCTAGATCATTAATGCCTGGAGGATGATGGTGGGGAAAAGATGATACATAGTTGAAATCCTTTCTGATTAAAGCTAACAAAGAATAAACAAAGTCATATCCAATTTGAAATAAATCATGGAGAAGAAATAACTATTAGACGAGACTATAAAGCGTATTAACACGAAAACAACACTCTCCCAACTTCTTCTTTCGTTCATATTCCTTTGGTCTTCTTACCTTATATACCGTATATGTAACCTTCAGAATACCCTTTAAATTGGCCTTGAATGGTCGCCGTGAGTTTATTAAGGAAAATCTCAGGCTTGGGAGAGCTTCCCATGGAAGAGTTATCATGGGTTGGTGGTAGAGACTGTGGTGACCTTAACTAATCCCATCTTCAGAGTGACACACTCATCTCTCATCTTCTGGAAATTTTACCTTCTCACTTCTCTCAGCTTCATCTCTTTCTGAAAATTGTCCTAGATTTCAGAGCATTATCTACCCTCAAGTTTGCACATCCCTCAAGTGGTGGATCTTGGCCAATGATGGATGGGTGTGAAGATAAAAGCATTTGGCCATTTACTTCAATTGAGAGAACTCTGATTCTAGCTTCAGAGCTCCCGAACAGGTACACAGAGTCTCTGTTGCAATTGTAGGCAAGATCTAGGATTTTGATCAGATTTAAGTCTTAATTTTTAGCAAGATTGCTTCATAAGTGGCATTGAGTTCTTCCATCAGGATCTACATAGTGCATGGTTGTCTCTCTTTTGGAGGTGTTAGAAGACCTTGATAATCGTTGTCTAGATCCATTACTTCATAAAGGGCTGAAAAATAGTGACAATTTACTTATACTCATCTTCTTTAATTTTTCACTTCCATGAAACTCCAATAGCTTGTCGAGTTTGTGTTTTGTGCGCCTGGAGGAAAGTATCTTTCTTACTTTGTTGACTGGTGGCACATAGCATATATCTTTGAGTATAATTTCAGAAGAAATAAAGATAATTTATTGGAGCATATTAACTTCTCATTATTACCTGTGGTGTGAATTATTTCTTAATGATTCTAATGCCTCTAATATACGAGATAAATTAAGTCCAACAAAATAAGGGTGAGAGAAAGAATCAAATGAATTGTGAAAATTAGATAAATATGCAATAAATTATAATACCCCTCTTAAAAGACAAATAGAATGATTTCAGATATCATGATTTTAACTTCCAACTTCCTTTATTATGTGGTAGTGCCATAGTCCCTAAATTTACGTAGAAACAAAATGAGCCATAATGGTGGTTTTAGCTTGTGCCGTGTATTAAAGAAATCTTACTTTAACACCAATGTACATTTTAAATCAAAGGGAAATTGATACAATGGTGGAAATTTGGGAATATCCCTGGAACACAAATGGTCTGAAAGTTTGCAGTCCCACAGGTTGTAAATCACTGAACAGGACAAGGCTAATTTGATAATATTCCAGGCAGTGTTCCCAGAACTCATCATTTTTTCTGCTCTCCACCACACACTGAAGAAAAGAATTAGAATTAGGCAGCAGCACAAAGTATTTTTAAAACACTGGCTAATTAACCTACTTGTTACTTTTGTCATGTAAGGTGTTAATGTTTGCTGGTGAGAAAAGAGACTTGGACCTTGAACACCTATACGTTTCAATAGCCATTTTATCACACAAAGTATAACCCGGATTAATAAGGTCACAAAAATATTGGTCAGAACAGGTGCTGAGATTGAAAGAAAAGAAAAGGTCCATTGATTCCTTACAGTTGGCTTACTATTGCCTTATATTTAGAGATGGTGATTTGCGTATATAGGAATATATTTTTAAACGAATTATTT
Source organism: Equus caballus (assembly GCF_041296265.1). Taxonomy (NCBI): domain Eukaryota; kingdom Metazoa; phylum Chordata; class Mammalia; order Perissodactyla; family Equidae; genus Equus; species Equus caballus. The sequence goes on along the minus strand of NC_091715.1, from coordinate 3,416,631 downwards.
TCTTATCTCTTAAAAGAATCATGTATGAATTATAATCCCTCAGGTTTCACAGCCAGATCGTCCAGGATCCAAAGCCTAATGCTGGCACTTCTTAGCTGTGTATTCTTGGCCAGTTGACTGAACTCCACCTATTTTGAGTGTCCATTGTGAGAATTAGAGCTAATGAAGCTGAAAGTCTTGGCACAAGGTAGCTATTCAATAAAGTGCAGCTATTACTCTGTGGCCGAGGCATGGATCTGGCTAAGATTTGAAAATACGTCTCTGAACATAGCTTTTCAGAGGGCCCTCCACTACCTTTTGTCTTTTTACCATTCATTTATTTATTCACACATTTATATAACAAGTTTTAAGCACTGCCCACTCGCTGAGCATAAAGATACATGACACATGCATTTTATGACATCACATTCTAGTCAGAGAGAAAGATAAAACAGCCAACAGTGCAATAAATGAGCCAGAGGATAGATTGAGGTGGACGTAAGGATTCAAATGGCACATGTCCATGGGTGAATGTGTACTGAGTATGTAGCCGAGGATGGGTGCCATGAGAGATAGTCAGTAATAAACAGAGTCTAGTATAACTTAATCTCAGAAGTGTTGTCATATCTCATATATTTTCTCATATTTTATTCTTTAGAAGCACATTCCTAGTGCCATTCCAAGCATGCAAGTTCTAACTCCTCATTTTATTTCTAAGTTGCATGGTACCTGACACAAATGTCAGTGAAATAAACATTTGTGGGTTGAATGAATGAACTAAACCCGGAACCAAGGCAGGACGTTACTCCTAGTGTCGACAGGATAATGATGATGATGGTAATAATGGTTATGGTAACACTTTATAGCACTTAATAGGAGCCAGTCACTCTTCTAAGCACTTTACATACATTTAGCCATCTGATTGATCTCTATAGTAGCCTTTATGAGGCAGTTAGTGGTCTATTCAGATTCTGCAGATGAGGACAATGAGGAACAAAGAGGTGGAGTAACTGGCTTGAACTCACACTGCAAGGGTGTGTTGTATCAACGATTTGGACTTGGGAGGTTTGGCTTGGACGTCCATGCTCCTAAACAAGACATTGAAGCCCTTCAACAATAACCAGATATTTCAAAAATATAAATGATACAAGCTTCCCTAATATAGATACAATTTATAAATAATGTTTTGCTTTGAGGAATTCTACCTTTAGAAAATTAAAAAATCAAGCAAACCACTCAATCAACACCATACACATTAGGAACTCACACATCTCCAAGTGGGAGAAGTCCATTAAAATTCTGTGGTATGTATTTCAGATGCCTTCTGTTCCCCTTTGCCCTAGAGTTGGCAATCTGTCTCCTCCTGGGACCTCCATCAGGCATCAGAGGCCGTCGAATCAGTTACTACTGTGTAAATTATCCAGTGGCGCAGCCCACCAGAGCCAGGACTTTGGTCCAAGTAAAAACATGCCTAGATTCACCCAGTGGACTACAGAAAACCACTGATCAACCAACATGTTCAAATTAGCATATCAACACGAGCGCCAGGACTCATAAAAACTAGAAAGTAACTTAGAATACCTTTTAGGATCCATCTAGTAATGCTGAGTGCTATTAGTGGTTCTGGTTGAATGAGAACTTAAGCGTTAGAAGCTGGTTCTTCTCATCCCCACTGCTTAGTTTTTTGACACACAATAGGTGCTAAGTAAATATTGAAAAGATTAGTGGAGTCTATTGATTTTCCTTCTTTATCATTCTTTCCTTCAGAATTTTGTGACTTTCAAAGACTATATGAAAAGTTATGATTCCCAAGATAAAACTTCACGGCTGACCAAGAAATATGTGACCTGAATCATTAACAATAAAAGCTTTTTTCCCTGTGGATTACAACAGACAGTAAACAGTAATCCAGTGGGTAAACTCAGATTGAAACCATAAATTCATGAAAAATCAATCTCTGCTCCCTGTGGGCGGTGCTGCTAAGTTTATGGCCATTTGAAAAATGATAACAAAAGAGTATACTACGATTATCAAAAAGTAGTTTAAATATAAGGCCCATCAAAATTGAGTTGTGTTCAGCTTTTATTTCAGTAAATTCTATGACTTTTATTCAGAATTGTGAATGATGGGACAAACCTTTGTGCTTATTTCAAGTGGAACTTTCTTTACTTGAAACTCATAAGCAAATAAGTCCTGACCTCTCGGAAGCCAGCCTTTTGTTTCACATAAAGCTAACCATCACATCAGCGTGGGCGCCTGCTCTGAAAAAGCACAAATGATTGTAGATTGAGCGATGTCCACTTAAAATGTTCCATAGCCCCAATTATTCGTGGTCAGTCTCATCTGACTCCTTTCATTTTGATTTTTGTTTGTTTGTTTGTTTTAGGAAGGTTAGCCCTGGCCTAACATCTGCCACCAATCCTCTTTTTGCTGAGGAAGATTGGCCCTGAGCTAACATCTATGCCCATCTTCCTCTACTTTAAATGTGGGACGCCTGCCACAGCATGGCTTGATAAGTGGTATGTAGGTCTGCGTCCAGGATCCGAACTCGTGAATCCCCGGCCACTGAAGTATAGTGCGCAAACTTAACTGCTACGCCACAGGGCTGGCCCCCCGTTTTTTTTCTCCGCAAATACACATGTCATTACTATTTTAACTTCCCAGTGATTATGAAGACCAGGAGAGTTCATTTGAAGGACATCCTATTGGATGTGCGGGTCTCCTCTAAATCTAATTACAGTGTTTGTGTCCCAAAGCCCCCTGCCTCTCCCCTTGCTATCTGATGAAGTGCAGGTGAATGAATGAAGTCAATTTTGTACACCTGCCACCTAGGAGTCAGGAGCCAGACCCATCACCAAGATAGGATGATGTTCACATGCTACCCGATATGCCAACCATGCTCACAAACACTTCTTAACTATATCAAGACGATCAAACATCAATCAAGAAGCTTGATTATATTGAGACTTGAGTCAAGAACACAGATTATTTTAAGCTACTAAGTAGTTATAATTCACCTGTTAAAATCGAAGTGTTAATTCTCCCAGGGAAAATATTTGTGAATCATATATCTGACAAGGGGTTAATCTCCAAAATGTATAAAGAACTCATACAGTTCAACCACAAAAAACCAAACAGCCCAATCAAAAAATGGGTAGGGGATATGAACAGATATTTTTCCAAAGAAGATATACAGATGGCCAATAGGCACATGAAAAGATGTTCAACATCACTAATCATTAGAGAAATGCAAATCAAAATTGCAGTGAGATATCATCTTACATCTGTTAGAATGGCTATAATCACCAAGACAAAAAATAACAAATGCTGGAGAGGATGTGGAGAAAAGGGAACCCTCATACACTGCTAGTGGGAATGCAAACTGGTGCAGCCACTATGGAAAAGAGCATGGAGATTCCTCAGAAAATTAAAAATAGAAATACCATACAACCCAGCTATCCCACTACTGGTAGTTACCCAAAAAACTTAAAATCAATAATTCAAAGAGACTTATGTACCCCTATGTTCATTGCAAAGTTATTCACAATAGCCAAGATGTGAAAGCAACTCAAGTGCCCATTGACTGGTGAATGGATAAAGAAGATGTGGTGTACATATACAATGGAATACTACTCAGCCATAAAAAAGACAAAATTGTCCCATTTGCAACAACATGGATGGACCTTGAGGGTATTATGCTAAGTGAAATAAGTAGACAACGCATGATTTCACTCACATGTGGAAGATAAAAAAACACATGGGCAAAGAGAACAGATTAGTGTTTACCAGAGGGAAAGGGGGTTTGGAGGTAGACATAAGGGGTAAAGCGGCACATTTATCTGGTGATTGACAAATAATAATGTACACCTGAAATTTCACAATATTATAAAGTATTATGACCTCAATAAAATAATTTTTAAAAAATCAGTGTTAATTCTCCCTGGAAGATGACTTTAATAGTTTGGCAATCAATTCCCCAGGCTTATTTTTTTTGACTCCTTCCTTTCCCTGTACCCAGTATATGTCTTTCAGCTTCACTTATGTCTGATCCTTCTCATCTCAGTCCTTCTGAATTATTATTTTTTCTGTGATCTCATGACATCACTTTTTGTGCAACCCTACCACTTTGAATTTTGTCTAGAGTAGAACATCCTAGCAAACGACACACCATAATTCAAACTTTTATAACTAGATTTCTGAGAACAGCCAGGTCATTTGGAGAGAGACACAAGTAACTCGAGTCTCATAAGTTTAAAAAATGATAAAATTTGAAGCAAATTTTTTTCTTGGATTGCATCAATACTTTTGTAAGAAGAGTCTCCCACTTGCCTGCCGTGCTACCTCCTGCTGACTTATTTCTTTTTACTCTTGAACTAGAGTCATTAGTAATAGTTCCCATTTTTAGTTCTTTAATGAAATTGATATATTTTTACAAAAACATTTCCCTTTAAGAACCAGGGAACAATTAGTTTTCATATATATATATATCTTTATTTTAATATATTTTACATTATCTATTTAATACATATTTTTAAATTAACATGTTGGCATAGAAATAAGTGAAATCAGAAATTATCTGGGGCAATTGACCTGAACATCATTTAATAATAAAAATCAAGGCATTATTCTACTTTCTATTGTGTATTTTCCAGGTCACATAGAAAAAAACTAAGCCATCACATCATTCTGGCAAGTCACTGCCAATATACCTCCCATGAAGTATTCTTCCTTTTATTTTTCCTGTTTGTGATCTATTAATCTTGGAGAAAAACAGGAAATAGTCTCACTACTTAAATGCACAGAAAAATACTATGGATTCGTTAGTAATTCAAATGCACTGAATCCATCATTCCTTTCCTCAAGAGAACCAGAGAAGTATACTATGAATAATATTTAAGCATGCTCCCTCACTGCTCTTAAGAATTCCAAGACCAAATTAATGTTCCAAGAAGGGCAGCATATAATTACTCTCTTTAATTCCACTTAACCAGCACAGTATATATAAATCCTCCCTTCAATTATGTTAATGAAAGCAGTAGGGGATTAAACAGCCGGACTTTACAAAGAGACCTCATCACAGCAGTGAGTTGTCACCACTTCCTCAAGGCACGTCAGCTCCTTCAGAATTTCCCAGCAGCACTTCCATTAATTTTGCAGTTGGTGCTATGTCTTTGGCAAAATGCAGTTTCTGCCTACCTTGGGTTAGCATCAGCTTGCTATCTATCGTTTGAAACCATTCATGGACTAAAAAATAAGTTCATTACCTTGAAAGAATTGCTATCTTGAGATTTGTTTGAAACCACTGTAGAACAGAGTTCCTCTTCCGAAATAGTTGCCCTATACAAACTGACTCCAGTGGATACTTTTATCATCCCTCCAGGTTCTCTTCATTGGGTCAGTGCACATATTCACCAGCTGCCACGTGTGTTGGCTGCTAAACACACAGAACTTCATTCTTCTCCAGAAAAATGTCCTCCAGGGTTCTCCAACCTCGGGCCTATTGACATTTGAGGCAGAATCATTCATGGTTGTGGGGGCCGTTCTGTGCATTGTAAGATGTTCAGTACCATTCCTGGGTTCTACTTGCTAGATGCCAGTAGGATCCTCATGGGCGACAACCAAAAGTGTCTTCAGATATTGTCAAATGTCCCCTGATAGGCAAAAGCAGCCCTGGTTTAGAAATGCTGCCCTAGACTGAGGAGTGCTACATTGCCTGGAAATGTCTAAAAGGTTATACACTCCTCCCCCGGGTTAGTCCAAAATCAGTGACTGCTTAATAAGAGGGTGCCAAACTCTAGCCTTACCTCCAAGCAGGACAACCTTGAGATATTCTCCACACCCTAGAGCTCTCTGTGAGGTGAAGCTGGACTCCAACGGAAATTACAACTTTGCTTAACATCTTGCCCTGCCCTTCTCGCTTCCCTTAGTCCCTTAGAAGCTGTTCTTGAACTATACCACACCCTCAATAAATCACACGGGTGCTGTGCTAATTCCAGGGAATTCAGCCCAAGAGAACAAAATATTTCAATATCTTCATATTTTTCCTCTTGCTCTTCATCATCATTATCATCATCATCATCTTTATAGGTGCTATGCACCAGATATTACATCCCATATTTTACACATGTTAATTCTTATCCACCTAACCTCCTTATATACAAGAACAGGGAACACCAGAAGGGTGAAGAAACTTGCCTACAGACTTATGGCTGAGTCATGACAAACAGGAGGTGCATTAGATCCCCACGTTTGAAAAGATAATTCTGGACATAAGCATTGCAAAAGAGCTTTCCAGACTCTAAAGTGCTCTACTTATTAATTTTGCCACCTGACAAGGGTGCGAAGATTTAGTTAAAAATAAATTAGGGACCGACCCTGTGGCCGAGTGGTTAAGTTCACATGCTCCGCTTCGATGGCCGGGGGTTTCTCTGGTTCAGATCCTGGGCACGGACATGGCACTGCCCATCAGGCCATGTTAAGGTGGCATCCCACATGCCACAACTAGAAGGTCCCACAACTAAAAATATACTATTATGTACTGGAGGGATTTGGGAGAAAAAGCAGAAAAAAAGATATCTTTTCCTTATAAAAAATAAATAAAAATAAATAAATTACACATAGTATTTCCCACAAATACGTAACTGTCTTTATTATTCCTTCCTCTTTAGATTCAAATAGTATGCAAAGGCTATTTCTAAAGGCAAATATCTGTTAGGACAGAAGCAGAAATATCTGGAGCACATATTATATTATATATGAATTACCGTGTGTGTGTGTGTCTGTGTGTGTACTCATAAGATGAATTGAAAACCCCAGCAAAGAGCATGTGGTCAGACCTGAAAACATGAGTTCCCACAGATCTAAAATCCAACTTGGTGCCCATTTTTTCACATTCAGAAACTCAAGAGTGGCTGTTTGCAGAGGGGCCATCCGGTAATTAGTTTCATAATCTGAGCTGAACTTTTTGTTTGCTTCGATTGTATGCAAGAGGTCTTGAGGTGCACAATATGTCATTACATTTGGGTTTGCAACCCCATAATTTAATTCACCAATTCTGAAGGTGTCTCACTTGAAGGGGAGAACAAATGAAGGCTAAAGTCCCCTGCTTTCATGTGTTTATTTCCAGGCTCATCTCCTGCTTTAAAATCCATGAACATCTGCAGCAAGCAAGCTCTTTATATTTCTAAATTCTGAACAATCTCTTGTGCTCATTTGTCACTGTTCCTGGACCCGCGTGTTTCTGTCTGTTGTCTGGCACATTTGATCTGATACTACTATATCTTTATTTTGAGAAAGACTTTTTTTTTTAAACAACGGGAGATAGAGTTATAACATAAACCATTGTAACCCCGGCCATTATTTCATGAATATGGCATTCTGTGTCCAAATCATCCAATCTGGAATATATCGCCTCCTGGTCAAAATTGCGTAGAAGTCTGTAGCCTCCAGGTAGATATTAGTTCTGCAAGGCAACACCGGCAGACTGAAAAGATTGCATTTTATTTACTGAGTAGCAGGCCATGGCAACGTTGCCTGGGAGAATCATTTGCCATTGCCTCATAAATAAATCCTGTTGCTCCTTTCCCCAAGGCAGCCTCTGTGGAGGGAGGGGACAGAGAGGGAACCAGCCCAGTCAGGAGCAGCTGCAAATCAGAGCTCACTCCCTGGTGAGACCTGCAACATGGGGCTTCTATAAGAACCTCCAGGTTCGTTTCTTCGTCCAGGCTCTCTGAAAACAGGCGCATTTCTCCCTACCAGAGCGGACACTGCTTGTTCTGTGTCCATCTCGGTTGCAAAGGCAGTTGAGTGAATGTCCCTTGCAGGTCCCCTCAGAACCCCTCAAATGGCTTCTGGTGTGACACATTTCCTGTAGTTTTGGTCAGAATGTCTCAAACACTCTCCAAATTGGGTGAAAATCTTTCCGGGGACACCTGCATGCTGAATTCACTTTCAAGTCGAAAGTGAATTTTCTTTACATAGCTGGTAGACATATAGCAAATAGATGGTAGATAGATAGGTACCTAGATAGATAAATTATTTATCATAATGAAACATCTATAATTAAATATCATATTCTACCTAAATTTATATATTATACATTATATCATAATTTTGGAATATCAAAGATCAAAAAGCCATAAAATTAACTGATATTCCAAGAATTATAATTTGGGGTAGGTGTAAACTTGCCTTTCATTCAGCAAAAACATTTTAGACATTTTTTAAAGATACCTTACGTATTTTTTCAGACATACTGACACGGAAGAAATCACTTTTCAATAGGCAGGTGGAATTAGCAGTGTGGAGTCAACGGCAGCCCAATTGGAGGATATCACGACCTCAGTTAAACACATCTTAAAAACTCATTCACAAAGCCAGGACAGATAAATCATGTGACATCTGGAGAGAAACATGCAGGTGTGTCTGTTTTTTCTTCTCTCATTATTTTTCCAGAGATTCTTCTTTTTTTCTCTTGCCTCTCATCTTTTTTTCTTTCCTTCCTTCTTTTCACTCTCCTAGAGAAAAAGAAACTTTTACCTAAACCACATAATTTTGTGTATGTTTTGTGTTAACTAATAACTATGAGATTATTTGATAAACTGCCAAGGTAAATGGCGCATTTTTCATATTCAATTTAGGTTAGATTAGGTGAGAGAATTCACTGAAGAATGTGAAAGTGAATTATTAGTGTTCAATTCTTTAAGAAAAAAATGCATTTTTCTTTGTTTTGTTTTAATAGAGTTCATCTTTAATTCTACACTGGGGCAATGGTGGGAATGGACTGTATTGCATGTGAACAATTCTTCTGAGGATAAACATATAAGGGTTAAATGATTTTGAATGCAGAGTCCAAAATCTACCTCATGTAAGGCAGTGGGCAGCCAGTGAAACGTGTACATACTTTTTTCCTGTAAAACTAAAATCCATCAGAGTAGTGCAATTAGCCAACAATTTAAATGCTATTATCCATAGAATCAATTTTGATCACCATGGTGCACATTTAGACAGTTCTGATGAGGATCGTCAGTCATTAGTATTTCCAGCGTAGGTTTGGAACTCAGGGATCATGGAAACATGACTATAATAACCAATAAAAAAGGAAAAGTGTATTTTGATTAACTGACAATAAATCATTGAGTGGGGACACTGAAGGTTAAAAATATTCTCCTAAAATGAACAGCATGATGTCATACTATGCAGAGAGCAGGGGTTGAATAATTCTAAAAGGACAAGGAAACCCAGGTGAAGATGGATGTCTGAAGTGTCTCTCTCACCTTCATGTTGTGCCGTGCGGTGGATTCCAAATGTAAATGTAGGAGCAATATTGTCTCTCAACTGAACTTTATGCTGAGCCAAATGCATGCAACAGATAAATCAGGGTATATGCTAGTTCTTGTCTTCATTCTGCTCTGGCCGCTGGGGCTCCCTCCTCACTGGGACATCATATCTCCCATGAACACGTGTTGGAACCTACTGGTGTAGGGAAGAACATGGCAGTTATAGGCAAGCACAGCTGGATTTAAATAATGGCCCGACTAAGCAATCCTTGATTCCTGGCTTCATGTCAGTGGTCTGTGTGGTTGTTTCCTTGCCAGTAAAACTGGGGTAATGATATCTCCAAGAGTTATAAAAACTATAGAATGAGATAAAACATAGAAAGCACTTGGCACATAACTGGCCCTTAATCAATAAATATTGGGGTTTTTAAAAATTTTTTGGTTTTTTTTGTTAAGAAGATTCACCCTGAGCTAACATGCATTGCCAATCCTCTTTGTTTTTTTTGCTTGAGGAAGATTGGTCCTGAGCTAACATTTGTGCCAATCTCCCTCTACTTTACATGTGGGATGCCTCCCAGCATGGCTGATGAGTGGAACCTGCGAACCCGGGCCGCCAAAGCAGAGTGTGCAGAACTTTAACCACTCAGCCACAGGGCTGGCCTGAATATTGGTTTATTTCAACTTGGCACTTGGGGCCTGCCCTTAGTCCCTAATCTCATAAGTCTTTTTTCTACCACACCTGAAATCCATCTATGTGCATAGCCTGACAATACAGAAAAGGCTCTTTCTGTCCACTGGATTGTGGATGACTTGGAATCAGCACAAATGTTCCTTTCGTCTTTCTGTCTGATACGTTTTGGCAGATGTCAATGCTCAATATATATGGTTAGAATGGATTTGCCTCACAAAATTCAGAAGGCTGCAGTCCGGGTGGTATCATAAAAACATGAAGTGTGATTCGTTGTTGCACATGCAAGTGTATACATATGTATATCATGTGTATATATACACTATGTACAATGTATATGAGTATGTATATTCAAATGTATTGCATATAAATATATATTTATGTATCTAAATGATATACAAATATTTATACATATTAAATATAAAATATGTGTCATGTAAAACTACATTTATACTTACGTCTATAAATATATACAATGTATATAGACACACATTATACACATAATATGGACTCAACATTTATGGCCTCTAGCCTGGCTAGAGGCTTGTCAATTTAATTGATGTTTCCAAATAGCCAGCTTTTACTTTCATTGATTTTCTGTAATGATTTCCTGTTTTCAAGTTCATTGATTTCTGTGCTTATTTTTTGTTATTTCTTTTCTTCTGCTGGCTTTAGATTTAGTGTTCTTTTTCTAGGTCACCAAGCTAGGAACCTAGATTACAGATTGCTGATCTTTCTTCTTTTCTAATAGATGAATTTAGTAAAAGATTTCCCTCTAAACAGTGCTTTCACTGCATCTCACAGATTTTGACAAGTTTTTTTTTATTCTGATTTACTTCCAAATCTTTTCTAATTTTTCTGAAACTTTTCTTTAGACTAATGTGTTCTTCTGAATTGTGGATTTTCCAGCTATCTTCCTTTTGTAGATTTTAAGTTTAATCCTGTTGTTTTCTGAGAACATACTTTGCGTGATTTCTATGATTTTAAATCTTTCAGGGTGTGTTTTATGGTCAATTAGATCAAATTGATTGACAGTCCGGCTCAGGTCAGCCACATTCTTACTGACTTTCTGCCTGTTTGCTCTCTCAGTTACTAGAGGGGTGTTGAAGTTCTCCAATTATTATAAGGGACTTGACTCTTTCTCCTGGCAGTCCTATCAGTGTATGCCCTATGCGTTTTGATGTTCTGTTGCTAAGTACATTCATAATAAGGACCATATGTCTTCTTAGACAATTGGCCTCCTTGTCATTACATGCGTATACTTATCCTTGACAATCTTCATTGCTCTGAAATCTGCTTTGTATGAAATTACTATCGCTACTCTAGATTTCTTTTGATTATCGTTCCCATAGTCTATCTTTCTCCTTACCTTAACTTTCATCCTCTCTGTGTCTTTATACTTAAAGCGAGTTTCTTGAAAACAACATATTTGGGTCTTCTTTTTATCCATTCTGACAATTTCTGTCATTTAATTGATATATTTAGACCATCTCCATTTAAAGGAGTTATTTACATAGAAAGATTATTTACCACATTTGTAAATGTTTTCTTTTTGTGACTTGTTCTTTCTTTTCTCCATATTTTCCTGTTTTCTCTGGTTTTAATTATGCATTTTATGTAATTCCTATTTATCTTTCCTCTTACCACGTCAATTATGCTTCTTTTTAAAAATGTATCCATTTCTCTAGAATTTTAAATATACCTTCACAACTAATTTACATTCACCGTCATTATCACTGTATCACTTCATGTAGAGTGAAAGTAACTTATAACAAAGTGTTCCTAATTCCTCTCTCTTGTGCATTATAGCATAATTTATTTCATTTATCTACATGTTAAAATCACCCAATATATTACTATAATTACTGTAAAAAGTTGTCTATTAGCTCAATTACACATATAATATTAAACTATTTTATTCTACATTCATTTATTCTTTATCTGAAGCTTTCTTTTCCTTATCAGATCTGAGGTTCTGATCTATATCACTTTCTTCCAACCTGAAAACCCTCTTTTAGCATTTCCTGCAGAGCAGGTCTGTGTCGATGAATTCCTTCAGCTTTTGTTTCTATGAGAAAGTCTATTTCTCCTTCACATTTGGAATGTAATTTCACCAGATATAAAATGTTGTATTTGTGGTTGTTTTCTCTCAACACTGTATATATTTTGCTCCACTCTCTTCTTGCTTGCATGGTTTCTGATGACAAATCCACTGTTAATTCTTATCTTTGTCTATATACAAGTAAAGTGTTTCTCCCCTACTCTCTGGCTTATTTCAAGATTTTCTTTATTTTTGGTTTTCTAAACTTTGAATATGAAATGCCTAGATGTAGTTTTCGATATTTGTCCTGCCTGGTGTTATGTGGTCAATCTCAGTCATTGCTTTTGGTAAGTTCTCAGTCATTATTACTTCAATATTTTTTTCACTCCATTCTTTCTTCTCTTTTTGGTATTCCAAGTACGAGTAAGCTACAACTTTTGGATTTGTCCTGCAATTCTTGGTCATTCTATTGTTGCTTTTTATCATTCTCTTTTCTCAATTTCAGTTTGGGACACTTTCAAGCTAATTACATGTCGTAGCAGAAACTGGAAGTCTTTCTCCATTCATTTTTACCAACTTATTTTGTGGTGCATAATAGTATGGACACTTCAAGAGTATGGCTGATGTGCGTGGACGTCCTGAGTGGGCTAGTCAGCCATGCGCTGCATGAGCAAGCATGGAAATAGGATTCCAGCAGGATATGATTATCGCCTAGAAGGAGACAGACATCCACATGATGGGCACCCTTGAACTCTCTCTTCAGGAGTTTACAACTTTTATATAAGGATGTTGCCAGTATCATAGAAAATACTCCCAATTATACAGGAGATGGAGGAGTGGTTGTAAAAACTATCCTCCAGGTGTTGCCAACATCTTTGAAGAAAGTCTGCCTTCTCTCTGATCTAATATTTCTATGTTACTAGAGCATTGGGCTGGGTGAGGTCAGGTTATATGGTTTATTGAATTTGTACAATCAGTAAAAAAGAAAAGAAATGGGAATTACTTTTAACGAGGTACCCATTTTATACCAGGCAGCAACTTGGACATGCATTATCCAATTTTAGCCTATTTTGAGGATATAGGCTGGCATGGATTATAACTTTTCCTACGATCCACTAAGGCAGTATAGGGGTAGCTAGCAGTGTCCAAAGCCAGTATTTCCCCAACACTAGAACTTAAACTACATTTGAATTTCTTGCTTCCTTTCTGTCTCCCTCAATGCCATTAGGGCAGAGACAATTTCTTTTTTCTTTCTTCTTCTTCTCTCTCTCTCTTTTTTTTTTAACAAGAATTCTTTCTAGTTTAACCATCTCTTCACCCATGGGGCTCAGTTACAGGCCCAGCACACATTATTCTAATTTCCTTTTCTCTCCTCTGAAGGGTGAGGACTAATTACATGAGCTCAGAAATTCCAGCTGTCACTTCTCTTGACCCCTGGCTCCACATGAGCCGTATGTGTTGACAAGCCTGAGAAGAAAAGCAAATAATGAGTGGCATGGCACTGACTTAGGAAAGTGATGTGTGCGTGTTAATATGGAGTGGGGTTGATGGGAGAACAGGAGAGTTGAGGCTGTTGATGGAGAGAGGTGGGTCAACATTTGGCATTTATGCCAAATCCCTAACTGTGTGTGTGTCACCTAATATTTGTAAATGTATATCTAAATCTGTGTCTATTCTCAAGTTGCTACAAAATTCTCAAGAGCTTAGCATCATTCATTGTAAGCAAAGGAATGATAATATTGGCCGGGTCAGAAAAGTAAATATAGAACAAAAGTAAATATTTACATATGACTTACGAAAACTAGGACAAATGTTAAGAAACTTGCTAAATTCCCCTTTAGGAGGGACTCACCAACATTTTCCAAAACAGTCTGGGTTGATTAGCAAAGGGCACTTTGAGCCAGAATGGGCCACAATTAAGAATGTACTCTTATAGGTCATCTCATTACTAATCAAGTTTGAACACGTTACTGGTGAGGGAAACTATTTAGAAGGAATCCACACCCATAAATTTCCTCCTGAAACCCATGTCTACACAAATACTACAGCAGAAAGATACATGAGAGATCAAGAGTTCCCTTTCATTCTCCCTGGTCTGAGTGGTAAATAATGTCAGGCTTCCAAAGCAGAATCCTAAAAATCTTTGTGGTTTCCAGGAGACATGTTGAAGGAAAGCTCCTAAAAGCCCGAGAGAAGCTAACTGCATAATATTCGGAAGCCTGGCCACAGCTTGGAAGGAAGGTCAGACAGGATAATTACTTCTCTCTGAGAAAGTGAAGTTGTTTGATTCCAAAGAGACTGTGAAGCTATTTGTATCAGTGAGCCGCTTGATAGCACCATTAGTATCATAAGGGCACTCTGATTTTTATCAACAGTGTACATTCCTCTCATATCAGCTTCATACCACAGTCCTTATCTCTGATCCTTGGACAGTGACTAACAAAGTCCCAGAGAATGACCCACAATGGAAACAATTTATATTCTTCAAAGAACGCAAACATATTTGATTCTATCTGGACCCTCAGACAGAGGCTTAAAAATGAAGTTTGTGCAGTATTATAAATCTCTCTTAACTGCACTATATTTACCAGTTTTTTGATTATATAAAAAAAAATCTTCTAAATAAATGTTTAGGTTAGGCAGATAATGCCCTTATCTAGGTACTCAGTCGATTTGTGTCCATCCCCCAATTGTATACACAAGAAGATCTTAAAATTTCACACACACACATGTTTAGATGAGCTTTGTCCTAAAACATCATAAATGAACGCAAAGAACGCACGAATCTTCTTTGTCAGGCCTTTTCCTGACTGACATATTTAAATGCCATTTGTTGCCCTTGTAACCCATGGGCATCTTATAATGAATAAAAGGAAAGTATACTCAAAATTTGGAAAAAACAGTACCCCGAAAACACGTTTCTGCACAAGAAGCGTCTCCTTTGAACTCTGCCATAGATATTTACATATTGAAGTATGAAAATGATCTAGTGACAATTAGACTGTTTGTCCATGAGCAGGAGATGACATGGAATATGAAATTATGTATATAGAGAAGGAGGAACAGCACCTGCTGTCCTGGAACCACTTCATATCGTACAGCAATGGCTTTGGTGGGTTTTATGGAAAATCTGCTATATCTGTGAGGGAAAAAGAATCTATATATCTCTATATTTTTATTTCTTTATTTTTCAGTTCACGTCAATGATAGTTAGAATTTACATTGTGTATGTATATTATAATATATAATATATAGCACATTACATATACATATATGTATATATATATGCACATATATATATAAAATTATAATCAGACTAAACAATGAGAATAAATGCATACTGGAAGTATTGTGTTGTTTCTTTCCCGAAAAAGCACCTGATATTTCGTTAAGAAATATTTTAAGTAATATTTGTGTATTTTGAAAAAGAGCATTTTCCACTACTATAAAAAAATTGATAATCAGGGGGGCTGGCACGGTGGCACAGTGGTTAAGTTCACACGTTCCATTTCGGTGGTCCGGGGTTCGCCAGTTTGGATCCCGGGTGCAGACAAGGCACCGCTCATCAAGCCATGCTGTGGTAGGCATCCCACATATAAAGTAGAGGAAGATCTCGTCAAGATGGCAGTATGAGCAGATGTTGAGCTCGATTCCTCCCACGAGCACAACCAGGTTACAACTATTTTTGGAAAAATTACCCTGGATCGAAAACTGAAAACTGGATAAAAAGAACCCCAGCAACAAGGGACAGTCACGACGAAGGCAGAAGAGGCAGTAATTCCTGCTGGAGAGGAAAAGAGCCACTTTTGGGAGCAGCGGAGCTTCTTAGCTGGCCAGGCAGGAGCCACCCTAAGGTACGCAGCCCTCCCTGGATGAGTGAGGTCCGGAGCAGGGGAGATACTGCTATAAGCATCCTTCAGACTCAGTCCAACTGAGACAGGGGTCTTACTGTCTGACTTTGCTGGCTATTAACTGCAGCGAGGATACCCCGAGAAAAGCTATCGGCCCGAAAGCAGAAAAGACCCAGCTCTTAAAGGGCCCAAGCACAAACTCACTCTTTGCAGCAACCTAAAATCACCAGAGAGAAGGCTGACAGTCATTAGGTGAAACGAGACTCACCTGGTGGGCTCTGGGGGCATCTTGGTGAGATGAGGGACGTCTCCGGAGACTGAGACATTGGTGGGGGCCATTGTTCTGAGCTGGTCCAGGCGTGCTGACATGGACCCCGGTGGGTGCCATTGAGGTTCATCCCTAGGCCTGTTAGTCCAGGGGTCTGCCACGCCCAATAGAGCACAGATTTAACCCAGTTCAGCTGGGGCAGGCAACCTGCCTTAGGGATCGCCCCACTTAACAGCAAGCCCTCAGGCTACTTTTCAGCCTGCATTGACTGGGTGCCTTGATCCTCTACAGGCAGGCAAGGGCGTCTGCCTCTGTGGGGCAGGGCCTGTGTGAGGACCAGGTGAACTGTGGGGGGCATTGGTGGAGAGGTGGGGGCCTCTGCAGTGTGGCATCAGGGTACGCTCCAGGGGGTTGAGAAGTGTGCACAGAGCAAGACTGTGTTGAAGGTGTGTGTGGTCCTGTGAGGGATGAGGCTAATCAGCTGGTCATGCTTCAAAAATAGCCATAAAAAGGATCAGCCCCACCTTCCAAAGCCTGAAACAATTGAGTGACCCTGGGCTAAGGGCCAGCCCCACTCAGCTGCACTCCTAAGAGAACTGACAACAGCCTTGTAGGCCTGAGGCCTATCACAACTGTAAGCCCCTGAGCCTAGCAACCAGCTACGCTGAGTACCAACACAATTAAGAGAAAAACTGCAATAGGAGTGTGCTGATAGACTTGGTAACCAATGGTGCTGAGGCTCCCCAAACCAGATTTACAAACAGCTGGCCAAGGAAGGAAAGACTAGACTCCCTGGATACCTGCAGTGGGAGCAACCCTGCCACAGCAGAAGCACACAAGTAGTCCACAAAGGGGTCACTCCTGGATCTTCTGGACGAGAGGGAAGCACATTGCTGGGCATCATAAGGCATCTCATACATAAGGCCACTTCTCCAAGATCAAGAGACATAGCCAACTTACCTAATACATAGAAATAAGCATAGAGAAAGAGGCGTGATGAGGAGACAAAGGAATACTTTCCAAACAAGGGAACAGGACAAAACAGCAGAAAAAGGACTAAATGAAACAGAAACAAGCAACCTACTTGACAAAGAGTTCAAACAAAATATCATGAGGATGCTCACAAATATTGGGAGAAGAATGGATGAATATAGTGAGCTCATCAGCAAAGAAGTGGAAGATATTATTAAAAAACCCAATCAGAAATGAAGAATACAATACTGGAAATGAAACATTCACTAGAGGGACTCAATAGCAGAGTAGAGGATGCAGAAGAATGGATCAGCGAGCTAGATGAAAGACTAGAGGAAATCACAAAAACAAAACAGAAAAAAGAAAAAATAATTAGACAGAATGAGAACAGTCTAAGGGAACTCTGGGACAATATCAAGCATGCTAACATTCAGATTATAGGTGTCCCAGAAGGAGAAGAGAGAGACAAAAGAGTAGAAAATTTATTTGAAGAAATAATAGCCTAAAATTTTCCCAACCTAAGGAAGGAAACAGACATCAAAGTACAGGAAGCACAGAGAGCTCCAAACAAGATAAGCCCAAAGAGGCCCACACCAAGACATATTATAATTAAAATGTCCAAAATTAAAGACAAAGAGAGAATCCTAAAAGCAGCAAGAGAAAGGCCACAAGTGACATATAAAGGGAAGCCCATTTGGCTATCAGTGGACTTCTCAGCCGAGACCCTACAGGTGAGAAGAGAATGGCATGACGTATTTAAAGTGCTAAAAGGAAAAAACCTACAGCCAAGAATACTCTATCTATCAAGGTTGTCATTCAGAATGGAAAGAGAGATAAAGAGCTTCCCAGACAAGCAAAAATTAAAGGAGCTTATCACCAAGAAACCAGTTCTGCAAGAAATGCTGAAGGGACTTATTTAAGTGGGAAAGCAATGACCATAAATAGAGATAAAAAAATTATCAAAAAAAACAAAACAACAACAACAAAAAACCAGGCAATAAAGTCAGTTGTAAGGTAAAAGTATAGTAAAGGTAGCAGATCGACTACCTGTGAAGATAATATGAATGTTAAAAGACAAATGTACTAAAATCACCTATTTCGATGATAAGGGGGTAATGGATAGACACACACTAAACAAGAAACTATATATGATTTGAAAAACATAAAATGTGGGACGAGGGGAGTGAAAAAGTAGAGCTTTTAGAAAGAGGTCAAGCTAAAGAGTCTATCAACTCAATATAGACTGTTATATGCATAGAATATTAAATAAGATCCTCATGGTAATCACAAATCAGAAACCTATAACAAGCAAGAAAAAAAGTAAGACAAAAGAAATCAAATATGTTACTAAAGATAGCCCTCAAACCACAAGGGAAGAGAGCAAGAGAAAAAGAAAGGAACAGAGAAGAACTACTAAAACACCCAGAAAAAAAAAAGGGACAAAATGGTAATAAACATATATTTATCAATAGCTCCTTTAAACGTCAATGGACTAAATGCTCCAATCAAATGCCATAGGGTGGCCAATTGGATACAAAAACAAGACCCACGTATATGCTGCATACAAGAGACACACTTCAGTCCTAAAGACACTCACAAACTGAAAGTGAAAGGATGGAAAAAGATATTCCTTGCAAATGGCAAAGAAAAGAAAGCAGGGGTAGCAATACTTATATCAGACAAAATAGACTTTAAAACAAAAACTGTAACAAGAGACATAGATGGGCACTACATAACGATAAAGGGAACAATCCAACAAGAAAATATAACACTTGTAAATATCTATGCACCCAACACGGGAGCACCTAAATATATAAAGTAATTATTAACAGAATAAAAGGAGAAATAGGCAGTAACACAATAATAGTAGGGGACTTTAACACCCCACTTACACCAATGGAGAGATCATCCAAACAGAAGATCAATAAGGAAACACTGGCCTTAAAGGACACATTAGACCAGATGGACTTAGTAGATATATATAGAACATTCCATCCCAAAACCACAGAATACACATTCTTTTCAAATGCCCATGGAACATTCTCCAGGATTGATCACATATTAGGCCACAAAACAGGTCTCAATAAATGTAATGAGATCAAAATAATACCATGCATCTTTTCTGATCACAAAGGTATGTAACTAGAAATCAACTACAGGAATAAAACCAGAAAAGCCACAAAAATGTGGAGATTAAACAAAATGCTACTGAACAACAATTGGGTCAATGAAGAAATCAAAGAAGAAATCAAAAAATTCCTAGAGACAAATGAAAATGAAAACACGACATGCCAAAATCTGTGGGATACAGCAAAAGCAGTTCTACGAGGGAAGTTTATAGCAATTCAGGCCTACCTCAACAAAGAAGAGAAATCCCAAATAGACAATCTAAAAGCACATCTAAAGGTACTGGAAAAAGAACAACAAACAAAGCCCAAAATCAGCAGAAGGAAGGAAATAATAAAAATCAGAGCAGAAATAAATGAAATAGAGACTAAAAAACAATAGAAAAATTAATGAAACCCAGAGCTGGTTCTTTGAAAAGATAAACAAAACTGACAATCCCTTAGCTCGACTCACCAAGAAAAAAAGAGACAAGGCTCAAATAAATAAAATCAGAAATGAAAGAGGAGAGATTACAATGGACATCTCAGAAATACAAAAGATAATAAGAGAACACTATGAAAAGCTATACGCCAACAAATTGGATAATCTAGAAGAAATGGATAAATTCTTAGAAACATACAACCTTCCAAAACTGGACCAAGAAGAAGTAGAAAATTTGAATAGACTGATCACCAGTAAGGAGATCGAAACAGCAATCAAAAACCTCCCAAAAAGGGGCTGGTCCCGTGGCCGAGTGGTTAAGTTCGCACACCCCGCTGCAGGCGGCCCAGTGTTTCGTTCGTTCGAATCCTGGGCGTGGACATGGCACTGCTCATCAAACCACACTGAGGCAGCATCCCACATGCCACAACTAGAAGGACCCACAACGAAGAATATACAACTATGTACTTGGGGGCTTTGGGGAGAAAAAGGAAAAAAATAAAAAAACTTTCTTTAAAAGAAAACCTCCCCAAAACTAAAAGTCCAGGACCAGATGGCTTCCCTGGTGAATTCTACCAAAAATTCAAAGAAGGCTTAATACCTATCCTTCTCAATCTCTTCCAAAAAATTGAAGAGGGGAGGCTTCCTAACTCATTCTACAACGCCAACATTATCCTGATACCAAAACCAGACAAGGACCACACAAAAAAAGAAAATTACAGGCCAATATCACTGATGAACATCGATGCAAAAATCCTCAACAAAATGCTAGCAAATCGAATACAACAATACATTAAAAACATCATACATCATGATCAAGTGGGTTTCATTCCAGGGATGCAGGGATGGTTCAACATCCACAAATCTATCAGTGTGATACACCACATTAACAAAATGAAGAATAAAAATCACATGATCATCTCAATAGATGCAGACAAAGCATTTGACAAGATACAGCATCCAGTTATGATTAAAACTCTAAATAAAATGGGTATAGAAGGAAAATACCTCAACATAATAAAGGCCATATATGACAAACCCACAGCAAATATCATTCTCAATGGAGAAAAATTGAAAGCTATCCCTCTAAGAACAGGAACCAGACAAGGATGCCCACTGTCACCACTCTTATTTAACATAGTATTGGAAGTCCTAGCCAGAGCAATCAGGCAAGAACAAGAAATAAAAGGGATCCACATTGGAAAAGAAGAAGTGAAAGGGTCACTCTTTGCAGACGACATGATTTATATCTAGGAACCCTAAAGATTCCACTAAAAAACTTAGAAACAATAAAGGAATACAGTCAAGTTGCAGGATCCAAAATCAATGTACAAAAATCAGTTGCGTTTCTATACACTAACAACGAAGTAGCAGAAAGAGAAATTAAGAATACAGTCCCATTTACAATTGCAACAAAAAGAATAAAATACCTAGGAATAAACTTAACCAAAGAGGTGAAAGATCTGTACAGCGAAAACTATAAAACTTTGTTGAAAGAAATCGAAGAAGACACAAAGAAATGAAAGATATTCCGTGCTCTTGGATTGGAAGAATTAACATAGTTAAACTGTCCATACTTCCTAAAGCAATCTATAGATTCGACGCAATCCCTATCAAAGTTCCAACAACATTTTTCACAGAAATAGAACAAAGAATCCTAAAATTTGTATGGAACAACAAAAGACCCCGAATAGCCAAAGGATTCCTGAGAAAAAAGAACAAAGCTGGGTGTATCACACTCTCTGATTTCAAAACATACTACAAAGCCATAGTAACCAAAACAGCATGGTACTGGCACAAAAACAGACACACAGATCAATAGAACAGAATCAAGATCCCAGAAGTAAACCCACACGTTTATGGACAGCTAATATTCGACAAGGGAGCCAAGAGCATACGATGGAGAAAGGAGAGTCTCTTTAGTAAATGGTGTTGGGAAAACTAGACAGCCACATGCAAAAGAATGAAAGTAGACCATTCTCTTACACCATGCACAAAAATCAACTCAAAATGGATTAGAGACTTGAATGTAAGACCTGAAACCATGAAACTTCTAGAAGAAAACATAGGCAGTACACTCTTTGACACTGGTCTGAGCAGCATATTTTCAAGTCCCATGTCTGACCGGGCAAGGGAAACAAAAGGAAAAATGAACAAATGGGACTACATCAAACTGAAAAGCTTCTGCACAGAAATGAAACCATCAACAAAACAAAAAGACAACCTAACAATTGGGAGAAGATATTTGCAAACCGTGTATCACTTAAGGGGTTAATATCCAAAATATACAAAGAACTAATACAGCTCAACAACAAAAAAAACAACAATCCAATTAAAAGATGGGCAAAAGATCTGAACAGAGATTTCTCCAGAGAAGATATACAGATGGCCAACATGCATATGAAAAGATGCTCAACATCATTAGCTATCAGGGAAATGCAAATCAACACTACAATGAGGTATCACCTCACTCCCTTCAGAATGGCTATAATTAACAAGACAGGAAACAACAAATGTTGGAGAGGATGTGGAGAGAAGGGAACTCTTGTTCACTGCTGGTGGGAGTGCAAACTGGTGCAGCCACTATGGAAAGCAGTTTGGAGTATCCTCAGAAAATTAAGGATAGATCTTCCATATGATCCAGCTATCCCACTGCTGGCTATTTATCCAAAGAACTTGAAAACACAAAGGCATAAAGATACTTGCACCCCTATGTTCATTGCGGCATTATACACAATAGCCAAGACATGGAAGCAACCTAGGTGCCCATCAAGGGACGAATGGATAAAGAAGATGTGGTATATATACACAATGGAATACTACTCAGCCATAAGAAATGATGAAATGCAGCCATTTGCGACAACATGGATGGACCTTGAGGGTATTATGCTGAGTGAAATAAGTCAGAGGGAGAAAGTCAAATACCATATGATCTCACTCATATGTAGAAGATAAAAACAACGACAAACAAACACATAGCAATGGAGATTGGATTGGTGGTTACCACAGGGAAAGGGGGGAGGAGGGAGGGCAAAAGGGGTGATTAGGCTCACATGTGAGGGGATGGACTATAATTAGTTTTCGGGTGGTAAACATGATGTAATCTACACAGAATTCAAAATATACTATGATGTACCTCTGAAAATAAATAAATAAATTAACTAATTAAAAAAAGAAAGTAGAGGAAGGTGGGCACAGATGTGAGCTCAGGGCCAGTCTCCCTCAGCAAAAAGAGGAGGATTAGCGGCAGATGTTAGCTCAGGGCTAATCTTACTCAAAAAAAAAAAAATTGATAATCAGGAAGATACTTGACATATTAACCCTTCATTACTAATCAAGAACTGGGACTTGTGAATCGAAAGTTACCATGGAAGTTGGAAGGAAAGAAAGAAGGAAGAGAGGAGAAGAGAAAACAAAAACCCAGAGGACAACTTATGGGTTTCTTCATTTAACGTTTTAAATTTTTTCCAGCTTTCTTGAGATACAATTGACATATAACACTGTGTAAGTTTGAGGTGTACTATGTGATAACTTGATAGATGTATATATTGTGAAATGATTACCACGATAAGGTTAGTGAACACCTCCATTACCTCACAAAATTACAATTTTTTTGTGATGAGAACATTTAAGATTTATTGACTTAGCAACTTTGAAGTATACAATACACTATAGTTAACCATAGGCTCCATGCTGTACATTAGATCTCCAGGACTTACTAATCTTATCACTGGAAGCTTATACCCTTTAACCAACATCTCCCCATTACCCCATGTCCCAGGTCCCAGTCCCTGGTAACTACTTTTCTATTCTCTGTTTCTGTCAGTTTGACCTTATTTTAGACTTTACGTATAAGTGAGATCATACAGTGTTTGTCTTTCTCTCTCTAACTTATTTCACTTAGCGTAATATCCTCCAGGTCTGTTCATGTTGTTCTCCACCTGCAAATAGCAGATGAGGCACAGCTTGAAACAGGGATGGTCCGAGAAGTGTTTCTTACCATATCAGGATAAGCTCTGGTTAGATATATAGGAGTTCACTCATCGATGTATGCAGTCACATTACTTACACAGAAGGGAGCCATTTTGGTTATGAAATTTCTCCAATTTCTACTCATACAGTTACATAGCCTCCATAAAATTTTCCCTAAGGTCATGTCCTATAAATTGATGGAGTCCAGGTTTCCTTACCTTAAGCAACACCAGTCAGGCTAGGTACATCCTACCAAAAGCATTCCATAGATAAAGATTTTCCCTCTGAGATAACAATAGAGTGCTTCCCAGGAGGTTTCTCATGAGCATGCTTTCAAGAGGATTTGACCCATTTACCTTCCTTCTTTCTTTACCAGAGAAGAGAAAGAATGCATTGCAGATCTGTAACTTAACCCCTTCCTTCCCACTACTACAAATAAACAGTCAGACTTGGTGGTTTTCAAATGGTGTTTTCTAGACCCATAGATATTATGTATAGGTTTCCTAGGGTGTAGATGATGAGAAAATGGATACATGGGATCCTGATAGCATGTGTGTAGGGACAGCAGTTGGCTTTCCTACTCCTTCCTCAACTAGGTAATTTCTTCTGTAATCTATTTTATGTATTGTGCTTCTGCATAGGATTCTGCAGGAACTAAGGATTTTCAGGCTCAAAAAGTGATGTAATGTTTGAAGAAAGTAAAAGTGTTTTCATCTATGAAAGGAAAATCCTGGACGTAATATGCAGTAACGTTTGAAGGAAAATTTTGAGGAGAGTTGAAAGGAGCACCATTGATCTGAAATAGAATGCTTTCTATCTCATAGTGACTTTCTCTCATATCTCTACAATATGTCTTCATTTCTGCAACTATTAAATTTCTTTCAATGCTCAACTCAGCGTATTCTTCAGTAGAGTCATTATATACCCCGATACAGTGCTTTCTCTCTCTTCTGAATTCAAACATACTATTTATTCCACCTTTTTGATAGTCATTATCCTATTACGTCGTTGGAAATTATTTTGTTACCTGAATTTCAGTGTTTACAATTTATTATTCTCACTTCTAGTGACCTTTTCCTGTGTATTCTTATAAAGAAAAAAATCCCATGAGGCAACGTGGAGAGCCAATGGTGTAACTGTATTCTGAGTACAAAGACTTGAAACCTGAGGAACCAATGGTACAGTTCTGGCTTGAGGCCAGCAGGCTGGAGACCCAGGAAGCATTGATGTGTTTGTTTGAGTCTGAAGGCAGGAGAAAATTTATGTCCCAGATCCAAGGCAGTCAGACAGAGTAATTCCCTCTTATTGGTGGGAGGGTCAGCCTTTATGTTCTATTCAGACCTTCAACTGATCAGATGAGGCCCACTCGTGTCTAGGAGGGCAATCTGCTTTATTCAGTCTACCCATTCAAACATTCAGATCATCCGAAAACATTCTTACAGGCAAACCCTGAATAATGTTTGACCAAATATCTGGACACTCTACACTCTATGGCTAGTCAAGTTGACACATAAAATTAACTATCACAGTTAGTCTTAAATCCTTTTACAAATGTTTTACTTTAGGCCAAAAGGGAAATTATGTGTAATGTTGACCCCTTGGCCCCAGTTCTTCCAGAAATAGTAGAAAATATCCTTTCCAAGGTAGTGAAGCAAAGAGAAACAATAGTGTTTCATATATATTCATTGACTGTCTATAGTATATTGTTTCATCCACAGCTGTGGAAAACTTTAGAATGAACAGTGAGTTGCCTCTTAAACACTAAGCAATCTGGTCATCTGGTAATTGTCCATCTGAGGGCCTGACTACTCTCCACCAGGATTTGGAGACTGGTCACTTGCTGGATTGCTGTTAATGTTGACATAGTTTCCCCAATCCATTTGGCTAAAACTCACAGGTTCTCCCAACCCACCCTGGGCTGTTTGAAGGATTAGCTGTACCTATTGGAAGAGTTTTTCCAAATGTTTCCCATCTGCTTGAATGAAGAATACAAAACACTCAACAAATTCACCAAGAAAATCACCCAAACAAAAGAAGCTCTATCAGTCTTTGACCAAAGCTACCCATAACTTGATTGAGTTCATGTTACTCTTACTAAACCATCCTCCAGCTATCCAACCTCCAAGATACCTGGACAGTTCTCAGGCAGGAGAACAAGGCAGTTCTAAGTGACAGGAGATCTATTTGTTCTTCCTTGAGACCAGTAGTCTTAGGTGAAAGAGCATCTTCATCATAAGTAACAGAATCCATCTGGCAGAAGCCCAATGGGGCCACCTGTCCCTTTCATTGCTCATAATAGAAACCTTTGTCCTGCTCTGTAGCCAAAATATCATCTATCTTGACAAATACATTCCCTTCTCTTGTAGTAGTTATTTTCTCTTATTCTTCATTTTTTCCTCTTCTTTTTAACCACAATGTACACAGGTCACATTAGTTTAGTGTTTACACATCATTTATTATTGAACACTATGTCATACATTTTTGATTAGTGATTTCCATTCCTTTTCTTTTTTTTCACACTCTAAGTTTGAGATATGGTTTTTTTCATTTCATTAATCATTTTCTGATATTTCCCCTGAGGCTCAAACTTCATTTTCCAATTCTTTTTTGCTAGGATTTCATTTTCTGCTGGTTTAGCTTCCCTTAACTCATAGAATAAAGTTTAATTTTTAAAACCTGACCTGTATCTGTGATTTCGTTCATCCCACTGGCTTAGAATAACACACTTCGGACTGGGTTCTGCAGTAAGGGAGCTACTGTCTGGATAATTAGGAAGTATATTCATGCATCACTTAATGAAAAGGATACGTTCTGGGAAATGCATCATTAGGTGATTTCATCATTGTGTGAACATCATAGAGGGAACTTACACAAACCTGGATGGTACAGCCTACTATACACCTAGGCCATATGGTACTAATCTTATGGGACCACAGTCATCTATGTGGTCTGTTGTGGACTGAAATGTTGTTATGCGGCACATGACTGTACAGCTATTTCTATTGAATAACAATATTTAAATGAAACTATTTGTGTGGGTAAGAATTGCAACTCACACAATTTCTTGAGAGAGCAAAATTTTTTAAATGTGTCCACTGTATGTCCAATGAACATTTCCCAAGACATACCAATGAATTTCTTTATCAGATTCCACTCAGATTTCAGTCCTTACAATTTATCTTCCTCACTTCTGGTGACCATTGACCCTTATCTGGACTAGCAATTGAAGATGCTGCAGTTTCAACCCTGGTTTTCACCATCAGGTTACAATATCCTTCATGGACCTCGAAATCTGATGATGGTATGGATTCTTCCTTTCTTAGTTGTAGTCTCCATTTTGTCAGTCAAGTCTGGTCACTGGATCCATGTCACATTTCCCATGATTGGAACCCCTGAAATGAGAAATTCTCTAGTCACCCAGGGACTGTCTTTGTCTGATGTTATTCATTAGGTCTCAGCAGAGACTTATCTCCTCCAGGAAGTCTCCTTTCATCTCCCTTGCCTGGCTGCTCCTTTACAAACCATTTGTTTTCCCCACTAGGCGGGATGTCCCCCAAGGAGTGGTGTGATATCTCATTTGCAATTGTAGCTGCCCTGCCCCTCATGAACAGCCTTGTCATAAAACCGCACCATGGATGCTGCCAAAGAGTTATTGAATAACATAATGAAATGTCAAGTTTTATTCTCTACATTTTAGATTTAATTTAGATGTATGGAATCCTGATTCGAATGCAGTTTTTGTTGTTGTTGTTGTTGTTGTTGTTGTTGTTTGCTATTCTGCTGCATTGGGCTACTTAGATTTAAGTTCTTTGTTCTCATGCCGTGGGTATAGTTCCCGCTCTTTAATTCTGTATTTGTGTGTGTGTGGGTTTCCCTTACTCATCTTGAATAAGGTGATAGCTTGTCAACAGGCTGGTGGAGGAGAGTGTCTGAACCTCATTGTCTCACAGTTGCTCCCATCTGGAATGTGGTGGCAGCCTGACATGGACAGTCTCAAGTCCCCTCTGTTCCAAGCAGCACTTGTCCAACGTTTTCCGGCTGTTTCTTTGTCCTCCTACTCCCTCAGTCTGTTTCCCTACTTTTCTGAGCTGAACTTAAACAAATTTTTTAAAAGTTACTCCCAGATTCAGAGCATGCATGGCTACTGGGGTTCTTTTTCTCCGCCCTTAGTAACATACAGCATTCTATTTAGAGTAAAATTCGCTCCCAGGACGTGCTCTGCCGCTAACATTCTGCACCCTTGCGCCTGGTGCATCCAGGATCTGCACCCTCTCTCTGCATGGAGGAAACAGAAGCAGAAACGTGGAAACAAATGGGAGACGCTCACCCAGCGTTCTGCTCTGGAGGGTTGGAGAATTTCTGCAGTTTATTCGTTTTTGGTTTCTTTGTTTTTTGACTTTAATTTAAGCCTCGGCATTGCATAAATGGTGAGAAGCACATTCGCACCCTTCTTAGGTGGACTCAACAACAGAGGCTGGTAACTACTGTAGGGACCCGAAATTGGCCATCCCAAGATATGTCTCTTTGGCATCAGGATTATTTGAGGCTGATTGCTTTTGATAAACTGGGACAGGGAAGGAGGCTCTGAGGAATGGAACTTGCCCTTCGTTAGGACACATTTACATTTGTAAGGTAAATCTCTATCTGTAAAAGGTGCCTCCCTCTCTGTACCTGGAAGAAGAAAGGAGATGACCTTCTCTCTAGAAACTCTTAATCAATACCAAAGGCAACGACTTAAATCTGCATTTTATTGTGCTTGTCTGGTAACCTCCTGTAACTAACTTCCCTCCCCCTCCCAACGTTGGCGTTTCTTTAAGGATTAAGCATCTTTCCTTAGGCGAGGAACCAATTGCAGCACTCATCTGTGACCCCCCAGCCCAAGGTAGCACACCTGCCACCCCGCGGTGTTCACTGAGACAGCAGACCTATCTGCCGTTTCCATCAAGATCTGTGCTGACAGAACAGCCTCATGACTGTTGTAAAAGGGACATTTCAATCACATGTGAAACACCCTGTTTGGGGGTATATAACCACTCTGTGCACCCCACTTCTTCGGTGGGAAGAAAGGACCCTGGGCCATGGTTCCTCATAAAGCTTTGTTTAATTTTCTCTTGCTATTCTGTCTCATGTGAATTTAATTCATTCTCCAGCCAGACGAACCCACATTTGGGAAGAGGAAATGTTTTCCTCCCCTACACTACAAAGTGGTAGTTGGCTTTAGGACCCGTTTCGTAGTTTTATTGGTACTCAGCCACCCCTATTCAGAGTTGACCACCTGGCTCGCAAAGCCAAAAATATTATCAGTCCCGTTGTAGAAAAATATGCCGATACTTTTTCTATGTTGTAAAATGAAGCTGGGGTTTGTTATGAGCAAAAATCTGGGTGGATTTTCTCCTTTCTTTGTTTTTTTTTCTTTTCTTTCCTACAAAACAATTTGTTTTGGTTCATATTCTGAATTCTTCCCAGATATGTAGGCGTCAGTTTCTCTGTCATGTTTGCAAATGTTATTGACCCCCTCTCTCCCTCTTTCTCTCTAGTACCTTCACAATATAAAGTTTGAAAAGACAAAGTCTTCGTTATGCCTGTCAAGAGAGCTATATCCTCAAAATAGGGTACATGTGTTAGAACATTTTCTTTCAATTAATATTTGCCATTTCACGGTGAGAGGGTTTGTTTTTAACGTTAGATATTCCCAGGCACATTCCTGAAAAGGCAAGAGAGACGGCATTTTGCAAAATGTAACGGAACTAATGACAAAGGAGAGTTTATGTAAAAAATGCACAGGTTGTTGGGCTACGTGTAAAATACAAGTGTATTAACTGATACAGGTTACCCTATAGTTAGCCCCAAAATTGTCCTCGAATTTTGTTGAAGTACAGGTTACAATGGTAAAGAATTCAAGGGAAAAAATACATCAATTCCAAATGATCACAATACGACAAAAATCCTGTATCTACCAGATGAAGACAAAGAATTTGTAGGGGAAAAACATGAATCTTTTATTTTCTAAGTGATGTAAGTGAAAGGGGGAACACTTTTAAAATGCAGAAAATGTACAAAGAAAAAAAATCAGCATTATCCTGCAGTTCTTAAAATAGCTAATGTTAATTACACAACTTAACATTTTGATGCCTTGTCTCTTTCCCCCTCAGTAGATCTTTGATATTTTAAGTGGCATGATTGCTCAATGTGGAGATAAGAGACGGGGGCATTGAAGAGATTTCACAGCTGATAGTGAAAGGATATTTAAAATAAAAGAAAACACAGTTTAAAAATTAACTTAATGGACAGTACTTGTGTGGGCATGCATACTGTGTGTGTATGTAAAACTCTGAATACCAGAATAAAAATGCAGTATAACGCAGGCCTGCCGGGTGCTTCAGCAGCCCGGCTCTGCCAGTTCAGATCCTTGATCCCGGCAGTGGATCTACGCACCACTTGTCAAGCCATGCTGTGGCAAGTATCCCACAAATAAAGTAGAGGAAGATGGGCACGGATGTTAGCTCAAGGCCAGTCTTCCTCAACAAAATGAGGAGGATTGGCAGCAGATGTTAGCTCAGGGCTAATCTTCCTCAAAAAAAAAAAAAATTCAGTATAATGTGATTTTCATAAGAAATTCAGGAATCGTTTAAATAGGAACTTAAACAGGATTTAGTTTTCCTTTGTAAAAATGGTTTAAGAGCAAATTATGAACAATTTAGTCTCACGAATACCCTTTGGGGAGATTCTATTTGCTTATTAAAACATTATACAGTATTGAACATAATTCAATTTAATCACTCTCTCAAAAGGACAATTATTAAGAAAAAAACCCCAAAACCAAAAATCTGTACTTTGGCAATAATCATTATTTGGAAACAGCAATTTTTTCTTTTAATTTTAATTTTTAACAACTGCTGTAAGCTTATTGCCAAGTTATGTATTTACATTTTTATTTTATAACTAAACAATAGATACTTTCTTCTCTAATGATATTTTTTCCTTTTGGGAGAAGTGTATTCATAATAAAAAATTAATGCCAAAAACCGTTTCCACTTTTTGATGATAACAAGGACTCCTCTTCCATCCTCCAAGTACAACCATTGATGACATGTGTCTCTTTTATCTGCCAATAAGAGGCTCACTGGTATCCTCTGAGACACCACTGCAGAAATTTACTCTTTCCATCCAAAATTTATTTTGTCCCTGAGAAAACTGACAAATGAGGGAAGCTATCACAATTAGGGTTTCCTCTGTACAAATAATAAATAAAATATGTGTGTATTTAAAATACAGCAGACGTGATTCTAAACATTCAGTATCATTTATTTGTGACACCATGAGAAAAGTCCAATTATCCTCCTCATTTCACAGCTGAGGAAATAGAGTCACAAAAATTTTAAATAAATGGTGCAAGGTCACATGGACAATGGTCCAAAGTCTCATGAGGAGTCAATGGAGGAGTTGAAATGGGAAACAAGTTGATGATA
Organism: Equus caballus; assembly: GCF_041296265.1. Taxonomy (NCBI): domain Eukaryota; kingdom Metazoa; phylum Chordata; class Mammalia; order Perissodactyla; family Equidae; genus Equus; species Equus caballus. The sequence goes on along the minus strand of NC_091715.1, from coordinate 3,385,566 downwards.
TTCTATTTCCTTTGCTCTTAAATAACTACATAGTAATTTAACTACCTAAGATGGTGCATTTGATGCCCATTTATTTCTTTTGATATAGATATGATTGTACAAGATGTAGATGCAGGAAGTCAAAATTGTTCTATAATCGTTTCCTGGCCAAGAAACTGGCTGCCCCTGGGTGAAATAAACCATCAGAATTCCATGATCTTTCCACGATGCCACCTTCTTACTGTAGAAATAGATATGTGCTTCAAATGGGGTCCCCACAGCTGTCTGCAAATGTTGATGCAAATAATTTTCAATGGTGATAATGGGGTTTCAGGCATTGAGCTATCCGTTCTCCTTTGCCCAATTCTCTTTATGAGCAAGAGCATCCATTTGTAAAAGAGCTGACCAGGGTTAAGTCTCTGGAGCAAATATAACGCTAATAGACCTGCAATGGGCTATCACCTTTGACCCAGTTCTCATTTGCAGGCTATTCATCCCTGTGGAGTTGAGCTCAGGGTTGTGTATGGACATGAGGCCAGATAAAGATGTAGAATGTCCCGTGTTATAGACCTTTCTCCTTGTCACCTTTCCGCGGACCTATGGATCGTCCATTAAACACTTACAATGGTCCCTTCCTCCCAGGGGAGAAACCATGATCTAAAACGACTGCAATTTTGAACAAAATTCTGGTTCAGAATTAAATAGCACTTTAACATATGACAGATAAGCTTACTTTACTACGTGTAGAATTAATTTTCTCCTAGGAAATATAGAATGATGTTATAAGCCATATTCAGAAATTACTCATTAATGATTTTATTCTCAATATAGCAGAAGAAGCTGGATTTAGTAGTGGGAGTATAGCATCCATCAGAAGGTGTGGTAAGCTGTTGTTTAAAGTTCCTTCATGGGGCCAGCCCCGTGGCCCAGTGGTTAAGTTTGCGTGCTCTGCTTCAGCAGCCCAGGGTTTCACTGGTTCAGATCCTGGGCACAGACCTAGCACTGCTCATCAAGCCGTGCTGAGGCGGCGTCCCACATAGCACAACCAGAAGGACCTACAACTAGAATATACAACTATGTACTGGGGGGGCTTTGGGGAGAAGAAGGAAAAAATAAAATAAAAATAAGATTAGCAACAGATGTTAGCTCAGGTGCCAATCTTTAAAAAAAACCAGATTCGTTCATGTGACAATATAATTTCACACCTAGAAAATCAATTTGTGAGGTAGAAGGTAAGGGCACTGTGCACCTAGTGTCCTGAAAAACAAACTAGTTACCGTGATAAAACAAGTTAAAGCAAATATGTTTAGATAGAAGGACCAAATACATGCGATATGAAATATTCAATCAACAGGAAAATCTAGCTATATTTTCAAATCTTACCTCAGGGATTTATGTTGATTAGCAGGATTACAAAACTTTGATAGAACTGGTTATATAATAAACATTCACGTAAGTCAATTGGACATGAAGCCCTTTCATGGTTTCCACTTAGAGAAAGGATGCCATCACACTGCAGAAAAGAAAAAAACTCCCTTAAGTAAAAGGCTACAGTAAGGAAGCTGTAATAGATTTCTGTGCCTTCCTTCTACAAATACCGTTGGAACAAAAAAGGGTCTGTGGAGAAGAATGTGAGAAAAATAACAGATTTGTGGAAAGGTCAATGGAACACCCAGGGAAACTTTGTAGGTAGTATCAGAAAATGAATGTACCCTGGAAAATGAACCCAACCATGTGTGCCATCTGCCCACATGGGAACCCAGTGTGCTCAGACCCACATTGCCCCTCTGCTCCTGACTCATGCCGTCATGAAGTTTTACCTCTGACCTACAGGGATTTGCATTTTCTCCTGGTTTTTTTTTTTAAAACAGCTTTCTTGATGTGTAATTGATATACAAAAAACCTTCACATATTTAATATATACAATTTGGTACACTTGAACATATGCGTGGAGCCGTGAAACCGTCACCACAATCAAGGTAATAACCATATCCATCATCACCTTCGGAAGTTTCCTCCTGCCCTCTTTCCTTTTTCTGTGATTATAATGCTTAACTTGAGAACTACTCAACAAATTTTTCAGTGTACAATGCAGTGTTGTTAACTATAGGCACTGCAGTGTACAGCAGAACTGGGGACATCTGTTTTTGAAAATGGTCTCCTCTACAAAATAAGTGCCGTCATCCATTTTTTCAAAGTTGTTTACAATTATGTAAATATTCTGTAATTATTTTTGATCTTGAAGGTCAACCTACTAGGTTGAACAGTATCTCCCCAAAGGTGTCCATCTAGAACCTGTGAAGGCGACTTTATTTGGAAATAGGGTCTTTTCAGATGTCATCAATTTAAGTGAGGTCACACCGGGTCAGAGTGGGCCCTAATCTAGTGACTGCTGTCCTTATGAAAAGAGGGGAATCTGGATGCACACACAGGGAAGATAGCCATGTGAGGGTAGAGGCAGAGATTGGGGTGATGCAGTGCAAGCTAAGGGATCCCAAGAATTGCCAGGAACCATCAGAAGCTGGAAGAGGCAGGAAGGACTCTCCCCTGGAACCTCCAGAGGGAGCACGGCCCTGTGACACCTTCATCTGACTTGAGGTCTCCAGAACTGTGAGAGAATATTTTGTTTGTTTTGTCACTTGGTGTGTGGTACTTTGTTACAGTAGTCCTAGGAAACTAGTGCAGTTATTGGTGGCATATTAGGTCTATATAATAACGAGTAACTTCACATCTGATGAAGAAATAGAAGTTCTTCAGTATATCCAAGTTGATGTAGAATTTAAATTGTCTTCTCTTGTTTTGAGTTTACTTTAAAAATACAAGGCAAATCTGCGATGCGTTTCTTATTATTCTTCCGAGTGATGGTTTTAAAAGTATTAATATTCACAGTTTATAAATCTGTGAAAACTATAGTATATAAGTAGGCAAAAGATCTGTGAATATCCTTGCAAAATTGTCATTTAACATATAAGGTCCTTAAAATGTAAAACCAAAAAGTGGCTTAGAGACCAATTTAATTGGGAAACAGCAATTGTCAGATTTTTGGATACTTACAAATTACTTGTAAAATGCATTAAAAATGGAGATCCCAGGGGCCGGCCCGGTGGCGCAGCGGTTAAGTTCGCACGTTCCGCTTCTCGGCGGCCCGGGGTTCGCTGGTTCGGATCCTGGGTGCGGACATGGCACTGCTTGGCAGCCATGCTGTGGTAGGCGTCCCACGTATGGACTAGAGGAAGATGGGCATGGATGTTAGCTCAAAGCCAGGCTTCCTCAGTAAAAAGAGGAGGACTGGCAGTAGTTAGCTGAGGGCTAATCTTCCTCAAAAAAAAAAACCAAGAAAACAAAACAAAACAAAACAAAAATGGAGATCCCAGCCCTGCCCAGGATCCTGATTCTGCAGGTCTGGGGTGAGACAGCTGTACGCGAGTGAGGACCCAGGAGAGCCGGAGACAGGTTGATTGAATAGGATGTTGCTCTTAGAACCATCTCATATTTATGTTCCAGTTCTGACCCTTCTCAATTACATCTCATTGCAAAGTTAACCTAACTCTGTGGGCCTCAGTTCCTCATCTGTAAAATGGGAAAAACTAATGCTAACACCTTGCATTGACATAAAGATCAATTAAAGAACACATATGTATACATTTGTAAGCAATATAAAGTTATATTGTACATTATACTATATCATATGAATGTAATTTTTATGTATTATATTAATATACTATTACATAATATAAATATGCATACATGTGTTGTACATATGTAAATAAATATGTGTATTATATATAAAAGTCATTATAAAAATATGTATATTATAATGCATTCACACAATACATATATATTCCTCAGCCCAGTGTGTGGGTCATATTGAGTTCTGCATAAATAGCAGAACTTGCCAATATTAACTTCAAAGCCATTGTTTTAAAGATTAGAATACCAGAATTTAGCATTTTTAGCAGTAGTTGACAGACCCAGGGTCATGCAGCAACTTCATGCTGACTCCATAATTAAAATCAGATTTTCTCTTCCCAATTCTCTTTCTTTAAGAAAAAAAATTGCCAAAAAGATGTCTGCTTTGGGGCTGGCCTGGTGGCATAGTGGCTAAGTTTGCACACTCTGCTTTGGCTGCCTGGGATTTGCCAGTTCGGTTCCTGGGCACGGACCTACACATACCACTCATCAAGCCATGCTGAAGCAGTGTCCCATATAGAAGAACTAGAAAGACTTACAACTATCATATACAAGTATGTACTGGAGCTTTGGGGAGAGAACAAAAAAAGAGGAAGATTGGCAACAGGTGTTAGCTCAGGGCCAGTCTTCCTCACCAGAAAAAAAAGCGTAACTTAAAAACAAAGTTAAAAAAAAAGATGTCTGCTTTATTTTACATGCTTCATAGTTTTTGAACTGCGTTATTTTTATATGGTTTATTCTTTTAGGGAGAAAAGATATTGTTTACTGAACATTTGGTTGTATCATTTAAAACCCTGATTTATTGTTAAGCCATTTAACTTCAGTGCAATGCTTCCTTTCTATGAACAGATATTTGTGAAGGATGCTATAGAGGACATTGTGAATATAAGAATTTATCTTTGGTAATTTTTAAAAATATGTTTTGTGGAGCCAGATAATTTCTGAGTAATATTTTCCCCTGCCATAAATTATTTTGCTGTGCAGCTACTGTTTCTACCCTGAAAACACATCTCAAAGACAATTCCCCTGCGATTAGAAACCACCTATTGGAGTCGAGGAGGTTCATAGATATTTCATATTTGCAGAGTGCCTGCAGCCGGAGGGACAGAGATGCATCACTCACGAGGTACGCTAACCCTTGGTTCCTGGGAGAGTGATACCTTTGTGGTTGGATAATGATATCTTGCTTGATAGCAAAGATCCAGTCATGCTTTATCTTCATCAAGGCTGCAATTACAACTGAGCGGGTGGCCCAGGGACTGAATTGTCTTGGGGTGCACGGAGGCACAGGCCAAGGATTAGGTGGGGCGACCGGTCATCAAGCTGTGATTATGCTGCTTGGGTTAGAATGAAGGAATATCAGCGTTCATGCTGCTTGCTGTAAATGCTTTACCCAGGAGACAGGCACAAATCAACCCCAGTCTCCCTGTCTTGAGAAGATGCTTGTCAATCAATTATGTGCAACAGAGTAGAGGGGATATGTCCTTGTATGAGGCTTCAAGCCCACAAAGAACCATGCAATGGTCTTTCCTCTCTCTCATGCTTTGTGCTTTGTTTTTGTTTTTCCCTTGCCCGATAATTCAGTTCCACATCATCACAAGTCCATTCCCAGGTCTGAGCCCAAGTTATGTAAGCAGCCAAGGTGGGCCCTTGATGGTTTTCAGTTTACACAGTGAATAAGAGCCGTAAATAGTGCAAAGCTGAACTCAAGCACCAAATTAGACTTCTCAGTTAACTTTTACTGTGTTGGAGATATTTGACTATCGGGAATATAGCTCTATGAACTAATATAAGCTAGGGCTGTAAATTTTCATTCATGATGGGATTTAATTTTCATAGGTATTGGGAAGGTGATCTTTATTTGCATTTAAAATGCTGTATGGATGAATTAATAAAAAATATATGATTGATGGACAGGATTATTAGAAGCAATATTCAAAGGGCGATTGCTTTCACAAATGATCATTCAGCTCTCCAGGCATGGAAAATGGATGATATCTTGCATATTGTATAGAATAAGGGTCCTGCGATGCAATATATTTATAAATATTTTCCTAACTGCTTTATGAATTATAGAAATAACAAAGCTGTATCTACCATACTCGAAGGACCAATTTAACACAATTGCAGAAGAAGAGCGTTCGAATGAGATTTAACAGCCCATAATTCGAAGGCTGAAAAAAAACTATGACTTCTAATGATTTCATAAGTATATTAATAGATTGTTCCTGATTTTTTAACTGTTTCAGTGCCAAAAGAGAAAGTAGTTACACTATTTCCAAAATGGTTGTAGAAATCATCTGTGCTTATTATTCAGCTTCTAGACACATTTCATTTATTCAGAAAGGCTCAGGGAGCACCTAGTAAGTGTAAGGACAGTACAGGAAAAGATGCAAATACCTGAGACACTTACCTCAAGATGCTCACAGTGTGCAGGAAACACACAAGTGACTGGACGGTTGCTAAGCTGTGTGCAAAGTGTCCTGAGAGCCATCAACATGAGCTGCCAAACATTTCCTAGAACCAGCACTAGGTGTGGTGTGAAGCATGACACAGGTGTGGAGAGTTTAGAGGAAAAGCTTATTCCAGCTTCTAGATAGAAAAGTATAGATTCTCAGTACTCACGGTATGGCTAGGGGAACAGCAGTGCATTAGTTTGCTAAGGCTGCCGTAACAAGCTTCTACAAATGGGGTGGCCTAAAACGACAGAAATTGATTCTCTTGCTGTTCTGGAGACCAGAAGTCTGAAATGAAGGTGTTGGCGGGGCCAAGCTCCTTCGAAGGCTCTAAAGAAGAATCCTAACTTGCTGCTTCTAGCTTCTAGTGATTGCCAGCCCTCCTTGGCTTTCCTGGACTTAGAGACACCTCACTGCAATCTCTGCCTCCATCTTCACATAGCCTTCTTCCCTCTGTGGTTCTGCATCCAAATCCCCCTTCTTAGAAGGACACTAGTCATTGGATATGGAGCCCACCCTAACCAATACGAGCTCATCTTAACTTGATTATTACGTGTGAAGACCCTATTTCCAAATAAGGTCGCATTCACTGGTACCTGAGGTTAGGACTACAACATGTCTTTTGGGGGACATGATTCAGCCCACTACTGGTAGCATCGGCATCATTTGGGAGATGGTTAGAAATGCAGATACCCCAACTCCATGCCAGACCTCCTGAGTCAGAATCTGCATTTTATCAAGACCTTCAGGTGATTTGTATGCATGGTAATGTTTGAGGAGCGCTGGTATAAGGAAAGACTGAACAGGTCCCGCCCTAAGATATGAAACTAGTTTAGTGTGATTGCAGTTCCTGAGGTGTCAGGATAGAGATGTGGGGCAGAAACAACAAGACAAGATTAAGAGGAAGGGAGGGACCAAACCTTGACGATCACAGGGTCACAGAGCATCTTGCTAAAGACTTTTTTTCTGGGCTGGAGGGCCCTGAAATACTTTCCAACATATAAGTATTGTGATCAGAATTGCCTTTTGTGTTTGTGTGGATGCAGTGGGGAAGACTTGATGGGATAAAAACTGGACAAGGAGTTGTATTTAGGAAGATTATCCAGGGATCGAGGGCGGAGTGTTGGGAACAGGCATCGAAGCAGCAGAGAGGGAAAGGAGCCAAGATATTCAAAATATAGGGGAACAAAAGCTTGACTCAATGACATTTGGTGACCCTCTGAATGTAGGGAGATGGAGAAGGGAGAGTCAACCATGATCCACAGTGGCACTGCGCAACTGTGTGGACAGTGGGGCAACTCACCCGTGATAAGGCAACTCAGGAGGACCAACCTTGGAAGAAGTTGTACAAATTTCATTTTTGAACATCTACAGTTCCAGTTATCTGCTTAGAGACATACTTTTGGAGGGCGTCATCGAGATATTGGTTCCTTTGGAGTCATAAGAATGAGTGTAATTATCTCAGGAGAGAATTTAGAGGGAAAAAAAGAAAAAAAGAGGGACAAGGACAGAATCCCAAATAAATAATCTTGCCTACTACTTGTTTGGAATAATATTGTAAAGAAATAAAGCCAGTGGGATGAAATGAAGACATCTCCCTTTGGGTTCGTCAATGGAGCAAAGGTAACTCCTTCCTGGAGACAATATAGCATGATGGCCAAGCCCATTGACTGGAGCCAGGCTTCCTGTGTTTGTCACCAGCTCTGTGATCTTGGACTCATAATTCAACATCTACAGGCCTCAGTTTCCTCACCTGTAAGAATTTGGGATAATGACCATATCCACCTCCTAGAGTTGGAACAACTGCCTGAAATATAGTAAGAGCTATATGAGCTGTTGCCCTTTTGATTATCACCATTATTAAGTAGTGATTGTATTTTTCACTCCAGAGGAGCCGTTTCTTTTTTAAGAGGGTATCGTCAACACTTAGTTGTCCTTTCAGGGAGAACCTTGCCAAACTATCAACAGTCTGCAGCTGTCAGCAACTTCATGGTTGGCTCAGCTGCATAGAGTCACCTCAAAAGGGTACACTCCTTCTGTGCTGGGGGGCATAAAAGTCTGACTAGCCCAGTCTTCCTCCCCCAAGGAGGCCCCTCGACAGGGTCTTAGACACTCCAGAACTCACCTGGATTGACTGACACTTTGTTGAACCAGCTCCTAAATTCCCTTTTCTTTCTTCTCAGTCTGCTTCTTCTGCCTGACTCCCCAAATACCCTGCTCCAACCTCCATCTCAGCATCTCCTTGGTAACAATTCAACATGCAACAATGACTATGTCATGCATGATGTCACAAAGGCACGCATCATCTCACAGGTTTATGAATTTGAGGGACAAAAAGCAAACATTAAATGAGGTGAGTCTTCATAATTTATTAACAGTGTATATTGTAGTATTCTAGCAGTGCAAAAAATGAATCCCTGTCTTTATATCTCATCTATTTTTATCAATTAGTTACCGTTTAGTTCAGAGTCCCAACTCAGAACAGATGATGCCCAAATTAGGATAATTTAAAAGAGGTAGTTACATGGCTTATTAGTTTCTTATTGCAGCTATAACAAATTACTGAAAACTTCGCAGCTTGAAACCACACGAATTTATTATCTTACAATCAGAAGTGGTCATTCTTGAGGTCAAATCAGAAATGGAATTCAGTGGACTAAAATTGAGTTTTCATCAGGGCTGCATTATTTCTGGAGGCTCTAGGGGAGGAGAATCCATCTCCTTTCCTCTTCAAGCTTCTGTAACTGCCCACACCCCCGTCTTGTGGCCCCTTCCTCCAGCTCCAGAACCAGGAATCACATCACCCCTTCTTTCATCTTTGTGTCCCCTCTCTGATTCTGATCATCCTGCCTCCCTCTCATAAGGAGCTTTGTGATTAAAATCTCCCTACTTTAAGATCCAGAACTTTAGTCACATCACCAAAGTCCCTTTTGTTACGTAACATAACATATTCAGAGGTTCTGGGGTTAGAATGTCATATCTTTGGGAGTCCATTTTGCTGCCTACTGTACACCAGGACTACATACGAAAAGGTGGCTGGGTTATAAGGGAGCCACAAAGAAGCAGCAAGAATTCATAATAGCAGAGATCTGACTGTTCAGAAGCCCATAGGGAGAAGGGGAAGAAAATTACCAGAACCAAAAGGAGAGGGTCCTATAGAGAAAGGAGGATCACGATGAGTTGCCTTTGCTGAGAGACCCTCTCACCCTAAGAAACATCACAGGGAGAAAGCAGGAGGTTAAACACCCTCAAATCATGTTCCTTTCTCCCCACACCCTGATGTCTTGGCAGGGCTTCCCATTGGCCAAATCCAAGCGAAACCAGAGTCAGGGACCCTACTAATAGAATCCATACAGGTCCGCCTCCATTCGGGGCAGGCAGCAAGGTGAAGGGAGGTGAGTGTATCTGTGTGTGTGAATGGGACTTCCAGCATTATGCACCCTCTACACCCTTCCACATTCATCCTTCATCTGGGGCAACATTCTGGCTTCAGTCTCCCATCCACCTCCATATCATTAGAGGTAGAGACCAGTTTGTTCATACTCCACTTGAAACCTCAAATGCCAGCCACCATCATGTCCTTGCTATAAACGATAAAAGGGAATGGAGAGGGAGAAACAGTTAAGTCACACTGGGATAGCGGCTGCAGACCGCAGCTCTGATCCTGGTAAGAAGACCCAGTTGGCAATTATATCTGCCTTTCTCCATCACCATTTTCCATTCCTCTATCTATTTGCGCTTGGAAGTTGGAAACATCAGCAGCAGGTCGCTACGGGGAGGTGTGAAAGAACTACATTAGTTGCAGTTTCAATGAAATATTGATTATACTATTCTTTTAATGTAGCTCAGTTGGAAAAGCTAGTATGTGTGAGTAAATCTGAAAATTTAAAGAGCTTCTCGCATTCTATCCCTAACAGAAATAGAAGTTGAATAAATCTAGACAAGTCTGGGGTAGGCTAGTAGGGAAAATTAAATATGCTATGTTTTACTTGCTGAAATATAGTGTTTTGTTAAAGTGAGGTAAAATTCAGATAACATAAACATTAACTATTTTAGAATGTACAATTCAGAAGCATTTAGTACATTCATAATGTCATGCAACTATCACCACTATCTAGTTCCAAAACATTTTCATCACCCTAAAATGAGACCCCACATCCCTTAAGCAGTCACTCCTCATTATGCCTTCCCCAGCCACTGGCTTGCATGAGTGTATGCATGCATGTGTATGCATGTGATATTATCTTGTCACAAAGAAATAAAAGCAAGTCATTCCACTTACCTTGTTTTAACTCCACATGGCTGATCTTGAAAACAATTAATGCCATTCTTGTCTTTAATACTTCCATAATAACTTTTTTATTATGGAAACTCCCAAACACATGCAAAAAGAAAAAAAGAGAGACTCTCACAGACCTGTCATGGATGTCCCACAATAAATATTTTCCAACCTTTTTTTCCCTTAACCTCCTACTTCTGTTTCATTTGTGTGTCTTTGTTGAAAGACTGTTATACCTGGTTCCAGACAACAGATGCTCCTACCTGTCATCCCTTCAGCTCTCATCTCTGACAGATATGAAGTTTATAAATAAAGATGATGCTACCATCACATCAGAACTTGTTTGAACAGTGTTCCCCAAAATAGGTCCATCTGGAACCCATGAACGTGATTTTATTTGGGAAAAGGGTCTTTGCAGAGATGATTAAGTTAAGGATCTTGAGATGATCATCCTGGATTAACTAGTGGGCCCTCGACCCAATGACAAGTGTCCTTATAAGAGACAGAGAAAGAGAAGAAAGATACACAAGGAAGGTGACAAGAAAACAGAGGCAGAGATTGGAGTGACGCTGCCACAAGCCCAGGAAAGCTGAGATTTTCAGCCGACACCGAAGCTTGGAGAGAGACATGGAACAGATTCTCCTTCAGAGCCTGTAGAGGGAGCCCACCCTACTGTCACCTTGGTTTCAAACTTCTGGACTCCAGAACAGTAAGTGAATGCATTTCTGTCCTTCTGAGTCACTCAGTTTGTGGGTACTGGTACAGCATTCTCCAGGAAACTAATACAACATCTAACAAAACAATCACATTAGTTTCTTAATGTCATCTCAGACTTACTTCCAAAGTTCCCTGATTTTGTCCAAAAACAACTTTTTTATACTTGATTTGTTTGGATAAGGATCCAGTTTAGGTCTGTAGAACCATCTTAGTGAGAAACACCATTCTGCAAACGTCCTGTGTTGAAGGGAGTTTAAATTGAGCCGCGCAGAGCAAACCCATTCTCTACAATTGCGTAGGATAACCTGAATGGAAAGCAGTTGCTCAGATTTACATTAAATGTAAAAATAAACAACCCAAAAATCACCTACAACTAGGTATGTCACCGTAGATACAGTCAAGCAGAAAACTAAAGAAAAGTGTCAAGTATAGGGACTTAATTTGTGAAGAGGAAACGACTCCTCCAGGATGACTCAATAAGTACATCTGTGTCTTTTTACTTTCCTCTTTTCCCAGAAGATATTTGATATTCTGTGTCCTGGGTAGAATATGGCACTGAATATGATTTTACGTTGTTCTTATGCCCCACCATCCAAGATCTTGTGAATCAGCATTTGTTTTATAAGGAGATACCCTAGTATTCATATGCACAATAGAGTTTGAGACATGCTGCCTTTGTAACTGTGGATGCCCCATGAAGGCTTACTGAACTCAGCTGAATTTATGTTAGATTTGATGACTAGGGTGATGAATCCTGCATGTCTTTTGTCTTGAATGGAAGTAGCTCATGAGGCTGAAGCATTTAGAGTCCAGGTTTATTTTCACCTGATTTGGCTTTTGGTCATGAACCTGAGTCTGATCTTCATAGGTAAGTACCTCGATTTGGAATCCATCAGGCATTCCCCTCAAGGAGACATAAGTAAACAGTTTTCACTCTTTTTACTTTCATTGCCTTTCCACACTACCGTGAAGCTACTGAATGTCCAGAACGAGACGTAATTAATAAATGAGTTTAAGCTATCTGAGAGAAGTAATGAATTTCTTATATGTTACTAATTTACCCCTTCCTCATGGGCAGACTTGCTTACATAAAGATAGTAATTTAGAACTGTGATTAAGAAGCTGGATGCCTCGGAGTGATGGACTATGGGAGACAAATTGCTCAATATTTTCACATCTCACATTTTAATTTTGTACTCCATATTGCGCTTCTGATGCTACCACAAATAGCTTCTTTGAAGGTCACCGTGTGCTTTTTAATGTGTTAAAAGTAGAAGAGTGGTTAGGACTAGGTGTTTTAAAACCCTTTGTGGAAAAAAAATCAGCCAAAATGTGCCTTCTTGTGCTCAAAATATATTTGAGTATGTTTGAATTTTTGATATCAACATTTACACCTGTTATGAAAGTAATGATTAAAATCCCACGTTTATTAAAGTGAGATGTTTTAGTCATGCAGTTTTATAAAAGATAATTTCAATCCTGTCATTGAATTTTAATTTTATGGCACAATTGGGTCTTCAGTACAAACAAATCCACATAATGTATTGATAAGAATTAAAGATAAACATGAAATTGAATTCTGATAGAGTGCATTGATAACAAATTATTTTAAGGGGCATGCACAAATAATGAATGTTTGAAATATTCCAAATATATGCCTTCCCTGGGACAAGAGGAAGCAAAGATTCTCATGAAGATTGTAAATAAGAGACTTCTATTTATTTACAGAATATAAGGTTTCAGGTTTGACCCAAGCAAAGAAGTGAATCTGTGCTATAGAAAATGACACCCAAAGGTTAGGTGATTTTTGAGCAGAAATCAACAAAAAGGACAAAGTTGCACTCATGAGACATACCATTTAATTCATAGATCAATGCCAATTCCTCCTGATTAAACAGGTGAGAAATCTGAGATTCAGTGAGGCTAAACAACTGTGCAATTTCATTTCCCAATTTGTCTCCAAACCAGGGCTTGAGAGAAAATTTCCATCCGGAGTTGCCTCCCCAAAGCAGTGTGTTCTATCTGTGTAGAGCAAGGGGTGGCTGAGAGGTGTGGGTTCAGGGATAGTTGACATATCTGTACACATTCCTTTGCATTTGGCTATTGCATTAATGCAAGGATTCTTGCCTAGGAGACCCAAATTTTCCTAGGAAATGATGCCAGAGTTTTCCTGGGAAGTCACTGTTTGGCTGTGACATTTCTCCATTTGACCAAAGCCGCATTTGGAATGGGCAGCTCCTTGTTCCATAAAGCTATGTGGGTGTTGACCTTAGGCTCATGAAGATGTAGTTATGATCTGTCAATTCTATCTTCTCTTCTGTTCTACTCCTAGTTGCCAAGGAAACTAAGGTCATTATTACAGTTTTCTTTAGTAAGGTAGTTCCCACCCAATCTGAAAGGAGTCATCAACAGCTTCACTTTGCAGGGATGGGGGAATGATAAGACTTGGAGGGTATTTGGCTGAATCCTTTGGAAAAACTATGGAGTCCATGTGATATCTTTCCTCTCCCGTGTCCCTAGGGACTTTTCCTAATCCTGGCCTCTGTGACCTACCTATAATAAAATGATACCTTTATGCACTTTGGGGAGTGAACATGTTCAGCATCTCTGAAATGCAGTACATATGGTGTTGCTGACCTTTCTCTAACCTCAATCAAAGGAGAGCAGCAGTATAGCCTCTTATTGCTTTCTTCCATTGCTTCGGTCTTTGTTTATTCTATTTGGATATTATCAAGGCATCTTGCATGCCTGCCATAGCATAGCATACTTTAATTCAATAGATAGTGATCATTACATGTTTTCACAAAAGTTCAAATTGTATGCATTGCACATTTTGAAAGCAAAAGTTCATGCGTAAGACATACAGGTTAATTCATAAAAATTTGTAGCATTTTCTGATCCCTATATGATACATTATCTGAACATTAAGTTTAGGAAACTGCCCATTATTCTGAAATACTGCACACATATTATATTCAGTGGATCTTAAAATACTCAGCATCCTTACATGAAGGCATAGCAACTCTGATTCAGATAAGACAAAATTTTCTGAATACATATGTATGGAGAAAATAGAAAGGGAACATCAGTTTCAAGGGGAAGTTGGCATGAAATATTCTCTGATATACAGTCATAAGATGTAAAGATGACTAGTGAAAAATGTTTTTTTGTCCCCACTACACAAATGTGTAATTTTCTGAACCTGGAATTAGCAAGAAACTCATTTTGTTAAGCCTTTTATGCAGAAATTTGTAAAATATTGTATGTGAGTTTCCAGAGCTGTTATCATTGGGGTATAAATGGGGCAGGCAAGACTCCTACCTCATAGTATTGCTTTCAGGATTAAATGAGGGAAATGAGGACAAAGGAACAGTCCATAAATGTCTATTATCATGGTTTATTTGATACCGTATCCATTTTATATTTTTATAAGCTCCTTGAAAAAAATCGAATTATTATACTAATACTTATTATTATACTGAAACTGCCTAATTGGTTCATTCATGTTGAATATCAAAAGATTTGTGCAATATTTGAGGATGTCTGCCCTATGTAGAGATCTATGGATGAAAAAAATCTGAAAGAAGTTTTCATGGAAATAACTTTATGATGGTTATAAAAAGCAGTAGTTTGAAATAATTAAATTATTGCGGTCCCATAAATTAACTAAAAGTCATTGAAATATACACTTAAAAGGGGTGAATTTTAAGCTTTGTAAATTGTAACTCAATAAAGATGTTTAAAGAGCGCTACTGGTTTTATTATACAGCCAATTTGCGTAGGGCTTTATAAGATGATATCTAAGGGATAGACTACAAATTAAGCTTCTGATAAAAAATTTCTATTCACAACTCTTAAGGGATTGGCAAAATTCTCTACTTCATTTGTAACTAAGAAAGCAGATGATGTTTTGCCTTATCAATCGCGACGTTCTTCTGCATTGTCTAAGATCTGCTGACCACTTCTGGGCATCCTTCAGTATCTGTGTCTCATGGCAGGATACTCCGGGATGTCATTTCCATGGAATTGGCACTTGAGGTGAATTTCAGAAAATTCTTTCTTTCTGCATATCTAATTGTTGAGTTTAAGTATTATGTCTTCATTAGCATGATTCCCTCAGAGCTTTGCATTCTCCAACATATTGTATAAAATCTTGACAATTTCTTAATTATTACCTTAGGAATGAAACAGTTTCTTCAAAGGAATAAAAATGCCCATCTACCTAGAACTATATATTTAGCAAAAATAGCCTTCAGAAGGAAATTCTATAGAGTGCAGAAAACAAAATAGAGAAATGAAAGCCAATACAGAGAATCAGCAAACCCGAAAGTTGGTTCTTTGAAAAGATCAACAAAGTTGGTGAATGTTTACCTCGACAGACAAAGAAAAAGGGAAAAGTCAAATTACTAAAATCAGACATGAAAGTGGGGACATTATCAATCTTATTGAAATGAAACGGTTTACAAGAGAATAATGTGAACAATTGTATACCAAACGTTCCATAGCAAAGGTGAAATGGGCAAATTTCTGGAAACATGAGGAAAATAAGTGGCAAAAATAGTACAAATCAAGGGAGGAGAATATGGATGTGTACAATGTAAGGTTCTTACATTATAAACAAAATAGTATAAGTTATTTGAAAGTATCAAGTAATAACTTAAATATTGTAAACCATTGAACAACTACTAAATCAGTAAGGAGAGAACTGCAAGAAAGCCATAGCAGAGCTAAAATGGAATATCAAAATGAATCCAATCCAAACGAGAAGAGCAAAAGTATGACAAACAGAAAACAATAACTTTCTTATAATATTTATAATCGCATTGAAGGTAAATGGCCTCAAACAGTGCTATTTCAAGAGAAATGTATAGTGAACTAAAACTCTGAGCCATGTGTCATTTTAAATATTCTACCAGCCATCATTCAAAAAAGAAATTGAAATAGGTGAAGTCAATTTTAAGAACATATTTTATATAACTGGATAGACCCCAAATATTATGGCTTCAGGATGTAGTGAATGCTAAAATGGGAACGAAATGTCACATCCTTTTTCGTTGTTTGTAGACCATTCCATACTCATGGATCGAATAAGGAATCACAAGGAAAATTGAAAATATTTTGGATTAAATGATATGGAAAACAAACATACATATCTTTTGTCTTGTGGTATCTGTGTGATGAAAATATCCTTCATCTTGATAGGAATATAGATTACACAGGTGTATACATTAGTTAAAACTCACTTAAATTGCTTGGTTTTTATTTGCGTACAGAGTAGATATGTAAGAAACTAATACAAAGAAAAAACAAAATAATCAAACAACACCACCACAACAAAAATATAACATTTGTGAAAACAAGGCAGAAACATAAAATTCTATGTGTCGGAAATTTATTTATGTGAATAAATGTTATATATGATTTGTTAATATAAATTAACATATTTATACTAATAAAATTCTAGAGCTACAGGCAGGTCAAATTGATGCAACAGAAAGACAACAAATATGAAAAAAAGTTATCAGAATGGCTCAGAGAAAAACACAAGTACAGTCTTCAATTAACTGTGAATACAGTATATTCTGTGCTGCCTTAGGCACTTTAGGGGACAATTTTTAAACAGAAATTGCAATGTTCCTTCACTTGATGGTAGTGGTGATTTTTCAGAACATACAATATTTTTACATAAGTGATTATATTTAAACCAGCAAAATATAAATTCATTGTCAGCCTCCAGCGTGACATATGATACTTAACCGCCTCTCCTGCCACCTCTTCAGAGCATCCTCTGCACTGTAACTTTCTCTGCATTGCTTAACTGTTCAATATGCTCTCATCTGCATTTCATCATCCAGAAACTCACGTTGGTGATTCCCCCTTCTATTTACTTCACAGAATTGTGTTTATGACATGCTCTTCTTTCCTTTAACTATTTTTGTCTTGTGTCTCTCAAGGGATGGGAATCAAAGCCGTGAGTAAATCCTTCCCAATTCAATTCAATGTCTTTGCACTCTGGCATACATGCTCGCTGCTGCTGGCCAGTATGTATGGAACTGTCTACAGGATGGTTTTATGACCACCACCATCTCCTTTTTGAATAGCATCTACACAAATTTGAGAAGATAAGCTTTTTATTCCATAGAACCACTTATGTTCTTCTCCTGCTCAAAAAGAATAAATGGAAACATCATAATTTGGCATACGAAGACGTTCATAATATATTCTTAATTTACTTTTCCAAACCCCTCTGACACGTTTTTGCTTCAACCCCTTTGGCATTACCCCACCTGGATAATGTGGCATTCCCCTGGCTCTTGCATCAAACTGCAATTTTTCTGTAGTCCCTGTGTTTGGTTTAACCATGGTATAAGGCAACTGCATTGAGTGAAGTTCCCCTACAAGATTACATGGGCCCTCATTGGAGAAGCAGAGAATCCAGCAGTCAGGAGATCAAACACTGTTGAGTGCTATCTGCTGAAGATGCTTCGTGCAGCTGGTTTATGTGTGGGGAGAGGGGAGAAGGGAAGGTGAGGGGGAGAGAAAAGGGGAAGCTATCAATACATAGAAAATTCCAGAAAGCCTTAAATCATTTTTTCTTTTCTCCATTAGAATAAATGGCAAGGAGAGAGGACGAATCCATTAGCTAGAAATCAAGTCAGTTATGTCAAGGCTGCTCTTCTCCTGCTTGACAGAATCGTGTCTAGAATTTATGTTGCATAGAACCATGTGGAGCTAGATAATTCTGTCTGTCCATATTGTAGAGGTTTATCCATATATTAAGGTTACCCTATTATTGATTCTGTCCATCTCTTATTTGAATAAGGTTTATTAGAATTAAATCATGGCTCTCTCTTACCACATTTATAAAATCCATCAATCTCATACCTTCTTGACCTCTCACTGCCCTTTTCCAAAATGAGAATTTTATGGAACTATTATTTCAGTAACATGATTTCACAGAAACCCAACAGATCTCAGAAAATAACCTTCAAAATGAGCTATGAACCCATGATTTTATTAAATAAATTGAATAATATAAGTGTATTCAACATGCTCAACTATACCAAGGGATAGCTAGGTAAGAGAGAGAATCTACCGAAGAATAAGGTGTCTAGGTAAGGCAGAATGGTTCAAAATGAACTGTGTTCTAGTTTCCATCATAAATTTTACGGTTTCTTCTTTAAAACAAATCCATCTCAGCATCACCAGCTGTCTCTATTGCTTCTTGTTAATCTTATCATATCCATTTCTGTGAAGACAAAATAAGTGTTAGACCAAAAAAAAAATATGTGAAGGAGAAAGAGCATACTTTATTTTGGTTCTTTATTCCTCTCAAATGAGCTCAAGTTGAGACACCTTCGGCTCATCAGAAATATATCCGTCCAAAGAAATTTATCCCATTAATAATGTATCTGCGGCTTTTCCCCCCTATTTTTTCTAAAACTTGGGAAAAAACCAACAATTATCTGAACTGATAAGATTTTGGCTGTTTTAACTTTTAAAAGGAAGGTCTTCACTTTAAATTCATAGCTATGAAGAAAAGAAGTTCCCAAGTTACCTTCTTATTCCTATTTTGTTTTTAATTAATTTGGGTGAAACTAGGGAAAATGAGTCATGGAATTGAGCCTGTGAAAACTAGGAATTTTTTCCCTTCTATTGCCTTATCACTTTTTCAGTGAAAAGTTGGATTTATCTTGCTTTCCAGAGCTATTTACATTATTTGAAAAGATCTAAACTGGTGTATTTCATTCATATTTCATTCAGAACCATGTGTTTGTATGAAGGCTTGTTTTTTTCCCCTGAAATCATTCAGACATTTATTTCTTATTTTATATCTTTCATAGAAAATTCCTTAATCTTTCTTTAATGGAATTTAGGACAGTAGCATAGATCAATTTGAGCCAGTTGCATTATTTAGTCATTAGAATTGTTTTCTGTGCATTTGCCATTTTTAAATTGAGAACCGCATCATATTTTATAAAATAGATATGTATAGAAGTGATGAAATGTATCTATCACCTGCTCATTAATGTATCTGTCTATATTTCTGTCATGCATTTTGCTCCTACAAAAAGTAAACTACATTTTTCTTTTTTTTTCTGTTGCCAATCTAAATTCTAATAATTTTACCCCAAAGGCAGTAAATTCATCTAGGTTCAGAGTAAATGGCACTAAACCATGTATACCATGAGTAAAACTTGCTTTTGCTTTATAATTTATATTTATTATATATATTATATTTCTTTTCTGTGTTTGTTGCAAAAATTCCATCTTAATTTGAAACTATCTTGCCTGTAAGATGCATTTTTCTAGGATACTGCACAGTTAACTGAACAGAAGAGGGCACGTCCCTGTGGTGTTCATGAATCCATCTCTTCCTTGCTGTCTTTGGAGGACTCATAGTGACAAATCTCAAAGGGGGAAAAAAAATCTCTTTTCTATCACCCTCGGTTGCGTAGACCAAGAGGCACTGGAGGAAATGGGGACACATTTTTTGTATTTTCCATATTTATGACATATGTTGGAAATAATGTGGTGTCTGAGATTTCCATCATTATATGTATAATTTATTTTATTTGTATGTATCAAGTATTTATTTTGTATATATATGATCTACATAATACATATATACACAAAATAAATACAGATGATGAACTATTCATCCACAGAATCAGAAAAATCAGTTTTATTCTTCAGTAGGCTTATTCTTGTCTTTATCATTACTCCATACTCCTTAAGTAGACCTGGAGACTTATTTGACAAAGTTTCGTTCAGTTTAATGTACGTTTCACTCTGCATTCTAAACTGAAGTATGGAAATTACAAGAAAACTGAAGTCAGTGGCATGTGCAATTAGCCAACATCCATTCCAGACTTATTACTCTACTTCAAATATTTTTAATTCTTTAGGAGAGGGAAGATGATTTAGAGATTTTGGAGAATGTTGACACCCTAAGATATTTTCCACTTCATTTTATTTCCTGTGATGCCTGCTATTCAATTAAAAGAGGGCAAGAGGGAGAAGAAATTCCTCATAAATGCATTTACCTTTTTTTTTTAAGTGGCTTAAATTGATAGTGGGGTAAAACATTAGCTAAAAGCAAGTGTATCCATTTCCTAGGGCTGCTGCAACAAAGTGCCACAAACTGAGAGGGATTAAACAACGGAAATTTATTCTCTCACAATTCTGGAGGCTAGAAATCTAAGATCAAAGTGTCAGCAGGGTTGGTTCCTTCTGAGGGCTGCTGTAAAGGAGAATTGGTTCCACACGTTTCTGCCAGCTTCCGATGGTTTCCTGGCAATGTTTATCATTCCTTGGCTTGTAGACACATCACTCTGACCTCTGCCTTCACCTTCACGTGACATTCTCCCTGTGTTTGGGGTGTGTCTGTGTCCGTTTCAAATCTCCCCTTTCTATAAGGACATCAGGCATATTAATGCTGTACCCTACTCCAGTATAACTTCATCTTAATTACTTACATCTGCAATGACCATAATTCCAAGTAAGATCACATTCTGACATAGTTTGGGTTAGGACTTCAACATATGGTTGTGGGGATGGGTACACAATTCAATCTATAACAGAAATTATGGGAAAAAATAGAGTTTAGGACTCTCAATTGATGTGACTAGTTTAGAAACATTCTATCTTACAGTGTTCTACAGTCATTGTGTATAGTTGGTTATAGTCTAATTATGACATTGATATTGTTGATGAATATCTATTCTCATTAAGTCCACATGAGAAATGTGGTTAATGGCAAGTGTCTCGATCTCAGTCTCTATTGATTTCTTCTCCCCTCTTTTCCTCTTCTCCTTCTCTCTCTCTGTCACACATACACACACACAATTATGCACACATTGCATTGAATCAATAGATCACTTTTGGAAGGGCTAACATATTTATAATAGACAGTATTCCCATCTATGAACATGGTATACCCCCCACCCCCAACGTGATGGATGTGTTCTTTAGTTTTCTCTGTAAATGTTTTGCACAAGTTTCGGTAGACTTATTATTGTGAATGTGATGTTATCTGTGATATTGTAAACATTATCACATCTCTTAAGGAAAGTTTAATTTGTTTTTTACTAGCATAGTCAATAGAGGGGATAGTATCAGTGTTTTTGTTTTTAGTAACTGCTAAATTCACTACTTTTTTTTTTTTTAAAGATTTTATTTTTTTCCTTTTTCTCCCCAAAGCCCCCCATTACATAGTTGTATATTCTTCGTTGTGGGTCCTTCTAGTTGTAGCATGTGGGACGCTGCCTCAGCGTGGTTTGATGAGCAGTGCCATGTCTGCGCCCAGGATTCGAACCAACGAAACACTGGGCCGCCTGCAGTGGAGCGCGCGAACTTAACCACTCGGCCACGGGGCCAGCCCCCTAAATTCACTACTTCTAATAGCTTGGTTGTAGGTTTTTTTTTTCTGATTTTAAACTCACACAGTTTTGATTCTTCTTTTCCAATCATTTTATTTTCGTTTATTATGACATTATTAATTGTTCTGCCTTGTACTCCAAGTGCATTGTGGAAAGACCTGTGGACAGCAAGTATCCTTATCACCTTCTTAATCTCAGGGGATTCTTTTACCATTTCACCCCCAAAATATGCTGTTTGCTGTAGTTTTTTTTTAAGTGGCAATCCTTGATATGTTTAAGGAAGTTCCCTTCTATTCCATGTTGGTAGTACATTTTATTAATTATAGTTAGGATTTGTCATCCTTTTAAAATAGATTTTTCTGTATTCATTGAGATGCCGCATTTATATTTTCCTTGTGCTTTTAATGTAATTGCTTATTTTAAATGATATTCTAATCTTAACCACCTTTGTATGCTTATATTCCTGAAATAAATCATACTTGAAAATGGTATATTATGTGATATGTTTCCCTTTGATTTATCACTGGAATATATATATTCATTATATCATGGAATATGTATAGTATCATTATAATTAGTATATATGATCTTATAAACTTTGCATCAATAACGAAGATTATTGAAAGATTGGACAATAATTTCTTTCCTTTTTATTGTCTTTGTCAGACTATAGTATCAGGATTATGCTGCCCTCAAGAACGTTTATGAATGAATTCATGAGTCTTGCTAGTTCTTGTCAAATTTATGTTGTTTCATTGTTACTATAAATTGTCTTTCTTCTATCATATCTTCTAACAATTTTTATTTGTAGAAAATCTATTCTATGCATTCTTCTAACTTACTAACCTTATTTTCTGTTTACATTCTTAGATTTTCTACTCATGCAATCAAAATTCTGAAATAATAGTGAAAATTACCTCCTTCCTTCCAATATGTATGCCTTTCATTTTCTTATCTATTTAATTGTTTAATTGTGCTACATAGTATCTTTAACATTATATGCATTTACATTATATGTAACATTATATTATACATATAGTATACCATATATTTATAGTTTCATAACATGTATTAACATAATATGTCATATATATAATGTATGTATATAAATGTTACATAATTATAAGCATTATATATTTATTAAATATCTATTATATAACATATATAAGTAAATATATAATGCTAAGAAATGTTATATATATAAAGAAAATATGCATCTATATCTATTTTATTGTTTTTCTTTAAATAAAGAATGAGAGTTGACTTTTAGTTAGTGCTTTTAATCACTTATGGTGATGACATGTATACTGTGATTATATTAATATATTAAGTAAATTGACTAATATGGGTTACATTTATTCTTGAAATAAATCTCAAATGGTCACAGTGACTTTTTTTAAAACATCAGCTGGATTCTATTTGCTAGTTATTTAATATATTTCTATCAATTTGTTGTTGTTTTGCTATATTTCTTGGATTTCATATCGGTGCTTTGCTACCTTCATCATAAAAAATTGGAACTATTTCACCTGTTCTGTTTCAAATCAGTGTTAATATCAGGAAGTAAATTTTATTTTGAAGGAAAAAAGCTGTGAAGCCGTTTGGAAATGCTATCTTTGACGGGGAGAGTGGGTGAGGCAGGGAATGAGGCTGGGTCTCTCTGAGATTATATAAATCAGTTTCTGGTTTCTATTTCTTCTGGGAAAAAATATGTATGTACAACAATTCATCTATTTCATCTAATTTTTGAAATGCATTTGAATGGAATGGACCAGACAAGTTGATTTTGATTCCTTAATCTCCTTCATAGCTATGATTTCCTCTGATCATTTCTTACTTTCTATATTTGGACTTCTTCCCCTTTTTTGATGATTATCATATTAAATAGGTTATCTGTCATGTGTTTTCTTTACCAAAGAACCAATACTAGGAATTTTCATAAACTTTTGTTCTCCCTTATATCCTTTTTGACTTTAATCTTTATTAATTCCTCTCTGATTCTGGCAGTGCCTATGTATTTTCTGTTGTTGCATTTTGGATTTTGTTTGGAAAATGCAACTCGTGATTCTTTAGAGCATCATCGCCATTCAACAGGATTAACTGGTCTCTGGAATAAAAATAACTAAATAAATTACTTGATGTGCTTGTTTACGGTTCAAACACTCTTAGTTACAGCAAGCTGAAATGTTACTATTTAAATTTCATGCCCACTTAAGCATGGGCCATGTTGCAAAGTATATCCAAAATTAGTATGAGAACATAGCATGGATTTCTGCCAGCAAATTAACAGTGGAATTTATATATACTTTATGAATTTAAACACAGTATTGTTTTCTAAAAATGTGAGGGAGGCACAGACATTTAGTTGAAAACATTATTTAGAATTGAAAGTAGTCCTGCCAGCAGAACTCTGTTTAATAAAAAGTTCTAGTCTGTTATTTCTTCTGGTGAGTGTTGCCTCAAGTTTATACCATCAGTTCTCAGAAGTTGCATTTTCTTCTTTCTTCTTCTAGGTTTGAATTACTCTATTTGTAACTTAGGGATTTCCAATCATATGCACAATTATAAGAACTCTAGAGTGTTTCAAATATGGCTTTTTCTGTTGGATCTGAAAAAAGAATGTTTCATTCCATGAACCCAAACTGTCTACTTGAGCCGACATTTTTCATGCTGCTAAGGGTAGTACCCAGCTTTATTTGCTTACATTTGTTACGTTTTGCTGCTTATAAGATGAATTTCTAGTACGATAGTGACCTTCAGCTATTTCACAATGTCTGCATCAAATACTTTGTACCGAAGACGTGTGATTACCCATTTTAGTGCTAATGAAAAATGTCTCAAAGCCAGACCGTTTTCAATAAATGTGCATTAGGACACTTGGAATACAACTCTCACTGGAGATTAAGGTGGTGCCCTCAGGAAATTATGTGCTTTTTGGAATTTTAGCACATTTTTACTTTGTTAACTAAAACTTGTAAAATAAACTGATTAAAAGCACAACCCCTACTTTAACTCTTATTCACAGCAAAACTTAAAGTTTGGCTCATCCATTTATTAACTACTTTAAAAGATTATAATAAAATTTGGGCCACAAAAAAATTTAGGACAAGCACACTAGATGCCAGTTTTTAATTTTTTTATTTATTTTTATCTTTTTCCAGTTTTACTGAGATATAGTTGACATACTACTTTGTAAAAGTTTAAGGTGTACAATGTGATGATTTGGTACACATACATATTGGGAAAAGATTACCACAATAAGTTTAGTTAACACATCTATCACCTCATGTAGTTACCATTTTGTGTGTGTGTGTTGAGGACTTTTAAGATTTATTCTCTTAGCAACTCTCATGCATGTAATAGAGTATTATTAACTATAGTCACCATGCTATATGTTTCATCCTTAGAACTTATTCATCTTATAACCGGAAGTTTGTGCCCTTTGACTGCCTTCACCCATTTGTCCCACCCCCTGCCCCTGTCTCTGGAAGGTACCAATCTACTCTTTGTTTCTATGAGTTCTCTTTTTTTTTAGAGTCCACATATAAGTGAGATCATAAAATATGAGCCTGTCCTTGTCTGACTTATTTCACTTAGCGTAATGCCTTCATGCTCCATCCATGTTGTCACAAATGGCAAGATTCCCTTCTTTTTTGTGGCTGAATAATATTCCATTGCATACATACGAACCACAGTTTCTTTATCCGTTCATCTTTCAATGGACACTTAGTTTGATTCCATGTCTTAGCTATTATCAATAATGCTACAATGAACATTCGAGTGCAGATATCTCTTCAAGATAGTGATTTCATTTCCTCTGGATAAATGCTCAGAAGTGGAATAGCTGGATCATATGGTGGTTCTAGTTTTAATATTTTGAGGAATCTCCATGCTGTTTTCCACAGTGGCTGCACCAACTTACATTCCCGTCAACAGTGCACAATGGTTTCCGTTTCTCCACATCCTCATCAACACTTGTTATTTCTTGTCTTTTTGATAATAATCATTCTAACAGGTGTAAGGTGATGTCTCCTTGTGGCTTTGATTTGCATTTCCCTGATGATTAGTGATATTGAGCATCTTTTCATATACATGTTAGCCATCTAAATATCTGGTTTGAAAAATGTCTATTCATGTCATTTGCCCATTTTTTAATTGGATTATTTGCCTTTTGCTGTTGAGTTATATGAGTTCCTTAGATATTTTTGGATAATAACCCCTTACCAGATATATGATTTACAAATATTTTCTCCCATTCCATAGGTTGCCTTTTCATTGTGTTGATAGCTTCCTTTGCTGTGCAAAAGCTTTTTGGTTTGATGTAGTCCCACTTGCTTATTTTGGTTTTGTTGCTTGTGTATTTGGTGTCATATCCAGGAAATCATTGCCAAGACCAATGTCAGGGAGCTTTTCCTCTATGTTTTCTTCTAGGAGTTTTATGTTTTCAGGTCTTACATTCAAGTCTTTACATCATTTTGAGTTAATTTTTGTAAATGGTGCAAATAGGTGTCCAGTTTAACTCTTGTGCTTGTGGTTATCCAGTTTCCCCAACACCATTTATTGAAAAGACTATCTTTCCCCACTGAGGGTTTTTTTTTTTTTTTTTTTTTTGCTGAGGAAGATTGGCCCTGAGTTAACATCTGTTGCCAATCTCCCATTGAGTATTCTTGGCTCTTTTGTAAAATATTATTTGACCATATATTGGATGCCAGTTTTAATTTGTGACAACTCTAGGTAGACTATAAATACTGACGTGTGAGATTCTTTAGTCATTTAACCCAGTAAGGAAATGGAATGACTGTAAAATCAACACAAGTTACCAGAGCAAGAATCAATTCATCCTGGCTTATATTAATTATTTTTCTAGAATTTTGAGTCAGAATTAGCCAAAAGAAAGAAAAATGACCACAAGATTATTTATGTTCAAATTTGAAGTCATACGAAATAAATCTGTGTCTATTCTTAAAGTTCTTATGACAATTTTCATATTAGCAAATACTTATCTCTAATACTTTTACTTAGTAGAATTGTCTCATAGCCTCTATTTAGGTGAAGTGTGAAATACAAAAATTATACAGGAAAATAAAAAGGGTTTGGCACTTATGCTGTAATTCTCTGCTGTTTTGTAAGGACACAGATTTTGTAGGACTGGCAGCTTTGAGCACTGCCAGGGGAGCAAGAATTGTCCAGACACTGCACGGTGGTGATGGACATAATGTAAGACTCTGTGTCTTAAATTGACATGTTATACTTTAATATCCTTTTCCTTCCTTCTGATGGAAGCACTAATAAGTAGAAAATTGGCCAAGGGACTATCAAAGCAAAAAAAAAAAGAATAGAAAAAGAATAGCTTGTTGGGACATGACTACATTTTTAAACAGTTAGGGAAAGAAACCCTTTATTACCATTGTTCTATTATCTTTGTTTTCAAGAAAACTATTCCTATATCATCCTTTAAAAGAAACCCCACGTCAAAGTGCATAGATCTTGCTGGGTAACCACAGAAAGAGACAGAGAAAGAGAACAAAGAATAAGTTAGCTCATACATTTAAGAACATTATTTAGAATCCTAGGCAAGCCAGCCTCTGTTTTTTGCTCAGAGATTATTTATTATTTATTATTTATTTGTTAATTCACAAAGGTTATCCAAAGAGCAAATGACACTGACTCAACAACTATTCATAATACCACGTGGAAAAGAGAGAAAAGAAAAAAAAGGAAATATACTCGCTTCTAAAGTCAACAAAATTTGTGCTCCTGCTCTCATCCGACCCACCTGGGACACTAGAGGGAATCTGGCCTCCATGTTCTCCACTTTGTCCTTACTGGAGGTCCATATTTGACCAGGATGCCCTCTGGGAAGATACTATTTTGCATTCCAAACCAACTTCCCTCAGTCCTTCTTTGCCCTGCATGATTTCATATCTTTATTATCAATTCATTATCAACTTTTTCTTTTGGAACATTGTAGCCTGGAATGTCTTCCCTACCACTTCCTAAAAATGCATTCATAGAGTCCAACAATGATATTCTCCCTGGCCAAATCTTGTGATCTTTCTCCTCTACTCTTTCTCTGTCACTTTGATATGATTGATCATCTTCTCTGAAATATCATAGCTTCCTTGGCTTAGATAGCATTTGTGAATCTTGCTTTTCCTCCAGTGGGTCAACAATCTCTTCTTTGAGTTTCTTGCCTCCTCCTACTCTTTATATCCCTTTACACTTAGTCTCCCTTACTGGAAACGTCAACTTTCAAGGCTGCAAACTATCGCTTCTATTAATGATCTGCAAACATCGTTTTATTCCTACTTTCTCTAAAATGTTTTAAATTACTTTCGGGACACATGTTCTTGAATGACCCTGCTCTTATCTAAAGCTCTCTTCTAAAAGAATATCCATTGAGTGGAATCAACTGGTGAATAAGGAGTCATTCTTAAACACTATGCAGAAAATGAAGGAAAATTGGGTGGCTTGGATATTTTCTTTAAATTATACAAATTTCTCCTCTGCAGTGTAATTCCCTCTATGCTGCACTGCTGACGCACCCTCAGATGGCGAAAAGGGGAGATGCAGGAGTGTCTGTGGCTTGAGAAACTTTCTCAGATGATGAAACTCATCCGCTATTCATCTCCTAGAAAAAGTTCTTGGGAGTACCAGTCAATGGTATGAAGACTCGAAGGATAGTAGTTATAACTTACTGAGTTCTCACATGCAACTCTTAGGGGTAGAACTTTTGCACTCATGATTTTAATACTTTAAAAAGTCCTGCAATTGTAACCCCGCATCTTCAGAACACAAGTCCTTTCTCAATCCTTTTCAGTGGTTATGATTTTCTCATACAATTATTATTTTCAGTCCATACATTTGTAGGTCCCAGGAGATCCAAGAGATATCAGTGATCTAGGAGAGAGGAAAGAGACATGAACCAGGATATATTTCTCCCTCTAGTGATAATCATGTGAAGCCCATTCTAGTCTTACACACAAGGACTTAGTTCTCCTAACATAGCACTCCAGCAGCTCCATGGCACCATCAGAAAGTTAGAAATTCTTACCAGTGGGAACGTTCACCCAATATCATGCAGTAGGTGATAAACCAGGAGTTTAAATCCAGAACTTCTGCCTAAAAAGTCAGTGCAATATGCAAGATACACGTGAGAGTTTGTTTTATTACTGGCGCCCAAGATTAGTAGGAAAGATAACTGCTTAAGAAAACCTGCGTTCTAGTTCTACTCACTGCTTTCTAGCTCGCAGATAATGTACCAGTCACATCATCATTTGGGGTGTTTCCTTCCCTATAAAATGAGCTAATAATGCTTATCCTTCATTCATTTCTTTTGCACTGCAAGAATAAAAAGAGAAAATGTGTGGGAAGCACTATGTAAATTCCACAGCATTATAAAGATGAAATGTGGCATTACTACAGATATTTTTATGCTTCGCTTAAAAGCTCAAATAAAGTAGTCCTTCCTATAAAGGCCAGTTTGCTTCTGCCCGGAATACATTCTGATACTGAAAAACCCCATTTCTTTTTTCTTTAATGAGAAATGAACAGCAATTTGCCTAGAGTACTTATGGCCTCTAGCTTGAATAGAAATATGCAAGATGGACTTTTGTGTGAAAGGCATTTTGTGAAATGATGTGCAATTCAATAGAACTTTGACAATGATCCAACAATCATGGTCCCATGACTGACATTGCATTCTTGTACAACTCAGCCATGTGTTGGGGGCAGGTGGGCACACCCGTACATGAAGGTTTAAACTGCATGAGAATAAACAGGAACTTGATTTTCTGTTGAGGATTAGTCAACCGGAAATCATTTGATGCATCCCAAGTGTAGATATCAGATAGTATCTTACTATCTTTAAGACTCACAATGTATAAAACTGCAGTTCGTAATACATTATTATTGTGTAAAATTAGACTTCCAAAGCTATAAAACTACTTAAAACTCATTTATGGAGAACTGGCCTTTTCATTTTATTTGATATTTAAAAAAAATTTCTTTTGCAGAAATAACCTTTTTTGGGGGAGGATGAAGATTGGGCCTTAGCTAACATCTGTTGCCAATCTTACTCCTTTTGCTTGAGGAAGATTGTGGCTGAACTAACATCTGTGCCAATCTTCCTCTATTTCGTATGTGAGATGCCACCACAGCATGGCTTGATGAGCAGTGTGTAGGTCTGTGTCCAGGATCTGAACCCATGAACCATGGGCCGCTGAAGTGGAGTGCGTGAACTTAACCACTATACCACCAGGCTGGCCCCCAATATTTTTTAAAAATTTCCTTTGCAGGGGCAAAGCATCTATCATCTTTGGAATTTGCATGTGGTTGTTCTATAAAGCTGCCTTCTCTATTTCATACCCAACAAATTCAAAATATGGAAAATATATTGATTTTCAAAAGATGTGAACATTGTTTTAAATTTTTTCAATGCTTTTGCATTTGAAATTTTGAATGACTGCCTTCATTTTTCATGATGCTTGTATGGTGATATGAAGGCCTGTCAAATATTTGCCACTTGGTTGACACTTTTAAAAAGGCAAACATTAATGGAAAATATGATTTTCTGTAAAATTTATGTTATTAGACAAAATAAATATTAGAATGTAAATTTCAGGTGCCGGTCCCGTGACCGAGTGGTTAAGTTCGTGTGCTCTGCTTCGGTAGCCCAGGGTTTCACCAGTTCGAATCCTGGGCGCGGACATGGCACTGCTCATTAGGCCATGCTGAGGCGGCCGGCATCCCACATGCCACAACTAGAAGGATCCACAACTAAAAATACACAACTATGTACTGGGGGCTTTGGGAAAAAAAGGGAAAAAAAATAAAAATAAAATCTTTAAAAACAAAAAAGAACGTAAATTTCAGTTTGACATTTTTTTCCCCATAGTGATTGTTTGAAAATAAACAGAGTTTTCTAAATTTCCTTTTAGTTCTTTAGAAGGTCCTCCAGTGGCTACTGTAGTCCATTGTTAGTGTTTATTTCCAAATTCTGAGTTGAATGGAATAAATAAAAATAAACAAAATCTAATTCGAGATCCTAGACCTGTTTTCCCTATCAGGATACTAATTTCAGTAAAACCACCTTAGCTTTCCTTCTCTAACAATGTTCACACTTTCCTTCCTTCCTCACCTTCATTGATTAGCTCCTTCCCCTCATTTCCTGCTAGAAGATATCCAGAACAGAAAATGAGATAGCTAGAATATAAAAGTAAATATTACAAACAACCATAGGCATTTGAATTAGATTACTCCTTCTTTCATTGTTGACTTCCTTTGAGATCCATGTCTCAAATGTTGCTGTCTTTATTTCATATCAAATTCAACTTAGATTCTCACACAAAGAGAGAAGAGGTGGTTTCATCAGCCTTCCGGCATTTTCTCTTCTCTCTCTGCTGCATTTTGTATTTTATCCAAGACCTAGACACACAATGTGTTTTATTGGAAATGTTCACACATTCAGAAGTTATCATTGAGAAGTAGATAAGGATTTGAGTACAGCAAGTGTTTTTATGTCATCAGAATTCTTTCACCCTCCAATGGCTATCAGTTCTCTTGGTGGTGGAGAGGTTGCTGAATTGGAAATTTTAAAAACGTTCAGTACAGAAGGTTAGCGGACTGTCCACAGAGCTAGGATTATGAGAGTAGGTGGGATGGTGGGGGTATGCTTGACTACCAACTGCTGTTGCAATTGTCAAGCTGTCACTGCCTGACTCACGCTACTTAAAAAACAAAATCCCTCAGATGTGTAGAGAGGAAGATCTGGCTTCTTTGACTTGAAGTTTTAGGAAGCAGAGAGAAACTTTGCCAAAGTTGTGAGCTTTTTAAAGGATTCTTTGTTTGTGCTCCTTAGCCTTTTTCTGAACAAGATTCACTGATTTATATCTTTCTCATGTTCTCTCAGCTCTTTAAAGAAGAATATAAGCCTACAAACTCTTACTTTCTTTACACTTTTTTTACATCCCTTAAGTTAAGAAATGTGCATACAGATCTTATTTGTGCCCAAACTTATTGTGTATCTTATACTGGGCTAAATTTTAAACTTACCACCCTCATAAATGCTGAAGGGTAAAATGAAAACTTCTGCCTTCTTGAACATAGGCATTTCAAATTCCTGACAAGTGTAAATATTATTCCTGGGCTATATTGATGAGCTATTTAAATGTCAGCAGGAACTTGTTTCTATCCATTCAGGATCAAGTGTGAAAAATCAGTTTAGGGTTGACCAGAGTGGAGCACACGGCAGAGTAGGCGCCTACATCTTGTGTAGGAAACTGGCTCTCAATTTAACTTCATATAATGAGAGGGAGCGGGAAAAGGAAACAAGCGTGATGAAGAGAAACCAATGCCATTTTAAATGCTTTAGTAGAAGAAATTAAAAGACCATTTCTTGAAGATATGTATCACCAAGGTAGAGAGAATGGTATTTCTTTTATGTTTGATGTTGTTTATATTTGATTTCAGAATTTTCCTGCAAACTTTCCAACGTGCATGCAACTTTCTACATTCTTGCTTTGTGCAAAAATCACGTGCTTGTGTCTACCTCTCTTGCTTTCTCTAAAATTTTTTTGTCATGCTTATTGTATCTATGTTTTGGGTTGAATTGTTCCCCCCATAGAGGTATGTATGGTCCTCAACACTGGTACCTGTGACTGTGACCTTATTTGGAAATAGAGTCTTTGCAGATGTAATTAAAATGTAACGTAAGATGAGGTCATCCTGCAGTTGGGTGCACTCTTAACTCAATATGACTGGTGTCTCTATAAGAAGAGGAGATGAAACACAGAGATAGATAAAGATAGAGAGGAGAATGCCCTGTGGAAAGAGAGACACACAGGGAGAATGTCATGTGATGACAGAGGCAGAGACTGGAGTGATGAAGCTGCAAGCCAAAGAATGCCAAAGATGTTAGGGGAGAAGGGACAAAGGATTCTATTCCTATTCTCAGCGAGAGTGCAGTCCTGACGACACCTTGATTTCAGATTTCTAGACTCCAGGACTGGGAGATAGTAAATTTCTGTTGTTGTAGGCTGCCCAGTTTGTGGTAGTTTTTATAGCAGCCACAGGAAACTAATACAATTTTTCTTTGTGTTTATCTCTCATGTCTTCCTTTCAGGGTCTGTTCTTGTATCTCTGTGTCTCATGGTTGAATCTTTATCTTGCATTTCCATTCTGTGATTTACTGCCTCTGCCTGCTTTTCTTTTCCCACCCTTGATTTCGTTTCTCTTTTTACCCCTTAACTGTCAAGACGGAGAGTCAACATGGGAAGGTGGAAAGTGCATGGCCAGGGCTACAGAGCCCTGTGGGTTTTATTCTTCCCTAGGCTCATAGGTTAGGAATGACATTAATCCCTGTCCTTACTTCCGTGCTTGGTTGTTGTGCAGATGTCATGGATAATCTCCTAGAAAACACAGCCTAATTGTTAAAGCAAAAGGTAATCATGAGTGGTCAGAACTGATGCACAAACTTACATTTGCCATGTGGAATTAAATAATTTTTATAGATTTCTATTTTAGTATATCTCTCTATAAACCATTGTAAAAGTTTAATTTCGTCTATGCAAACATATGCAATATCTTTTCACTGCGGTTCAGTGTCCATTCATTTATAGGCTTGAAAATAATTTCCTGTTCTTGTTAGTAATGTGATGTCTCATTTTGCTTCATCTCTGTCCTATCTCCTCTAGTTTCCAAAACAAATTTCTATGAATATATCATGGCATTGTGCAAATTATGACTAGGATTTTCCTCCCACTGATAGAGCCTATGAGACAGGCATGCATCCATTTTCATCTCCTGGGGACACTCACAAACAGGCTGGTGACACAACCTGGATGATGAAGGTGTTGAACTTGGTTTTAGATATAACGTTATCCCAATACATTGAGTTTATGAAGAAAAGTTTCTTGTCATTTTCTTTGACCTGATAAGACCTGAATAATATTCTTTTCTTTGCCTGGGTCAATAGAGAGAGCTAAGTGTAAAATATAGACCTTATATCGACTCTATTTGGTCCATGTTTCAAATGAAATGGTCCATTTCCTTCCCAGTTCATACAAAGCTATATAAGTTTCCAGACACTGTGACAAATCTGGAAGCTTATCCCATTGGAAAGTCTTGTTGAAAATGGAAGAAAGGCAATGAAAATATCAGGAAAAAAACTGGGCTAAAAAATAACAAAAGCGGGTGGTGATAACAGCATTATAAACTGAGACAAAGACTTTCTAAAAACCTCTGTTGGCATTCTCATTTAGATGTATTGTTTTCAGTCTCAGCTGAGAAGAGTCTTCAATTTAAAAGCTCATTGATGGGAAGTGTGAATCTCCAAAGGATAATGCTTACTTTGAGAGACTCTATTTCATGTAAGATAAGAAAATATATATATGTACACTAACATTTATGCACAAGGGACAATAAAAAAGGTCAAAATAAGGAAAACACATTTAGGGGAATTACTTCTGACAATGCAACTTGTTGACCTCTGCGCAGGCAGATCAACAAGTCCTCTTTCCTAAATGTGAAACTTAACCAACTGCCTTGTTCCTCCATCACTCCCTGATACTGCCTTCTTCTGCAATTAGAGGCGATTGTTGCAAATCCCCCATAGAGAACTAACTTCACTGTCCAGATAACTTGGGTTTTCAAAATAGTTTCAAACACTTATACCTGCTCTAGCTCTGTGACCAAGGTAAATGGTTTCATTCATTAGTTCCTTTGAATGTTCTCCATATTTATCTCCATTTTATTTCACTTCAGAATGATGAATCTAATATCCATAAGTATGGTCATCACAGAACAGTAGTCTTCAGAGTTAAAGGGGAAGTCTCACTAATTTTAACAAACATATAAGAACAAAGGACCTTTTAGTAAATGCACAGAGGCAAGTGCATGTTGGTAGTTCATGCATATTTATTAAATGAAGGTATGGCATTCATTAACCTGTAATATATGCATACACACACAAACACACATAAGTATGTATATGTATATGTGTATATATATGTGTGTGTATATATATACAATTTGGTTTAGATATTACAGTATCCCAATATGCTGAATTTTATATATATATAAAAGTATATATATAAAATACATAAATACATGCTTATAGTATTTTATATATACGTATTTACAGCACATAGTATATATTATGAATATACCTAAATATAAATATATATTATAATGTATAATGTAATACATATATATATTTTATACATAGTTTTAAATTATAGTGTATTAACAGAAAATTTGAGGTATAGTAAGGCCAGCAGATGAGGAGATAACTGTCATTGAAAATATAGTTTGTTCCTCACAGTTCCCAAGAGGAGGGGCCTCCCATGTCCTGCAGCCACATGGGGAAGCCCCAGGGTTGGTCAGAAGGCAGAGGGATTGGGAGGAAAACATGAGAAGAGCATTTACTGTAGCATCCACAACCTAGGGTGACTACTTTCAGCAGGCTCTGGGGCATAGGGGCTATCTCTAGCTGTCTGGAACCTGGCCTTGGGTGATTAGGGCAGGTGGATAGTGGCTTGGAGTGTGGAAGCCCCACGAAGGAGGAGGTTGAGATGTGGGCTCTGGGTTGGTTGATTTGTATTTGGAAAGTGTACATGTGGGTTACCTGTTTACTATTTCCAGGAACTGGCTAGCCCCTTTAGGGACAGCAAGGCCCCAAATGTAAAAGCATCAGAATATAGAGGGTAAAAGATATGGTTAATTCTCTCTTTCTCAGCACTTCATTGCTCTAAGTTTTCAGTATACAGGGTCCTTGCTCTTATATAGCCAACATATGTAGCGATATTTTATATTATTATATTCTAAACGCTCAACTAAAATGAACAATCATTTCCTTTAGGCTTAAACCGATAAATCTGTCCTTTTCTTTTCTAAACAGGAAGGCACTGTTTTCATGCAGTTCCTTCCATTCAAAATCCTATCAGTTAGATTCTCAGATAATTATAGCAAGATCAACTACAAGATGGTTGAATGCCCCATTGTCCTTGGAGAATTTGAAGACAGCTGAGCTCTTCTAGGAGTTTGTCTGATGTCTAAACACGTTGTTGTAAGCAAGGTGGTCTTTCCATCATGACCAGCAAAACTGCTGACCTCTTCTGTGCTTGGGTTTTGGGAAAATAGTTACTATTAAGCAAGAGGAGGTGCATATGTACATACTCTTAAAATAAGAGATCAACACTCCAAATTTGCCATGAGAAAATCATAAATAAGCATTGAGTTTTCCCAAATTGTTACTTGATGTCAGGGGTCAGAAAACCATGGCCATGGACCCAGTCCAGCTTGACATCTGGTTTTTTAAATAATGTTTACTAGAAAATGATCTTGGGGGCCAGCCCCGTGGCCAAGTGGTTAAGTTCACACGCTCCACTTCTCGCGGCCCAGGGTTTCACTGGTTCGGATCCTGGGCATGGACATGGCACCACTCGTCAGGCCACGTTGAGGCAGCGTCCCACGTGCCACAACTAGAAGGACCTACAACTAAAAATACACGACTATGTGCTGGGGGGATTCGAGGAGAAGAAAAAAAGCAGAAAAATAAAAGGAGATTGGCAACAGTTGTTAGCTCAGGTGCCAATCTTAAAAAAAAGAAAAGAAAGAAAATGATCTTGCTCAACTTTTTACCTGTTGTCTATGGCTACTTCGGTACTAAAATAGTAGAATTGAGTAGTTGCAATAGAGACCTTATGGTCTGGAAAGCCTAACATATTTATTATTTTGTACTTTTACAGAAAAAAAATTCCCACCCTTGTTCTAGATCCAAGCAGAGTGAGTATATACTAAGAACTATGTGCTGAAGAAATATGCAACAGCCATTGTACGCAGTAAAGATGGACACTAGCCTTTTACATGCATTTTCTTTTTTCTTTAGAAGAGGCTGCTCTAGCTGAGGTGGCTGTTGATGAATTACTGAGTCCTTCCTCTCCAGATGTCACCTTCCTCAGAGTGGGATGCATTTCTCAGTTTGTCTGCTTGAGCCAGTAACTTGAAATTTAGGTTTGCTTTAAGTAGAATCATTCGAGACTTAATGTAGACTTTTAGGTAATGAAATCACAGTTATGATAATAATCGGAGTAGTAGTAATAACGTATTCTTTAATCTCAAACAGCATTGTAATTTAGGTTCTCACATCAAAGAAAAGTTATACTGTTTGGTTGCAGCCTTAAGCTGTTTCTTCAGGTATTTTATAATGAAAGACCACATTCTGTCCAAAAATGCTGCGGTTAAGATGAAACCCAAGTGACCTTCAGACTTACGACCAAAGAGATAAGAAAAAGTCCCATGTGTTCATATAATTCTGGCAATAATCCATAGGTATCATAATTCTTGCAATACATATTAAAATCTATGGAGATGTATTTAAAGGATGTTATAAGAATTGTTTTTGCATGTGATTATGTAAAATACATGGAATTTTAAGTGTAGAACTCATTCTTTGACTAATTCTTCTCTAATATAAACCTAGACTTTGACAATTTATATCCAAGTATGGCTGGTGGTTACCATATTGTACAGCTCACATATAGAACATTTCCATCATTGCTGAAAGTCCTATCGGAATGTACTGCTCTAAAGGATAGTGAGAAAGAGAATGAATTTTGTTTCTAAAAGGCAAGTCATTGATAATTTTCAATATTGTGATATCTTTTCTGAGGTAAAAATAATTACTTCAAAATGCACTTTTCAAATTCCACCATATAGTGACATTGAAGGGATGACTACAAGTTATAAAATATATATGGAAGCACAGTTGAACTAATATTAAGATTTTCTTTATCTGAGAACTGGTACTCATTGATTTTTTTTCGTAGTCAATTTTGAAATATCCATCTTGTATATCTAGAGACTTCACTTGAATCCAGCGAAAATGCTCAAAAGATGACCTTTTCATGCAAGATAAGTTAAATGGAATGGCATTATCATATTGTATGTTTTATTATTTCTATATTGGTCAGTTTAATGCAGAGTGGAAAATTATGGTATCCTTTTTTCCCCTAAAACTCAATAAAGTCTTAGCAAGTGGGCCCTGGAAGGCTTTTATTAAACTTCTGTAAGGCAGGGGCTGGGGCAGGCATTACCCTGGTTATTAGACTCCAGAGTCTAACTTCATATTTCAGCGCTCGCTTAGCTTTGTGTGTTCCATGGACCTGGAGACTTCAAGGGAAAGTAGCACATTTCACACGAAAAAAGTGGAGATATCTTTCAGGGATAAATGGCTGTTTTTAATGCATTTCAAATAAGTGTTGTTATTTAAAAATCAACAAACTGCTTCAGGATCGAAGACTATATAGACCTTGTGACTCATGGGCAGACTCCCGAAGAGTTGTCAACATCACTTCAGAATGAAATAAAATGAAAATATCCTTTCTTTCCTCATCCCACTCTGTTATTTTTCCTAGAAAACAACTCCTCACTTACTCATCTGATGGAGTCTTTTAAACAAACTTTAACTGCCTTTCCATTATGTAAGATCTGTCTCCTTGGAAATAAGGAAGGAGACAAAAATTCAGGAAAAAAATTATTAAAAATTATTCAGAGGGAGCATACTGATGTTTCCCTAAGAAGTGCCTTTCTGTTAAATCATTGAGTTGATTATATGAAAGACCTCTTGTTCCCCTGAATACTATTAATTACTATAATATTACTCAAACAAAAAGAAGACTATTTTCCAGAAATATTTATAAAACATTTATTTTGAAGTATATAGCTTATTGAAATATTTATGGCATCCCATTTTTAGCAAACTGCTTTTTAAAAAATTTTCACCTCTTTTCTATTTAATATTCTATTTGGTGAATTGAGGTCTTTTGGGCATATGGAATAGTCCCTTTTTGTGCTGTAATATATGTAATTCATCATGCCTTCTGTGAATTAGAAAGCTAATCATTAGCAACCATTTAGCGTCTTTATCTACATACTAATTTTTATCTACCATTGTTTTAGTTAAACATTTTTTTAAAAAGCAGTTGGTCTAAATTTAATTGTACTGTATTGATGAAATGTTAAAATATAATTGTCCATCAATCCACCTCCCTCACTTGCTTTTCCTCCATCTCTCTCTCTTTCTTTCTCTCTCTTTATCTCTCTCTCTCACGTAAATAGTCTTTAGACATATTGTCCGTAATCCACGTGACTTGCTAGTGTTCCTGGGGGTGATTGTTAAAAATGGTAGTTACAGAGCCACTGGAAACTGTGTTTTAAAGAATCTAGCCAGGGGGACTTTGTGACATTAAAATCCGAGATCCACTATCTCAATGTGATCTTTAAGGCCCAGAGTTTGACTTGGGCTATTGAGCGAACCTGAATCAATCACCCACCAGGTAACTTTCCTTCCACCATTTTCCTCTTCCTCTGGGCCACATTGGTTGTCTCCTGAACCCTTATCTCAGAGGGCAACTTCATGGCTAGTGAATTTTTTTAATTTTCTTTTTAACTTTCATTTTGGGGAGCAATTTATTTGCTAGGACCTACGGGACTCATTTTTGTCAGTATGGCAAATTGCTCAGGAGATTCTAACAACCATACAGGGTTGTTAATAAAACTAAAGGGCCCATTATGCATGATACCTAGAGAGTTTATGGAGCCATGTTGGGAGATATGATACCTGAACTTGAGGAAAACATTACTCACTTGATTTAAAGATCATGGTGAAAAGAACTTGGGAAAATGGATCTGAAATGTACAAATCCATTGTGGAGCCAATGGGGAGAGAATATTTAATATTAATTAATATTAAGGAACTCTTAAGACTGTAGGTATCACTAAATTATTGCTCCCATCTCAATCCTTTATTTACTGCTATTTTAGAAAAGTGTCACCAGATTCCTTAAAGAAAACTTATGGGAAGGAAGTTTGCCTCAGTTCCATGCCACCAACTCTTTTTTCCCTCTTCCTAGAACCCCATAGTTTGATAATGGTTACACAGTCATAGGATCCAAGAGAAAGCTCAAAATGCCCCAGTATTACATGATTGATAGTATGTGAAAGCCAACCAATTAAACATACTTTGAGTGGATAAAATATCTGTAGAGTGTTGGAGGGAAGAGCATGTCCGTCATTCCTGGTATGGATGAATTTCGTCCAAGTAAACACAAGCCTAAAATGACCTGGGTGGTGGGGGAATGAGGGGGAAGGGAGAGTGAAGTATGAAGAGCTTTGAAGCAGGTACCACTCTGGAAGAGGTAGTGCCGATGGGACGTTTTATATATTCAGGGAGCATTGACGGGGACATGAGCTGTTGGCAGAGGCAGTGGGAGAGCTAAGGCAGCAGAAAGCATGGGACTTTCAAAGCTGCAGCTACGAGGCTCTGCTGCCATGGGAAAAGAAATGTGATCCTTGGAATCATAGAATGGCCCTAGCCTGAGCTGTAACTGGCCAGCTCACAGTATGTGCTGCTTTTTGCACAATTTATGGGCATGCAGCAAGCCTAGAGCTGAAATTGTGGATGGTAAGCATGAGCGGACATGTGAGAGAGATCACAGATTTGTGATTCGTTTGTGTAAGAACCAACACATCTACAGCACAAGTGAAAATTATAGTGGGATACCCAGATGCTATTCACCAAAGATCAGGGAAAGGCTTGGCATGGTGTCAGAATGACAGATTCTGTTCTGTGCTTTTCTGTGACCCTCCTCCTAACTCGTTTATTGGCTTTGGTGGCTTTGAGTGACTGAGAGCAAATCCCTAAGACATTTGAGTCCTTACATCCTCTTGTGAGGACTGCTTGCCAAGAGGAAAGAGACAAAGGAGAGGAAAATCCCTAAGACATTAGAGTCCTTGCGTCCTCCTATGAGGACTGCCTGCCAGAAGGAAAGAGACAATGGACTAGTGTGAGAGCAAGAGAAGAGGTTTGTGGATACTATTTTCAAGTCCAATTCAGAATTTCCACTATTGTCTTTCCTATTCACCTGCTACACACACATCTCCTCACTCCTACCCACAAAATCACACAAAAAAACATCAACAGACACTGTCTAACCATCAATTCATTAGCCTTTGCTTCCATGATCCACAGTTTGAGAACCCAGAGCCTCAAAAAGATTAAAACCCAAATTATTTTTTTTTGTCTATTTCTTTCTTTCGAGTGTATCTTAGAAATCAGTAGCTACCTAAGGGGCATGGACTTGCACAGAATCAGCCATGGCAATAATTTCTCACACTTGGATATTTCCTTCCAGAATAGGTATAACGTCTTAAGCTCATTTGTTGAAGTCAACAAGAAAGCATTCCAGTTGTCATTTCTCAAAAATATTGATCCCTTTCATTTGGCTCCATTTCCTCATAATTCCACATCTCTTTTAAGGTCAATTTGCCTCTGTAAGACACATTCAGTAATTTAGTTTATGTTTAGCTTTTTTCTGTGTCCAATGGTTTTAAGGATGTTTGCCTGTCTATATTTGTTTACTTTACTTGTAAAATAATATAATCCTGTAATAGAAAATTTTAAAATAAATTTACTAATTATTCATTTTATGGACATTTCATTTTAGGCTGTTAATTTATGCAACTTGAATACATTTCATTGTCTTTCACATCTACTTTTCTATACTTTGTTTTCACTCAACATGGTATCATAAGACATTCCCCATGCTATTATAAATATTCCTCTTCCTCCTTTCAATTTCTAGCTTGCATGTTGTTCTAAGAGCATGCAGGAATTAGGCTACTTGTAACATTTTGACATAACAAGAAATGCTATTGTAAACATATTTGTACTCCAGATTGTTCAGTATTTTGGAAGAAATACTTAGTATACTTTCTCAGTAATTGAATTATCAGATCAGAGTGTGTAAATAGTTTCTTAGCTTTTCATTCAAATTAACAAACTGCTCTCCCCAAATCTATGCTACTTTTAAAAAGTCGTGAGTATGGCAGGTAAATTGCACAATACTCTTGCCAGGCAGATACAATACAATCTTTATAAAATTAATAAAAGAAATATGGTAACATGTTTTAAAAATTGAATATATTTATTATTAGTAAAGCTGAGTTTTTTTCCCTTAAGATTCAATGATTGTCAATTTGCTGAGCAATATTGTCCATTTATTACACATGTTAAGGTCATAGTATCTCAGTATTTTCTCCCAACAGAATTTCAAAGTGCTGTTTAGATGATAATTTTGTAACCGATCTGTTTCTAGTAATTTTCCTAACCTATTATTCACTTTTTGTATCTCACTTTGGTATTTTTTAATTATGAAGTATTTCAATGTCTAAAACCTGATAATCCATATTTAACAGATACAAATGCTTTAACCCGTAGTTACTTCAGATCCCCCTCTTTAAAAAAATAGATAATATTTATAGATTTGATATTTATAGATCATAACAGAGCAAAAAAGATGATAAATATATTATCTGAAAAATACATGATTAATCAAAGGGAAGTACAGAAATTTAAGAAACAGAGGAAGTGGGACAAAAATATAGCATACGATAACGGTAGATTTTATCTTATAACGTAGAGTTTCTTTAGCGTTGACAACTCAATCGATCCTTCAATATATTGAATGGTTTGCTGAGATATAATTAGCATAGGGCACGTATTTAAAGTCTACCAATTGGTTAATGTTAAAGTATATATACATCTGTGAAATCATCATTACAATCAAGATTATAAATCTTGCTATCCACCTCATCCTTAAACCCTTCGTAATCCAGCTTCCCACTCCTCCCAGGCCCCAGCCCCTAGCCATCTCCAAGCAATGATCTGCTTCCTGTCACTATAGACTAGTTTGCATTTCCTATAATTTTATATAAATAGGATCATATAGAATTTGTTCTTCTTTTTTTTTTTTTTTGGTCTGACTTCTTTCACTGGGCACAATTATTTTAAGATCCCTCCATGTTTTTGCATGGATCATAGTTCATTGCTTCTTATTTCTGAGCTATAGTCCTTTCCTACAATAGTTTGTTTATCCACTTATCTTGATGGATATTTGGGTTGTTTCCTGTTACAGGTTACTACTACAGGTAAAGTATCTATGAACATTTGAGTGCATGTGTTTGTAGGCACAAATGGTTTGACTTCTCTGGGAGTAAATCCTGGAGGCAAAAGGCTGGGTCCTAGGTATATATTTAACTTTATAAGAAACTGCCGAACTGTTTTCCAACTCGATTACACTCTTTAATCATCCCATCAACAATGAATGACAGTGCCAGTAGTTACACATCTGCACCCAATCTGGAGTGGTGAGAATTTTTTAATTTATCTATCCTAATAGATGTGTAGCGGAACCACATTCTAGTTTTAATTGCATTCCCCAAATGACTAATACATTGGGCATATTTTCATTTTCATGTGCTTATTTGCCATCCATATGTCTTCCTTAGTGAAGTGTCTGTTCAGATCTTTGACCATTTTTTAAAAAAAAATAGGTTGCTTATTTTTTATTAATCAGTTTTGCGAGTTCTCTATGTATTCTGATTATAAGTTCTTTATCAGATATATGATTTCTCTCAGTTTCCAGCTTATATTTTCATTTTCTTAACAGTGTCTTTTGAGGAGCAATTATTTTTATTTTTTAAGTTCTATTTACCCTTTTTTTATGGATTGTGATTTTGGCGTCATAGCTAAGAAATTGTTAGCTAACCCTAGGTGACGTTTGTTTCTCTTATGTTTTCTTTTAGAAATTTCATAGATTTAGGTTTTAAATCTAAATTTAAATTCAAGCTTATGGTTCATTTTGAGTTATTTTTTTAATGCGGTGCAGGTATATATTGAGGGGTTGTTTTTGTTTTAGTTTTTTTGCATATGGATATCTGTTCCAGTTTCGTTTGTTTAAAATACTACCCTTCGTCCACTGAATTGTCATTGAACTTTTCCTCAGAAGTCAGTTGTTTATATATGTGTCTATTTCTTGACAGGGTATTGTTTTATTGATTTATCTATGTCATTGATGATGCGTACTGTCTTGATTAGGGTAGGTTTAAAATAAGGCTTCAAACCAGGTAATGTATATTCACCAACTCATTCTTCTTGTTTGCAGT
The DNA here is from genome assembly GCF_041296265.1 of Equus caballus. Classification (NCBI taxonomy): domain Eukaryota; kingdom Metazoa; phylum Chordata; class Mammalia; order Perissodactyla; family Equidae; genus Equus; species Equus caballus. Next base: position 3,342,058 of record NC_091715.1, on the reverse strand, counting down.
TGTTTTGACCATATGCATGTCAAATTCAACTTGCCATTTTCTACCAAAAAAGCCTGCTGGGAATTTGGGATTTTATTGAACACATAGATCAATTTGAAGATAATTGACATCTTAATGATACTGAGTCTTCTGACTCTTGACACTCTGTATTTCTCAGGAATGTTTTTTTGGTTGACAGTGTACAGGGTTTTTAAAATCTTTTGTTAGATTTGCCCCTACATATTCCATATTTTTGATGCCATGGTAAAGGTATTTGTTTCTTGATAAGAGGTATTTCGGATTTGATTCCTATAGCGAGTACACAGAATCACACTGACTTCTGTTCATTGATTATGTCTTATGCAATTGTTTTGATTGGATGCTGCACATTGTGAATTTGACCTTGTTGGTTGCTGGGTTTTTTTTTTTTTATTCCTATAGATATCCTTGACATTTTTTCTGGGACACACTTAAATTGTGTTGACGCAGTTTAAGTTTTTTACATCTTGCTGTTAAAACTTGTTAGACTGGACCAGAGTGGTTGTCAGGTGAAGGCTCTTATCCCTTACAGAGGCAAGATTCTTCTGTGCATTTTATCCAGCACTGCATGCTCCACGAAGTTTTCCAAGATGGTTGGTTGGAATGGGAACTCTTCCTGATCTTGGTTGAAATATTCCCTCTCATCTCTTCTGGTGGTTCATTTCCTGGACTCATGTTGTTTTCTATAGATTCTAGTGCATTTTTTTGGTGGTTATTTACCCAACCTTGAGTAGCTTGAGTAGTTTCTTCATATATAAGTGCTGATATTTACTTAGCTAAACACATTCGGAGGATTCCCTTCGGATATGCATTTGTCTCTCTGGGTGGAGCCATCTCTTTTCCCGTACTCTGTCCTCAGAACCTTACCTGCCCTCCCTAGGTCATGGCTTGAAACTGCTCTCAAGGCAACAAGCTGAGGCAATAGCAGGTCTCTATTACTTTGTCTTGCATCTCTCAAAGATCACTGTTCTTCATTTCCTGAAAATCCACTTTCCTGAAAGCTGTCTTTTCTTCTGTTTTCTCCATTTTTGGTTGTTTCATAAAGGTTGGTAAATCAGGTCCCTCTTAGTCCATTTTTGCCAGTGACTGATGCATCATCTCTCTTTTTAATCCTTATTTTAATTTAAAATGTAGTTGTTTTCTATAGCAGCCCCATTTTTCTACATATAGTCTTACAAATAATTTTTAGGGCCTTCAGTTTTGTGTGCTTTGAATGTCATTGCTCTGTCCCCTTATTGTTGCCACATCAGACTTACAGATATTGATATTTTCACCTTTTATTTGCCCAGTTCTCTGAACCTGTTATCAGTTCTCTTAGTTTTTATGTTCCTGTTTTTGTTTCATGTCTGATTGGATTTTAGCTCATATGTTATCGCTCATCTCTTGGGATTTCCCAGGAAAAAGAACTCTGTTCTCAAATGTGAGTTATCTTTTAAATTGAAAATCACTTTGGAATTGCATAATTCTTTCTCTCTCCCTCCAGATATACAATAAGCAACACCCCTCCCATTTGACATAATGTGTGTAGGACAATAAAGTATGGGTGTGATTAGTTCCATCACTTAAACTTAAAAGACCCACAGGCATTGTAAATGCAGTGCGAACAAGATTTTCACACTATCCATCCTGTGCTTTACGTTAACTGCCTTTCTGAAACAAGAATACACCAGAGGCACCATCTCCAGTGAAGTAATATTTTAGTGACCCAATTCAATTTGTATTTCAGACTGTTACTGACTATTCCAGTTTCTCATTCTCACTAGTCTACTAGTTTCAACTGGAAATAAAAAAAAGAACTTTAATGTTGATGAGTTATTAAAGAATGAATAATATAATAACACATATCAACTTCAGCTGGGTCCAAAAGGAAGAATTATATTTCAGAAAGCCTAATTCAACACGAAGAATGCTGTAATCATTTCCCATCCCTGGTAGGGATACATTATTGATTTACCAGAAGCCTGGGACAATATTTTCAGCCATCTCATGTTGTCTGATAGTCTTTAATGGACTCATGCAAATATCTATGTGGGCTGTTTCTGAAAGCTGAGCCACTTAACAAAGCAAGCTTTTATGAAAGGATTAAGTCGTTAATAAATGAAGAGTGTTTATCCGCAGAAGGACTTCAAAGCCTGTTTTGATGAAGATGAGCTTTCTTTCTCTGTTGCAGCTGCCCTAGCCCGTGGGGGGAACTCATAGCCCAGGGTGGGCAGGAGTCCAGAGGAGCAGGAGGAGACGGCTGAGGCCGCAGGGAAGGCTGCATTGCAGGTGCTCCCTCAGAGCACAGTTTAGAGTTTCTGAGATGGATCTGGAGAAAGGAGGCTACTTCCTCTCCTTACAGACCATTTCATGTCATTTGATTTTAAATGTGTTTGGATATAATCATGTGTTCAGTTAGCAAAGTGATATTCTCTGCTCTATTATTATTTAATTATTACAAAATTAATAGGAAGCATGCCGCTTCTAATTATTTGTGAGAATCCCCCAGTTTAGATTACATTTAAGTCGAGTTTGAAAAATAAAAATGTTTAGAGAATAAAATAACTGTTGCCATCCTGGTCAAAATATGGCCTGTAGGTACAACGGAATACAAAATATACATGACTTATATGGAATCTGCTTCACAAAATGCTGCTACTTATGTTAAATATTTGTGTGTCACAAATAATACCACTAAATGATATGTTTCCACTGGATTACTATTAGACGTAAATTACCGTTGCCCATGTTGAACATATGAGCAGCCGTAACTTGAGTTGAGTGGAAGCTCCTATGGCATCCCCAATTCCCCTGTGCTTCCTTCTTTGGCAGTGTCAAGACTGTGGCTCAGAGCATTGATTTGGAAATCAAAGTGACTGGGAGCTGCCATCAACAATTCACCTAGCCTTGGACAAGTTTATTTTTCATCCAACTTCTATCTCCTTGACTCTGAAAGGAGGAATGGGGTTTAACGTTTATTTGTTATCTTTTTAAAAATGTTAGGGCCAGCCCCGTGGCCAAGTGATTAAGTTCACAGGCTCTGCTTCGGCGGCCCAGGGTTTTGCCAGTTTGGATCCTGGGCTCGGACATGGCACCGCTCGTCAGGCTGTGCTGAGGCGGCGTCCCACATGCCACAACTAGAAGGACCCACAACTAAAAATGTGCAACTATATAATGGGGGGCTTTGGGGAGAAAAAGGAAAAGTAAAATCTAGAAAAAAAGAAATAAAAAAATAAGTAAATAAAAAATTTAAATCATTTAATATATGAAAAGTGATGGCACACAGTAAACCAATAATAAAAATTAATAAATATTAATTACTATCAACTTGGTTATTGAGGAAATACTTTCCCTTATTGTCACTCACTATTACTTTTAAGGCTGGGATGACATTAAATAAAATATTTAAATAGAAATATAGCTAGATACACACATATGTATATATGTATATATATACATATATGTATATAAACATATACATATATTATCAATAAACACATACATGTTTTTGAGAGATTTAATCTTCTGAAACTTAGTTCTTTAGAGAAACATGGCACTATTCTAACTTTTTGAAGCAGAATTCAGATCATGCTTCAAGTTTTAATTTCTTCTTTGATTCTTCCTGCTTCCTATACTGAGAATTTTGTAAATCATTTGTTCCTCTGAGCATTGTCAGGGCAGCTATTTCCTTTGACTTCTAGCTATGTGAACTATCAAAGAGTGGCTGATAGGTGTGCTCAGTTTACCACCTTGATAATTCAACCTTGAGTATGGCCATTGAGATGCGGTGGCAGTGTCCTGGATCTCCAAACCAGGAGTACCAATGACCAAATATACTCCATGGCCACTAGAAAGGATGATATCAGTGCATATACGTTGAAATGGAAAAAGGTCCAGCATAAAAGCCTGAAGGGAAAGCAAAAAGTAATCAAAAGACATGAATGGTCGAACCCATTTTTGTAAATAAAAATTTGTGTGAATGTTTAAAGCCATAGGGAATGTAAGAAGATACAACAACTTGCTAAGAGTGGTTATCCCTGACTCATGAGATTAGAAGTAATTTTTATAATAGTTACAGTTTTGCATATTTCTACTTTCTAATTTTTCTACAATATCCATATATAATCTTTATGGTAAAGATATTTAATGTTTTGCAGCAACAAGACTCAATATGATCCTAAAACATTCCAATGACTCTGGCACAAAAGACAAAGAGAGAGGAATGAGGAATAAGACAGGCATTGGTGACAAGGACCAGAAAAATTTACACCTGGCTCATTGTCACGAAGACTCTTCTTCAGAATAATATGAGCTTGAAAGAGCCGAGAGAAGCCAGACATATAGAATACCTATTCTTTATGACTTGGTAGAGAGTATAAAATAATTTTCTTTTAAATTAAATATTGCTTTAACCTAATCCATAAAGAATCACTCTATTTCTTGATGAGCAGTCATTCACATGTATTTTCAGTTTTACCAGCATTCAAAATTATGACAATTATGTCTGGCTAAAAATTCACCAAACCTAAATGGCTTAGGCCATGTGTTACTAATTGTATTCATTCTCAAGGAATGAACAAGTGTATGATCTAGTTTAAGAACAAAGTTACTGTTGTGAAAATAACAAAAGAAAAATGAAGATAGAATGAGAAACTTGGAGAAAATTTCTCTGGAACACGTCCTAGTCAATGCCGTGGGGGCCTCTATAAACAGGATAAGAACTGCAGGGAGAGATTCTGTAGATGAATCCTTACATTTACTCAGGAGGTTGTCAATGTGATTGATAGTTACTGAAATATATGGTTTACATTCGGTAAAGTAGTAATTTTATTACAGAGATCTTGGAAGCTTCAATTAAAATGGCATATGGTTACATTTAAGCCTCATTTATAGAGTTTCTTGTCTGAGATCTTCCTCCCTTCCTCAATAAAAAAAGAATCAAAACTAAAATCAAAGATATAATATTAGCTTAAGGAATATCTTTGCTTGTGAAATACATGGAGATATGAGAACGAAGGAGGTATATTCTGAACATTTTCTGAAAAATTTCGATATTTTTCCAACTGGATGAATTGTTTTAGCATTTCTTAGTTTTCAACTGCATCTGCATTTACCTTATGGGAGCTTTATATTTCACATGGCTGTTATATTGCTTCAGACTAAATTCAGTTTTCTGGATTATCTTTGTAAGTTTATCTTCATCATCTTTACAAATTTGTCTTCACAAAACAATCACATCACTGACACAGGAAAGAGTCTGGGAATAGGACTGACGCCTCATGGCCAAAGAAAAGATGGAGAAGAGGGGAAAAGTCTCAGCATCTAGAGACAATGTGGGTTTTGATTGAAAGGGCAAAATGGGAATCAGGATAAGAGAGAGGGAAAGAGAAAGAGAGATTCGTGGGGATGTTGTAGAAACAGAAGGACATGGCATCATTGTTACCTTGACAACGAATCCAGAACAAACCCATCATTCTCATTGGATGTTGGGTATTTAACTTTGAGTTGACAGAAAGCACGCTTTTGACTAATTGGTTCTAGAAGGTAAATATGTGGGTGACAAGTGGATGAGTGACCTGCTGATACTATGGGGGATATGATGAGAATGTCCTTGAAGAGCATAGAATACTCTAGAACAGACCAGCTAGTTATGTGATATTTGGAATTGCTCTGATCTCAGCGATCTGAACACAAAAATATATGTTCCTCCATGATTTTAGGGTCTTTAGAAGTTATGATAAGGTGGCATTTGCTTAAATTTTGCTACTGTATATTTTAAGATTATCTACAAATTGAGTTCCCTGTCTCATGGCATTCTTTAATCCTCTATCTAGAAAAATATAGTGCAGCAAATACAGCAAACATAAAATACTCATTAACCATCTATAGATCAAAATGAGGCTTAACAATTGACAATATCATTAATAACCAAGAGCAAAATATTCATTTTGGGAGACTGCCAAGTAAGTGTGCTCATTCTCTCTTCTTGAATGTGTGTGTGTTTTGACTTTAGAGAAATAGTTTTTCATGTGGGAACCAGAGACAATTACCTCTCAAAGCTCACCAAATCAAGCAAATGGAAGGTGATGAAGCCCATGCTTTAGACTGAAACCACACTATTGCCTAAACATCTTAGTTTTATTTAATAATTACCCTCTGCTTTTATTTCCACTGAGAATAAAAGAGCGCTAGATTAGAAGAAAACATCCGGAGACCTGGTTCTCAGCCACATGCACATCAAAATCACTCATGCTTTCTACATACACATTTCTATTAGTTTAGTTTAGGTGTGACGAAGAGAAAACAATACTGATTAATCTTGAATCCGATGCTGATAACAAGAAAAATCAGCTTTATAAAGCCGAGGAATTAAATTATAGCAGGCCTTTTTAATGATTTTAAGTGGTCTGTCTGTGTCATGAAAGCTAGGATCTGTTGTATTTACTATTATTTGTTTTACTTGGGAAAAATTTGATTTCACATTTTCCATGTGCACATCCTGGTAGGCCACCTGCTACACCAGCTGTTTTCAACTGAGACAACTGAGATGAAAAGCCTACAGAAGTCAATTAACGCATAATGTTCTTTCCTTGCAAGATCAGTTACTAAATCTTGCAGGCTTAGCTCTGATATAAGCCAGCCCATGCAGAATTGGGCTTCCCTTCTGAGACCATGTATCATCAGAATATTCTACAGCCTCCATGGCATAAAAATAATTCAGGAAAACAGTGCAGTCCAGAGAATCTTGTGTCAGAAGTGTAGATCCATACCAAATGCCTTTGGGCTATTTATTATTTCAAACTGCTACATTTTTTTTCTTATGACTTAGAAATGCTAAGCTTAAGATACCTATCTGTCTTAAATTGGTCTACAAATGGGATATGGTTCAATCAAATGGATGGGCATTTTGGTGTCACTTACCAAACTGAGTGTCACATTTTTGGGTTGAGAAATGTGCTAGGATAAGTAAGAAAAAAAACTATTTGAGAAAGAAGTAAAGGGAGAAATATTGTTCCTCTGGCTATTAATGGGCCCTGCCCTCCTATTGTAATACAAACAGTAGATAACACAGAAACAAAGACTTAAAAAGCAAATTTAAAATCTAGAGGCAAAGCCATGAATATAAGGTCTTTATCATACATGAGACAATTACATCAAATCAATGAATCATTTTCATAAATGGCATTAGGACATTTGGCTATCTACATGGGTTGGTGGTAAAGATAAATCTCTACCTGCACAAATAAGATTTTAAAAGTCTTAAAAAACCAAAAAATATTAGGATTAAAGAAGAAGAAGATTTTCATAGATTTGAGAGTGGAAAGGCCTTCCTGAGCTTTTTATATGACAGCAGAGAATCATAAAATCATATCAGATATCAGAATCCATGATATCAAAGACTATATAGACTATACAGAAACAAGAAGCCATAAACAAACAAAAACTGAAATGACCATCTTATCTCTTCTAGCATTTCAACACATAGGAGGAACAATGGACCAAGTTCAGTGTTTCAAAAAAAGAGTGCTTCAAATCAGTAGGAACAATATATCCTAATAAGATTGTGAGATCACTAGAAGAATTTTAAAATTTGAAAAATGTATTCATAGAAAAAAGGTAAATGGTCAAAGAACATACAACAAATGGTTAGTCGCACTAGTAATCAAAGAAAAAACCTGACAATTTTGTAGCTTTTCAGGTTGATAAAATAAAATTTAAAATGTAAATTTGATGTTTACTATGCATGCAAATGGGCATGCACTGTTAATCTATTCTTAAGTGACTGCATTTGCTTTGTAAGGCAATTAGAACTACCTATAAAACTGATATTATTTTGAGATGTTTATATATATAATTATGCTTATAGCATCTCTAAAGTACTTATATATTTATTATCTTCATGATATCTTCCATCACATGCTATGCCAGATCCTAGAAACATATGTTTCTATTTTGCCAAATCTATGAAACTCTTTTGTTTACAAGCTTTGAGTCTTGTTACAAGCTTAGAAAACCTGTAACATTTGTACCAGCTGCTAATATGGAGACTAGAAACACAAGCTCTACATCATTTCCCTGACATATAGACCTAATGCTAGGCATTCAGTGGGATCATCCAGTTATTTAGATGAATAGTAGGAAGCCCATTTATCTTAGAATAAATCATCAACTTTCATAAATCAATGAAAATTCTAATTTCTCCTGAAGGAGCACAACATAACTATGACAAAAACCCATTGTATTTGAGATTTTGCCAAGTTTGGAGACCTCACATGCATTATCATGCATTGTTTATCAGAAGCTCACAGAGATAGTTGTGAGGGTGCACAACCTGTTTATTTTTCAAAAGCATTGCTTCTCCACCAGGGGTGTCCAGCTGTAGCTCCCCAGAAACACAATTCCAGATTTCCTGATGCATGTTTGTGCATGTGTTTAGATGGCTGTTGGCTCCCACGATGCTAAATGATAACCTGGAAAGACTTATCTGTTAGAGAATCATGTCCCATGTGAGTTTGGCTTCTGAATCATTTCATCCAGTAGCACGTTTCGTAATTGTGACATCAGACAATTCAGCGAATATTCTGAGAAACAGCCCTCAAGAAACGAGTCTGTATATGGGAACTTCCTATTTAAGAGATTCTTCATTGAATTGTACAGTTTCTTCATAACAACTGATAATATTATTTTGGACTCAGTATCAGGGATATCTGTGTTTATTTTGTGTTGGCTTGTATCTTAAAACACTCGTGGAAACATGCAAGAGTTAAATGTGTGGCCCCAATTTACCTATACCTATGACCTGCTCTCCTAATTGTTGACTAATTTTGATCATGCATGCTTTCTTTCCTAATATTTCCTTTTTGGTTATGCCCAACTTTCTTAAGATATGCAAGCCTTTATAAAATATTTCAATAACCTATCTTTTCTTGTCTATATTTATGAATGCCTCGTTATAGGACATCTTGAGTGAGGAGAATGCATGTGGGTCTGAGTGTGTTTTCTCTTTGCTCCTCAAGTGGGGAAGAGAGGTCCCAGCTTGACTGTAAATCTGCCTCACCCTAGAACCTCACGCTTTCTTGGCATGTCTAAAGGGCAGGTGGAGTAGACTCTGCCTGCTCTCCTCTCCCACCCTCCCTCATGTGATAGAAAAAATAGTTAAGGCCATGTCTTGACCGTATCACTTCAATCCCATGTCTATGACTGTGCAGCAATGGTGCCAACTGGCTAAAGAACCTTCATAAGTTATTGATGATCTCAATATTATTTTCTCCTGAAGATTCCACTTACGGCTCCCTGGTTCTTGTAAGAATCCTCATTATTTTTGATTTAGCCAGAAGGACTTGCCATCTTTAGAAATCTCTCACTAAACTAGAGACCCAATTGGGATGAATTTGAATCAGAGTGCTAGGAGCTCTTGACAAAGGACTTACCTGAGCATTCACATTGCTCAGATAGCAGAGCTGTCCAGATAGCCATCTGTTCCAATTGGCCTGTTTAGTAGTTCTTGAGTATAAAGGATGGAAGGATGCAGGCAATGACTTCCAAGATCAAGGATATTTTCAGACCAACACAGCAGAATAGGAGATGGAGACTGGGCAAAGTGGCCTTCCCCTTTTCATTGGAGGATGGAGAACAGGAGAACCATCAGGAGAACAGGAGTGGGCATGAAGCATCCCAGCATCACCATTGGCTTTGTCTCCGCAGAGCTAATTCAGAGGTGTATGCCTTGCTTCAGGGTATTCAAAGAAGTTCATGATGCCATACAAACTGTAGCAGCAGGAACCAGAACAAGAAAGCATCTCTCCTGGGTTTTATGCTCTCCTCCACTGATGTCACCACAAAGCTGGAGAAAGAATGCAGAGAATGGCTGACTCTTCAAGTTATCCCCAGGAGCTGCTTTGGGGTGCACATGGGAGTCATCCTAGCGTTGAAATACCAATCAGGTCTTCCAGAAGCAGAAGCTGAGACAGGGCTTGTTATGCAAGCCCAAAGTTTACTGAGGAGGTGGTTTCAGGAAAAACTTGTAAGAATGATGGGAGCAGAATGGGCAGCAGAGAAACTGAGGAATACCACCCTGGCCACATGGGGAGCTCAGGCATGTGGATGACAGCTTGGACTTTGTCCTGCTTGACACAAGACATCTAGCTTCTTAGAGCATTACATCAGTCTGTCATTGTCCATGGGCTAACAAAAGGCAATCTCTTGAACATGTGGGTGTGTCTAGTAATTCTTTGGGTACAGATGTGAACAGAAACCTGTCATCACATCATCTGGATATGGTGCACTGGCCATAAAGGTAATCTGGTTGCACCAACTGACCATAAGGAAACAGTTACTAAAGGAGCCTTCATTAGTAGTCATGGACCTGGAAATGCAAGCTATACATGAGAATCTAAGCCACACACACAAAAAGATGACAAAATGATGCAATTTTCCCTGTTCACGTTTATCTTCCCGTCAACTCCACTACACTATTTTCTTTAGTCTCTTTTGTGTAACTTCTCACATTCTGTTTCCTAGCAGTAGTTCATAGCTTTGAAGTTAACCCAAATATAAGCAGACAAAACCTTAGCAGGTAGGTGAAGCAATAAATGTCTGAATTAGAATATGTTTAAGTACAACTGGCTCGGCTTTTTAGAAGAGAGTTTACATGATATTTATAGGACATCGCATTGTGTGGCATACGACAAGAGCAGGATTTAACAGGTACAAAGAAGAATTGTTTAATATTCCTTCTAGGTCTCATCTCTTATTAAAGCACTGTGCATCTGGCAGTTATGGATTAGCAGACACACTCTTTGGAAAATAATTACTTTGTGCCTTTGGGTGTGGGCATTAATTTCTTAGTCTTGGAATCCATTCCATTCTACATTTCAAATTACATTGAGCTTTCTAACTCAAAAATGTATTTACTTCCTGATCTGAATTTATACAGGGAGCTGGAGAGAGAACTAACATGAGAAAGGGTGGTAACTCATTGTTTGATTCAAAGAATTGGGTTTGTAAATATCACAAAACATTGGGAAAAGATGACTTGAAAACAAAGGTTTGAATGAGTTATTACATGATGAAAGTTCTTTCCAACATTAAGATCTAACATTCATTTCTTCTGAATCAATTAACACATCACCCCAATATGCTGCTTTTGGACACAAAGATGCTGGTCTAATTGATCTCCTCACCATTGTTCCTCCACATTTGAGAGATGAGACTCAAGAGTTAAGGAGAAATTAGCAAATAGATCCAATGAGGTAATATATGAGGCATTTTTGGGGGGAAAAGTTTCTAAAGCATGATTTATTATCATTATAATACATCCATTTGTATAAAATTATCTAGAAGTTTTTGAGGAGTAAACAGGATCTGATGGGAAATATACCCATCATATGAATGTGTAAATATGTCTTGTGGTTAAGATTCGCTCTCACCACTGAAGCCCAGGTTCATGTCTTGGCCAAGGAACCACACTACTCTTCTGTTGGTTGTCATACTGGGGCAGCTGTGTATTGCTGGGATGCTGAAAGCTATGCCTCTGGGATTTCAAATACCAGCAGGGTCACCCATGGTGGACAGGCGTCAGCAGAGCTTCCAGACTAAGACAGACTAGGAAGAAGGACCTGGTCACCCACTTCCAAAAAAATTGGCTGTGAAAACCCTATGAATAGCAGCAGAGCATTGTCTGACATAGTGCTGGAAGATGAGAGGATAGCTCAAAAAGTCTGGGCAGGGTTCCAATCTGCTGTACATGAGGTTGCTAGAAGTCAGAATCCAGTTGACAACACTAACAGCAACAAAATGCATGTATATATACATATATATATATATCTCTCCATGAACTTATATGTACACATATACATATATCACATATATATGGATGTACATGCATGTATAAACACGTATAGAAAGAGACTGACACGCATACACACCCGTGAAAGGAAATGACTAATTGTAAGGTAAAGGCAGCCTCTTGTAGTACATTCCAACCAGGTGGGAAAAATTTCACGTCTCTCCAAGGTGAAAGGATATGAAAGCCAAGAGCAGGCGAGTGGAGAGAGCCATCTGCAAGCCCACTCTCCTTTTCTGATATGTGTGTACGATGATGTGCCCCCTACAGACATGTTTCACAGGTGGGTTACATCTACCAGTATTTACTATATTATAAACGAGAACTAAGTATTTTAAAAATATTCTTCATCTATTCGGTTTTAAATCACAAAAACAAATGCAGTATCTGTTTAAAAAAGGACTAATTTTTAGAAATAGCTACACTTTCCAACAAAAACAAAAATAACAATGAGAATAGAGAAGATGTCTTACCTTCTTGCAGCTCTCCTTAATGTCTGGCTTCCTGAACACAACTGGGGTCTCCTGTCTGCTTTTGCATTTAGCCTGTTATGATATCTCCAGCTATGTAACCTGTGGTAAACATCACTGTACACTTTCAAAAATAAAAAAGGAGGCAAACAGTAAATCAAGTCTTATTTTTATTTTGGAAAGAGTTTTGATCTTTTGTACTCCCCGGTGTTCCTGGACCACACTTTGAGAACAACTGTTTGAGAGCCACTGTGTCATGTTAGATAAACTTCTACTTTGTATGCTGGATGATCCTCAGTTGCCCTTTCATATTTCTGGGAGAGGCACTAAAACTGACTTGAAGCTGTGTGTGGTTGAACAGGTTTTGACAACTCATGGGGCTCATACTTATGTTGGGAACATGTAAATATCAGAGTCTGTTTCTGTTTTCTCTTGACTTCTCAGTTTTCCTGGAGAGAAATGTTTGAACCCCTGTTGTTAGCATTTTTAGAATCCAGTGTGGAAAATGGGTTGAGTTTCTCAACATTTAGTGTGTAGACTTTCCCTTAATTCATCTGTTTTCTGTATAACTCCACCCCTGCCCGCTAGCTGTAGTTGTTGTCTGTGAGCATGGATCCCCCTGGAGAGAGATACAATTTCCAGCCAGGTCAAAGAGGAGATGATCATCCAGCTATGCGGGGTGGAATGAGGACTGGGAGATTTAGTTTTCCAAAAAAATCCTACTTTATCCCCATCTGGGACCCCACCTTTGTGGCCTCTTGTACCACCAACCCCCAGGCATTTCTGGCATTTAGGGCCAAGAGTTGTCCTATTTCCTGGTTTTATTCCCTTTAGGATAAGTTCCAAGTTTCTCTGATCTAGATAAATTGGTATTCGTCTATCTGCTTGCCAGCTTGCGTTATTTTGTTAAAGTCTTGAATATGCTGTCATCTGCTCTCCAACTTCTTTTTGGTAAATCTTTGTCTCCCATTTATACTTTTCTTTCATCCTCTTAATGGGTTTATGGGAAAGAACAAACTTTCCAATTTGCTGTGTTTAACTAGGTATCTGCCAATACATTCATATTTAGTTCTTTTGCTAGGCCTCAAAGTAGCCCTGCGTTTGAGCAATAACAGAATATTTGCCATCAACTTCTTGCATAATTAATTAATTAACATAGTCATGCATTCCATCAATATACATTAACCACCCGCTTTGTGACACCCGCATACGTTCTTCTTTGGTGTATCTTTTCATTCTCTTCCTTTACCTGGGGATGTTCATCCCTTACCCATCATGAACAAAAAGCAAAAGTGGGAAAAAGCATGATTGAGTTGGAGCCAGCAAGGACTTGGATAAGAGCAGTTGGTAGTTGGAAGAGAAAGAGTGAGCTGGAGAAGTTCAAGGCCAGGCAAATGTAGACTCATTCTTCTAGACATGGTTATGCATCACCCTCTCTTTGAAGCCACACAGAGGCTATAGAGCACTGTGTTCCATTGCTACTGCATTCTCACCACTAACTGAACATTTGTAAAGTTGGGTATCATTTATGGTCCACTATTGGCCTCTAGATAGGGCTATAAACATTTTGAGCCTTCTCTAATCTCTTGAAGTACCTCAAATACCTGTCATTATTTTAACCTTATATTTAAATCGTCAATCTATATTGGTAATTTAAATGGTTTAAGAAACAGTGTTGAATGTGTAAGAGAAGTATGTTTTTCTATACATTAGATTAGTGTTTCATCAATATCACATTTTTATTTAAAAAAAAATCTCACTGTGAATGCCTCACTCTACACTGGCATGAAATCCCAAACATTTATCTACCTGTCATATACAAGTATTTGAAGAGCTGACATAGTTAATATCTATCACGGAAGCAAGAAGTTACAAAGTGTACATACAATTTGAATTTTGTTTCTGAAAATAGAATATGTCTCAACTGCAATAATTTTTCAAAATAGATGTCCCATGACGGAACATTCAGATTTCCCAAAAAATTAGGGATGGTTGTCTTTACATAAATATGTGTTATGCTTATTATATCATGCAATGTAGATATCACATACATGTTGAAGAGTAAGATTCTTAATATCAAACTATTTTTATTCAAGTGTAACCATGGAAACATAGGCTACAACAAATAACTTTACAGGAGAAATGCATTGGAGAACTCATTGTACTACTGTAAGATACAAACTGTCTTTAAAAGTAGACTTGGATGTCTTAGGATTTGGACTGGTGGTGAAAAATAAAACAAAAAAACCCCCCTCATATTCAGTGGCTTGAACAAGATAAAATAGTGTCTATCATCTTTAAGCAGCCTGGAGGTGCTTGCTCTGGGACTGCATGGAAGTTGATGGCATCAACAATCAAGGATTCTTCAGCCTTGTTCCATCTCCAGAGTCTTTGCATGATTTAAGAATAGATTAAATATAGATTATAAACAAGAACGACATGTGAGTCTGTCTTCTCCCTAATGAAAGGAAGTTTTAATATTATTTTTTGCTTTACTGCCTTATTTATTTATTATTATTTATTGAGGTAATATTAGTTTATAACATTATTTGGATTTAATTATATTTTGATTTCTGTGTAGACTATATCATGTTCACCAGCCAAAGACCAATTACCATCCATCACCACACACATGTGCTCTATCACCCCTTTCGCCCTCCTCTTTCCCCCTTTCCCTCTGGAAGTTTTAAGAGTATTTTCGTCTCCTCTTTTGGAAGTTTTATTCCAACATGTTGATTTCATCCACATTTGCCATAAGAACTGAGGTCAGAAAGAGTATCAGTGAATACGGTTTTGGGGGACATAAAAATGCTCATTAAAGTTCACATGTTGGCAACATCATAAAAGTCTTAACCTAAAAATGATCTTCAAATTACAAGCAAAACATTTTCTAGAGAGAGAGAGTGATTGGTTATCCAAGTCTCAACAGTATTATTTCTCAGTTGCTGGATTTCTGTGCTGTTTTGTAGAGGGTTCTGTGTCTATTACATTTTGAATTTTTTGCAGAGGACTGTTGGACCCCTGGGAATCCTTGTGTAGAAAATTGGTACTCCTAAGAAAGCACGCTTTCAGAAGATTTGAAATCACAAACATACAGGTTAGATTGAGGTGTGGTGGTTACACTGAAGGTAGGTAGACAATTTAAGAAGATTTGGAACACGTGAACTAGAGGAGAGGCAGATGAAATGGATGAGGGTAAGTGAGAGTGTATATGGTCATGTATTAGAAATTTATGAGGAAAAAAAGGTCTTATGTTCCAAATTCAAGGGGGAAAAAAAGACTGATTATCCCTTGTCCATTGCCACATGAAACACCAGAACTGGTTTCAAAAGTGACCCAATCTATCAATGTCAATGTTGCATCAGAAACGGTGCTTCTGAAACCCGCTCAATGATGGAGCCCCGTGCTTTGCAGAGCAAGCCCATCAGCAGCCAGCCTCACACCAGAAACCATGTTTCCACATGAAGATGAACCACCCCATAAAAGTGTCATTTCAAAAGCTTCTCAGAACCAAACTTCACGGTTCCCAAATACAGGGTAATAACAGGAATTTGCTTGCTTCAGAGATACTTTATCTGGTAAGTAGAGCTCCCTCTTGCTCAGCAATCAACACATTTAGCCTTTTGCTATGTTTTTTTTTTTTTTT
The DNA here is from genome assembly GCF_041296265.1 of Equus caballus. Lineage (NCBI taxonomy): Eukaryota > Metazoa > Chordata > Mammalia > Perissodactyla > Equidae > Equus > Equus caballus. The sequence goes on along the minus strand of NC_091715.1, from coordinate 3,326,100 downwards.
CAGACAGTGAGTGGTAGCCTCTTTTTTCAAACTACATTAGATTTGTAGTAACGTCTAGAAAATATACTCCTACTAGATGATTTAGAGTTTGAGGGTATGTGTTTTTGCTGCTTGTCTGCCTGCCTTCTCATTGCATCAGGGCAACACAGCTAACAAACATACATTCTTAAAGCCATTGCTAACTGTTGTGATCTATAGCCCATTGCACTGGCTCTTAAATTTCTTGGGAAACCAAGACAGCAATACCATCAAATCTAAAATCTCCAGATTATGGACAGTGCATGAAAAAAAATGTTTATTTGTTTCTCTTCACATGGATGGCTCCAAATGTACTTGCTTGCTTTTTTAATGTCATTTTATTTAGTGTAACCTGAAATGATTGGGAAATGATCAGAGGTGCTGTAGCAAGGTAAACAAGAAAGCTGAATACTTAGGGCAGCATGGGATTATTATTTTTTATTATATAATCAGGAGGGTTCCCATTTTAGTGTGTAGTATACTGATGGTAACAGGATGAACCATAATTCTTTTCTCTGGAACACTCCATAATTCACTTGATGGAGCCAGTTGCCCTTTCTGACATCCCTCAGAGATATGCTATTTATTCCAAAAGACTTGGACTTTCCTATGCAGAATTTTAAAAGTAAAAGTGCTTGAAATATATGTGGGATTTTGGGGGCAGTAAGTGTTCTAATGAACAGATATTGGTTTTTGGTGTCCAGAAGCAAATTTTTGCTGTATTCTTTAAAGTTTTTATAACAACGTGTAACAGATTTAAAGAGCTATATTTCAAATTCCTCCTCTAAAAATGGAGAAAGTCATGTTGCCCAATTCTGCTTTTATACTTTGTGTCACATTACACATTCTCACATATGTGTATATTTATATCCTTAATTTCTGTTCTACACATTTATTACAAATATATGTGTACATATACATTACATACACATTTTGAATCCATGTAAGTTAAATATATATGTGTGCATGTGTGTGTATTCTTAATATATAAATATATAAATTCGTCCTTTCTTTCTTCCCTTTCTCCTCCTGCCCTGGAAGCAACAAACTCTCTTTCAGATTACAACATAGAACCCCAAGAATGCAATAGGAGTCACATAAAATATAGGTGTCCTATATGTCTATTTATCTATCAATCAATCTAAACATATGTATGTATGTGCATATATATATGAGGGTATATTTATACATTGTGTATATATATATATATATATACCTAGATATGTGTGTGTATGTAGTTTAGAAATCTTTTTTCTCTCTATATATATCTCCAAGCAGTTTAAAAATAATTTTTAGTTTTTCATATTAAATATATCACAAGGACATTAATATCTCATGCCATGAGTATCCAAAAAGATCCATGTCTTTTTTTCAAACAGGTTTATAAATCACTATCTTTCAAGTTTTGATTTGATTTGATTCTTTTTGGCAGGTCGTTACCTTGTCATGTTGCATTACCTGCCAAATCGAGTCCAAATTATTTGAGGAGACACACATGCTCTGTGTGAAATAATTTTTAGTACAAATATTTATGTCTGTGGAGGCCCATAATGCATTTGAGTGGCTTTGGCATTATACCTATGAGTATGCAAAGGCAGCCCCATCGTGCTAATGGAATTGGCCTAATGTTCCTCAATGGACGGACCCACCACTTTATCCCACAGAAAGATCTTGACGCCTGTGATGTGGAATAGGTTTCCTAGTTCTAACTCACAAAACATTGCCGTTATTCCCTTGAAGGCAGGCAAGAAGTACTCTTGATCCACCATTCTGGCCGACTTGCTTTTGATTTGGGTAGGAGAGAAAGGTTGTCCCACTTCCCTCAGTAAGCACAATTAATAACTCCATATGTCTGGGTTTTTCAAATGTTTCCCAAATTATCTGGCTACTACCAAAACACATCATTAGCCAACAGTTGTATAGTTCAGTATTTTCCATTTCACTCACAATGTAGCTTTTCCATTTACCTTCCCCGCCTTGTCTTTTGTCAGCAAATCACATTATAAAACACCTGTTTTTGGATTTGTGACCTAAGATTTAATGGACAACATTTCAAGTGATTCAACCAAATTTCAATGTCCATGTTTCTCGTCTCCTGCAAGAGTATGTCAATTATGGAGCAAATTTGCATCTGAATGGATTCTTCAAATCAGACCATGGGTGCACCGAGGGATGAAAACCCTTGGGAAATAGGCAAAATCTCACTCTTGAGTCCAATTGTGACCTCTGCAGAAGAAGGAACATCAGCAAACATAAAAGAAGAAAATAATCACAACATCATATGCATGTTTATATACAGTTAATGGCAAAAATCATCTACGCAAAATGTGTCAGTGGTGACAAAAGTCACTAGAACTGTAAAGTATACATAGCTGAAGAATTTCGGGAATTTCTCCCTCCTCAAAAGGATCTCTGGGTACACTTAATGTTTATCTAAAGTAACTTAAAAATTGTTTTTTTAAGGAAAGCACGAGCCTTGCATTACATTCCTGAATCCAAATATCTTCTATTCCACACGTTCTTTCTGCAGCGTCCTGTCTTTTCGTGTACTTGTCAACTACCATTCAGTGAAACTCCATTTAGCATGCCTGTAGAGGAAGTTGGCTCATGCTCTTCTATCAATTTTTATTATTTATGGTCAGTGGCTTAGAAATTTCTCCACTTCCAGGGGTTAGATTTAGGCAGAACCATGAAACAGGGAGACAAGAAATTCAAACTTTAGATTGATTTCTAAAGTTTTAAATTTAGGTCTACACAAGTCAGTAATTTTGTCTTCTGTGAGGGTTTGTATAATTACGACATTTAAACTTGAAAGTCTTGTCAAAGATGATCTCACTTTGCCTTTCCTTTGATAGGGTGCAAAGTAAACTGAGAATCACATTGCTGTTCATTTCAGATCTGGGAGTAGAAGAGAAGATTTTGGACTCGCAAACTGCGACCCCATGCCTTACTTCCAAAAAAACATGACTCGTATAGACCCTAAAGACCTGAGCAGCTGAAAGTAAACCTCTAATGCAGGAAACCTCACCCAGTGCTTTCCCAAGAGGAACAAGACACAAGACGGGGTGGCTTCCATAAGTGTCCGATGAGCTCTTTCTATGACTCTAAATGTCGTTGTCACTGAAAAGAAAATAATAATTATTATTAGATCCTCTCCACCCTACTTAATGATGAATATCTATCATAGACCGAACACCTCTAAACAGAACCCTCATTTGCTGATAAGGAGATCGTGGCTTTAGGAGGTTAGGTATTGTGCCCAGGGCGATAAAGCTGAAGGAGAGAGCATTGAGAGGACTGACTTGCCTTTTGACTACTTGGAGCTGAGTTCCAGCACTAACTTTGATGAGCTGTGTGGCTCCAAGTGAATCACTTAATCTCTCTGAACGATGAGCAGACATTTGGCCCTGTCCAAAATGTCCATAAGACATTTGGTCTACACCCTGCAAGGCTCTGAATTTTACTTCCTTCCTTGGCAAAGTGTTGAACACAACATCACAAAAGAGAACATAAAATAGCAAGATAATATGACAACATAACATAACATGGCATACAACACAGCATAGCATAACAACATAACATGATATAACAACAGCATAACAGTTTTAGTTTGCTAGGGCTGCCGTAACAAAGTATCACAGACTGGGGGCCTTAAATAACAGAAATTCATTTTCTCACAGTTCTGGAGGCTAGAAATCCAAGATCAGGGTGTCAATAGGGTCAGTTGCTGGTGAGACCACTCTCCTTGGTTTGCAGAAAGCCATCTTCTCACTGAGTCCTCACATGGTCTTTTCTCCATGCATGACCCTATCCCTGATGTCTCTTCCTCTTCTTATAAGGACACCAGTCAGATTGGATTAGGGCCCCACCCTAATGACCTCGTTTTACTTTAATTACCTCCCTAAACGCCCTATGTCCAAATACAGTCATGTTGGGGGTTAGGTCTTCAACATACAAGTGGAGAGGGGGCACAATTCACTCCATAAGAATAACACAACATAACACAACACAACAACATAACATAAAGTAACAGCAAAACATAATACAACATAGTTGTAATGAGGACTAAATTAATTGATATGCCCAAAGTACTGAGAAAAGTCTTGGCATTTGGCAAGCACTGACACCATGTTAGAGGTAGCCCACATCCCTCACCTCTGCAACAACAACACAAGTAAAAAGGAAAATTGGTACATCTGAAATTCAAGCCAACATCCTCTCTCTCTGCAGCATTCTCCTTCTCACAATTTACCCTTTTCTGCAGTTCACAATAAAGATCCTTCTTTCAGAAAGCGACCAGAATGTGTCTATTCCACTCCGTCTGAGTTAGCATCCCCAACCTTTCCTCTTCCAGCTTCATTCATGCAATTTACAACTATGACATTATGGGTCTTAATCAATGACTGCCTGGCTGGCTCCATTAGGAGCTACATTTTTATGAATGCACTTGATTTTGTTCACTGCTGAAATGCAGGACCACATAGGTGTTCATTAAAATTGTGTTGGTTGAAAGAATAACATCTTTTTTTCTTCAAATTTTTCTGCCTCTGAGCTGTGATTTACCAAGCACCTTAGAATGATCTCTGCTTTAAAGAAAGATGATAAACCACATGACATTTTATTCCCCTTTGGTGTCAACTGAGAGAGCCATGAGAAGAAAAATTAAAATAGGAATTCAAGTGAACACCAAGAAGGAAGTCACTTCAAAGTAATTCTCACCATCTCTGTCTTATCTTTTGCACCCAAAACATCTGTGGCATGTGCCAATTAAAATTATGTTCATTGCCTTTTGGTGATAAATAAATTGTTTTCTAAAAAGTATATTAAATATATGAACAAAGCAATATGTGATTAATGAGTATTATCATTGCCATTATGATAAACAATATGACTTAATACATAATTTGTGTCATGTATTAATGCCTTAGATTTATGTTTACTACATTTGTAAATGAAAACCATATCTTATGGATTCCCCAAATAGACCAGGAGCACACCTGTAGGACAGCATGAAGTCCTCTCATTCTTCCATTAAACTGCCCATGGGTATGCATAGAAAGGGAACAAATTCTAAGGAAAAATATATTATGCTGGTAAATGTAAAATCCAGGTATCTGGTACTGTCTAAATGCTGAATGTATTTTCCTGTTTTCTCTGTAGAAATGACTTGTTCCCTATACTTCTTGCTATCTCCGTATGGAGAGACATCTGTAGTGTAACAATGCTGATGGAGCCTCTCTTACTCCATCTCTCCTTCTCCCCAGCTGAGGAGGAGCGACTTCAACTGATTGGCATAACCCAGGACCAATCTCTCTTCTCTTCTCTCCTCCTCTCTGTTTGCCTGTTCCTCCTTTCTCACTCCTCCCGCCCCCCCTTTTCCTTTGTCTTTTTCTCTCTTCCTCTCCCTCTCCACTCCACGTTAAGGGCCAGCGGAAGCCATGCACCACCCCTTTCCAGTGCTCCATTATGCTACATGTGTTACATGCACAGGCATCTCAGGTGGCGAATATTCCATGTAACTAGGTATATACGCACATCTAATAATGGGGTTCAAAATTAGAAAACCCACTTGTCCACAGAGAGATGGCTACAACCTGGCTTTTATCTTCAATAAAGGTGTCTGTTTTATTCCATGTCCAATTTCTCAGGCTGTTCAGATCCCACGTGAGTAACAGAGGTGCTCATGATTGAAATTTCTTTCTCAAAGGCCCCAGAAGGACACTCGAGTTTGCCAATGTTCAGACATTAAAATTTGTCATCAAACAGCTAGTGCTTAGCACAGCATTGAGCTTCAAAGAACTGTTGACTCTTTGATAGAATTTGTTTAGGATCCCTTTGGAACCTGCAAAGCTCTCCAGATCACTTATTTCAGACTCAAGTCTAATTATTAGTCCAACCAGAACTTCCTTAATGGGGAATAGATATTTAGTGTTTTCACATATAAACTTTCAATCCTACCATCTCTGTCTTGCTTTGACCCAATAAAATATACTGAGTCATTGTTGGTTCCCTTATAATATTCAGGTGTCAACACTAAAATGAGAGACACGGTCGGGATGTTGGTTCAAAAGAGAACATGATGAAATTTTTGAATTTTTAATATATTGCGTTTTTTCTTTCAGTTTTTACAAAAACAATATAAGCAGTGTTTAACTACTGATCTCTGTTATGAGTCCTAACAAAAAGAATTCATTTCCAAATGTGAGAAAAATTTGAAAGAGCGTAGATAAGGGGTGTGGGAGTGGAGATAAGATGGTTTGTGATTAATTATCAGAAACGAAAGAGTGAAACTTTTTTGCTAAGAAAAAAATCAAAGAGACGTATTTTTTCTCCCTTCAAAAAGCATTCAATTAAACCAGTAATACTTTTACTACTTTTCATTTCCACTTTAAAACATTCATACGTCCACTTTAAAACAAACTATTTTTTAAAGTGCTTAATTGTTAATTAGTAATGTTAATTGCTTATAGTGTTGAAAGTAATTTTGTATTCCTACATCATTTATTTCCTCTGGAATTTGAATTTGATTTTGTAATACTTCACTTACCTTCTATAGTAAAATTTCTAAAACATAACTCTTTAACCTTTTTATGAATACTTTTAATAAACTAACCACACTTTTAATGATCCGGTTATGTGCACGAATGTTTCAAATTAATAATGAACTGGATGGATAAAGATGGTGTGGGGACCTGGAATTGGCCACCCCAAGATATGTCTCTTTGGCATCAGGATTATTTGAGGCTGATTGCTTTTGATAAACTGGGACAGGGAAGGAGGCTCTGAGGAATGGAATTTGCCCTTTGTTAGGACACATTTACATTTGTAAGGTAAATCTCTATCTGTAAAAGGTGCCTCTCTCTCTGTACCAGGAAGAAGAAAGGAGATGACCTTCTCTCTAGAAACACTTAATCAATACCAAAGGCAAGGACTTAAATCTGCATTTTATTGTGCTAGTCTGGTAACCTCCTGTAACTGACTTCCCTCCCCCTCCCAACTTTGGCATCTCCTTAAAGGTTAAGCATCTTTCTTTAGGCTGGGAAGCAATTGCAGTGCTCATCTGTGACCCCCCCCCCCCCATCCCGAGGCAACACACCTGCCACCCTGCGGCGCTCACTGAGACAGCAGACCTATCTGCCGTTTCCATCAAGAGCTGTGCTGACAGAGCAGCCTCATGACTGTTGTAAAAGGGACATTTCAATCACATGTGAAACACCCCGTTTGGGGATATATAACCACTATGTGTACCCCACTTCTTCGGTGCCCTTTCTTCCTTTGGGAAGAAAGGCCTCGGGCCATGGTTCCTCATAAAGCTTTGTTTAATTTTCTCTTGCTATTCTGTCTCATGTGACTTTAATTCGTTCTCCAGCCAGACGAACCCCCATTTGGGAAGAGGAAATGTCTTCCTCCCCTACAATGGAAATATATATTGTATTGTTTTTATTTTTATTTATTTTTTATTGAGATATAATTGAAATATAACATTATATTAGTTTCAGGGGTACAAAATAGTCATTCAATATATGTACATATTTCAAAAGGATCATCACAAGTCTAGTTAACATCCATCACCACACGTAATTACAAATTCTTTTTTCTTGTGATGAGAACTAAGATGTACTCTCTTAACAACTTTCAAACATACAATACAGTATTGTTAACTATAGTCACCATGCTGTACATTACATGTTCATGACATACATATATTATAACCAAAAGTTTGTGCCATTGTACCATTTTTAAATCCAACACTTGGACAATTTGATTTTTATTAATTACACTGGCAATCTTTTAATTTATAATTTAATGACACTGCTCAATTTTTTTTAATGAGAACCTTGTATCACAATTGTTAGACATTTTCTAGATCTATTGCAACTGGGATTATCTAGGCTTGTTTCTGATGAAATCATGTTTTACAAATTCTAAAGAATGCTGATTGTCGGGGGCAACCCCAGGGCAGAGTGGTTGAAGTTCTGCGTGCTCTGCTTCCATGGCCTGGGTTCGCAGCTTCAGATCCCAGGTGCAGACCCACTCCACTCATCAGCCATGCTGTGGAGGCATTCCACATACAAAGTAGAGGAAAATTGGCACAGATGTCAGCTCAGGGCTAATCTTCCTCAAGCAAAAAAAAAAAAAAGAAAAAAACGAGGAGGATTGGCAATGGATGTTAGCTCATGGTGAACCTTCCTCACCAAGAAAAGAAAAAAAAGAATGCTGATTGTCAAAATACATAATGTCCATGGATCCCCATATCTGAAGATGACCTCGCTGTACTGGGAGAGCATAGACAACTGTGACATGGTTTCCTACTTCTTACAGTGTACAGAAAACCCCAACCCTACCCAGTGCCCACCTGTGACATTCTGTATGTGACTGAGGACTTCTTGTTAAGACCAACCCAGAAGCTGGCATCATGACCTGAACCAGAAGATTAACTCGTGCGGAAAAGAAAAATGGCTGAAAGAAAGAGGAAGGCTTGATACCTTAAAGCGTACTTGTCACGTGTGATGTAAATTCCAAAATCAACAAATAGGTAGTTGTCAACACATGTCACTTCTCCACGATGGCAGGCTAACAACTCCTGAGATATTTTAGGTGCATTTTGACAACAAGCAATAATTAACTGTTGGCTGCATTGGGGAAGGATTTTTGCTGAGATCAACTGGCCCAGATTCCCCAGGTAGGGATGATGTTATCAGCAAAGGCTCTTCTTCTTCCAGAGATTTTGCCAGTAGGCTCTCTCTAGGAGTTGCAAAGCAATCACCCTTCTCTCTCAAGAACTGGCAGCACACACAAATGTGCAAAAATAAGAAAAAAAATCAGGATTTTACTTGGGAAAAAGATCGCGAAGACAAGAGTTTTTAGTTGTGGTTTTCACAGCCTTTCTAGAGACAATACAAAAACCAATATTTGAATCACATAAGACAGGTATTTGGTCTCTTTTAGATACTATTTAACATTCCTCTAGGGACTATTACATAATAAAGAGACATAATAATATGAAAAAAGAGAGCAGAGCAGCAAAAGCACAGAACCTGACTCAAAAGCAAGTAAATGACAATTAAAATACAGTCTTGGGTTTCAGGGAGGAGATTTACGTAATATCTTTAAAGTTGTTGAGTTATTTGTCAAATAAGTTTAAGTTTGGAGTCCTTCATTGGTTTAACCATTTGTAATGAGTGAAGTAATCACCAATACAGATATTTCATCATAGATTTCATGGAGGAAGAGAACAGGGGTTGGAGTCCCTAACATGCACTCACTTTCCATTTTCCTTAATTCATCTCAAGAGCATTTCTGCTATTTTTAACCAAAGTATCTTTATCAACACAGCAAAGTTGTTGGAGAAAGTATTGCAGAAGCAAATTCTATAATATCTTAAAAAAAGATGATGCTTTGAATATATAATTCTGGCCTTGGGAATACTATTACATCAGAGATCAAGTTGATACTCTGAAAATTATGAATTTTCAACTTTAAACTAATAGTTGGCTAGTGGGATTTAATAAAGTAAATCTGGTGTTCAATAATCGTCAGTTTTGGGAGGTGGCCCATTGATTGACCCTCAACCATAGATTTCTATGGTACCCGTCATCCAGTGACATTTAAAAAGTTGTGTTCCTGTGTTGTGATAAGCATCTACTCACATTGGTAATAAGTAATATTTATAGATAAAAGTCAACAGTATTGTCTTCCAAACATTGACTCATTATCCAAGGGAAACGTCATCTTTTTAAAATTTTGTTCAATAAAGTAGACACTTCTCCCTAACAATCTGTAATCTGTGAATGCTATTTTTGCGGCATGTTCAGGATTTATAAAATTCCCCAAAGAGACCTGCCACTACTCATTATAATATGACTGTCAAACATGGCCATCAAAAATCTACCTCAGACAGCCCAGCTAAGAATCCCTGTGAGTTGGTATTTATTTCATGCTAAAGTGTTCAGATTCTATAGAGAGAGTTTAAATTGTTCCATTATTTCAGTCATTCCTTGCTATCTCTTAATGTTTACCTAGAAAGTATTCTTGCTTCAGTTGAAGAAATAAACATCACATACAAGTTTCTGGCTGTTAAAATGTAACTTGTTCGATTTTGAGAGTTTGGGTAGGTGAGGCACTTTATCAGCCTTTGAGGGTTTAAATATAACATATAATTGGCTTAAATCAGAAGGAGAGCGATAAAGGAACAGCTTCAGTAGCAAACATATTTTGCTCATAATGAATACAGGCAAGACAGTAGAGAAATTAGGCACACACAGCCTCTCATCAGATGGTCCTCCTTTTCAATCCCGGTTCTGTCAAGTGCAAGCAACCCAACCTTGAGACAATTAACTTAGCTCTATCGGCTAAGTTAATCAGGTTCAGCATAGGCACCTGTTACTCTGAGGCTTCTTTCGAAAACACACATAAAGTACCATCCCGGCTTATGGTAAGCGCCTGGTACATCTTTATATATTTAATAAGGAGCATGAATTTAAATAAAAACTAGTCTCATTAATGGTGTGGTACCTATGTTAGCATCTTAGCTTTGACTAATGGACAGTGGTTATGCAAGATGTTACTATTGGGTGAAGGTTGTATATGGGAATTCTTTGGACTATCATTGTGACTTTTGTGCAAATCTAAAAATTATCCTAAAATAAAAGTTTTATGTAAAAAAGTAGAAGTTATCTTGGATTGGCAGAAACCTGAGGACTTGAGTTCAAATATGCCTGCTGCTCCCCGTGTCACCAAGTCAAATCCCTCCTGGCAGCTTAAGGCTCTTGGATGCAAATATTAACTGGCTCTGCCTACATTAAAGATGTATGGGGAGATGGGTAACTGTAGTTGGCTAACTCCAGCTCTCTGTAAATGTATGGCACTGTCATTGCATGAACACACTGAGAAACCATCCCTGCGATAACTTGAACCCCTAGTCCTACACAGTCCACATTTATCGTCTTTATGTCTATACTAGCATCATGAAGATAAGAACTCAGTTATATCATGGGTCATCAATTTTAGTTAATTACATACTTCTAACTTGCAAATAATATGAGTAGTTATGTCAATTAAACAAAAATTTTAAAGGGGAAAGTAGGCAGAAGGAAACAATTTTTGGACACTCACTTTGGACATAATGATGTCAAATCTTTATTTGTTTTGTGAATACGGGCTTTCCCTGTGGGCTAGTAGCCAAGGAAAATATTCAATGCTAAAGGAAACAAAGAATTTGGGCTCAATAGGACAGCCTACTTTATCACTTATTTTTAGAATGCTGTGGATTTAGGACTACGAGGAGTGACTGTGATCACGTTACAAAAGGCTTTAACACATTTGTCCTAAAACGGATGTTTGAATCTTTTACAAAGCGTTGTTCTTCCAGGCTGATTTATCGTTTTTGCCCATTGATGATGCTTTTATATGTCACAGGAAGGAGAAAAAAGCCTTTACAATGAAAACGCTTTTGACACCGACTGAATTTATATGAGAATAAGCTTTTACCACCTCATATTCCAAGTTATTTAAAATAGATTATTAATGTGCTCACAATGGAAGCCCCAAATGACTTCACATTTATACACTTTCCCACTTAATTTGCAATCTTTATTTGGGAACTGGTCAATGCTTGATGCCCACCAATATGACATTTGATACTGGGGTAAAGTCAGATTCAGCATAATGCATGTGAGTGAGAACTGGGAAGATTGGGCTCAAGTTTTCTTCCTGGCTGGTAGTTCTGACACAAGCTACCTAACTGGCTTTTACTAACCTAATTATTTCCAGCAGAAAACTAGGAACAACACTGCTACCACCAGTGATTCTGTCTGAGCTGTTTACTATAGTTGATAAGACCAAAGAGCATGAAACGAACTGTCCTTATACATCATAGGTACCTCATTCTATTAATACATGGACTCAGAGAGAGGGTTCTTATCGAGAACCACGAATATTTTGGTAGCTATTTTCTCATAAGACCCTATTTAAGAATTTTGATTTTAAAAATTTTCCCAAGAGCTCTAGATAGTTTTTTTTTTAAGTTTTGATGTTTAACATTTAGAATTATTTCTTTTTTTCCTGTTTTTGAGTTGCCCAACTTCTGGGAAGGTGATTTTGCTCTTAAAGAAAGCGATCGAACATTTTAAAAATACAGAAATAATGTGATATAAAATAGCAGCGTGGGTTCAGATTCCTGCATGCACAACACTTGTGTCCAGGACTGTCTGACTGCTGCTTCTACGAGTTCTCCTTCATGTTTCTCCTTGTGCACTTGCACCCTGTGGATTTCCATCCTGTGGTTATAACCTTGGCTGTTCCTCAAAAAATCATTTGTAATATCCTATTACACATGTCACAGAATTCGGAGCACACGTGGGCTCTGCCACTTCGCTCAGACTGCCAGACTCATTCCTTCAGCAGACAATTAATTGAGCACATACTATAGATGCAGGGCTGATAGACTGTTGGTGTGCAGCTTGAGAGGAAGACAGGAGTCGTGGGTGACATATGTATAGGAGTAATGTGACTACTTTACTTTCAAAACACCTTTAAGTGAGCTATGTCAAGAAGCACTTGGCGATATAACTCTTCTGTGTAAACTCATGCCTAAAATTCAATGGAAGAAAACAAAACAAAATGATAACAATTGATGTATAAATATAATTTAGCAAGACCAAATTGCAGACAATAACACAAAACCTATAAGAGTTTGTTTTTTCTTCACCTTTCAAATTCCTCCTTTGGAGTTCACATTCAAAATTAAAACATCTATGGGCTAATGTTTAACATGACCTCATTACCTATTGAAAGCGATTTTTCACATCAGCCAGTGGAGGATGAATACGGATATTGTTAACAGAAACGATCTGTTGGTGGACATAAGACATGGCTTCTTCATTATAAGTTAAGTATCCTGATGTCAGCCATTGTGAGTTTATAAACTTTTATAATTTATGTTAGAATGAATGAAAAGCCTGATCAGGGAGCTATCCAATCATAAGAGTGGAGGATTAGTTAAGTCTTGGTACACAGAAGGCATTTCATAGCTTCATCGTTTGTGCCGTCAGATGGCTTGAACAAAAACACAAAGCACAGTTTACAAAAATGTGTTCGAAAACAAGTCTGTGTGCTTTGGGGTGGGGAGATAATTGAAACAATGTACATCACATCATTCAGCTTTTATCAATTTAAACGCCTTTTTGGGGTTCTCATCTTTTGCTTTCAAATGAGTAAAATGTATATTGATATCAACAAACATCAGTGCCCACATTTTCTCCTGTGAATCCATCAATAGATTATATAGATCACATACATGAAAAAATAGATTGGAGATTACACAGGCTTTGGGCACAGAAAAACAAGTATTATTGATCCAGTTTTAATAGATATGGAGCAGCATGACCCTTTGAGACAATTCTTGTTTATCGAGAGGCAGCGAACTCCTCAGTAAGCATTGCATCCACGGTACTAACTTCTCCACAAAATGAAGCTGAAGTCCTTATACTATCTCCATTTTCCTACATTTTAATGGCTTCAGCAAAAGAGAGATATAGGCCACTCTTAGCCATTCTCAAACCACTAAGAACAGAGAAAAATAAATTGTTATATGAGACAGTTAAACATAGAGTCAAATACTGTGTACACATTTACTATACAGCAAAATATATATTACATAAGCAATCTGGCGAATAATCCTCAGAGAAGAAAGATGTAACCTTTATTCCAGCAAATTGGCCACCATTTTTTTCCTTCAATGTTTATGCATTGAAGCTATGTCTTACCTATAACATGTGTGCCAAGCTGTCCAAGAATTCTTACTTGAAATCATTGGCCCCCTGTATCTTCAGAACAAGTAATGGCCACCATCTCCTTCTCAGGGTTCATCTCTCTGACTTCACCTTTCTACCAGCCAAAGAAATCTCTCTGCTTGCAAATGCTCCTGTGTTTAGGTTAGTATTGCTAACAATTTTGCAAGTATTTTTTTTCAATAATTAATAGATCAACCTGTCAACCTTTTATCCTACAATTAGAGCAAAATCAAGGCTATCAGCCTAAAAGATATCACTATCTTACAGCTCTATGCACTAGATTGCTTAAGTTGGAGAAAAAAGAGAATGATGAAAAGAAAGAGGAATGTTGACTTAATTATAAACTGCCGAATCCGAGCTGAAGCTGGCGCTGGAAGGCTGTTGTTGACAGGCGCTAACAGTCAGGGAGATGATTTTGATGATTTGCTTCCCCAAAAGATGTTTTGCTTCTTATAAAAAGTTGTGCTTTCTTCTGGTGCAGATATCTTCCGTGTCATGGTGTGCTTTGCAGGCTGCCACCAGATGGGAAGGTGATATAGGACACTGTTGCACAGCTGCCACTGAATGGCCAGCAATTGAGGTTCTGGTGTTACTTTACCCTCCCTGTGCACAGAGGCCCCCGAATTCCCACACCACTGGCAAAACTCACGTTGCAACCAGAAGCTACACATTAATATATCACCCATGGCACAAGCCTGCAGAATGACCAGGAGAGGATACTTAGGTATCATGCTATTCAGATGAAAGTTGTGAATCACCTGTATAAAATCTAGACTCATTCTTTTTTTAAAATAAATTATATTTTTAGAGCTGTTTTAGTTTCACAACAAAATTAAGGAGAAGGTATAGATATTTCCCATATACCCCCTGCCCAGGCACATGCATAGCTTCTCCCATTATCACATCCCCCACCAGAGTGGTACATTTGTTATAGCTGTTGAACGTCCATTGACACATCATCATCACCCAGAGTCCATAGTTTACATTGGGCTCAGTCTTGGTGTTGCACCTTCTATGGGTTTGGCCAAATGTATCATGACATGTATCCATAATTATAATATCATACAGAGACTTTCCTTGCCTTAAAAATCCTCTGTTCTCTGCCTAATCATTCCTCTCTCCCCCATAACCCTGGCAACTACTGATCATTTTAATGTCTTCATAGTTTCGCCTTTTTCAGAATGTAATAGAGTTGGAATCATACAGTATGTATCCTTTTCAGATTTCTTTCTTTCACTTAGTAATATGAATTTTAGGTCCTCCTTGTCTTTTCATGGCATTATAGCTCATTTCTTTTCATTGCTGAAGAATATTCCATTGTCTGGATGGACCACAGTTTATTTATCCATTCACCTCCTGAAGGACATCTTGGTTGCGTCCACATTTAGACTTATTCTTTATATGCTTTCATTCATTCTTATTATGACTATCTCCCCCAAATAAAGAAGGGCCTTGGGATGAGAGTCTGAAAGGTGTTAGTTTCACTTGTTTTTGTTGTATTTAAATTTAAAAAGCTTACATTGTGTGACATGGTGATGTTTGAAACTAAGTCAATACATGGTGGTACCACAGAAGATTTTATTGAAAATTTTCTGAAACACAGTTTTCAAAACCTATTTGAAGGATGATGAAAAAAAAGAAGATTTTAAGTCTAAAATGTCACAATAATAAGAATATCATGTAATATGTCACTGTGCACATAGCCCACAAGACCATGTAACTTGTTCACATTCTTGAGTTAAGATATGGTTTGTTTCAACATTCAGAAAAATCACTTTAAAGCAAAAGTATGGAGTCAATGAGTGTTTGCTTTTGAAAGAGCAGAGAACTCCTATTCATTTGCTCCATTATTCATCCATGCACATCCTATGCAGCTGCTGGTGGGCTCCGACTCTTCCAAACATTTTCTGCATTCAAAGCCAATACCAGGAGCACTGATGTCAATAAAATTCTAATCAAGCAGATTGACTGCTGTGAATAGTGAGCCCTCGAAAAGGAAAAAAAAAACCTTAAGTACAAAAGTCGATACTGAGATCAACAGTAAAACTAAGATTTAACTGTGCTGCCCACATGGATTTTCAGGGACATGCTTCCCAGAGACTTGGAAACCAAAATATCTGAGAAAACCAATAAATAACACAGTCTGCCTGGGATAATGAGAGAGACAGAACTAAATGAAAAAGAAGCGTATCCACATCATTCCTCCTTGTTTCTATCTCTTAGACAAAGTGTTGCAAACAGGAATGAAATGGTGAGATAGTTGGCCAAGTTTTAGCAATTAGACTGGCCTGTGAGGAGTGATGCTGGGATCAGATGAGGCAAAAGTGTAGTTTTTAAATTGGTCCGGGTATCTAATCCACAAATTGGTGGATCAAGGTAGGCGTGTTTAATAATTGACTGATTGCTATTAGGGTCCTCCAGAAAAGGAAAGAGTAATTTGTTACATAGCAACAGATAACTAATATAACTACCACGCACTAATAACTAATTTAACATTTAATATTTTTCCTGAGGGCATGAAAACATCCAAGTGACTTTTAAACATTTTAAATCTATTTAAAAAGCCATACAGTAAATGTTTTGTTTGTAGAAGTAACAATCCCATGCATACCAATAGAATGGAAAAATAAAGTCCTAGTGGTATAGAAACATGTGCCTTGCAATAAAATTTCCAATGACGGCATCACACAGAGATGCGAAATCTGCTTGGCGTCAAATATTCCTTGGATGGAAATAAATTTGATGCACTATGAACAACTGTATTTGGTTACTGTGTTTTCAAGAAGACATTGTTTTCAAATTGTGTTGAAAACTGTGCATAAGATTATGTCACAAAAAGTACAGGACATAAAGTGTCTCTAAATGAAGATATTATTTCATATTGAATTTAAATGCCTGCTACTTAATTAGGGATTTGATCATTTCATCTAATTTCCTAAATATTTATATATTCACATTGCATACATTTCTTTTTAAATCTCTCTCACTGGGAAGATTAGAAATCTTTCTGTTCAGGATTGAGGTTACTTATTGATGCCCTCTGTGGGCCAGGTAATATGCAATGTTCTGAGAGAATAAAGACGAATTGAAAAGTTTGATACTGCATTGATGGAGATTTCTTTCTAGTGGCAGAGACAGAATATAAAGAGATAATGTCGTTTAATGTAATGGATTAGGTAGAAAAGCAGACAGAGAGCTAAAGAAACATGATACAGGTGTTCAGGAAGAGCTGGTTGTTGTCTGTAAAGGAACAGCTAATAGCATCGATGACTACTGAGAGACAATAAGGTTAATCAAAGCAATAGGGAATTGCACTCCCAGCATACAAAGCCCAACAAACAAATCATGGACACCAAAATGGCGTGGAGTTTGAGGTACCATGAGTTTTTCCATGTTCCTCGAGCTTGTGATAAGCAGAAAAGATACAGACTTGAGACTTGAGAAGTACCCAGAAGTCAGGACACAACATCCTCCAGTATTCCAATAAGGAACTTGTATATTATTTTCTGGCCTCAGAGAGATAATATGATGTGTAGTGTTTGGATGTGCAAATCAACGCCACTAAGTTCAGACCACCTCTCGTGGTACCTAAGAAACATTGAAGGCTACGCATTGCTTAGAATGACATGTAGATTTTAGTGTTAAAAGGAATCATCAAAATAGAAGCGTTCACATTTAGATTCACAATGTCTCATGTCACAAGAAATACTTCAACAAATTCTGTCATGTTTATGTTGAAAGCAAACCTTATTTATGTTCCATTTCTACCCCTACCACCATCATCTGCCTGGGAATCCTCGCTCATGCCTATGTCTTCCATTCTGGCCTCTTAGAATCTATTCTCCACAGAAAATCTGTCTAAAACACTTCATTGTTTTCCTATTTTAGTCAAAACAAGATTCAAACTACTACATATGGCCTCCAAGGGTCAGTACACTAATCTGATACTAACCGAGTCTTTTTTTCATTTATTTCCTTCAATGTGCCAAGATTTTGCCTTCTCCTATTTTTCACAGTTTCCACCCCTGTTTGTGGAACAGCCTCCAGAACCTTCACATGGCATTATCTCATGACTATTGGTTGAAACTAGGGAATCTTTGACACTCTCTTTCCCTCCAGGATAGAACTTTCTAGAATCTGGCATTAGATGATAAATTGTCATTTACTTGATTAATCAAATATGCTAGTTCCCCAAAGGAACTGTCAGGTTTATTTCCCTGTCCACTGTGTGTCCAGGCCCTGGAAGGATAGGTAGGAGAAAGCAGGCTCTCAAATATTGGTTGAGTAAATAAAATGTTAAATTTGCTTTTAAAATTATCCTTCTGCTTATAGGAATATATTAATGACAACAGAGGAGGAGATAGGGGCTTTTTTGTTCACAGAACTTTATATACAATATGAAAAAATAAGAAGAGAAATATTTATAATATAGTAAGCAAAATATTGTTTACTACTAACCTGGAGTAATTTTCTCTTCTTTTAATTTTAAGACTACTTTTTAGTGTAGTTTTAGGTTTACAACAAGATTGAGAGGAAAGTCCAGAGATTTCTCATATACCTTCTGCCCTGAAACATGCACAGTCTACCCTGTTATCAGTATCACTCATTAGAATGGTGAATAAAAAACAAAAATATTTTTACCAAAAATAAACCTATATTGACACATCATAATCACTCAAAGTCCATAGTTTGCCTTAGCATTCAATCTTGGTGCTGTTCATCCCATGGGTTTGGACAAACGGATAATGATGCACAGCCATGATTACAACATCATGAAGAATATTTCACTGCCCTAAAAATCCTCTGTGCTCTGTCAATTCATAACTCCCCAACCCCAAGCAACCATGATCCTTTTACTGTCTCTGTAGTTTTGCCCTTTCCAGAATGTCATAGAGTTGGAATCATACAGTATGTAGCCTTCTCAGATTGACTTCTTTCACTTAGTAATATGCATTTATGTTTCCCCCATGTCTTTTTATGGCTTGATAGCTCATTCTTTTTAGTGCTAGATAACCTTCCATTGTCTGTATCTAGCACAGTTT
The DNA here is from genome assembly GCF_041296265.1 of Equus caballus. NCBI lineage: Eukaryota > Metazoa > Chordata > Mammalia > Perissodactyla > Equidae > Equus > Equus caballus. Next base: position 3,307,247 of record NC_091715.1, on the reverse strand, counting down.
GTTTACCCATTCACCTACTCAAGTACATCTTGGTTGTTTCCAGGTTTTGGCAATTATGAATAAAGCTGCTATAAACATCCGTGTGCAAGTTTCTGCGTGCATATAAGTTTTCACCTCCTTTGGGTAAATACCAAGGAGCGTTATTGTTGGATCCTCTGATAAGAGTATGTTTAGTTTTATAGGAAACCGCCAATCAAAATGGATCACATATCTAAATGTAAAATGCAAAACTAGAAGATAACATAGGAGAAAACCTAGATGAGCCTGGTTATGATGGTGTCTTTTTAGATGCAACACCAAAGACACAATCTGTGAAATAAATCATTGATAAGCTAGACATCATTAAAATTAAAGACTTTTACTCGGGGCCAGCTCCATGGCTGAGTGGTTAAGTTCGTGCGCTCCGCTGCAGTGGCCCAGGGTTCGGATCCTGGGCACGGACATGGCACCGCTCATCAGGTCACGTTGAGGGAGTGTCCCACATCCCACAACTAGAAGGACCTAGAACTAAGATATACAACTGTGTACAGGGGGGGGTTTGGGGAAATAAAGCAGAAAAAAAAAAAAGAAGATTGGTAGCAGTTGTTAGCCCAGGTGCCAACCTTTAAAAAAAAAAAAAAAAAGATTGGTAGCAGTTGCTAGCCCAGGTCCCAATCTTTAAAAAAAAAAAAAACTTTTACTCTATGAAAGACAACATCAAAAGAATGAGAAGATAAATCACAGACTGGGAGAAAATATATGCAAAATAGACATCTGATGAAGGACTGTTATCCAAAATATACCAAGAACACTTAAACTCAACAAGAAAACAAAAATCTCAACTGAGAAATGGGCCCAAAACTTCAACAGACACCTCACCAAAGAAGATATACAGATGACCCATAGGGTGTAAAGTCTGTATCTAGATTTTTTTTGCATGTAGATATCCAGTTGTTCCAACATCATTTATTGAAGAAACTATCTTTGCTCCATTGTATTGCCTTTGTTTCTTTGTCAAAGACAAGTTGACCATATTTGTCGTGTCTATTTCTGGGCTCTCTATTCTGCTCCATTGATCTATTTGTCTATTCTTTTGCTAATACCACACTGTCTTGATTACTGTAGTTTTGTAGTAAGTCTTGAAATTGGATAGCGTCAGTCTTCCAATTTTGTTCTTCTTCAGTATCATCTTGGTTATTCTGGGTCTTTTGCCTCTCCGTATAAACTTTAGAGTCAGTGTGTCAATATCTATGAAATAACTTGCTAGCATTTTGATTAATAAGTTGCTATATATCAACTTGGGAAAATTGGTATCTTGACAATATTGAGTCTTCCTATCCATTGTCTTGGAATATCTCTTCATTTATGTAGTTCTTCGAATTTCCTCATCAGAGTTCTATAGTTTTCCTTAAATAGATTGCGTACATATTTGCTTAGATTTACACCTAAGTATTTTGTTTTGGGGGGATTCTAATGTAAACGATATTTTGTTTTTAATTTAAAATTTCATTTGTTCCTTGTTGGTTATAGGAAAGCAGTTAATTTGTACATTAAGCTTGTATCTTACAACCTTGCTGTAGTCACTTATTAGTTCCAAGAGGGTTTTTTAATCAATTATTTCAGATTTTCTACATAGATAATCATATCATCTGCAAACAAAGACAGTTTTATGTCTTCCTTCACAATCTGTACATCATTTATTTCCTTACCTTATTGCCTTATTTCTTGCCTCATTGCATTAGCAAGAACTTCCAATACAATGAGTGGGAAGAGGGAACATCCTTGCCTTGTCACTGATCTTCATGAGAAAGCATGGAGTTTCTCACCATTAAGTATGACGTTAGCTGCATGTTTTTTGTAGGTAGTCCTTATCAACTTAAGTTCCCTTCTATTCCTACTTTACTGAGAGTTTTTATCATGAGTGGGTGTTGAGTTTTGTCAAATGCTTTTCCTGTATCTGTTGATAGAATAACACTTTTCTTTTTTACTCTAAATATATATTTCTTGAAAATTGAAATCAATGGTTTCCACCTCCTGAGTTCCTAAATGAATATGGATAACAATATTATTTTTGTAGAGAAATACAAAAGTACAATGCTATATTTTAAATGTAGTATGTGCAATATCAATACCAAGGGATATCAAAAGTCTTGCAGTATTATTTTTATGCATATACAAGTTACTTTAAATTGTACCTAATTCTGTGCTGTCAAAATACACAATATCCAGTATACAAATGTTACTATCTTTGGGGTATTTATAAGATCAAAGAAATGGACACCTGCACTCTCTATATCTACTTCAAAAGTTATTCTGGCTTTTTTAACATTTCCAAAAATAATACTTCCTGACAGCGTTTCAAAATGAACTGGGCTTGTCAAAATCATGCCTGTTTTATGTCAAACACCTGCGGTTTCTCCACACTAAAAACAGTGCTCCACCTTAGAGAATTCTAAACTTCACAAGAAACTTCACGGAATAACATTTTATGGTAGGATCCCAGTTTCTGAAAACGAAGGAAATTATCTTATTCCTCTACTTATAGTTAACACCTTTGTGTCACTATGCAACTAAGAATCTTGTAAATTTATTATTATCCTTAGAATAAATAGAATATAATTGGTTGTCTCCTGGGCATCTGCAGGGTGAAATTCTGTATATCACAATTATTTCTTTTATTGAGTTCAAGATTAAATACTTTGGACCCTTTAGATATTTTTTCCATAAGAACATTTACCGAAAAACTGAAAATAATATGTGGCATAATCAAAACGTGGAGACCACTTTCTAATCTTTGACCTTCTTTGAATTTCAGCCTCATTTAATCTATTTCCTTCTCTACATAGTAAGCCACAATATGGGTCTGTTATTGATTGCCTCTTTGTTGTATTGGAGATGCAGGGACATGTATAACTCCAAATAGTGGTTATATTTTTTTAAAAAGTTATACTTATTTTGGGACTATCTGATGTTTTTGGAATTTACAACCCTATTGACAATGTAACGAATCTCTACAAAACAAATATGCTTCCCTCTGAAGGGGATTCATGGTTTGGCTTACCAATGAATGAAGACTTTAGCCCTGCCACCCCTAATGTGCTCATTAGGGAGTGAAAGGGCAAATTCACAATGAAGATTGTATAAGTACAAGTCTTCACTTCTCCATTGGCACCAATCTCTCAAAAATGCAACTCCAGGGGTTCACAGTACAGGCTTAGTTTTGAGTGGGCATATGGTAATGCATGGGCCCATTATCTTCTCTCCCATGAAGTTAAGTAAATAAAGGTAATTTATCAAGACAATTAATTCTTTCTTTTTTTTTGTGAAGCAGATTGGCCCTGAGCTAACATCTGTTGTCAATCTTCCTCTTTTTGACCAAGGAAGATTGTCGCTGAGCTAACAACATCTGTGCCAATCTTCCTCTATTTTATGTGGGATGCCACCAGAGCGTGGCTTGACAAGTGGTGCTAGGTCCACACCCGGGATTTGAACCTGTGAACCCTGGGCCACTGAAGTGGAGCATGCAAACTTAACCACTACACAACAGGGCCAGCCCCAAGACAATTAGTTCTTTTGATTTGTTGAAGGGCCTTCAACCATTACTACAAATTTTAAGTAAGATATAATTTAGATAAAGTAAAATATGAATAAATAAAAGGTTTCACATTGTATCAAATGTACATTAAATAACAAATTTCTTTTTTTCCAATGATTGCATTATTGCTTTTTTTGGATTATTTTTAAATTTTGAAAACATTCAAACATACAGAAATGGAGAGAAAATTGTGTAATAAAGGCTAAATACTCTTTCCCTAGATTTAACAATTCTTAATACTGTGCTATATTGGCTTTAATTATAGCTTTTTGATCAAGGATGTCAAATTAAAGATGATATTTTTATACCTAAATATTTCACTATACTTTCTAAACAGTTTAAATCTTGCTATGCAATTCTAGTTCTATTCTTGAAAGTAAATAATTAATAACAATTTCTTAATATATACTATGCAGTTAAATTTCCTTTACTATCTCCAAAATCTATTTTACCCTTGGTTTATTCATCCCAGAATTAAATCAAGGATTGGCCATAAATTTACATTTTTTAAGGAAATTAAGGGCAAGCTGAATGGTTTTTATTGCTACACATTTTCTAAACATTATATAGTATGTTTTTATTCCAGAATTATCATCAATAAAGAATAATGTACAGATATATTAGAGCACAAAATAATTACTAATTATTTAGTAATTATTCTAATAATACTAAATCTCCAAAATCAACTAAAATCATGGTATTTTAAGTTTCAAGTTTCACTTTTATCTAGGGTAATTTTGTTTCATTTAAAAGAAATAATATTTTATTTTCTTTCTTTAGATATTCTCCACTTTAAAACTATGTCTTCTTTCTTACTCATTTTTGTATTTTTATGTCACTATTATACATTGCTTATTTATTCCTGTTAAACTTTGCAGTTTTCTACAATTTATTTAGCAGTTATCCATCCAGTCTGTGAGCGTTGAATTTTCTTTGTAATCTCGCTGATTATTTTTATTTAGTGGCACAAATGAGAATCAGCATCCTGTGGTTTATATAACAAAGGGGATACATGGTATTGTTGTAAGACAGGTAGTTTGCACTGTTAATTTCTTCACATATAATATTGTTTACAAATGGATTGCCAGAAAGTTAATGAAAGCATATACCTAAAGTAAATAACAAACTAATAAAAATTACAAAAATGATGTAAGAAGAGATTCCTAGATTTTCCTTACATGTCAATTTTACCTCGTGTTTATATACGTATTTTCCTCCACATCATCTCCCACATCTCGGTGAGTTACTTTCCTAACCCTGAAGACACAAATATGCCAGAGGTATACTGGACTCCAGGTACTATCTGTGAGCACTGAAATATGAAACTACCTCAGGGAACAGAGGGAGAGAGAAAAGAAAACAACTACCACCAAAAAACAGTGGCAAAGAAGTCCCTACCTTCCTCCAGATCTTTGTGCATTTATTAAACTGAGAGTTTCTAGTGAACCAGGCCGAATCATGTGTTATATTTTTTTAGCTTTGTTGGCTGCCTGGATGCTCAGCAAATAAGAGGAATCCAGTAAACTTTTATCAAATTGAAGGATGCAAACACTTGCAACAAAAACGTAGAAGTGTTTCTGAGTTCCTGGTGTGATGCTGTTCCACGGCAAGGAAGTTTAAGAACAAAGGGGCCTGCATGCCTGTTTCATTCACTGCACCTAGGATGCTGCACAGGCCTATGCAGCAGGTGCTCAATAAATATTCAAGGTATGAATAAGCCCGATGGTTTTTCTTGCATCTTTCCTGACATGTGAAACTGATTTTCTTACATAATCATTTAAATTATTTTGGGCAGATATTTTTTTAATCCACTTTCAAATGAACACTCATTTGTAGTATATTTTGAATTTGGTTTTATGTGTTTCTCCAACTCCTGGCTAGTTTCTGCATTTACACCAATCTTTTCTTTTCATGAAATGCATTCATCTCACTCTACAACTTGACCACCTAGAGAGGCTCTAAGGACGTCATTGCTCAAAACACTTTAATAAGGATAGAAAGTGTTGCAAAGGGATACAATCAATGATGACAGCTATTTTAGTAACCAGGCGGCATGCCAAAAAATTTTGTAGTTAACCCACATGGGCACAATGCAATATTGAGTTGTTAGTTCTAACAAAAATTGTAGAAATCATGTTCATGTGTCCACACTTTCATTTATCTATTCAGTACCTGTTTTCTGATAAACAAATGTCCCAGACAGGATGCTGAGGAAATGCTCATGATGAACAAAATAAATATCCTCACCCTTGAGAGTCTTATATTTTAGTGGAAAGGGTAGACAATAAAGAATAGAGTAAATACAGTAAACAGTATTCTAGAAGAATAGAATAGAATAGCAAGTGCTATTGAAATAGTTGTAGACCAGGTGGGCTAGGTGGTAGAAGTTGGGGGAATGGGCTGCAATTTTAACTAAGATCAAAAGGTGGGAAAAGAAAACTTCATAGAGATGATGATACTTGGAGAAAGAATTGGAAGAGGTAAAAGAGTGAGCTCCACAGATTTGGGGAGGAGCTGTCTCCATAGCAGGAATAGCCAAGGCAGAGACTCCAAAACAGAAGTGAGCAAGTGGCTCCCAGCTAACTTCTTGCTGAAAGGGAGTGAAGGCAAGAGGAATACAAGACGAGGGCTCTATGTAAAAGAATGCCAGCTATTTAAGGCCATTACACTGCTTAAATTGGGGAGCTACTGTAAAGTATTGAGCAAGGCAATTATGATCTGATTACTGTATTGAGAAAAGTCTTGGGGATGTGCCCAAGTGTCGAGACCAAGGATGCTGGTGGAAATTCATGGCAAAGAAAATGGCAGCTCAGACTAGTGGGGAGCTGTGGAGTTTGGTCAAAACCAGTATCTGATTCTTGGTATATTTCAAAGATCTGGCCAAAAGGATTCATCTAACGGATTAGATGCAGGATAGGAAAGAGAGTACACAGGAAGATCTCCACAGTTTTAGAAATCTGTAAATGGTTCCCAGTTTTAAGAGCTCACAGCCAAATTCAAAGCCCACAGTTGTATAACTCTGTGTATGGGGATTGCTTTGACATCAATAGTTTTGAAACATGAAGGGATATTAGTTCTGTAAAATATTAGTTGCTTAGTTATAGGTGGCATTCACATTTTGTGTTACTAATTCAAATAAACGTATGTATTTCACTTTAAAACGTAATGAATTTTTCCCCTGCATTCCAGGGTTACACTTACTTTAAAAGTTCTCTTCAATTGTGTTGTAGAGAGCTTTGATATAGAGATTCATGAAATCAATGCTACCTTGCTATTTAATTAAACTGAAACAAAAACAATGAGAGAGGATCTCAAGAGAAATTTGAATATGTATTTGTGGTATTCAAGAGGCAAATTAGCTTTTTACTAATACTTGAAAATATGTAGATGCATTGTTCTGAAAAAAGACGTTAATATTATTCTCATCTTGGTTTCTTTTTTTTAAAGTAAAATTCCTATTTAAAAGCATATCAAGAAAATTTCTAACATTGCCTATTCTTTAATTATTTGATGTTACAGATGAAAGAGCTTTTGTAAACAAGAAGATTAAGGCAAAAATATAGTTCAAAGCTGCTGGGTAACAATACACAAACAAACCCAGCAACAACAGCATAGAATTAGATTAGAAACCTCCAGTTAAAAGAAACAACGTACATAGGTGGAATGAATATTTTTGTATAAAAAGTCTGTCTCCTAATAGCTTTGAAACAATTTTTACTTTAACCAAAAACAAATCAATGTGAGCAAAATGAAAATAATTCATCTGGAAATGCAGACAAAAAAACTCCAGAAAATTCTGTTGACTCTTCATCTATTTTTCTATTCTAAGGAGGTTTCAACACACAGTTGTCAGTATTAGAAGCTTCTGTAGTAGAAAGGAGCAGGAATTCAAAGCAATACGTGATGAGGCGATGAGGTGACAGTGATGAGGATCTCTTTCTAATGTTGAAATGAGGGTTCCTCTGAATACAGTGTCCTATGAGAATTTGAAAACATATTTAAAATATATTAAATACACATTAAATTGTATATTAAACATATAACAGGCGCCTGTTTCAAAAATCAATCATGGTACTCCACTGGATAATAACTTTCATAAACATAAGCAATGCAAATAATTCCTGGGAATCTATGCACATTTACAGGTTGGGAGAAACTGTTCTCTTGGAAGACATTGTCCTCGTCAGGAACATCACATGCGTCAACGAAACCATTTGAGTTTCAACATCTGATATTCTGCCAAAAATATGGGTCACATTGCACATCTGTTTTTCATATTACTCAAGTCAAAATAGACTAAAATTTATCTCTGTGAAGGACAAAAATAACCTTTACTAGTTTGAATACAAACTGATTTATTAGATAAGTAGATATGGCTGAATAAATAAGGACAACTTTTATAATACTGTTAGGAACTCATTAACCTCTTCGTTAAAGTTAATGGAAATTGGTTCTTGATGACAACATATGGAACAAGTAGTCATCTATGAGCCAGACAAAAGACTTTAATGAAAAATTCCCATAGAAGTCCATTTAAATTTCCCAACTGAAATCTATAATTTCAAAATCACTTTGACCAGCGAAATAATCTAAGTGTGAAGTTTCAGAAATCATTTATATAGGGGCTAAAGAAAACTATTTTCATGAATAATAATAAGTTTTCAGTTGGTTTTATCGTATTGTTGAAGAGTAACTGGTTAATTTAGGAACACACAGCTATCAACGGGTTGCTTTATCCAGCAAATATGATAGCTGTGCTATTTCTCTTAACTTGAATGGTTTTTATTCTTTCATTTTCTTGTTCATGGAACTCAGACAGCATAAGCACAATGAAAACTGAATTAGTTAAGCTACTAATGTAACAGTGCATTGAAAAATCTCTGATAAACTAGAAATTTTAAATCATTTGGTTTAAAATAGATTAGAGAAATTTGGGGAGTTGGTGCATTTACTCCTATGCCCACAAGATCAAACACAGAACAATAAAATGAAAATAAATATCCATAAGTTCAAATATATTTAGATGATAAACATAAAATATGTTCAGTTTCAAATATTCAGTGAATTAAAAAAACCATGAAACAGGAAATTGTTCATAACCTTAAATACATACTTACTGTTTTTTATTGTTTCTTAAAACAAGGATTATGTTTTACTTTAGATGCCCAATCTGCATTTTTTAATAATTTAAAATATATATCACACTAATTTTGCCATATCATTAAAAATTCTTCCATCACATGATTCTAATAGCTACAACTGAGTCTTATCTAAGGTACTGAACATATTTTTGGCAGTTTAGGTGGTGTGTCAGACAGGGTGCAATCAGAGAAGCAGAACTGGGATGTGACCTTACACAGTGGGAAGAGCAGGTTAGCAAACTCTATAAGGCTGTCATTTTTCTTGTCTGATTCCAGCTCTTGAAGTCTACAGGACAACCAGTTGGAAGGAGCAGATGAATGTATAACAGAAACCCACAAGCACAAAGTTACACGTTACAGCGCCACCAAGTGGTAAACTCATTCATAACATTGGGACGGTAATAGTACCTAAAACAGCCTAGTTAACAAGGACTAAATGAGTCGTTAGAGACACAGCCCTTAGCACGTCCCCTGATATAAAGGTTAGTCCAATTTTAGCACTAGTCGAGGTAATACTAATAGTAACTCTTGGAGTGCTGGTGGTGGTAGTGCTAGGGTTGGTAGGAGTTAACTTTGCCAAACCACTCTCAATCAAGCAGGTTCTTATCAATTATACCAACAGGACACTTGACATTCCTTCCCAATTCATAAAGCAATAACTGACATGGATGTCTTTTCTCTCTATTACCTAAAATAATTCCCATCTTTTAAAAGGCTTCTTTAAAGCTCTTTTTAAACATCAGCTTATATTTCAAAGACTCAAGTTAATCTTTAAGCTCTTACACACACAAAGGAAGACATTGATTTTTCCAAGAATGGTAAGGAAATGATTTATTTATTATTAGGAAGTACACATCAGGTATTTAAATATTTTGAGGGAGGAAAATGTCTGAAATGTATGTTTTGGGTTCTTTCTAATTTACTAACGTATGTATGATTGTTTTTTTCTCCTTTGATATTTGGTAGGGCTTTGTGAACATCAAAAATATAGTTAAATCTTATCCTCAATTAATAAAAAAATAATTGGAAATAATAGTAGTATCCAAAGATCACCTTTGGAGCTAACGTTTGAGTATACTGTGTGGAAAAAGGAGAGGAGACTCAGATAATCTTGGGTAGTGCATGAAGTGATAATGTTAAGTTTTAAATAAATGTCTAAAAATATGCCTCAACATTTTCAGGTGCAAGCATTTGTATGCGACAGAGACGATTACTCACCTAGAGTTTAGCACCTGCAGTTCCATCCAAAGAAACTCATTGGTTATGAGGGTCCCAATGAATTGTATTTATAATAAGTGCTGTAAGGCATTTAAGAAACCAAATGCAGGCTGTACATAGAATGAAAGATGGGCTTAGATTGATGGCTTCTAGATTTTGTCAGAGCTTTCTCTATTTTAAACAATTTTGTGGCAAGTGAAAGACAAATGCATATTTTGTACAAGATCAGTTAACTGGATATTAATCTCAGCAGTTTAATTTTTTTCAGGAAGCACCAGTAAAAGAATTTTGGCCATTTGCATCATACAAATTATTTTAAATTCAATTCTTTAACAGAAATGAAATTTTGCAGTGTATTTAATGTTCTGACTGATACTGAAATGATATACATACAAAAAGTGGAGAAGACTCAAACTGAAGATGTCCAGAAATTAAAAGTTTAGAGAAAGTGTGGTACCAAGAATACTTTTGTGGGCATCATGATTATTAACAGGCATGGAAGAAAGCAGAAATGAGATTGGAATGTGTATGCATTTGCTTCCTGTACCAGGCAGTCCTGGGAATCTCTATGTGAATTAGAAACCTACGAGATGTATAGCTTATTGTGATCTCCTAGAAATCATTTCGGAGAAAGCATTGTTACAAATCATGTAGATTTTCTTTCTAAGTTCTCTTCCTTGTTAGAGTTCAAGGCTACCCATCTATCAGGTGTGTAGGGTGCCCATTCTCTAGCTTTCTTTTAGGTATGGGGGGCACATATGTTTTGAATTTGAAGGGCTTCCCAACTCATAGTTAAGATACATATATTTGGTGCAAGTGCTAAAGGTTAATTCTAACAAAACTTTGTGTCATTGTATTTACTTCCATTTCACAATCTCAAGTCGTTGAGTAAATTAATTTTTTTATTTATAATATAATTTATGGGTGATTGCATTTTGGCTTGTGTGTATGTACATAAATACATATATATGCAGATAGAAAAAATAGATGATAGATGATTGGATGGATATATAGATGGATGGATGCATGGGTGGATGGATGGATGAATGACTGGAGGATGGGTGGATGGATGATGGATAGATAGATAGAGGGATAGATGATTGGATGGATGGAGGATGGCAGTCTGGATGGTTGGATGGATAGATAGGTAGACAGATAGACAATTAGATATTTTCCTCTTCTCATAGTGGATTTGTTACATATCATCCACATTACAACCTTGGAAGAATCTCACATCCCAAGGTTTCAACTCTATAGTGTCAGACTGTTTGACCACACATTTCCATTACAGAGCACTTCTCTACACGACCTTATAAACAAATTTTGCTTCACAGTTTTACACGTCATCTCTCTGTTTGTCTAGCCACTTGCTTCTCCTCTATGGCAGCAATTTTGTTATCACCCAAGAGCATGCCAGAAAGAGACCCCACCCCTGACCTACCTAATAAGAATCTGCATTTTCCTAGTGATCTGTGTGCACACTACATTTGAGAAGCACTGGCAGCCTGAGCCTAAGTCAGTCCTAGGTCACAAACACTCAGGAGTAATCACCAAGCATATTTGAAAAGAAATGGGTGAAGTAAAAGATAACACAAGGGCAAAGTCACAGAAAAAAGATGTGTCCTGGTAGGAGTTAATAGTCAACTAAGCCAACCTAATGCTTGGTGAGGCTGAATTTACTATAATTTGTCAGGATGAGAGGATGGCTCATGAGGTCTGCCAACGTGGAATATCTATCCTGCCTGGCTTTCTACCCATTGTTTATTATGTACATCTTAGTCTTTACCCTGAATTTTAGGAATATGTTTGGATGTCTACTTCTCAGGCTGGAATAGGAGATTTTTTAGTGTGGAGACTGCATTTGAGAGTGCCTGGATAGGGAGCTACTCAATATATTGAATTGAAAGAAATGCCTATTTTATTTAGTAGCTGTAAAACAAAAGAAGACAGCGGCTGATATCTTCTTTATCCCTCCATGCCCCATGAAAACCACAGGGTCGTACACCCAGTAGCTTACCTGAAAGGCTGTTAACACTGAGGTATCAGCTTCGACACCTAGGTCTCTGCTTAAAGCTGGCAAGCTGTGCACCTGTTGATGGACTTCACACAATCACACCTGAAAAGCTGTTTCAAAATCAAGTCAAGGATGCTCTGAAACAAGGTACCACATTTGGTTGCTCTGTCTTCTGTATTCAACACTTGATACTTCAAAGACAGTAACTTCTGTCCATCCATCTGTGTTTCTGTGTTCAGATTTGAATCACGAATTTCAACATGATGTGTATAGGGCAAATCCTTCTGGCCATGTGGACAAAGGACAGTATGAAAAGGCATCATATTTCGCTATGGTCTGCCCTTATATTGGTATATCTTTCAAGGATCATGGACCAGACACCCATCTGTAATCTGTAACTTTCTCACTTCTCAAAGCCTCCCCACCTTTGTCCTAGTGGATAAACAGGTCCTCACCCCCTCCTGTCACACCAGCTCTGCTCAGCCCTGTGGGACTCAAGAAGGAAAGAGCTCACAAATCTAGGGTCACATGAACTGACTCATTAGCTCTAATATTTAAAATTCTTGAAGCTCATTTTCTTCTTCTGTCAGTGGGAATCCACAATATGATTCTATAGAGATTAAATTATATCCAAATTGAAAGATACAAGAATATTTTTAAAGCTATGAAGCAGGAAAAAAATTAAGATCTGTACCCACCCCGTCATTATAGGTATAACTACATGGCATCGGCTGGCATCCTGTCACGCTTATCCATAATTCTTATTATTCCAGGTTACATCAAGTTAATTCTTTCAGTGCTATCTTGTCTGACTTTACTCTGGTGAGCTGAATAATGACCCCCTAAATACTTCCATAGCCTAATGTTTCAAACCTGTGAATAATTGTCTTACATGGTCAGAGGGACTTTGCAGGTGTGATTAAGAATCTTGTGATGCAGAGATTATCCTGGATGATCCAGGCGGACCCAATGTAATGTAACAAGGGTCCTGATATGGGGGAGGCAAGAGGGTCAGAGTCTTTGAGAAGATGTGAGGGCTGTAGTAGTAGTCAAAAAGGCAGATTTGAAGACGCTGCATGGCTGGCTTTGAAGATGGAGAGGCAGGTCGCCTCTAGAAGCTGGAAACGGGAAGAAAACCGATTCTCCCCTAGAGCTTCCAGAAGGAACACAGCCCTGTGGGCCCATTTTCAACTTCCAATTGTAGAATATAAGAGAATGAATTTGTGTTGCTTTAACCCACTTAGATTGTGGTTATGTTTGTTACAGCAGCAATAGGGAAACTAATACACTTACTGATAAAGAGTGATATTACTATTTTTTTCTGAATTATTTAAAGATAAATTTTATCTCTTGCAGAGTAGTTACATTTTCCATTGCTAATAAATGAAAATGGTCTGTATGTCTTCATCCTCACCTTGACTGTGAGCTTATGAGTGCACGAACATCATTCCTATTTTTACTTTCCAAGGACAATTTATTAGTAAGATAATAAAAGAGACTGAGTTATTCTCATTCAGGAATTATAAAACTAATTGTCACATTCTCTCCCTCTTTTTAGTCCCTTTGGGTAAAAACCCACAATGAACCTAAGAGGGTTGATATTGGGCAAAATTCATAGATTCTTAAAAACTTCTTATTTTGAAAAATTGTGGAGTCACAGGAATTTCAAGAAAAGAATAAAAGCTCAGTGAGGATGAAAGTACCCCTTCACTCCTTTTCTCCCAATGTTAATATCTTGCATAACTACAATACAGCCTCCCAACCAGGAAATGGACAGGGGTATAATCCACGGAATAGATTTTGTTTTTACCAGTTTTACATGCACATAGCTGTGTGTGTGGTGCTATGTGCTTTTATCACACGCATCAATTTGTGTACCTTCCACCACCATCAAGATACAGAACTATTCCCCCCACCACAAAGATCACCCTCCTGCAATGCTTTCATAATCTTAGTCCCCCTCTGCGCCCTGCCCTGGCAACCACTAATCTCTTCTTCATCCCTATAATCTTGTCATTTCAAAAATCTCATATAAGGGAACCATGCAGGGTTCTTAACTTCAGAGACCTTTTTCATTCAGGATAAGACTCCTGTTTTTATTTTATGTTTGTTTCTGGAAGTTTGGTGCAGAAGTTAAATCCAGGCAACTCAAGGGAGAGGGTCTGGATTATGACACTTAGGAGAGCTAGTCACCAATTTGTTTGACCCTTGATTCCCTTATCTATAAAAGGGGGATGATGGTATATATATTATCATAGAGTGGTGTAGAGATTGAATGAATTAATGCATGTCAATTTCTGATTAGATTGTTGGTTACAAAGTAAGATGTTAATTCACATGAGCTATTTCACTATGGAAAACAGTATGGAGGTTCTTCAAAAAATTAAAAATAGAACTACCATATGATCCAGCAATTTCACTTCTGGGTATTTATCCAAAGGAAACAAAATCGCTAACTCGAAAAGGTATCTACACCCCCATGTTTATTGTAGCACTATTTACAATAGCCAAGACATGGAAACAACCGTGTCTGTTGACAGATGAATAGATGAAGAAGATGTGGTATACATTTACAACGGAATATTATCCAGCCATCAGAAAGAAGGAAATCATTCTTTTCATGACAACAATGGATGGAATTTGAAGGCATTATGCTAAGTGCAATAAGTTAGACAGAGAAAGACAAATACTGTATAATCTCACTTACATGTGGAAGCTAAAAATAAACAAATTCAAAGAAACAGAGAACAGACTGGTGGTTGCCAGCGGCAGGGGTGGGGGATGGGTGAAATGGCTGAAGGTGGTCAAAAGTACAAACTTCTAGTTATAAGATAAATAGGTCCTGGGGATGTAGTGTACAGCGTGGTGACTACAGTTAACAATACTCTATTGTATATTTGAAAGTTGCTAAGATAGTAAATCTTAAAAGTTCTCATTACAAAAAAAAAATGTAATCGTATGGTGATGAATGTTAACTAAACTTACTCAAGTAATCACTTTGCAATATATACATGTATCAGATCACTGTGTTGTACACCTAAAACTAATACAATGTTATATGTTAATTATAGCTCAACAAAAAAAATCAGTCAACAAATTACCTATTTCATGAATGCAGTGCTTTATATATACATGATCTTAGATATGTATTTGCTGTTGACTGATGGATGCTTGATAATCTAGTTTGATTGAGTATGTGGTAGGAAATTCAAACCATGTGGTTTAATCCATTTTTCCATTTTGAGAAGGGAAGGCAAAGGAAATTATAGGGTACATTGCTGTAGGAAGGTACAAATTGCAAAGATTTTAAGTATATTAATATGCTGTCTTTTTAGTCACATACTCAACATTCACATACTTTTACTATTGAGGATTTAGAGCAAAGTATTGAGAAAAAGTATGTGTAATAAAATCATGTGCTGTTTTTACAAAACAACGCGCCTTTCTGTTATCGCTCTGTAGTATGTAGGGCACAAAGCTAGCTGAGATTGTGTTATTTCTGCTTCATCAGTTAACACCTTTGGATTGAAACACAGGCACGATTTATCACGGAACACAAGCTGACAGAGCTCAGCGGGAAAAATTTAATACCCACAGTTGTAAAGGAGAAAACTGTGTAACTCTGGAAATGCAAAATTGGGGCCATGGTCTATTTTAAATAATTCATTTTTCCTAGATTCTGCCAGACAAAATACTTAAAATACATCATTCACATTGATATTGATAATTAAAAATGCCAGCCTGTGATCTAAAGGTGTGAAAGAAAGAAAAAATTTTGCATATTTCTCTTGCCGTTCAAGTATTATTTTAGTTCTTACCGAAACATCTCAAAAAAGGCAACTATAAATTTAGAATCTACACACATCATCTACTAATGTAGGATTTATGCTATATGAAAATTTAAAATATATTAATCTTGAGATTTAAAATAGCAAAATATAAGTTTTCTGGACAGTTTGGAAGAGAGAGCATTATGAATTAATGAGATACCCGAATTATAAAGAATTTCCCTGTTAATTGGGTTACTTCTGAGAATAAAGAGTAACTAGGTGTAGATCATTAAAGGATTTCTTAGCAGGTTCACTAAAGTGAGTCAGTTTATGAAAGTAAAGGATATGATGTTAGATATGATGATAAAGATTAACATAGTCTGCATTTGAGACTGAATTGAGATTTCTTTGGGTCTTTCTGTTATCTTAAGATGATTTGACTATTCTTCGTGACTCATGTTATTAATTTTCAGGCAGTTTGTTTTTTAAAAAAGTGTATAAACACCAGCCCAAATCCTCTTTAATTTTTTACCAATTTGTCATTGATTAAATCTGAATTAGCTAGTTGTTTGATATCGATATCACCAATGAATGAATGATTTGCATATGTGGTTCATTTAGGTTACTCAAAGTTATTTAATCGAGTTCAGATGTGGCTGTCCATCTTTGATTTAAAAAAGTAGTCATCCATCTTTAATTCTTTTTTTTAAAATCACAGGAATATGCTAGAGCTAGCTAAGAAAAAGAGTAGGAGTAGTATCTTTTGTTACTTCTCTTAAAAGGCTCTCCAGTTTTGTAAGACTGGTATGTGAACATATGCAATGCTTCTATGATGCTTGAAGCACATACATTTATAATTTTTATTTCCTTTGCTAGAAATATTTTTTTAAATTGTTTGACATTGACATCCTTGTTCTTGGGAGGCCATTTATTTTTCCTGATATAAAAGTATTATTTTCACATTCAGAACACATTTATAAGGTTTTTTTTCTTCTTTTTCTCCCCAAATCCCCCCAGTACCTAGTTGTATATTTTAATTGTGGGTCCTTTTAGTTGTGGTATGTGGGACGCCGCCTCAGCATGGCCTAATGAGTAGTGCCACGTCTGCACCCAGGATCCGAACCAGTGAAATCCTGGGCCACCAAAACAGAGCCACGAACTCAATCACTCGGCCACAGGACCAGCCCCTTTATAAGTATTCTATGAGATATTCTTTTTTCCTACAAAATCAAATGATTAAGTATATAATCCATTATTATTAACTACAATCACCAGGCTATGCATTAGATTCTCAGAACTTATTCTTGAAAGTTGAGTAGATCTTAAGTGTTCTCACCACACACACAACATTAACTATGTGAGTTAATGGATGCATTAATCATCTTAATAATTATTCCACAATGTATATGTATGTCAAATGATCACGATGTATGCTTTAAATATATACAATTCTACATGTCAACTATTCCTCGATAAAGTTGAAAAACATTTACAAACATAAGAAATAAATCAAATGATTAGGGTGTCCTTGTGGTTTCACCTTTTACGAGGCAATTCTGCTTAGGAAACCCAGTGGAGCAAGTCCTTTGTCACAAATGGATCCCTTGCTGTCCCCAAACCAGCAAAGCTGTCCCCTCACTTGTTTTTTTGCCCTTTAAACTGGTATAACGTGGCTATTCTCCTTTCCCTTGGAATTAACCATTTCGTCCTGACTCCCCAGAACAAATCTTTACTCAAGAATTGCTGACCAATATCAATAACTTGCCTTCTCTATATAATACATTTCTGTTCTGCAATCCCTACTCACATGAATATTCTTAGGTACATTAAAATAAACTGGGGCAGGTGCCCCACAGGTAGACAGAGAGTTTATAAAATGCCCATGTTGAATATGTTGCTTCGTCGCTGCGTCGATACTGACCGCTTGGCTTTTCTGCCCTCAACCCCATATGTGATAAATGTGGTTCTTACATAGCCTTTTATCCTGTTATATCATGTCTATGTTAGTAAAAGTGTGGCTCTAAAGTCAGTAAAATTTAATGTCATCCTTAACATTCTCTTTAGCTAAATCATGTCATTATTTGCAGATGTGAAATAAGGTGGGCTTTTTATAAGGTTCCTCAGATGTTTCTGATGCCCTTTACAGGGACTTAATTAGTTCCGCTCATTTGAAGTCCAACGGCTTAATTGTACTTTTTCCACTCAGGTGAAGTAAAGTCACTTTTAATATCTGCCCATAAGGGAGCATCCCGACAGTGGTTTCTCCTTCATGGATTAAAATGACATGGGATCGTCTGTAACCCAAGTGACTTACCCAACACTAATTATAAACTACTGAAGGTCGCCAGAGACTTGGGGAGAGTTTGGCAGTGGGAGTGGTGGTGGGAATTTAGGATTCCTCAGAGTATGTGGCCACTGGATGTTCTTTCTTATTAAATTTTTAATAACATCTTAATGACCAATTTCCTAATGCCTAAATTAACAGTAACTGCAACATCTCTTGTAGCCTTTGGCCAAAACAAGAAGCCCATATCTCCGCTGAAGTGCTGGGTTGGTTCAGTGTTCATATATATGGGGATATTTATTGATCGCAGTCACTAGAATTCCTTCCCCAAAGTTATTCCTTGAAAATATCCTACCCCTAGTTCATGAAGTGTTGAATTAGCAGGAAATACCATGAGCACTAAGTTTATAGAATATTTAGCAAATGTCTAGACATTACTGGCCACTAGGTTATATCAGTGTTAAAAGTGTATATGCTGTGGGATTCTGGATTTCCATGTATAAGAATCTGTCCTCTGGAATAGTGATGCTCCTACAGTGAAGACTATGCACAGTATGTGTGTAGAGTATATACTCACAGAGAGGATTATGGAGCAGCATGGTGCGATAGAGCAGCCTGTAGGCACATGCCTCCATGCATGCTTGAAGTGTGCTCAGTCCAAACAGTGAAATACTCTAAATCTAAAATGCACACTGAATTTCAGAGACTTACTCGAAAAGAAAAAATATAAAATATTCATGATTTTTACACTGATCACATATTGAAATTCTACTATTTCACATATATTGGGTTCAATAAAATACATTTTAAAAATTAATTTCTCCCATTCCTCTCATTTTTTTTAATGCAACTGCTTGAAAATTAGACCTCACATATAAGGCTCACATTACATTTCTATTGGCCATGCTGGAAAACAGGATATATACCCAGCTTTTATTGCAACTGCATGCAGATTTTATCTTTGTTTATTACAGCTAGACATTTTAAGCAAGTTAATTGTCCACCACAGTGAAAATTGTTAAACCAATCATAGCATACCCATACCATGAGATTCTTCAAAGTGAATAAGGGAAATGACATAGATTTATACATACAGACATGAAAAGTTATCTAAATTACAGCATCTGATGGAAAAACAACAATATCCCCAAACAGTATATAAGATGGGGTAGTGTTAATGGTAGAACTAGTCTGTTTTTTGCTAGCCTGATTAGGGTCCCCAGCTCATCTTTCCTGAGTCAGCAGTTCTCAAATTGACTGTGAAGAATCATGCAGGTGCTTACTTAAGATACAGGTTCCCTGGCTGCACCTGCAGAGATTCACCCTGAAAAGTGTCTGGTACCACTCAGGAAATCTGCAAGTTCATATGCTCCAAGAGGATCTTGGCAGAGACCAATTCCCCTCCTGCTCTGCTGAGCCAGCAGGGGCTCTCCTTCTGGAGCCTTCCCTGGCTAGACAGAGCTTTCCTTTCTCCTGGACCTGGTAACCAGGTAGAAGAGATAAACTGTCCTTTTCTTGCTGACCTAGCGGTCTTGCACATTTTATACCACCCTCTGCATCCGAGCTCTTTGCAGCTATAGGTCCCTTTTCCCAACTTTAAAACAGCACCTCAAAAGATTAACAGCCCTGATTGCACCCAAAATCGTTGCATTCTCTTCTATCTTTTTTTTTAAAGATTTTATTTTTTTCCTTTTTTTTCTCCTCAAAGCCCCCCAGTACATAGTTGTATATCCTTCATTGTGGGTCCTTCTAGTTGTGGCATGTGGGACGCTGCCTCAGTGTGGCTTGATGAGCAGTGCCATGTCCACGCCCAGGATTCGAACCAACGAAACACTGGGCCGCCTGCAGCGGAGCGCGCGAACTTAACCACTCGGCCACAGGGCCAGCCCCTCTTCTATCTCTCTTAATCTTGTTAATTTCCACCCATCCAGTTTACATCTCAGGTCTAATGTCACTGTCTCAGGGAAATCTACCCTCAGCACCCCTGGAGGAGATCAAATCAATTTGAAATGGAACTCCTATTTCCTGTATACGTTCTTCATAACACTCCAATTTGTAATAATATATGTAATAATGTAAATAATATGAGGTGTCTTTGGAACCCATACCGTTAAATACTGTGCTATACTGATTTTCATGAATGAAGATGACGATGATGAAAACAACGGTGGCAGCGAGGAATATAGAAATTTTTGAAGAATATGGTAATTGCATGGTGTCCAAATGTTTAAATACAGAGCTGCCAACATAACACCTGAAAGGACCTAATATTTGAAGGGAGCAGAACTTCAGCCAAAGGAAGGTCTTTCTAAAAAAATGATGCAAACACTCCTGCTTTCCTTTTATTATCTCTGCATTGAAGGTTCTTCTCAAACAAGGTCTTAAGCCATTTGCGAGGAAAGTAAATGGGTAAAACATTGTGTGGCAATAACCATGTCGCCAGGGCAGTGTCACTAAGGATACTTTCCTTTGCGTTGCCTTTTGCTTCATGGTGCTCTCTCCAGTTGTGAGGAGAACTCCACAGTGGAATGAACACCAAGCATCTGGTCAGGGATATGAAATGGTTAAACATTGACTCATCTCAGTCAACACTGGCTGTGAATAAAAGCAAGGCCAGTCTTTCCCTTCTGGCCTTAGATTACTTTCCTAAGGTGTTGATTGAAACCCAGCGCACACTGCTGCAGCAATTCACACAGAGTGGGAGCCGTTAATTGGCTGCTTTCAGGGCCGATTGGACATTTTCTGCTGACATGCTCCATATCTCATATGGTTAACTGTCTGCAGCACAGAGGCATGGGGTGCTGACTAGGGAGGGAGCAGAACTAGAAGTCTTGTGTGTTTTGATTATCAATATATTTGACAAGGAATTTAAGGTTTGTAGCTGGTGTGTGGCAGATGGCATGTGGAAGACGCGATTTCTTTTAGGTTGTCATATTTCTGTTGGAGCAGAGAGATTGAAAAAAAGAGAAGGAAAGCCTCAAAGATAACAAAGATGAAGTCAACCTAGATTGATTTATCTGGAAATGTGAGAGATTTTCTTACTGGCTTGTGAGCTCCTGAAGATAAAGGATTCTGTATGTCCATCTTTATATAATCCATAGGGTTTGTCTACCCAAATCCTTGCTCTAAGGCAGTACTCAATGCAAGGACTTCTAATTAAATCAATTCATATTTAATTCAGTCTAAAAAAAGACATACTTCGACATACTTTAAATAAATGCCTTAGATTTTCTTTTTCACAGGGAAAATTCAATGGTTATATAATTTGAGACTTTGAGCACAATGGATGTTGTGGCAAAAAAAATCAAAGTTTAAGTGGATTTGTCTAAAATGTGGGGCACATTTCAACCAAAAGTGTACGGTTTTGTCTCAGTGGCCATATCCACAGTCCAGCACTCTCCCTAAAATATACAACACCCTCTACAAACAAAATAATCCTTTCAGTAAAAGAATTCCATGGTCACACACACACACACACACACATACACGTGTTTAAGTTGCAAAGGGAGAGATTTGGGGCCTTGGCAATGAGGAATGAATGTGTATGTTACCGCGTCTTGGTCTTCAAAATGAGAAGGTTCCTAAATCCTTTCCATTTCTCCAAACATAGGACATTCCTATGGATATTTCATAAAACCAGTAGCCACAGAGTTTGTACCTTATTCAGACAAAAGGATGTGCATGACTCAGGTATTTATAAATTATAGTAGTAAAATAATAGGATGTTTTATCTGAAGAACTCTGCTCTGTTGAAAATAATCAAAGAACACTTTTAAGCCTCAATGCTTTAAGAATTAAACCAGATCTTCGTCATCTCTTCTGTCTCCTAAAAATGTAAACCAATTTGCACTTGATAGACAAATATATCTAGCAACTTTGAGACATGATGTCACATGTATTTTATAGCAAGTAAAGCTTCTGCAAATGCGAATGTTGAGTACGATGCTTTCTTTATGTAGGGAACCCCTAGGTTTTTTAATGCTGAAACTTACTATGCTCATTACACAGTGTACACCTGTAAACATTGACAGGTATATATTATATTTGTAAATATAATGACATAATTAATGTCAATTAAATTAGGTTAATTAGTAAAAACTATGAAAGAAATATGAAATTTCCACAGGAAATTCACTTACTGTTTTTGCTTGTATTTTGAGGGGACAGGCAGTGACAGCTTAAATGGTAAGTCCCAGAAGCAGTGCACGATGAGGACTGCAGGTGTTGTCAACTTTGGCAATACAGAAAGTCAACAACAGCCCGTATAAAAGAGAATGAAAGTGAGAGCAAGAGAGAAACGGGGCGGGGGGGGGGGGGGGAGTTAAAACATAGAAGTGAAATTAAGATTTCTTAATGGGAAGTGTCAACATGATCCCCTTCCCCAGTACTTTCAAGACCATCTAGAAGAAAAAGGAGGAAAGTTGTTGCAAATGCCACTATAGGCCAGCTGCTTCCAAACACCTCTCCTTGTTTAGTCCTCAAGGGAGCACTTCCAGTGAAATAATTTCGCTCCTCCTTTTCCAGGACATTGAAGCTAAAGAAAAGTTAAATAACTCATCCACAGTCATACAGATAAACTATAGTCGAACTGGCATCTGGATTCCTGCTTTTAGGTTTTTGTTTTATGTTTTCCAGGTATCTTCCCTCAAATTTAAACCAAAGTAGTCGACAGATTGAATGGATCAAAGATAATGGTGACCTTCAGGTCAAACATTTTAAAGTGCAGGTAGAATAATTTTATGTTCACGTAAGCAGTGGGCTCAGATTTTGCCATTCTCACAAATTAACTGTGATAAGGGATGCTTTCTGCTCAGTTGGTAACACCAGTGAGTGTTGAGAATTTGCACACACAGAAACTTGAATATTACCACAGTGTTGCCTTGTATCTCCATCAGCTCCTCTAACAAAACAACACACCAGACTACTTGCGCATATCTGGATCCTGATTTACAGCCTTCTCAGAAAATTCAGCAGCACGGGTGTTTTGTGGAGCATGAGTGAGCATGAGTGGAGTATAAGTGAGGGTACCAGGCTCGCCAAAGGGAATGAGAATGAAAAGCCATGAGTGAAACGTCTTTGGACGTTGCATGCAACTGATATCATATTTTATGCACTGACATGTTAGTTTCCCAGAGATACATTTTCAGAGAAACAAGGGTAGCCTCGAGATATCATAGAAATCATCCTCAAGAATTCAGCGTGTGAAGGAAGTGCCGCGGAGGATGCCAGTAAAACATTGGTGGCGGTACTCAAGTAGTCCATTAAGATAATGAAAATCCACTGCCCTCGGTTTCTATAAGCCACCGGCATTGCCAATGAGATGGAGGAAGGAAGGGGCATTTTAGCTCTAAAAGATCACTTCGCATTATCGGTTGCAATCTCGCCAAATGTAGCTTCTTTAACCTTCCGTTTCTCTCCATCACCTACTGATCTCGTGAGCTATGTCCCTCTCTGGAAGACTCTCTCCATTTCCTCATCCGAAAAACACTGGGGCCAGTAATCTTTGTTTTAACAAGCCTGCCAGATAATTCTGATGCTTACTCAGTTTGAGAACCACTGCATCAGGGCTCCCCATGGCAACCGGTAACAGATAACTTCCTGCTTCATGTGGTTGTTGTCAAGAGATAAAATAGGCAAAAGCCCTTTGTGAGAAGAAGCGCCTTTACCGGACTCATTAGTATTAACCGTATCAGCACAGCACAAAGAGTGGAAATAGCATGGCACCGATCTCCAGTTTAAGGATGCATTTGTGCCCATGAAAATGTTGATACTGTTGACTTTGTGGAACATCACTCAGATATTAGCTTTAGAGTTTATTTTACTACAACGCATCAGATACCGTGTTAAAAAAAAAAAAAAGAGAACTGTGTAACCACCAGCATAATCAAGATAGAGAATATTTTACTCATCCCCCAAAAGTCCCCGTAGGCAAATTATACCTCAGTAAAACTGACCTATCTGACATACCAGACATCCAAATGTACCAATAACATAATGTGATGTTGCTACAGGGTTTGCAAATAGAGCCCACAGAATAGAATCCATAGTTGAGGAACTCCTCTTATCATAGGTAATTCAGTTCAATGAATAATTATTGAGAACAAGTTGTCCACTAATCGCAAACCATATTCAAAACTAGTGTGAATGCATGCAACTCAAACAAAAATCCATGATAAAATTTGGTAAATAAAAAGCCTTAGGTCACTCCCATGCACAAACATAAATATTCATATTTTCTACCCCATATCATTATAATAATATATTTAAATATAATTACAATACCCAGCCCCAGCAGTGATGTGTTGACTGCTAAGGGCTCACATAGAAGATGCCCCCTCCCTGGAGAATTGTCCTTGGCCAACCAGAGCCAAACAATCAGGAGGTTACACCACCCCCAATCCAGGGGTAGCCTATAAATAACCACCAACTGGTTGCTATAGAGGCAAATGGTCATTTGCCTCCAGGTGGGACTAATTTGATGGTGTAACTTAAACTCTACCAATGTGTAGACCCTGGGCAAGTAACAGCCAATGAATCAAAACTCTGCAGCTGGGGCCAGTAATCTTCGTTTTAACAAGCCTGCCAGATAATTCTGATGCTTACTCAGTTTGAGAACTGCTGCGTCAGGGATCCCCATGGCAACAAATAACAGATGATCTGAGATATGATTACATCTTCGCTTCGCTTTTCTCCTGCCCTACTCCACTTCTCTCACTCTCTTCTGAGAGTCCGTCCTCAGTCTTTGCGCAAGGATCCCCATCTCAGCTTCCCC
Source organism: Equus caballus (assembly GCF_041296265.1). Classification (NCBI taxonomy): domain Eukaryota; kingdom Metazoa; phylum Chordata; class Mammalia; order Perissodactyla; family Equidae; genus Equus; species Equus caballus. The sequence goes on along the minus strand of NC_091715.1, from coordinate 3,282,474 downwards.
CTCTAGGAGACTGAGGAGACTGGATGATGGTGGCTATAAGCAATGTTTTTTCCAGGCATCTGTGGGCCTGGAACTTCAGCAAGGATGTACCAGAGTCACGGCATTGAACAGATTCCTTATTTCACTGAAGTGCTTCTATAAATAGGAAGATGGGTTGAGTAGAAAATGTAAATTATTTGACATCTCCATAAATGAAAACGATGTATCATCAAGGATGCCAAAACTGTCCCCCGGCACTGGCCTCCTGATTTGTCTTTCTTCCTGAAATCTCTCCCCACCCCACTCCCTCCTCCAAACTGCTCCAAGTATGAATACTGTAGCAATTCTCCTGGGACATTCTTCTGGCCACAGCTATTAATCATCAATGTCCAATAGCTGCAAAATGCCAGGACCGGGGTTTGAAACCCACACCCTGCAACACTGGGTCAGGTTATGTGTTTTTAAATCACAAACAGTTCAAATTCTCTCCTTCTGAGATATCAATTGATTTTTGACTCCTTTATCCATCCCTCCCCATTCCAATATCAAATCAACTCGCATTTCAAACCATAGCTTAAATGCTTCTCTCTAGGACTCCTTCAGTAATCCTTCAGATCCTAGTTAATGCCAGCTCTCCTCTTGAGCATCCTTCTACATTTCCTTTCTTCCTTCTTTTATTTCTTCCTTCCTCTATTCCTTCTTTCTTTCCTTCCTACCTCCCTCTCTTCTTTCCATTCTTATTTCCTGATTTCTTACCAGTTTTATTAAACATCTACTGTGCAACAGGCTTTGGGGTTGAAAAAATAAGACTTTCCATCAAGGAAGTCACACGCAATGGAGAAATATGCATGATGAGCTAATTACAATATTTAATACTCAGTAGTTTTCAGCTTTATTCTAACAGTTGGAACATACTGTATTTTATTACTTTTATACCGCTCCATCGTTGATTTCAAAGCATTTTCTTACTCTTCTTAGTATTCACAACAGGCCCCAGCTCTGTTTACTCTGTTCACTCCAGGCTGTTTGCTCTAATATTTCTTCAGGTGAAATATATCGAATTGAAGTCACACAGCCTGATGCCTGCCTTTTTATATGAAAACAGCAAATTGTATATGTCTGATACAGCCTCTACAACTTTCATATCTAAATAATTGCAATTCAATGCATTTAGGGTAATGAGTTGTATAAATATATCAAAGCTATGCTAAAATAGGGAGAAAGTGGTACTCACAAAGTGGGTACAGCTCCTAGAGGGTATTGTTAATGTCTCAAGAAGATTCATGTTCTTCATGACATCGCCACCTCTGAGCACCTTTCCGTTTGCAAGAGTCTAGTAGGTTAATTTCTCATCCTGAGGAAATTGCTCTAATTTGTATCAACTGTCTTTAGCTTCCTCCAAGAAAGTCATGGTAGGCAATCATCAACAGAGCAATCACCTGTGGGTGTCTTCCTGCAAGTGCAGGTGTGTTGTAGGACCACATGATGCCCTGCCTTTTCAGAGAATCAAAGGATTAATACACTATGGTGTGCTGGAAAGAACACAGTACGTAAGAGAAGGAAACCTAGAGATGGATTGTAGTTTTAACGTATGGTAAGCCCTGAGTTAAAACAAATTCCTCTCTTTGGACTTCAGATTTGTCATCATAGTAAAATCATAAATACTGTCTACCTCACAGACCTGTTTAAGAATCAAATGTAAGATGTTACTCAATATAAAACTTTTTATTTTGAATTTAAAAGGGTACATTGAATTAAATGCAAATATTCTGCCTCCATTAATATAGCATTCCAAAGTAATAAAGAAATCCCATAGACAAAAATTGCTAAAACTAATCAAATTAAATCAAAAGTATAGTCATTGTAGTGCTCTACTCACAAACAGCATCTTTTTTTTTTTTTTTAAAGATTGGCACCTGGGCTAACAACTGTTGCCAATCTTTTTTTTTTCTGCTTTGTCTCCCCAACAACCACTGACATTTCTCTTCCAGAGTTTTGCCTTTTCCAGAATGTCACACAAAAGAAATCATACATTGTTTGCTTTTTTAACCCTCTTTTGCTGAGTACATATTTTTTAAGATTAATCCAAATTGTTATATATATCAGTAGTTTGCTCCTTTGTCTGTTGAGGAATGTTCCCTAGAAAGGACATACCACTGCAGGCAAGGAAAAATCATTTTCCCTCTATCCTTCCAGGTTCTTGGCTGAGACCCCTGTCATAAAAGACAGATTAACAAGGCAAAAAACCTAGAAGTTTGTTAAGAAGTATACCTCCCGTATAAATGGGAGATACTGATACTGGCTCAACACAAGGTTTACAAAAGGGAAGCCATATTGTAATTTTGAATGACCTCTGATTAACTAACCCCACTGAACGTGTGCCCTCCAGGAGATCTACCTGCTCTATAGATTTTATGGCCCCTGCTTGTGTATGTACCTCCCAGCTGCGGTAAGATGATAACTTTGTTCTTTGGAGTTCTTTAGGAATATGATGACCCCCAGACAGAGAGGCTATGCTGATAGCCATCATCAATGACAACAGCAAGATCTGGTGTGGTAGCTCCTTGTCTGTGACAACAAAGGGTCAACGTTCCTAACCCTCTCCCCTAAACCCTCTGGCCTATACAACTACCTCAAGATTCTGTGCGTTCCTTAAGTTGATTCTTTAGGATGCTAGTCTACCATCTTCCAATTTGCTAGCTTATCACTTAGTAAATGCCCTTTCTCTGCCACCATCTTGCCTCTTGATAGATTGGCTTTTATTTGGTGGCAAGCAGATCTCACCCATTCAGGTGGTAACAGTACCCAGGAAAACTGAGTAAAACTCTCCAAAATGACCCAAACACTGTCTTAAATAACATCTTCAGCTAAAGACAAAAGAAAGATGTTGTGGGGGTAAGGGAGGAGGCCAGTTATCAGAGGTAACCAGGAAAAGTTCAGTAAATAAGAGTAAGGTTGTTAAGCAGATTTAAGTCAGGGCTCCTTCTCCATTGATAAGATTCTCTTGCGATTTAGGGTCATCCTTCTCTTCCTGGTACGGAGAAGGAAACACACTTACAAATGGAGATTTCCCTTATAAATGCACATATCTGTTACAAAAAGGCAACTTCTACTCAGTTTTCAGAGCTTCTCCTGTGTCTGCTCTTTCTTAAAAATAAACAGCTCAAAATAATCCTTATGCCAAAGAGGCATATTTGGGGGTGACATGCTCTGCTTCCCTTGACCACAATTTGGTTATCCATTTACAAGTTAGTGGACTTTTGGATTGTTTCCCATTTTTGCTGATTGTAAATAAACTTGACAGAAACATTCATACTGAGGTCTCTATGCACAGATGTTTTCTGTTCTGTTGGTTGAATTCCTGAAGTGAGATTGCTGATTGAATGGTAACTATGTTTTAAATTGTGCAAGAAATTGCCAAATTGTTTTTTTAAAGTGGTTATAACAGTTTGCATCTCTACCAGCAATGCGAGATAATTCCACTTTACCCATATCCTCATCAACACTTGGCATTGTCAGCTTTTTTTTGTCCCTGTAGCTATTCTAATAGATGTGTACTGTAAACTAACAGGGTTTTAACTTGTAAATCCCTAATGTTGGAGGGTTTTTTGTTTCTTTATTGTCTATCCAAATATCTTCTTTGTAAAGTGTCTGTTCAAATACTATGTTGTTTGATTTTGGGTTAATTATATGTTTCCTTATTATTGCATTGCAAAAGTTCTTTGTATACTCTATATAAGACTCTTTTATCAGCCTTATGTTTTGCAAATAGTTACCCAACTCTGGGGCCTGTCTTTTCTTTTTCGTCACAGTGTGCTTTAAAAAGAAGTTTTTAATTTTGATAAATTTCAATAGTCAATTTTATCTTTTATGGTCCATCATTTTTTGTCTTCTAAGAAATGTTTGCTTAGAACAAATCATAAAATTAGTCTCCTAAATTTTCTTCTAAAAGTTTTATTTTAAGGTTTTCATTTCAATCTATAACACATATCAAGTTAATTTTTAATATGGCCTAAGAAATTGTGGGGGATCAGAATTTGCTACCTCAAAATGTGTCTCTTTGGCTCAATTATTTTTAAGAAGAAAAGATTCAGAAAGAAACTTTGACCTTCTCCCCTAACTACCTAAAAGAATTTAAGATAAAAGGCCTGTCCCAGGAGGGAGCTATCACCAACTCTGATGTGATAGACAGGAAGGCACCAAGCAAGGACCACTTTTTTTATTATTTTTTTTTTATTTGCAGTAACATTGGATTATAACAATATATATCTTTCAGATGTACATCGTAATATATTTCGAATTCTGAGTAGATTACATCATGTTCACCACCCAAAAACTAATTATAGTCCGTCCCCCAACCCTTCCCCTGTGGTGACCACCAATCCAATCTCCATTGAAAATGAAAAGACAACCTAGCAATTGGGAGAAGATATTCGCAAACCATATATCAGATAAGGGGTTAATATCCAAAATATACAAAGAACTAATACAGCTCAACAACAAGAAAACCAACAACCTAATTAAAAAATGGGCAAAAGATCTGAACAGAGATTTCTCCAAAGAAGATATACGGATGGCCAACAGGCATATGAAAAGATGCTCAACATCATTAGCTTTCCGGGAAATGAAAATCAAAACTACAATGAGGTATCACCTCACTATGGTCAGAATGGCTATAATTAACAAGACAGGAAACAACAAGTGTTGGAGAGGATGTGGAGAGAAGGGAACCCTCGTACACTGCTGGTGGGAGTGCAAACTGGTGCAGCCACTATGGAAAGCAGTGTGGAGTATCCTCAGAAAATTAAGAATAGATCTACCATATGATCCAGCCATTCCACTGCTGGGTATTTATCCAAAAAACATGAAAACGCAAAGGCATGAAGATACATGCACCCCTATGTTCATTGCAGAATTATACACAATAGCCAAGATTTGGAAGCAACCCAGGTGCCCATCAAGAGATGAATGGATAAAGAAGATGTGGTATGTATACACAATGGAATACTACTCAGCCGTAAGAAATGAGGAAATCCGGCCATTTGTGACAACATGGCTGGTCCTTGAGGGTATTATGCTGAGTGAAATAAGTCAGAGGGAGAAGGACCATTTTTATCAAAGTTCTCTTTTGAGTCCCATAGTCTATAGATGGCTCAGCAAACATTTGTTTACCAAACATTTGCTTTTCCATCTCCCTGTGAATTGCCTTCCTCTCTTTTGAAATCCCAAACCACTACCCACAACATCCTCCTTTGCCTTTAGCTAAAGGTTTTTAACGTGGTGGCTTCAGTCATTTTGGTGAGTTACTCAGTTTTCCTGGGTTTCTCCCCTGTATACCTGCTATTAAACTTTCTTTGATTTTCTCCTGTTATTCTGTCTCATGTCAAATTAATTCTTAGACCAGCCAGAAGGATCTAGAGGGTAGAGGAATAGTTCTTCCTCCCCTACAAAATGCATTGAGTTTTTGGGGGTATTTCTTTGCATATGAATGTGCAATTATTCCAGTACCAGTTGTTGAAGGCTATCATCTCTATTGTATTACTTTGACACTTGCATCAAAAATCAATTTATATACGAGTCTATTTCTTGATGCTCAAATCTTCTCCAATAATCTGTCTATCCTTTTGTCAATATTCCACTCTATCGAATACTGTAGTTTTAAAGTAAATCATGTAATCAAATAGTATGAGTTTCCCAGCTTTTGTGTTCCTATTTTTCAAAATTGTTTTGATTACCCTTGTTTCGCTGCTTTCACATATAAATTTTAGGAGCAGCTGTCAGTTTCTCCAAAGGTCTTCTTGTGAATTGTTGGGGATTGTGTTAAAACCAGAGCTCAATTTGAGGAGAACTGACTTCTGCCCAATAGTCTTCTCTGATTTTGATTCCAGTATTCCAGTATTTTGATTCCAGTATACAAATCTTGAACACTATTTTGTTGGCTCTATGCCTTAATAGTTCATGTTTAGTAAGTGATATTTTTCTTTAAATTTTAATTTCCAGTCATTCATTGTTAGTATATACAAATGCAATTGGATTTTGCATATTGATCTTATAGCCAATTTAATTGATAAACTCATTCGTTTTTGAGAGCACTTAGAATTATCTATGTAGACAAAAATGTCTTCTGCAAAGTAAGGCAGGTTTTTTTCTTCCTGTTCAGTCTGCATGCCTTTTATTTATTTATTTATTTTCTGGAACATTGTACTGTCTAGGACTTCCAATTAACTTTGAAGAGAAGAGCTGAACAAAGATACTCACCTGTTTCTGAATTTAGGGGGGAAACCTTCAGGCATTCACCATTAACATATATGGCTGTAGATTTTTCTTAGATGCTTTTCCTACAGTTTGAGTAAGGCCTCTTGTGTTCCTCGTTTGCTGAGAGTTTTTATCAGGATTGAATATTGGATTTTATGAAATGCTTTCTCTAATTCTCTCTTAAAAATTATAAATTTTAGGTTTTACTTTTATTATTTTGAATTTTGAGCTATTCTTGCATGCCTTAAAAAACGTTTAATCATGATGTATTAGCATTTATGTGTATGACTGGATTTATATTTATGAATCCATAATTAACAATTTTTATATCTATGGTCGTGAGGGATATCATGTGTGGATTTCTTTGCTTAGAATACCTTTGTTTCCCTTTGTTATCATTGCAATCCAGGCCTCCTAGAATAACCTGGAAAGTATTCCTCTTTCTATACTTTTTGTCATAGTTAGTGTAGCATTGGAATGTTTTTTCATTAAATATTTGATAGAACACTCCAGTAAGGCAAATTTTGCCTGGAGTTTTTTTTTTTTTTTTTTTTAAGATTTTATTTTTTCCTTTTTCTCCCCAAAGCCCCCCAATACATAGTTGTATATTCTTCATTGTGGGTCCTTCTAGTTGTAGCATGTGGGACGCTGCCTCAGCATGGTTTGATGAGCAGTGCCATGTCCGTGCCCAGGATTCGAACCGACGAAACACTGGGCCGCCTGCAGCGGAGTGCACAGACTTAACCACTCGGCCACGGGGCCAGCCCCCTGGAGTTTTTTTATTAGAACGATTTTAGCCATGAATTCAGTTTTTTAAATAAACATAAGATATTCACATTATGTTTTTCTCTTTGAGTGAGTATTGGTAGTTTATGTATTTGAAGGAATGTGTCCATTTCATCAAAGTTATCCAGCATATTGGTATAACGTTGATCATAACATACCCTTATACCATGGAGTGCTGTCTTTATTGATGTCCATTGGCTTATTTTTGTTACTGGTAATTTGTGTTCTGTCTGTCTTTCTGACTAGAAATTTGTTAGTTGTTCATTCCAGTATAACAGCTTTTCATTCTGGTTTTCTCTATTAGTTTCCTTTTTTCATTTTTTTGGTGATGAAGATTGGCCCTGAGCTAACATCTGTTGCCAATCTTCCTCGTTTTTTTCTCCCCCAAACCCCAGTGCATAGTTGTATATCCTAGTTGTAAGTACTTCTAGTTCTTCTAGTGGGATGCCACCACAGCATTGCTTGATGAGTGGTGTGTAGGTCCATGCTCAGGATCCTAACCCCGCCAAAGTGGAGGGCATGTACTTAACCACGTGGCCACAAGACATGCCCCCTATTTTCCTTTTTCAAATGCAGTGATTTTTGCTCTTTATTCTTTCTTTCTTCTGCTTGCTTTGGTGGAAGTTTTAAGTATTAATTCATAATCTTTATTGTTTCCCAATGTAAGCATTTAATGCTTTGTATTTCCCTCCAAGCACTGCCTTAGCTGCATCTCATAAATTTTTATGTATTTTGTTTTCATTCTCACTCAATTCAAAACATTTCCTAAATTCCACTGTGACTACCTCTATGACTCACGGGTTATTTTGAAATGTGTTGCTTAATTGTCAAGTACTTAGAATTTTTCCAGACATATATTTTCTTTTTAATTCCTAATTAAATTCTTTTTTCCCCCAGCTTTATTCTAATTAAATTCTATTGTGGTCATAAAATATATTTGCATGATTTTAATTCTTTTAAATCTGTTGATGTTTGTTTTATGGTCCAGAATATCAATTATATTTGTGAATATTTCATTTTTACTCAAAAAAATGTGCATTTTTGTGTTGGACGTTGTGTCTGTACATGTTAATTGTGTCATATAGGTTCATCACCTTGTTTATGTTTGTCGTATTGATACTGAGATTTTGTCTGTTTTTTTCTGTCTAGTTCTAAAAGTGAAGTATTAAAAATTCCAATTATAATTTTGGATTTGTTTATCTTTTCCTTCCAATCTGTCAGATTTCACTTCATGTATTAGAAGCCCAGTTTTTAGAGGCATAAAAATTAAGGATCTTTATATTTTTTGTGAGTTGACTCCTTTATAGTCACATGATATCCTTCTTTATCCCTTGTATTATTTCTTGCTCTGAAGTACACATTTTACGATATCCGTATAGCCAGTCCAGCTTTGTTTCAGTATTTGCATGATATAATTTTTCCCATTTTGTTTTTTTACTGTGAGTTATTATGTGTCTTCATTTTTAATATAGACTTCTTGTAGTCAGTGCATGTCAGTTTTTAATCCAATCTGATAATTTCTGCTTTGGAAGCAGAGTAATTAGATCATTTATATTTATTAAGATTTTATTGAAGTGATTAGAGTCAATTTACCACTATGCTCTTTGTATTCTGTTTGTTCCATCTATTCTTTGTTTATCTTTTTCTATTTGCTGGAATGTGGGTGATTCCTGGAGCTTGATGCTAAGAAATAGAACATGGAAAATGTAAGGGGCTAGGACTTTCTTGATTATATTATGTTATAAAAGTCTCAGACTTATTAGAAAGGCTTGTTAGTGTCTCTGTTTCTCTCTCTCTCTTTCTCTCCATTGCCAGCTTTGAAGAATCAAACTGCCATAAGTTCAAGACCTGTAAGAAAATGAATTTTTCTGACAATTCAAGTGAGTACATTAAGGAAGTGGATCCTTCCCCACTCAAACCTTCAGATGAGAATGCAATCCTAGCCAACACCCAGATTGCAGCCTTGAAGATGTCCCAGCTGTGATGTGCCCAAACTCCTGTATCAGAGAGACTGAGAGATAATAATTGTGTATTGTTTTAAGCTGATACATTTATGGTAATTTGTTATGCAGCATAAAAAACCTAATACATCTGTCTAGGAACTCTCATTAATTGGTAAAGATCCATGTCTGGTATCAAACATGTTTTGTCTACATATCTCTGGTAGATTCAAAATAAGATTTTTTTTTTTAGTGTTGCTGGCTTTTCCTGATTATTTGCATCAGAGAGACACCCCTTCTACCTCCCTACATCAAAGGTTGAAGCAGAAAATCTTATCATTTTAATGCCTTCTATTCTCTTTCTTTTCCTCATGGGGTTAATTGTAAGATAACCTTTCTTACTATCACATTTGATCACCGTATAGAATCCTGGAAATCCATAAGGAGAGGAAAATTTAGCAGTAACTTATTTCTACCTTCAACCTATGCCTCATTCCATATACACTTTTACATCCCAGCATCCCATATGGTGACTTGAACATGGTGTATGTTTGTGGGGCTGGGTATTCTGGATAAGCCTCTCATGGAACCCCTCTAGTGACAGAACACTCTTCCTCCAGAGGCAGATACAACCATTGATTTCCATGTTTTGTTTTAAAAAGCATTTATCTGCTGCTTCTATGCATCAGCCATACAAGTGTGGTGAAAGGTTTTGTGTGGTGGTGAGTCTTGAACAAATCAAGCAAAGTAATGCAGCTAAAGAAAAAGGCAGTACCTGAAAATGCTGTGTTACTTCTTCCCTCCAACCCTATCCAGAACAGAGAGAAAGAGGAGGAGAAAAGAGATAGCTACACATGTCATACTGATATTAGCAAGAGGAAGAGTCTTGTGTGTCTTCACCCAGAATTTTAGCCTTATTATCTCCTCTAGGCCACAATAGTATCCATGAGGCTATATTTCATATTCTCAATTTACGGATAAAGACACAATCTAATTGAGACAAGGAATAATGTATAATTTGGCCAATATTATAAAGTTACTAAGGTGTAAAGAATTCTTCAAACACAGCTTGTCCTCCTAACTTCCAGCATATATTACTTCCAAATGTGAGGACCACAGGGGCATCTCCCTGGAAATACACCTTAGTAATTTCCTCATCTTTAGTTGCCTAAGAGAAGGCTTTGTATATTTTCCTGGTCCACTGAAAACCCAGGAGACAGTTTCTTCCCCTTAACTCTCCCATGAGATTCTCCTCCTTACTCTTGTTTATCTTCTAGGTGCACCTTGATGTGTGATTCTTTCTATTACAAAAGATGTTTACTCCAGATGTCATTTTAACTTTAATTCATTCATTGCTTTTAAAACATCTTTATGTTAAAGGACATGCACTAGTCACACGGCACCCAGCCTTAACTATCCTCACAATTTATTCCAATAGTATTCAAATCACACTCTATATATGCTTTTGCACATGAGTATTTTTCTTAATCTCCCCATACCTCATTTCCCAAGGTCGTCCACATAAAAGGAGATTTATAATTCTTTCAGGAAAATTGAATAGGTAAGATGACCTTTCTAGGAGAGCTATGGGGAAGATTTTAAGCATTTTATTTCTTAAAAGACTTGAAGAATGCAGCAACTTATGGAGCAAAAGACTTTTTCATCAGATCATGCACTATATCTGTTTATTGAATTTCTATTTTCTTAATAATGATGATATTATTAAAATACTAAAATTGATTCTATAAATCTGCTTTTACCTAGAAAGAAATAATTGTTTTAGCTTATCTAAAGGCTTGTTTTACACTGTTAATATTATATATGTTTATAATACACTGTAAATAACATACACTATATATAAAATACTCTATGTATGTAATTGTAATATAGTATAGTATGAATGAACATTTGGTAGTTGGTTTTATGTTGAAGTTTGTGATCATCTATAAACAACAAAGTTGGCTTTTAAGATAACTGCTAAGAGCAAAAAGCATTTCATGGAACTTAATGGAGCTCCATATATAGCTAATTCATCTCTAATTTTAAACATAGCAACGTTATGTTTTAACACTTTTAACTAGAAATTTTATAAGTGCCAATGATATAAGCAGTATAAATTTCTTCACAAATGTCCAAGAAGATGCACTTTGTAAAGTTATTTTATCTATATAGTATCATGCTTTTGAATTGGATCTGTACATTGTAGTGTTCTCCTAAAATATCCACTGTGCAAACCTTGGCTTATTTTTTGCAAACTCACATTTGTATTTTGCAAGGTTAACATTGAATGTTTTTATCTAGGGTTTTGCAATGCTGATATTGGATTTTGCATGTTATTATATTTTCCTGGCAATCCTAGAATACTGTTAACTCAGTTGAAGAGTTACAAGTGATTTAGTAATGCATGCTATGTATAAAATTCTCTTCCCTAAGTTATAAGGATAATGTTGAAAAGCAATATACATTTTGGAAAATGCAAAATAGGGAAATTTTAGGTGTAAGGATTGACTTTATTCTTAATGTTTTAAGCTAGTAGAAGTCATTAATGATTTTTGTCCTATAAACATTTATTTCCTTTGCAAATGAGTATGATGTTTGGATGAAATTATACAATTAGCCTATGTCTCAATTCACGTTTTATGTTTCATATTGGTATAATTATTTCAATTTTTAATTAAGGGTGTTACAAAAGTGTAGAGATGTTAATCCACTTTGGCCATGCTGGATGCAAGCCTGGCTTCCAGGTATCAAAGTTAAGCAATTTATACGTTAGTTTCAGAGCAAATGAGGACATTAGCAGTTTAATGAAATCTCAAGACCCCATGTTCCTTTAGTCAGACTAGTCGGGAAAAGCACTATATGTCTCTTAGAAGAACATTTCTAATCTTAAAAGATTTCACAGCTCAGAATTCCCAATGCATATCTCCTGGCAGTAGTTTAACTTTTTGAACCCAATTTGGGAGGTAATGATTCACATCTCCCAATCCAGGTGTATAGACTCTGGTAGGCAGAGACGCATTCTTCCACTGGCCATGTTGGATGCTAGTCACTGGATATCATTCAGTTGATACAGGAGAGGGGGATGGCTTCCTGTGTCGACCAAGATGTGATTATATGTTAGACAGAAAAGTGTCTCCCCTTTAAATATATTAACATCCTAATCCCTGGAACCTGTGCATAAATTATGTCAGATGACAAAGGAGAATTAAGGTTCAAGGTGAAATTAAGGTATCTAACCACTTGACTTTAAGAAAGGATGTTATCTTGGATTATCTGGTTGCACCCAATGTAATTGCAAGTGTCTTTAAATGTGGGAGACGGAATCAAAGAGCACCATGGAAAGGCAATGTGAGACAGACTCAGCCCAAAGTGGCTGGCTTTGCAAACAGAGGAAGGGGCCATGAGCCAAGTAATGCAGCAGTGTCTAGAAGCTGGAAAGGCCAGGAAACAAATTCTCCCATAGAGCCTACAAATGGAGTTGTAAGATAACATTTTTGTTGTAAGCTACTCAGTTTTCAGTAATTTGTTACAATAGCAAGAAACCCAATACAGGGCAGATGATAGATTTACTGAGAGGAGTAATTGGAGGTTTTCTTTAGGTTGTCTCTGATTTTCCTAAAGTCATCACCTGAGAAGAAGGAGTTGGAGGTAGCTGTTAAGGGTGTCAATGTGAGAAGCCTGAAGCAGTCATCTTGGAGAACAGGAGAAACATGGTAGCTTTGTCTGGCAGTACTAGGATTCCATTTACATTTAATGAACCTAAATTTAATTTTCTCTCTGAATGTACAATAAACAATGGTTCCATTGAGCAATAGCTTTTCAACCAAACATGTTAAAAATGTATTTTTGCAAAATTATATACAAGCAGACTAAGAAAATTCAAAGCCAACATCCTTATAAGAAGAGAGTCTCCAACAATATAATATAATAAATTGTTTTCCCTAGAGCCAGAACAATGCCATGAAATGTTTTAATATGTGGAATTATACATTATGAAGTATTAATTAGGAGGAGTGGAAAGGTTTCTGCTTAGGACATTTTTAATTTTTCTCATATTTCCATGATGGTTTCACTAACATAATAAAATGTTACCTTACCATATGGGCAATGAAAGTCAGTCAACAGTGATTACTGGGATTTAATTATAATGACTGTGGGATTCAATAACTATAATTCACAAGAGAGGCAGCAGTTCTACCAGCTGTGAATTTTCATCTAAAGGTCTAGTTACTTTAGAACCCAGATTCTAGAAATATTTTCATATTAATACACTTGTACTGTGATTGATATGACATGCTATAAATGACACACAGTGTGGGCCCTTAGGGGTAGAATATTTCCTGTTTTGATACTGAAAAAAAGAAGTTGTTCCAAATTGTTTAGATAAACATTTATTTTAAATGTATTATTCTTTTATAGTAACTCTTTATCAAATATTGTGCATAACTTAAGGAGTTTGGAATATAGACTATGGATTTACATCATTTACGTCCATTGAGATTTAAGTTATTTAATGATCATAGAGTATATATTTGCATTATTAAATAAAAAATACTTAAGGTTTTATGTATTTTGTACAGGTCTTCTCCAAGTTACCATTAAGTGAAATTAAAACTGAAAATATCTAATTCATATATAAAATCAGGGTATAAAAAAATCATCTTTTTTTCACTATCTGAAAATCAATCTCTTTCTCTCATTCTAATATACAGAAGTTCCTTAAAAATACTGATAAAACCTCCAAATCCCAATGACATTGGTATATGTTGTTCATAATTTGGTTACTTATGTACCACTAAATACTGTGTCAAGAATCTATAAGGACGTCAGCATCATGGCAGAATGAGCTCTCCCCTTGAACTCTCCCCTCTAAAATACAACCAAGAGGACACTCATACACCAACAGAGGACATTCACACAACACAAAAGATGTCTGACAGACCCATGCAACCTTATGTCTGAAGGTGGTGGGGCTGGATCCTCCAGAGGTAGTGGAAGCTCATAAGGGGGACTTTTCTCTTCCTAATGGCAGCCAGTAGCCTCAGGACAATGCATGGCTTTGAGAGGAAAGCGGGGTGGGGTGGCCCTCCACAGTAACGCCATTGCTCTCTGAGTTCCCTCACAGCCTGAGGGAAAACTCCACATATAGAGGAGACAGAGCTGTTGTGATGGTGTCTCCATCAAACTAGCACACCAGGAGAGCAGTTGATGAGGCCCCAGGGAGAACAACGTGGGATTGCACAGGAGAAAGAGAGTGCCCCTTCCCCTTCCAGGCAGATCGGCAGGAGCTCTTCAGAGACAGAGGCAGTGGCTGGGAGAGGCCTGCAGGTGTAAGAAAATACCCCTTCCCTTGCCCAGCACTCCAGCTCCATGATGGCCCAGAGCACCATGAAGAGAGAGAGGCAGGGGCTGGGGGAGCTGTGCAATTGCTCAGAACACCACACAGAGAGAAAAGCAGCAGTTGGGGAAGGCATGTAGGTGTAAGAAAATGCCCCTTCCCCTGCCCAGCATTCCAGCCATGCAATTGCCCAGAGTGCCATGAATTGAGAAAAGCAGCAGCTGGGGGAGGCATGCAGGCACTCCAGCCCTGCAGTTGGCCAGAGTGCTACACAGAGAGAAAAGCAGTGGATGGTGGAAGCACAGGTGAAAGACAGCACTCCTCCCTCTGCTCAGGCTCCAGATCTGCCATCAGCCAGAGCATCACACAGAGAAAAAAGGAGTTAGTGGCTGAAGCTGGGGAACTGCAGATCGTGCTGGGCCCAGAATGCAAAGTGCCTGATCCCCACCATTGGCAGCAGGTGGAAGCTGTGACCAGATAATAACACTAGGTGGAGGCAAAAATCCACACTGTCAAGTGGTATGAAAAAGTATATTAAATCTCCAGACCAGAAGGAAAGTGACAAGTACCCAGAAACCAACCCTGAAGGCACAGAAATTCATAACCTAAATGACAAATAATTCAAAATAGCTATCATAAAAAACCTCAATGAGTTATGAGAAAATGCAGAAAGACAAATCAAGGAATTCAGGAACTTCTTCACAAAAGAGATTGAAACTATAAAGAAGAACCAATCAGAATTGTTGGAGATGAAAAACACAATGGATGAGATAAAGAAAAATATGGATTCCCTAAACAACAGAGCTGACATTATGGAGGACCGAATTAGCAACTTAGAGACCAGAAATATGGAAATGCTTCAGATGGAGAAGAAGAGAGAACTAAGACTAAAAAGAAAAGAAGAAACTCTCAGAGAAATATTTGATTCAATTAGGAAATGCAATATAAGGGTTATAGGTATTCAAGAGGGGGAAGAGAAGGAAAATGGAACAACAAGCTTGTTCAAAGAAATATTAGCTGAGAACTTCCCAAACCTGTGGAAAGAGCTGGAAATACAAGTAAATGAAACCAATAGATCTCCTAATTACATTAGGTGTAAAAAGACATACCATAAGGTATATATTTATAAAGTGGGCAAAAGTCAACGACAAAGGAAAAATCCTAAAGGCAGCAAGGCAGAAGGAAATAACTTACAAATGAACCCCTATCAGGCTTTCAGTGGATTTCTCAGCAGAAACCTTAAGGCTAGGAGAGAGTGGAATGATACATTCAAAATTCTGAAAGACAAAAACTTCCAGCTAAAAATACTCTATCCAGCAAAAATATCCCTCAGATATCATGGAGAAATAAAAACTTTCCCAGATAAACAAAAGCTAAGGGAGTTCATTGCCACAAGAACCCCCCTACCGGAAATCCTTAAGAAGGCCCTCATACCTGAAAAAACAAGTAGGAAAGGAGCTATAAAGCCCTGATCAAGGAGATGAATAGATAGATAATAATCAGAAAATAGCAGCTCTCTATCAGATACGGTTAGTAAACATTTAACTTTAACATTAAGGATAAAGAGAAGGAAAACACCAAAGTAAAAATAATCTCATCATTTTAACCACAAACTCACAATACAAGACAGAATAAGATATGACAAAAATAATTTAGAAGAGGAAGAGCAGTTCTTGGTTTGTGCTGGAATCCTATGCCTATGACTTTCCCAGACATCCTCTGAAATCTAGGTGGAGCCAGCCACATCCCCAGAGCTTTTTTGGATGCGGCTCATGCTGCTCCTGGGCCTACTGGAGCCACATCTGGGGCAGCCAAGAAGTGTGGCCTCATTCTTCCCTCCCCTTCTCTCTATGCCCTTGCACTCTGGGCTCATGATGGGGGAGACCACCTGGATGATCTCTAAATTGCCTTCTTAGTCATTTTTCCATTGTCTTGGACAATAGCTCCTAGCTTCTGTTTAGATAGCTGACTAATCTCCTCCTCAGAGGGTCCTTTGTCCACATCCTTGTTCTCTCCTCAATAGACTTTCTCATTCCTTTTACCATGGATGAGCTGAGAATTTTCCAAATCTGTAAGTTCTGTTTCCTGTGTGATGAACAGTTTCTTATTTAAATCATTTCTCTATTCTTATATTTTATTATAAATAGTTAAGAGGAATCCGGCTGTTCTTTCAACACATTGTTTAGAAATAGCTTCAGCTAAATATCCAATTTCATCACTCACAAACTTTACTTTTCACAAAACGCTAAGGCATGAACAACTCAGCCAAGTACTTTGCCACTTTTCTAACAAGGATGGCCTTTCCTCCATTGCCCAACAACATTTCCTCATTTCCGTTTGAGATCTCATCAGAATGGCCTTTACCTTCCATTTTCCTACTAACATTCTCTTCAAGACTACTTAGATATTCTTTAAGAAGATTGAGGCTTTCTCTATAGTTCTCTTTTCTTTTTGAGCCCCTACTAGAATCACCTTTAATGGTTGGTTCATGGCAATATAGTATTTTTACTATCACGCAACTCCAAACTCTTGCAGCCTCCACCCATTCCCCAGTTCCAAAGCCACTTCCATATTTTTAGGTATTTGCTATAGTAAAACCCCACTTTTTGTTACCAATTTCTGTCTTAATCCATCCAGGCTGCTATAACAAAATACTACAGACTTGATGGTTAAATTTATTGACCAATATTTCAATGATGAGTGTAGATGAACAAAAATAAAATGGATAACCAATGTTAGAAACCAGTGGCAATATTTGTGGGTTCATTATGCTCATACCCTGAGGATTAAATTTTAACATATTGTTGCTTTACATTCCCACAATGGGATGTGACATCTTTCCTGATGTTTTTTATTTAAAAAAAAATTGAATGATTATGTGCTATATGCTGGGCTCTTTCCCAATTGTGTTTCTGAAGGATAAGCCCTTTTCTTAAAATTGGCAATTAGTTATAATGCTTTGCAAAAATGGTAGGAGCTCAGAAAACAGTTCATAACTCATTTCAAAAGAATTGATGGTTGAGTATGATTTGATAAATAGGATTAATAGTTGATAAATAGAAGATGGATACATTTTGTTAATTGAGAGGGGCTTGGGGAACATTTTGGAGGCAGATTAGCATAGCATGATATTTAGGTGTGAGGATGAAGGACCTAAAAAACCCTCCCCTTTTAGACTTGTTGACTCTAAATGCTCACTAACAGAAACAGCAAACACAAGAAGAGGAGTTCATCTGGGCAAACCTGCATTTTGGCATTGTATGTAGGAAATCAAGTAGAGGCACTCTCTAGAAAGTTGGACATCCACTCTAAAGGTCACAATGAGCAAAAACTAGAATAGCTCATCCGGGAATGGTGGTATGAGCAACCAGTGGAATGAGGATTGAACCTTAGGGGATAGTAATACTTAATAGGTCAGTGAAAGAACAGAAATCCTCAAACAAAAGTCAAAATATTAAAACAGTATATACGGAAAACCAGTGTAGTAAAGTACCACAATAGCTGAAGATATATAGATGCAAAATTGCGATGGAATGAACATTGACATATGGTGATGTGATTGGTGGAGTAATGTCCAATAGAATAATGTTTTGGGGAAATGCTTGATGAGTAAGGATTTTATCTATATCCTCTTCAACATCTCTATCAATAATTTAGATAAAAGTATATAACCCATATAGTGAAAACTGAAGATGATATGAAATTTGAAGGAACTAGCCATTATATTAATCAACAGAATCCAGAAGATCTACAGATCTAGGTAGATAGAAGTTATGCATTGAGATTCTGCACTTAGGTCCAAAAATCTTTAGCACAACTACAGAAGGAAGCATAATTTTAATTGGCTTAGTGATGTCGTGCAAAAAGGACTGGTAGATTATATTCTCATTGTGCAGGATTTGTGAGTGAGAGATGCCAAAGCATCCTCAGAAAAATCCTCCAAGGGTGGCTGTAAACCCATTTTCCTTTGCATTTGTCAAATGACACCTGGATTATTGCCTTTAGCTCTGGGTTCCAGTTTTGAAGAAGAGGTTGTGTAGACTAACATATTCAGAGAACACTGAATGGGATAAGACAAGGAATCTTATTTCTTGATAGAATTTCATATGTGAAATATTCTAAGGAAATAGAGATATTCAGTCTAGTGAAACGAGGACATGGGTATCATGCTTTCGAATATTTGAGTCATGTTTACATATAAAATGATTACATTGTTTCTCTGGGAATCATTTCTCCTACAAGTAGAAATAAGAGGAAGCATTTGTTGCATAGAACAGGTAATACCTGCTCAATGATGGAGAGACTCCCCCTGGAAGTTGTGAGAATTCCTTCCCAGTAGCTGTTCAAGAAAAAGCAGGAGACCAGTTCAGCAAAATTTTCTTGAGGATATCAATTTTCTTGAGGAAAATTTTGTTGACCTGAACTCTCCTTACTGTCTCTTGTTATTCTTAGATTCTCTGCTGTTTCAATTTGTTCTTGATGAACTATTCTGAAGTCAAAGGATATTATCACTCATCTCTACCTTGAGCTATATATCAGTAGAATGTCTGTTATGTCTTCCCTTTGCCATGACATACATCGACTAATTTTCAGTGTCAGATATTCAATTTCTATTTACTCAGTAATCTGCGATTATAATAAATTTTTTAAACTCTTTTCAATATCTGCCAATTTCTATATTCAGCACCTTTGGGCATCTTAAGTTTTCAGTCCACCCATTTGAGTTATATTTGGACTATTTTCACTGAATTTAGGATAATCAAGTTTACTCAATAATATTTTAACCTTCAAAAGATCAATTTCTTGCTCAAAAAATAGACACATGCACACACACGGCAAAGTTATGCAAAGTACTCAAGTCTTCAAGAATATAAAATTCAGGAAAAATCTGAAGGAGAGCTTTGGAAACAGATAAAATTGTGAGATCATCCTTAGTTCTGATATAGGACTTGATGGTAGCCTGTCAAATAGCAAAACATTTTTATTTGCTTTCCACTCTTTATCTCACATCCTATAATCTCTTAGCAATATAGTAACACAGTTAGGGTCATGATTAATTTTTGCATTTCATTCAGAAATACTTTGATATATACATAGAACATTTAAGTACATTCATAAGGTTAACAAAAAATATTTAAAAACAAAATTGTGGTAGCAACAAACTGAGATTCACAAGCCAAGAATATTTAGAGACATTAAGCATTCTCAGAAACATCAAAGAATTTAATATCATGACCTTCCTATGAATTTACTTTTAATCAATATCTTAGAGGAATGAGCATGAAGCAGCAAACTTACATTTCCAGGCAGGACTTTTAATTAGTGTTGCAGATACTCACTTATCTGAGAAACCATTCAGATGCACGACGTAGCTTACATTTTTAAAAGATGATTTCAGCGTTGCATAATGTGTCCAAATACTTCGAAAAATATGTTTTCAAGTGGAAGTTGACAGTCATATTTGCTTTCTTTTCCTATTCTCTATTACATATATATTAATAAAATATTTCCACGTTTTATCTCATAGGAAAAATGTTCTTGTACATAAAATTGAACATATTTTAATATGATTTTAAAAGGAAGAATTAATATTTATTTTGGGACCTTGGTGGAGGTTTTCTGGGTGCGTCTTTTGGGAGAGGAGTAGGAAGGTAATTTTCTCCACTGTGACTCAGTACTCAGAGCATTTCCATTCCGAGCTCTTACCCTTCTGTCTTCCCACTACCCCCAGATCTATGAAACTGCAAAAGCCCTTTGCTGGAGGCTCCATTGGCAGTGAGACCACCCTCCACAAGCCCTGAGTCTATGCTGATCCACCTGACCCTTGCCTGATGTGGTTCCATGGGGAAAAATGGGACAGGGGTGGTTGGCACTTAATCCAGTTTAGCCTCTTGCTTATATTACGGCAGAAAGAGATTAAATGTCCGACTATTAATTTCATTTGTGCTTTTTGGTCCTAATCAGCTACTCCAGCACCTGGCAGCTCAGCTCTGTCCAGCTCAGCTGAGCACCTGACACTGACGCTTCAAACAGCTTATACTTTCTTGCTGAAGTTTCAGTTAAGTAAATAAATGCCCAGTAAGACACAAAATCGTTGGATAAAATAGGCTTGCAAATAATTGCAAACACAAATTCACATTTATATACACTGCACTGCCTTCAGAATAGACACCTTATTGGTGTTACTTAATGTAGGAGATCCAAGGTAAGTGTAAAACATTAAGTGAATAGTTGTACTGAAATGTTTAAAAATGTTCAGAGTCCCCAGTGACATGCCACCTGTCAGGACAAGCAATGTTAGGTTGCTGTGGGATGTGTGTGGTGTTGCTGAATGGCTAACCTTTCGTTGGTTGAAGGTATCTTGAGAAAAGCTGGACTGCAATTTCCCCTCTTCATTTCCAGTGAAACGCCCATGGTAGGAAGCAGAGGGCACAGGCCGTAAGGAAAGACTTGGATAAGTACCAGCTGCCTTAAACCATCAAAATCAAGCATGATGTTGAGTCTATAAAAGAAAACAATTAGAGACATGTACTACTTGATGTATATCTCATGGTAAAACAGAGAAGGAAAAATAGTAGGATTCTTATACAGACAGCACTTTGAAGCTGCCAGGAAGTAATTAAAGTGTTTTATAGGAACATTGAATGGTCTTGAATTGCAGATGCTGACTGTGAATCAATAAACACTTCAAGGGCGGGAACTTGTATATTTATCATCCATTTCCTAGCACTATGCTGTTTTGGGCAGAGTAGGCACTCAATGTCAAGAAATGGAATTGAACTTTTTTGCTATTTGGGACATAAAATTTCAAATTAACTCTGTTTCTAATATGATCATAATGTATCATTAAATCTAACTGAATTACTTATTTTTCTTGCATAGGTTCTGTACCTTAGGTGCAAAGTTCTTTTATGTAGTCATTTTAATTTTATTTAAAGTTCATGTAAGTATACTAATATTTGTATGATTATGCAACAAAATAGTCAATGACAAAAACTCCATGAATATTTCTGATAATTCATTAGGCTGTCAAAATAATTAAGTAAAATTTCAGATGTGGTATAATAAACATGATACATCTTATAATAAAATAGGAGTCTAAGATTTTCTATATATAATATCATATCATCTGCAAATAGTGACAGTTTTACTTCCTTCCCATTTTGGATACCTTATATTTGTTTTTCTTGCCTAACACCTATATACTGAAAACTATAATACGTTAATGAAAGACATTGAAGAAGACACAAATAAATGGAAAGATATTCCACGCTCATGGATTGGAAGAATTAATATTGTTAAAACATCTATACTACTTAATAAAATACAGATTCAGTGCAATCTCTATCAAAATTCCAATGGTGTTTTTCATGGAAATAAAACAAGCAGTCCCCAAATTTTTATGGAATCATAAATAACCCCAAATAGCCAAAGAAATCTTGAGAAAGAAGAACAAAGCTAGAGGTATCCCGTCCCCTGATTTCAAACTATATCACAAGTCTCTAGTAATTAAAACAATTTGGTATTGGAATAAAAGCAGACACAATGAATGGAACAGAATAGAGAGCCCAGTGATAAACTCATGTATAAATGGTCAATTAATTTACAACAAACAAGCTGAGACTATACAATGGTGAAGGGGCAATCTCTTCAATAAATGTTATTGGGAAAACTGGACAGCTAAGAATGAACCTGGACCACTATCTTGCACCATACACAAATATTAACTCAAAATAGATTAAAGACTTGAACAAAAGACCTGAAATCACAAATGTCCTAGAAGAAAACATAGGTGGTAAGCTCCTAGACATAGGTCTTGGCAATGATTTTTAAAATCTGACACCCAAAGCAAAAGCAACAAAAGCAAAAATATACAAGTGGGACTACATCAAACTAAAAAGCTTCTGCATAGCAAAGGAAACCATCAACAACATGAAAAGGCAACCTACTGAATGGGAGAAAATATTTGCAAATCATATAACTGGTAAGGGGTTAATATCCAAAAGATATAAAGAACTCACATAACTCAATAGCAGAAAACCACAAACGATCCAATTAAAAATGGGCAGAAGAGCCCAATAGACATTTTTACAAAGACATGCAGATGACCATAGGGATGTGAAAAGATTCTCAACATCACTAATCGTCAGGGAAATGCAAATCAAAACCACAATGAGATATCACCTCACATCTGTTAGAATGGCTATTATCAAAAAGACAAGAAATAACAAGTACTGGTGAGGATGTGTACTGTTGGTGGGAATGTAAATTGGTGCAGCCACTATGGAAACCAGTATGGAGGTTCCTCAAAAAACTAAAACTAGAACTACCATACGATCCAACAATCTCACTTCTGAGTATATATTCTAAAGGAAATGAAATCACTATCTCAAGGAGATATCTGTTCTTCCAAGTCCATTGCAGCATTACTTACACTAGTTAAGATATGGAAACAGCATACATATCCATCCATGGATGAATGGATAAAGAAATTGTGGTAATATATACTATACATACAATGAACTATTATTTGGCCCTAAAAAAGAATGAAATCTTGCCATTTATGACAACATGGATGGACCTCGAGGGCATTATGCTAAATGAAATAACTCAAATAGAGAAAAATAAGTACCGTATGATGTAGCTTATACACGGAATCTTAAAAAAAAATCAAGCTCATAAATACAGAAAACAGATTGGTGGTTGCCAAAGGTGGGGGGTGGAGGGTGGAAGAAATTGGTAGTGGAGTCAAAAGTTAAAAAGAAAAAATAAGTAAGAAAATATGGTGCATTACTGAACAACACCAGAAAATAGCTTACTATTGTCTAGTAATCTGTGACCGCAAAAAAAAAACCTCTTTCAAAGAAGAAAAACGACCTCAAATTGGATGTAAACTGCATAGATACTGGAACTAAATAGTGGCAAAAAAGCCATACTTCAAATTCTAAAGGTTGTCTGCTAGATAATATACAATTTATACCTAGAAGTACTCCACAATTCAACAAATATTACCTATAATCCTAAACATGACAAAGCATTTAGATGGTGAAAAAAATAAAGACTCTCCATTTCCTCAAAAAGGAAGACTTAAAGGACAAAGGTTTCATCTCATTCTAAAAATATAGACTAGGCATATTGTTTTCAAAAACTTCTCAGTTATTAGTTGTCCCTTAAATTGGCAAGCATTGACAGTTGTAAATACATATACAACTTGACTAATTGTTTTTATTCTTACCATTGGAAATAATGTTCAATTCACCTCTCCTGTCCTTGATCTCCAAGGATCTATAATAACATCAGTGCCAGGCAAAATCCAAAGCACATGGATTTGCATTTCATTTCTCTTTCCAGTTCAGCTTCTACTCCCTTAGTTACGGATGGCGAATCTACAAGTTCGCCTGGTGCCTCAGGACAGAGAGGATATTTCCCAAACTACTTACTGATGTCTTCACTATCTGTACTCATCAACATCTTTATAACTGCCAGACTTAACTTAGTGATGAATTTATAAACTCCATGATTCCTAGTTGATCGGTAGCCACTTTTATTTCCCCCAGAGCATAATAGCTGCAAAGACTATCAATTTAGCTATTACTTTGAACCATTCTGAACTGATTTGAAATTCAGAAGGTCTTGCACACCATCAAAAAAACCAAGTGCTTCTGCCTCCCTTTCAACCACTCAGATGAATAAAATATTGTGAACATTTATAGAATGAATGACTTTTAAAATGATATTTTATTTGGTGGCATTTAGTGGAAGAAAAACATAAATGTTTCATTTATGATGAATGTTAGGTCCTGGAGTTGGGGAAATCAGACCAACTTTACCAGCTGCTTGAAATGGTGACATGTGACACTTTCCATGGATGCGCTGAGCTTAGCTTGTGATGAAGAATTGCAAAGCAAGCTGAAAAAAAACAAGGGCTGTCCTGGGAAGAGATCCTGCCAAGCCTAATTTATTGCCTCGTGTTTAAAGAGAACAGAGACACTCTGCAGTGGTTCCTGTGATAAAGGCATCCTGTGCAATCTGCCCTCACAGCAGATAAAAGGCTATGACCATCACCTTCCTGAGTTTAATCTCTCATCAGCTCTCTTATGTCTTTCTTAACAACTCCACCCACACTTTCACCTCTACTCAGCCTCTGTTATAGAAATGCCTGACTTCATTCTGGGAACAAAACCATTTGTTCTACTTTCAAAAGCAATTTGGTTTACAGTTCCTCCATGCCCAGCAGGAATTATCTGAAATGATATGAATCAAGTCACCTGATTTGTAGTCAATCATTTATTAGCAACACGGATGGAATTTTTCTAAAGACCCTTTTGCTAGAGTTCATAAGCTCTTGGATGAGCAACCAAGTTTCAACCCAAGAGATTATAAAATGTTTTCAGTGTCACTCAGCATTTCTGTGTTCTCTGTTTAACTTAAATGATGCCCCTCTTCCCTCAGAACTACAGAGTCAGGAAATTATAGAGTTTTCAGGTGGTTATCTTAGGTGTTAAGAGAGCTGTTCGATAAGGCAAAGAAATAGTGATCTTATTTGCCAAGAAGAGAATCATGGCAAGAGAGACCCAGATGGAATTGAACTTGGCCTTGAATTGAACTTTGATGATTTGTAGAAAAATATAGGGCTGTTTCTCATAGCATATTTAATATTTGCAAAGTATTTAATACAAATGACATATATAGATAGATTTATTTACAGGCCTGACAGAACAGGGGCACATCTTTTCTCATACAATTGAAAAAAAAGAAGTACTAAAGAAATAATAAAAATAATAATTGTTATCAAGCACAAGCCTGTACATTCTTTTAGATTAGAAAATTGGCAAATATCACTCAACTGAAAGTTATAGGAATTGGAACATTGCTAAGTCTGGGAAAAATGAGGCTGAAGACAAATAATAATTCTCATTATCAATAATTATAATAATATTTAATAAGTCTCTTCATTCATGCGTCCAGGAAGTTTAAAGAGTTTTCCAAGGGCTGTAGGGAAGATCGCAACTTTGTAACTCACATTTACAAGATCTAATGATCCCTCTGAAAGAAAAGTCAAAAAAGGCTTAATTGTTCGGGAATGTAGAGTTAAATGTTTTGGCATCAGCACTCAATCTAGTGTCCTCCTTTGGTCCTTGTCTTATAAATACTTCTGATGGATTAAAACAAAAAAACAATATCACGGCCAAATAATTTTGAGGTGTTCCATGAAGTAATATTACTAGCATATCATAGATTTTAAATTGTCTTTAAATATAGAATCCTGTTTATCTCCAAATTCCCCAAATAGAGGAGACCTTGGGACCATTTTCATGTAACTAAGATTTATATCCTAAAAATATGCATATTTTTTAGTTCTTAAGAAATTGATTGGAATGACAAAACTGCATGTTATAGGATTCCTAATGAAAAATATTCTTATATGGCACCTTCAAAAGACAGTGAAAACTTCCCAGAAATTGAGTGGCTATTTTGGGATGTAGTCATCATTTATAAGAATAAGAATTTTACCTTTGGTTAAAAACAAAACAGCACAAAATAAATTAATTGAAAAACTATGTGTTGAGTAAATGATAAAATATAAACAAGTGATGAAAGTATAGTCATGAGCCACATAACGAAGTTTTAGTCAATGACGGACCACATATATGATGGTGGTCCCGTAAGATTAGTACCATATAGCCTAGGTGTGTAGTTGGCTATACCACCTTGGTTTGTGTAAGTCACTCTATGGCATGTGTACAATGACAAAATCTTGCCTAACGACACATTTCTCAGAATGCATCCCCATCATTAAATGACACATGACTGTAAGTGAAATTGAGACATATCAGATATATGCCAAGAACATGAAACTGCAGGCCATGATATTAACTTCAGATGAAATTGAACTGTTGGGTCTAGAAGTTTTAAATGAGACACTGATGAACTCATATAACTAAATTAATGCTATGACTGACAATGAGGGTATGACCATTACACAAGTTAACGTACAGTATAACAGTATCAAAAAACACATAGAAAATATTATAATGGAAGAAACAGATGCATTAAGCATCTCCCCTGTGGTTGCTTATTTGGAATTATACTCTACTTTTCTGCACCTCAAGGATTTCCCTTACATTTTAGCCTTCTTAGGCATGCATTTCAATTTATATTATACATAGCGTAGCAATATTTCAGGTGTTTTGAACCTGCACATTTGTACCATGAAACTTGTCTACAGTATTTCTGGAAACAGAAGACTCATGCTCTTCACTCAACACCCTTAGAATGAACTGAACAGAGTTTGCTAGAACATCTGTTCCCAACTATGATGGAGGGACTCTTCTTGCACAAACAACCATAAAATTGACAAGATATATGAGGCAATTGTTTTCTGACATTGGCCAACAAGCAGCACAAGATGATGGTCTCTGAGAAAAGGGGGAATTCGTGGGGTGAGCCTGGCTTTCTGCCTGAGTACGATTTCCTGGCTCATGAACTGATGGTTGAGGAGAGCAAAATGGTTCTTCTGAACTGATAACGCACTGGTCTGTTTTCTTAGAACCCCCAGTGGCTAAAATCTGCAGGTCAACCAATGGGGATGAAGGAGCTGTGTGAGCAGATGGTCCAAAATCTGCAAGGGTATTCTTGGGTCTCTGACTGTGGCTGAGATGATACAGGCACAGGACAAGACATGCCAGAGATCAGTTGCAAAGGAGATGAACAAGGAAAGAAAGATGAAAGCAGAAGACCTTGAACATCCCACCAAGCCAGAGTAGAACCACCTGCTTAATATCTCATTGTGCATTGTAGAATTCACTTAGTTGACACAAATGTGGATATGCTCACATTTATAAATATTCCTGGAAGGACAGGCAAGAATGCTTTAATAGCATTTGCCTCTGGGAGTTAGAGGAGGAATGTTTTTTGGGCAATGAGTGATTGACTTTTCATTGTGTGGTTGCCAGTATTGAATGAAATTTTTTACCCTGATCACATATGACTTTTATCATTAAAAAGTTCAAAATATTTAGTTTTTGGTGAAAAGTATATCCTTTAGTGCTTTTTTTCTTTTTGAATGACCTTTTTGCATTATTTCTTACCAGTTACTGTTATCATTGAAATCTCAACTTCCAAAATGTGCCTGTTAAAGAAAAAGGCCAAGAAAATTGAAGTTCTGTGTATAATGTGAGAAATGATGAGGAAGTTCACTTTGGATAGTACACTGTGTAGATAGCAGTCCTTTGGAATGAAGTTGTAAGAAATGCCTCAAGAAATAGCTTATAAATATGCAGTCTGGCTTTTCATGCTCAGAGCTCTTCTCTATGAATAGATTTGTTCTGACAGAAATGGATTTGTGGACATGGCGACCAGGCTGTTACTTTAACGGATGAGAAGCTTCAAGATCCTGAACCAAATCACTGCCTGCCCCAGACCGTTAAGGAAACAGGATTCCCAATGTCAGCTGTGTTATCAGCACAGTCCAGTTTGGTAAAGATTAAATAATGAGATGAAATACCATTACTCAATACCTGGAGATTAGGGGGAGAAAACAAGTGAAACAAGATAAAATGGGGAGCATATTTATTTTATATGTTTAAAGCATCTTAGTGATGTCACAGGTTTTTGTGAGAGTTATGTATGTGAATGCTATTTTAATAGTTAAATATAAAACTTGGTGTAATACAAATAATTTGAGGTAGTATTGTTATGCTTGATGTATAGAGTTGAAATATATTGATTATTTGTAAACATTTTTAGCCATCTAAAGCAATAAATCTGAATTGAAAAAAATTGTAACATGCTTATGTGCTTCACTTGTATTATGCAGAGGTCATTAAGAAGCAGATTGCACTGCTGCATTGAAATGTGTTTTTTTCTCTTTAACAAAACTAATTTAACTACTTTTCAACTATAAACTTACCTGAAAAGTATAGTGTGCCTTCTATTGCTAGATTATACTAAATGTTTCACAGTATGTTAAAGTTTTAGATTTGGAAATGAAAGAAGTACACTATATCTTTCTAGGTTGACAGTATTTTGCTTACTTGTTTGTTTCAGTTATAAACATTTCTATAAATATTCTTGAACTTTGTTCTGGGACACAGTTCAGTTACTTGAAAACAGTTTGATCTTTCCAGATTTTACTTTTAAGGCTTTTTTGAGGAAAGATCAGAGCCACACTCAGTCCTTTATCTCAGTGTAAGGGCCTCCTAGATAAAAGAGCCCTTAAGCTTCTGATACAATGGGTCAAGTAAACCACAGGAAGGAATGATAAGGTAGGTTGAAATTTAGAGTCTCTAACAATGGCCAATTGATCGCTGAACCTCAGAAAATGAAATAGCCTAATAAATGCTACTTGCTATATAAAAGAGAAAATTGTCTGGATCTACTTGGCAAAAACATAATTCAAGTCAATACAGTGAAAAAATCCCAATGTTTTACCCAATATCCAGACTCGTGGCAATTCGTAGATGCAGAACTTTTTTAACTGAGGAGGGGTATTCTTGAGGAAAGGCTGTGTAATTGATTACTGGTGTATGGTGTAACTTGAAACTCTCCCTAAGCCTTCCCTGGAGGGACCTGCAGCCACTTTTCTGGCTGAGCATGGACAAGGGTAAAAGGAAAATCTCCAAGGATTTTTAGATAATGGGATATTAATTGATATATTAAAGTTATAACCATATTAAATGATTTTTTGATAGTCAACCTTAATGTGAAAGGAATGTCACATAGCAGATTTTTGCAGTGACATGATATAGTCACATTCAATACAAATCTTTCTAGGTGCTTAATCTAGTAAATTAAGAAATCTAAGTGATAAGCCATTTAAATTGAAAATCGTTATAGCTTGTTTCTTCTTCTGAGAATTCCACACTTAGTTTGACGTTTGTTTTAATTGCTCCTTGGAACGAGAGTGATTTTTTTCCCATTTTCAGTTTGAGAAAATGAAAATAAAGACAGAAGTTCTCGTGATTTTACCACTTGTAAAAAGTACACGTTTTTATTAGAACTCATATAATAGATACACATTGTAGTTTTAAATGTTTCTGGGTCTATAATAATGCTGAGTCATTATCAGTTTTTACCAGTTAGAGAGAAGAAGAACCTCTTCTCTATCTCTTCAGTGTGTTTGCAAAGAACTCCATCCTCGTGATGGTAAAACCACATCTGCTTCTCCCCAAACCATTATTAAGAAAATATTCCCTGGTCTGCTGAGGTCCTCAGAACTGAGAATGCTGACAGAATGCTCAGTGTACAGAGCTAATTTCTGTAGAGTACAGCATGATGGACGCTTCAGATGGCAGCTACCGTTGGGAGAATAATGAGTGCCTTACTTATGTTGCTACAAACTCAGCGCTCATAAAACTTGGGTCAGCATCTGTGTTTAGGAAAAAAATTAACAATGGACTATTTTCCTCAATTAGACCAATGAGGTATAAATAGGCTATAAATAGCTTTTTTATAATTATTTGCAGATAGGTGGAGCAAATATTCTAAAAATTGGCTTAGAACTTTCATTTTTTCCATTCTGAATTATCTGGGACAACCCAATGTAATCACAATGCCCTTATAAGATGAAGGCATGGGGATAGAATCAAAGAGGAGATGTGATGTGTAAGGGAATATATTCACAGGTTTTTGGAATCAGGGCATGGACATCTTTGGGGGCTATTATGCTGTCTACCACATCATGTGATCCAGAAATTCTATGGCTAGGTGTATACCCCCCAAAATGCTTGCATATGTATATCTGAAGAGATCTAAAAAAAAAAAAAAGGCATGTTGCAGTGTTATCTGTTACCAATCCAAAATAGGAGAAAGGTCCATGCACAGTAGAATGGATTAATACATTCTGCTCTCTATAATACAATACAGCAATGAAAATGCACAAACCAAGGTTACATGCACCAACATGGTTTAATCTCACAAACAGTACTGAGCAAAAAGAACCAAATGTCTAAGATTATGTGAGAAACGACATAAAGTGGACTTTGTGATTTTGAGGAATGTTCACTTTCTCGACCTAGGCTGTGGTTACGTGACTCTTTGCTGCTTTAAAAATAAATAATTGAGCAATATTGTTACCTTTTGTGTGATTTTCTGCATATGTAATATACTTTAAAACGTTTAAAAGTACTTGACTAGTTCATTAATGGTGTACACAATCAAAGAGAATCATGCTTTTGAATCTTATAAAGAAGCAAAGTTTTGGGGCAATTATATAGTTCACGATAAAGAGAATCCTTTCCCCAATAATAACAGAAGTTCATATATATCTTTACTGTCTTCACAGCTAACTTCTGTCTATTTGTGTATGTGTGTATGTATGTATGTATGTATGTATGTATGTATCTACCTATCTACCTATCTATCCCTCTATCTATCTATTTAAGCATCCATCCATCCATCCATTCACCCATCCATGCATCTATCTATATCTATCATTTATCTATTTATTTATCTTTTATCTATCTACCTACCTATCATCTATCTATCTATCTATCATCTATCTATGCCCTCTCTACCTGTCTATCTCTCTTCTCCAACTATGTGGCTAGGCTTTTCACCTTCTTAATAATGACTTTTGATGAACAGAAATTCTCAATTTTCATGGAGTTTAGTTTGTCACTTTTCCTTTATACTTAGTGCTATTTGAGTCCTCTTTAAGAAAATTTTCATTATGCAAATTTCATGAAGATATTTTCTTATGTTTTACTATATAAGATATATTGAGTGATTGTCCACATTTTGAACCAAAATCAATATGGATTTGATATTTCTCTATGATGCAATGTGGGAATCAAGTTTTATTTTCTTCTCTTTGGGTGTCTGCTTGAACCAGCACCATTTCTTGAAAAGACCATTCTTCTTCCCACTGCTCCGCCATTTCACCTTGGTGGTAAATATTTGTGGATCTTTTTGAAGCTCTGGATGTTCTGCCATTGATCTACTTAGTATAACTTTTGCCAATACCATAACATCTTTTTATAGCAGATTCAAGTCTTGAAATATGGTAGAGGAAAGCCATCAACCTTTTTTTTCTCCTTCCAGAATATATTTTCTACTCAAAAACAAAAAAGCAAACAAACCAATTAAAAAATGGGCAGAGGCGGCTGGCCCTGTGGCCAAGTGGTTAAGTTCTTGCGCTCCGCTGCAGGCGGCCCAGTGTTTCGTTGGTTTGAATCCTGGGCACGGACATGGCACTGCTCATCAAACCACGCTGAGGCAGCGTCCCACATGCCACAACTAGAAGGACTCACAATGAAGAATATACAACCATGTACCAGGGAAATTTGGGGAGAAAAAGGAAAAAAAATAAAAATAAAAATCGTAAAAAAAAAAAATGGGCAGAGGCTCTGAACAGACATTTTCCAAAGAACATATACAGATGGCCAACAGGCACATGAAAAGCTGTTCACTATCACTAATTATTAGGGAAATGCAAATCAAAATCACAATGAGATATCTCTTCATGCCCATCAGAATGGCTATTATTAAAAAGAGAAGAAATAACAAGTGTTGGAGAGGATGTGGAGAAAAGGGAACACTTGTACACTGCGGGTGGGAATATAAACTGGTGCAGGCACTATGGAAAACAGTATGGAGATTCCTCAAAAAATTAAAAATAAAAATACCATATTATGCAGCTATTCCACTTCTGGGTATTTATCCAAACAGCATGAAAACACTAATTAGATAAGATATATGCACCCCTATGTTCATTGCATCATTATTCACAATAGCCAAGACTTGGAAACAATCTAAGTGCCCATCAGCAGATGAATGGATAAAGAAGTTGTAATATACATATATACAATGGAATACCTCTTAGCCATAAAAAAGATGAAATCTTGCCATTTGTGATAACATGAAGGGACTTTGAGGGTATTATGCTAAGCAAAATAAGTCAGATGGAGAAAGCCAAAAACCTTAAGATGTCACTAATATATGGAAGATAAACAACAACAACAAACAACACATAGACATGGAGAGTAGACTGGTGGTTACCAGAGGGGTAGAGGTAGAGGGGGAGGGCAAAAGGGGTACAGGGGCAGATGTATACAGTGATGTATGGAAACTAGTCTTCTGGTGGTGAACATGACATAGTCTATACAGAAGCAGAAAAATAGTGATGTACACCTGAAATTTATATGTTATAAACCAATGTTACGTCAATAACAAATTAATATAAAAAGGATATATTTTCTTTTCTTGATCTTTTGGATGTTCATATAAATTTTAGAGTCACCAGCCAGTATTTTATATAGGGTTATATTTAATCTATACATCAACTTGAAAGAACATTAATTAAAATTAATTTTTTTTTGTAAGGAAGATTTGCCCTGAGCTAACATCTGTGCCAATCTTTCTCGACTCTGTATGTGGGATGCCTCCACAGCACGGCTGATGAGTGGAGGAGGTCTGCACGTGGTATCTGAAATTGCTAACCCCAGGCCACCAAAGAGGAACGTGCAGAACTTTAACCACTCAGCCATGGGGCCGATCCTGGAACATTGATATTTTTATTGTATTATCTTTTACAATCCATGCACACTGCATACATTATTTCTATTTTCTTACTTTTTTTTTTTTTTTTTTAAGGATTGGCACCTGGGCTAACAACTGTTGCCAATCTTTTTTTTTTTTTTTTCTGCTTTATCTCCCCAAACCCCTCCTGTACACAGCTGCATATCTTAGTTGCATGTGCTTCTAGTTGTGGGATGTGGGACGCCGCCTCAACGTGGCCTGACAAGCGGTGCCATGTCTGTGCCCAGGATCCGAACCCTGGGCCGCCGCAGTGGAGCGCGTGAACTTAACCACTCGGCCACGGAGCCAGCCCTATTTTCTTACATTATTTACCTTAATAATATTGTATGTCAATACAGAAATCATGGAATCTTGTACATCTCTTGTTAGAATTATATGTATATATTAAACATTTTTATATACAGATGCCATGTTTTATGTTTCAATTTCTGCTTGATTCTGATGTATAGGTAACATTAATAAAATCTGTATGTCAGAATTGTACGCAAACCCCATTAAACTAATTTATTAATTCTTATCATTCCTGCATAAGTTATTCTGAATTTTTTAAATACACAACCATACCATCTGTAAATAATGACAGTTTTCTGTTTCAATCTTCACATCTTTCATTTTTTTATTTTTTACTTTTTTTATTTTATTCTTTTATTGCTGTAACATTGGTTTATAACATTATATAAATTTCAGGTGTACATCATTATATTCTTATTCCTGTGTAAAATAAATCATGTGCACCACCCAAAGGCTAATTACAATCCATCACCATACACATGTCCCTAATAACCCCTTTTGCCCACCTTCCTCACCCTCTCCCGTCTGATAACCACCAGTCCAATCTCTGTTTCTATGTGTTTGTTTGTTGTTGTTGTTATCTTCTACTTACGCATGAGATCATACGGTATTTGACTTTCTCCCTCTGACTTATTTCACTTAGCATAATACCCTCAAGGCCCATCCACACTGTCAAAAATGACGGGATTTCATCACTTCTTATGGCTGAGTAGTATTCCATTGTGTATGTATTACCACATCTTCTTTATCCATTCATCTCTTGGGGCACCTAGGTTACTTCCAAGTATTGGCTATTTTGAATAATGCTGCAATGAACATAAGGGTGCATATATCTTTATGCATTCGTGTTTTCATGTTCTTTGGATAGATACCCAGCAGTGGAATAGCTGGATCATACAGTGGATCTATTCTTAATTTTTGGGGGAATTTCCATACTGTTTTCCATAGTGACTGCACCAATTTGTACTCCCACCAGCAGTGTAAGAGTGTTCCCTTCTCTCCACATCCTCTCCAAGACTTTATCACTTCCTGTCTTGTTAATTATAGCATTCTGGGATATATATAATTCCATTCTGATGGGAGTGAGGTGATACTTCATTGTAGTTTTGATTTGCATTTCCCTGATACTTAATGATGTTGAGCATCTTTTCATGTGCCTGTTGGCCATCTGTATATCTTCTTTGGAGAAATGTCTGTTCAGATCTTTTGCCCATTTTTTAATTGGGTGGTTATTTTTACTGTTGTTGAGATGTATGAGTTCTTTGTATATTTTGGATATTAACCCCTTATCTGGTATATGGTGTGCAAATATCTTCTCCCAATTGTTAGGTTGTCTTTTCACCTTGTTGATGGTTTCCTTTGCTGTGCAAAAGCTTTTTAGCTTGATGTAGTCCTATTTGATTATTTTTTCTATTGTTTCCCTTGCCCAGTCAGACATGGTACTTGAAAATATGCTGCTAAGACTTTTGTCAAAGAGTGTACTGCCTATATTTTCTTCTAGAAGATTAGTGGTTCCAGGTCTTACATTCAAGTCTTTAGTCCATTTTGAGTTAACTTTTGTGTATGGTGTAAGATAATGGTCTACCTTCATTCTTTTGCATGTGACTGTCCAGTTTTCCCAACACCATTTATTGGAAAGACTTTCCTTTCTGCATTGTACGTTCTTGACTCCCTTGTTGAAAATTAGCTTTGTGGGTTAATTGCTGGGCTCTTGATGCTGTTCCATTGATCTGTGTGTCTGTTTTTGTGCCAGTACCATACTGTTTTGGTTACTCTAGATTTGTATTACATTTCGAAATCAAGGAGTGTGATACCTCCAGCTTTGTTCTTTTCCCTCAGGATTCTTTTGGCTATTTGGGGTCCTTTATTGTTCCATATAAATTTTAGGATTCGTTGTTGTATATCTATGAAATATGCTATTGGAACTTTGCTAAGGACTGCATTGAATCTGTAGATTGCTTTAGGAAGTATGGACATTTTAGCTATCTTAATTCTTCCAATCCAAGAGCAGGGAATATCTTTCCATTTCTTTATGTCTTCTTCAATTTCCTTCAATAAAGTTTTATAGTTTTCAGTGTATAGCTATTTCACCTCTTTGGTTTAATTTATTCCTAGATATTTTATTCTTTTTGTTGCAATTGTAAATGCAATTTATATTTCTTAATTTCTTTTTCTGTTTCTTTGTTGTTAGTGTGTAGAAATGCAACAGATTTTTTTTAAAGATTTTATTTATTTATTTTTTCCTTTTTCTCCCCAAAGCCCCTTGGTACATAGTTGTATATTCTTTGTTGTGGGTCCCTCTAGTTGTGGCATGTGGGACGCTGCCTCAGCGTGGCCTGATGAACAGTGCCATGTCTGCGCCCAGGATTCGAACCAACGAAACACTGGGCCGCCTGCAGTGGAGCGTGAGAACTTAACCACTCGACCACGGGGCAAGCCCGAAATGCAACAGATTTTTATATGTTAATTTTGTATCCTGCAACTTGACTGTATTCATTTATTATTTCTGAAAGTTTTTTAGTGGATACTTTGGGATTTTCTGTATATAAAATTATGTCATCTGCAAATAGTGACAGTTTCACTTCTTCCTTTCCAACTTGGATCCCTGTTATTTCTTTTTCTTTCCTGATTGCTTTGGCTAAGACTTCCAATACTATGTTAAATAGGAGTGATGAAAGTGG
The DNA here is from genome assembly GCF_041296265.1 of Equus caballus. Classification (NCBI taxonomy): domain Eukaryota; kingdom Metazoa; phylum Chordata; class Mammalia; order Perissodactyla; family Equidae; genus Equus; species Equus caballus. The sequence continues at coordinate 3,246,664 of NC_091715.1, read as the reverse complement.
GCATCCTTGTCTGGTTCCTATTCTTAGAGGGATAGCTTTCAGTTTTTCTGCATTGAGAATAATATTAGCTGCGGGTTTGTCATATATGACCTTTATTATTTTGAGGTACTTTCCTTCTATATCCATTTTATTCAGAGTTTTTTTTATCACAAATGGATACTGTATCTTGTCAAATGGTTTCTCTGCATCTATTGAGATGATAATGTGATTTTTACTCTTCATTTTTTTAATGTGGTTTATCACGTTGATTGATTTGTTGATGTTGAACCATCCCTGCATCCCTGGAATAAATCCCACTTGATCATGGTATATGATGCTTTCAATGTATGCTGGCAAACAGATTTGCTAGCATTTTGTTGAGGATTTTTGCATCGATGTTCATCAGTGATATTGGGCTGGAATTTTCTTTTTTTGTGTGATGTCCTTGTGAGGTTTTGGTATCAGGGTAATGTTGGCTTCATAGAATGAGTTAGGAAGCTTCCCCTCCTCTTCAATTTTTTGGAAGAGTTTGAGAAGGATAGGTATTAGGTCTTCTCTGAATGTTTGATAGAATTCACCAAGGAAGCCATCTGGTCCTGGACTTTTATTTTTTGGGAAGTTTTTGATTACTGTTTCATTCATTTTGATTGTCTTTGCACATGTTTATTAAATATTGAGTACAAATGGTGACTAAAGGCTACCTTTCTCATTCTAAACTCAAAGGGAAAGTGTTGGATGTCTTTAGTCCAGGAAGTGAGGGAAATTTTTAGCCATAATTACACATATCAGCATGTAAAAACAAGAAGAAAGAAGTTCTGCACTGATCTAAGCCTCTATCCTAAGAAGACAGAAATCATTATCATTTAGTTAAAATAGTCTTAGATTTCTTTTCAATACACAGCATTTAAAAATATACTTTCTTATTTTTCAAGCATATTTATTTATTATTATGTGTGGTTATTGATGGCTGAGAATTACCCTGTGGTCAATAAATCTATTCTTCATGTTTGAAATCTTTTTAATTTTGTTGAGATTCACTGTATAGACAAAATATGGTAAATTTTGTGAGTATTCCACATATTCTTGAAAGGAACACATATTTTTCATTTTTCAAGTGCCATGTTATACATATGTTAATTTGGTCAATTTTCTTTCTTTGGTTTTTAAAACTTCCATATGTCAATCTTTTTTTTTTTTGTCTTCCTATTTTGTCAACTATAAAGAGGAGAGGATTCTCATTGCTCTATTTTATTAAGTATTATTTCTCTTGTTTTTGGTGGTATGATTTTATCTCATCAAGTTTTTGGTTATTTCTAATTGAGTACCAGACACCATACATGAAAAAATGTGAATAATTTTTGGTCTTGAATGATTTTACCTTTATTCAGAAAAAAATTGCATTTGCTGCCAGTAGATGGTTGGTGGCACTGCCAATCCCAGATAATCATAATATATTTTATGGGTTTGATTGGGTTTTAGCTCTGTTATGGCAAGACTTGTTCTAGTTTACACTTACTCCAAGGTATAGCTGTTAGGGGCTTCAATCTAAAGCATGAGAGACTTATCAGTGCCTGTGGGCAACACACTCAATTTTTTTCCTCTAAATCTATGAGACTGTTGGACTGTTTGCTCAATTTCCCAGCCCCTCAGCTGCCTCTGCAAGAATTGGGAGACATCACTAAATGCCCTGGATATTGACCCAATAAATATTGTAGCACTTTTTAAAGCATTATTTTGTCCAGCATTCCTAGTCTTTTTCATTGTGAAGTTTCATTTGAGTTCTCTAGTTGGTGATTAAGAAGGGTGTTCTTCTCCAGTGGCTTTATAATGCAATCTTCTAAGTTGACAGACCTGTTTTCTTCTGATCCTTTAGAAACTAACAGCAGAGAACAGGATTTAATTAGGGCTTCACTGTTTTCTTCAAGGAACTAAACAAAGGAAGTTACACAATCTCTATGCTTATTTTGCAGAAAGTTTTTAGATTTAATGTCATTGAAAACACATAGGATCTGAAGATCCATACAACTAATGTTTAAGTGAAATATGTGCTCATACTATAAATTTCACTAGTAATAAAGGCAGTAAATGCAGCTATGAAAGTGATAATGAAAGTCTTGCTGGTTTTTATAAAGCCAGCTTTACAAGATGCAAATGTACATAGGATCCCATAGGATAGTATGTTGTAACAAATGTACATGTATTATTACTGCAATTGTTACCACACAAAAATGGGGTTCTCCTACCTGATGTGCGTTAAAAAAGCCAATTATTATGGCATTAGCTTTGGGGAAAAGAAATCAGCTTAATTGCTAGATCAATATGCAAGGAGACAGGAGGCGTCAGCTCTCAGATTTGTCTCCCTGATCCAGGGTTGGAGGCACAATTTATGGGATGATGGGCAGGGCAGTCTGAAGTCTGGAGATAGATGATTAGAAGTAAGGAGAAGTGAGGTAATTGATGATCTGTGCAAGTGTGGTCAAACTTCATGCCTCTTCAGAGGATGCATGTTCACAAAATGGCGGTGTTACTATGATCTGAAGGTGGAGTTTTTAGCTTCTTGCCATCAAAAAGATCAGTTACTGAGCATTTGCACAGGCCCACTTGATGGGTTGGTTGTCTCAAGCAGCCTGAACTGGACAAGGGGTCTCAGTTTCGGAGAAAACACTCTTAATCACACTGTTGATAAGATAGAGTCGGGTGCTAGTCCTAGAGGGCCCACGGTTACACAGTAGTATTCATCAAAAACACTATTAGTATTCACGTAAGCTAAGTTTCAGATCAAGTAGGGAACATTGTACCATTCAGATAGAGAATGTTGCTTAAGAGAATAGGAATTTAAGGAATTATAATTTATGATAGAATATCGAATAGTTGTAATGAAAAATTTATGAAACATAGAAAAGCATATATAAAAGAATAAAATGATTGGTGCCACTATTTGTAGGGTAAACCACTGTTAATATTCTGGTGTGTACAGTCATTCCTCCCTTGAAAATTGTTTTATAGAGTGAACTTTATAGTTAAAGAATTGTGTAAATGGTTAAACTGAAGAATTTTGCTCTGGCAGGTAGACTAGGAAAACAGAGACATAAATGAGAAGACTGAGTGGGAGGAAAGACATTTTGTTAGAGTATAAATAAGGTTCCCCAGGAACCAGATAAAGGAGCAATGGATGAATGTGGGGTGCTAGAAATTATGTAAAATTGGAAGATTTAGTAAATCTTTGTGAAATAGATGGTAATTTAACAAGTTTATCAAAGGTGCCAGGGAAGGAGGCAGGATCCCCAATGGGCAGGCGGTTATTTTTAATCAAGGGAGGCTGGAATTAAGACATCTGTGTTCTAGACTAGAGCGAGGTATGGAAGCAGCAGATTCTTTTCCTTCAGAAAGAACATATAGGTTTGTAGCAAGCTTTCTCAACCTCGGCACTATTGATATTTGGGGCAGGATGCTTCTTTGTTTTAGTATGGGGCTGCCATGTGCACATTGGGATGTTTAGGGACACCTCTGACCTCTGCCTACCAGAATCCAGTAATTCTCCGACAACTAAAAATGTCTCCAGTCATTGCCAAATGGGGTACACAATACCACCATCTCACCCCCACCTACCCCCCCCCCCCAAGAAATTGCCTTAGCTACATCTACAAATTTATGCCTTAGCTACATCTCTGAGTGGGACCACTGTAGATCAACAACTGGAGGGTCCTCTTCAAATACTTTAGACTGAGTAACACCCTAATATTTTCCCCCCAGTTTGGGGGTTTAGCAAATTTAGGTCCAAGTCCCAAGGATGAGCACCAATTGTTTCCTTAAAAACCTGCAATGGGAGCTTCAGGTGAGCTTACTTGCATGAAATAAATAAATTCATAAGGTTAGTGAACATTTCTCATTCCAGAGAGTTGTTCAAATCCACACCCTCTGAAAATGAAAGGTTTGTACTTGCAGGAGATTTTAGGTGTCCAGGAAAGTCCAACAGACCTACGTGCTGCTTCATGTGAGTCTTGCCAGTATGATTTTCAACCAGTTTGCAAGGAGTTTGGAAGAGCTTTTCTACCTGAGATGATACTTGCATGGAGTGTAACAAGTATCCATTCAGAAAAGCCTAGGGGTCAGTTCTATCCAAAGACTCCATGGACTACAAACAGATCATCTCTCAGGTAGTTGAATTACGACAAGGACCCCAGAGTTTTTCAATCCCTAGCTACTAAAACAAGCAGATCCAATGGCAATGACATAATCGGAGGATACGAAACAGTTGGTTAGAATGCTTATTCCTCAATATCTCCTTGGCAAACTAGTCAAATTACTCAAAATGTTTCCTTTAGAGACTTATGGTTTAGGAATTTTAAACTTATTTAGAACCTAGTATCCTTCTATTGGAAAGGAGATTTTTCTCACAAAGGTGAGTTCTCCTGAAATCACATTCCCAATATCTTAGCTGAAATTATAAAAATGGGACGTGAGGATGAGAGAAGAAGCACTTAAAAAGACGGGAACAAAAGTGACAAACATTAATGGCATCATGATTCATCTGAAACTGACCATGCAAACTACAGAAAATGGAAATTTATGTTGGTCAATATTGGAATTAGAACAACAAAATCTTAAAATTTATATTCTTTTTGATATCATAAAATCACTCAGCAGCAAATATATGATGACAAATTTTAAGCATTTTGATAACAAGGATATTATTGAGGAATCTATTTCAAAAACACATTTTGTAAAAATTGAATACTCTTATATCAAGATGTTTTGCATAAATGCAAGGTTTATTTTTAGTTCCCCAAGGACAGCTGCCAGCTTATGACGGAGAGCTCACAACTTGATGGGTCAGTGAATTTTAAAAAAAGTCATGTTACTATGGAAATTTGTTTTTGGAATTAATTCTGAAAGATTATATCAAGCAAATAAATACAGATGGGTAGAGTGTTTTATGTATCTTTTAGATGAGCTCATTGTATCTTTCTACACCTCACCTGGTATATGATAAACAATATTGTTTGGAGCATGAAGACTTCTAATTTACATGAAGCTTTGTAAACAGCTAAGTTTTCAGACTGCATTACTTCATTGGGGAGAGAAAAACAAAACGCCATGCATTCTCTTCTAGGTTGAGATATTTGAAGTGAATTTTCAAATGTCAAACTAGTATTTATGTTGACAGATACTTACTAAGATATATATTAAAATATTTTGACCCTGGATCAGTAGGAATATATTGACTATACGATCAATGATGCAGCAATGTATTGATTCATGATTTACACACACATCAAGAGAGTGACTTAGGAAATTCATGCTGAAAATATCAAGAGGGTGACCTGTTTATCTGTTAGAGTGGTCACCATGGCTTCTTCCTCATCTTTAGAAGACAGCTCTAAAACAGGTCACTCTTCTATGCTTCTTGACCTAACAGGGCCACGTGTCCTGTGGGTAGAATGAAGAAATGAGTTGCAGACCTCACAGATATTGCTCTTGAAAAATAGCACTCTAATCCCAGTGCCGCAAAGAGGTCTGCTGATGTCACATCCATTAGTGCCCTGGAGACTGTGTTTGCTCTCCTCTCGTGGTGATCACAGCTAGATTGAATGGTTAGGTTTCACACACAGGGCAGATGGCACTCCACTGCTGGACTTTCATGATTAGATGATGATGGTACATGCCCTTCCATATGCCTCTTGGAGATGTTTGTGTCACTCAATGGAATGCCCAGATGTAGACTGCATTTTAGCGTCCCAAATTCCTCCTATTAGGACCACAGCCACTGTCTCATTACAGACAGAATGAGGATAACCCTGTTTTTGTAAAACTCAAGTACTAAAAAACCAAAAAGGTAAATAGCACTTTGGCAATATATGATATCTCTTCTATTCTTACCCTCCAATTTGGAATGAATTAGAATGTGACTTGAGTCTCCTAACACTTTGCTTAGATCTTGGATAGGCACATTTCTGTTGGTTTCAAAACTTATTGTATCTTCTAGAAATTGTTTGCCCCCCTACTCCTCCCTCTATCATCTCTAGGGGTTCAGAATGTGTATCCATGTTTTTCCTAGTGAGATCTCAAGGCATGACCTCCGTTGATTGGTCCATGAATGGGCAACTGAACTGAGATGGGCCAATTAGATCTTATTTCCTAGGAATCCATAGGCTAGGGAAGCAAAAAGTGGAATGAACATCTTTAGAGTTGATCAGCATTGAAGATAGTTTAGACTTCCCACTCAGAAGACTCCAGAGCTATGTTGGTCAACTCCTTTTCAGGGTCTTTGCAGTGAATACATTATTTGATAATGGGAGGTCACACCAATATCCTTCCCATGAGTTTCCCTTTTTTGACCAAGCTATCTCCAAAAACTTTCTGTTGCTTGCAACCAAAGTAACTTTTGCTAACAGGACACAGTTTGTAAGAATCAAGGCTGCACAGAACAGACTCAAACTATAAAGTGAATGATCTGAGATAGACCGAAGGGCAGTAAGCATCTTAAGATCCCAAGTTAAGTTGAGGGCAGGTTTTGCTGAGGCAAGCCATCAGTTACACTTCACCTGCAATACCTCGGGATTCAGATCATACTCCCCTCATCGGCTCACTGAAGCAAGCGCACATGGGGTCAAGATAGCAAAATATCAGGATATCCACGCATGCTAGTTTCTTTTTGTAACCTTGAAGAAGGTGTCATGAGGGAAAAACCATCTTTGCTTAATTGCAAGACCAGGTTTCTCTTCATTCTTCAAAGTGTCCGTGAGAAAACAACAGTGTGGTCATCCAGGACCTTGTTAGAAATGCGGCCTCTCAGGTCCCTCTTTGCTACCAAGACCTGATGAAGGCAATGCAAGAAAGACAAGTTACAAGTCAGTCACATTTGTAATCCCAGATCCAAAATCCTAAACAAAATATTAACAAACTGAATTCAGATACATATACACACACACACACACATATATATAGACATATATATCAAAGTTTGCACTGATGCCCAAGTGCAAGATAGGTTAAATATAGAAAATCAATCTAAATCATTACATTAACAAAAAATGAGAAATTGGAAATAATATTTGACTTTTACTGTCATTGTATATGAGATCAATGCACACATATAAATTATATATAGATCAGCAATTACCAATTAGAAAATCAATTTGTAAAAGGGTACTATTTAAAATCACGTTAAAAATACTGTTGCAATATCAATTCTTGATGAAATTATCCATGGTTTAATTATAATCCCAGTCAAAATTCTAGTTTTTTTCATGTAGAAATCAACAAGTAGATTCTAAAATGCATATGGAAATGTGAAAGATCAAGGACAGCTTAGACACGCCAAAGGAAGAACACTTGGGGAGCCTGCATTCAGATATTAAGGTTTGTTATGTAATTACAATAGTTAAGACAAAGCACTATTAGAATGAGATTAAATAAATAAACTAATGGAACAGAATAGAGACTCCACATACACCCACTCGTATAAGGATATTTGATTTTTGATTCAAGCCCTTGCAGAGCACTAGCAGATGGACAGTCTTTTCAGTATGCAGTAAGTCTCACTTGGAAACTACGTAGTGTGGGAAAAAGATCTTTACCTCGTACCATATACAAATTCTATGCCATGCAGATTGTAGGTCTAAATTTCAAAAGCACAATAATAAAGCTATGATTTAACATAGGAAACAATCTTTATGAGCATGTGTGAGGAAAGGTTTCTTAAAGTGTACATTAAAAAAAAATAGGGCCTGGCCCTGTGGCCAAGTGGTTAAGTTCGCACGCTCCGCTGCAGGCGGCCCAGTGTTTTGTCAGTTCAAATCCTGGGAGCGGACATGGCACTGCTCATCAAACCCCGCTGAGGCAGCATCCCACATGCCACAACTAAAAGGACCCACAACGAAGAACATACAACTATGTACCAGGGGGCTTTGGGGAGAAAAAGGAAAAAAAATAAAATCTTTAAAAAAAAACATAAAGAAAAGACAGATAAATTGGGCCATACCATAACTAGTAATTGTCCATCAAAAGACATCATTAAAAGAGTGAAGACACAAGTCACAGAATGGAAGAATATATTTACCATATCTGTAATGTTGCAAAATAGAAAAATTGCTCTAAGTGTGATAGAGGACTCATATTCAGAGTAAAGAAGAATTCTTACAAATCAATATGAAGAATACAGATAATCTAGTACAGTGGTGGACAAAAGACCTAAAAGACACTTTACAGAAGAGCATATCCAAATTCCCAACTACCACATGAGAAAATGCAAGTTCATTAATTATGATGGAAATTCAAAATTAAATCAGAATAACACTGCACACCAACTAGACTGGCTATAATGAAGTACAGTCAGGAAATATCCAGTGTCGGACAAAACTACAATTGCATCTCTCAAATACTGCTGATGGTTCACAAAATTTGGAAAGTGCTCTAGTGACATTCAACAAGCCTGGATAGATAAATCAACTCTGACCCAACAATTCCAAAAGATGTCTGTTCATAAATCTGCACACCCGTGCATGCACGCACACAAAAATAACTGTTTTAAGAATCTTTTATAGCACTTCTATACATAATCGCAAAAAATTGGAAATGACCCAGATGTCCATTAACAGTGGAATGGATAAATAAATTGTGGCTATTGCTATAAGGGAATCCTTAAAACAATGGAAATGAATAACTGATGGCTATAGTCTGTATCACAGATTAACATCACCAACATAATGTCAAGCTGAAGAAGCTAGAGATAAAGAGAACACGCTGAATTATTCAATTTATGTAAAGTTCAAAAACTGGCCAGACTAGGTTTTGGTGTTAAATATCAGAAAAACAGTTGCCGCCTGAAAGAGAGTAAAAGTATCTACGGGGAGTTTGAACAAGGTAGTTTTCCGAAATAGGGCTAAAGTTCTGTTCCTTGGTGTACATGGCAATAGGATCTGACAAACCCAATAAGAATAGAGATTTTGTGCAATTCCTTGCATATAAATTATACAGGTTAATATACACCTTATTAAAATATATAACACTCACTATAATTTCAATTGTATAAAAGAAAAATAAACCAAGTGTGTGTGTGTGTGTCTTTGCACATATAATAAAGTCGAAGTACATTCAGCAAAATGTTAATTATATTATCTCTGAGAATGTATGTGTATTTTTCTTTACTTTTTACAATTTTTTAAGTTTTCTAAAATAAGCGTGTCATTTTGTAATTATTAAACTTTAAGGGAAAAAGTTGCAAGGAGATAGCAAATAAAATGTCCTATTTTCGACAGCATTGTCTAATAAACCATTTTGACATTGTGGCACTAGAACAGCTAAATTTAGTGACAATTTGGAGTCTTGTTTTGCCAGTGAAAATGACCTTCTTTACCACCTGGTTAGGCTGTCAGGAACTCTGTAAGTAAGGGAACAGGCTGTTTTACCAATGGGCTTTATTGGCTTCATAGAGTCAACCCTAATTCCTTAAAGTTATTTAGTCATATTTGAGTTTATGCACGTCTCTCTCAAACATGGCATTCCACTCAAAGCCTTGGTAATATAACCAATGTTTCCAATTGTGTCCTGTTATAGGGAGAACAGATTCTTACTGAATTTATGTAAATAAATATATTGTCATGAAAATAAGAATACTCACTGAGAGTTTCTAAATTCTAGAGGGATCAGGTAGGGAGAAAAAGTAATTGTTTCAATTCTGTTTACAAAGGTGTAATTTACCATACTGCTGTAAGTCATAGATAGCTCAAGAGAATGGGGAGGGGGAAGGTTTCCTTAAGTCTGGAAAAACAAAAGATTTAAAAAAGTAATATTTTAGACAAAAAGTCAAAAATTATAATCATCCTTGTCAGTTCATTCAGTCCCATGTAATTGATTCTTGTTCTGTTTGAATCCAATTTTTCTATTCTCTCAACTTTGTCTGATGATTGAGGGTGATAAGAACAGTGATAATTCTAGGAAGTTTGTAAGGTTTTTGTCGAGGCTTGTATGATTTGCCCAGTGAAGTGGGTGTCTCAATCACTGGAGACGGTGGAAAGTATACTCCAAGTGAGAAACACATTTTCTAACAGTTTTAATTGCCTTTGTGAGGGCATCAGCCTTGTGGCAAAGGAAGACTTCGGCCCATACATACATATGACTACAAGAACATATTGACAACTCATACTAAGTGGCAATTGAATGAAGTTCAACTGGAGGTGCTCAAAGGACCCAGAGGGAGGAGTTCTGAGGCCTTTGAGGACAGAAACAGTTTTTCCTATTGGGTGAAGGAATGTGAAAACTGAAAAATGGAGTCTGCCAGGTAGCTGGGAAGAATCAAGTGGCCATCTTGGTTTTCCTGTAGCCCCCATTGTTTGTTTAATTTACAGCCATTGCTTACCCATCTTACTTTATCTGATTTAAGAGCAGACTCTTGCCATGTCACAAGGACATCAGGATGGCACAAGTTTTGCAGTGAGGGGTCAATTTTTTTTTCCTTTGGAAGAAGCAGAGTTGACTTCATCCACACGTGTCATAACCCTTATAGATTCTGTTGTTGCTGCCTTTGCACAAAACTCAGCTAAGGCACTTTCTTAACATTTAGTGTGAGCCTCAATTTTGATGACAGACAACATTTTATACCAGGACATATTAGACTTCCAGAAATTTCACATAATTTCTGGAATTCTTATAACATATATTTATACAGATATAACATAAAGAATGCTTAATGTTATTTTTTATTTGATGATGTTTCCCATGTAATCTAACATATCAAATAAGTCTAATTAGCTTAATATCCCTCTTTTTATAAGGAGAGAGAACAAATCCTTTGAGATATTTCAGGGATCCTCTGAAAAATCTCAAAGTTAGTTAGAAGTCCAAAAGACATCATTTAGAATTTGATTTTGGGAAGTTTATCAAAAATATCAAAGAGGTTTTAAAACTCCTGCCTCGATAGGATAACAGATCATTATGAAACAATATTTAATTATTTAACCAAAGTGACAAGAAGATTTCAAAGACAAATAAGCTTACATAGCTGCAAAACCTTAACTCTTGTAATAGAAGAGATTCAGCTTTTAACATAAGGCACAGGAAATAGTTCTGATAAAACACAAAATGGTAAGGAAAAATCTTTCATAATCCCTTATCAGGAGCAGACCAATATTTTAAGAAAAAAATTTTTTTAAGAGATGAAAAGAAAATTAAGTTCCAGTTTTATGTAAGTACACCATTGAAATTAAAGCTTATTTTTTAATCTTAAAATAGCAATTTAATTTTAGCTAATGTGACCACACAAGGTAAGATTTCTTTCTGTCTCTCTCTCTTTTTTTTACATTTAGAAATAACCAGTTTCATTTGGCAATAAAATATTTTTCCTCAAGAAAATGTATCTTTATATTTCATACATTTTACCGAAAACATATATCTTATTTTTTTGTAGACATAGATTTTTCCTTTACAACTTTAGTAGCTTTAATTACATGTATTAATTAGAATATTTAACTCTTAGAAACCTTAATTTTTAGTGAAAACTAAGAAGGAAGCAATTGTGAATTGTATGTTACAGCCATATTTATCAGATTGGTAAATTTATGAATACATTTTATAATTTTTATAAACTTTTTTGGTAATGTAATCTTTTAATAAAGCACAAAACAGGTGTAGGGAGGAAGACTTTTCCTCTATGCAATGTGGGTTCCTCTGACCAGAGAACAAATTAAATTCACATGAGACAGAATAACAAGAGAAAATTCAACAAAGCTTTATGAGGACCATGGCCAGGGCCCTTTCTTCCTGAAGAAAGGGCACCGAAGAAGTGGGGTGCACAGAGTGGTTATATAACCCCAAACAGGATATTTCACATATGATTGAAATGTCCCTCCCACAATAGTCACAAGATTGCCCTGTTGGCACAGCACTTGATGGACACAGAGGGTAGCGGTCTGCTATCTCGGAGGGCTTAGCAGGAGGCAAGTCTATTGTCTTGAGCTGGGTGGTCACAGTAGAGCGCAGCAATCAGTTCTTAGCCTAAGGAAAGATGCTTAATCCTTAAAGAAATGCCAAAGTTGGGAGGGGGAGGGGAGTCAGTTACAGGAGGTTACCAGACAAGCACTGTAAACAAAATGCAGATTTAAGTCCTTGCCTTTGGCATTGATTAAGAGTTTCTAGAGAGAGAAGGTCATCTCCCCTTCCTGGTACAGAGAGGGAGATATCTTTACAGATGGAGAGTTCCTTTACAATGTAAATGTCTCCTAAATGTAAATGTAGATGTTCCACTCCTCAGAGCCTCCTTCCCTGTCCCAGTTTATCAAAAGCAATCAGCCTCAAATAATCCTCATGCCAAAGAGACATACCTTGGGGTGGCCAATTCCAGTCCCCCACAACAGCAATTAATGTTTTAGTATTTTATCTTATCTGGAGATGATATACATATTTAATGAACTTTTTATTATTTAACCTTACTTAGTAAAACTTTAAAGTTTTAAGCTATTAAAAAGACTTGAGGAAGTTATTTTTAATACATATATCATGAAGCATAATTATTGTACCTAAAAAATCTTTAATTTATTAACATCTATATAATTTATTCATTTTTAACAATTATACTTAGATTATCTATGAACATTTTATGACATAAAAGCAGTTACTCATATCTTGTTATTTTTATTATTTTTGCTGACAAATTTTATAATAGAGATAACATGAACTTATTTCATTTGTAGGGGAGGAAGACATTTCCTCTTCCCAAATGTGGGTTCGTCTGGCTGGAGAACGAATTGAATTCACATGAGACAGAATAACAAGAGAAAATTAAACAAAGCTTTATGAGGAACCATGGCCCGGGGCCCTTCTTCCCGAAGGAAGAAAGGGCACGGAAGAAGTGCGGTGCACAGAGTGGTTATATACCCCCAAACAGGGTGTTTCACATGTGATTGAAATGTCCCTCCCACAATAGTCACAAGTTTACCCTGTTGGCACAGCGCTTGATGGACACAGCAGGTAGTGGTCTGCTGTCTCAGAGGGCGTAGCAGGAGGCAAGTCTATTGTCTTGAGCCGGGTGGTCACAGGTGAGCTCAACAATCAGTTCCTAGCCTAAGGAAAGATGCTTAATCCTTAAAGAAATGCCAAAGTTGGGAGGGGGAGGGAAGTCAGCTACAGGAGGTTACCAGACTAGCACAATAAAATGCAGATTTAAGTCCTTGCCTTTGGTATTGATTAAGAGTTTCTAGAGAGAAGGTCATCTCCTTTCTTCTTCCTGGTACAGAGAGAGAGGCACCTTTTACAGATAGAGATTTACCTTACAAATGTAAATGTGTCCTAACAAAGGGCAAGTTCCATTCCTCAGAGCCTCCTTCCCTGTCCCAGTTTATCAAAAGCAATCAGCCTCAAATAATCCTGATACCAAAGAGACATATCTTGGGGTGGCCATTTCAGGTCTCTACAATTAATAACCCAGGTAGAATAAAAGTTGCATGTTTGCATTTTGTCCGATGCCAATATAACTCTGAAGGATGTCTATTTTAATTAAACCAACAAACTTAAGTAAACTTTTATTTACCAAAGATTATTTTATATTGTTAACTTGAAAAACATTTGGGTTGGTTTGTATTATATTTAGAAATAATTTATATAAGTGCTTACTTTCAGTTAATTTAATAGAACTCTATAGAAATGAATTTTGCTAATACCATCCAGAGGTAGAAAAATACTATATCTATAACACACATACATAAACATAGACAGACACAAACAGATCTTATAGTTTTTATTTTAAAAATTTCAGTCATGAATCAGATACTATACAAAACTCACTAATTTATAATTAATTGTGTCACTAGAAGACAGAATAAGTTAAGTTTACCTGCTTAAAGGCTTTTGTGTTGTTGCCATTCTTATTATGGAGAAGTCTTTTAAGATTTTTATTTACCTTAGACAAGGAGGGAGTGAGTTAGATTTTGGGCAAAAAGCCTCTCCAGCAGCCTGCAGTTAAAACAATTTTTTTTTCATTTTTGTTTTAAAGATTGGCGCCTGAGCTAACTACTGTTGCCAGTTTTCTTTTTTTCCTTCTTCTCCCCAAAGCCCCCCAGTACACAGTTGTATATTTTAGTTGTAGGTCCTTCTAGTTGTGGCATGTGGGATGCCACCTCAGCGTGGCCTGATGAGCGGGGCCATGTCTGTGCCCAGGATCTGAACTGGTGAAACCCAGGGCCAGTGAAGCTGAGTGCACGAACTTAATCACTTGGCCACAGGCCTGGCTTATTTTTTCCTTTTTATTTATTTATTTATTTTTAAGGTTTTATTTTTTTCCTTTTTCACCCCTAAGCCCCCCGGTACATAGTTGTATATTCTTAGCTGTGGGTCCTTCTAGTTGTGGCATGTGGGATGCTGCCTCAGCATGGCTCGATGAGCAGTGCCATGTCTGCGCCCAGGATTTGAACCGTCGAAACACTGGGCCACCTGCAGCAGAGCGTGCGCACTTAACCACTCGGCCACGGGGCCGGACCCTTTCCTTTTTATTTTCAACCTTAGGCTTTACTGATTGAGTTAGCCAGGTTTAGTCTCAAGCATTTGTAGGCTGTTGTCTTTGGGGCGTTTACATTTTGAAGACGTGGTAAAATTTATAACATCAAAGGACAGAGAGAAAAATTGCAAGATTTTTTTTCTATAGGTGTTTTGGGATAATTGTGATTTAAAATTTGTCTTCAGTCCTAGGAATTGGGGATGGTCTAAACAAGGGGGTTGCAAGCCTTTTGAGCTATATGCATATATGTGGCGGTGGGGGGTGGGTTGGGATTTGTGAAAGGGAATGAATGGAATCTGAACTGCCTGTAGAGTTGCATTTTTAGTTTTGCATAAGATTTGTAAGATAAGGACAGTTGCTCTTAATTTCTTAGAAACTGAGTTGTAACTTAAATGACATTTTAGGTTAATTTACCCACCAATTACATTATTCCTAATTTGCTTCTTTTCTCTGGGTACATAGTTTTATTTTAACTTAGGGAAGAAAGCCTATTAAAATATTCCTTTCAGGGTCTGAATGTTAGTTTTCAATCTGGCCAATTTTTGAACAAAGAGCTACTGAAAAAGATCTTTCTAAATATCTTGTCAGTTTTCAGCTGAGACAAACAGTAAATATTTCCAGCAGTACTAAACAACTCCATGGACTCAAGAGGTGTCCTCAAAGGTTATTACCTTCTTTTACCTTCCCAAGATCCAGAGCCATTCCCAAAGATAGTTCAAAGAAAGAACTGAAGGCCTGCATGCATGCCCCAGGCAGGCAGAAAGTTAAGCCAAGTCCTTAGGACACTAAGTGAGGCAAGCAAGAAGGTTAATGGCTGTCCCTGGGAGAGAAGGATCAATAACCAAAGGGTCTGGCTTTGGGAAGGAAGGAGCAAAGCGAAAAAATTTTTTTCTTTTGACCAAGTATTACAAAATGGCCATTGAGTGGAGGTAAAAGAACTGTTGTCCAGGGGACATAAATTCCCTGGGAGGGAGTTCTAGGATAAATTTGCAAAGGATATTGCGTAGGAAGGTATGAAGTTGGCAGGGCCTGATTACAGAGTCCAACAAAGCAAGCTGTATTGCCTGTTCTAGGTGCTACTGTTGAATTTGTTTTCTGGCTTTTAGTGATGATGATTTTTAGGCTGCTTAATTTTAAAATGGCTTATGATGAGGATTTTTAGGCTGGTTAGTTTTGAAACTACAGATGAGATTCAGGCTCCAAGGAGTGGAATTTGTTTGCCCCTTTGTTGGGAAACATTTACATTTCTAAGGGAAACCTCTATCTGTGAAGATGCCTCCCTCTCTGTGCCAGGAAGAAGGGGGAATTGTCTTATCTCTAGAAGCTCTTAATGGGGAAGGCAAGAACTTAAGTTGGTTGCTGTCTGGCAATCTCAAGTAACTGGTTTAGGGTGGTGGCTTCTGACCTTTACTTAATCCGATTTGACTCTTGTCTAAAAGTCATGGGATCACCCAATGACCAGACCCCACCTGCACTGATACCATTTTAACTTTTTTTCATGTTCTTTCCTTTGTCTTGTAAAGAGATGAATCATATACCTATGCCTTAAATTTAGCTCTAACCCTCAAGTGGGGGCAGCAGAAGCTCTGACTGCCCATGGGTCCTGTCCCCATGCTATTCCACACTATTCTCTAAATAAAAGAGCACTACTGCCAGATCTTGAGAGTCTAAGAAATCTTTCTTTCGACTCCTCGGCTCACCGACCCCGCATCAGGTCCTGTCCCCATGCTATTCTACTCTCTAAATAAAAGAGCACTACTGCCAGATCTTGAGAGTCCAAGAAATCTTTCTTTCGACTCCTCGGCTCACCGACCCCGCATCATTTCGCATTTACATGAGTAACCTATATACACTTACATACTAGGCTGGAGTTCTCTCTTTAAATCTTGAAGGAAAAGGAAGCTAAAACAGGCAGACGGAGCCTGATTTTAAAAAGTGGGTTTTACATTGGATTTTTGTGTTGTCTAAGTTTTTGTTTTCTCATCTTGTTAGGGAGCCCTTAAGTTTAGCTGTTATATTATTTTTTTCCTTTTCCTTCTTAAGTGTCAGACAATTGTATCTTTAACATTCTGATTTTGTTTTTACAATATCTGTAAATTTCTGAAGGCAAATAAGAAGGGGTCTGAGTGGACTTGACTTTTGTTCTAATTTCTGTCTTTTCATCTTATTAAGGAAGTCAATGGCTAGCTGTTATACCAATGTGAGAGCTCTATAAAAAATTTTTTTTCAGTTTGGAAGTTTCTGCAATTTAAAGGATCCATCATCTGGCCAGTGCCGAGTGGAATCACAATAGCTACTCAAACCAATAAGCCTTTTAGTGGCTTAACAAATGGACACAATAGGCATCCCCAAAAGAGAGTGCAAAAGAAGCAGCCCTCACAAGACCCAAAGTTCACTCCCAAAAATAGTATAGAAAGGAAAAACTTTTATTACGTGGGTGGTGAGGATAGTGTAGTGAAAACGGTGTCTCCAGTGTCCTGTGAGAGCGTGGGATGCCTCCAGTCACAGATCTGCTAATCTGTGACACCAGGCAGGCGCTATTGGAATGAGATTTTTCCAGCACTGACAAGCAATGAATCTTGAGACAAGAGTCCTTATGGGCTGGGCCCTTTATAACCAACTCCCCTGAGAGCTGGCACAGCAGGACAAAGAGAGCACTGCTTGTGACTGCATGTTTTGGACCCCACTCTTTCAACTGGCCTCCAGGTACATCCCAATAAATGCATCTTCCAGATGGCAGAGACCACAGAAAACATTTTCACTGGTCACAAAGCCAACTCTCAGGACATAGAACAAGATGGAAGGAAAACCCTCATCCAGTTTTTGCAGAGGGGATCCACAGAAAAATTTGTCTAAATAGACACTGGTCTGGTGAGAACCAGAAAACTCCCCAGTCTCTGAGGCCTGCTCAACAGCAGGCTTATCAAGGGCCTGTGCCTGCTGTCCTACCCTATGGTTCTTCCTCCTTATGACAAACAACACAACAGACAGAGACAAAGGAAAACAAAGACCTTCTCTGGGAGGAAAGGATGAACAAAACCAAGCGTACTCTTTTACCAAATGCCAAAGTCACTGAAGACCAAGAAACAAGTTTCACAAATATTTTCTCCCGCTAATCTAAATTTAGAGAGATAAAAAGAACTCTCACCACTTTTGTTCCCATTGGACTCTGGAGACAGAGATCTGGGAGGCTGACATGGTAAGAAGGCTAACCTTTTGCTGGCTGCTGTATCAAAAGTCCCAGGATCTCTGAGCTGCAGCAGCCCTGGGGAAAAAGCAGTTTCCCAGCTCGTGGGACTCCTGGCTGGCTTGCCAAAACTGTCAAGTGGGGCAAAATCCCCTTTCTTCCCTTCTTGTGTTCTGGTAGCTGGACTAATAGTAAAACTGACACAAGAAAAGATTAACAGGAGGAAAGTCCAATTTAATTACATGCACATGGAAGAATCATGAAGATGATGCTCAGAGAGTGAACAAAGCAGGCAGCACATATATCTTTTACACAAAGAAACATAAATTGGTGAAAAATTAATAGGACAAAGAAACTTAGGTTTCAGGTACATAATTAGTGAGGAATTTCAGCAGAGTTTAGGCTTGAGGAAGTGAATTAAGAAGGTTTGTTCACACAGACTTTTGGGCCTGACTTCCCAGCTCTGGTGATGAGGACGCAGTGAGAGCATCTTTCACATGGGAGACTTATTTCCTGCTTTCGGGGGAACAGCAACAGGAGGGTCAGAAAGCCCTTTCTGCTTCTTAAGTAACTTTAATTCAAAATAATCAATATGCTATTGTGGGATATTTTAGGGTGCCCTGCCCTCAGCCCCAGCACCCTCCTGGCAAATGACAGTGTGAAGTCTCAACATATATTCACAAACTGAATCATTTTTACCAATCAACACCATGCTCGAATTCTGACCCAATCCAAGTCTACGTGCAATGCCACTCCTTTAGAAACCACACACTTGGATGGACATCTTTTTGGAGATGACCTTACCCTATTCTTATGTCTAAAACTGTATAGAAAAATATTGTTACTGGATTATAGGGAGGGAACTGCAAAAATAAGTATCCAAAAGATGTAACTTTGTATTTTCACACATGAGAATCAGGTTATAAGGATGTCACAAATAGCATAGTGCTTGCTGGCAATGATAGGCTTATATCATAGCAGACTTTCCATTGTGGGGGACTGGCATTGGCCACCACAAGATATGTCTCTTTGGCATGAGGATTATTGGGGGCTGATTACTTTTAATAAACTGGGACAGGGAAGGAGGCTCTGAGGAGTAGAACTTGCTTGCCCTTTGTTAGGAGACATTTACATTGTAAAGGAAATCTCCATATGTAAAGGTATCTCCCTCTCTGTACAGGAAGAAGGGAGGATGAGTTTATCTCTAGAAACTCTTAATCAATGGGGAGGGCAAGGACTTAAATCTGCATTTGTTTATTGTGCTTGTCTGGTAACCTCCTGTAACTGACTCCCCCCACCCCCAACATCCTCCTTTGCTGAATACGATATTTAAGGTGGTCGCTTCAGCCATTTTGGTGAGTTGCTCAGGTTGCCTGAGCCTCTCCCATGTATATGTGTTATAAAGCTTTGTTTAATTTTCTCCTGTTATTCTGTCTCATGTGAATTTAATTCATACTCCAGCCAGAAGAACCCAGAGAGGGTAGAGGAAATGTCTTCCTCCCCTACACCGTCCGCACTGTAGAGTCCAGAACTTGAATATACTAGTTACTCTATGAACATTTTCTGGGTGAATAAATGTCAGGTAATTTGAACAGCAGATTGTACGAGAGGAAGACAAATCCTCTACTCACTCTAAGTCCTTCTGGCTGGGCTATGAATTAAACTGACATAAGACAGAATAACAGGAGAAAATCAAGCAAAGCTTTATAACATGTATACATGGGAGAAACCCAGGAAACTGGGTAACTCAACAAAATGTCCAAGCTGCCAGCTTAAATATCATCTTCAGCTAAAGACAAAGTAAGGTGTTGGGAGTAGTGGCTTGGGACTTCAAAGGGCGGGAAGGCAACTAACACAGAAATGGGAAAGAAATGTTTGGTAAGCAGAACTTTGATAAGAATGGGTTTAGCAAGGACCCTCCCAGTCTACTGATACCCAGAGTTATCTATGGGACTGGGCTTTTATCTTAAATTTCTTTTAGGCAGTTAGGGGGAAGGTCAAAGTTTCTTTCAGCGTCCTTTGTTCTGAAAATAATCAAGGCAAGGCAAAGAGACACATTTTGGGGTGGCCAATTCTGATCCCCCACAATATTTAAATTAATTTTTGAAGAAATGGTTGATTTACCAATGTGAAGAATATGATTTATTGGTCAATTCAAGAGTCTTTAAAGTATATATGTCCAGGAAGACTTATAAATTATTTGGAAGGAAAAAAATCTCATTAGGATTTTGTTAAGAGGTTGAGGGCCAGAATAAATTAATGTACAGTTTTTGTGCATAAGGGTAAAAATAACAACAAGATGATGGAAGCTGGAATTCTTGGGCATGAAACAGAAAATTAATAAAACCTGCAGAACATTTTATTAACTCTTTAGATAAGATTCGTAAAAATTAAATACTCATCTTTGAAATGAAATAATCCTCTACTTTTCCATCATGTAAAAGTTCCTAGCTCTGGGTTTTTGGATAAGTCATTGATCTCTATACAACTCAATGTTTGTTTCTGTCCAAAGGCAGCAATCACATGTGTCTCATAGAACTGTCAAGAAACGTAAATAAAATAAACTATGTAAAACAGGGGCTAGAACTTGGTCCAGTAAGTGGTTACTGAGTGGGACTCATTATCAATATTAGTAATAATCTAATCTGTCCCAACTTTTTGTCAAAATCAACATAAGGGGCCAGCCCAGTGTTGTAGTTGTTAGGTTCGGGTGCTATGCTTCAGTGGCCCAGGGTTTTCAGGTTTGGATCCCAGGCACAGATATAACACCGCCTTTCAAGCTATGCTATGGCAGCATCCCACATAAAAAAATAGAGGAAGATTGGCACAGATGTTACCTCAGGGCCAGTCTTCCTCACAAAAAAACAAAAAAAGCAGCATAATGCAGGAGAAGAGCATCAGAACAAAATTAATAATTTTGATTATTTTCCAGTGGTTAACTAATTATTTGCTAAGTGGTCTTGAACTGATTGTTCAGCTCCTCTGGGTCTCAATTTAACAGGTTTCTTTTTCTTTAAAATGAAGGGATTGTACAAACTTATCTTCCATATTTGTGTAAGCTGTAATATCACAAGTTTTTATTATCTATGTTCTCCAACAAGAAAGGACTCAACTGAGCACCAGAGGCTATTTAATTGGAGTCATAAACAATTAGCTTCTTTTTCCTGAAAGACATGACAGCCTTTGGCTGTGTTTTCACTCTGGCTCCTATTGGTTAAGCCATGGTATATCTTAAATCTCATGGACTTCAAACAATGATCACAAATAAAATTGCAAAGAATTTTCTTTGCATACACAAGTGTAGCTTACAAACACGGCATCAATATCTTGGAGGCAAGAAAAAAACACTATTGACCCTGGCTAATGCTCGTTTCTGCATTACTTTATGACTTTTCCCTTATATCTGCTAATTTTCTTTTAAAGAGGAAGGACGGAGGAGAGGGCTTCACGAAAAAAGTTGATGTAATGAATCTTGATTTCAGAAAATCCTTGTCAAGTTTGTGAGTCAAATTAGAATGCTAGTCAAGAAAGTTTAATTAAATAAGACTAGGAATAAAACTTGAGAGTCACATGAAGTTCAGGACATTAGTATCAAAATGTCTACAGACAGACATAACACAACCTGAGTTTGCATAACATTTATAGGGAGACATTGAAAAATATGTATTTCAAAAAACCCATGGCGTAAAAATGCAATTAAAATTCTAGGCAACATCAATTTAAAATAACATCATAAATTTTTTGAAAGGTACATATAACGTGTTGAAGCTGCATCTATAGCTATTCGTGAAAACTGGGCTCTGTTTGCAGTTACAGTCAATAATGCATTCTTTTCAAAACTGTGTTTCTTACATTTAAAAATTGGTTTTGAATATGCACTACAGAAAACTAATTGCCCCTCTCACTCAGAAACAGTACATGTTTTCATCTGTTGTGAGTCATTCGAACGTTATAATAAAAAGGAGAGCAGATGTATATGTGTATGCATGTGTTTTGCACAGCACATGCACACAGCAGCTCTAAGAACACTCTTCTGAACCTTGTGTTTTTTATTTAAAATATATATTGGAAAATTACCCTCCATGAATATGTATGTAAATATGGGTGTAAGGACACATATAAAGGAGTGGATACAGAATTATAAGACTGTGATTACAGAGTGAAAGAGGACAAGAAGAGTGAATGGACGGGTCAGATTCCCAGAAAGCTAAAGGAAATGATGTCATTTACAATATGATTAGTATATTTCATTCAAAACCATTTAACAAAGGTCTAATTTACAGCTGCAGACCACTTTATTTTAATTTAATTTAGTGTAGTTTAGATTTCCATGCCTAATAACAGAACATGATTTTAATTCCATCCTGTTTACCTCTTTCTCCTCTCTTGACTTCACTAAGCACCTCCCACAACTTACTTCTCTGTCCCCCTACCCCTGGCCAAATGAAACCCACAAACACCAAAGCACTTTTATTCAAACTTGTCAGATTATACTATTAGCTTTAGAGGATCCAGTTTCACTCATAAAGCATTTACTAGATTTTGAAAATCCCTGCATCGAGAGGATGAATACCTAAAAGGATGAAATATGAGAGCATCACTCACTATAAAGAAATGTTGCAGTGAATAGAATTTCTTACAAACATAAACAAAATACAGCTTCAATAAGCATAAGTTAAGATATGGAAATAGCTTCATCATGTACACCCCAATGATTTAATGCTATTTGTTAAGATGGCATTCAGTGTGTACATATGTTCACAATGTGAACGTATATTCATATATATGTTCATTACTAATTATATATGCACATGCATATGTATAAATGTATATTTACATGTACCTATAGATGTATGTTTAATATATATGTATAGATATATCGAACAATATACATATATATTCACATATATATGTATGCAAAATGAGAAACTTCCATGTGAAACATCCTGGAATTTGAAAAATAAATCAAGAATATTTGTTGCAAATCATGCCCGGATTCACTCTAACAAAACATCACGAGGCAAACTAGCCAAACTTCACCTGAAGAAGACACATTTCCTTTATGAGCTATACAAGAGACTGCAGCATTTCAGAAATCCTTCTTAAGATGCTACAGGCAGGGTAGTTACCAGAGTGGAATGGGGCAGGGAGGAGGGCGAATCAGGGTGATTAGGCACATGTGAGTGGTGATGGATTGCAATTAGTCTTTGGGTGGTGAACATGATGTAATCTACACAGAGATCTAAATATAATGATATACACCTGAAATTTATATAGTGGTATAAACCAATGTTACATAATAAAAAACAAATAAATAAAAAAGATGCTACAGGCAATGATAGTACTTTATTTCAGTCCATTGGTGGAGGCTCACTAAGTGTGTATGCCTTTTGTTCCAAAACCTTATCTTGAAAACAACCACAGGTTCATGAATAAATATACAGTAATGAGAAATATTTATCAATTTGATTTTGCATGAAAAGCTCTTTCCTCAGAATTAAGTTCCTGGAAAAGGATACTGGAGGTAAAACTTAAAGACATTGTACAGATAAGTGGATTACCATCTGGGCTTCTCTTGATGATTGACACATGCAGGGGCCATTTTATTCCCCGTGGAGACAGAACATTCAGGAAAAAGCAACTACAGAACTGAGAGAGCAGCATCAGGAGATGGAACTAAGTCCTCATTGGCTGTTTACTTACATGTGACAGTTGTTTATTCCTTCCTTTTCAATTGATTTCTATTTATCTCTAGATGGCGTCATATAATATTTATTACAAATAATCATAAGAGAAAGAAAATTGTCTTTGAGTTAGACTAATTACATGCTTGCTTAGTTGTTGAGATGAAATGAAATTAAGCAGTGATTTTTAATTTCTATAATTTCATAAGCATCCCTTATACACCAATGCTCACACACACAGAAGCATGTACATACACATACAGGCACACACAGCATGCTGCTACAGATTGAGAAGTTCACGGATAATTGTTTATGTGTCCAGTTAGGAAGAGAGATATATTGATTAATATCATCCCATAAAACACATACTTTGCCTCTCCAATTCATTCATCATTTGATTTTCCTAAGAATTCATAAATGTTTTTCTTTCTTAAGGCTTTGGAATTGCCTTTGAAATCACATCAATTTGGAAAATTGATGTGATTATTTGAATAACTCTAAACCCTGAATTATATTTTATCTGAATTGTTTAGGGAATTTGATTATAATAATAAGGAATAGAGGATAGAAAATTGCTTCCCTTTTCAACCCTTCCAAATGTTCAGATGCATAAAGTTAAATTCAGAACTGTCAGTCATATATTTCTAAGAAACTGTGGAAACAGGAAATCTGTTCATTTGTAGCAATTATATGATTTTTTTCATTACCAATTTGAGCAAATCAAGATGCAATAATTGCAACTCTGAGGGTGAGGCTGCACCAAATTCTCACCCAGCTGTTTCTGTTGCTTTATACAGTATTAATATTAATGAATTCTGATAACCAGAATGATTCCTTTTTAATAAACTGACATTCAATTAGTAAAAGAAAAACGACTCTCATTTTTAAGTTGTGCAGAGTGGCACTTACTGAAATTCTGCAGACACCCATCTCATGAATTTCAAGCAGCTCTGAGGAAGAGGGCCCTGTTAAAATATTACTGCTTATTGCATCCATTCAATCTTCATTAGTTGAGATGGAACTTCAGAATCCATCAGTGAAAATTCCACAGGGTGCTGTGATCAACATGGACTAACTATTCCTTCATAAAGTGAAAGTAATATCATATTTGAACGATAGAATAATACCATATTTAGAAAAAATATGTCCAAGGCAATGAAACTTATGGTACTTTTCAAAACTACCCTCTGCATTTTCTCATTCAAATTAGCATCTGGCTAGCGAAACCTAACTCTGCCACCTACAACATCAAATGGAAATTTTGTAAATTTGAGAAACATGTGGAAAAGGAAGGACGTCATTGGTGATTATCTCTTCAATTGCTGTAAGCCCCTCCACACACCCCAATATGAGATGTGAGAGTAGGGGGCATAAGTAAGCCAGGAACCAGGAGACACCTGTCTCAGAATATCTTGACTTCTGCTGAATCAACTGGTCTATGAATTCCAATGAAAAATAAAAAACCCAAATGTTACTTTGTATTCCCATCTTTCAGGTTCTTCCTGTATATATCTTCTACTTATGTAGCAGTTAGAAACACAGAGGAAAACTGGGTATGCCCAGAGAGTCCATGAGACATTGTCTGAAATTTCATGTATCTTGGCTTCTTCCTCTTCCTTCTGCTCCCCCCACCCACTTCCTGCTTCCCCTGGAGTAATTGCTTAACCAGTCACTTGCACAAGAGTCTTGGCCTCAGCACCTGCTTCTGGGGATCTTGAACTAATTAAGTAGTTTTCTAAGCAGAAGGAAATTCCAAATATCTGTCCACAGTAAATATTAATGTAATTCAAAAGAAAAATATGTCTTCCTGATTGATTACTTGAAGCATTACTTTCTGTAATTTCATTTTGTTTTGTTTTCAATAATTTACATTAGTTCGATTTGGCTAGAGAATGCTGCAGTGATAAATAACCTTTGAAATATAGGGGCTCAATCAATAATGGTTTGTACATTACTCATGTTACATGGGAGGATCTGTGGAGCACACCTCAGCTGGGACATGGCTTTCTTATTTCAGAAAGAAAGGTCAGGAGACTGCCACAGACACACAACAGCATAAAAGCTTCTTGTTGGAACACACATGGGACACTCTACTCATACAATATTGGCCAAACAAGATGCATGGAGCAGCCTGAAAATGCTGCAGGATATTGTTGTTTAGGAATACTTTTGTATGCTATTTTAAGGAAATTGAAACATATCCTGTAGACAATGGAGAGTTGAAGCCTTACTTAGCAGGGAGGCTAAACTGCTATTACCGAGAGAGATACCCAGTGAATTAGAATGGCTCAAACATGAGAGAAGTGTGTCTCTTCCATAAGAATCCAGGGTAGGTAAGAGTGGTCTCCT
This sequence comes from Equus caballus, assembly GCF_041296265.1. Taxonomy (NCBI): domain Eukaryota; kingdom Metazoa; phylum Chordata; class Mammalia; order Perissodactyla; family Equidae; genus Equus; species Equus caballus. The sequence continues at coordinate 3,220,977 of NC_091715.1, read as the reverse complement.
CCTCAAGGGGCCAGGACCTTACATTTTGTGGTCCTCCTGTTGCCTGACGGATGGTTCTTATCTTCAAGGATGAAACTGTATGCCAACCATATAGACAGGAAAAAGAGAGTCAAGGGAAGTAAATTTATTTTGACTAAGAGGGATATTCACAGACAACCCTCAAAAAAAAAAAAATCAACTTCTCTAACAACGATAGCAAAAATACATAAATGACCCCTGCTCCCCACCTCTGGGTCAAGCAGGGAATATAAACCACAACCTGAGTGTATCAGTAGAGATTCAAGAGGAACGAGCAAAATATAGCATCAAGAATCTTTGGAGTCATATTCCAAGGAAAGCTTAGCACAATGGAGACCACGATGGACCACCATAATGTCTAGGTCAGACAGAGTATCAAGCAAAGACTCAGACTCATTTTTCTTGGGAGAGAAATAGGAACATCCCATGAGTGGATTGTCTTCAAGTATTTTGTTGGAGGATTACAGCTGCAATTTGAGGGATGAACATCAGGGATTCATGAGTTGGTGAATAAGTAGGGGCTCCTATCCCCTCACACAATATTTATTGATTCCTTCTTTTAACAGTCATTATGATGGGCCACTACCAGTAAGGACAGTGAGTTTACAATGGTAAGAAATAATACATATGTATATGTAAAATAAAATAAAAATAAAATCAGTTGCCAGCCCCATCTTGGAGCTCTCAGTGTGGTTTCCATTCTCTTTGAGTGATAGGTGGCATTCTAACTTCTGAGCGTCCATACATGTGGGTCTTTACCTGTTTCTTGAGTATGTCCCACATCCTGCAAACTCTACTAGATTTATTACATATATCTTCTCATTTAGACACTAAAATACCTTGGAAAGAAAGATATTTCCCCCCAGAAAACAATAAGGTAGAGCTTTCATCCCAAGTGATCAGTTCATTCTGTAGAATTGCTTCTAGGCATCATCCATCACAATCTTATGTGGTTTGTTTTTTCATTGTAACTCTGTAAAGAAGCCTTTTTAGACTTTCTTGTCCCTAATTTACCCTGCCTCCATGAAATGTTAATACCAAGGACATACTCTATGTCTGTTTATGTACAGTATGTATGCCTATGCTTTATACATGAAAGACTAAGGCTTTTATGCCTCCCAGGATCCAACCACTGTCTCCCTGTGGGCAATATTTCCCAATTGGGAATGCATGATACAAGAAAACTAGAGTTCACAGAGATCCATTCATATCACCCTATTTGAGTGGTGATATTTTTGCCCTCTGGGTGGATTTGAACCTCCACGGTACCAGTAAGGCGAAGGGAGACTAATTCTTGAATAGGCTGAATAATTTCTCCATCATAGCTTAATGTTATAAAGTATTGAGTTGTCTTCTTTCTATCTCTCTTTCCAAAGTCCCTTCCATGCAGAGATGGGGACAAGTAGAACATAAAGCACATTGCCGATCTGTAATTCCATGTTTTATCAGCCTAGTCTTGAAGAACAAAGGAAAATAACAGTAGATCTGTAACTAAGTGTTATATATTTACAAGGAACCCAGTTGAATCCCCTCATGATTACATTTTTGTGTGTGCGCACCTTAACTCCCTCCTGAAAGCTTCATGGGAGCTTCCCCAAATTGGACCACAATGGTTCAGCGTCTGATGTCTAATTATTTAAATTGCAAGTGATGTGTCCCATTTTATAGTTATTATCACAAAAGCCTACCTTTACTAAGAGAAAGCAACTTCAGGACCCCATCCAAGCCTCTGCTCCATTTTGGCAACTCTCTATGTCCTTGCCTTAGCCAACTTTTATCCTGGTTAGAATGAAATATTTTGTAGTTTTCTGCTTTTTTTCCTATTGTATCTTCACAAGATGTTTTCTATCTAAATATATTTCTGTGAATATCTAACAACTGAATAAATTTCACCGTATCCACCTTGATACCATTGCCCACTCCAATGCAAAAGATTTCCTGTCTAGAAAATACTGCCCATTCCTCAAACCCTGTGACTGTTGAAACTTTCTGCCGTCACAGTCAAGAATAGTTTTTCCATATAAATAAAAATTCTTTCAGGCTTTGTGTCACTTTTATCACCATGAAGGGAAGTTAAATTACTTTATTCTGCAATTTAATGCAGAGTAAACTGTTTCCAACAATAAAGTATTAAACAGTTTGAATGTAGTGTCCATGGCATAAATATTGAATGCCTTGGTACTTGTCAGTGGTCAATTAGCTTTAATTTGTTCCACAACTGCAAAACGTACTCTTACGGACTGAGTGCCTTTGTCCTCCCAGTGAAGCCCAAATCCCCAGTGAGATGTTATTTAGAGATGGGGCTTTTTGGAGGTGAATAGGTCATGAGGGTGGAGCCCTAGTGAATGGGATTAGTGCCCTTATCAGGGGATGAAGAGACACAGCTCTCTTCAAGGAGAAGACAGCCATCTGTCAGACAGGAAGAGGGCTGCCACCAAAAATGAATCTGTTAACATCTTGATCTTAGGCTTCCCAGCCTCCAGAACTGTGAGAAATAAATGTTTATTGTTTAAGCCACCCTGCTTATGGTATTCTGTTTTAGCAGCTTGAATTGACTAAGACATACACCTACTCTTTGTTGTTATGGAAAAACATTGTATGTAGAATGAGATGGATGTGTGGATCAAATCTTGCCTGTATTTTGACCAACCTCATTTATTTCTTCATTCATTCAGTCCTAGACTTAGTAATGGCTTAAGGTATTTTAACTCTGGGTTGGAATTATAGGGGCAGATAATTCTCTTAATTTTAAGTATTTTGGAGTGAGTTGGAGGATATATGTGAAGACTGATGATTGCAATTGAAAGAGTAACTATAGACATAAACAAACCTAAATACATACAAAAATATCTGTCTATCCATCTATCATCTATCTATCATCTATCTTTTCTATCTATGTATCATCTTCCTATTTCTCTATATATCCATCTATCTACCTACCTATCAACTATTTATCTCTCTATCATCTATCTATCTCTCTATCATCTATCTATCTCTCTCTCTATCATCTATCTGTCTCTGTCTCTCTCTGTCTCTATCCGTCTATCCTGGAAATTAGGAGAAGGACGGGTTTACTCCTCCAGAGTGAATAATGAAAGACTTTGGGAAAGAGGCTTTATTTAAAATTGCTGAGCATCGGTCAATGGGAAAGTTTCACTAGGAGGAAGGTGAGTGGGCAATTGTGGCTAAAATGGCAGCAGGTACAAAGTCCCTGCAACATGAGGATGGGGACTTTGCAGAACCCTGTTGTGACTGGAGCTAAGGTTACCCCTTGAGGGAGCAGGAGGAGCTAAGCTTGCAGGTACACAGTGAGACCACATGCTGAAAACCTGGAGAGTGATTGTTTTACCCTATGCCAAAGCTCCTTTCTTTGCCGTTGTTATTAAGGAGAAGAATAATAGGAAGTACCTGGCTGAAGGTAGAGATAGGGCAATGCAGGTCTTTCATATTGGTGTCTGCATCAATTAACTGGGAATAAGCATAAGTGCAATCCTACAACTCATCTCAGAAGATATTATTATTGTCAAGAGGAATAAAGTATTGGGATGTACTTTGTCTACTCTTTAAAGTGAACACATGGTTTCGGATACCTACCCGGGAACATCATTGTTTATAATGTGATTGGATTTGAAAATATGGATGAAATTATATACATAATACGAGTCTCAAATTTTAAGTTTCCTTTTAGTGGTTTGTCACCAGTAACACCTTGATAAGGATCACAAAAAATTTAAAGTCATTGCACAAAATATAGAGTGAATAACCCTCATAGTAGATTAATTTTATTTCAGTATGCCGTGGAATAAGGTGAAATGTTGCATATTATCTGACCATTTCAATATCGCTGTGCTATTTATCTTCTGATTTCATGGATATGTTTCATTGTTTCATGGACACCTGCTCTTCACTGAAGTGTGATCCATAGAGCATTTATGCTCTGCAAAATTCTAAACCACCATTATCAATGTGCCTTTTTAGTTAGTTTTTTTTTTTCCTTAAGCTCACAATGCTTTAAGAGTTATGGTTTACTAGGCCAGGTCTCATTGACTGCTGAAAAATAAAATTAAAGAGAGTCTAAGCACATTATTGCAAAAAATAAAAATAACAAAAAAAGATCTTCCTAATCCTAATCATACTGTTGTCTAAGGGGAAAAAAATAAAACTTAACTTTAAGCTTTACCAGAAAGAGATTGCACTACTGAAACAGGACAAGGAGAAGCTGGTTCCCACCCTGTGGTGGTCCAATCTTTTATACCCCATGCTTGGGGTCCACTGATTGCAGCATGACCAACCTCATTAGGTGAGATTAGAAAGACTCAAAACTATGTTCATATGGAAAAAAGCCTGTAGCAAGACATTTCCATTTCAGAATTGTATTACTACTTGACAGGCAAAGAAAAGAATAATATTAGTTCATGATCCATTGGCACATATGCTAAATATAGACAGCCTTCCAAATCATTGGAGATGACTGATACAGGCTTTTAATGGACAGAGGTTGTTGCTGCTCCATGAGACTTCTATGTAATTTTTATAAATATATCCAATTCCAATATTGTATTTCTTATGTGTTATGTTCACATATATTTTAATCCACACCAGCTTGTTTAATGAAATCACAGCTAAACACATATTTTAGCATGGGATCTGCTAAGTCAATAATACGTATTTACCTCGTAGCTGGTTCAGGCTTCAGGTAATAAAATTCTCATTATAATCAATAGCGCTCCTATAGCATAATTGCAGTTACTACAATTTAGTAAAGAGAGCTTGGCAATAAATAAACCAATACAGAGAAGAGTGAGCCTCTTTTAGAGAGTCATCCTTGAAGCTTCATGTTACAACCTCAGGTGAAAACAAATATATACTGGAAAAGTTCCGTGTCAACTCCTATCACCAATGTTCAAATCTGACCTTTTATTTTTTAACTTTGCATCCATTATGGAGATATAAGCACCATTTCATAATTCTAATTGCTTACCAGTTTCCTCTACAAGAAACAGCATGAAGTGAGAGAGCCAGGAGATTAAGGAATTCTGGAATTCTCGGCTTCCAAATTTGTTAAAGCTCCTCCTAAAAAGTGGAACTGTTCTGCCACTTTATTCCATCCTGAGTATTAAGTTCTATCTACTCTTTGTTGCAGACATCCTTAGACACATATAAGAAAAAACTCTATCCATTTCACCTTTTGTATTCGTCATCATCAGTAACGCTAGCTGCTGTAACAAAGAACACCAAAAACCTCTTTGGCTTCACACAATCAGATCTTTTTTACTCATACAAGTTCTAGTGTGGAAGTTTTTGTCAGGCAGCTCACTTTTAAGCAATGGCTTAGGGATGCAGGATTTTCCCATGTTCCCTCTTCCATAGCACATGGCCTCCAAGGATCCTGAAATGGGCAAAGAGAGAAGATGGAGGACCATACAGGGGGAAGACTTAGAGACCACCAGGTCTAAATGTGGCACACTCACATCCACCCAAGTTCCTTTGGTCAGAACTGTCACATGGTCCTAAATTAACTGCCAAGGAGGCTGGGGAATATATTTCAGGAAGAAAAGAAAAGTATTTGGTGAACACAGGACGATATCTCTGCTACTCCACTCTTATCACAAAACCTCACTATTACCCAGGCTTTACTTAGGTCCCAGGGAAGAACCTTGCTCCTGGGGGTGAGGTAAAGAATGCTTAACTTACCTGTCAATCACAATCACAGCTCTTTCTGACTCAGTATTCGTGACATTAGTTAGGACACTTTTCCTTTTTCCAATTCAGTTAAACACTCTGGAGTAAAAATTGAATTTCATTACTGTTGAAAAGACATGTCGGATAAAAATCAAGGATAAATAAGAAAAATGCTGGGCTTTATGAATAACTGGAGCCAAGAGACTATCATTGGGGTATGGTTTCTACATCTCTTACATATGGCTGTGCTTCTGCGCTTACCTCTTTCACTTATCTCTTCCTCTATACATTTCTTTTCTCCTTCCTCCTCCTTCTTTCCTCTTCCCTCTTCTCTTCCTCTCTTTTCTTCTTCCTCCTCCTCTTCTTCTTCTTCTTGTCCTCTCTCTCTTTCTCCTTCTCTCTCTCTCTCCCCAGATCAAACTCCTGACTCTGTTTAGACTATATGGGAAATTTATTCTAGATAGTGGACCTTGTAATATACAACTCTCATCTTAAACAACCAAAGAATAATGCCTTTGCTCTCACACCTGTAAAAGGACACTGGTTACCTTCAACTAAAGACTGAGTCTTCTCCTGGGCAACAGACAAGTTCAGATTGTGTTAACCATCAGTTTATGGAAGATCAATGGAGGGCATATTTCTAGAGAAGCAGGTTGTTGTAGATAATTCTGTGATTGAACATGACACATTATCCATGAACACTGGACTGGAGCTGAGAGGTGAGGTTTGGTCCTCCTCCCCACACGAATTGCAGTAATGAACTATTTGTACTAACTAGCAGCACTTATGCAGGGTAGAATTTTCATGGGATAATCAGCACCAGTCAGTGACAACTGCCCATTTTCCTGTGTAGCCATGAATCATTTATGATCCTAATTGAAAAACATTTTTATATTTTGTCATTTCAGACTAAGTAGAAATGTTTTTTTGATTTAGTACAATTCACAGCTTTAACTCTTTGCATAGGTGGTGGCAGCTGATCACAAATTCCAATTCCAATAAGCTGAACTCAAAAAATCCTTGACAACAGAACTTTCGCTAAGAGGACTCTTATGATCCTGTCAACTCTATAAACACAGCTGTAGATTGTCTTGAAACTGACCCTAATGTCAGGAAGTATGTTTCATTCTAAGTGCCAAAAGTAATTGATTGATATTGGCTGTCTCGAGTGCCATTAAGACAAGTCAGAGGAAAAGAATTCTGTCATAAATCAGCAGTAAGCCATTGAGCACAGATAATGTTTCATGATATGATTCTGTTGAGAATACAGACAACCTTTCATGGAGGCATACATTTTATGAAGTGATTTAATGTCATTTTGTCTTTCCTTTGACATATAGGATGCATGGAATGTAAAAATTAGATATTCCGTAAATTATTGTTGGTATGTAACCATTGTTTGCATGTAATTCTGTTTTAGGAATTTATCTAATTACCTAATTAAGATCACCTCAGTAGGAAAATATCCTAGCTTTTGTCTTAGCAAAGAAAGACACAGAAGATTGAGTTACATGGGCATCAAAGCAAGTATTCTAAATCTTGTAGATGTGGAAATTGCTATTAGATATGAAGAAGTTAAATTCAGAAACCCTGAAGACCATGTTCATTTGTGAAATACGTGGTCACAGACATAGGCTGTACAGTGTCATTCAGGAAAGACTCAACACCATGGGGCAGATGCATGCTGATATTTGAATGTTTCTAAAGTTTTGGAAAGTGCTGAGAAGAAAAACCCTACGTTTGTTAGTTATGCAGAGTATGGTACATAGTTTTATACAAGAAAGAGGAGGAAAGGAGATAGCTCATAACTGAAGAGAAGGAATGGATCAGTGGTTCTCCCAGTGTAGTCCATGGACCAGTAGCATCAACGTCACATGAGAACTTGCTAAGAATGTAGATCTTCAGAGTCCATCCCAGACCCTGGAAGTGCAACCCAGCCATCCATGATGTAGTAAATCTTACCAGTGATGCAGATGTATGCCAAAGTTCGAGAACCACTGGAGTAGATAAACCAAGAAGTTCCTGTATTAGAGGGGAAAGAGAGAAAGCTAAAGACTCCTAACTTTTCTCCTGGAGATATTGAAGCTATTCTGTGGTCCCCCAGTCCCTCACCAGTAAGTATGAGGGACAATGTAAACAGTCATTCTTCAATGCCCAGGAAGGAGAAGGCAAGGCTACTTGAGGAAGAGTCTGGTCCTGCTTCCTTGGATGAAAAATCATATTGGGCCTGGAGCATCGTTTCTTTGCTATTGAGGATCAAAGGTGACTTTATTGATTTTGGGAAAGTGCCAACCCAGGAGAAGCAATGAAGTCATAGAATCAAGAAGACCCTCATTTATGGAAATATGCAAGCAGAGACTAGTTGAGTATGATTAACAATAATAGAGAAATCTGAAGAATCTCAGCTTGTTAGAAAGCCCTGTACTTGGTTACACTAAAATTGGAAAGTATTTTAATGCTATACCTTTGAATATTATTAATGAAACTGATGAAGGCTGAATAATGGTGAATGGGAAGGCAAGAAGTTTGGCCCACTTCCAAATCTCCGTTAAAATAGAATGCTTAGTTCAAAGCTCAAATTGTTCTATTAGGAACTAACCATTGTTTCCTTGCTATGCTGTTGAACACAGAGCTTCCAGAATGTTCTTTGGCTTCCCACAGTGCCCAAAGTTTCACCATGTTCTAGTGTTAAAATAAGGAGAAGGTCATTCTCTGCAATCTGGGATGAACTCAATCCTGGGATACTGAGGCGGCCTGGCTAGTTTGAGTCCCAGACTGCTCCTCGCTTCTGCTTCTTTCACTATTGGCTTCAAAGTGAGTCTTTTAGGCCAGAAAGGAGCTCAGATGCTCATCATGACTTCCACTGTCCTAGTTTCTATTGACACATACGCACAACAATCCTCCCTTCCTTCTTCAGCCCCAAAGATCAAGGAGCAAGAAGTACTTCAATTAAAGGAAGGAGTGTCACCCCATAAGATGTTGCCAAGGCAGTCCAAAGAGTGGGACGAATGCTAGTTACAAAGGCTGCTTGCAGTAGAAGATTTAAAGTAAACAAAGCAATCAGACAAAATGAGGGCTAAACCTGGTGGTCTTTGAAACTTTTGTAAAGGGACAGAGCTAAAAGCTGTCAGCTGGGGGATGAAGATGGGCTGAGGAAGTCGAGACAGCTTCCTTGGACTCCAGATGCCAGACAAGTTCATCTCTATTATGTCGAGAGAGATCAATCACACTCGTAAGAAGAACATCAAATTCACCCTTTAAATAAGCTGATGAGCACATGACACTGACTCTAACCTGTTGACCATCTGCAATGGATCAGGAGAACTGGAGCATGTTAACTCATTTTAACTTGCAGCCTTTCAAAATGGGTCCTGTCATTCCCATTTCACAAGTGGAGAAAAAGTGAAGAGAGAAGGAGAAGGAGAAGGAGATGAAGGAGGAGAAGGAGAAGGAGGAGAAGGAGAAGGAGAAAGAGAAGAAGAAGAAGAAGAAGAAGACGACTATAGTTGATAACACCGTACTGTATAATTGAAATTTGCTGAGAATACAATGTACATATTCTCACAAAAGGAAAGATAAATCTCTCTCTCTCTCCTCTCCCTCCATTTAGTGCCATCAGTCTTACTTCATATGCTTTGAAGCTCTGTAAATAGGTCCATATACATATAAAAATCATTATGCCTTCCTGATCATTCATTTCACCATTTTTCCCAATAAGTTATTGTCATTTATCTATGACAATAGTTTTTGTCTTTATATCTACTTTCTATGAGATTCCAAGAGCCACTCCAATTTCCTTATGTTGTGTTGGTATGATAATGTTTCCACCTTAATCCTTTTCTATCGGTCTTTATATTTAAATACATTTAAAAATAAGCAGCATAGAGCAGGGTCTTATTTTTTTTATCAGTCTGATCATTTGACTTTTAATTGGAGTGTTTATTCCATTTTCATACAATGTAATGTTTGATATGGTTTTATTTCAGGGACCAGCTTGACATTTATTTTCTCTTTGTCCCACCTGTTCTTCGTTCTCCTGTCATCCCTTTTCCACATTCTTCTGTTTAATTAAATATTTAAGTATAATTTTGGTATTCCATTTTAACTGTTTAATATTTTTAGCTATTTCTAATTTTTTCAATAGTTAATCCAGTGATTAAAATATCCACCTTAGGCTGCTGCTTAACCTTGAAAATTATACTGTGCAATTTAACGTGCAAAATAAGAAACCTGCAAATGTATAATTCCATTTGCCTCCCACAAATGATTCTTGGTGCTCTTGTGACATATACTTCTACAAATGTCATAGACTCTACAATATATTTTATTTCCTTTAGTCGTGGTTTTAAAGAAAGTCTGTGTTTATTTAAATAGCATGTTCATTTACCGACATATTGACATTTCTGGTGACTGTGATTCCGTTCTCAGGTCTAGATTTGCATCTGCTATCATTTCCCTCTAGCCACTCAGTTTCCTCCAGCTAAGTCTGCAGACAAATTCCTCATGTATCTGAAGATGCCTTTACTTCATATTATTTATGAAAGTCGTTTATCTATAGAATTCTATACCTAGCTCTTGTCAGTTTTTCTACTTTTCATTTATGCTTCAATTTGATGATTTTCAATTTAATTAATCCTTCTGTTGTATACAATCCACTGTGACTTCCTTTCAGTGAATTGACTTCGCATACTTCTTTTCAGTTCTAGAATATTTTCTTTTTCTAATCTCTAATCTCTCCTGAAATTCTCCCTCTTCCTATTGTATTGTTATTATTTATAATAAGTATTTGAAACTCCTTGTATAATTCCAAAAGATGTGTCATCTGTAGATCTGTTGATTTATATGGACTGATTTTTTCCTTCAGGATGGTTAAGATTCTTTGATCATTGCACACATTTTGTTTGTTTGGCTAACATTTTGTCTAAAGGAATGGTAGAAGATAAAGTGTGTGTGTGTGTGTGTGTGTACTTGAGAAGGACTCTTTGCCCTCTTTTAGGAAGTGAAGATGAGGGCATGATTACTTTGAACCAGTCAGAAGTTGAGTTGTCTTTAATTTGTCCAAAATCCCTTGGGAGTGGAAGCACCAAGAGCCTAGAACATCTCTTTGGTTTTGCAACCCTGTCTCCAGGCAGCCAATACATACATGTGTGTGTCTCTGTGTGTGTGTGTGCACATGCACATGCACACAAATGCATCTCCTTACAAGCTATGAAATGTCCCTCCCTAGTATAAAAGAGGGAAATGTCATAAATATATGAAGGACTCAAAGCTAGCCTCAGAAGGATCAACAAATCAAAACTAACTAATCATTAGAAGAGAGCTAATAAAGAAATAGAAGTGTCCTTTAAATAATAAAAAGATGTTCAATCACATACCTAAAAAGCAAGTTAAATCTATGCCAAGGTTCTCTTTAACCAATCACTTTTGTAACAATCAAAATTTCTGATAAAACAACGCTCAATACACTGTCCTAATTTGCCCTTCCTAGTTGTTATATCAACTTTCATTTCCACTTGTGGCTTAGCAATAGCTAAACAGCTTTACTATTTTAATAGAACCTAAAAATTCATTTTTTAATAATTTTTCCTAAAGACATATATAAATATGAGACTATCATAAACATTCATATTTTGCATTTTTTTGTAAAATGAAAATATTTGAATCAATACAAATGTATATTAAAAAATGACTGGCTGAAATAAACATTAGAGGGAAAACCAGAGCCTAAAATAACTGTTTAAAAATAAGTTGTTAAAGGAGTCAGTCCCATGGTGTAGTGGTTGCATTCAGCATACTCTGCTTAGGCAGCCCAAGTTCATGGGTTTGGATCCCCGGCATGAACCTACACCACTTGTCAGCCATGCTGTGGCAGCAACCCACATCCAAAATAGAGGAAGATTGACACAGATGTTAGCTCAGGTTAACCTTCCTCAAGCAAAAAAAGAGAGGAAGATTGGCAACAGATGTTAGCTCAGGGTGAATCTTCCTCAGCAAAAGATAAAAATAAAAAACAAAATAAGCTAAAACAGATGGGCGAAGTATCCATTGAGTTTGTAAAATAAAGGAAGAAATCGAAATCTTAAATCAGTGATGTAGGAATCAAACATGCAATTTAGGGAGGGAATTAACGAGAATGTGACAAGAAAGAATTCTTCGCAAAGTCTGGAAAATACTTATGAAATTCTGCCAAGAATGGTGGATGGAAATAGAAGGCATAAGTTAAAAAAAGAGGCAGCATAAACTGAGATACGACAGACTAAAAAGATAAAAATATTATACACAACTAATATCATAAAAGAATATCAAACAACTGTCTATATTTGTGTGTATCAGTGAACACTAAAGTGAAAATTATAAGTTCCTAGAATTATATATTTTATTGAAAAACTCAGTGAAAGAGCAAACATGAAGAAACTCAAGTTTTTAGAAAATTGAATCAGGCCTGAACATTCTCACAAAGTAAACAAATAGGCAGAAGATGTTAATGGCAAGTATAACTAAATATTAAGGAGTCTTAACATTTCAATTTATTCAAGATTCTGTAGAAGAGGGAACACCACTAAAAACATTTTAAAGGCTAGTGTAGCTTTTTTGCAGAAACTGAACAAAGACAATAAAAAGGAAAGTTGTGTGAATTTTGCATGTGTATATTTGAAGGCATGTGACTTATTTTCAGTGTCTAGAAGTATAGAAGAGTTGAGAGAGTTTTCAGCAGATGATGCTAAACAGGCTGATAGAACTAAAGAACGGGTGACAAGCTGTTCCAGGCTAAGAGATTTGAAATTTATTCTGAATTTCAATGCTCTCCCAACTTTCATGACCACCAGTAAAATTTGGGGACATGTATTACAACATATGGGCCTGTATTTAAAAATTATTTACCTGTATTCCTGTATAGTACTTTAATATTATGCATATTAAAGGGTATGTAAATGGTATCTATCTGTCTATAGATCACTGCTGAAGATGTGATTGATCAATGAAGGCTTTTATGTAAGAGAACAATAATCAAAATTGGATTTTAGGAAGGGCATCTTGGTGGCCTTACAGAATATGAAAATTGATGAATAAGATTGACAAAAGAGAGACTTGGTTTTATCTGTGTGGTCTCACATTGATGTCATCAGAGTAGGTACATAGAACGAAACTGAAAAGATTCAAGGTAGAGAATCTTCAGGTCCTCCTTACAGCTTTGTAATGACCAAGGGAGGCTGCTGAGCCCAGGTAGAAGCTCAAAAATGGGCAATGAAAAGGGTAGGAAGAAAACCATAATTTCCCTGGGGAAATACTCGATTCTAGAACTGGAGTAGGAAATATGGAAGATGAGCCTGGGACTTCTTGTGGTGCCAGAAAATGAGGAACTATTCCCAAGGGCTGAAGTTGAAACAGTTTGAGCAACCAAACAAAGCAGTATCACATTGTAATACAAATTACTAAATAAATATCCATTAGTCTCTACTGATATAAATATGTGATGAAAGAGAATAGACATGTCTTTCTTACAAAAGAATTCTAAGTAATTTAGCTAAATACTTGGAGCCTAACGCCTCACTCCTTGTGAGCTGTGTGGTGACTTCCTTCTAAAGAGGGCAGTATGGAAAGTGGAGAAAAGAGTAACTTTGTAATGGAGAAGCCAGACAAGCACGACCCCAGCCAGCTGATCAAAGTCAACACTGTCAATAAGGTATGTTTAGAGTCCATATCCTTGATGTGATGTGATGAAAATGGAATTTTACCTCTGTGGTCTTCTTTCCAGAAACCTATAACCCTAGTCTAACCATGAGAAAAACATCAGACAAATCCCAATAGAGAGACATTCTATAAAATGCCTAACGTAATCCTCAAAACTGTCAAGGTCATCAAAAACATAGCAAGTCTGAGAAACTGTCACAATCTAGAGAAATCTAAGGATACGTGACAACTAAATGTAATGCGGGATCCTGGAACATGCCAAAAAAAGAACATTAGGTAAAAACTAAGATATTTGAATTATGTATGGACTTTAGTTAAAAATAATATATCAAAAATGGTCCATTTGTTGTAACAAGTGTCCCATGTTAATGTGAGGTGTTAATAATAGCAGAAACTGGGTGTGGGGTAGATGGGTCTATCTGAACTATTTTTCTCATTTTTCTGTAAGTCTATGTGATTCAAAATTTCTTTAAGTTTATTTAAATATCTAAGTTTATTTAAAACAATGGTATAAAGACAGCTGGGGGCAAATATGACAGAAGCCACAGAAAGAGAATTCAAGGAGGGGAGAAGTCACCTTTGAAAATCATTGCAGATACATCGAGCTGGGAAAGAATAGATTTTATGTTTTCATAAGAGAAAAGTCATTAATGACCATTGCAAGAAGAGTTAAAAGAGAGTGAGTTTTTTAAAGTGACATATTACTATAAAATAGAATTTAAAAGCAATTTTCCTTCCCCTATTTGTTGTCAATAATATTTTAAATGTTTTAGGTACTTAAACTCTTTTGAGAGCTCTATTTTCATATTTCTGAGTTTTGAGATTTTTTCATATGGATGGTCACTAGGTTATAAAGATTTGTCAAAATATAATCTTCCTTTAAAAAGTCGTTCTGCAAAATTGAATAGTCATGGGGTCACTAAAGTTCCTTTTGTCACAAAGGCTGTTTATTTATGAATGGCTTTTAATAGCTCCATCTACCTAAATTATTCTAAATATCAGATTCTTCTGGGCTTAGTACTACTACCCACGTCCACTTTTACATTTGCATAATATTATTTAAAGAGATTAAAAAATGTCAAGAGTTGCCAAATTAGCCATATGTGCCTTAATCTTCCCCTGTTACACCATCCACCTTGCAGGTGTATCAATTTCTGAAGCTAGATGTTGTAACGGGGGAAGAGGTGTGAATGCAGCCAGGTGGGGTTTGTCATCTGAACTCCATTTTTAGAAATTGTGTGCTCTTTCAAGGTTAACTTAATTTCTCTGAGGACTGGTTTCTCCAACAACCCTAAGGGAATACATAAAAATAGATCCAAGTATTAAATGAAGGGCACTGGTACTGAAATTTCTGATTATTGGGATTATTATTTTTGCTGTGTTTTTAGTAAACACACACTCCCATGCACACCTACACCTGGATCCAAAACTACTGCTCCCAGGATCCTGGGTAACTTGGGAAGAGCGGGTACATGGAGAACCAGTTCACTGTTACCTGTTGCCAGAGTCTGCAGGTATCGGCTAAGCGTCCAGGGTTAGCTAAATCATAGCTGGAAAATAATCCTTTGGAGAAAAGGAGAATGTCCTGTGGTTCCAAGATGCGATCTAGGGAAGTGGAGTCTGGTTAACTGGAGGACTTCATTTTGCTGTGAGGTTATGCAAGACAAAGACTGGATCTGCACCGTTCAGGAAGCTAGAGAAGAGGAATAGAGAGGTTCAACTCTGTTCTCCTTTCCAACCATGGTCCTCAGCCTTGCCTCTGAGCAAATACTTACCCAAGGTGTAAGGACATCCGTTGCAAGGGGAAACCAATGACCTGCATGCTCACATCTGTCTGGACCTGGGCTCAGACATGTTTATAGGCAACATCAGAGAATGAAGATGCTCAGCAACTGTGGAAAACTGCTGGAGGAGGGATGAGTATCTGCAATCCTACTTCTTCCTAGTTGTTCCATAATAACAGATTATAGCCTTGTCAACTATAATGTTTATATCACCAAGGTGAGTTAAAAAAAAAACACCACCAAAACTTCAAATTGTCCCTTTGGGGAAATGTCATATATCTAATTCCTTACTCTGTTTCAACCTCTGTACAAAGCCTGTGTAGTGAGCTAATAGAAGTCACAACTCTAATTGTAACTTTCCCATTCAAAAAATAAGGGGAGCATCTGGGAAAAGTGATTTCCACAATGCTTTCCATTACGAAATTTCACAGATTAAATGCCTCATATGGGTCTGTAATACATCCTTTTGTGTTTGGTATGCGGCCACACTTATTTTGACTTTTACTAGTTTCCACTAACCACTTTTTATCAAAACAAAGGAACTATTAGATCTTGCTGATTGTTGTTATAAACCTTTCGGTTTATCATCACTCACATACCACGCTGTAATTAGTCCAGATTTCTAAATTTATGGTCTTAAAACCTATGACAATAAATTAATCAATAAAACAGCAAATGGAGAAGTAGGAAAAAAAATTGTTTGCCTAAAACATTAAGAACTGTTTCCAGTTTCCACATTTCCATAACTAGTTCTTGGGATCTATATGCAAGCTTTCTGCTTTGTAGCCTATGGAAATACTTAGAACATTCTATTCTTTTCTGATGGCAATTTTCCCTCAAGTCATTTGGAAGTATTTTGAGAATATTTGGAATGATTTCCACACTTTTCAGGAGAAGAGGAAGTCAAATAAATTTTGTCAAACGTGAATATATCAAAAAATCTAAGTTTGGTGCCTGGACAGGTATAGGTATATTAACAAGCTCCAACACTGTGCAGTAAGGTGCACAGGTTAATATCTTTCAGCCTCAGTGTCCACGCCTTATAAGAAGAACCTGTCAACATTTCAAGATTATTATATTAATTAAATAAGAAAGCTCTTGTGATAATATTAAAGAAATAGAGGTTAAAATAAAAAACACTTCTTTTCTTCTCTATCTCTTAGCCTTAACAAATAAATGGCAATGTTTGAGTTAGAAAAAAAAAATTGCCTCAAATATTTACATATTACAAACACAACAAGAATAGAGTCAGATTGGAAATAAATAGAATATAATGTTGAATGTTTGCTAAAGCTCTACTGTATAAATCTCTCTTTTTCCTTTTGAAGGAAATGCATCTTCATTTTACAAAATTGGAATATGAAAGACAAGCATGATGAGCCACTCCTCCAAGAATACAGCCCAAATCAACAATAAAAGCGGACAAAGATGACTCATACTTAGCTTATTCTCTTTTATTACTTTCTCTGTGCAGGGGGAAACAAGTAACAGTGGACTATAGTATCATTCATAAGAATTTCAGGGGATTTTTTAAATGCACGGTTTATTTTGAAGTAAATATAGATTCACTTGCAACTGTAAGAAATGATGGAGATCTTATGCACCCTTCATCCAGTTTTTCCCAATAGTAACATCTTGCAAAATTCATGTGCAATATCACAACCAGAAAATTGACGTCAATGCAGTCGAGATACAAAATACCTCCATCGCTCCAAGGAAACGTCATGCTCCCTGTTTACAGCAACACTCACTTCTCTCCTGCCCTGCCTGACCACCTTAATCACTGGCAACCGCTAATCTGTTCTCTCTTTTTATAATTTTGGCATTTTAAAAATATTATGTAAATAATATACGTTTGGGAGATTTGGGATGCCTCATCATTGCCTAGAGGAAGTGGTTGTGGAGGCCCCACACTCAGGCTTTGCTGGCACTGGTGGGGGTGAAGCCACACTTTTTTATGGAATGTTTCGTTGGAATAGAGTGATTATTTTCTGAAAGTATTCTGTCTTGCTCTGCTCTTCCTTCCCTGGTCCTTTGACAAGAGAAAGAGGGATTTTTGTTTGTTTGTTTGTCAGCTACTGTTGGCATTTCTGGATAGCTACCTTCTCGAGCTCCAAGTCTGGGACATATGAGAAAAGAAAAAAAAAACAGCACAGATTCACCACCCAGATGTTTCTTGGGCCCCAGTTCCCCTAAATGATCTGCTTTCTCTCTGCCTTTCAGAGTCTTTGTATGTTTGCTTTATATATAATATCCAGGGGTTTTAGTGGCATTTATTTGGAGGAAAGGGCAAATTACATCTTCTCCATCTTCCTGGAGGCAGAAGTCTTTTTCAATATGTTTTTATGGAAAGAAAAATGTCCCTATTTTTTTCAGGAGCTTTAATATGAACATGTCGATCATTGAATACCTACCAATAGCCTACAATGCTTTACTGAGACCATTATCAGCAAGTGCTTTGAAATGTGACATTAATATCATTCTATAGCCAATGCAGATGATTTGGCAACCTAGACTTCTATTAGTTGACAGTAGATCTCCAGGGAATCTTTAACCAAACGGCTGGAGAAGGGCCATAATTACAATCCATGCAAGATCACAATCTAACTAATGAGATGATAGCATAAATAGTGGAAATGTTAGAGAAAAAAGTATATAAAGGCCTCAAGCTACTTCTCACCACCAGTTGAACAGAACACTTGCAGCCTTGAGAATTGAACCTTTGATAATGGAACAGTGGGATTTAATTTGTAATTACTATCTCTAAAAGCAGTAATATGAAAAATAATGGAAACAAGTAAACGTGGGAAAAATAGAGAAGATTGAAGGATGCAGTAATAACAGCCCACTAGAAATTTTGGCGAGTAACCCAGATACAAGATCAGCAAGAGACACAATCTTGTGTCTCTCGGGCAGCATATGAAATTCTCCAGAAGTAGGAATACGTGGCCTTAATGTCTACATTGTACTTCCTGACCTCCAAGCTGCATGATTTTTCTTGAACTTCAGTTTACACAGCAGCATAGAAGGGAGGGCTCAGCTGTAAAGGAAAAGCAAAAATTAGGCTTAAATGTGCTAGAGTTGAAAGACTGGGTGAACAAGACTTAGTTCTATCCTTGCTAACTGTAAAATGGCCCCTACTGCGATGCTTAGTTTCTCCTTCCAAAATCTAGTCAATTCCTATCCGAAAGGAGAAAAGAAATATAAAGAATATAAAATTCAGATGAAGAAGACACCTTAGAAAAAAATTATTATAGGAAGAAACACCACAGTTAAATACTGTACCCAAATAATTATTATATGTCCCCCTTGGAGCCAGAAGTCAGTAAAAGAGGAATGAAAAGACAAATACATGAATAAAAAGTGAGCTGCCTGGGGAGATATTAAAAAAATATAAATACGCTAAAGGCATAAAAAACATCAAGCTTTAGAAAAGATACCCTGGAAAACACAGGAATATGAAAGAACCATTTCAATAAATACAGCAAAAGCACTTTGTATAAAGTTTGAATATTTAGAATGTAACACGTCTCATTCCTATGTAATTTTCAAAACTTTTCGTAGAACAAAGAGAAACTTGAATCCACTTGAATCCCTATGCTGATAATTTACACCCTATTTCAAGAGATATTCAATTATCACAGAAATTTGTTCAATTAACAGACCTTTCAGGTTTTATAAATCCTTGCCTTTCAAAATTTAAAAAAATCTTTTCAGTCTACTTTACGTGTCATAGATTGAGTAGAACACAAGAAAGTAATGTATTTTATTCATATATAATTTTTAAAAATTTTCATGAAAGAAAAACTTGAATCCCTATGCTGATTTCCACCATATTTCAAGAGAACATCTGTGATGTCAATTGACCATAGAGATCGATTATCACAGAGAGTATTTCCTTCTTTCTTTCATCTTCTATAGTGGTGGCGTTAGATGTGCTAATACTGGGGTACATGGTGCCAAAATACTCATAATTAAAGCTTCATTGTGTACTGTATTCTTGGTAATTAGAAAGTGTCATTCTTGGTCTCATTTGATAGTGTCTAGTTTTGTTTTATTTTTTTCAGTAAATTAACATTCTCTCAAGATTCACCACAGAAGGTTGCTTTATTCTTTGCCATTGTTCTTATTGGATTTTGCCTATTCTTTCGTTTTCATTATATGAGTCCTTTGGGCTTTTGCTTTTTCTTTTGGATAGCGTCTTCAGATTTAACTGTTTCTAACTTGACAACTTTTTGTGTCAATAGATAAGATTCGATGTCTTAAATTTGTTGCCATGGTCTTCATTGAAGACTTTTATTTTCCTGACTTGTGCCACTCTATATTTCCCTTAGTCCTGTATTTTAAGCACTCTATTGAGTCACTGCTATGAAGAATCATGGAATAAAGAAAATTCTACTTCCTATACATTTTCTCATGTTTCACCATTTGAGTTTTGTTGGTGGCATTATTTTCCTAATTGAAACTTAATCTTATGTTTGAACCCTAAAATATCCAAGTATGTCTAATGTATGCTGATAATATATAAATAATCTTGATCCCTAGCTGTAAAAAAGCAGGAAATCATGTTACTTGTATGTATGTATACATACATATTTGCTTATTTAGCTGAGGAGATTTTCAAGCAACAAGGTGAAGGTTCCACCTGGTTTCTTCCTGCTTCTTATAGTAAAATGCATAGAAAATGATAAATTAAGAAAGGACTGTGAAAATAGACCTAGATCTTTATGATGTGGGAAATTCTCTGCATGTCCGGAAGGCAAAAGGTCATCAGGGTATCTTATTACATGAAAAGCTCTTTGAAGAGATTGGAGGTGTGACTCTTAGATTCTCCCAGTCAAATCAGAGGTTACCTAGGAAGCTTAAGGGCATTGTCTCTTTGCCCTTTCAGTAGAAGCCAAAAATGGAGAAGAGATCATCTCAGAGATATGTGTGGATGAGCTTCATGGCCAACAGAGTGAATCTTCATGATATACACTGGAGACCCACAAAGTTCTTGAGAATTTGCTATCAGCAGAAATGCTAACTTGGACTAGTAAGGTCAGAAAAAGTTTGAAATAAAGGAAGGCTGTCTGATCTCCAAAATTCTACTGGCCGAAAACATCATGGCAAAACCATTCAGCTGAAAACATGTGTTACAGTTCATGAAAAAGGAAGGATGGTCCAGGAGATGGAGCTGAGAACCAGAATATTATTCCTAGGCCTTGAAACTTAATGGAGTTTCTGTGGCTGGATTTTTAAACTGCATTGGCAGTGATATCAATATGCTTTCCATTTCCCCTCAACCCCCACTGATTGAGCCAGAATGTCTATAATTGTTATTTTATGCATGCCCCATCATTGTGTGTTGGGAAAGTTGGGAGCAAATAAATTTTTTTTCCATTTCACAGGATCACAGATTTGTGGAATTGTGCCCCAAGATGTATTATATGCAGCAGTCTCACCTATACCTGAATTAGGTGACAAGATTTGGGAGTTTTGAGCTGATGAGATTTAAAAATGATTTTATATTTCAGAGTTGATGGTGCGATAGGATGAGATTTTTAAGGATCTTTGGATGGAATGAACACATTTTGCTTTTGAGAAGAACATGCATATTTGGGGCCAGCAGATAGACTATGGAAGACAGAATTCTAAAGATGTACCCACAAGATTTGTGTCCTCTGGTTATTCAATTAAATACTAATCTAAGAACCACTGTGAAGAGTCCTTGATGTTGTAATTAAGGTCACTAATCAACTGATCTTATGATAGGAAGGTTATCCTTTATTATCTAGGTGGGCTCAATATAATCACAACAGTACTTAAATGGGAAACAAAAACCAGAACAGTCACTCAGAGAGATGTTGTGAAAGAAAAGGTGGGAGAAATTAAAAGTGTGAGAGGGACTTGATGTCCTGTTGATAGCTTTGAAAATTGAGGGAAAAAGGTATAAGTTAGAAATGCAGACAGCCTCTGGAAGCTGAGACTAGTCCCAGGCTAACCACCAGCAAGGAAACAGTCTTTGATCTTCCAACTATGTGTAATCAAATTCTGCCAATAATCCGAACAAGCCTGAAAATGGATGCTTCCCTACAGCCTCCAGAAGGGAATGCAATCCTACTCAAATCTTGATTGTGTTCTTGTGAGACACTAGGAAGAAAATCAGCAGAGCCAGTCTATGATCATGCATCTGACCCATGGAAACTGCAAGATAATAGATGCGTAAGTTTATAGCTGATATAATTTTGGTAATTTATTATGGAAGCAATAGAAAATAATATAATCCTCTAGGAATTTTTTCCAACAGAATTCACAGAAACTATAATGCCTAAGTTGTAAACATATTTGAATTTTCCCTCTGTAGATCTATACCAGAATGACAGCATGACTACATATCAGTTGACTGGTTCCACAATTCTTCCTGTAGTATTTGCATGCATTGTTACACTGTCTTCTAATGTTGGACATTTCTGAGTTGAAAACTTAAATCTTCCTGATTGCACCCCATCCCCACAGAGGTGACTTCATTGTGTGACATGCTGCCCTAAGGATTCCTTGCGTTTTTGGAATGTCTGGAACTTCTAGGAAATATTTCCTCTAAGTTTTTCTGGGAATAATATGATTTGTCAATCTGAAAAAGTGTGTCTTATTTCTGGGAACTTTTCTCAACTCAACATTTAAATATTTATGTATGCCATTATATTATATGGGGACACAAATGTGGGTATATTAGATAAAAACCAGTGGTTTTAGTAGGCAAGTTGCAGAAAAGGAAATAGAAGAGTTTAATCACATTTGCAAAATTGATCAACCTTTCTCTAATTAAATGCTAATTAAAACAAATACAAATTTTCTTCTTACATTTTGGTAAAATTTTACAAGCCTAACAATCATATACAGTTCAGGAAGAGATTGGAGAAGACTGGCATTCAAAGATTTACATACAGTCTTGGAAGGAACCTCAGTTGATGAAACTTTTTGAAGAAAACTTAGAAAAGCATGGTAATTAAGTTTCATGTACCCTTAACTCAGGAGTCATAATGCTAAGATTGAGTATATGGATGATTATATGGGTGTGAAAGGATATGTACAAAGATTTTATAGTATCATTTCCAATTTTTTAAAATGAGCATTTGCATTAAAAACTGAAAACCATTTCATTAGCCATCAATATAAGCTTGCTTAATTAAATAAGAGTATTTCAGGATGGGGAGATATAGCTAAAATTCAAAAGAATAGGATAGATTTAACTGAATTGACATGGAAGATGTCAAAGTGATCTTTTTCCATAAAAATATAGGATGTAGAGCAATAAGTATAATCAGCTTCCATTCAGGTAAAATTTAAAAATGCTGTATTTCATATCTCATCTAGATGATAGTGTTGGTAGACTCTGACTCACCTCCTCCCAAAAACACAACCAGGTTACAACTATTCTTGGAAAAATTACTCTGGAGAGAAAAATGAAAACTGGGTAAAAAGAACCCCCACATCAAGGGACAGTCCTGACTGAGGTGGAAAGGGCAGAAATTCCCTCTGGAGAGAAAGAAAGCCACCTTCACAAGCAGTGGAGCTTCACAGCTAGACAGGTGGGAGCCACCCTAAAGTACACAGCCCTGCCTGGAGAAGTGAGGACCTGAGAGAAGGCACATTACCACTATAAGCATCCTTCAGACTCAGCACAAGTGAGATGAGTGTCCTACTCTCTGGCTTCACTGGCTATTAACTGCAGTGGGGATAACACCAGAAAAGCTATCAGACAAAAGCTGAAAAAACCTGTCTCTTAAAGGTCCCATGCACAAATTCACCCATCTCAGAGAAAAACATAAAATCACCAAAAAGAAAGCTGCACAGTCCTTTGGTGAAAAGAGACTCACTTGGTGAGCTCTGGGTTCATCTCGTGAGAGGTGAGACCTCTCCAGAGACTGAGACATTGGTGCTAGCCATTGTTGTGACCTAGTACAGGTGTGCTGACACAGATCCTGGCAGATACCATTGTAGTTCTTCCCCTGGCCTGCCAGCCCAGGGGTCTGCCACACCCACTAAAGTGCAGATTTAATCCAGTTCAGCCAAGGCAGGCAGCCCACTCTAGGGACTGGCTCCACCCAACAGTAAGCCCTCAGGCTACTTGTCAGCCTGCATAGACTGGGTGACTTGATCCTCAACAGGCAGGGAAATGTGCCTGTCTCTGTGGATCAGGGCCTGTGTGAGGACCAGGTGAACTGTGAGGGGGCATTGGTGGAGAGGTGGGGGCCTCTGCAGTGGGGCAACTGGGTATGGTCCTGGGAGTTGGGAAGTGTGCATGGACGAGGGTTATGTTGACAGTGTGTGTGGATCTGTGGGGGGGTGAGGATTATCAGTGGTGAAAGACCTGTGCTTCACAAACAGCCACAGAGAAGATTGGCACCACCCTCCAAAGCCTGAAACAATTGGGTGTTCCCATCCCTAGGGCCAGCCCAACTCAGCTGCAATCTTAAGAGAGCTGACAACAGCCTTGCAGGTCTGAGGCCTACAGCAACTGTAAGCCCCTGAGCCTAGCAACCAGCTACACTGGATACCTACTCAATTAACAGGAAAACTACAACAGGAGTGAGCTGTTAGACCTTGTAGCCAACAGTGCTGAGGCTCCCCAAACCAATTTACAAACAGCCATCCAGCAGGGGAAAGACTAGACTCCCTGAGTACTTGGAGTAACAGCAACCCTGTCATAGTAGAAGGACATGAGTAGCCCACACAGGAGTCACTCCTGGATCATTTGGACTGGTGATGAGAGGGAAGCACACTGCTGGGCCTCAAAAGGCATCTTTTACATAAGGCCACTTCTCCAAGATCAAGAGACATAGCAGACTCACCTAATATATAGATATAAGCACAGAGAAAGAGGCATAACGAGGAGGCAAAGGAATACATTCCAAGCAAGACAACAGGATAAAACCCCAGAAAAAGAACTAAATGAGACAGAAATAAGCAATCTACCCGACAAAGTGTTCAAACAAAAACTCATAAGGATACTCACTGATATTGGGAGAAGAATGGATGAACACAGTGAGAATATCAACAAAGAATTGGAAAATATAAAAAAGAACCAACCAGAAATGAAGAATATAATACTGGAAATGAAAAATTCACTAGAGGGACTCAATAGCAGAGTAGATGATAGAGAAGAATGGATCAGTGAGCTGGATGAAAGACTAGAGTAAATCATCCAAACTGAACAGATAAAAGAAAAAAGAATTAGACAGAATGAGAACAGTCTAAGGGAACTCTGGGAAAATATCAAGTGCACTAACATTCATATTATAGCTCTCCCAGAAGGAGAAGAGACAAAGGGGCAGAGAATCTATTTGAAGAAATAATATCTGAAAACTTTCCTAACCTAAGAAAGGAAACAGACATCCAAGTACAGGAAGCACAGAGAGCACCAAACAAGATGAACACCAATAGGCCCACAACAAGACAGTTTATGATTAAAATGTTGAAAATTAAAGATAAAGAGAGAATCCTAAAAGTGACAAGAGAAAGGCAACAAGTGACATACAAAGGAAACCCCACAAGGCTATCAGCTGACTTCTCAGCCAAAATCTTACAGGCTAGAAGGGAATGACATCACTTATTTAAAGTGCTGAAAGGAGAAAACCTACAGCCAAGAATACTCTACCCAGCAAGGCTATCTTTCAGAATTGAAGGAGAGATAAACAGCTTCCCAGACAAGAAAAAATTAAAGGAGTTTAATTGACAAGAAACCAGTTCTACAAGAAATGCCGAAGGGACTTATTTAACAGAGAAAGAGACCACAAATAGGGATAAGAAAATTATCAAAAAAAAAAAAAAACAGGCAATAAAATCACTGGTAAAGGTAAAAATATAATAAAGGTAGCAGATCAACCACTTATGAAGATAATATAAAGGTTAAAAGACAAAAGTACTAAAATTACCTATTTCAATGATAAGAGGGTAATGGTTAGACACACACAAAACAAGAGATTAGATATGATTTCAAAAACATAAAATGTGGATGGAGGGGAGTGAAAGAGTAGAGCTTTTACAAAGAGGTCAAGCTAAAGAGACTACCAACTCAATATGGATTGCTATATACGTAGAACATTATATAGGAACCTCATGGTAATCACAAACCAGAAACCTATAATCAGTAAACAAATAAATAAGAGGAAAGAAATCAAACATATTAGTAAAGAAAGCCATCAAACCACGAAGGAAGAGAGCAAGAGAAAATAAGTCAGAGGGAGAAAGTCAAATACCATATTATCCCCCTCATAAGTAGAAGATAAAAATGACGGCAAACAAACACATGGAACAGAGATTGGATCGGTGGTTACCAGAGGGGAAGGGAGGAGGGAGAAGGGTGATTAGGCACAAATGTGTGGTGATGGAATGTAATTATTCTTTGGGTGGTGAACATGATGTAATCTACAGAGAATTCAAAATATATTACAATGTATACCTGAAAACAAAGTGTTTTATTTCAAAACTGCTGTATTTTCATATTTCAAAATTATTTCTCAACATTCACGTATCACTAACAGATTTCTTTTTGTTGAGGAAGATTGGCCCTGAGCAAACATTTGCCACCAATTCTCCTTTTTCTAGCTGAGGAAGATTAGCCCTGAGCTAACATCTGTGCCTATCTTCCTCTATTTTATATGTAGGATGCCTGCCACAGCATGACTTGATAAATGGTGTGTAGGTCTGCACCCAGGATCCCAACCAGCGAACTCCAGGCCGCCAAAGCAGAGCATGCAAACTTAAGCATTATGCGGGCCAGCCCCACAACAAATATTTTTTAATGCCTTATATGGTAAGCAGTGTTCAATTTATTTGTTTATTATTCTGAAGAAGGAGCACAATTTCATCTGGTATGTTTGTATCTGTTTATATTTAGCTTGTACATATCTTCAGAGCACCCTGGTTCTCTGGAAGCACTATCTACAAGATTATTTCTTGACTTATGTTATATAAATTGATAAAATAATTCACAAGAGAAAATGTGGGTCCATGTGTGACGAATTACATGCTCAATTTTCAAGCACTGGGATGTATCAAGAGATTCTTTTTTGGAAAGCCTTGATAAACAGTGTCTGTGTTTAGACAGCTTTAAAATTGTATTTTATGGTAAACGTATTTGTTTAACTAGTGTTTTTCCTTCTAACTGAATTTAAATACATCATCTTTTATTTTATTTTGCCTTCAAACCATTGATTACATTTATAATGTTACACAGCCTTTCGACATTCATGAAGTGTCTAAATGTCTAAACATATAAAATTGAAATAAAAGGGATTTTGCATCATACACAGATATGCATTTGATAAGTCTATGTTACTTTTCCTCTTGTGTAATCATAGAAAAGCCATTTAATTATTCTAAATCCATTTCTGATTTGCAAAATAGAACAAGGTATCTGTTATGGGCTGAATTTTGTCTCCCCAAAATTCCTATGCTGAAGCCCTGGCACCAGGATCTCCGATGTGACTGTATTTGGAGATGGGCTTTTAAAGAGACGATTAAGCCAAGATGAGGCCATTGAGGGAGATCCTAATCCAGTAGGACTGGGTCCTTATAAGAAAAGGAGATGAGGACGCAGACACACACAGAGGGACGACCATGTGAGGACACAGGGAGAAGATGGCATCTATGTGCCAAGGAGAGAGGACTCAGGAGGAACCGGCCCTGCCCACACCCTGATCTCGGAGGTCCAGTCTCTTAGTGTGACATTTAGCTTTCTAATTTGAAGACTAAATGCCCAGCATTATTCTGCACAATTATTTTTTGTAATAATAAACAACTGTCTGACACATGGCAAACACTTTATGTTATTGATTTCCTTTCTTCTTAATCATTGACTTCTGAGAAGCAGCATTACTAGGTTTATATTTAACTCACAAAAATAATCATCTTTGTAGAACTGATATGGTAATTTTTAGAAAGCTACCATTTTTACTTTTGTTTTTTAAAAGTCACTGAGCTATACTGGGAAAGATTGTTTCTCTCTAGACACGACATTGCATATTTATATGCTTCTTACATGTAAATTCCATAAGCTCTATTTAATGATCATTTTGTGATGTGTCCTAAGGGAGCAGCAAGTGAGACCAAAAAATAAAACACATAAGAACAAAAATCAGAGCTCAAGCGAATGTTATTGCTTCTCCTCTATCTTATTTGTTCAATACAAATATTTCCAATAATCAGTGTTTGCCAGCTTTCTACAACTGACATTCTTGAAAAAAGTTACAGCTTTCTCTTTAAGACTGATTTTATTTTCACACGTAACCTTGATTCAAGGATAATCATGAAGTAGCTTGGAAATCCTGTGACATTCAAATACTGAATATGATTTCTATTTTCATGGAATGAGAGTATAAGTTCAAAGAAATATTCAGTTATCTCTGAGAGAATTTATGTCTGAATCTAATCAGTGTCCACTTGTCCCCCCCGCCCCCCACGGGAAATGTTTATATCACCTCTTCTATTCCAATACCACTACATCTCCTATTCTCATTTATGTTGAGGATTATCATAAGACCCTCTCTTTGTGATGGCTAAATCTCCCCTCTGTTCAGAGAATTTTAAAAGCCAATGTTTTGCCGGACAGAAGGAAGTATAGGGCAATGGAGTTCAAACTCCTACATGAACAGAACTGAGGTTTGAAATTCAGTTGAAAAGCAACATGCCCTGGGCTCGTAAACCAAAAATCTTGGATAAATAAGAATAATAATACTTCCTAATGCAAAGGTTTTATTTTTTTTAATGAAATCCTACTGGGATGATGCACATAAAACATATCAGGATTTCAGATAACACCCATTAGAATTTAATGATGTTTAGTTATTATAACCATAACATCTAATTCATTTTATTATAACTGACTAAAATATTCTAAATGTCCTTTCTCTTATACCTAGGTTGGTTAAAATCTTCTTCAGGGCTCCAAGAAAAAAAGACTTCCTTTTCCCTTATAATCCAATATTATAGAGCCTTGTCCTTCATGTTCTGTAAAAATGATGGAAATGGCCTGTGGACTTTGCCTCAGTTAAACTTACTTCACCCCAATTTTTGCTACTGAAATTGTTATGATCTTCCCAAATCCCACCTTCTAAGAAATCTTTCATTCTTTTACTGACTTTACAACACAGCCATACATGTTCATGTATTTCCTGCTGATATCAGTTATTGTCATTCTTCAGAAAGGCTTTATCTGTTGATATCCACAGTATGACTGTATGCCAGACAGTTTTCATATGCTTAGTGAGACAGC
Organism: Equus caballus; assembly: GCF_041296265.1. NCBI lineage: Eukaryota > Metazoa > Chordata > Mammalia > Perissodactyla > Equidae > Equus > Equus caballus. The sequence goes on along the minus strand of NC_091715.1, from coordinate 3,192,543 downwards.
TGTTGATGGGTTCGCGTTTTTTTTTTTTCTTGAATCTATGATCGTTTATTTGATGCTCATCTATATTCATGAATGGGCTGAGAAAAAATGGTGAGAGGTTATGCTGTTTGGCTAATGAGGCACAAAAAAAAAGGTCCCTTACATTCCAGAATTAAAATCAAGCTCCTAACATTAGCAGAAAAGGTGGTTTTTCAAGTTTGGCCAGTGCTGGCTAAGAAAATGAAGCAAAGTATATTAAAAGAACATTTTCAGGAGAAGTTGGGAAACAAGAAAGGAGCCTTCCTCAATTGCTGAAAGAATGTAAAGTATTTCATTCTTGAATGGCACTTTGGTCAAGAGGCAGTAGAAGAGTGTGGTTTATGAGTTTATTTGACATGAACATACCTTCGTTGTGTTATCAAGATGTCATGTTTCATAGGAAACTAAAGATGTTGCAGTGTGCGCCATGGGAGCCCAAAGTTTTTCATCTGATGGAGTGTGCATTATTTTTTTCTCTAGTATTTAAAGAATATCACTAACATCCTGATCTAAACCATGTGAATAATAACTGTTCAATCTAACTTGATGTTTAAGCCACCTCATTTTAGCTTTGGCATGCTGAATTTGTGAAAAATAGCTACAAAAGAATTCTGAATTCACTTGTGGAAAGAGAAAGTACAGCTTAATTTTATTTTGCTGGAAAATGGGTGATATTTGCATAATCACCAACAAGACTGACATTGTCTATCAGCTAATATGATGATAATGATACAATGACTCTGTCAAGCCCTTTCTAAAACTATGCCTCATACATAAATATCGTCTTGGTAAAGTTTATGAATGTGTGAAGAAAAGAAAATTATGACAAAATATATTTCATTTATTTTGAATTAATAAGGTATTTGGTTATCTGAAATTTAACATATTCTGGTATGCATCTGGATGCCTGGGAAACATAATACAGTGCTAGTAAAGACATCATTGGCAATGCCTAAAGCATTAATATGCAATTTAATTTTTTGCGTACATAAAACACTAAAAGTCTAACCTGTCAAAACGTATGCTTTGATAAAATGCATTGAATCCTTTGATCTTAATCTTTCTTGTAGAGTAAAGGGGGACAGATATGTTTAAGTAATAGTATTTAAGTACTTAATACTTAATAATAATAAACAGTATTTAATAATTATAAATATTTAATGATAAATGATATTTAATAATAGTATTTATCAGATAATGCAAAACACATATCAAGTTAAATATCCTAAGTAACTTGAACCAGTATGATTGTTATTAATTTATGCTATAGACTGATGTAGAAATTTCATTGCATTCTGTGGCTATGATGAGGACACAGAGTAGACGTTCAAATTGTGTTTCTTAGATTAAATTTAAATGCTTACCTTTGTAAAATAAGATAAGCCAAAATATATGTGAGTGAGAGGAGGCAGAAAAACTTGACCATGGTGAATTGACTATTTCAAATAATGACATAAATTAAAATTACGTGTTATGACTCACTATCTCAAGTCTTTCTCAGTTTTCCATAACACATCACTACTTTAATATATGTGGAAAGGAAACACAGAAATGTAATTTTTTAAAAGAATTGTAACTGAAAGTAACAACCATATAATGTCAATAAATATATACACTTCCAAATAGCTCTGCTCCTCAATCAATCATGTTTTGCTCGAATAATGGCTAAGAATTCAGATAATAATATTTTTTGTATACTTTGTATAATGGAATGCATCTGCTCTTTCCTCTACGATCACAATGCCTATATAAATTCAATATTGTTATTTTCACTGTTAAATTATAGAGTATATAGAAAAGTAGATGCTTGATAGAATTGCATGTTGCAAAGTTTCTTCAATTTGAATCAGTTTTTATTTGAACCAGAAAGATGCATGGAATGACTTGATTATAACCGGCTTTCCTGTAGCCTTGTGCTAAATTGATAGTAATCAGCACTTGTGTTCCATCCTGCAAAGCCCTCCTCAAGGGCTCTCCAACCTCATCTCAAGGATGAGCTGTTAATAAAGGTGATGCAAAGAAAAAGAGGAGAAGTATCTGCTGGGGCTGAGCCCATGAACCTGGAAGTGCTCTTCGGTCTCGTGGAACATCAGATACGTGTGCTCACCCTTTGCATACCTCTCATCTCTTCTGCCATCACTTACTCAGTCCGTAACTATATATCTCACACTCCATCCAGTCTGGACTTCTCCACTGCCCACTCTTAATCCTGTTTGTGCACTTGTAAAGATTTGCTTTGTCAGAAAGGAAAATAGTGCAGGTGAGAATCCACTCTCAGATAAGAAACCACTATGCAGATGGATGTCTAATCTCTCAAGACAGGGCAAGGAGAGATTAAGACCAATTTTATCATCCCAATTGTCCTACTAACCAGGTTGGAGGAAGAACTCCTTGTTTCTCTCTTAGCAATTTTAAGAACAAAGTTTGACCTCATTACCTTCATAGTTTTAGAAAAATTTTTCTGAGGTGTAATGTCAGAAGTGTGGTCCCAACCTAGTGGCTGATCATATAGGTAAAGATATTGTCAAACAAAGACATAATTTGCTTCTGACACCCAGGGGACAGAGAAATAGCTTGGGTATGCTCGCTACTCATGTGTATTTAAAGTCTGCACAATAATTATTTCAAAAGTGAACAGTCATGACATTAAATAAAATCATTCAGCCCATCTAGGTGATTTGTTTGAGTTAGACTTGTTTATTTTTTATTTTCTCTGAGATTCATTTGGGCTACAAATACCCACAGAGACCAAATAAACATTCTAAAAACGCCATTGTGACCAGCAATTTTGGAGAAGCTTTATATATTTGGTGCCATTCTATAAGCTCTACTCAATCTCAACATTTTTATTAATATATACCAACAATTTCTAATTAAATAATAAAAGATGGGAGTTTAGCACCATAAAATTTGCATTCACCACCAAAATCCCTACCCCTCCTCTATATGGCCTACCTAATAATAAGATTGCAAATAATAGTTTGCTCTTGTGTTTTTTAATACCAGATGTTCTGCCATCTATTCAAAGAAGAATATGCAATTAATTGTAATGTTTGCAAATAACAAAACAGCTCGCTTATGGCCTGAAAGCATTAAAATGTTAAAATGGCATATTAGATCATTTTCTCAAACATGGCTTATAATCTAGAGTTTTGTATGCAAGCAGTTCTCTGTGAAAGTAAATTGGAAATAGGGGCTAGGGGTTATCTTGTGCACTACTAATGAGTATCATATTAAATGGCAACTATCTTTAAAAACATGATTCTATGTTAAGAAAATGGCATACGAATCTGTCTTGGTGGAACTTAAATGATTCACTTCCTATCATCTGTATGACTATCATGAGGCTATTTTCTTTTCCCTTCTGGAACTAGGCAAAAGAACATCTAATAAACTCATGTGGGGGACTGGAAGTGGCCACCCCAAGATATGTCTCTTTGGCATGAGGATTATTTTGGGCTGGTCACTTGTAAAAACTTCAGACAGGAAAGAAACTGAAAAGTAGAATTTACTTACCCTTTGTTAAGAGACATTTACATTTGTAAGGGAAATCTCCATCTGTAAAGGTGTCTCCCTCTCTGTACCAGGAAGAAGGGGGGATGACCTTATCTCTAGAAACTCTTAATGTGGAAGGCAAGGTCTCAAATCTGCATAATAATCTTACTCCTGTTTACTGTACTTGTCTGGTAACCTCCTGTAACTGACTCTCCCCACCCCCAACCTCCTCCTTTGTCTTTAGATGAAGATGATATTTAAGATGGTGGCTTTGGCCATTTTGGCGAGTTGCTCAAGTTGCCTGAGCCTCTCCTATGTGTACATGTTATGAAGCTTTGCTTAATTTTCTCCTGTTATTCTGTCTCATATGAATTTAATTCGTTCTCCGGCCAGAAGAACCCACAGCAGGTAGAGGAAATGTCTTCCTCCGCTACACTCATAACATTCTTCTTCAAATACGTGTTTTCTATAGTGATACATAGCTTCTCATGCATAAATATATTTTTTAGAATCTTAGTAACTCTAAAGTCACCTGATATCTTTATTATTACTACTATAATAAATAGAAAATGTGATATAAAATAAATTTTTAAAATTTATTTTGATTGTTTTGATTTATTTTTACTTATATTAGTCAGCTAGGGCTCCCATACAAAATACCACAGACTGGTTTCCTTGGCGTCTAGACAGCCATCTTTTCTCTGTGTCCTCACATGGTTTTCCCTTTGTGTGTGTCTGTGACCTAATCTCTTTTTCTTATAAGAACACCAGTCACATTAGATTAGGGCCCACCCTAATGACCTCTTTTAACCTTAATTACCTCTTTAAAGGCCCCAGCTCCAAATACAGTCATAGTCTGAAGTCCTGGGGGTTAGGACTTCAGCACACAACTTTTGGTGGGGACACGATTCAACCTATAATACCACTCCAGTGGAAAACCCAGGTGCCTAACTCTGTCCCACCTTACCACACATAGTAGTTTCCTTGTTCCTACCTGAAACCCCTGTGCCCACCTGAGCCAATCAAAGCACTTCCCCAGGAGTTATACCACTAGGATTGGAGAGAGAAGTAACCTTTCCTGTGATTAGACTTCTTTACTCCAGGGATAAACCAGCTCTTCTGTTGGAAAAAAATGGGTGAGTCAACTAATCTGATGGATAGTTAAGAATTATAGTATAGAATTGTGTTTCTCAAGTTCTGATGTGCATAGAGACCACCTGGGGATCCTGTTATAGTGCAGGTTCTGATTCTGCAGTTCAAACAAGCTCCCAGGTGAGGCTGATTAAGCTGGGCGAGGTCGGCACCTTGCTAGCACAAGAATACAGTACAGCTATTTATACCATACCTTGGAATCTCTGGAGGCCTGAAAATGCTTTTTCCTGGATTCTACCAGCAAACCCCTTTCCCATGAGATTCTAATTTAATTGGCTTGGCGTCACGATACAGAATTACAAATATCCAGCCTTAATGCATAGCTCTCAGGAATACTACTTCCTGTGGATTTTGGCAAATTACTCCACTTATTTTTGCCTTGATTTCATCATCTGTGATGTGAAATGATCACTAAAAATACCCACTTCAAAGTTGTGGTGAGAATTATTTCACATAATATTCATAAAGTTATTTTTTAATCCTGTGATATATTGAGTCATTGATAACTATTTGCAATTGTTCCTTAAGACTTTTATTCCTTGCTATTGTTATAATTACTTTCATTTCTTTTAATGAAAAAAAGATCTTAGTAGTACTTATAATAAAAACTAAGTTATGAAGTAAACCTCGTGTGTTTAAAGAGAATTTAAGCAATACCTTCATAATAGAATTTATAGTATCTACATGACAACTTCTATTAAAATTGAACACAGAAAACCATTTTAAATATCCAATGAGCCATTCTTTGTATAAGGTAATTTTTAGGCTTAATATGACATGAAAAATTGGAGGGAGCCTGTTTTTCAGTTTAATAAAATAGGCGACTTTTACAAATTACTACATATACATATATATATATATATATATGCACACATTACTATATTGTACACACACTCATACACCTATCTTACTTACATACACAAAGAACTAATAATGGGCAGAAATAGGCCACTGTTTTAATAAAAGTCAATGAAATGCTATTGGTATTTAAAATTCTTTGCTATATTTAAAGTCTTTAGGCATGCTATAAAAGTTACTTTAGTGGTGAAGCAGACTGTGGTACATCCATACCGTGCAATACTACACAGTAATAAAAAGGAACAAATTATGGATGCATGCAACAACTTGCTTGACTCTCCAGGGAATTATGCTGAGTGAAAAAAGCCAGTCCCCCAAAGTTACATTTTGTGTAATTCCATTGAAATGACAAAATTATTGACACGGAGAATAAATCAGTGGCTGCCTGGGGTTAAGACCTGGAGGGAAGGTGAGAGGGAAGAGATTGGTTATGAAAGAGAAATGTGGGGGATCCGTGTGGTGGTGGGAATATTCTGTATCTTCACTACTAATGTCCATATCCTTGTTGGAAAATTGCACTTAAGTTTTGCAAGATGTTACCATTAGGGAAATGGCCAGAGGGTACATGGAATCTCTCTCTATTATTTTTTACATTCGAATCTGCAATTATTTCAAAATAAAAAGTGTAATTTAAAAAATTAAAAATACAGTAAATAGACTCTCTGTAAACATTCAATTAGAATGAATGGAAATATGGGAAAACACTTATTTTCTCTCAGGGTTATAAAAGAATATTCATTCTAAGTCCTTTCTTGACTTTGAATGTTTGCCAGCAATAGTTTAACCTGGTTCCTGGCTCTGAAATACTGTATCACATTTCGCAAGTGGGGAACATGTATCATTTTCTTCTGATTATATCTAATCTATTCTTCCACCTACATTTTTTTATGATTTAGCAGGACAGACGTTCCCTTTTAGTGGCAATGTGACAACCAGTTGGAGAACTCTCTTAAAGAGAAAATGGACATCCGTTTGCAGGAATGAGCCAATGTCACATATATATTTGAACTCTGATTTTTAAGTCTCTTTAAGGGTTTGCAAATTGAAATGTGCTTTGTAAAAGTGCATTTCTAAACATTTTCCTTCCTTCAGATTTTCCAAATTTATCAGTAATTTTGGAGTTTTCTTGAAGCATGTGGCTGTGTTTTATTCTCCTCCAAATCCAACACCACCACCTGATATTTTATTGATACAGGTTACCTCTTGCCTTTTCAATAGTACAGCACTCATAACTGTGTATTTGACTTCCTTATAGGTCACATGGAGAAAATTATATATCGAGTCAATACAAAATCTTATTTGTAAGCCCATGGAGAAAAGACTGCAGCATCTTGATTTTTTTCTTTATATGCAGGTATAAAATTATTCTGTTTGCTTTGATTAGTCAACCTTTGAAATTTGAGTCTGTTTCTTGAGAAAACCATGGGATTTTGAAAGCAAAATAACGTTTAAAGAAAAAAATAATAAAAAATGTGTATTTTTCTGCAAATAAATTGTAATTTAATAAGCATGAAGATATTTGATTTTATCAGTTGATAATATTAGAATAATAGGTGAGAATAGAAAGGTTAGAGATATTTTACCTACTCAGAGGCATTGTCTTCTCTCTCCCATAGTCTCCTATTTTTAATTGATGTAAAATTTGGTAATATCAATGGCACTTGTGCTCCTTCTAGAAATATCCTGATTACTCTTAAGTCAGTAATTCTCTTAATGCTTGAAGTAATGATGGTTAATTGATGGAATCATTGTCTATGCTTGACGGAATTTTGCAGCCAGGCATATGAGCTTATTTGAAAATAGGGTCATCACCAATGTAATTAGTTAAAATGAGGTTGACTGGGGAGGGGTCTCTAATCCATTGTGACTGGTGTCCTTATAAAAATGGGATATTTGGACAGAGAGACATACACACATACAGCAGAACACCATGTAAAGATTGGAGTTATGCTGCCACAAGCCAAGAAACTACCAGAAGCTAGGAGAGGAATGCAATACATCCTTTCTTATGGCCTTCACAGGGAGCATGACCCTGCCAACAACTTGATCTCAGACATCTGGTCCCCAGAACACAGAATCTGTGGTATATTGTCATGGTAGCCCTAGGAAATGAATACAACAACTTTGGAAAATAGTCATTGTGACCACAGGAATTGTACATGGATATTGCTTAAGTGGGGCATCAGAATTTGCCACTCCAAAATGTGTCTCTTTGGCTTGATTATCTTTAAGAACAAAAGGCTCAAAAAGGAACTTTGACCTTCCCCTCAACTGCCAAAAAAATTTAAATAGAAGGCCTGTTCCAGGAAAGCTATTGCCATAGATAACTCTAGGTGTGGTAGACAGGAAGACACCTAGCAAGGCCCATTTTTTTAATCAAAGTTCTCTCTCATTGTCCACAGATGGCCCAGCAAACATTTGTTTACCAGACATTTGCTTTTCCATCTCGATGTGAATTGCTTTCCTCCCCTTTGAAGTCCCAAACCACTACCCACAACATCTTCCTTTGTCTTTAGCTGAAGACGATATGTAAGGTGGTGGCTTCAGCCATTTTGGTGAGTTACTCAGTTTTCCTGGGTTACTCCCATGTATACCTGTTATTAAATGTGTTTGATTTTCTCCTGTTATTCTGACTCATGTCCATTTAATTCTTAGACCAGCCAGAAGGACCTAGAGGGCAGAGAAATATTCTTCCTCCCCTACACTCATCTAAAACTACACTCTCCCTAGGCAGCCTTTTTATGGGATGTCATCCTCTCTCTATATATATATCAGAGTTTCTTAACAACCAGTTGATAATCACTAGGATAGTCTGACAGACTGACAGGCAGGGTCTTTCATGCTAAGGCAGGTTTTTCAACTTCCGCTCTATTGACATTCGGGTTGGATAATTCTTTGGTGCCTGGTAAGATGTTTAGAAGCATCCCTGTTCTCCATCCATAAGATGCCAATAGCAAACCACCCTCCACAGATGTGACAATTAAAAATGTCTCCAGACTTTGCCAAATGTCCTCTGCTCATCATGGACCAAACACAGAATTATCCAAAAACTATCTATTTGACTCATTTACATACTGTGTTTACTGCCTTTTATATGTATTAAATATATTACATTATTAAAATATTTTAAAATAAGAAAAAAACAAAAGCCAATTTGGCCAACCAACAAAGAAGAAAATAAACATTTCTTAAAAACATGTAATAACACGTTGATATGAATCTCACCCTATCTTAATTTTAAAGGCTTCTTTCCCTTAAATGGTTGACATTATGTAAGATTTTTAGTTAAACATTGCCTAAAGTGACGATATAATGAAAGTTTACTTTGCTTGAGAAAATATCAATAGTATCAAATTTAGCAGCCTGGGCAACACAGTGACAAATGGATTTGCATGACCCATGAGAAAAAGAAGGTCATTTTAGTTTGATGGCAATGTGTGACTTACAAGATTCATTTTCCTGGAGAACTCAATTTAAAATTTCATGAAAGAAGGTTTTCTGCTCCCGTGTCAGAGGCCATTACTAATGAAGGTGTATGGTAGCACCTGGGTAATGACAGAAATTTATAAGGAACCACTTTCAACATTTGTGTTTTTTGTCTTTAGATTTTCATTAATTGGATGGTAAGCTGTAATTTTTGGTTTCATGTCATGCTAAAAGTATACAATGTCTACATAATTAGTAATGCTTTTATTCTTCTGTCAACTTCGTGAATAGAAAGTCATTCGATGGCGTCCTCTTTTCATGTTGTTGCAATGGAGCCTTTTGTCGGTGATAGAGTACAGATAAATACCAGTGTCAAAAAATGGAAGGAAAAGAATACCTATTTACTTGCAGACATTATTTCCCCTGCATTACTGTGAAAATTAGGTACAAACTGAAAAATGACAGAGAGTTAAAAATTAGTCTTCCAGTGTGTTTCTGAAGTACAAATAATGTGTAAAATTTCCACTATGGGCAAGAAGACTATCACATAGACCCAGATATCCAAAAATTATGGAGCATCCTCTTCTCAACTTTTATTTGAATATCATACTCTGTCTGCCAACATACTACCAAGAACATACAATCATTTAAGAAGAGGGCTATGTCAACATGTTTTCATTCAATCATTTTCGTTCAATTGTTTGCTCAAGGTTAATAAGTTGTCAGTTCACCCATTTTAGTCAAATGGTATATTTGAAACTGATATATTAGAAAATATGCATTCTTCAAGAAAAATCAATTCTACAAAAAGTCAGTTTCATGCAAACCATATGCCTCCTTATATATGGCTAGAAATATCAGATGTGAATTGAATCTATACCTTTCCAATGACTTCACTTGGTATAAGAATCGTTAGATACGATTACAAAAGTCATGGAAACAAAAGAAAAATAATATATTTCCGTTTTGCATTTTTACATTATTTCATTTAAGCCAGTATTCTGATTTATTTTGGAACCTTGGTCTGCATGCTTATAATTCTTCTCAAACTGAAGGCGGTAACTATTTAGAGTTCTACATGCTGCATCCAGAAGAAATCTCTCATAAAAGTAGAATTTCAACTTATGCCTTTTTAAATCCTTTATGTGAGAAGGTGCCTTTTGTATGCTGTAATGATCAATTTGTGACGTGAGGAAACTTTTTTGATTTTTAGATTTACTTTTCACTTTGTGTATTGGAAGTTCTGGGATATCCTGGAAGACCAAAGCTACTCCACTATAGCTTTTGCAGGAACTTTAACCCAACCTACCCACCTTCACTCTTCTTGCTAAACCCAAATTCTCCAACCAACCTTTGGTAAACTACAACTCCACTCTGTAGCCCCTGCTTCTCCAAGGTGGCCCCACACAGCCCAAGCTTCACCTCTCTTCTTAGAATTTGATCCATGAAGAGTGCTCAGAAGAAAGTAAACTTGAACCTTCCCTTGGCAGCCCTATATTATCCTTAAGCATCTCACTAGACAGAAAACTCACCAGAGTGCTCTTCTCGTATGGAAATGCTTTAATAAAGGCTTGCATTAATGACTGTTATTGGTTGTCCCTTTCCACAGTTATGGTCAAATATGTGGTTTCCCATGTACAAGTGTCTATATCTCTCCAAAAAGTCTACTTCTCCAGGTGTGTTACCCCAAAGACTAGTATTTTATGGCTGATATCTTGATACTCAAGTTGTGTGGGAAATGGTGAAATGTCTCATTTAACATAAGTATATTTAAATGTTCACTAAAATTAAACATAGTTTACACAAATGATTTAGCAAATGGTTAGAAAGGGTCCCTTTTGCTCAAGGAAGAACCTCAAATCAAGTATCTGAAAAATTCACTCATATTCATGAGTACACTGTCATGGAAAATAAATGTTTTTCTAGCACTCTCCAAAATGGTTCCCATATATCATCTCTGAAATGTTCTGTTTATAAACATGAGCAGAATACTGTGATCCATTGGCTGTATGTATCTCCTCTGGATGTGACATGTATTTGACAGCATTGTGCAGGGTGGGTTCTGAGCTCATTAAAGACCTGACGCAATGAAGGTTTTTAGGTGTAAGGCATAAGGAAGAGTGACAACTTGTTAACAGGTACTTACTTTGGATGAGAAAACAATAGGGTCTTCAGGAAAAAAACCAATAGCCTCATCAACTGGGGAGAAGGGGTTTTATTTGCTGGCTCAGTGGAGTTTGAGGGTGTCAAGAGTCGTCTGAACCCACCCAAATGTCCCCATCCCAGAGCTAAATCTCTGTATTTTCCAATATATGGGACAACATTCACATAAGATGTGTTGAGGGTGTGAAGTCAATCCATACTCCATCTTAGCAACCTTCATCATCAGAGTCTTCTCAGATTTGCCCTAAATCAGCCTGTAGCTTTGATAGAAGAGCAATTCTTTGAAAGTATAAGCTCCTTGGTCCTTTCGCCATACCTTGGGACAAGACCTAAACTTTGAACTCACAATACTCATTCATTAGCGTTAGAGAATGCAGTTAAATCAGTCAGTCCATCTCGCTGTCATTCCCACCAAATAGTCCAATAAAGCAGTCATGTGGTTGGCCGGAACCCTGACTTCAATCCATCCTACATATTATGGTCTTCCTGTGTACCATCCTGTTGTGATAGAGAGATGCCTACTGCCTTGAAACCCACATGGGGTGATAAACCACCACACGTTCACATTTCTCTGACAGACTCTTTTGGTCAGCCTTTCTGGCTACCAACTATTGCATTGGTCAGAGTTCAACGGCAGAGGAAAGAATGCACACTGGTGAAAAGTGAACTGATAAAGAACATTAAATGGTTTATATAATCGTTAGGAGAGCTAAAGAAATAAATCTCTGTCTGATCTCCCAGGGATAATCCCCAAAAATACTTGATAGATGCAGGCTATCGACGGAGCTGATATTCCCTCTACTGTCACAAATCTGCCTGATACACTTTCCAAGCTGCTTGGTCCAAACCATGTCACATCTGCTATGATCTGCACCAGTACAACTGATGCCTCACACCTACCTCTCTCATCACCTAAGTCAGTCCGGTTTCATATCTCATGCAGGTGCATTTAAAGGGAAGAACTTAAATGTGACACCTGCATGGAAGATTGTCCAGAAAAAAATGCAGGTGTAGCTTTCTGAACTTTCATTAAGGAAGGAAAACCAGAAGAAGATGATAATAAATGTTTAGAGAGGCAAATTACATTTTCAGACACAAGTGGGAGTTCCTTTTGCATCCCTTGTTAACATGTCTATTTATCCTCTGTAGTATCCAGGTGCTCATGGAAAGTGACAGTGATCTAGCCCGGGATTCATCTGATGGTGACTCCAATTGCAGCTGCTATTCAGATGCATTCTCTTTATCTCTTCTGGGAAACAAATCAACACAAATGCCAGCACCTGGCACCTAGTATATAGCTATTGTGCTAGCAAATGCATTTGTTTCATTTTTCTTTCTTTTGTTTATTCTCTTTACTTTATCTGGGACCCAATCAAAAATCTCTTAGCCTTTCAGATTAAGTCACCCATGCAGGGTATCATCCCTCCTTATGTTGGAGGTAAAAAGAAACAGAATGTATGCTCACATGCGTGGGCACGCACACACACACACAAACACACACACATGCATTTTGTTTCCCCCACCAAAGAGCCTCTCTCATCACTCCAATGCCGAATAACCACATAGTTGGATTATGAAGAGGCTGTTCATTGATTGCACTGATATCAGCTCTATATTTGGAACCAAAACTAGCTGTTATCCCCCAAAACAAACAGACTTTAGTTGTACTAGCTGTACTGCAAAATATCTCCAAGTGCCATACATTTTTCAGTATAAGGAACACATCTTTTTCTTTCTTTCACACTCCAAGACAATACATTTCAAATATTTTAAAGAGAAGAAAATGTTTTCACTTTTACCTTTTTTTGTTACAGGGAAATTGAATCAAAATTTGAGGCAGTCTGGGAAATTATTTGTCTGAAAAAAGGTTTAATAAAACATGCTGCATTAGCAACAGCAATAGTTTGGAAAGCTTTTGTGAGTAATTCCTGACAATTTAATACCAAGTCCAGCTCTCTTTACATAGTTTTTTAAAGTCAGACATGAATCAGAGTGCTGGAAGAAATGATACCAATTAGCGAAGTTCTGTGACATGTTTTATTATTCTTCTTAGAAAAGAAAAGGGATATTGGAAATAGAAATTGGCAAGGGTAGCATTCATCATCACTCTGCTAGTAGTATTCATTTGACTATGCCCATAGTTCGTGGCTGTGTTGCCACTGCTGTTCCATCCTTATAGGTTTTACATAATCGCCTAATTTTGACCTAAATTATGAACTGACCAGGAAAAATGTTAACCATCCAAAAATCTTAAGGTCGTGTTAACTGTAAGGACTTTAGCTCCTGAGCTTTTGAATTGTAACCTTGCAGCTCCTAGATGAAATTGTTAGTTTGAAAGGGGTTTATATTGACTAGGATTAATTTATAACATGTCAAAGCTACATGAATCTGTATAGAGATATAGAACGTGCCCCCAGGATGTCCTGTCACTTGCCTCAGATTAAATGTCCTTAGGAAGGGAAGCTGGTATTCTTAGGTGTGCTTAATCAATATGATAGGAAAAGCTTTGAGGTTTTTTTTCCTACCTAATATATCCATATTATTAGACATTGCTACAATTTTTTTTTTTTTCTAAAACAGCTATGTGCTATGTAAAGAAAAGAAAAGGCTTAGAAAACCTTAGAAAGAAGCAAATGCCCACTTTAACTGTTTGGGGAATTCTGTGGAATAGTTCTAACTCAGCCATTAAACTTGGAGTGTTGGGTTAGAGAAATGAAAGAAGGAAAGGGATTATGAAGAAGGGTAGACCAAGTAGAAGACTAAAGTAGATTCAAACTTTAATTTTAATTTACTCTTAGGCAGGAGTACCATTCAGGAGCTATGACTTTGCACAGAGTACGATGTAGAGTAATTTAGATATAACAGAGGCATACATTTTCCTGTTAAAAGGGAACATACACAAAGCTAATGTGGCTGTTTATGGGCTTGGTGAGTAGGAAAAAGTGGAGGGACAAGGAAGGAGATGGATATGGAGATAAGGTGGGAGTGGTGTCCATCTGGCCTATACATGCAGAAGGGCACAAGAGCATGTGAGAAAAAGAAACTTGACCATCTTACTGGGCATGGAAGTTGAGGCAGAAGACTGGGCCACAGATAAGAATGCCAGGAACCGGATCCCAAGTCCAAAACAACAGTAGTACAATTAGGATGATTTCACATTGAGAATGACCAGTTTTCTGTTTGTCTTTTAACCCCACTTCTTGTTGTTGGTAGGTGATTTGGAACATGTATGCTTTTCTGCAAAATCAACTATCTGACAAACGGCGATAGATAGATGATTGATAGATAGATAGACAGATAGATGATGATGATAGATATAGATAGACGATAGATTAGATAAACAACACATGTATAGATACTAAATAGATGATAGATAGATAGATAGATAGATGATAGAGTGATAGTGATAACCGTATATATGTATATAAAATGGATATCCCCAATAAAGGAATTGTTTATCTCTTTATAGCTCTTGCAATAACAAAGCCAACGATTATGATACAGGTGGAGAAATGGACGTATGGCTAAAAACAATTTACCTAAATGTTAATCTACATACCACTCAAGTGACTTCCCCTCTATGCATGAGTCCTGATGCAGTAAAGATTAATGATCTCTGAATCCTGGGATCCAGAGAACCCATCGTCCAATGACCAACTGAAGAGAGAAGGGCTTTTATATTTAAAAATATATGTTGATTTTTATTATCAATCAATAAAATACAAATAACTGCTAAAATTTGGCTTTTAGCGAATCCACAAAACTCTTTTATTCCTTTTTTAAAAGAAGAGTATTTGTCCCAAACTGACTACTTACTGAGTGATTTAATCGAGTCTTTGCATTGTGATACAAGATGTGAGAAAGCAACAGAAATGTCTGTAAGAGTGCATTTACGAAGGTGCTGCTGAGTTTCAGGCGTTGCTCTGTTGCCAGGGAAAAAGAAAAATATCACGAGGTGGTGACTCCTCTCACCTCTGATAATCCGGTGAGCAACAGAACCAAAAGCAAACAACAAAAACAAAGTACACAGACATCCTTTATGTAAATAATTCTGATAATGAATTCATTTGGAATCACTCTGTCCCAGGAAAACTAGGAAAATTATGACATCCTCAGTCAGAAATGCTCCAGATAGAATAATTTCATAAACTTTCAGGTCAACTATTTTTATTAGTTTAAATCAAGTGAAAAATTCATTACTTGCATTTTAATTTTAACTTAGCTTAATTTGCTTATAAATGTAAATGAATTAACTCTAAGTAATTACATAAAATATGAGTGTGTATTATCACAGAAATTAAAAGGAAGCACTTGGGAACATTTAAAACACATTAAAAATACATGTGAATGAAACTGGCCTCCAGACTCTTTTGTTCTTTCAAGTACCAATGATTGACTTTCAAGTAAGATGTGAACACTTCTCTAAAATGGCACACAATTTTATTTAATATAATTTAAAGTTTTTAAATTTTCTTGTTTATCAGAGAAGTTCCAAACATAGATTGTTCATTTTTTTTAAACTGTTTTTTAAATGTTTGACCTAAACTACCCCTCAGGAGACTAACTCATGACCTTACCTGGAAGAAATATCACTTGTCTTTCAAATCAGATTGAATTTTAAAAGAATATATATATATATAGATATATATATATTTTAGTGAGAAAGATTGGCTCTGAGCTAACATCTGTGCCAATCTTCCTCTATTTAGTGTATGTGGGATGCCTCCACAGCATTGCCTGATGAATGGTTGTAGGTCCGCACTCAGGGTCCGAACCTGTGAACCCCAGGCCACCAAAGCAGAGTGCAGGAACTTAACCACTACGCTACTGGGCCAGTCCTCTAAAGAAATGTTTTAACCTAAGAATTATATTTGGGTAATGTTTTCTTGATATAATGTATATAAGTAGAAATAAACCTGTATATATTTATGTATGCATTTATGAATAGCATAGTGTGTCTCTATAGTACCTACATAGTATGAAAAATGTTATTTTTGTACGTTAGTGAAGTTTTTTTCTTTAAATATACAATACGTTTTTACCAATGTCTTTTTTTTTAAGGTATATACAAGAAAACTTGGAGAATTAGAAATTAAGGTAAAATATTAGAAATTATTCAGAGGTTTTTGTTTGTCTAAAACCTACCTGTCCACATTTTGGAAATTCTTTACCATTTTTTAAAACCACTTTGTTGAGGTATAATTGCCATACAAAAAGCCTTACATATTTAATATATCTAACTTGATGGGTTGGAGATAAGTATATACTCACAAAACCATCACCACAATCTATTCCATGAACATATTTGTCACTTCCAAAAGCATCCTCCTGCCCAATCTATTGTTATTATTTTGTGATAAGGACACAATATAGGATGCATGCTCTTAGAAAATTTATTGAAATAAACCAGACACAGAGGACAAAATTGCATGATACCACTCATATGAAGAATCTGGAATAGTCAAACTCACAGAAGCAGAGAGTGGAATGGTTGTTGCCAGGGCTTGGGGAAGGGGGAAATGGGCAGGTATTGTTCAAATGGTACAAGGGTCAGTTATGCAAGATCAATAAGTCCCAGAGATCTATGGACAGCATAGAGCCTATAGTTAGCAAAACTGTATTGTGTACTTCAAAATTTACTAGTATTTATTTCTTCATCACAATAATTCTTCTCACTTCTGGCCATTGAAATAAATGAGTGAATGTCAGTAAATTGATTCATGAAGGAAAACTTAGTTCGTTTAATGTTATTGAAAAATGATCTAGGGATTAATGGTCATTTAAGAGCCTTTTTCCTTGAATTAGGAGTGAAAGGTATAAGGTGAGGTTTCAGTGATAAACAGTATGGTTGAACAAGTTAAAATATGTTTTGTAGGATGATAGTAACACTAAGATATTTCACAAAGTATGACAATGAATTCAGCAAAGTTAGAGGGAGAAAATATGTCTTTTAGTGTTGTATGGGACTAAAATAAGAACTCCAACTGTGATTTGTTGTATCATAAAATATTTATTCTACTTACAGTTAATTCTCATCTTTTCACATAGACTTTTCGTATTTTTTACTTCCTAACAGAAATAAAATTCTGGCTGCCAAACAACTTACTCTAGTTGCTTTTCTTTTCATTAAGCACTAAAAATTATTTTATCCCTAATAAATACATTTTCATCTATTAGTTTAATAATTAGACTTTAAAATGTAAATATGTTTTATGTTGTATTGATCAGGTAGTCACAAGTATTTAAAAATTAAAGCATTTTTAATTATTAAAGAATTATGTATACTAAGTATATTCATGTTGTATTGATAAAAGTGGTAACATTATTAATTGTAATAAAAATTAATGCAGAAAAACATTTTTTAACAAAGCACCTTATTGTCACAGGAAATAAAACACATAAACACTGTAATCTATATATAGCAATTTGTTAAATTAATATGGTAGCTTTCATCAATCATGTTATCATTTGCCATATATTTTCCTGAATTCTTGCATGTGTTAGTTCATTTATTCATCGCAACTTTAGGAGGTAGGTGTTATTGTTATACTAGTCCCATGTCATGGTTAAGAAGTCACTCTGGTTCGTGATTTCTTAACCATGACATGGGAATAACAATAACAGTGACTTTGCACCCTTGCCTGAGCTCACGCAACTTTCTAGCCCGAGTTGAGTAGAGAACTACATTTAGGAAGAAGGGATGTTCTTAAGTCAGACAGTAATTCCCTGGTTCTTTCTAACCCTCTGTCACCCACTGAGTAATCCAACCTGTATTTCATTAGGTCACCATTTTTCCTTAACTTAAGCATATTTAATAAGTGTTAATTATTAAGAAGAATATTAGAGGTTATGATGACTATGTTATAGAGTAGTTATCTAACTTTTTTAAAGTGGTACTTATTTATAAAACATTTTTGTAGTAATTATTATTATTTTTTGCAATGATTTGCCATTCCAAAGGAGTCGAGATGGAATACTGCGTGAAGGAGATTAGTGATATGTTAGTGCTAAGAAAATTGAAATTAGGAAAAAAAGGTCACCTTTGCTCTTGCAGTGTCATACTGGGGCACTATAAGAAACTGCCGAAGTCCTGTGCTCCCAAGTGCTTTGTTTTACTATCCACTACCAATCAGAGCACATGCTCAATGATGTCATACATTATCATGTAGAAAATTGATAGGCTGTAAATAATTTTCATCTACCATAGATGCAAATTAACTCTGAAAAGTATAGAAGATAAACCCAAAGTTACATTTATATTTTCCTTGTGGTACATTCACCAACTCTGTAGCAAACTTAGAAAACATTACAGTATTACTTTCTTGAGCAACTATATAAATCTTTTCTTCAAATATTCTTTGAAGCAAATTTACCATTCTGCTAATTCCCTCATTGATGCATTACATTGTTGACACGTTTATTTCATATGTGTGCATAACATCTTTCAAGATTTTTGAAAGTTATATTTTAACATTGATCCTGTATTTCGTTTATACATGTTTGCAAATAAATGGATTTGGGAACACGCTCTTCCCTATAATCCCAGTGCGTGAGTAGTATGTAATTATTTAACTATTTAATGTATTATGTTGAATATTAATGATAGCATTTAGTTATTTAGTTACAAATGCTAATGCTTTATGAGTATTTTAATAAATAAAAGCATTTCACATTTACTCATGTGTAATAATGAATGCTATGCACAAATGCAATACCTTTTGACTTCTATAAGGTAAAAAAATGCATTTCTTTTCATTAAAAATACAAGCATTAGACGAAAATAATCTTAGTTTAATATCCTGGTCATATTCTAAGTTGTTTTTTCCTTTTATTGGTATGAAATCAGGAGAGATACTCTTTTTTTGTTTTTTTTTTTAAAGATTGGCACCTGAGCTAACATCTGTTGCCAATCCCTTTTTTTCTTCTTCTTCTCCCCAAAGCCCCTCAGAACATAGTTGTATACTCTAGTTGTAGGTTCTTCTGGTTGTGTTGTGTGGGACGCAGCCTCAGCATGGCCTGATGAGCAGTGCCATGTCTGCCCCCAGAATCCAAACCAGCTAAACCCTGGGCCGTCAAAGCAGAGAGCACGAACTTAACCACTCAGCCGTGGGGTCGGCCCCAGGAGAGATACTCTTGAATTAAGCAACATTAAATACATTTTAAGAATAAAAATGATGAACACATAATACAACAAAAATTCTACATATGAAATTTGAATTTATATTATAGCTCCAAGCATACTTATTATTAAAGTTATTCAGAGTTTGAAATTTGAATTTTGCAGGAATATAAGTACACTTATTAATAATACAATAATAACAATATTACAATATGATAAATACAAAATTTTTAGATTTTTTAATATTCAGCACAGTTTCTAGATTTGGCATTTCAACTAATAAATACATGAGTTCATTTTCAGAGTTGCGTAGACAATGAAATTTGAAAAAATTTTGAATAAAGAATTATACCATTTTTATTTTGAATATGAACAAGTAAACACACTCATATCAGTTAATGGAATTATATACTATTTTAAATGTAAATACTTGTATTAACAAATAAGTATGCCAGTGTGGGGACTGGAATTGGCCACCCCAAGATATGTCTCTTTGGCATGAGGATTATTTGAGGCTGATTGCTTTTGATAAACTGGGACAGGGAAGGAGGCTCTGAAAAGTAGAACTTTCTTGCCCTTTGTTAGGAGACATTTACATTGTAAAGGAAATCTCTATCTGTAAAGGTGCCTCCCTCTCTGTACCAGGAAGAAGAAAGGAGATGACCTTGTCTCTAGAAACTCTTAATCGATGGGGAAGGCAAGAACTTAAATCTACATTTTGTTTACAGTGCTTGTCTGGTAACCTCCTGTAACTGACTTCCCTCCCCCTCCCAACTTTGGCATTTCTTTAAGGATTAAGCATCTTTCCTTAGGCTAGAAACTGATTGCTGCACTCTCCTGTGACCACCCAGCTCGAGACAATAGACTTGACTCCTGCTACGCCCTCCAAGATAGCAGACCACTACCTACTGTGTCCATCAAGTGCTGTGCCAACAGGGCAATCTTGTGACTATTGTGGGAGGGACATTTCAATCATATGTGAAATATCCTGTTTGGGGGTATATAACCACCCTGTGCACCCCACTTCTTCAGTGCCCCTTCTTCCTTCAGAAAGAAAGGCCCTGGGCCATGATTCCTCATAAAGCTTTGTTTAATTTTCTCTTGCTATTCTGTCTCATGTGAATTTAATTCATTCTCCAGCCAGACGAACCCACATTTAGGTAGAGGAAAGGTCTTCCTCCCTACACAGGTCTTGTGTGCAATTGAGACTAATAAGTGCATCAGTGCTTATATGGAGATATTATGATTTTTGAATTTGAACAAATAAGTACCAGTGTTATTTGCCATCTGTGCTAAACGCACCAGAGCTTGTATTAGGAGTAATTTTCCATTTGAATTGAAATAGGAACCAAGTTCATTTGTGTTTTTTGAAAACTAATCAAAGAAGAACATGCGTGTTATTTGGAAATCTGAATGTGTATTGTAAATTGAATCAATAAGAATATCATTGTCATCTGGAAGTCAAGCTAGTAAGTGTATTGTTTTAGGAGGTATTTAGTTTTTAAATTTTGAACAAATAAAAATCACAGCTTCATATAAAGTTTGAAATAATAAATTTACCAGTATTTATTATCAAAGTTATTTGGATTTTGGAAGTTGAATTATAACTTGAAATAAGTAAAGTGGTGTTATTTCAGATTAGAATTTATGGGTCAAGTATTGTTATTTGAAAATTTGAATAAGTGGATTGTGTTATCTGGGATTTGAATTAAGTGCAGCAGTGCTTTTTACAAGAGATATTGGAATATTGGAATTTAACTTGAAACGTGAATGAATTAGTAGACCAGTGTTATTTGGAATTGGAATTAATATATGTACCAGTCTTTCTAATGGTCTTATTTGTGTTTTTGAATTTTAACTAGAAATTCAAATAACGAATACACTAGTTATATTAGAAACGTGAATATTTAGAAACATGTTATTTAGAAATAAATCTGCATTTGATTATTTAGAAATGTGAATTTGCATTTAATACAAATTGAATTCAAATCAGTGAGTACACCAGTATTATTCAAAATTGCAGGAAGTAAGTGCACAAGTATGTGTTATGGGATTTACTTGGATTATGGAATTTGAACTGAAATTTGAGCTAATAATTAACCAGTGTTATTTGCATTTAGAACTAATAAGATTGTTATTGGGGTTACTTGGATTTTGAAATTTCAACTGAAAATTTCAATTGGAAGTTCCAGCTGTTATTTGGAATTTGAAATTTACATTATTATTGAATCAATAAATATACGGTGTTATTTGTAATGAACGTGAAAAAGTACACCAGGCCTGCTTAGGTTATTCAACTTTGGGATATGAATTGACGTTTCAAGTAAATGTGCACCAGTCTTAATCAGGATTTGGAATAATACATGCATCCCACAGTGCTTATTATCAAATTTATTTGAATTTTAAAATTGTCATTGGAATTGGAACTAATAAGTTAAACAGAGTTACTTGGGATTTGAGCAACTAAGTGCACCAGTGTTTTGTTTTGTTTGTTTTTAATTTTTTGATTTGGGGAACTTGAATTAGAATTTAAACAAATAAATACAGCACAATCATTTTTAATTCCCCTGAATCAATGTACTAGTATGTTTTATCAGAATTAATTAGTAAGTAAACCATTGTTATTTTCCATTTGATCTAACAAGGAAACTAATGTTATCTGAAATTTGAATATATATACTACTGTTATTTGAAATTTGAATAGATAAGTGGAATAATGGTTACTATTGGAGACGTTTGTATATTGAAATTTTAGTTGAAACTTGAACTGATAATTACCCACTATTTGGTATTGGTTCTGTTCTTGTTATGGGTATTATTTGGATTTGGGAATTTAAATTAGAATTTGAGTTGATAAGATGACCACCGTTGTGAGGAATTTAGTCAGAAATTTCTTGGAATTTGAGATTCTAACTGAAAATTAAGCTAATAATTAGAACATGTACTAATGAGTACACCAGTCTAATTCTAATTATTAGTTAATAAGTTCATCACTACTTGTTATCCCTTTTTTTTGAATTTTAATTGGCATTTGAACTGACAATTATTATACCAGTTATTTGGAATTAGAACAAATAAGTTTACCAATACTTGTTATCACTGCTGTTTGGACTTCGGATAACAAATTGGAACTTGAATTTATAAGACAACCAGTGTTATTTACAATTTGAGTCAATAATTATGCCATTTCTAGGAATCAGAGATATTTGGATATTCCAATAGGAATATAAACTAATAAGCACATCAGGGCTAATTAAAATTTGAACCTAGTTCATGCATCTATGCTTGTGAATAGACTGTTGACACTTTGGAATTGAAATGGCATTTGAGTTATAAGTCCACCTGAGCTTGCTATTGAAGGTACTTGCATACTGGCAACGTGATCTAATATATACATTGGTGTTATTTGAAATTTGAATAAATGCATCAATGCTTGTAATCAGTTTTCTTTGCATTTTTGAATAGGAATTGAGATATGAATTAAGCAAATCAGTCTCATTTGGAATTTGAAATGAAAGGTAAACCCTTGTAGTTTGGAATTTAAATAGAAATGCATGTTATATGAAATCTTGTAATGGAGATACTTAGGTATTGAAATTGGAACTGAAATATGGACTACTAAATACATAGGTACTATTTGGAGTTTGAACACAGGGTCGCCATTGATTGTTATCACAGTTCTTTGAATTTGATCTATTGATCACAATTTAAACTCATAATTACAATGGTGGTATTTGGAATTCCACGTAATAAGTGTTCCAGTGCTGGTTTTGAATCTATTTGGATGTTAGAATTTGATTCTGAATTAATAAGCCCACCAGCGTTGCTTATTATTTGAGCTAATATGTACACCAGTGATTGTTATAGGAGATATTGAAATACCAGAAATGGAAATGGAATGTGAACATAGCTATACATCAGTGTTATTTTGAATTTGAGCTAATAATTGCAACAGTGTGTATTATCAGAGATATCAGATTCTGGATTTTAACTGAAATAAGAACTAAGGATTACACCAATGTTATTTGAAATTGGAACTAATAATAGTTGTAGTGCTTGGTACCGATGCAACTTGGATTTCAGAATTTGAATTTGAATTTGAATTAAGAAGACCACAAGTGCTATTTGAAATTTAAGTTAATAAATGAGTTAGTGTTGGTTATGGATAAGTTAATATATAAATAGAAATTAGAAGCAGGACACAAAATAATAAGTACAATAGTGCTATTTGGAGTTGAAAATTGTAAGAGTACTGAAGCTGAGTACCTGAGGGTTACTGTAGATATTCATTAAGAACATGATTGCGTTTTGACCTTATTCCCAACATGGACATAGATGAATCTTGTCAATTTGCTGTTTTCTGGTTTAAATTGAGGGGTGACTTGAGTGTCAAGAATTTGTGAGTTTGTTTTGCAGAAGAGAATACCAAAGGGAAGGCTGTGATCACTGGATGGCTGGCCCACAGCAGCCAGGCACCCAAACTTGAGATTAAGAAGTTCGGTATCAATGCCAGTATTCTCAGTCTTATTTGGTCCTTGAGATTTGAATTGGAAATTGAAATAATAAACATACTAGTGTTATTTGGAATATTTAATTAGTATTATAATTTGATCCAGTAAGTGCACTGGTGTTATTTAGAATTTGAGTGAATTAGTGTGTCAGTGCTTGCTAACTAGGTTATTCAGGTTTTGAAATTTGAATTTGAATTTGAAATAAGTATCCCAATCTTACTTGGAATTTTAACTAGTAAGTCCACCAATACTGGTTTTCCAATATATTTCTTATTCAGACTTTGATTTGGAATCATGATTATAGGTGCATAGTGTTATTGGGAATTTGAATGAAAAGTATACTTCTGCTTATTGTGGGAGAGTTCTCATTTTGTGCGATAAGTAGCACTGGCTACTTATAAAATCTTTACCTACTAAGATTAATCTTATTTCGTTATAGCATCAACTCTTCCAGACCATCCATTTCACTCTTTCTATTAGTTAGCTTCTATAGGACTGATAGGTGTCTAAACATTGACATCATATTACAATTCAATTTCAAGACTTGTCAAAAAAGCAGGGTTTTATTTAGATTTTACAAGTGATACTAGATAATTATTTGAATCTCATGCAAAAATCAACAAATGGGAAATCTCTGAGTTCAATTAGTAATTAATAGTAGGAAATGGGGATGTGATAGAATGGGAAACTCAACTAGAAAGATTAGGATCTCAAAGGATTGAGAGAGAGACTTTTGGAAGAGTATTGGAAAGCCATTTTTCATTTTGTGTTACAACTATACAGATTCTTATGTTATCCTTTGAAAATTCACACACTCATTGACGTGTGTTTCATCATTCTGGCTGACATTGATACCAACTGAAACTACCAACAATGCAGTCTCTCATGTAACCATATACATGCCATTACCATGACTTAAATGATGTCAATGATAAGCAAAGGATATTTATTTTCATACTTTTAGTTTTGCAGAATAATTCTCAATTTTTAAACATCTCACTTGGGGAGGGCAGGCTAACATTCTCAAAGGGTACATTTTGAGCAGTCTTTTATTGTTACAAACTATACTAGGATGACAAAGACTGCTTGTACTAACTTTCAATATTTCCAGGCAATGTATAGTGAAAAGGATAGTCCCTGGAGAATTGGAAGAGAGGAAAATATCTAATAACAAGCGCCAACCAGTGAATGTCGAATTCTGTATATGGCATGAGAAACACAAAAATAAAAGACACCCAAAGAATATCTCATTCTGCTTATTTTACAGGATATATATGAATGTGAATAGCAATTAATAATTGCTATTGATATGAACGTCAAATTGCCAGAGACGTATATCAAATTATGCACACTGTAAATGCCATCCATTGAAAACAATATTGCAGACATTGCTCTGTGGAAAATAATCCAGAATGTGCAAGATATTTATCTAAAAAATTATTAATACATGTCACCAAATTCTAGTGAAGAGCTCAGATGGGGATATGGTACCACTGAGAAAACAAAACTTTGTTTACCATATGAATAGATTATTCACCCTTATCTAGAGTAAATTTGGAAAGCTGAAAATGTATTCAACTATCTGGACAGTTTCTTATTTCACTAAAAACCAAATTTACTGCCCATTAATCATATATTTCTGACTTTCTCAAATTTATATACAGCACAATTACCTTAAAAACAGATTTTGAACGGACAAGAATAGTCCTGTTTTTTGTTTGTTTGTTTGTTTTGTTTTTTTAAATATTGGTACCTGGGCTAACAACTGTTGCCAATCTTCCTTTTTTTTTTTTAAGGATTGGCACCTGGGCTAACAACTGTTGCCAATCTTTTTTTTTTTTCTGCTTTATTTCCCAAACTCCCTCAGTACATAGTTGTATATCTTAGTTGCAGGTCCTTCTACTTGTGGGATGTGGCACGCTGCCTCAACATGGCCTGACGAGTGGTGCCATGTCCGCGCCCAAGATCTGAACCCTGGGCCGCCGCAGTGGAGCGTGTGAACTTAACCACTTGGCCACGGAGCCGGCCCCAAGAATAGTCTTGTTTTAATGTCCTTTCCTCTGAAAAGCAAGTCATTTATGGGTAGATTAACATGTTTAATGTGTTTTAAGAGAGACACAATTGTTCATATCATAAAAGGCAAATCGTACATGTGACAATCACCCTGATGAGTGTTGCCACCTAAAATCTTATCAGCACTGAAATTTCTTCTCAGCCTAAGAATCCTCCATGCTTCAGAGAAGGAAAATATAATGAACAAAATAAAACATATTGAATAATTTTCTGTAGCACATAGTGACGTTAGAAAATATTTTAAAAAATTAAATGTGACTGAAATGATCTGTAGTCATATTTAAATACAGACCATCTTCTATTTATTTTTCTAGCTTTGTTCCTGTGGTTTATTTGATCATAATTGGCTATTTTATTTATTTAGCAAACATCTACTGGGTGTCTTAAAAGGCGCTAGATACTAAGCTACAAGAGGAAAGCCAATATGGATAAGACACGTCCCCTGCCAAAAATGAGATTATAATCTAGTAAAACATAAAAACATGGAGACCTGTAGGATGGTTTTGAAATTGGCTCAACACAAGGTTGACATAAGGGATACTAAACTGTAGAAAAGAGACCATGTCGTAACTTTGAATGACCTCTGACTAACTAACCCAGCTGGATTTGCACACCCCAGGAAATCCACCTGTTCTGTAGATTTTATGACCCCAGCTAGTGCATATTCCTCCTAGTTGTGAGAAGACCATAACTTCGTTCTTTTGAGTTCCTTAGGAATGTGATGGCCCCCCAAACACAGAGTCTATGCTGATAGTCATCGTCAATGACAACTGAAAAATCTGGTGTGGCAACTCCCAGTCTATAACACCAGAGGGTCAACATTCCTAACCCTCTCCCCTATAATCCACTGGCCTATATAACTGCTTCAAGATCCTATGCCCCTTAAGATGGTTCTTTTGGACGTTAGTCAACCATCTTCCCTCTTGCTAGCAAGCTGTAAGAAAATGCCCTTTCTCTGCCACCATCTTGCCTCTTGATGATTGGCTTTTGTCTCACAGTGAGCAGATCATGCCTTTTGTGCGGTAACAGTTTTTCTGCCTCAGAGTGTATGTGTAAACATGGTATAGAAGCTCCGAGGAGGGACTGTCTCCAACAAGGGCACCAGGAAACGTAAGTAGAGCCCAAAAGGGCAAGGTTATGACAGCAGAAAGTAAGTCAATTTTCTCCTTCAGAAGGCTGCAATTATTTGTGAAATTACATTGAATCATTCTCTGTGAAACTCAGCCATCAGAGATGTGTGCACACTCTTCATTTAATGAAGGGATGGAATAAAATTTCTATTCAGATAAATAGTATTCTCTTACATTCTATAAAGTTTAATTGTAGACATGTTGAGGATACATTTAATGTACATATATTTCTGTGATTTTATGTCTTTTCATTATATTGATGCAACAGGAGTAAAACAAATAAATACCTGAAGTTTTGGTAAGAAAATGTTTGGAAAATGCCAGATGATTAAAATTAGGCTGCACATTTCAATCATTCACTTTCTGTTATTTTTATTGACCTAGAAAATTGAGAATAAAAGAAAACACTTTTTTCTTGGATTAAAATTGAGTAAGCCATGAAAAAATAATCACAGTTTGCTTATTTTACTGATTTTGAGAGCCTGCGAATAAACTGAGAAAAAGTGAAAACAGTAACAATACCCAATACATCTTATTCAGGGTGTACTCTGGACTTTAAACCATATGAAGTTTTAATCAGTTTATGTCAGAGAACTCCAATAATTATGCACGCACATTTGAAAACTAAATGAGGTTGAACTCACCGAGTCCTATGACAATTAAGTTACCATCCTAACCAAACTTACGTCTATAGGATTCCAAGATCCCTATTCCGCAACAGCTTTGGAAATTAGAACATCAAGATAAAGCTTTTAAAACAGCGCTGTAGGGGACTACTTTATTTGTATATTTAATCATAAGAGGGGAAAATATAAGAGAAAGTCTCAAATCTGTAGCTTATACAGTTGAATTTCCTAAATGTATCTAAACAATTTGTTTTACTTGGAATCAGCATGTATACAGTGTTCTCTTTTATTTTGAACACCAAATGCCTCAGATAAAGTCAATGGGTTTGATAAATAATTGCATCATATAAAATGTGTATATATAGCAAAACACCCAACTTTAATAATCAGCAGTGGTATTATAATTTGGTAGAGCATAAAATCCATTGAATTCAAGGTCATTTCCAATATATTGCCCCTACACTGATGAATAAGACATCATCATTAGACTCGTATTTCAAGAGAAAAAATATGCGTAGCACATATAAATACAGATTTAGGACTATATACTGAGCAAAGAATATGCTGAGGGCCATTAGTGGCCCTGGGCTTTTTGCATGAAAGGCATCATTCTGACCTCTGATTTGTGAAGAGCAGAGGTAGATTTGCACCTTAACAGGTAAGAACATAGGTGAGAGAAGGGAGAGGGAAATCCGTGCAAAGGAAAGGATCTAAGAAAGATTCAAAGAATTTTGTGTACAAGGGATGTTACATGAATGACAAGGTCTGTTCTGAAGATGATACCAGCAAGTACTTGCCACCTGATGGGCATAGAAGCCAATACCGCGGCACACCGGTCTTTGACAGGAGAAGCAGTTTACTACGAAATCGATTGGTAAGGAGACAGAAAGATTATCTCCCCAATCCAGGGTATGGTGCAAGGTTTAAGGGATCAGGGAGAACAGGCTGGTAGGCAAAGCCCTGGCAGATGAATTTTGATTGGCAGATCAAAATTTTCTCTTTTGCGTACGCTATGCTCCTGGCTGGCTCACTACCCCTGAAAAAGAGCTTTAACATTCTGTTGTTAAGATGAGGTCAGCACAGTAAATAAGGGTAAAGTTGTTATGTAGATTTAAGTCATTGCCTTCTCTATTGGTAAGAGTTTCAGGAGATTTAGTCATCCTTTCCTGCGTGGCACAGAGAGGAAGGCACCCTTACAAATGGAGATTTCTCTTATAAATGTAAATTTCTCTCGTAAATTTCCCTTACAGACGGTAACTTCTACTGGATTTTCAGAGTTTTTCCTGTGTCCTCTGCTTCTTAAAAATAATCATCCTTAATAATTCTTATGCCAAAGAGGCATATTTGGGGTAGAAAATTCTGTTCCCAGCCCTGTGGTTACAAAGAGTTTATATAGTTGGTGAATGAGACATAAATTTGGCAATTTACACAAGTAGGAAATTAGGGACAGCCAGGAATTTCAGATGCAAACAAACCAAACCAAAACCAGCAAAAAACTTTGAGCTTATTTTGTGAAAAACTGGAGGAAAGGGTGGAGAATTATAATCCATATATAATGAGGAGGGACACAATATATAACATTGCTCATATAGTCCCCTCTACAGTCAATCCTATATCCATTTTTTTTCCCCATTATGAGACATTTAGAATTTTTGGTAGTTTTGTCTTGGAGACATAGCTAGTCCTTTACATACAACTCGAGTAAAAGTGGTAATGATACAGGCTCAACACAAGGTTGACATAAGGAAAGCCATATTGTAACTTTGAACGACCTCTGACTAACTAACCCAGGTGGATCTGCACCCTCTAGGAGAGCTACCTGCTCTGTAGATTTTATGACCCCTGCTTGTGTATGTACCTCTCAGCTGTGATAAGACAATAACTTTGTTCTTTTGAGTTCTTCAGGAATGTAATGAGCCCTGGACAGAGAGTCTATGCTGATAGCCATCATCGATGACAACTGAAAGATCTGATGTGGTGACTCCCAGTCTGTAATACCAGAGGGTCAGCATTCCTAACCCCCTCCTCTATAACCCACTGGCCTATGACAAATAGAAATGGCAAGTAGTAGGACATATGGGAGTATATGAGGAAGCCATGTGATGTAAACCTAATTCGGCCTGACTTTGTTTTTTCCAAAAGGGCCTGACTGTGGCCATCGAGCACACATTGTATATCTGCTTTAAACATTTCCTATGGCAAAAACAAACGGCCTTAAGGTAAAGGTGCAACTTCCCCCCACATTGGCATTTCCTTAGGGATAAGCATCTTTCCTTAGGCTAGGAACTGATTGCTGTGCTCACCTATGACCACCCAGCTTGAGACAAAAGACCTGCCACCCCGCTGTGTCCACCGAGACAGACCAACCTACTGTGTCCATCAATCGCTGTGCCGACAGAGCAGTCTTGCGACTATTGTAAAAGGGACATTTCAATCATATGTGAAACATCCTATTTGGGGGTATATAACCTCTCTGTGCACCCCACTTCTTGCGTGCCCTTTCTTCCCTGGAAGAAAGGCCTCAGGCCATGGTCCTCACATTTAAGCTCAGAATAAACTCACCCAAATTTTCATTTATAGATTGGTTATGGATTATTTTCGTCGACACCTATATAACTGCTTCAAGATTCTGTGCCTCCTTAAGATGATTCTTTAGGATACTAGTTCCCCCATCTTCTGATTTGCTAGCTTATTGCTTAATAAAATGCCCATTCCCTGCCACCATCTTGCCTCTTGATGATTGGCTTTTGTCTTGTGGTGAGCAGATGGTGCCCTTTGTGTGGTAACACTAACTACCCTGATAGCCAATCAGAGCAACAATTGTATTCAGGGAAACAAAAAATGGATATTCAACTCCCAAAGCTTTGGCAAACCATGGAGATTCATACTGAAGCCTTCAAGGGAGACACAGATTACCTGGTATGCCACTACACATGCTTTCTAAACTTCCTCTCTAAATGCCTCACTTCCCAACACCTGGGCAACTGCAACCTCCTTTTTTCAAAACACTTGCTCAAATCTCCTTTGAGTTTCTAAATTTTTCATTCAGTTTCACTCCTTATTTTTATTTTAGTACAACTTGTCTTATTATATGAAACAATACAGGGCTATCTGAATTTCTCAAATTTAATTTGTTTCCTGTTCTTCTAAAGAATATGCAAACCAGCATTGAACTGAACCAAACCTATATTCTTGGTATAAACTGCAGCCAACCTCAAGCCCCAAACCATATTATTGCTGTGGGGAGAGCTGCTTTTTTTGTTAACATGACTTGATCTAACCATTGAGGGGAAAAAAATAATAATAGTCAACTTACATTGGAAGCCACATAAGTTGGAAATGCCATTATTTCAGCCATTTGTGATGAGTGCAATACATTTACATTGGAACTTTTGGGATCTCCAAATATTTCCCACATTAAGAGGCGGTTGGGTGACTCAATTCATCTTGTCACTGCATTGGGAGAAAGCATTACAAAATACATAGTGTTTGTGCATAATGGGAACTTCATAACTGTTGAATCAATGCATGACATAAAATTATCAAATCTGATTTTGGTGAAGCCAAATGCATTCTAAAATTACAGGGAAGACTGAAGACCAGCCTTCAAAATTTCTAAATGAGCCCTCAAATATGGATATCACAATAGAAATTAGGTTTCTGGTATCATGTCGGTTATGGAACAGGTTTCTTATCTAAACCAGTATGAAACTCTCAGTTGACTTATATTTTTGTTAACTCTGGAGAATAATCCTGATGATCCTTAGAACATGCTGTTACTGGTCTTCGGGTTTTTGTTGTCCCCCAGGATAGAAATCAAGAGAGACAACAAATGGGGGTAGAAAAGTTACAGTTTATTAGCTTTTGCGCAAGGGAGGCACAAAGGAGCTGGTGCAGAAAGGAAAGGGGCAGGTGACTGGCTTCTTAGGGTTCAGGATTATGGGGCTTTTATGAGGCCCAGGTTGGGGAGGAGTGCCTCGTCATGGCATGTGGAGGTGAGGTTTTCCTTGCACTTCCACTGTTGTTCAACATGCCACCACATGCGTTGCATGTATCGTTAGCATGCTAGCTCTCCACCCCTGGATGGGTGTGATCTTTTACTATAGTAATGGGGCTAGGATCACCTTCAGACAAACATTTCTGGTTGCTACTGCACATTGATAAGCCCAGGAAGGTTGCAAAGCTGCAGAATGTGGATCTTAGTGGTCTCTGTTTGATTCTCTTAGCTTGCGAATTGGTTAGGGATCTTATCTTGTTAGGCCAGGGACCTTGTGGTTGATCCTATCTCATTAGGCTGGTTCCTGTCTCAACACTTGTCCCTTTTTCAAAAGTTTAAGCAACCTGTTTGTTGTTTCCACTCTTGTAAAACAAGAGTGGACCTAGAAAGTGTCCAAGTTAGCCTGAAGATTGAGAAAAGCATTTGTAAATGCTTTGTTACCATTTTAAGCCTACAATTTGTATGTGGAGACATTTTGCTAGTTTAAAGTTTCAGCTGCTGTTTTTCGAGTTGTATCCCTGGCGTGATAAGTGTTTACTGGAACATTCATTTGTATCCAGTTTTTCTAATACTATTTTCATTAATGAGGAGATGCACATCAATTGTTTTTGCACACTTATCTAGAAATTGGTTTCCTTTGACAAGAGATTTTCACATATTGAGGTATATAGGGTAACTGTTTGAGTTCAAAACTGATTCGGCTTGAACTAACTAAGCCTGACTTATGGCCTATCAAACATATGTTGTACATTTGCTTTAACCATTAAAGAATGCTCTCTCTTCAGAATGCATACTTCCCCTCCTACACTCTAACAGTAATACCTATATTAGTTACTTTCCTGACATCAGGGTCACATCAACCTGCTAATTTGCAATGAAATGACTCTTTGAAACTTCGATGAAAATGTATCCTGGGTGTGTTTAACGTATGTTCTTTGTTCTAAAAAGATATAAGGCTGTACTGAAACCATGCTTCTCTGGAATGCTTTCTAAAGCCTTCCCAGATTATAATCCTCACTCTGGCTCAAGGAAAACTCACCCTATTTCTCTTATCTATAGAATAGTTATTGCTATTTTGTGTTGACACTTTCTTAACCAATGCTTCATTTGGCTTCTCCTATTTCAGACTAAGGAAATTCCTTCTCAGGCAAGGGTGAGCTCGCAAAGTAACAGTAGATTGTAGAAGAAATGCAGGTCAAAAATACATCAGCAGTGTTCATTAATAACAAGAAGAAATATGTTATGTAATCTTTTCATAATTAATCCATCCTCCCATAGTGATCAAAAAGATGGGATGAGATAATAGTGTCTTGTTTACAATCTTCTGTTTAACTCTAGTCTACGTGAAATTTTCCAAATTTAACCTGAAAAAGAAAAGATAGAACATATCGAATTTGAAAGGGTCTTGCTGTGATTTCATATTGAACTTGTTAGAGGAGCCTCCTTAATAAATTAAAATATGTTCATTATAAAAGTTGACGGACATGCATCTTTCTCATAGTTTTATCTGAAACAGAGATAAAAATCTATGTCAGGGAAGAGTAGAAATTTTTGCCAATGCCCACATTCACATGTAAAAATCAATGAGGCTACTTTCATGATTAGTCTCTGAAATCTTCTCATTTCTATTTAGCAGTATTCAGAGAGGCACAGCCTGGTGTCCTGGTGACAAGAAGTTATCTGTAGGTGATAGGACCGAAGCTAACCATTCCTGGCAGTGTTGTCTTTCTCCCTGACACCAGAATTTGGGGATCCTTGAGGTCACCCTGTCTCTCTTGAGCTGGACGACCAGCACAGGTGCAGTCTAGAGGTGCAGATGCCGAGTGCGTGCTGAGGCCCAGCCAGGTCTCCTGCGTCACGCACCTGCTCACACCCCGAGTGGCCTTGGTCTTTGACCTCCAAGGGGCAAATGAGTGACTTTGTGCACATTCTTGAATTATCTCTGATCCCACCATGGCACAGCGCTTTTGCTATTAAATAAATGGTGTCTTGAGTTAGAAGTGGGGTGACACGTAGCTTTTGCCAGGAAGATGGCCAAAGTCAAGGATTTGTGCACTTTCAAGACGGAACTGAGATACTGTAGACCTATGAAATGGAGGCAAGGACAATTAAGAGAGAAAGAAGAAGGCAGAATTAGGACAGCAGAGAGGTAAGCAAGTCCACCCTGGCGGTCCCTGATTTACAAGGACATTTGCTGTCAGAAGGGCAGGCAGTGCCTAATTAGGACTGTTGGAATCTCAGAGACTGTTACGGCAAAGCATACCTGATAGAAATACTAAAAATGACAGCAAATAATGGGGGTGGGTGACAGATGGTTTAATCTACAAAGCCACATTGCAAACATTTTATTCATAGAAAGCTTTTATTAAAATGACTTCTCAAAGTGTATAGTTAACTTAATCACCTTTCCTGCTCATCTTGAATGGTCACTGAATAGTCATTTCGGAGTAAATGAAATGGTTTAAATGCTTTCTTTTCTTTTATTGGTGATTTCTGTTTATGAGGGTAATGGAAGGGGCACAGTAATATAAAATAGACATGTACATAATTGCCACTTGCTAAGGTGAACATTATAAACAAAACCCAATATCCCTTAAAACTAAGTAGCAAAATGTTGCTGAATAGAAAGACGTCATTTTCTACTACCTTGAGTACAATTATTGCCAACTTGATAACTGAACATTTCACCTCCTTTAGGAATGAACGGCTGTGTGCATGATTTACAGGTGACCATTAGAACCGTATAGTTATTATCTTTGGAAATATAATATGGACGTTTCTTTATTTCTTAATTTCACCAAGTATTTAATGAATATCTTATGCAGTTTATTTCAAATGAGAATTGCAGCCTTCAAGTAGCCTTATTAATATTGTAATGATTTAAAAAAATAAAACTTTTGAAAGATTGTGTTTTTCATCTGTCTCATATGAGTATCTTTTAAGAATCTGATATTATGTACATCTAATTATAACAAAATTAATCTAGGATAATTTTATTAAATGATATAATTTATCAAAAGGGCGTGCTGATCTTCCTGTGTTTTAAATTAATGTTGTGGTTTATTTATAGCTGTTCATATATTTATATTTTTTCCTTTTAATCACTGTGTTGAGGAGGAAGAACATTTCTTCAATCTGCTCTAGGTCCTTCTGGCTGGGCTGCGAATTAAATGGACATGAGACAGAATAACAGGAGAAAATGAAACAAAGCTTTATAACGTGT
The DNA here is from genome assembly GCF_041296265.1 of Equus caballus. Taxonomy (NCBI): domain Eukaryota; kingdom Metazoa; phylum Chordata; class Mammalia; order Perissodactyla; family Equidae; genus Equus; species Equus caballus. Next base: position 3,157,752 of record NC_091715.1, on the reverse strand, counting down.
ATACATGGGAGAGACCCTGGAAAACTGAGTAACTCACCAAAATGGCAGAGGTTCTCATCTTAAATACCGTCTTCAGCTAAAGACAAAGGAAGATGTTGGGGGTGGTGATTTGGGTCTTCAAAGGGGAGGAAGGCAATTCACATGGAAATGGAAAAGCAAATGTTTAGTAAATAGAACTTTGATAAGAGTAAGGCTTAGAAAGACCCTTCCATTCTAACAGATACCCAGAGTTATCTATGGTGATGGCATGTCCTCAGGACAGGCCTCTATTTAAAATTTCTTTTAGGCAGTTAGAGAGAAGGTCAAAGTTTCTTTCAGAGTCTTTAAAAATAATCAATTCAAGGCAAAGAGATACATTTTGGGGTGGCCAATTCTGATGCCCCACAACTGCTTTACCTAAATTTGTCTATAATGTGCATTCAAAGTTAAATTGCAATTATTTTGCCTTTCCCATGCTAATTTACTCCATAAGGCCCTGGAAGAAAATATATTTGAATTTGTTGGTTTTTACCATTATTGTATTATTGGTCAATGCCTATTAAATGGCAAGGGAGTCAGATAATTTTTTCTGTAGGACGTTATTTCTTTGGTGGCTAAACTGGAGGTAATTTTTACTGAAATGATATGTTTCTCTACAAAGAATATGTATTTCAAACTTCACAGTATGTTTGTGTGTGTGTGTGTATGTGTGCTAAGTATATATAAAATATAGGTAAGTTAAACTTCTAACATATAGGAGTATATATACCTATCTACATCTACAGCTATAATTATATCTATATAAGAATAGAATGTCTGAGTCATAGAATTATTTTCAACTTTTGTTGGCACTGCTAAAATGTTTTCTAAAGTGGTTATTCCAATTGGAATGTGAAGCATAGGAGAGCATTAGGCATTTTGCATCCTTGTTGCGGATACTTGAGATTGTTACTCTGGGAGATGGTGTCTGAGTATGGTATTCATACACATTACATGTACGACTAACGATGGCATTTTGATATCCTACTAAGTGAAGTGCCTATATTTTATTTTTTTATTAAGTAGCCTGCTTTTTTATAATTGATATAACATAATATGTTTTCATAAATACTGAATATGAGCACTTTGTTGGGAATATCTAATATTAGATATTATTGCAAATATAATCTATTTTTAGTAGCTTGTGTTTTCATTATTTAATGGTGTGGATTGAAAACCAAACATTCCACACGTTGGAAGTAGTAGTTCAATTTATCACTCTTTTCCTTTTCTGTGAAGCTTTTTGAAAAATTGCGGTGAAAAAACACATAACGTGAGATCTACCCTCTTCACAAGATTTTAAGTGTAGAGTACAGTATTCTTAACTATAAGCACAATGCTGTACAGCAGATCACTAGAACTTCTTATTCTTGCATGGCTAGAACTATATACCCAATGGAAGTCAAGTTCCCCCAATTTTACATGTGTGTGTTCCTTTAATAAATCTTTATCTAATCCCTGTCAAGAAAATACCACCTAGTAATATCTTCGAAGATAATATGGTTTTAGCTTTCATGTGAACATCTAAAATTTAAGTAGATATTTTTTTGGTATGGCGAGTAGATTTTTCTTTTTGGTATGGTATGAGATAGTTGTTTTGTTTGCTTACTTGTTTGTGTTTTCTTTATAGGGGTACCCAATTTTCCTCTACCATTTACTAGATCAACTTGCTTTCCTTGTGATCTGTGCTTCAATTTCTGTCATACATTAGTGATCCGTATATATTTTTTTCATTTTCTTTCTATCTTTGAGCCAAAAAGTTCCCTGTCTTAATGAGAAATTAGTGTAAGTCTCATTATTTTCTTTTAAACAAAATATCTTTTTTTCTGATACATCTTTTAGGTTTTCTTTGTCTTTTTTTAACTCGTTTTTTGTTATGTGTTTTTGTTTAACTTTCCTGAGGTTCATATGGCTTCTTGGATGTGTGCTTGATTTCAGTGACCAGTGTTGAAAAATTCTCAAAGACTATCTTTTCAAATATTGATTTTCCCCTCTTCTCTCTCCTCCCTCCTGGGACTCTAATTACATGGATGTTGCATCATTTCTCTATGATGTCCCATATATCATCATTGTTTCCTCCTCTACTTTCCTTTTTTTGTCTCTACATGCTTCTTTCCATTAATTAATTCCGGCCTCTACTGTAACTAATCACCTTTCAATTCAATTCGTTAGTTTTGTTTTCAGTTCTAGAATTTCTACCCAATATTTTATGTGCTCTATTGCTCTGTTGGTATTCCTTACCATCTAATTTTTTGAATATATTAATCACAGATATTTAAAACTCCTAATCTGGAAGTTGCTAAGAGAGTAAATCTTAAAAGTTCTTATCACAAGAAAAAAAGTTCTGTGGCTACCTATGGTAATGGATGTTAACTAGACCTATTGTGGTGATCATATTGCCAAATACGCAACTATCAAATCATTATGCTGTACACCTGAAACTAATATAATGTTGTATGTCAATTATACCTCAATAAAAAAGTGAAACAACTCAAACGTCCATCAACTGATGAATGGATAAACACAAGTGGTATATCCATACAATAGAATATTATGTAGCCATGAAAAGGAAGGAAGCACTGATACATACAACACAAATGATCCTTGAAAACATTAAGTGAAAAAGCCAGTCATAAAAGAACACACATTATATGCTTCTACTCATATAAAATGTTCAGAATAGGTAAATCAATAGAGACAGAAAGTATATTGGTTGTTTCCTGAGAATGTGATAGGAGGATGGGGAGTGACTCCTAATGGGTATGGGGTTTCTTTTTGGGGTGATGAAAACGTTCCAAAATTTACTGTGGGGACAGCTATGCATATCTGTGAATAAATTAAAAACCATTGAATAGTATACTTGAAGTGGGTAAATTGTATGGTTGTGAATTGTATCTCAACAAACCTGTTATATTAAAAAATTAAAAATAAAAAATAAAACTTCTATTCTGGTAAGTGTAATATTTGCTTTTGTTGCAGTTTTTTTTCTGTCTTGCTACATTTATCTTGGATTTCAGCCATTTGTTATTGCTTCCTCTCATCGCTGGTTCTTGGATTAAATGCTGGCATTGTTTAAAACAATTCTGAGAAATAAAAATTGACTTGGGATGGTGTTTTCTTCCTTCTAAGAGAATTTATTTTTACTTGATCTGATTGACATATGGAAAGATTTGCAGTCAATTTTCATTCATTGCCAAGATTCATTTATTTATATTTTGCTGGTTCATCTCTATTCCTATGATATAGCCCATCAGGTGGGCAAAATGAAGCTTGACATTTTTACCAGACCCTTGCTCCAAGGCAGACGCTCATGCCCAGTTTTTGTCCTCTGGCTACAAAGTAAATGCAGTGCCTTTGCTCAGGTCCTCAGACTCTTAGCCAACGCTTCTTTCAACTGCCACTGGTGAATCATTCATACCTGGAGAATTGAATTCATGTCTGATGATGATTCCCTCATATTTAATGTTCCCTCATATCCTCATCATCTTGGTACCTCTCTTTCAAATAGATGATTTCAAATAGAAGTCTTTTAAAATTTCTCCCTTCTTCTACGGTTATTCAATAGAAAGCCTTCTCACAACTCAAGGCTTATTTCAAAATAACAATAATAATTAATAATAGAAATAAAAATCCCCATGCTAATGGGACATGTTGCCCGAGCTCCCTATGTGGTAGTGAGGTCTCAACTTCCACTTGTTAACACTTATATATCGTCTAGTTCTTCCATGGGTCTCTTGGCTTCAGCTCACTCTTATAGCTTTGTCTTGGAATTCCCTGAATGTGTAACAACTACAGATTTTCCTTTCCTGATATTGAATTGATGACCTGCATATTTCATTATATTTTTTTCACTATTTGTTTGTGTTTGAAATGAGAGCAAATACTCCTTGATCATTCCAGTCCATCATATTGGTCAGATGTTATCAACATGATGATATTCAATTTGTTGGTCTCAAGTATATTTTCAATTCATTTTAATTTTAAACATAAGTAAATGCAAGTACTTAAAGCTTACTCCTCCACTGGAAAACTAAGTAATTAAGCTGCACATTTTGAATCTCTGAGCTAATTCAATTCAATAAAGAGAAAGAGATTTTGCACAAATGTTCTGAGCCGTAAACATCCCCATGGACTTCTAATAACTTTTATTTCATCTTTCACCTGTCTAATTCTCTCTCAGTCTCTCTCTCTCACACACACACACATTCACTAGTGCAGCTATAGCTTTGCAAGATGAACAGATAAAAAGTCGTGTTTACAACTGCATGGATCTTTTTAGGAAAAAGTTGGTCACAGAGAAGTAAATAGCACAACTATCAAGAATCTACTAACAACAAAATATTTGAGAGATAGCTAATTGGTAGAAAAATCAAACTACGTCATGCCCACGTGACAGAATATAGGCATGGTAGGACAGAACAGATGCATACATCTCTGCTTCCAACATCAAAATTAATTACTATTTGTTCTATATCTTCACTTACAATAGTTTTGTGAATTATTTCACTTCCTTCTTCAAAGCTTACATAAGATTAAAAAACAGTTTAATGCTTGGCATTAGCAACACAAAATGTGCATAAATTATTGTGTTTACTACTATTTAACCAAACTTCAGTTTTTGATTTGTTTGTTTTGGTCTCATGCCATAAAATTTCTACAACCTGAAGTGTTGAGTTTTTGAATGTTCTTGCTGTGTGAGGATTTGAAGCCACAGTTTAGATGACATATATTTGCAGACACGCTCCTGCATACTCTTTTTCTCCCACTTCCATCTTCTTTATTTTTAACTAGCAAGTAAGAAATGTTTTTCAGTCACTTGAAAATTTAAAAACAAACAAAAAGGAAAAAATTAGATGCACCATATGTACTCTTAATGTAGGAAAGAATTTGGAAATGTTTAGTTATATTATCTGAATGATAATAATAAAGGCACAGAAAATACCAAGATAAGCTAAAATATCACATGACAAGAATCTTTTTCTTTTAGTTTTATTGAGATGTAATTGACATACAGTACTGTATAAGTTTAAAGTATACAGCGTAATGACTTGACACATTGTAAAGTGATCACTACAATAAGTTTAGTTAACATCAATCATCTCATATAGATACAAGAAAAAAATGTTTTTTCCTTATGGTGAGAACTCTTAGGATTGACTCTCTTAACAACTTTCAAACATACCATATAGCAGTGTTAACCATAGTCATTATGTTGTACATTAAATCCCCAGTACTTATTATCTTATAACTGGAAGTTTGTATCTTTGGCCACCTTCCTCCAATTCCACCAGCATCTACTAACTACTTCTGGTAAACACAGATCTGATTTCCTTTTCTATGAGGTTTTTTTTTTTTTTTTGAGGAAGATTAGCCCTGAGCTAACTACTGCCAATCCTCCTCTTTTTGCTGAGGAAGACTGGCCCTGAGCTAACATCCATGCCCATCTTCCTCTGCTTTATACGTGGGATGCCTACCACAGCATGGCTTTTGCCAAGTGGTGCCATGTCCGCACCCAGGATCCGAACCGGCGAACCCCAGGCCTCTGAGAAGCGGAACATGTGAACTTAACCACTGCGCCACAGGGCTGGCACAAGAAGAAAGGCTTTTTTTTAAAACTTAGATCCCACATTTAAGTGAGACCATACAGTATTTGTCTTTTTCTGTCTGACTTATTTCACTTAGCATAATGCCCTCCAAGTCTATCCACATTGTTGCAAATGGCAAAATTTCCTTCTTTTTTAAGGCTGAATAATATTCCATGGTATGGATATATACCATGATTTCTTTATCCATTCATTCATCGATGGACACTTAGGTTGTTTCCACGTCTTGGCTATTGTAATGCTGCAATGAATATGAGGAGGCAGACATTTATTTGATATAGTAATGTCATTTCCTTCAAATAATTACCCAGAAGTGGATTGCTGGGCCATTAACTCCATACTGTGTTCCAAGAAGAAATTATACACTGAGTCATGGAGGTATGAACAATAGAAAAGATCAACATTCAAAGGAGTTAATAAATCATGAGAAGGTGAAAGCAGAGTAAGTGAGGACCAAACATTTGAATCTCTGAGAAGAAAGTGAAGGAGAAAATGTTTGAAGATAAGATGACTCTCATCATTGACCTAAAGGATGCAATGGAGCCCAAGATGTTGAGTTCAGGAAACAAAATAGAGTTACTAGCTTTCAAATCAGTATAGTTAACACAAGTTAACAAAAGGTTTTTTCACATTTCCTCCTTTCGTAAATTTTAGAGTCGTTGAGCACAAAACAGTTGCCACTTGCTGAGAATGTTGAACATTTAAATAGCCTTGCTGTCAGAGAAGAGAACCTCGCTAGGTCAGAAAGTGAAGCTAGGCAAACATGTTCTCAAGTATTCCTGAAAGCCTAAGGAAAAATAAACGCAAAACCTTTGTTCGAAGTGATTCTTCCCTTTTGGGTTGCTCCAAAGATGAGCTAAATCTCCCTCTTTGGTGATGCAAGTTGTTTAACTGTGTGTGCGCGTGTGTGTGTGTGTATGTGTGTGTTCTTTCCCCACTCCAGTGAAAAACTCTTCATTATGAATCCCTTTTTTTGTCCATAAATGAAACCAGATTAATGCATATGTACTAGATAAACTTATCAGGGCTTGTAGCTGGAAAATTTTTTTTTTTTTTTATGAATTACAAAAGTATTTTACCTGCTGAAAAAAAGAAGGATCTGCAACTAATTAAAAATCAACTTCCAAAGGGTCTTTGAGCAGTCAAAGGATTCAAGTTTCTTCTGATCACATTTTCCACAAAACCTGAATATGATACTTTCAAAGTGTAAATAATGATGTCTATTATTATAATTCACTTCACTCAGGACTTTCATTTCAGTAGAACCAGCTGTTCATTTACTTGTATCTTTATGAATGCAAACCCAGAGCCTTTACACTTTGAGAGATTGGGAATCCTGGAAATCTTTTCAGTGTGTGGAGCATTAATTAAAGCAGAGTAGCATTTAGGATTACAGTTTTGAAGAAAGAGAATAGAGGGAGTTCATGAACTTTAGGGTGGTTATGGAAGATTGAAAATTTCCTACTACATTTCCTACTACAATTTCCCCCACGTATAAGTGCAATTTCATAGAAACATATTGAAGAACTCTGAAAAACAATCAGTTGATTCCAAGAGAAAGTAGGAGGATTAAGTAAAACAATCTATTCAAATCAATCACACATTCTTCAGACCTCTCCCCATTAGAGCAAAATTAGAATTTTATATTTTATATACTGTTCTATATTATTTTCTTGTTAATTATCCTTGCTCATCTATATTGATTTTTCTTTGTTTTTCACTAGCACCTTTTATAATATAAACCCGCTGACATATCTGTGATTAATATATATATCTCTTTATATATTATATATTACTTTCTATATATTAATAATATATGATTATTATATAGTATATATATTCTTACATATATAAGAATGAAAAGAAACAAAAAAAAAAGTAGAAGTTACAGGTGCTCAGATAAAATGTAACATATAACATATAGAGAGTTTATACATGTATTATCTCAACTCTGATTTTCCCAGTGTGTGCAGCCAATTATTTTATCTGAGCACCTATAATTTCTATTTTTTTCTTTGTGTTTCTTTTCTTTCTTTCTGTTTTTTTACATTTCATTACTTTCTCAAATATCATGACCTGGCATGTTCCAGGCCCCTACTTAAATTAATGAAAAGTAGAATCTTCAAATATTGGGCCCTGTCCTGGTTATTTTGGCATAAAAATGCCCACAAATTAGTAGGTGTTCAAAAAATGATTGCAAAATATTCTCACATTTGTCAAGCTCAATGAACTCTGCAAAATGTGTCTCATTTGACTTCTTATTCGTTCAACAGATATTTATTGAACACCTTCTAGGGGTGTTAAATTAATGCAGAATACCGCAGTGAGCAATAAAAAAAAAAATCCTTTCCTCCCTGAGTTTACATTCTAGATGGGAGTGGGTGGGAAACATTATTTCCAGTTGAGAATAGATATGGCTTGACTCACGGTTTGGCATCTCAAAATCAACATACAAATTTTCAGCAATCAGCTTCTCCCAAGCCAGCTTCTATTCTTTAACCCCTTTCTTCTTCACCCAATGGAAAACCACTGGAGTCATTGTTGAGTCTTCTCTTTGCCTAATATCTTTTGCCCAATCATTCGGCAAATCTGCCAGGCCTCATTTATCAGCATCTCTCTAATTCCCCAGATTCTCTTCTTATGCTCAACCACACACTTGGTTCATAGCTTCATCATTCCTTGCCTAGGCTACAATTTTGGTCAGCTAATACATCTCTCTACCTCTGAAACCATTCGTCCAAATCTGATATTACCTCACATCCTTATTGAAAATGACCAACGTTCCTCCGTTTATCAAGGAATGAATTTGTAATTCAGCATAAGTCAATCAGCTATCAGCTGAATTTGTAAGTCAGCATATAAAGTCCTTCCTCATCAGCACTTGAAATCCTCACCTAAAGCACATTGTTCTTCTCCTTGCATTGCAGATTCACCTGAAAAAAATCAATGCCTCCTGATGTCTGCCCAATACCATCAGCATAGCTGTGAATTTGTAATAGGTTTTTTCAGCGCCTGGAATGTTCTTCCTGCATTTTTCCACTAATGGAGACCCCACCATCATTAAGAATCAAGCCATTCTTCATTACTGTTTCTGGTAAACACTCCCTCACACGCCCAAGCAAGTGGTATGTTCTTTCTTTTCTGTTCGTGTGACATGTCTATTTCTCTTTTTTATATTAATTATAACTTTTAACCATTTATTTACTCGTTATCTCTCTTAAGAGATTGCACCATGACTGATCCATGAGGCCATGGAGTTACTCATTTTCATATTTAGATCTTCAGCCTTTAATATAATGTCTAGTCTAAGATACAGGATAGTGACCAATCACATGAATGAGCGCCATATACAGCTTGGCTTTTCATCTTGACGACCTTCAGCATAATTATCGTTGTAATAAAATTTAGCTTAGAGCAATCAAAGATTTTGAAAAATATTATTTCTATGAAGGGTATTTAAGAACAATGATGATGATGATGCAAGAATTATGGCCAATCATCATCATAATAATAATGTAAGAACTACGACCAACCATAACTATTTAGAAACACCAAGCCACTTTGTGTCTACTGTTCTAAATTTAATTCTATGGGAGACCCCTCTTATCAGTCATAATATGTCATCCTCTTGAGCAACACACTTCGGTGTCTTCACAAAAGAGTCCTTATAGCTACCAATTCTCACGAGGTGTTACACTTTTATGTAGAGACGTTTCTTTAGTGCGGGTGGCAGGTACAGTATCGGCAGACTGAAAAAATCCTGCATCTGTCACTTTAAGGACAATGTTTAAAACTTGTTAATTTCCTCAGAAACAAACAATGAGCAGCAGGTGAAGCTCAGAGAAGAGCGTCTGCACCCCGAGGACACCACGCTTCCCAGGGCAAGCCCGATCTCGCGCGATCTCAGAGAATGGCAGCAAGAGGCTGAGTTGCCGCAGCTGCCGCCCCGCCTCCTAGAGGAAGCCCGATGTGGCAGGATCTCAGAGAATGGTCCCATCAGGCCGAGGCACCACAGCTGCCACCACGCTTCCCAGAGGAACCTGATCTTGTGAGAGCTCAGAGAATGGTGGGATCAAGGTGGTGCTCCGCAGCCGCCGTCAGGGTTCCCTGAGGAAGCTGGATCTCACGGGATCTCGGGAGATCTGCTGGAGCCGCAGGGAATTCTGGGATGAGAAACACATGGCACCCAAGTGTGGTGGGCCCTCCTCGCAGGCTCTGAGGAGACTCTTTGAGCCCCCGTGAAGCAAACCGCATCCTCTTGGTGACCCACGCAGACTCCCAGGTGCCCGGCCCGGTGCTGGTACAGCGTCTAGCCCAAGGGCTGTGCAGGGGCGGGTCCTCGAGGCATCTAGAATTCCTGAAGCTAGAAGGGACAGGGGCAGGCGAGGGTACTTGCCGCGTGGAACCCCGGGACCAGAACTCCACCTCTGCCAAAGTCCAAGGCTGCAGCCAGCAGAAGCAGCAACTGAGAGGAGTCTAAACTGCGCCCCAGGAGACATGGCGCCTGGGCCTCAGCCTTCCTCTCAGGAATGCCTCAAAGCACGGACCTGTTACCTCACCCATCGCCATGGCAACTGTGAAAGATGAATAGCAGTCTCCAGTGTTTCCTTCAGCCAGCCCTCGTGGTCTAGTTAAGATTTGGTGTTCTCCCCACTACCGGGGCTCATTTCCAGGTCAGGGAACCACACCATCCGTCTGTCATTGTCATACAGTGGTGGCTCCGTGTGGCTGTGATGCTGAAAACTCTGCCACTGGGATTTCAAATACCAGCAGGGTCACCCTTGGTGGACAGGCATCAGCGGAGCTTCCAGACTAAGACAGACTAGAGAGGAGGACCTGGCCTCCCACTTCCGAAAACATTGGCCATGAAAACCCTGTCCACAGGGGCACTAGGTATTGGAATCCACCTGATGGCACTAACAACAAAACGTTTCGACCAGGGACTTGTACCTAGTAGATCCTCAGTGAGTAATAACCTCTTCTGAAAAATTTCTCTCAGATTTATAGCCCGCTTATAGTTTGCTTTGTGAATTCTAGTCCCAAAAAAGGTGTGTTTCATGTGGGGAGGAACTAAGTGTGATGCATTTTGAATATGATATGTGAATACCTTGAGCAATGCTGTATGATATTATTTCAATTATTCATCCCGGGTCTATCATCTTAGAATGTATAAGGGAGCGAGCTGTTCAAAAAGAAAGATCACAAGTATGATTTCGGGTGCGGGCGTGGAATTTCAAGGTTGGTAAAATTTTAATTTGAGTTGAGTTGGAAGCTTTATACTCTTATTATCCTTAAGGTCATTTTAATCACGGAGCAGTAAAGTTTGATTTGGTAATGTTTCAACAGTAAAACCACTGGTATTACAAATGAGTAGATGTTCCTGTGAAGGCCAGTAGCAAAACATGATTTCTGCTTGGAGCAGGGATGGCGGCAGGAGAGGCAGTAAACGTGATAGTAAAATACTGGAAGTAGCAATAATTCATTAAACCTTGATATTTCGAAATAGAAGAGGAAGGGAACATTTTAATTTCATGCTATTATGTGTAGTAACAGATGGGCTTTAGAATTTAACTTGAAATCTGCTTCTTTATTTTTATCTACCTGAGTTAAGGAAACATGAACTGAAAATAATTCACATTCCAAAAAGGCTATAAATTTCCCTTTAGGGCTGGAACATCTAAGTATTTAAAAGACTATGACTTATAAAGATGGAGGAGCAAACTCACATTTACCTTACAGTCCCTTCTGAAACCCATAATGATAAAAATCAGAAAAGAAGGGGCAGCGATTAAGTTCACACATTCGCTTCTCGGCGGCCCAGGGTTCGCTGGTTCGGATCCCGGGTGCAGACATGGTACCGCTTGGCAAAAGCCATGCTGTGGTAGGCGTCCCACGTATAAAGTGGAGGAAGATGGGCATGGATGTTAGCTCAGGGCCTGTCTTCCTCAGCAGAAAGAGGAAGATTGACGGTAGTTAGCTCAGGGCTAATCTTCCTCAAAAAAGAAAAACATCAGAAAAGAAGAAAACTCTATCTAAAATGGAATTAGGCATGGACCATAAGCCTAAAGATCAGGTTGTGAAACAGATCAGTATGATAGTAAGATTTTGACAAAATTGAAGCAAGAATGACACAGCTCTCCCATTTTCTGTGGGGCTGAGAAATTATCACTACCTAGGAAAGTCAAGAAAAGCCTTACCATAGCATCCTTCTCATAGAAGGCCAAAGATTCTAGATAGAGCAGAATATGGGAGAGGTGGGAAAATCCATAAAAGACATAATTCAGTCATTCCCTCCTGTCTCCCTTCTCCACTTTCCCCCTACATCCCTTAAGTCCTTTTAATTTTTTTTTTAAACAATCATGTACTATGTGTAAGGCTTTAAATTATCTGTTGGATATCAAATAGATGGCTTGAACAAAATATGTCAAACCCTAAGCTAGTTTTTTCCTGGGCTTCTCTATTACATGAGGTGGCCCAATTATTCACCCACTTAGCAAATCAAAACAAGACTTTACATTCCATGTCTAATTCTTCAGTCATTTCTGTTAGGTCAACCATCGAATTACAACCTGAATCACACTACTTATCACCATGTCCTTGGCCACCACCTTTGTCTGGATGTCATCATGTTCTACTGGACTATCAGAAATAGCTCCTGAGCAGTCTGCTTGTTCTCGTTAAATGCCCCCCAAGTCTTTTGTTTCCGCCTCTCTAATGATTTTACTCCCACCGAGATTAAATCCCAATTCCTTCATAAGTTCTGCACAGCCACACACTGTTCAGAACCTGCATCTCTCTCCATCCTCTTCTCATATCACTCCCCCAATTCCGCACTCTGTCCCATCAACCAATTCTGTTTACTGGCTGCGTGAACTTCCTTCATCCAGCTCTGTGTCTCCTTTCCATCTAGGTGGTAGCTGGGCCAGTAGATATTTGACCCTGGAACTCTGGCAGGTGGTCAATGCTGAAGTCATCCAGGGGAGAGTCATCGGAGTATTATGACATCTGAATACGTGTAGCACTGACAGATCACTTGGGGTAAGTATACAGTAGGCTCCAGTGAGACTCACTGTATGCAGATGAAACATTTAAAATGGTCCAAAGAGATTCGATACATATAGAGTCAATGAAGAGGCAGTAGCTGTATGGAGACTTGGAGTTTAGCAAAGGTTTTCAAATTGTTTTTGATATTAAAGCATGTTTGTAACTAATGAATATTATTTTGGAGAGTGGTAAAAATTGATGATGCAGGGGAGACAGAGAAGGAGAAAGGGAGTGTGTATATAAACTGATATGGAGATATGTAATCGTCAGTTGTTCTTTGCCCAAATATGTACCCCTTGTATCTCCTGGGCATCTTGGGACTCATCTCTAAATTTCATGTAAAGTGGCTGAGTGTATTGGCTCTCCAGTTGTGAATCTGATTCTTGGCCAAGTGTATTCCTGGATATGATTCTGATTTGCATATAGCTGTCTACACTGGTGGTAGTAGTAGATGAATGCTTTTGGTTCGGTGCATTTTATCATTAGGATTAAGTGGCTATTTAAGGTAGTAGATAACATGGATTTTAGTTTGTCTGCATTTGCATTTCTCTGTTTGCCTAGAGGATTCTGATATTTGCTGGCATTTGGGAACACGAAGTTGAGAAGTTGTTACTCTATTGTCTTGGTGACCACCACAACCCTCTGTGATTGAGTGTGTGTGTGTATGCCCGCTCATGTACCAACACGAGGTCCTCTAATCCTAAAAGGTTCAGAGTGTGTTCATCCCTGCCAAGCCTTCGTTTTCTTGTTTACTCATTGTGGGCTCAATAATTTTCAGTGTCTATAAAATGGAATTGTTCTACCAAGGATGATGTTGATATGAAATCAATCCAGAAGACGCTTTTGGCTCTAATAAAGTGTTGTATCTATGGGGATCCTTAAAACACAAAGAAAACCAAGTCTCTAACATTCAGTAAATTATCTTTGACAAGTATAGTGAGTAATCTAAACAATTAAATAATTATAAATGAAGATCATGCCAGGACTCTTGAAATAAGGCCAAAGAAATGAGAGAAGAGAAACACATGTCTTTAGAAATTACGTAATTTTTAGAATACGGGCTCTGACAGCCAATTAAACCAATATTTAATAATTCCCCAAACTCCAATTCAATTAAGCCCTTTATCAAAACTCATGGAAAGAAATGTCATTATTATAATAGTCATGGACAGAAGAGGAGAGAATAACCTAGCAGCTTCAGAAAGTAATCATAAAGGGTCTTTTCATGGTGCTAATTTATGTGTATTTGTTTCTTTAGTTGATCAACATTTCTAATAGACATCAATGCACCTATTTCCAACATATCCTGCTGCTGTATCAAAAGGAATTCCAGCTTTCTTTGGAATTTGACAAAAAGGTTTCTATTTTATGGCTTTAAAATATTTTTGAGAAAAAGAATGCTATACTTTGAATAATTTTGAAGATAATTATGTTATAGATTTTCTCAAAATTTAATTGAACGCCTATTCTGATTGGCTTATAGAAATTGATAAGGGCTTATGTATAGTTACACAAGAAAATTCTGATTTCTAGAAAATGTATTTTATTCCTTACCCTTTAAGTTTTTTTATGTCTTGAGAAATATATATATACACACACACATACATATATTTAGCTTTCAGATGCCAAAGAAAGCTCTCTCTAGTGTGTTTATTTAGCTTTGTTTTCTGAATGAACCTGTAAGTCAAAAAGAAAAATGGTTTAAATATGAGTTTACTTAATGGTCTTGGTTAGTAGTTTATAACAAATGACTAAAAATTGTACTTCAATGTTTTGCCCTTTTAATTTTTAAAAATATTTGGTATGTTTTACTATGGGAAAAAATAAATTTCATGTAATATCTTTACCCAGATACTTCTTGTAAAAATTAGATACATTTAATACTTCTATAAATTATTGGCCTTATCTTGATCTCATCATAATGTCAAATAATATTACTCAAACATTCTCATTTAAGCAAGTCTTAAGTTTATATTCTCCTGAAAACCTAAATAATTTGAGTTACCTATGTTTTCTATATTGGTTTGTTTTGATAATACACTAACACTACAGTCAGTAAACATTAAGATTATAAAATAATAAAAGTGTTTACTAAAACTAAATTATGATAGGCAATATCTATATAGTAAGGATTTATTTGTTTTATCTCCAAAGAAAAATAACATAATGTTAAAAAAATAAGCAAAATTATATGAAAAATGTTTAAAATGAGAGTTTCAAATAACAAACGAAAGTTAATTTCTTCCCTCTTCCAAAGAAGTAATAAAGAGATGCTGTTTTATTTTTCATCTCAACAGCTTGAGAAGTGCAATTTTAGTCTATAAAGTAACTACTAAGTGAGCTAAAAGAGACTCAACCTGTTCATTTATCAAAGCAAATGAAATAAGATAAGAAAATAGAAAAGGAGAAAAAGAGACAGCTAAGGAATATAAAAACATCAGCCAAAAGATTATCTAAAGGAAGGACTAGAAGAGGGAAAAGAAGCTAGCAGACACAACTCAAAAGAAAAATTATATATAAATAGAAGAGAAAGACAAACCCTTTAGGAGAAAAAAATGTAGCAAGCCCAATGTAATATATCACTTATAAAAATAAATATCCATAAATATCCATGCAGTAGAAACATTTGTTAAGAGAGAAATTGACAGACCTGCTTTTTGCTGTCTCTACAAGATCCAAATCTATTAAATAGTCACGATGTGGATTTAAGGAGTGAGTTAAGTGTCTGGTGTGTAGCTTGCTTGCAAGATTTCTAGAAAGGAAAGTCATCAGGCTTTGGATGATAGTTGAAAGGATGAATTGAACTGCCCAGTGAGACTGGGTTTGCATAAAATAAGAATATGAATATACTAGCATTTATGAAGAAGGTGAAAACTGAAAAGGCGGGCAAAGGAAGAGTGTCCTACAATAGAGTCCTAGAAGAAATATGCAGACATGTCAGAGAAAAAGAAAAATTGTGTTATCTAACAAAAGCCAGTGTTTCAAAACTTGAGATTCTCATATCTTAGGGTTATTAGGTCATCTGAAAAAGTAACTTTTCTTGGAACCGATGTAGGCTAACTAAATCCTGTGGACGACCTTCTCTCTCTCTGTTAAATTCTGGTAAATCATCTGCATAGAGTTCTGTCTGAAACATATTGTATATTCCCAAGATTTTCATGATATAACTTATGTTTTTACCTTAAATTTCTGAGGAATGGCTATTGTCAGGAAAGAATTTTAGCAGTACCCACCTAAATAGGTTAAATTTGCTTTTTGGTAAATTAATTCATTTCTTCTGAGTCAACTTTCTGGGTTCTTCTCTTAGAATGCATCATTTTCTGGATTTCTTACTTCTTTGCATGCTCTGTACGTGATGGGCTCCTGACTGAAACTTTGGAACAAGATTGGATGCCAAGTTTCTTGGTCCATAAAGATGACTAAGATTTGATGTGCTCTCAGATATTTTGTAAGTTCATGAGGGACATAAAATGAATGGGCAAATACATTGCAAAAGGCTAGAGTGCTATTCATCTGTAAAACTAACGTCACATGACAGAGACTTGTAAATTAGAAGTCATTATATAAATTTATGTTGTGATTTGTTTTTCACAAGTGTTCAATTCTACTCTGGAGCTCTAGAACTGAAACTAATTAGTCAACATTTAAAGTACAGATCTCTGCCAGTTATGCTCAAAATATACAATTTAGAAGAATGTTCTTTTAATTCACATATAAAAATTAAATAATACAACTTTCTTTTGGTGGTCTTGGATTTTACTCATGTTGAGTTATTGGAAAACATGTATGCAGAAGTCAATGAGGTAAGTCCCATGATATAAAATCAGCACTGCTGACATCTACAAAGAGAAAAAACAAAATGAGAAAGGGAGAGTTGAGAGCATCCCTTGAATATCTATGAAGCTTGAAAGAGAAAGATCTGATTATTCTTTTTACTGACAAACAAGTAGAAATGGTAATATAGATTAAAGGAGGCATGCTGAAATCCTGTTCTGTTTTATGTATTGGGATAATTCCTTAAGGAAATTAACTCATGTTTGTTGGGAAATTGAGTTATATAATCAAATTTTGATTCTTAAGACATGAGTTTAATACATTTTTCAAATGATGAATTAACTAGAAAATTATAAAGTTTTTTTTTTTCTTTGTGAGGAAGATTGTCCCTGAGCTAACATGTGTTGCCAATCTTCCTCTGTTTTATGTGGGATGCTGCCACAGCTTGGTTTGATCAGTGGTGCTAGGTCCGTGCCCAGGATCCGAACCTGCAAACCCTGGGCCATTGAAGTGGAATGCATGAACTTAAAAACTATACCACTGGGCCGGCCCCATAAAGTTTTTTTTTTTTTTTAAATTATTTAGTCTTTGGCAGTACAATAGCGCTAATGTTAAAAATTTCACTTAAATAAAGTTAATAATTCTTAAAATGTCAGTAACACATTTGTTAAGAAAAATGAAATGCTTTAAAGTTATACAATTTTTTGTTTGGTTACATGGAGACTTAAGTCTAGAGAGAAGGGTTCTAGACATACAGATATTACAGGTCTGTGATAACTAATATTGCTCATTGTTTACACACAAGTAACTATTGTCTCTGGGAAATTGCTAAGCTGACAGGTCACTGGTCTAGACAAGTAATCACTGATGGGAGAGGAAGCTCCCAGAATGTCCTGGGGCCTTTTCAGTATATGCCCAATTAATTCCAGGGCATATAGGAATTTTTAGTAGTGCCCAAGCGACTATGTAAAGTTATTGGAATCAAAATAATTCACAATACAGAGTATATCATTCATGATGCACTCATAAAACCAGAACCCCCACAAGTTAACTGAAGAGATGAATTATATATAGGAAGCTATTTGGTAAAGTATTGAAAGAGCTGGAAAAATAAGTAAGGCATGGTGAGCCTATCAAGGCATGAGCCACCTCAGGGAGCCATTCCCACCTGCCTTAGAGCTAGATGGTGAATCTGGAGTCTGGTGCTTTACTGAAATGGCAGGTGTTGGAATCATGCAAAGGACAAAGCCACAGATGGCAGAGTTTCTTGAAGAAAAGAGATAAGGAAGTAAGTACCCTGAATTCTCACCTCCCTTTTCCTTCCACTGTCCTACCATGGCTTCCAACTGGCTAAGACTAATTAAAGATGCCATTTGGCAAGGGAGCCTGGTAAATGCAGACAGAGCAAGGTAAGGGTGAGAAATGCATCTTAAAGCAAAGAGGCGAATGACCAGTACACAAATATGTGTGCACATGCATGCACACACACCAATTACATGTTTTAAAAGGTATTCTTTCAGCCTTAAAAAAGAAGGAAATCTTGCCATTTGGGACAACAAAGATGAACCTGGAGGACATTTTACTAAGTGAAATGAGCCAATAACAGAAACACAAATACCGTACGATCTCACTTATATGTGGAATCTAAAATAGTCAAAGTCCCAGAAGCAGAGAGTGCAGTAGTGGTTGCCAGTGTCTGGGGATGGGGGAAATGGAGTTGTTAGTCAGAGGTTGTAAAGTTTCAGTTATGCTAGATGGACATGTTCTAGAGATCTGATGCACAACATGGTGCCTCTAGTTAACAGTATTGTGGCGTGCATGTCAAAATTTGTGAAGAAGCTAGATCTCATGTTACGTGTTCTTACCACAAAACAAAACTAAACCAAAGGCACACAAGGTGGTGTTGGATATGTCCATTACCTTGATTATGGTGATGGTATCACAGGTGTTTGCATATGTCCAAGCTCCTCTCACTGTACACATCAAATATGTGCAATTCTTTGTATATCAATGATACCTCAAGAATGTTAAAAAATGCTTACATTTAGGGGCCGGCTCCGTGGCTGAGTGGTTAAGTTCGCGTGCTCCGCTGTGGTGGTCCAGGGTTCAGATCCTGGGCGTGGACATGGCACCGCTTGTCAGGCCACGTTGAGGCGGCACCCCACATCCCACAACTAGTAGGACCTGCAACTAAGATATACAACTATGTACGGGGGGGAGGGTGGGGGGGGGGTTGGGGAGATAAAGCAGAAAAAAAAAAAAAGATTGGCAACAGTTGTTAGCCCAGGTGCCAATCTTTAAAAAAAAAAAAAGGCTACATTTAGAAGGGGGTAGAATAAATGGGAATTGTTTCAATGCAAGAAGACTATGCGTGACCTGTTAAAGTTTGTTGTATTCACTTTTAAAGATTGCCTTTATTAAATCCTTGGTGTATGAGACACCAATGTGATGAAAGCAAACACAGATTGTGTAATGAACAAC
Organism: Equus caballus; assembly: GCF_041296265.1. Classification (NCBI taxonomy): domain Eukaryota; kingdom Metazoa; phylum Chordata; class Mammalia; order Perissodactyla; family Equidae; genus Equus; species Equus caballus. The sequence continues at coordinate 3,138,832 of NC_091715.1, read as the reverse complement.
AAATTCTCAACTCGTGGGCCACAAAGAGAAAAAACCATGAATATCAGGCTAAGTATTTTAAAGTAGAAACAAGGGGCCGGCCCTGTGGCTGAGTGGTTGAGTTGGCACACTCTGCTTCAGCTGCGGGGGTTTCGCTGGTTCAGATCCTGGGCATGGACATGGCACTGCTCATCAGGCCATGCTAAGGCGGCATCCCACATAGCACAACCATAACGACCTACAACTAGAATGTGCAACTATGGACTGGGGGACTTTGGGAGGAATTAGAAGAAACAAAAGAAGAAGATTGGCAACAGATGTTAGCTCAGGTGCCAATCTTTAAAAAAATAAAGCAGAAACAAGAACTAAACATAGATTAGCATTCAGCTAAAGCATAATACACAGATTTGGTGAAATTGAGCTTCAGTTTTCATAGCCTTATGAAGTTCAAAGGAAAGGTAATGAAGTCCCAAGCTTAGTCAACTAAGGGCTTCTAATGCACAACTCCCATAAACTGGAGACTCTAAAGGGCTTCATCCTCTGGGAAGGATGAATTAGAAATGTGCCCTCTGGGGCCAGCTCCATGGTTGAGTGGTTAAGGTTGTGCGCTCTGCTTCAGTGGCCCAGGGTTTCGCCGATTCAGATCCTGGGCACAGACAGGGCACCTCTCATCAAGTCATGCTGAGGTGGCATCCCACATAGCACAACCAGAAGGACCTACAACTGAAATATACAACTATGTACTAGGGGGCTTTGGGGAAGAAGAAGAAAAAAAGATTGGCTCAGGTGCCAATCTTAAAAAAAAGAAAGAAAATAGGAGAAAAACATTGGCAACACATGTTAGCTCAGGTGCCAATCTTTAAAAAAAGAAAAAGAAATGTGCTCTCTCCCAAAAGATAGGAAAGTTAATCGCCTGTCTACAAGCTTGGCTCCAAATAGTGGGGAAAATAGTCTACCCTTGAAAACTCTTAACCATCAGGCAGTGCATGTTTAGCCGAATAGACACTTCCTATGTGATCCTAGAACTTTAAGATATAAATTAACTTAAAGTGATCCCAAAGTTAATGTACCTCAACACCTGACAGATACAAACTCAAATGCTCTCTAGTAGAATCTTCCTTCATGATAGGCAGTTAACACAATCCCACAGAAACAATTGCAAGACAAATGATTGGCTCACATGCCAAAAGTCATAAAACACTTGCAGAGAAGACACCATGAGTGAGAGCTTGCAGACACAACAATCAAATGTACAAAGCCTTCAGATATTTGAATTATCATATGTCATTGTTTAAATACATATATTGTGCAAAAAAAAATCATTGATTTTTGGATCCACTACTGATCTTCTCCATTGATTAATCAATATGTAATCCCTGTTTCATACCATACTGTCTTTATTAGTAGAACTTTTCATAACTCTTGGCACACAATAGGGCAAGTTCTAATCTTGTTCATCTTTGGAAGATAATTTTCTGTGCTTGGCCTTTTACTCTTCTACGTAAGCTTTAGGATCATTGTGTTGGATGGGTTTCAGCTGAAAACAACAGTGCCACTCTGATGCTAAACGGAGTATAATGGGGTAGATGTACACTAAAATAAATGGAGGAGCAGGCCTTTAGCTGACCTTCTAGATGAGAATCCCAGAAAACACTCCAGAATCAAAATTCAAAGGTCCCTCTTCCTTTGCCATGATAAGGAAGCTGGGACTTTCAGAGGCATTTCCACTCATTGACATAAAAAGACCCTATATCCTTCAACTCTCCTTTTCCTCACTTACTTCTAAATAGCTACAAACCAAGGGAATTGTAATATGTACTATAACTGCTACAGAAACACTAAGCTCATGCCAGCCAGCAGAAGCAAGAATTCCAGAATGAGTTGTTTTCCCAGACCTTTCCAAATCTTACAAGAGTGTGTCTACTGGGAAGAAGCGGGTCATGTTCCACCTCAAGTTGTAAAGGAAGGAGTGTTTTAACATTTTAGATTATGCAAGAAAATCTACACAGTATTTTGGAAGGAGCCAGTCTTCATTGTCTGAGACAATTTGCTCTCAAAAGCTTTACAAAGAAACCAATGGGGAATTTCATTGCACCCATGTGTAATTTATAAAGATATTAATGATGAAGGGTCTTCTTACATTTAATAATATTCTTTCTTTAATATTTAATTCTTTTAAATTTAATATTTATATTAAATATTTAATTTAATATTTCATTCTTTAATATTTCTTGGCATATTTAATTTTTTCAATATTGTGCAATACAGTATCTAATTTTTCTTCTTAAATGATTTGATCTCACTTGTCAGCTGTATTTTATACACATACACACATATATATACACATGCATGCATTTGTATATACACGTATATGCATATACATGTTTACCCAAGCTCATATACACATATATACATTATATATATGATGTTATGTATATTGATTCATACATATATACCATATATAGTTATCTGTGTATTTGATGCTAAAGTAAATTATATCTTTTGAAAAATTAATATAAGCTATCTTTAAAATCGCACATTTTAAATCTTTGTTCCTGTTATAGAAATGCTTTATTTTTTGAGATTCCACTCTTTCTAACTAAATAAAAACTGTGTGGCTTGGCTAATAAAAATATGCCTCCAACAGTAAAATCCTTGGAAACGTGCTGAGCAATCAGGAGGCAGAGAAGGTGGCAGTAAGAGCCTGAAAAAAATTTTCCCTTGGTGTAGGCAATGAATGCAAGATGAAATGGCTTGTCACAGTGTTGCCAGGAAATTAATGGTCGAATTGTGGTCATTTAATTGGTAAAGTAAAAGTGATTGGTGATAGAAGTGGGTTATGTAAAGTCCAAGGAGTTCTATTAAAAAGCATGAAGGTTGAAATTGGAAGCTTTTCAGAAATGTTTTGCTTTCCCAATAAACATGTATTCACATTCTAAATTAATCTTCAGTTGGGCTACACATGATTGAATACAGTGTCACCAAGAAAGTGAGATAACTTTGTACTCCTACTTAACTCAGAAATTTAGATTAGCAGTTCTTAAAATTATTTTATTCTGAGATTGTTTTTATTTATGTCCTAAAGATTACTTAATTAACTTATTCCTCATCATGAGTACAAAACTGAAATAAACAAAATAAGACATTACAAAAGTGCAGGGGAAAAAGAGTGAATCTTTGGTTATATGTGAAAATAACAATATAAGCACTTTAATTTCATGGATATTAGTTATGTAGGACGAATACCCATCTATAGCATTTGGAAGCCACATTCTGAGGTACCTAATTTTGATAACCACTTGTTTAGACTTGTATTTCGTATTAAAAAAAAAACGCCATCAATAGATCGTTGTGTTTCATTCTGTCTGTGCAGCTTTTGGCTGAGAATCTGTGCATTCCTGTGGAAGAAGGTGTTGTTTTCTTTCTACCTTTACTAAATCACCTCTAGGATCTCTCTCTAATTAAATAGTTTGGAACATAATTTTTGACCTGGAAATATTTCCTTTTAAAAAACATACTTACAATTATATGCACACTTTACAGAATTTTATGTTATTTTTTTAATTTCCTCATGTTGACTTCCTTCATTTCTTTTATTTTTTAATTTTTTTAAATTTTATTTTAAAGATTTTATTTTTTTCCTTTTTCTCCCCAAAACCACCCCCCGGTACATAGTTGTATATTCTTAGTTGTGGGTCCTTCTAGTTGTGGCATGTGGGACGCCACCTCAGCGTGGTTTGATGAGCAGTGCCATGTCTGTGCCCAGGATTCGAACTGACGAAACACTGGGCCGCCTGCAGCAGAGCACGTGAACTTAACCTCTCAGCCACGGGGCCAGCCCCAGAATTCCTTCATTTCTTGAAGGCATTTGAAGAGTTGTAATATTTTGAATCATTTGCACTGGAACTTTTTCTCACTATGAAAATCATATTTTTCTTTCCATTTTTCTTAAATGATGAGTTAAAAGGCATATAACCAGAATATATTTTCTAAAATAGGCATAGTTGACAACTTGACTTGAATTATTACCATAAACAATTTTACATTAAGAGTATAGGATTTCAGTAGTACACAAGAAAATTTATTTTTTCTATAGTGCTTTTTCTTGAGTTGTTAGTTAATATGACTTAACTAAATGTAATTTATCTAATTGATTATTTTTTTCAGTTTAAGAGTATATTCTCTTATTTCATCTGACTTCTTTACCACTACAGTCTCTGAGAAGCATTTTCTTTGAGAAACCAATAAGATAAGAGAATACTTAGATTTGTAAAAACTTATCCGTTCCAAAGCAAGAAAAGAGAAGAAATGCTGTCATTGATAAATAATGTTCCGTTATGTTCTGTCAATATTTCCTTGAAAACCTTACTCAGACCCTTTTTATCTAAGTTCCGACCTATGCTAGCAGAATGTTACGAGGAGAAATGCCTAATATTTTGGCAATTCGTTATTATTTCTTCTCCATGCTTGAGATTTCAGCCTTTTGCAACAATGTATGACCTTTCCACAAAAAGGCTATTTTTACTACTGTTGATTTAATTGTACAGATGAACTTTAACTGCTGAAGGGTATTACTCCAGCCATTTGATATGAGCAGAGTTGCTTCTCTTATGCTTTATTATAAAATATCCTGTTAAACTTCAAAGCCAGCAGAATCAAGTTGAGCTCTTATTATTTTTCCTGATATGATGCTTGAACTTTAACCTTCTTCTCCTTGGTTCCTATTATTATTACTGTTATTGTTGTTATTGTTATTATTATTTTATTTAGAATGGCATGCTTGCTAGATTTAGCCAAATCATTTTAAGTTTTGTTGAACTGTTTAAATCTGGCTTAAAAGATGGAAACTGGAACAAGAAGTGGACTGTCATAAAGTGTGCAATATGAAATAAGAAATTTACTTCAATATTTTTCTCCTTTTGATGAACATTTGCTTATTCTCTTGGAGCCAGTTAAGATATTTGTGTGTAATTTATTTATTTTTTCTATCAAAGGGAAAATACATCTAGAAAAAGAGGGTAGACAGTGGCTATCCTGAAAGATAAGTAAGAGATAGCCAGATTTCAGTGGATTAATCCTTAAATACTGTTTATCATTACTGGTGACATTTGGAGATTTTGAGTATAATTGAGCTGCTGTGACTTTAGGATGAATGTAGCTATTTAAAATGCATATGTTCAAGTAGCATAAACCCGTGTTCTAAACATGAGCTACATAGCCCTCAGTCACAGCTAATAATAATATTAAAGGCAATAGGGTTTAAAGAACTGCAAGTATTATTTTGAATGACACGCTAGAGGCACTGAAGAGAGCCTCCACCTGGAGCTTTGTTATCACCATTCCAAGACTCTCAAATCCACTCTTGAGAACATTTAACTTCCAGAAAATAAAACATTGCATCCAGTGTAGAAGAAGAGGATAAGCAACATTGTGCATCCCATCCAACTTCAACTTTCTCTTCTCTTTTGATTTTGGAAGTGTGTTTCATTCTATATCCACATATATGAGGTGATATGATAAGAGCTTGATTCTATGTTCCTGGAAGTTTTCTTTTTCGATCTGTTTAGCAGAATCATTGTACTTCTTAACTTCTTCACTCGCTTTGGTGATCATTCTTTTGAGTGTGTGTGTGAGAAGATAAACCAAGCGTTAATGATCTGCTGAATTTATTGGCAAAATATGGCAAAGTTGCATATTTTCATGTGTAAGCAGAACCTAACAGTTCTTCAAGTCACCACTTGATACATTATATGTGTGTGAAGGATTCTGGGCAATACACTCAATAAATACAAAGAAGAGCAGAATTGAGAGATTCTACGTAGATGCATATTTTACTCTTAGATATAAATTGATCAGTTGCCTGTATGCCAAGGCTGTAGAGAGATTTTCAAATGACACTTCTAAAAATGGGGAGTGGTTGCTAAGCAGGCCCGTTAGAGTGAAATGGGAAGGAACCAACTAATATATATTCAGACAAATTTTTCCAATGGAAAGCTGAAGTGTAGACCTTATATGCCCACTTCTGGGTGTTTAGGCTATTGGGTATCCTTATAAAGTATAATAAGATTATAATTATAAGTAACAGAGAAAGAGTTAAGCTAAATTGGTGTATTGGTATCCAAGATATAATGGGTGTATATATGACAGAGAAAGGATGCACAGGGAGTGAGATTGAAGGCATAGAGGTATAAATTCTAGAAAGCCTTATCGGATCCAAGATTCAAGATAAGAATCCTGATGTTTACTTCATCCCCTAACTGTTAAGGAGTTTTACCTGGGAAATTGTAGGACAGAAAGACAAATCTTCTACCCTCTAGGTCCTTCTTGTTGGGCTATGAATTAAATTCACATGAGACAGAATAACAGGAGAAAATCAAACAAAGCTTCATAATGTGTATACATGGGAGAAACCCAGGAAAACTGAGCAACTCATCAAAATGTCAGAGGCTGTTAACTGAAGTACTATCTTAAGCTAAAGACAAAGGAGGATGTTGGGAGTCGGGGGAGTCAGTTATGGGAGATTACCAGAAAAGCACAGTAAGCAAGAATAAGGCTATTCTGCAGATTTAAGTCCTTGCCTTTCACATTGGTAAAAGTTTCTACAGATAAGATCATCCCCCCTTCTTCCTGATACAGAGAGGGAGACACTTTTACAAATGGAAATTTCCCTTACAAATGTAAATGTCTCTTACAAAGGATGACTTCTACTTCTACTTGGTTTTCAGAGCTTCTCCTATGTCTGCAGTTTTTAAAAGTAACCAGCCCCAAATAATCTTATGCCAAAGAGACACATTTTGGAGTGACCAATTCTGATCCCCCACAAAATATAGAGTACTTGAAATAAAGACATTAGATTAACTCTTGTAGTGAGGAAGAATATGTTAACAACCTAATTATATCCTCTGTACTTAAATGTCTAATATGCTTTTTCTTTCTTTTGTAAAGTCACATTTAAATTATGTTTAACCTGTGCTCTATTGTTTGAAAATAATTAAAAGGATCCATCTCCTTAAATGATCAAATGGAGAAAGAGGTTCCCAGGGAGAATTTCTTCAATTTAGGTCCCAAGTTTACAAATCAAATCCAACAATAGATATAAAGGATAAGACATTATGATCAGGTGCATTTTGTCCAGAAATGTAAGGCAGGTTTAACATTGAAAAATCAATCAGTGTTTGTCTAATTCCATTCCAGAATAAAGATGAAAAGCCATATAATCAACGTAGTAGAGGCAGAAAACATATTGAAAAAACTCAACAAAACTCTCTGGGAGAGTGGATAAGCAAATTGTAGTATATTCATACCATGGAATATTACTCACCAAAAAGCAAAAATCAAGTACTGATGTGTGAACAGTATGGATGGCCCTCACAGACATTAGGTTGAATGAAAGAAACTAGATACAAAAGAATGCACATGTATATGTTGAACTTAGATTTATGTGAAGTTCAGCAACAAGCAGAAAATGAGCCTTGGTAATACAAAACACAACCATGGTTTTCAATCCTGGAAGGAACATAGGAGAATTTTTTCCCGTGATGGAAATATTCTCCATCTTGATTGAGGTGGTAGATTGATGGGATTATCAAAATATCAGCGCATACACATTTATTGTCTGTTTACTTCACTGTTTGTAATTTTTATCTCAATAAATTATGAATAAGCAGACGCACACTCACAATTACAGGCACAGTAGACATAAGAAAAAAGGTGGAAGGAAAGCCAGTAGTCATAACCTGAAGCTGTTCTCCTCAAACGTAAACATCTTTGATGTCCTATCTTTGTGTCAGTAAGATTCATTTCCATTTCTTTCAATTATAACTGTTTAATGTAAAAATGACATTTTAAACTATTTGCCTTGGAATAAAATTATTCTTGAAGATGTGATGTTTTTCACTCTCCTTCAAGTATCTTTTGCACACTTCCATAATCTGCAGATTCTCAAAGTATGGAATTGCATGTATCTTCCTAAAAGTGGTTCAGGATTTAAGGGCATGGTGTGGTGAAGGCTCAGTGCCTTCAATCTGTCAGTGGCAAGATTTGATTCTTCTGGGGGTCACTGTCAGTTGATAATGAAAATAGCAAGGCTCCCTATCTTATTTAGATGCTGCTTCTGTTTCTGCCAGTAAACTTTATCAGTGCGCACATAGGGTGCTTCATCAATGCCAGTGGGAACAGTTTAATTAGTTTGCTCAGTCTGATACAGATGCTTTAACAAATGGATCCCCTCTGGGACTGAAGGTTCTGTGAAATGAAGTTAGTTGTTACAGAAACTTCTCATACGTCATGAGAAGCAGTGCTAGAATGGCACTGAAGGAGTCAGGACAATATCTTAATTGTGATCAGCTCCTCTTGATGAGAAAGGTCACCTCTTTTTAATAAAGCTGTGATATTTGAATTATCCCACAAATCCCAACCTTCTGGTGGTCTTTCTTCCCCATGTTGACACATCTCTTCTTCTGCAATTAAGCATTCACTGCTTCTTTGTTCTCATAATAATTTCCACATCAAAATATAAAGAAGGTGGGCAAAGGTTAGACAGTTCTTATGCATGTTTGACTGCACATCTCTGTGAATGTTTTAGTATGCTCTGTCCACTACACAATATAATAATCTCAAAAATTTCATTTACACACTGCCACTTGGATGGGTAGAGAAAATGGAATTTATTTAGTCTGTAATAACTCTGCTCTTCCCTCAAGTCCCAACCTGCTAGTTAGTTGAGGGGAAAACAACACAGCTGCATCTTTGACATTGTTTAAAATCTTGGTCTAGTTATATAATTTTATAATAATAATTATATAATAAGAATAGTTTTTCTTATTATTGGATAGGATTTCTTAGAAAAAAATCTCAGGGTTCTCAACCTTCTAGCCCCTGCTTCTCTCCCGAAGATGTGCAGGAGAGACATCTTTGGACTCACGGATGCAGGGGATAGATGGTTCAATGGGCACCATGTTGAGCCCCTCTGGTCATTGACCTCACCCTTTGTCCCTCTGGGATCTACTTGCTGTACTACTATTCTGAATTCGTATCTCTAGCTGGTGCTGTTCATTGTCTTTTTTCTGTGCTTCATCCTGGTTGATGCACCTTGAGTGTGGGTACCATCATGGTGGCAAACTCTAGGTGCTCTACTCTACCTCCATTCATCTGAGCTAGGAAACTTCTCCTAGCCTCTGCTCTGGGCTCCTGTTACCCTGCTAGGTCCTAGTGTGCTGGAAAATTCCTGTGGACCTCAGATCATGCAGATAATAGCTTGAGGGCTACCCATCCTGATAGGCAGAGCTACCCATCCATTGAGGAGGTTGTTATTTTCAAAGGAGTGCCTGGCTGAAATCTAGCTTCACCCTGCTTGCTAATCTCTGGGTGCCTTGCTCTAGAATTGTGTCTATCCAGAACATGAGATGCCTTTTTCTAATTCATACCGAGTTCTTCAAAGTTGTTGGGTCTTCCTCGAAACGATGTTGTGTGTTAGTTAAATGAGGGTGAGACCCAAGTCAGAAGGAAACATTTCCTGCACTTCAGTTTCTCCCCAGTACTCATATCAGTATGTCCCTTCCTGGCAACTTGTAGTTAGCTAGCTAGGCAATAATGTCCCTGATGTATTAACAAGGGAAGGAGAGGAAGAAAAGAGAAGGGAGTGTGTTGATTGGGTTCATGTTCCTTTAGTACCATTTGGATATGTGTATATATATATATATATATATAAATTCAATTGATAGAAACGAGTGTGACTCAAGTTGTCCTAAGAAGTTTAGTTTTCTATGTTGCCTAAATAGTCTAAGTTGTGTGTGAAATGCAGAAAGGGAGATAAAATATATTATATTTAAGCATTCACCAAGCTCTATCTTGAATTTAGATTTGGTTTTTACTTTTAATGAGACTTGTTTGGGATACAGCCAGCAGCCATATGACAATTGTCATTGTCATATTTAAAGGACATCTGTTAGAATCTCTCTCAAGTTTTGTTTGAGTCACTAAAGTTTTAAGTCTTTAAGATTTCAATATTTCACCTCACTTAAGGATAATATGGGGAGGGAAATGAGTAATACATATGCCTTGCAGTTTATTTCAAGGAAAATTGAAATTAATTTACTTTTTTCTTTTCCTTTTGATTTTAGGCAAATAATTTTAGCATAGTTTAAACAAATTTATTTCTGTTTTTTGTTGACTGTTTTAGGAAATCTATTTATTACTTTTATACTTATACATGCACCTAAAAGGTGGTTATCTTTATTTCATTTTTTGACTAAATCATACACTACCTGAACATACATATGCATAATAACATATTTTGAAATATTTTTGAAAAATATTTATATTCTATTTTGTACAATCATGACCTTGTTGACAGGCTTTAAATTTTGGAAGCAGATCTTAAAGTTTTAGTGAACAGAATACAGATGAAATGTCAGGGATACTCAAGGAAACAGCTTGCCTATATATTTGTCTTTGGGAGAAAAAAGGAAAAAGACTTAAGAAGCCAGTGTTAATCAAATTAAATGTTCAGAACTCTGAATAGTTCTGATACTCATTTCTCTTTTATTTTTCTTTTAAAATGTAATAAAACTGCCATCTCTACACAATGTATAAATGCAATTGTGGTTAACAGTTAGAATGAATTTTATTTTCTTTGGTTGACATCTTTTACTGACCTTGATGAAGTTTAAACTAAAATGTTATTTTCAAAGATAGAAACACAAAATAATTATAAAATATCTACTGTGGTTTTTAATCGAATATGGCTTCCCATAAGATAATGAGCATATTTCAATCAATAATTATTAATTAACATAATGTTGATGAAGATCAATGTTTTTCTTCCAAGTAGAAATTCTTATTCTATTCAGGGAAAAATTTTTGTTAAAACATTGCTCTCTAACTGAAAGAAATATATTACTGTTTTTTAATTCCATGGATATTTACTCTTATATTCCAAATTTTCCACAGAAACAACATCATCTTTTTTTGTTTTTAAAGATTTAATTTTTCCTTTTTCTCCCTAAAGCCCCCCAGCACATAGTTGTACATTTTTTTATTTGTGGGTCCTTCCAATTGTAGCATGTGGGATGCCGCCCCAGCATGGCTCGATGAGCAGTGCCATGTCCATGCCCAGGATCCGAATGGCGAAACCATGGGCTGCTGCAGCGGAGCATGCGAACTTAACCACTGGGCCACGGGGCTGGCCCCACAACATCATCTTAATAATCAGTTTAAGAAGAAACACCTTGTATTCTTTTTTCTTTTGAAAAAATGATAAACGGTTACATATATATTCATATATACATATTTTTTTGTTTGAGTCAGCTTGATCTCCTGTCTGTAAGTAGAAGTGGCGGCATTTGTAGCTTTATAATTGCAAGATGATTATTCTTTCCTTTATTAAATGCTTATGTGAAATTATTCTCACCAATTTTTGCAGTTGCTATGGAATTCTCAATTTGTTATAAAGACTGTGTGTCCCTCTCATTTTAAAGACACAAGTCTATAGAAAAATAACTGTCTTTTACACAAATTTCCAATCCATCAAGTGGTGGGTTGGAGGTAGTCACATGAAAGTACCCAAGTTTGGTCTCAAAACATCTTCAGCTCTTTAGGAAGGTCTTATCACTAAACGATGTTTTTTAAAAGAAGAAACAATTAAAAATTTCATTGCTGTTGTGTTTAAGTATTGAAAGAATGAATTGATTGAGTCACAAAATAATTATTGAATACCCATTATGTGTCAGACACAGGTCCAGGCTATAGATATACATCTCTTGGCATGAATCTAACCAAAATTTTCTACTATCACAGATTTTAATGTTTGATAGTGAGATACAGGCAATAGATAGCACAAATAATAATTAAACTAACTAGTATGTTAGAAAGTACTGGAAAAAGAGAAGAACAATCCCTGCAGATCAGAAGAGAAAAGCATAGTATGTACACAATACCACTGAACTGTACACTTAAAAATTGTGAGGGTAGTAAATTTTATATTATGTGTATTTTACCACGGTAAAAACTTGGAAGAAAAAAGTAGACTATATTCAAGAGTATTGCTTCCATAGTCCAATCTTACACTAAAGGCTTTTCTACTTCCTCCCATCTATGCTTAAAAGCAAGGCTTGAACAAACCGTGTCCAAATTATTCCAGAGCAAAGCTCAAATATATATATACTAACATGTATATATATATGTTAGTGTATATCCTGCACCCAAAAAGGTAAAATTTACAAAGACTGATATCTAAGGAAATATTACTAACATGTGAAAGAGCAGAAAAATATGGCCAATATTGTGGAGAAAACAAAAGACCAAGAAATAGAAACAGATCAAGAAATAACATAGATAATAGAATTAATAAAGGGCATTAAACAATCCTTTATAAGTATTCCTCATAAGTTTAAGAAGGTGGCCAAAAGTAACGGCATCATAAAGAGAGTCAAGAAAAATACATATAAAAGCAAAATCAGTCTTCTAGAGTCAAAAGATACAATGTCTGAGCTAAAGATTATATTGGAAGGAATTAACAGCAGATGGACACAGCTGTTAGAAAAGATTAGTGAAATTAAAAAAATAAACTATCCTGGGGGCTGGCCTGGTGGTGTAGTGGTTATGTTTGCATGCTCAATTTCACTGGCCCCGGGTTCCTGGGTTTGGATCCTAGGTGCAGACCTAGCACCACTCGTTTAGCCACACCATGGTGGCATCCCACATAAAATAGAGGAAGAGTGGCACAGATGTTGGCTCAGTGCCAATCTTCCTCAAGCAAAAAAAGGAAGAGTGGCAACAGATGTTATCTCAGGGCGAGTCTTCCTCACACAACCAAAAAAACTATCCAAAATGAAACATCAAGATTAAAATGACTGATAAAAAAAGAGGAGATCCAGTGAAGACAACCTCAAGGAGAATATTATGCACGTAATAGGAATTCCAGAGAGAGTGGGTAAGAAAAGTATTGAAATAAATATTGCCAGTTTTTTTCCAAATTTAATGAAGCCTGTAAACCCACAGTTCTGAGAAATATCCAGTGAATGTGGAACGGGAGAAAATTGAGGAAAATGAAAGCCAACTGCATTGTAATCAAACTGCTGTACAGTAGTAATAAAGAGACCCTTTCAAAGAGAAGCAGTGTAAACCGACGTTACCTACAGAGCAGCAAAGATAAGGATGCCCCACAATTTCTCATTAGAAACCATGCAAGCCAGGAAATAGAGGAGTGCCATCTTTCAAGAACTGAAAGTAATATTCATCCTAGAATTCTAAGCTGAGTGAAAATATCTTTCAAAAATGAAACTGAAATGTAGACTTGTTTAGACACACACAAGCTGAAAAAGTTATCACCAGCAGACTGATATAACAAGAAATATAAAAGGATTCTTCTACACAGCAGGACAGTTACAACAAATGGAAATCTCAATCTATACAAAGGAATAAAGAACATTGGAGATGATACATGTGACAGTACATATAGAAGAATGTGCAATTCTTAAAACTCTGAAAAAGATATTTGACAAATTAAAGCAGAGTAAAAACAAACCATTCTATGGTTAATTACCTATGTAGAAGTAGAAAGTATGACACCAATAGCACAAAGCTTGAAGTATAACATTACAAGATTGTTATACTAAAGGTGACATGGTATAATAATACTTGCCAGTAGACTGTGATAAGTTAAATATGTATAATGTGAACGCTAAGGAAAATTCTGAAAAAAAGAGAAGTTGTGGATAACAGTCCAAGTGTGAAGGTAGAAATATAACAAATGTAATGAATCAGTCTAAAAGAAGGCAAACAAAAAAATAGGAAAAAGGAAATAATAGATGAAATAAAGAGAAAACAAATAGCAACATGTTACATTTTAACCCTGCATATCAATAATCAAATTAAATGTAAATGACCTAAATACCTCTATTAAAGGACAGAGAGATTGGATTAAAAGCAAGATTCAACTATAAGCTGCCTACAAAAACACACTTTAAAAACATAGATAAGTTAAAATAATGGATGAGAGAGGATATGTCATGGAAATACTAGTTTAAAGAAAGCTGAAATGGCTATATTAATATCAGATTGAGTCCATTTTAGAGCGAGGATTGATGAATGAGATAAAGAGCATAATTTAACAATGATACATTGCTGACTTCATCAAGAGAACATAACAATCCTAAATGATTATGGACTTAATAACTGAGCTTCAAAATACATGAAGCAAAAATTGAAAAGAGTCAACAAATCCATGATTATAGTCAAAATTTTCAAAACCCCTCAGTTTTTAATAAAATGTGTACACAGAAAATCAGTAAGGATAAAGAAGACCTGAATAACACTATCAACATTTGTAGAATACTCAACCTCAGCAGAATATGCATTCTTTTTATATGAACACGGGACATTTATTAAGATAGACAATATAGATTTATAAATCAAGTTTCAATAAGTAAAATGGTTTAAATCATACATGTTCTCTGGTGACAATGGAAATAAATTAGAAATTGATAACATAATATCTGAATATTCCAAATGTTTGAAAACTAAGCAGCAGCCTTCTAAATAATACATGTGTCAATAAAGACATCATAAAGAAATTAGAGTGTTTTGAACTGAATGAAAATATAAATATATATCAGGAGGTAATGGATATGTTTATTACCTCGATTGTGGTAATAATGTATACATGTGTTTAAACTCACCAAATTGTATACATTAATTATGTGTGGTTTTTTATGTATTCACTGTACCTCAATAAAGGTAGAAAAAAAATATTTTTAGTCTCACCATGAAAAAAAATGTAGGTTGCAACTAAAGAAGTAATTATAGGGATATTTATACTATTAGCACTTATATTACAAGGGAATTAATGCTTCAAGTCTATGATTTAAGCTATTATAAGAAACTAGAAAGTAAACGAAACATAAAGCAGAAGGGAAATAAAAATCAAAGCAGAAACCATGAAATGGAAAACAGATAAACTGCAAAATATATCAATGAAATCAAATATGGTTCTTTGAGGAGACCAATAAAATTACTAAACCTTTAACCAAACCTTTAGGCAAATTAGAAACAATTTACGAATATCAGAAATGAAAGAGATGTTATCACTTAATATCTGCAGTCATTAAAAGGATGACAAGGGAAACCAAGAACAAATACTTGAAAATTAATTCTATATCTTAGATCAGATGTATAAGTTTCCTGAAATACACAAATTATCAATATTTACTCAAGAAGAAATAGATAATAGCCAAATGGGCTATGAAATAAATGCATTTTGTTTTCAAAAGCCTTTCCCCCAAGAAATCACCAAATGCAGATGGCTTCACTGGGCAATTCACCTAACATTTAGTAGATAAAAAATACTAATTCAACACAAATCTTTCCAGAAATTGAAAGAAGAGGGAACATTGTAAATCTCATTCTATGAAGCTAAACATACCCTGATACCAAAACCAGAACAAAATAGTACAATTAGGAAAAAATGCTACAGGAAAATATCCCTCATGATCATAGTGGTGAAATTCTTTAAAAATATTAGCCAAATGAATTCACCACCATATATATATATATGTCAACACTACACACACACACACCTCCACACCCACACCCCATATTGCAACATGACAAAGGATGTCTAAGGACCTATAGTTAACATCATATTTTACGGTGAAAGGCTAAATTTTCCGAGTAAGGTAGGGGCATAAAGTTCAATTTTTTTTTTTAGTATTCCTTTCCAACTCATATGGGATGCTTCAAAAGCTGTATTAAGAGGAAAATTCATCGCAGTACAGACACATGTTAACAAACAAGAAAAACCCCAAATAAGCAATCTTAAATTACACCTAACCGAATTAGAGAAAGAAGAACAAACAAAGCCCAAAGTCAGCAGAAGGAGAGAAATAATAAAAATCAGAGCAGAAATAAATGCTATTGAAACAAAAAAGGCAGTAGAAAGGATCAATGAAACAAAGAGCTTGTTCTTTGAGAAGATAAATAAAATTGACAAACCCCTAGCCAGACTTACAAAGAAAAAAAGGGAGAAAGCTCAAATAAACAAAATCAGAAATGAAAGAGGAGAAATAACAACAGACTCCGCAGAAGTACAACAGATTATAAGAGAATACTATGAAAAACTATATGCCAACAAAATGGATAACCTAGAGGAAATGGATAAATTCTTGGACTCCTACAATCTCCCAAAGCTCACTCAAGGAGAAGCAGACAATTTGAACAGACCAATCACAAGGAAAGAGATTGAAACAGCAATCAAAAACATCCCAAAGAATAAAACCCCAGGACCAGATGGCTTTCCTGGGGAATTCTACCAAACTTTCAGAGAGGATTTAATACCTATGCTTTTCAAGCTATTCCAAAGAATTAGGGAGGATGGAACACTTCCTAACACATTCTACGAGGCCAACATCACGCTGATACCAAAGCCTGACAAGGACACCATGAAAAAAGAGAACTACAGGCCAATGTCGCTGATGAACATAGATGCAAAAATTCTAAACAAAATTTTGGCAACCTGAATTCAGCAATTCATCAAAAGGATCATACAGCATGATCAAGTGGGACTCATACCAGGGACACAGGGATGGTTCAACATCCACAAATCAATCACCGTGATACACCACATCAACAAACTGAGGAATAAAAACCACATGATCATCTCAATAGATGCAGAGAAAGCATTTGACAAGATCCAACAGCCATTTATGATAAAAACTCAGAACAAAATGGGGATAGAAGGGAACTACCTCAACATAATAAAGGCCATATATGACAAACCCACAGCCAACATCATACTCAGTGGGCAAAAACTTGAGCAACATCCCCCTGAAAACAGGAACGAGACAAGGATGCCCTCTATCACCACTCTTATTTAACATAGTACTGGAGGTCCTGGCCAGAGCAATCAGGCAAGAAAAAGGAATAAAAGGAATCCAAATAGGGAGGGAAGAAGTGAAACACTCGCTGTTTGCAGATGACATGATCCTATATATAGAAAACCCCAAAGACTCCATTTGAAAACTTTTAGAAGTAGTCAACAACTACAGAAAAGTTGCAGGGTATAAAATCAATTTGTATAAATCAGTAGCATTTCTATATTCTAATAATGAGCTAAGAGAAAAAGAACTCAAGAACACAAAACCATTCACAATCGCTACAAAAAGAATAAAATACCTCGGGGTGAATTTAACTAAGGAACTGAAAGACCTATATAATGAAAATTGCAAGGCCTTTCTGAAAGAAATGGATGAGGACATAAAGAGATGGAAAGACATTCCATGTACATGCATTGGAAGAATAAACATAGTTAAAATGTCCATTCTACCCAAAGCAATCTACAGATTCAACGCTGTCCCAACCAGAATCCCAATGACGTTCTTTACAGAATTAGAACAAAGAATCCTAAAATTCATATGGGGCAACAAAAGACCCTGAATTGCTAAAGAAATCCTGAGAAAAAAAGAACAAAACGGGAGGCATCACAATCCCTGACTTCAAAACATACTACAAAGCTACAGTAATCAAAACAGCATGGTACTGGTACAAAAACCGGTGCACAGATCAATGGAACAGAATTGAAAGCCCAGAAATAAAACCACACATCTATGGACAGCTTATCTTCGACAAAGGAGCTGAGGGCATACAATGGAGAAAAGAAAATCTTTTCGACAAATGGTGCTGGGAAAACTGGAAAGCCACATGTAAAAGAATGAAAATTGACCATTCTTTCTCACCATTCACCAAAATAAACTCAAAATGGATCAAAGACCTAAAGGTGAGACCTGAAACCATAAGGCTTCTGGAAGAAAACGTAGGCAGTACACTCTTTGACATCAGTATTAAAAGGATCTTTTCAGACAACATGTCTTCTCAGAGAAGGGAAACAGTAGAAAGAATAAACAAATGGGACTTCATCAGACTAAAGATCTTCTTCAAGACAAATGAAAACAGGATTGAAACAAGAAAACAACCCACTAACTGGGAAAAAATATTTGCAAGTCATATATCTCACAGAGGCTTAATATCCATAATATATAAAGAACTTACACAACTCAACAACAAAAAAATCAAACAACCTGATCAAAAAATGGGCTGGAGACATGAACAGACATTTCTCAAAAGAAGATATACGGATGGCCAATAGGCACATGAAAAGATGTTCATCATTGCTGATCATCAGGGAAATGCAAATCAAAACTACCCTAAGATATCACCTTACACCCATTAGAATGACAAAAATATCTAAAACTAATGGTAACAAATGTTGGAGAGGTTGTGGAGAAAAAGGAACCCACATACACTGCTGGTGGGAATGCAACCTGGTGCAGCCACTATGTAAAACAGTATGGAGATGCCTCAAAAAATTAAAAATAGAACTACCATACCACCCAGCTATCCCACTACTGGGTGACTATCCAAAGAGCTTGAAGTCAGCAATTCCCAAAGTCCTATGCATCCCAATGTTTATTGCAACATTGTTTACAATAGCCAAGACATAGAAGCAACCTATGTGCCCATCAACAGATGAATGGGTAAAGAAGATGTGGTATATATATACAATGGAATACTACTCAGCCGTAAAACAGAACAAAATCATCCCATTTGCAACCACATGGATGGACCTTGAGGGAATTATGTTAAGTGAAATAAGCCAGATAGAGAAGGACAATCTCTGTATGACTCCACTCATATGAGGAATTTAAAAATGTAGACAAAGAGAACAGATTAGTGGCTACCAGGGGAAAGATGGGGTGGGGAGTGGGCACAAAGGGTAAAGGGGTGCACCTACAACACGACTGACAAACAATAATGCACAACTGAAATTTCACAAGATCATAACCCATCATTAACGTAATAAAAATTAAAAAAAAGCCTGTAAAAAAACAAGAGATTACAACAGTATAATGCCATTTCTCTCCTTCCAGCCTTTGATTATTGTTACTGTGAATTTTACTTCTACGTGTTATAAACTCCACAATACATTATTGTTATTATTGCTTTAAAAAGTCTGTTATCAATTAAGGATATTTAAATTTTAAGAAAAATCTTTAAATCTACCGAGTTATTTTCACTACTCTTTATTCCTTTTTTTTTTTTTTTTGCCAAGAAAAAAAATATGTTATTGCTGTCAGGGAAAAACAAATGAACTCAGTATGCAATCAAATTGTTAAAGACAGTGGACTAAGATGTACAAAGTTTTGAGGATACAAGCCTTTGTAAACCTTGTTAATAGCATCTCTACACCTGCAGGACTTGGACAGCTCTCACTCCTGCACTGTCTCAGGGATCCTGGTTTTGTGCTGTGAGTCCTGCATCCTCCTGCACTCCCAAATCAGGCTCCCTTCCATCTCTTTTTGAGACTATAGTAAGGAGATGTCTTCTTGATGCCTGGCAACTGTTAAAGGAAGGCTGAAAACACAAAAGCCCCTAAGTGAAACAAAGTTTTGGCTTTCTATTGGGATGGGGTTGCAGCAGGAATCCTGAGAGCAGCTCCAGCAAATGTAAACTAATTTCTCATTCTGAATTCTTGAAGCAAATATTAATTCAAACAGTGTGAATATACTGTCCAAAGTTTTCACTCTATATAGTTTTTGACACCCCTGCTACTGATGTGTTTCTTTTTTCAGTTAACAACTATTCTATAGTGCCCTGAATATTCAGAAACTAATACAAACGTAACTCACTAAAAATGGAAATTTAATAAAGTTGCAATATTCGAACCTTTATTATTTGGGCTAAGTCATTATTACTTAAGAGAATCATTTTTCCCATTCACAATGTTTTATGCTCTTTCTCTCTCTTTCTCTTGTTTTTATCTGTTTAACTTCTGACTCTGAAGTAGATCCCAATAATCTCTGAGAAAATATATATACATATAGATACATATGTATACACATATATAACTCAATTTGCATATGCTAATATGAATTTTTATTATCCTTTTAAAGAAAAAATAATTGGAAATCAAAAATGGAATAATATTTAAAAAATAAGGATCTGAATCTAATTAAATGGCTTTATTTGTGTGCATATGTATACTTTGAAATAGGTGAAATGATACTTATTAAATATATACTCTGTGACTTTGAAAGTCAAACTCCTTTAAGCTTCTTAACAAAAACTTCTTTGTTCTGTCTATATTTTTACTTTAAAATGTAAACATCACACTTCAAATTTGTGATGACTAATAGATGCACTCCATTACATCTCTTTGAAAGAAAAGAAATAATCATGATACATTTCCAGATTGAAAGTCATAACAGTACAGAAATTTGAGGATGTTATTAGGAAATCTGTCAAACTTTAGGAAGGGTAGCAGGAAAGAAGATACTTGCTCAAAGTTGAGGAATTATAGGTTACTGACTGCATTAGTTTCCTAGAGCTGCTGTAAAAAATTACCACAAATGAAGTGGCTTAAAACAACAGAAATGGGTCCGGCACAGTGGCACAGTGGTTAAGTTTGCACGCTTCTCAGTGGCCCGGGGTTCGCGGGTTGGGATCCCAGGTGCGGACATGGCACCGCTTGGCATGCTATGCTGTGGTAGACGTCCCACATATAAAGAAGAGGAAGATGGGCACGGATGTTAGCTCAGGGCCAGGCTTCCTCAGCAAAAAGAGGAGGACTGGCAGTAGTTAGTTCAGGGCTAATCTTCCTCAAAAAAAAAAAAACAAAACAAAAACAAAACAGAAATGTATTCTTTCAGTTTTAGAGACTGGAAGTCTGACGTCAAAGTGACAGTAGTACCATGCCCCCTGTGAAGGCTTCAGGGAAGAATCATTCCTCGCCTGTGCCTAGCTTCTGGTGGTTCCCGGTAATCTCTGGCATTCTGTGGCTTGTAGCTACATCACCTCAATCTCTGCTTCCGGCTTCACATGGCCTCTTTCTCTGTGTGCCTTCTCTTTTTCTTCTTTTTTAATTTTATTTATTTATTTTTAATTTTTATTTTTTTCGGATGTACATCATATTTCGAATTCTGTATACATTACATCGTGTTCACCACCCGAACACTAATTATAGTGCATCCCCTCACATGTGACCCTAATCACCCATTTTGCCCTCCCCCCTCCTCCCCCAATGGTAACCACCAGTCCAATCTCCAATGCTATATGTCTTTTTTTTGTGTGTGTCATTTTTATCTTCTACTTATGAGTGAGATCATATGGTATTTGACTTTCTCCCTCTGACTTATTTCACTCAGCATAATACCCTCAAGGTCCATCCATGTTGTCACAAATGGCCAGATTTCGTCATTTCTTATGGCTGAGTAGTAGTCCATTGTGTATATATACCACATCTTCTTTATTCATTCGTCCCTTGATGGGCACCTAGGTTGCTTCCAAGTCTTGGCTATTGTGTATAATTCTGCAATGAACATAGGGGTGCAAGTATCTTTATGCCTTTGTGTTTTCAAGTTCTTTGGATAAATAGCCAGCAGTGGAATAGCTGGATCACTTTATGCCTTTGTGTTTTCAAGTTCTTTGGATAAATAGCCAGCAGTGGAATAGCTGGATCATATGGTAGATCTATCCTTAATTTTCTGAGGATACTCCAAACTGCTTTCCATAGTGGCTGCACCAGTTTGCACTCCCACCAGCAGTGAACAAGGGTTCCCTTCTCTCCACACCCTCGCCAACATTTGTTGTTTCCTGTCTTGTTAATTATAGCTATTCTGACCGGAGTGAGGTGATACCTCATTGTAGTTTTGATTTGTATTTCCCTGATAGCTAATGATGTTGAGCATCTTTCCATGTGCCTGTTGGCCATCTGTATATCTTCTTTGGAGAAATCTCTGTTCATATCTTTTGCCCATTTTCTAATTGGATTGTTGGTTTTTTTGTTGTTGAGCTGTATGAGTTCTTTGTATATTTTGGATATTAACCCCTTATCTGATATGTGGTTTGCAAATATCTTCTCCCAATTGTTAGGTTGTCTTTTCGTTTTCTTGATGATTTCCTTTCCAATGCAGAAACTTTTTAGTTTGATGTAGTCCCATTTGTTCATTTTTTCTTTTATTTCCCTTGCCCGGTCAGACATGGGACTTGAAAATATGCTGCTAAGACTTTTGTCAAAGAGCGTACTGCCTATGTTTTCTTCTAGAAGTCTTATGGTTTTGGGTCTTACAGTCAAGTCTTTAATCCATTTTGAGTGGATTTTTGTGCATGGTGTAAGGGAATGGTCTACTTTCATTCTTTTGCATGTGGCTGTCCAGTTCTCCCAACACCATGTATTGAAGAGACTCTCCTTTCTCCATCGTATGCTCTTGGCTCCCTTGTCGAATATTAGCTGTCCATAAACGTGTGGGTTTACTTCTGGGCTCTCAATTTTGTTCCATTGATCTGTGTGTCTGTTTTTGTGCCAGTACCGTGCTGTTTTGGTTACTATGGCTTTGTAGTATAATTTGAAATTGGGGAGTGTGATACCTCCAGCTTTGTTCTTTTTTCTCAGGAATCCTTTGGCTATTCGGGGTCTTTTGTTGTTCCATATAAATTTTAGGATTCTTTGTTCTATTTCTGTAAAAAATGTTGTTGGAACTTTGATAGGGATTGCGTTGAATCTATAGATTGCTTTAGGAAGTATGGACATTTTAACAATGTTAATTCTTCCAATCCAAGAGCATGGAATATCTTTCCATTTCTTTGTGTCTTCTTCGATTTCTTTCAACAATGTTTTATAGTTTTCAGTGTACGGATCTTTCACCTCTTTGGTTAAGTTTGTTCCTAGTTATTTTATTCTTTTTGTTGCGATTGTAAATGGGATTGTATTCTTAATTTCTCTTTCTGCTGCTTCGTTGTTAGTGTATAGAAACGCAACCGATTTTTGTACATTGATTTTGTATCCTGCAACTTGACTGTATTCCTTTATTATTTCTAAAAGTTTTTTAGTGGACTCTTTAGGGTTTTCTAGATATAAAATCATGTCGTCTGCAAAGAGTGACAGTTTCACTTCTTCTTTTCCAATGTGGATCCCTTTTATTTCTTTTACTTGCCTGATTGCTCTGGCTAGGACTTCCAATACTATGTTAAATAAGAGTAGTGACAGTGGGCATCCTTGTCTGGTTCCTGTTCTTAGAGGGATAGCTTTCAATTTTTCTCCATTGATAATGATGTTTGCTGTGGGTTTCTCATATATGGCCTTTATTATATTGAGGTATTTTCCTTCTATACCCATTTTATTTAGAGTTTTAATCATAACTGGATGCTGTATCTTGTCAAATGGTTTCTCTGCATCTCTTGAGATGATCGTGTGATTTTTATTCTTCATTTTGTTAATGTGGTGTATCATGTTGATAGATTTGCAGATGTTGAACCATCCCTGCATCCCTGGAATGAAACCCACTTGATCATGATGTATGATCTTTTTAATGTATTGTTGTATTCGATTTGCTAGTATTTTGTTGAGGATTTTTGCAGCAATGTTCATCAGTGATATTGGCCTGTACTTTTCTTTTTTTGTGTTGTCCTTGTCTGGTTTGGGTATGAGGATAATGTTTGCTTCGTAGAAGGAGTTAGGAAGCCTCCCCTCCTCTTCAATTTTTTGGAAGAGTTTGAGAAGGATAGCTATTAAGTCTTCTTTGAATGTTTGGTGGAATTCATCAGGGAATCCATCTGGTCCTGGACTTTTATTTTTTGGGAGGTTTTTGATTGCTGTTTTGATCTCCTTACTGGTGATCGGTCTATTCAAATTTTCTACTTCTTCTTGGTCCAGTTTTGGAAGGTTGTATGTTTCTAAGAATTTATCCATTTCTTCTAGATTATCCAAGTTGTTGGCGTATAGCTTTTCATAGTATTCTCTTATTATCTTTTGTATTTCTGAGGTGTCCATTGTAATCTCTCCTCTTTCACTTCTGATTTTATTTATTTGAGCCTTCTCTCTTTTTTTCTTGGTGAGTCTAGCTAGGGGTTTGTCAATCTTGTTTATCTTTTCGAAGAAGCAGCTCTTGGTTTCATTAATTTTTTCTATTGCTTTTTTTAGTCTGTATTTCGTTTATTTCTGCTCTGATTTTTATTATTTCCTTCCTTCTGCTGATTTTGGGCTTTGTTTGTTGTTGTTTTTCCAGTACCTTTAGGTGCACTTTTAGATTGTCTATTTGGGATTTTTCTTCTTTGTTGAGGTAGGCCTGAATTGCTATAAACTTCCCTCGTAGAACCGCTTTTGCTGTATCCCACAGATTTTGGCATGTCATATTTTCATTTTCATTTGTCTCCAGCAATTTTTTATTTCTTCTTTGATTTCTTCATTGACCCAATCATTGTTCAGTAGCATTTTGTTCAATCTCCACATTTTTCTGGCTTTTCTGGTTTTCTTTCTGTAGTTGATTTCCAGTTTCATACCTTTGTGGTCAGAAAAGATGCATGGCATTATTTCGATCTTCTTAAATTTATTGAGACTTGTTTTGTGGCCTAATATATGATCAATCCTGGAGAATGTTCCATGGGCATTTGAAAAGAATGTGTATTCTGTGGTTTTTGGATGGAATGTTCTGTATATATCTACTAAGTCCATCTGGTATAATGTGTCCTTTAAGGCAAGTGTTTCCTTATTGATCTTCTGTTTGGATGATCTATCCATTGGTGTAAGTGGGGTGTTAAATCCCTACTATTATTGTGTTACTGTCTATTTCTCCTCTTATGTCTGTTAATAATTACTTTATATATTTAGGTGCTCCTATGTTGGGCGCGTAGATATTTACAAGTGTTATATTTTCTTGTTGGATTGTTCCCTTTATCATTATGTAGTGCCTGTCTTTGTCTCTTATTACAGTTTTTGATTTTTAAGTCTATTTTGCCTGATATAAGTATTGCTACCCCCGCTTTCTTTTCTTTGCCATTTGCATGGAATATCTTTTTCCATCCTTTCACTTTCAGTTTGTGAGTGTTTGTAGGTCTGAAGTGTGTCTTTTATGCAGCATATACATGGATCTTGTTTTTTTATCCACTTGGCCACCCTATGGCATTTGATTGGAGCATTTAGTCCATTGACATTTAAAGTAGCTATTGATAAATATGTATTTATTGCCATTTTGTCAGTTTTTATTTTTTTGGGGTGTTTTAGTAGTTCTTCTCAGTTCCTTTCTTTTTCTCTTGCTCTTTTCACTTGTGGTTTGATGGCTAGCTTTAGCAATATGTTTGATTTCTTTTGTCTTACTTTATTTCCTGCTTGTTATAGGTTTCTAGTTTGTGGTTACCATGAGGATCCTATTTAATATACTGTGCATATAACAGTCTATATTGAGTAGATAGACTCTTTAGCGTGACCTCTTTCTAAAAGCTCTACTTTTTCACTCCCATCCTCCCGCATTATATGTTTTTCACATCATATATAGTCTCTTGTTTAGTGTGTGTATATCCATTACCCTCTTATCATTGAAATAGGTAATTTTAGTACATTTGTCTTTTAACCTTCATATTATCTTCACAGGTAGTTGATCTGCTGCTTTTACTATACTTTTACCTTACAAGTGATTTTATTGCCTGTTTTCTCTTGTTGTTGTTTTGGGGTTTTTTGATAATTTTTTTCTTTTATCTCTATTTGTGGTCATTGCTTTCCCACTTAAATAAGTCCCTTCAGCATTTCTTGTAGAACTGGTTTCTTGGTGATAAACTCCTTTAATTTTTGCTTGTCTGGGAAGCTCTTTATCTCTCCTTCCATTCTGAATGACAGCCTTGATGGATAGAGTATTCTTGGTTGTAGGTTTTTTCCTTTTAGCACTTCAAATATGTCTTCCCATTCTCTTCTTGCCTGTAGGGTCTCGACTGAGAAGTCCGCTGACAGCCTGATGGGCTTCCCTTTATATGTCACTTGTGGCCTTTCTCTTGCTGCTTTTAGGATTCTCTCTTTGTCTTTAATTTTAGACATTTTGATTATAATATATCTTGCTGTGGGCCTCTTTGGGCTTCTCTTGTTTGGAGCTCTCTGTGCTTCCTGAACTTGGATGTCTGTTTCCTTCCTCAGGTGAGGAAAATTTTCCTCTATTATTTCAACAAATAAATTTTCTGCCCCTTTGTCTCTCTCTTCTCCTTCTGGTACCCCTATAATCCAAATGTTACCATGCTTGATATTGTCCCAGAGTTCCCTTACACTGTTCTCATTCTGTCTAAGTCTTTTTTCTCTTTTCTGTTCTGCTTGGCTGATTTCCTCTAATCTTTCGTCTAGCTCACTGATCCATTCTTCTGCTTCCTCTACTCTGCTATTGAGTCCCTCTAGTGAATTTCTTGTTTCAAGTATTGTATTCTTCATTTCTGATTGGTTCTTTTTTATACCTTCCAGTTCTTTGCTGATGTGCTCACTGTGTTCATCCATTCTTCTCCTCATATCTGTGAGCATCCTCATTATATTTTGTTTGAATTCTTTGTCGAGAAGGTCACTAGTTTCTGTTTCACTTAGTTCTTTTTCTGGTGTTTTGTAGTGTTCCTTTGCCTCCTCATTATGCCTCTTTCTCTGTGCTATTTTCTTTGTACTAGGTGAGTCGGTTATGTCTCCTGATCTTGGAGAAGTGGCCTTATGTATGAGATGCCTTATGAGGCCCAGCAGTGTGCTTCCCTCTCGTCACCAGACCATAAGAACCAAGAGTGACCCCTTTGTGGGCTGCTTGTGTTCTTTTGCTGTGGCAGGGTTGCTCCCCCTGCAGGTACCAAGGGAGTCTGATCTTTCCTTCCCTGGCCAGCTGTTTGTAAATCCGGTTTGGAGGGGCCTCAGCACTGTTGGCTACAAAGTCTATTAGCACATTCTTATGGCAATTGTCCTCTTAATTGGGTTGGTACCCAGTGTGGCTGGTTGCTGGGCTCAGGGGTGTACAGTGTGATAGGCCTGAGGCCAACAAGCCTGATGTCAGTTCTCTTAGGAGTGCAGCTGAGTGGGGCTAGCCCTTGGCATGGAGGCACTCAGTTGTTTCAGGCTTTGGAAGGTGGGGCTGATCCTTTTTATGGCTATTTGTGAAGCACAGTCTTCTGCCACTGATAAGCCTCGCCCCCCACTGGACCACATACACTGTCAACACAGTCCTGGTCCATGCACACTTCTCAACCCCCTGGAGCGTACCCCAATGCCACACTGCAGAGGCCCCCACCTCTCCCCCAGTGCCCCCCACAGTTCACCTGGTCCTCACACAAGCCGTGCCCCACAGAGGCAGACACCCTTGCCTGCCTGTAGAGGATCAGGGCACTCAGTCAATGCAGGCTGAAAAGTAGCCTGAGGGCTTGCTGTTAGGTGGGGCCAGTCCCTAGGGCAGGTTGCCTGCCCTGGCTGAACTGGATTAAATCTGTGCTCTAGTGGGTATGGCAGACCCCTGGGCTAACAGCCCAAGGGATGCACCTCCATGGCCCCCACCAGTGTCCATATCAGCAAGCCTGGACCAGCTCAGAACAACGGCCCCCACCAATGTCTCAGTCTCTGGAGAGGATCCTCCTCTCACCAAGATGCCCCCAGAGCCCACCAGTGAGTCTTGTTTCACCAAAGGACAGTCAGCCTTCTCTCTGGTGATTTTAGGTTGCTGCAATGAGTGAGTTTGTGCGTGGGCCCTTTAAGACCCGGATCTTTTTGGCTTTCAGCCGATAGCTTTTCTGGGGTGTCCTCACTGCAGTTAATAACCAGGTAAGCCAGACAGTAAGACCCCCCTCTCAGTTGGGCTGAGTCCGAAGGATGGTTATAGCAGTATTGCCCCTACTCCAGACCTCACTCCTCCAGGGAGGGCTGGTACCTTAGGTTGGCTCCCGCCTGGCCAGCTGAGAAGCTCTGCTGCTCCCAAAGGTGGCTTTTTTCTTCTCCTGCTGGAGTTACTGCCTCTTCTGCTTTCGTCAGGACTGTCCCTTGTCATGGGGGTTCTTTTTTATCCAGTTTTCAGTTTTCAATCCGGGGTGATTCTTCTCAAAATTGTTGTAACCTGGTTGTGTTCGTGGGAGGAGGCAAGTTCAATGTCTGCTCACAGCGCCATCTTGATGAGATCTCCTCTTCATTCCTTTGTGTAGATGAGAATTTCCTAGTATATATCATCTCCCTCTCTTTGAAGAATGTCTTATAGGTTTTCCCATATGGCAAGTCTAATGATGATGAATGTTTTCAGCTTTTGTAAGTCTGGCAAAGTCTTTATTTCATCTTCCTTTCTTTTGTTTCAGGTGTTGTGTTTTCTATTTCTGTAATTTACATCTGGTTCTTTTTAAATATCTTCTGTTTTTTGCTTAGGTTTTCTATTTTTTTAATTTGTTAGAAGAGTGTAGTTGCTTACTGAAGAATTTTTATGTTTGGTGCTTTAAAATTCTTGTCAGATAATTCCGTCTCAGTGCTGGTGTCTGATGATTATGTTTTCTCATTCAAGTTGTGATTTTTCAGGTTATTGCTATGGCAAGTGATTTTTATATTGCATCATGAACATTTGGGGTATTATGTTATGAGATTCTGAATCCTATTTAAATCTTCTATTTTAACAAGTGATCATGCTGTTTAGATTTAGTGTGCAGATCCTGGCTTACTTTTGTGGCCTATAAATCTGGTCTTCTTACTGTGTGCTGCTGCCCGTTGGCTACCCTGAAAATGCTGGGCACTATTCCACACTGTAACGCAGTTCTCCAGCATGCTTCTATATTTAAAACCAAAACCAAATGATATCCTGCTTAAAACAAATTTAAGCGAGAAAAATAAAAATCCTCCTTCATTCTCATCTCCATAATCCCACTCTCACCTCTTCCTGCCGTCCTTAGTGTCCTGCAGCTTTCTTTCTCACTTAACAAAATATCTTGGGGAACATTTCATGTCTGAACCTATATATTCACACGCATTTCTAAATAGCTGCAGGCCATTAAGAGCAGGAATGTGCCAGGCACCTATTTGACCCTTTCCGTACAGTTCTGCACTTAGGAGGTCTCCAGGTTCTTGCAAGTGCAATGTTGCAATGACTTTTCTAGTTCATGACTCATTCTCACCATAATATATTGAAAAGTTTATAGAGATAGATAGATGCATGTGCCCAAACTGGCTACTAGCCTTGTGATGCTACCCATCAAGGGAAGGAGATGTAGTAACTAGTTGTACAAGAAATATCATACTCGATAATACAAAATGTGGCACTGTTTCCATTTGCTGAAGCTTTAGTTAAGCAAAGCTTACATCACTCTGAATAAGGAACGTGTCCCTCCTCAATGACCCCGCTCCTTCTCTCAGTCTGCTTTTCACTAATTCGCACTGGTTACATTTAGTCCCTTCCCTCACTTCCCTCTTGCAGACTCCCCTGCACTCCCCTCTCTTTCATATGTGTGGAGCTTCAAACTCCACCCATTCTGTGTACAGCCTATCCAAATGAAATTCTACTATTCATTAATTTTGTTTATATAAACAAGTTTATATTCACTCCTATTCCTTCAAGTTTGTGGTTCATAAAATAACTTGTCCTGCCCATATTAAAGCAAGGAAATAGATCACCCCTACATGGATTCCTAATTACATAGAGGCTAGGGATTTGGGGCACTCAAGTCTGGCTAGTTAAGATTATTTGAGTAACCTTAGTGACAGAGACTGTAATTTGTGAATAAAAACTTGGACAAAGCATCTCATGTATGGGCTGAGATTGGAACAGAACACTATGAATCTAGAAATTATCATAAGAAATCTTGATCAGTGTTGACATCTGTTATATCATAGAACTCCTACCCATGAAAAGCAGAGTAACTGGCTAAGTAATTTTTCCGGGTCTACTTTATATCACTCATGGAACCCTTGCCTTGAAACATTTATCACATATGTAGGGAAGATTGTTGATCAGCTCCCCAATTCTCCAAACCATAAAATTCCTTCCTTCTCCCTCTCTCTCACCCATATAAATTTTCAGGCAATACATAGATATCAACACCTTGGTCAGAAGGACTGCATGGGGAGCCCAATAGAGAGATAGCAACTTTTTACAGATATATCCTAGTGATCACTGGAAAGACGGGTTTATTGCTTCTTCTGACAATTCTAGAAAAACTGTCGTCAAGATATTTTCTTTGATAATCTGGTAATTATTTCCACCACTTTGATAAATCCATTTTTCTTCCATATTATATTATAAAAATGTCAAAGGAAAAGAAAAGCAGGTCAAAGCATGAGTGAGATATTCAAATCGTATCATTGAAATGTTGTTCAAGTTTTTCCCTTTAGAAATAATTACTTTACAAAGAAAGTCTGAAGGGCTTTCTATTTTTCAATCATAAAGCAAAACATAGATTTAATGAAAGAGGCCTGAAGGAGGCTTTCAGCACCATAATTAACTTTCAAATGGATTGTTTGAGTTTTTTGACTTGTTAAACCCCATTTTAGATTCGATCTATTCTATAATCAATATTTCACAATTTTCTTTTTTTGTGACATATATTGAAACAATGTGTTTGTGTGTGTGTTTTAATTCACACAGCATAAATAACACCATGAGGTATATTATAAATGTTGAGAATGTGGAAATTGGAGAATGTTTCTGAGTGCAGAATTGACTTACAGTGGATTGATGATTTCTCAGATGTGAATAGGAAATAAATAAAAGAAATAGTGTTAATTTTGTTGGGGAAAAAAGCAATAAGATCAATCCAAGAGAGAGCCATGTGTATATTTTGATCCAAGACAAAAACTGAAAGAGTTCGTAGGTCTTACTCTATGATAAAATGGTGAAATTTTTAAAGTTAAAGTTTAACAGTTACCCAACATATATTTTTAGTACTCATTTCTCACCTTTTCTGTCTCACTCACTATGATAATTGTCATTCTTTTTTTAAAATCACCGTTGTAATTAAATGACCTATATACCCAGCCAACTAACCAGTGATTATAAAAGCTACATTTATTATGCATTTCATGCAGTCAGAATCCACATTGCTCACTCCCTTACCCCCAAATCCATGATCCTCACCTCCTGAAATTCATGTCTTTGTGTAATCCCCTTTCCTTGGGTGTGGGCTGAAACTAGTACCCTGATTCTAAGCAGTAGATTACAGGAAAGGTGGGTAGGTGGATAGGATAGGTTGCACATGATTACATGTGAATGATTATGAGACTTTTTCAAGTGTAAGATTGCAATGTTTGTTTTTCTGGAGTCCTGTTCTTCTTTTCTAGCTTTGTAGAGGCAAGCTGCCATGAAGTAAGCAACTCTAATGGGGAAGCCTGTATGTTGAGGAGCCATGGGCAGCCTCTGGAAGTGAGGAAGTCTTTTTTTATCCAATCTTTGAGTTGAACCATCTCATAGTGAAGGACTTTAACATATAGGAAGCAGCAATTGGAAAAATTAATAAGGAGACATGGGAAAATCCAAAGTCATAGTTTTGGATTTTATTTAGCACATCTCTTTTTGTAAATTAAGATTGATAATTAAGAAACAGCAGAGACATTAAGGCTTTGAAAGAAATAATGCATTTGATTCAATGGGTATATATAGAAACCTATGCACATCAATTAGACAATATATGTTATTTCAAGCACACATAGAACAAATATTGGACTTTAGAGAAAATATGTGCTTCAATTTTATTAGGGCTTTCTGGGCAAAGTTTACTGGAACTTGAGTTAAGGGACGAGCTTTGGAAGTTAAAAGATGACTGAATATACAGGGAGTATTGGGCAGAGATTTCCCTGTCTGGAAATATGTGTTCATATTTCAAAGGGAGATTGGGTCAGGGGTCATTAGAAATCAATACCCAGGGGTTTTATTGGGGGTGGTCACATAGGCACCCTTTGCCTAGCACGTACCAAAACACCAGACTCCCAGAAGGAATGTATGTGTTGAGCGCAAACCACATTGTACAAAGGATTTAGGCACAGTGAGCCACCCTTATCAGTTAGGGCATAGTGGGAACCCACCTGAAACCCAAGTTCCCAGATGGCAGCCAAAGACCAACCTTGCCTTTTTAAGGATAGCAGTCTCAGAACCGCTATGTTAACTCTTGTCTACACAGGGATAGAACACCAGGATGTAAAAATTTTCTCCCAATTTGAGATGTCCATTTACATTCTGATGGGTAGGAAACCATGGACTTACTCCTCTTCCAAAGTGGATTTTTTTTTCTATTAAGGAGATTAGATTTCTTTCCTTCAATGTAATGATAAAAAGACTTACAAGGTAGGAGAAGGATGTAGAAAGCAACATATGTTGTGAAGCACTCAGAACTTCTTCATGGAGTTAAAAGAAGTCATCTCGTATGGCTCTGCCTCAGCGCTTTGTCATTCATCCATCGTTTACTCAGCCATGCAGCAAAGAGCCTAAGTAATCAGTAAAGAACAGCACAGAACAGAAGGTGCAGGGGGTATTGAAGGGTGGGTATGAACAAGGCATTTAACAATTTTTCAAATCTCTGTTCCTTAGCATCTTCTGAAATATTTTACATGTAAATGATCTATACTGAGTCATGATTATATGAGAACAAATTATAATAGTAATATCAGGAATTAATGAATATTAATTGGAACTTTGGGAAACTTGCATCCTATTGTGATTGGGAATATTTACCATGTACTTACTACATTACACTCACCATTCTAAGTACTTTACTTTTATAATCTCTTTTAATTCTCACAACAATTTGTAAAATAGTTGCTTTTATGATAAAACTGAATTTACACTTAAGGAGGCAGGCACAAAATGGATGAAGAACATGTCAGCTCCCATGGAGAATGAGCACTGGGGCAAGGATTGGAGAATTGACAGTTTCCCTGTTTACATTATAAGGGTATATACATAGACCGTGAAAGTAAATTTTCAAGATGTGCAGGTGATTCCACGTATGAGCAATATAAACAAATGAGGGATGGCTGCATTCAATAAAATATGGTATCATGACGTATTTGTTTTGAATAGTGAGTGTGCTGAAGTCCTAATGCCTAGATATAAAGAATGAATCTTCTGTTACAGCTATGAATATGATAAGGTAGAATAGAAACATGCCCTCAGAGAGGGTGGAACAGCCAGATTCCTGGCCAGCATATTGCTTACAGTCAGCATCCATTTATTTATACCCATGATGAGTTAAATTTAAATTTGGTATGATTCTCACTTTCAGTTTCATCCAACTTTCAGAAGTTTCTATCTTCCCTACCATGTGTAAATCCAAGGCAAGTTTACAAAGTGACTTGTCAAATCTCACCCAAACATCAACAAAAATAACACCAATAAACCTCAAAACAAAACGAAGTTAAAAAAAAAAAAAGCAAAACAGGAAGTTCCAAATACAGTGGGGAATTTCAGCACTTGAATCAGCTAATCCTTCAGGATGATGTGAAATTGAAATGTTGGCTCAAGGTGAGGCAAAAAAATGCAGTTTCTCTTTGATATCGGTCTTTTCCCCAAGCATGTTATGATGGTACCAATAACAAACAGAATGAGGGTGAATGGATGTTACCCAGGAACTTTGGATCGAGATCTGAAGGGAAATGAATTAAGTATGTCTCTTCAAGGAGAAGCCACTTTCCGTGGCCTTATGTGCTGCTGACTTTATCAATCAGTAACATGCCCCCAAGCTTTCAGGTACTGAGGAAAAGCAAAATTTTGACTTTAAAAGGCTCAGAACAAGGTCAGACTGGAAGAATGACAGTATCTGGGGCTCAATTTCAATGTTTATCATCGCTTATTTTATACTAATTATAGCTCCAATCAGGAGAGCAATAGGAGTTCTGTAAGTTCCTCTTTGAGCTGCTCGCCCCTAGAGCATCCTAAATGGTCTGTGCCAGAGAAAAACTACTCTCCTTGGAATGGCAATCAATCAATTGAACGAGAGTTAATAATTTCTGTTAGTTATTTGGGCGAAAATTTCCATCTTAAAGCATGAAAATGAAGACATTTAAAAATTGAATTTACTCAAAATGCTCTATTTTGAGTAACCTGAGGTGATCTATTAACAGAGTCCCTTTGAAACTCGTCTCCTTAAGAGAAAATGTTGGGGTCTGAGAACTTGAGAGTATTTCAAGTCTGAACCACAAGAAGAGTTTGGTTCTTTTCCAGATTTATTATGTCTTGTTTATATGGCTTACCTTGGCTCTGATGGCTTGCCATCTGCATAGTAAGTGTTCCCAATATTCTAATGTACATTAACACTCACTATCAGATATTAAGATAAATATTTACTCCTTAAAGTGTTGGGAATTCACACAACAAATTTCTTACTCAAGTTTGTAATATATATTTTTTTACTCCTTGGAATGTAATCCAATGATTTTAAGAAGCTGACCTGATAAATATGACTGTGTTTGCAGTGGACATATAGATAAAATATACTGCAGTTGAGTAGTTTGAAAAGTTTAATCCATAATTTGGGATATTATTTAGCCATGCACATTATTAATGCCTAGTTTTTGTTCATGTTTGGTTTAATGTCTATGCTGTCTTCCAGCAATTAATGTCAAGCACATTTCTGGATTTAAAATAAAATATGGAACCCTCTACCAATGCTAGCCTGTCAGTTCCTTAATGATTCACACCAGAAGTATGTGTATGGTATTGAATTAAAAACTTTTATATCTGGGTTTTGAGGAAAAAAAAGGACTGTTCAATTAATTAAGTGGGTTTGCTAGCATTTATGAATTAAAAGAATATGGTATCAAATACAGCAATGACATTTCCCATAAAATTAATGTTTTTTTGTCAAGAAGATTGCCTCTGAGCTAGCATCTGTTTCCAATCTTCCTCTTTTTGCTTGAGGAAAATTGCCCCTGAGCTAACATCTGTGCCAATCTTCCTCTATTTTGTATGTGGCACGCTGCCACAGCATGGCTTGATGAGTGGGGTGTGGCTCTGCTTCCAGGATCTGAACTCGTGACCTCTGGGCTGTCAAAGTGGAGTGTGAAAACTTAACCACTATGCCACTGGGCTGGCCCCAGTGTTATTTTTAGATATAATTCTGTGTTAAAATATCTTTCAAAGAAAGGTCCTTTTTTGTTTTTGTTTTTTATGAGACTATATTTTTCTATTGAACCCAATGTTGTAAGACAGAAATATTTCAAAATTTATATATTATATAGACTTTGACCTACTTTTATAGCACTGAATTATTTCTTTGAGTTACAACATTTTGCTTTTAGGCTTGGTGCTTTAGGATGGCTAGTTCACAAGGAAATACAATTCTTCTAATAGAATTATGGATATGTTACAAATATAGTTTTGACGTGTTTTATAACGTCTAGCTGTAATCACAAGAAGACTCAGACCCTCACACATATTCTAAATAGCATGTTTTTGTAGGGGCATATCAAAAGCTTTTGTTGCCTTAAGCTTCATTATGTATGGCAGTAAGAGTCGTACAAGATACACTCTTTCATGGATTGATTTGACAATAAAATGTGACAGAATTTTATCAGCTAATTAATTCAGGAACAAGTATAGTAATTCTGTGGTACGTTTGGTTTCCCTTAAAATAGATTTAAGGGAAACTACCAGTAAGTTTTGATGATGTTCGTGTGTATAGGTAACCCTCAAAATTAAAATTAATCATTAGTTCCCATTGTTAATAGAAGTTAGCATGCAAGTAATTACATACATGGTTGTATACACGCACACACACATCTATATATATCTATAAATACATATACATAGTCTATTGATATATACAGTGTATTGTATATTGTATTTTGAAATACATAGACATCTATATTGTATATGTGTGTGTATATATATAAATCAAGCACCTAGGATTAACTATATCCAATATTTTATTTTAATAAAGGACATTTAAGTGTAATAGATGCAAATCTATTCACTGTAATGCAATTAAAGAAGTCCTTTTCACACCAATTTTTGCATTTATAATGCTCAGAATGGAAATGGTCCTAACTTTAATAGAGCCTTTCACCCCATAGTTGATGAAACAATATTCTTTCTTTATTTTTCTATATTCGTATTTCTAATTTGCAAAGCATCCTGGTGTATGCTTCATATTTATTGATAAACATCACTATTTTATTTGATTTCTCACTGTTTTGATCTATGAAAATTCAGAAGATAATCTCTATCTTTTGCATGTGCTGCTCATTAAGCTTTAGAAGCAAAGCCACCAATTTTATAATTAATCCATAACAACATAAAGAAAAAAGAGAGAGATTTCAAACAAATAAGAAATATTAAGAAAAACAACTGTCATCAGGCACGTGTCATAATTTTTATTCTAGGATTTTCTGGCATCTAATCATGTTATTTACGCTTTTAGTAAATAGCCTGACTACACACCACACAATTCAGTAATGCACAAGGATATAAACTTGTAAAATAGCACTAAGCACCTTGTAATTTGTTTTGTTCCAATTATTTTCACTCTCTGTGCTTTCAGTTACCTGAGGTCAGCTGTTGTCCAAAAATATTAAATGGAAAATTTCAGAAATAAACAATTCATAACTTTTAAGTTTTGCACCATTCTCAGCAGCTTGATGAAATCTTGCACCATCTCGCTCTATCTGGTCCAGGACTAGCATCATCCGTTTGTCCAGAGGATCCATGCTGTTAGAGGCCACCTACTTGTGAGTCACTTAGTAGCGGTTTCCTTGTCTGATGGATCCACTGTCATGGTATCACAGTGCTTATGTTCAAGTAACCCTTATTTTATTAATAATGGCTCTAAAGCACAAAAGTAGTGATGCTGATATTCTGATATGCCAAAGAGAAGCCGTAAAGTACTTCCTTTAGGTGAAAAGATGGAAGTTTTCAACTTAATAAGGAAAGAGAAAAAATTGTATGCTGAGGTTGCTAAGATCTACAGTAACTTTTATTAGAGTATATTGTTATATTGTCCTATTTTATTATTAGTTATTGTTAATCTCTTACTGTGCCTAATTTATAATTTAAACTTTATCATAGTTCTGAATGTACAGGAAAAAATATAGTATATATCGAGTTCAGTACAGGCATCCATTAGGGGTCTTGGAATGTATACCCTGAGGATAAGGGGGGACTACTGGACCATAGATTGACATGAAGAACATACTTTAGAGTTTGTCTACATTGAAGAAATCTTCAAGTACTGATATTTGCAAAATCTTTAACATATGAATGAATGTATAATTGCAAATGTGGATTTGCATTTTCCTTACAAAATGCACTTCTTATTTCCTGATTATACAATCTGACTTCACAACATAATTCTTTGCATAAGCTGTTCATTTTCTGGAAACATTCTTCCTCTTCTTGACCATAAAGTTAATTTTAATTTTGTCCTGTGGGGTCTAGCCTATATTTATTTTCCTTAATGAAGGCTTCCTAAACTCCTTTGTCAAGTTACTCCCACTTCCAAAAACAGCAAAGTGCACATTTGGAAACAGTGAACACATGTTGATCAATTGGGGGGGGGGGGGGCATAGGTGCCCTTTTTAAGACTTGATGATTTTCTAAGGTAGAACTGTGTTTTATTCATTTTCCCATGTCTTCTTTTAACCCAAACAATGGTACAAAGCTTGCCTAATTAATTACTTTTGACATATATGTTTATGATGTTATATTGCTTACAAATTGGCCTCTCATTTTCTCTAATATTACAGTAGGTATGAAGTGGCATGTAATGAGATTATAAGAAAAGTGGAAGGACTGCCTCCATTCCAATGTATTCAGTTTAGCATAAAGACAAATATAAATTACTCTCACCCTTCCCAAATCATTGTTAATGTGAATCCTGTTTGGCTGTAATTTGAGCTAAGTTTAAGAAATATGTATGCATTGCTTCCAAGAGTGTTTTTGGTCATTGATTTAATTATTTGGATCCATTTACTTTTAGTATATTCCTTAGAAATAAAACAACAAAACAGAAAGAACAATACAAAGAATGAAAGATAAACTGGCCTAAATTTCAAATATAGCCAGTCAAATAAGCAAAAACAATGGCAGCTTTTATCAACTCAAGAGCTGTGTTCTTGGAGAACCTTGGTTGAATTCCTCCATGTAGACTTGAAACATCATAGACATAATCTCAGCATATGTTTAATGATTTTTTCACTTGAATAAAAAAAGAAAAATGTAGGAAAAATTTTAAAAATGACTAACTTTGTTCTCAAGTTAGGCATATCAAGATATGTGAACGATATTTTATCAGGAAAAAAATCTCCCTATTGCGACAGTTTCTTGTCAAGTACCTGCAGCAAATTCTTCCTTGCTGTTACTCCAAAGAACAGAGACAGCCGGACCATCACTTCCGTCTTATGGAGTGGGCACTGGAGGCTGAGACTGCTGCCATTCACATCTGCCTTGAGACAGTTATACAAACAAAGCAAAATGAAATGAAAACAAACAGGCAAAACTGAAACCCTGGGTGACCCCCACACATATTGGGAGATTTAGTGTCTTTTGGACATAGGAAAAGGAAGAGGTCTTATAAGCTAAGGGTGGAAAGCAGTGTGGTAATACTGACACAACAAAAATGTAGCACAGTTGAGAGTAAGAAGAGAAGCATGAATGGACTTACTCATGTTGTCTTGGGGGACTGAAAGTTCTGCCTCATTTGCTAATTTTAAAATGGACAAAAGCAGGTTTAGCCAAGAGAGAGGATTGCCTCTGATATTGACAGTTGTCTCGTACAATCTGGTTCAGAATGACTTTTATTAGGTTTCTGAATGAGTTTTATTAGGCTAACTGTAGGGAGGAGAGAGAAATAAAAATATTTTAAAACCAACCTAAGACACTGTGTCAAGATTTTTACATGTATGCTCTATATGAAACATATTTAGTACATTTATTACTAGTACATGAGACATATTTAGTACATTTATTACTAAGTATTCATTTATACTTAGAAACTCAATGTTATGCCTACTGACATTTTGTTAAAATAACTACGGTAACAAAAATCAGCTCACACTGTAGCAAGATGATGCATTTATTCCTAGTAACTAAATATTCTGTCTAACTGACACTTCCCCAAAATGAAAACAGCTACACTGCAACAAAGCAGCTGATTACAATATTTGGATAAAGCCTGATGTCTAAAATAATACCTTAAAAATACACTTTAACTCTCAAATCACCAAAGAGTAACTGTTAACTTTCATCAAAAATTTGTTCTTAATCTATGGTTTCCCAGTCTTGACCTTGTTGATATTTGGGACCAAATAATTCTCTGTGGTGGGGCTGCCCTGTGCACTGTAGGGTGTTGAGCAGCATCCCTGGACTCCACCCACTTGATGCCAGTAACACTCCCCCTGCCTCCCAGTAGTGACAATGAAAAATGTCCCCAGACATTGCCAAATGAGCTGGGCAGGGAAGCAAAACTGCCCCGAGTTGAGAACCACTGCATTAATCCAATTACTCTTTTGTTTTAAAATGGTGTTTCTTCAAGATCCATTTTTCTGATTTGGGCAGAATATGACTGGGACAGATTCCTTCTTTTCTCATTACCCTGGATGTATTTCTTCTCTCTTGAGTCTTACCTTTCTTCCTGTATCCTTCTCTCTCCCTCCCTTCCTTTCTTCCTTCTTCCAACAAATATTTTTGTGTGTACTGCAAAGCAAAAACCATGCAATTTCTGGAGGTCTTAGCAATGCCCAAAATACTGACCAAGACCTTAAATCAAATATTCAGGAGAGAGTTCTGAAAATACTAGCATTAACAATAATCTAGTCAATTAAATCAATTAAATATTTGCTTTAGAATCTGTCCAAAGAGGGACTTTTCTTTGTCCTCCCAGACCCAGTTTCATTTTTAGTAGCATTAAGTTTGAAACACCACATCAGTTAGCCTATGAAATGCATCACCAGTATCTACCAGACACTGGCACATTCCCACTGTGTAGCTAAAGAAGGGTATTCTAAACGTTCAAATCATTCTGGACTCCAGATGTGTCTGATATGCTGTGAGAGTGGACAAAAGAAAGATCGCTCGTCATATATAACAACTAATTTAATATAACATGAGAGAGGTGTTCTTAGGCATTATACTACTTTCCTCTAGAAAGTACTAATGGGTCCATGCTGGTATTCAATTATAGTTATCTTACCTCTTTTGGGACCTTAAGGGATAATTTTCTACTCTGCAGCAGAAATGTAAATAAATAAAGATGCTTTCAAGGTGAGATTTGTACACCTTATTTGTTTTCCTTTCTGCACATACACTGCCTATCATCTTGGCTGGAAAATGACAGTCACATAGTCTATTGATCTTAGCAGCTCCATAAAAAAGGAAAATGCCTTAGGTGGAGCTGTCAGGAGCCTTGAGACTGTTATTAGGAATTTTCCTCATGATTTCCCCAAATGAGAAACATTCCTCCAAATGGAAACACAAACGGGCTCTAAAATATGGCCAGAGGGAAGTGACTGAGATCTGAAGAATGAATCGGAATTAGTAAAGATAATTGCAACGCGTGTGTGTGTAGCAGGGGAGGAGTCATGGTACAATAAAACAGATGTGAGCATTCCTGAGGTGGAGAGAAGTGGTGAACTGCTAGTATTTTGTTTTTACTGGAGTGAAGACCATAAGATGTGGCAACCAGAAACAGCCCCCAAAGATGTCCACATCCTAATCTCTAGAGCCATGGATGTTTTATGTTATAGGGCAAAGGAGAAACAAGGTTGCAGATGGAATTAGGATTGCTAATCAACTGGCCTTGAGATGGAAACATTACCCTGGTTAATCCAGGGAGCGCAAAGTAATCACAAGCATCCTTAAAAGTGGAAGATGGAAGAATAGAAGAGTCGGAGTATTGTAATGTGAGAAAAACATGGTTAGCCATGGCTGGCTTTGAAGATGGAGGAAGAGACATGAGCCAAGGAATTGGGGGTGGCGTCTAGATGCTGCAAAAGACAAGAAAACTGGTTCCTACTGTCTCCATAGAGGAACAAGGTCTTGCCAACTCCTTAATATTAGCCCAGTGAGACTTGTGTCAGATTTCTGAACTACATCACTGTAAGGTAATAAATTTGTATTGTCTTAAGACCCTAATGTGGATATTTTCTTAGAGGCAGTGGACAACATAGAAGATTTTAAACAGTTATCATGTTCACTTCTTTGTGCTGAGTATAAGTGGTAAGTCCAGAGGTGGGGAAAGCAGTAACAAAATGATTTTAGGAATCCTCAGAAATAATGATGGTGCCTGAACTTGAGGTACCTAGTGATGGGAATGAATGGGAAAACTTGAGAGATATTCATAAGGGAAGCTGACAGGAGATTGTAAAAGATTGGAGAATACTTTGACTTCCTGAGGACTTAAGATGCAGTATTTCTTCATTGTCCCCTGAGTGGAGGCTATACGTTACCTGTGAAAGAAGAAAGGTTAAATGTGGACACGTGGATGGGTTTTGAGTTGGCTTTGGTTTATCCAGGTGGTGATGGATGTCCACTGGATAGCTGCATACATGGCTCCAAGTTTTAAGAAGAAAAATTTATTAGAGACCCAGATTTGGCTGACCTTCTGCGGGGAAATGCCTGTTGAAGCCATGGGAGTGAAAGAATTTGTCCTAGGTAAATGTATACCTGA
This sequence comes from Equus caballus, assembly GCF_041296265.1. Lineage (NCBI taxonomy): Eukaryota > Metazoa > Chordata > Mammalia > Perissodactyla > Equidae > Equus > Equus caballus. Next base: position 3,097,471 of record NC_091715.1, on the reverse strand, counting down.
TACAGAAGATAAAACACTGGAAGGTTGAATCCAATATGTGCTGATGTTAAAGGAAGAGGCAGAGGAAGAAGGAGAGCATAGAGGATACGAAATGTGAAAGTATAGAGGAACGAAGAACAACAGGAGGTGAGTGATGGCTGCTAAGGCATTGCAATGATCAGAGGTGGAACATGCTGCAGAAAGCTCAAGAAATGAAATGACTGACAATTTCTCTATAGATGTTAAAACTGAGAAGTCATCAGTGACCTCCTTTAGAAGAGATTTGGTGGTGCTCTTTCAGAAGAATCAAGATGGTAGCAATGGAAATACCAATGTTTGAGGTGCAGAGCAAAAGATAATCTATATGCACCTTCCATTATCTTAGCCTTGACCCTTTGTCTGCTTACAACATCAGCAGTGAATACAGATAATTCAACTGAAAACTCTCAGAACAACTAGAAACTGTATAATTAAAGTGCTTTATTGTATGGCTAATAATCAGAACAGTGCAATATTAAAAGGCATTACTCAAAATAATGCTTATATAGGTCCCAACTATTTATGGACCATCCACAATTGGCTATAGTTCCATTTTAGAATATATGGGTATTGTGCTTAATTACTTCAATCTTCAAAAATTATGGTTATTATCAATCACAGAATGTATAGGCACTAGCTCCAAGCATATACAATACAAAATAAATAAAGCTAGATGTATTAATTAAGCAATTTTTACATAGTTCTGGTATCTAATTTTATTAGAGTAAAACCACTCAAGATTCATATACCCAGTATCTAATAATTTGATCACTGGTTCTGCTATGAACCTACTTTCCTACAAGATTACTGCATTTCCCTTTGGGGAATTTATTTTCTTTTGCTAGAAACAAAAAGCAAATAATGTATCTAATGTGTTTGTTTCTTTCTCAAGACTGTGAAGCACGTTGTCTCTTGATGTGTCTTCTCCTTTACTCTTGCTCTATGTGTGTGTGTATGTCTCTTTTTCTTTCAGTATGTAAATTATATATTTTATATATATATAGGTGTATATAATTTTATATTCTTAAAAACATTTGCTTTTAAAATTTAATTTCATTGTATTTTTATCTGTATGCCTCTGCATTAAACATTCTTGCAAGATGGCATATGTACCCCTGAAAAAGGAGCAGCACTCAAGTTTTTTAAATAGGCCACAGAAATTTACACCAAATGTGAATCCACACATCTTGTAAGAATTGTGTTCTGCAATTTAAAACAGATTCATTTTACTGTTTCCACTTTTAAAACCCAGCATGGTGGAATTCACCTAAAATAGAACTAAATTATTGATGTGCCTTTTTTTTTTGGATGCTTTTCTTAAGTGGATCAAAACAGTTCAAAAACTTCTCTGATGGCAGTTTGGCCACCAGTCTCAGATTCTTTCAGCACGGCACACACTGTAAGGCCCTGGACAAATGTAGCCTGCTCACAATAATTGACTGCCTAATGGAAAAGAATTGACCCTGCAGAGTTTCTCTTTTCTGTAAATGCATCCTTCTCTTTTCTGCCAACATATCTGTCTTTATTCACTTCCACCTAGAGTCAATAGAAGCACAGCCAGCCTGAGCAGAATATAAATTCAAACTCATTTCAGAAAGAACTCCCTGTTCATAATAGAAGCAAAATATACACCCTTTTCTTCGACTAAGACCTGGACTGAATCTGCAGAAATTATGTGGTCTTTTTGTTATACGGGAAAAGTAGAGAGAAGTCTACGATTTCACTTTTGACCTTCCACCACCGTTTGTTCATCACACAAATATTTGAAGAGTGGCCACTGTGTTCCAGCCACAGATTCAGACCAAGTTTACATGGACAGTGAGACTTCCTCCACATGCATATATTCTGATAGCTTAATTTCTGCCAACAGACAGTCCAACATGAGCAGATATGTAACATTAAAAATCACCTGGAAATGCTTCTATATGTAGAAATAAGATAAAACAATGAGTGGACCGTACTAGGTGTTAAGCAAAGGTGTTCTTGAAGAGGAGGCACTTAGGGTAGACATGGAGTGGCCCTGTCACTCCTACCATGTGGAGATGGAATACAATCCATCACTGCAAATGCCCTACAGCTAAGCAGCCTTAGTGTGGTGTGTTCCAGGAACCAAAGAGAAACCAGAGTAACTAGAACGTGCTAGGCTGCTGGAGAAAATCAAGACTTTAAGTAGGAGAGGTGGACAGGCTCATCTCATTGGGCTATGGAAACAAATATAAGGGACTGGGATTTTATATTCTATGTGGTAGAAAGCCAATGGCTAGGGTGAAGCTTTGAGGTGTAAAGGAGGTTAAGAGGAACCCCTGCCCCCAGCATACGGTTACAACTGCAAGGAACTATACCTGCACTAAAAAGGTGAACTAGACCCCCCCCCACCCCCAACAGCAACTTCCAGAAAAACAAAACAAAGGAATAGTACTTAGACATCAGATTTCTCAGCAATAGGATCAACCTAGAATTCTAAATCTGGCAAAAAATATCCTTCAAGAGCAAGGACAAAATAAAGATGCTTTAAGTCAAACAGATTGTCTTAGAATTTGTCTTCAGGATGCCAGCCAGATCTCAAAGAGGCTTTTAACGTTATTTTAATAACAGTGGCAAAATCTCAAGAGGAAGGAGCACAATCTCAGACTAAAGGTTTGAGATACAAGGAAAAATGAAGAATATTGAAAATAATAAAATATCTAGATAAATCTCAATAAATGTTGACTTTATTAAAAGAAAATAGTGTGTTATAGAAAGGAAAGTAAAATAAGATAGACCTAGCTAAATATATATGATAGGACCAACTTATAAATCTGAAAGGGAATGTCAGGATTTATTTTCTATGGCCTTTGTGATGTTCCCAGAGACTTCAATTAAAGCACGTTGACCAAAAAAAAAAAATGCTATAGGATATGTTTAATGACGTATAATATTTTAATCTTAGCTATGTCAATGATATTTTTATATTGAATCTGCTGCACCAGTCTGGAGTTGCATTTGCCTACCACTGAAATGGTCAACTAGTCAATATTTAGTGAAATTTGCTGTTTCTCTATTTTTTCTCATATTTACAAATCCAGTATATCACAACCATTCAGAAAAGCAACAGAATTGGCAAGACCTCAATTGCAGTGACTCTTGTCTAGCTGTAATAATTATTTCTAAATTTCTTCAATGAATATTAATTTGAAAATGCAGAGAAAAATATTTAACAGACATCCATAAATGTGTTACCAAGTTGCCTATATCTTTATATAAATATATAACCTAAATATTGAAAACTACAAATCAAGTGACCAACTGAATGGATTAACATAAAGCGAACACCCATATAATAAGCATCCAGGTCAATAAATAGAATGTTAACAGTACTCCAGGAATGTTTTTCACACATCTCTATCACTTCCCACTCCATTTTCCCCAAACAATTAACTCTGCCTGTTCTTAGATTTATAAGAATGGAACCATACAGTTTGCTTTGCTTTCTGTTGTTTCATTGACTCGACATTTATCAGGCTTATCCATACTGTTGTTTGTAACTATGCGGGATTTGTTTTATTGCTATATAATATTCCATTGCCTTCATATCCTACAATTTATTTATTTATTCTTTTAGTATTATCACTAGATATCTGGTTTGTTTCCAATTTGGAGCTACTACAAATAATGCTACTCAGAACTCCAATGCATGATCTTTATCCCTGGTAACTTTATATTTTTATTGCTATTTTAAATGGTAACTTTAACTTGAGTTATTTAACTGGCTGTTTCTACTCTAGAAGGAAGCTACTAATGTTTGTACACTACTGAGCATTCACACTAGTTTTAATATTTTGTAGATTGTCTTGCTTGGTGATTACCATAAGTGTATCATCTATTAATGCTTTTTTTTAAAAAAAACTTTCAGATCTTTATAATATTTTTCCCTACCACTTAGCAGGAGATATGTCCTCAATATAATATTGAGTACATGCAGGGTTATCTTTTTTCTGATTGCTTTTGATTCTTGCATGAGGTTTAGAAGTTATCTTTTATGAAGTAAAAGAAGACTCCTCATTGCCTGAGTTTGATAAAATGTCCCTCTAAACTAATCATGGAGTGGTGATCTTTGGTGGATATTAATTTTTAAAAATGGGGTAATGTTAAAGCATTTGCAAAAGTAGAAGGAATAGTATAATGAACCTGAATATACTCACCACCCATCTTCAATTATTATCAACTTAGAACCAGCCTGTTTCAACTATACTGTCACCACTCCAGATAATGTCATACATTTTAGCTAATTATTGAGAGTCATTAATGAATAGAGTTTGAGAATTAAAATGCCTTTTTGCCTGTGTTGGGCTGTTTTACCAGTTAAAGACATAGTCTATGTGATATAAAATTATTCATTTTATTCTGTTATGGTTTTCTCAAATCTCTATCTGAGATATCGTCTCATGTTTCAGTTTACTATTGACTATTTATGCTTCTTTTTTCTTCCTTGACCAACCTTGCCAATGTTTTCTCCATGATATTACCTTTTTCCATTAGCCAGTATTTTAAATTTTATTTGCTATGTTTATTTTCTCTACCATTCCATTGTAAACCACCCAATTATTTTCTTCTTTATATTTACTTCTCACTTCCTTCTTTCTACTCTCTTTGCATTTAATATGGGTTTTCTAACTTTTAATTATTTGTATCTTTTGTACATCCCCTTTAAGATTCTACTTTAGCCATGCTTCACGTGACTTACTATATGAGTCAGTCGATGTCTTTGGATTCTACATATTTTCCAATTTCCATGATATTTTTCTTTTGAACGCCTGAATTATTTAGAAGTGTCTGTTTTCTGATCCAAGTACATGACATGTTTTTCACTGATGTTTTATCAATTTCTAATTTTATTGCAGTGTTGTCAGATAACATTTTTATAATATTTTTTCATTGGTATATGTTAGGGTTTACTGGGTACTGCAAAATATTTGTAATTGTTCCTGGTATGCAATGTTCTATAAAAGTGCATCAGTACAATCATTTTAATATTCTAGTTTGTGTCTACATCTATTTTCTAGATGCTTCCCTATTGTAAAACCATTTTGGAGAAAGATTTGCCAGTTTACTTATTTCCTTTTGGCACACTGTGTGTGTGTGTGTTTGTGTGTGTGTGTGTGTGTGTGTGTGTTTGCGTGTTTGCATGTGTTTACTATTTTCTTAGATGCAAACAAGGTCAGAATTTTGGTGATGTTTTTGGCTTTTATTGAAAATTTCTAGAAATTCCCTTGCTTCCCACCTCTGCTACCCTAATAGGCCTTGCAACATACAGCTGGCGAAATGGCAACCCTCAGGCTCTGAAAGGAGATTACTGTTTCATTATTTAAAATAATAAGACTTCTCTGTCCAGAAGGCTTGCTACACAATATTATAAATAACAGAGAGTGCAATATGTCCTCTCAAAATAACTGATTCTAGCTGGATGGAGACTTATGACCTACAGTGTCCCCATACACCCTCTTGGGTAACTGAGAAGTTGACAAAGTTATCAATGTAAATAAGTTATCAACGCTTAAAGATGATGAAGTATAAGACTAGGGATTTAGGTAAATAAAAATTGTCATTGTTTCTTTCTGTATAAGAGAATTCAAACTAACACACACACACACACATTTACTCATAAATATGGTCTCAATTGTGAATACAGGCTTCATGCACCATACAATACACACACACCCATGCAAATACATTCCCAAAATTTCATATCACACAGTTATTTACAAAAACATTTGCAAATGCTGACATTTAATATCCTAAAGTGTTTCTGCTTAAGTGAACATGACTTAGACATAAATTATTACAGACACTGAGCAATGGTGAAAATCTGAGCTTCTCTGGCTTAGGAGAATCAGCTGTGTTCGAGATAAGATCCCAGTTGTGGGGAAATGATTGGAGGCCCCCATCATGATGAGCTGCTTCTCCAGGAGAGAGTCGTTTCTCCCTTCAGTATAACTGCATTCTGTCCTCTAAACCCATATTTTCATGGCTCTGAACCACTGCAGCGTGAGTTCTAGAATTACACTGCTTCTCCAATACCTATCCGAGTGGTTAATTCATAATATGTGGGATGGGTCTGTATGCATGTATATTTAATATATATGGTTTGCAGATATAAGTAAGATGAAGTGATACTGGATTAAAGTGGGCTGTATCTGATGACTGATGTCCTTAAAAGTGAAAGGAGAGGGAGATTTTGATACAGAGACACAGAGCAGAAGCCATGCAAAGACAGAAACACAGATTAGAGTGATGCGGCCACAAGCCAAGGGGTGCCTGGCATCCCCAGGAAGTGGAAGAAACAAGGAAAAATCCAGCTACCACCTTGATTTCAGATTTCTTGCCTCCAGAGCCATGAGAGAATATATGTTGTTTCAGAAATGTCTCTATGTTTAAGCCACCAAGTTTGTGGTAATTTGTTACAGCAGCCACAGGAAACTCATGTAAGATACGTGCATGGATATATACATGTATTCATATCATATATATAAGAAAATATATATGAAAAAATATATATACATATATAACAAAATATTTATTTTCCATATATATTTTATTGTGTATATTTATATATTTAAAAATTTTATTATATATAATAAATATAGTATATATTCTTTTCATTTACAGAATTATTTACTTTGTTTGCCAACACCTGTCCCAGTACATAATTCATAATATGTGTGATGGATATATGTGTGTGTATATACACAAACACACAAAGTTAAAAGGCATATTATTGAAATGGAACCTGGAAAGGTCAGGAACCAAAGCAGCGTTTCTCTGAGTTACTCTCACATTACTCAGCTTCTCTTTGTACATTAGATCCAATAGTCTTTTCTATGTATACGGTTCAGCTTGCATTGAGTGATGAACCACCCTTAGTTTAATTATTCACAGCTTAGGGTAACGTAATAAAAACCTGGCCCTTCATAAGTGGCAATCAGTTCAAGTATCACATTGTTCCAGTGGTATTCTCTGACCTTGCTGTAAAATAATGAAAATGCAACATAAATTTTTTGGAGGTAAAGCATTTCTGAATGTAATAGTTTTAAATAGTATTTATTAGTTACATGAGACTGGGCTTTGGAAGAGAAGTTTGTAGCAGAGGAAACAAAAATTGATCTGTAGTATATAGGTAGCATTCCATGGGATGAGACTGTATGAGATTGCCAAAGGAGTGATTGCCAGCAGAAGAGATAGATGTCCGAAGACTGAGACTCAGAACCTGACAATATTAAGAGGGCAGGAAAAAGAGAAGGAAATGGCAAAGGGCACTGAGAAATAGCAACTGGAATGGGAGAAAAAAGTAAAAGCATCCACAGCAGCCACCAGAGAAAAACAAAGGAGCTGTTGTCCTGAAGGACAAGTTACAAAAGAGGTGAAGTGTTTTGAGATAGAGACTGAGAATTGAAAATTGGATTCAGCTCCGGGAAGTTATTAGTGACCTTCACATAAAGAACTTCCAGAGAATAGAAGCAGCAAGACCCTGTCTGGAGTATTTTTAGGAGAGAATGGGCTCATGGAAGAATCAGAGGCATGAATAGAGCAAATTCTTTTGGAGGAATTTTGTCACATGTGGGAGCTAAAGCGATGGGCATCAACTCATTGGAGAAATGGAGTTAAAAGCATATCTTTCTGAAGATGGGAAATACAGCAAATTGTTTTGTGTGTGTATGGGAAGAATTCCATCTGATTGGGGAATGGGTCCAGTACCTATATCTTTGAGAGGGCAAGAAGGAAGGGAATCCATTGCCCAGGTGGAGGGATTGTGCTTGGAGAGAAGCAGGTATCTGACCTCCATCAGCATTAACAGAACATAAGGTAGAATATGTGGGTTCAGATGTTGGTAGCTTGGTGGATAGGCAGGTGGAAGTCCGTGGATGCTTTGGTCTCATTGCTTTCATGTTCTTTGTGAAATGGAAAGCAAAGTCATCAGCTGATTGGGGGAGCAAGTGTTGGATTCCAGGAGAAGAAACTGGAAAATATCTGTCAGAAGGAGTTGAAAGATTAATAGACAGTAGAAAGATAGTCCCACTATCCTTGGAAGCCCCACTTGGAGTTCACCATCATAAATGTAAAGTCAGAGCAGCTGGTGTAGTTATTCTTGTTCATGGAGGTGAATGGGGTTAGGTAAAGCTGTATTTAACCAGAGTTGTGCATTTTCCAAGCTAGTACAACAAAACGAGAGAGAGGCCAGGGATTCAGGAAATAAGCATCAGAGTGATTATAATGTTTTACTGTTGGATGTAAGTGGGGAAACAGGAAAAAGAAGGTAAGCTTCAGTGAAAATTTAGTGGGTTCAATGGATTAGAGATGTCAGTGAAGTGAGTGATTTTTGAAAATGCATTGGGGAACTAGCAGTGGTGAGCTGGAAGGATTAGACTTAAAGATCAGATAGAGGAAATTGTAGCATTGAGCTTGTGGAGGATTGGTGCTTATTGGAAATAACAATGTGTAGGGAATTAGGTGAGGTGGAGGAAAAAATCATTGGAAGTAAGATTTCAAAGAACCGAGGAGTAAGAGTGTTGAAAGGATCTGGTGTGTGCGTGTTAATATAAAGAATTAGCTCAGCAGTAGAATTAGAGATTAGGAAAATAAAGCAGGAGGTAGAATGTTGAGAAATGAGGACTGATTTGAGAGTCAGGAAAAGAGAGTAAAATGATGAAATGGGATTATAAAAGAATGAAAGTGATGTCATCTGATGACATGAGATTTGAAGCTGGGAGGTTGAAGAAGCCAGATGGGGGATGGCCTGAAAGTGGCCAGGGGAGCAAGGCAATCATCAAACCCAATTTCAGTCCCGAAGGTGCATATTCTTTGAGGCAATGCTTCTCCCTCTCCCTCCAAAACCAGCACTTAAAAGGCTACAGGGGATGAAATATTCTCAAGGGAGGACTGTAGAGCAAGAAGTGACAAGAAGATCCCCGGACTTGGCTGAAGAGTGGAAGAATATCAGAAGTTGAGGAGAAGGTAGAGATGGATCATGATAGCAGTCCTATAGAATATTTCAGGAACTGGAATGCAGGTGTTTGGGAGGCTTGACCTGGCGTCAGGGCTATTGTGTGGACTGGTACACAGAAGGATATGGAAGATTCAGACCACAAGTGGTAGTCAGAGTTGCGTTAGGAATGGCCTAGAAACATAATAAACCAAACTCAAACAAAAATAACCAACAGTCCCCAATTTGAATTCATTAAATTAGTGCTATAGCGTGATCTTACAGCTTTAACATTTAACAAGTCCCCTGAAGATTTCTTCAGTAACTTCTTCAGTTTTTGTTCTCAATACCTCCCCATATCCTTGATTGATTATAGATCTCTCATATTTCATTGGTATATGAGAATTGCCTAATTGTTTTTTTTTCTTGGCACTCATCAAATTTCTTCCTACATTTTTACTTTAGAATTCACAAGACTTTGATAAAAGATGTCAACATAGTTTCATTTTTATGTTTCAGAAAACATCCAATTTATTTTCAAAGATAAATAGATATACCACACAATAAAGAAAAGAAAAATATATAGGCAAAGATGCAAAGTGTATAGAGTGCCATTGAAAGTATAGCATCTCTGTTTATATACATGTTGAAGGGAAAGTTCAATCCTATCCTGCATGGAATTTGGTATTCCATAAGCTGATTTCCTGATCTTTCAACAGAACTGAATACCAAGATGGATAAAAACTCAGACACACTGGAGATGCTCTTGAGGAGAACACAGAATTAGTTCTTTGTGAGACAAAACTGGCCTGAAGAATTATCCCTCAGAAATGTTTCAAAGATGTGAATTACCACCTGCCAGCACTGGGAGCTGCTGATTTTGCTAGCAACAGCTTCCCGAAACTGCCACAGGCAGCTGCCAGTGAAAAGCAGTCTGAAACTCATCTGACTATGTCATGTTTATCAGGTTGGCCCCAACGCGTCTATACCTTCCTGCTATCCATGTGTAAATCACTTTGATGGACATTAAAAGTAGATCTCGAACTTGAGGTCAAGAGTTTATGGTGATACAAATCAGAGACAGAGAGTGTCTGATTCTATAAATAGTATGATTACCGTTTTTATTACAAATGAAGAAGGAAAATTAAGAGGATGATGTGTCATATGCCATATGCATGCATACATATATGTGTGTTTGTGTATATATGTATACACACATAGATATAATTTACAATTTACATATCTTATCATTTATATTTACATTTACAAAATTCTCCACCTCCTCAGAGAAGAAAAGATTATGTTAAAACAGGAAGAAGAAATGATGGAATAAAAGCAAATTCTCACTGAAAAACCTCACTTTTCGGATTTCCCTGACCATGCTCAGTTTTCTCATTGTCTGAGAATATTTCCATTCTAGCATCAGTATTTGCAGTGTTTAACTGTACTTCTGTGCATTAGGCATAGGGTGGAAATGTGAAAATAAAGATTGTCTGCAGACTATTTCTTTTGATTTATACAGCCTACACTTAGGTAAAGCTTTTGCATTTTGCTAAATTAGGTTTACAGTAAAATCTCATACATGTGTTCTAGTTTTTGGGTTCTCTAAACATGGTTATTCCACATCTTGATTCCACTGCAAATTAAATACAGTCTCCAGATGAACTTGTACCACAGTCTGTTAAAATATTCTTTACAAGTGCTGCTGAAACATGTGGTTAAATATTGTTATTACAAACATTTAGCATAACCAAGTATTAACAATTCAGGACACATGAGAGAAGGGCTCAAGTAAAGAATATGCTAAAAGTGATGTCTTGTATGTGGTGATGCTATTAACAAAAATAGTTTTAGACAAGGACTACCCAAAGTCAAAAATAATTAATGATAATCTCACTAAAGAGATATAATAACACTGCACTGGATATATACATACAAACCGATTGAATCATGAACCTCATGCATCTCCTTTTTATATTTGCTTATGAGACAGTACATTATTAGGTTAACTTTTCCACTTTTCAAATGTATCACACAATTTTATTACTATCCTTGCTGTCATGATAAATTACCAAGTGTTATCAAGATAATGTACCAGTCTTGTCCCACAGGTCTTTCTGATATAGTTTTCTATTATGAAAATGCCTCAATTTGACAAATAAATATATGGTTGAGTTTCTAGTTAGATCAAAGCAAAAATGTAAAAGCAAATGCACAGAACTTTACACACATAAACACACATAAATACAGATATTTCTAACAATATTATATAGCCTGCTGCTTTGTTTTAATTTTGTCCAGATAATTGGTAAGTGGGTTGAAAGGTGACTCACAACTTAAGGAGCAGTCAAATAATTTTCTTATGACAAATCTAACATTTTCAAATTGGTTTGTTTCATTGTTCAGCCATCACAGCACTGAAGACTTCATTGTGTATTGGCAGCTTTGCATTATTGTATTTTCCCAGACACTGTGATGACTTTCTTGTGTGTTGGTTTTATTAAATGCTTTTATGACAGTTAATCCATAAGAAAATTTATGACTTAATATAAGAGGTATCTGTAGAATAATACTTAACTGTGATGAATGACAGGGAAATAGATATTTTGCAACATCCTCCCGAACCATGGACAGCTCCAAGCATGCTTCGTCATTGTCCACTGCTCTTGGGTTGACAATAGATATAGAAACTAATTTGCCAGTGATTCTGACCCTTGATGATGACAAAAATACTACATTCAGCCTATTCAAAGGGAGAAATAGAACATACATCTATTGAAAACCTTCACTCAGCTACAAATTATTATTAATGATAAAAAATTAAAGATGAAACCTTTTGGCTTTTTACTGAATTCTATACATTCTTATGAGCATCTTCTAAGCATCCTTGTCTATTTCTCATATTAATCCTGTGAGCTAGGTATCATTGTTGTCCCATTTCGCTTTGAGTGTTTAAAAAACAGTATTCATTGTTAAACATATAGTGATTTCCTGGGCCAGAGTGAAACTGTAGTAAAAACCGGGGTTTAAAAAAGAAAGACATGTGGCCAGACTGGTGGCGTAGTGATTAAGTTCCCATTCTCCACTTCAGTGGCCCAGGGTTCATGGGTTCCATCCTGGTTGCAGACCTACACGCCACTTGTCAAGCCATGCTGTGGTGGCATCCCACATACAAAAGAGGGGAAGATTGATACAGATGTTAGCTCAGGGACAATCTTCCTTAAGCAAAAAGAGGAAGATTGGCAACAGGTGTTAGCTCAGGGCCAATCTTCCTCACCAAAGAAAATTAAAAAAAAAAAAGACATATCGAGCTATTTTCCATTTGTAAAGAAAAAGTTCCACTCTTTTTTTAATATATCAGTTTTAGAAGGGTTATTTTGTTGATTAAACAGGGTCATAATTGTAAAGACCTTAGAAAAATTATTGATCCTTTGTAATCACCATTAATTTCAATCTTCCCTTATTAATATCAAGGTTTATCAATGGGATGAGGACTACCCTACCTAATAGAAAGTTTCTATTTCAAAATAATCCTAGGTCTACAGCCTGTGACTTTTAAAAGAGCAACAAAATAAATTTTGTTGCCCAGTGGAACAGATTACCTCTACTAGTGTGTGTAAGGAGAATGAATTAGTCAATTTAATAAATATCTAAGTGATAATATATGTTATTTCTGTCAAGGTCATGGAAGGTAATCCCATCAGAGACTTTGTTATGGCTAATTATTTTCTTTATTATATGTCTCATAAGATACAAAAAATATAGGAAGTCAATTAGCCAGATAATTGTAAAGTGACATTAATGTGAGAGACATTGAAAATTTAAAATATTCTTTAAAAAACAACAGAGAAGACATAATTGTATAACATGCTAAAAGATGACTACTACTTCTCTCCCTAACTGCCTTACCTCCTTCCATACTCAATAACAATTTATTTTCTATACTTATCTTCTATACTATTAAGTTTAAAAAACCTGAGAAAACATTTCTCCAATTAATTTCTTCTAGATTTTATCAGAAGCTTTTACAGAAGATCTTTAACTGAGAAAGAATCAGATTATTACATTGTAAAAATAAATAGATAACTTAGCTTTCATTAATATAGCAAGCATGTAGATAACTCCAGGATCATCAGAGACACAGTCAGATTTGCAACTTTTCCACTACCACTATTTGAGTGTTTTACAGCAATTTATGTGTGGAGCCATGCTCTTGAATTTCTTGCCATCACGGTTATCTGCACTGATCCTTTCCTGGTTAACACTGATCTGTTTACTATGACTGTAGTTTTGCTGATTGCAGGGTGTCATATGAATGGAATCGTACAATATATAGTCTTTTCAGATTGTCTTCTTTCACTTAGTAATATTCATTTAAGGTTCCTCCGTGTCTTTGCATGACTTGATAACTCATTCATTTTTATCACTGAACAGTATCTGATTGTCTGGGTGACCACCGTTTCTTTTGATTAGATAAATGGCTTCATGGAGTCTTCTTCTCACTTACAAAATGGTAAAACCCACTGAATTTACAAGGATGGAATGAGGACTATATTTTGCACAGTGACTCAGTTCTCAACAAGTGATGTTTCCCTGCCCCACTCAGCCCTGCCCCTAGAATCCTGCATCATGATTTCCAGTGTGGAGAAGAAACCTTACTCCGAGCATTATATTTTTCTGTGGATTCCAGGATTATAATTACATGAGGATTTCTTCATCTCTGGGCTGTTAAGAGGCTCTTGATTCTGTCATATGGAAAGGCTGTGAGTCACTTGCCTACCCAGGGGCACAGGGCTCCTCAGGCATTGCTTGATTCCACTCATTGAACACTTTTTGACAAAAGTCTGTTTGTTGGAGATGCCATGTCCTGACTGACCAGTTGACATGGGATATGAATCTCTTCATCCAGTCTTATTAGTTTCCTATGGCTGCTTAACAAATCACCATGAACCTAGTGTCTTAAAACAACACAAATTTATTATCTTACTCCTCTGATGGTCAGAAGTCTGACGTGGGTCTCGCTGGACTCAATGCAAGGTTTCCTTGGCTCATGATCCCCTTCAGTCTTTAAAGCCAGCCGTGGCTGGTCAAGTGTTTCCCAAAAATCCATGTCTCTGGTTCTAACTCATCTGCCTCCCTCTTCTACAATACAGGACCCTTGTGATTACACTGGATCTGCCTGGATAATCCAAGATAATTTCTCCATCTCAGCATCCTTGAATTAATCACATCTGCCAAATCCATTTTGTAATTTAAAGTAACATATTCATAGATTTCAGGGATTAGGATGTGGACATCTTTGGGAGGTAGAGGGGGGTGGGAATCATTCTGCCTGCCACACAGGTTCAGTCCTCAATTTATAAGACCTAAGCAAGTTGGTGTAAGATTTTCAAGTCTTCATGTTCTTACGTGAAAAAGGAAATAATAAAATAGGTTCTTGTCTGTGGTTGTCAGGATTAAATTTGTTCATGTGCATGAAGTCCTGTGGTCTGGTGTACACAGTCTACAGAGGATGCTCCCCCTCCTTAGGCTGTCCCAGTAGTCTATTTGCCAAGTCTCTAAAAGCCACCCTTGATGAGTAGCCAAAGTAATCTTCCTTTATTATTTTTTGACGTATAATTGACATATTGGTTTCAAGTGTACAGCATAATGATTTGATATTTGTGTATATTGCAAAATGATCACCACAATAAGTCTAGTTAACATCTGTTGTCATATATATAGTTACAAAATTTTTTTTCTTGTGATGGGAACGTTTAAGAACGACTCTCTTAGTAACTTTCAAATATGCAATACAGTATTATTAACTATAGTTGCCATGCTGTACATTACATGCCCATGACTTATTTATTTCCAAAGCCATTGTTTTAATCAGTGTTTCTGTCACAGACCACAGATGCCATGATGACATGTAATAAAAATGTAGAGTTTGTGACCTCTCGGGGAGTTCACTCTGAAGAATATAGAGAATTTAGCCTTTGCATCTTAGTGGGGGCCAGCACCTCATTAACTGCTTTCTCGTCTTTAGATCTGTTCACATCCTTGGTCTCTCTTGAATAGCAACATTTATCATGTTCAGAAGGCACTACTTCAAGGATTGTTGCTTTGGTTTAAAAAAAAAAAGCCTACTTCTGAGAGAGAGTTATGAGTGACTAATTCTCTAAAGGCTTCACAAAGTAAATTATATTTCCAACAATTTTATTGTGGGCTCTGTACAAATCATAGACTGATATGTTCACAGTGGCACAGAATATGCACTTACTTAAAGCCTTATTATTATTATTTTTACTTTTTATTGTAGTGGTGGCATCCACTCATCTTAATTTTGAAAAGGTACACTCAGGTAATCAGTGAAGAAAAACGCCTTCTTCCTGACCTCCCAGCCTGCTTTCCAAAATAAACCACTTGAAGCAACCATTATTGTATGTTGTATACTTCTGGGTGTTTTTCAGGATGGTGGCACTATGCCACCATTGCCACTGCTAGACTCTTGCTTATCCAGGTACCCCCGATTGCTCCTAATCCTTCATTTCTGTATCAGGCATAGAGAAGAGGAATCTTTGTTAAATCATGGCATATCTAGGCCAAGGTTGTAATCTCCTTCTGTTTACTCCAGATCTCATCCTTGAAGGTCGTGGCTAGGAAACCACTCTCTGGAGTTGGCTACCATCTCTTACAACCAGACCTCCAAAGTCTTTTTAATCCCATTTGCTTGTAAAGGAAGTTGCTTATCTCCATGTGCCATCCACTAGGCATAATTTTGCAAATGAGTTCAGCCTTTGGGACTGCAAAGGCCTGACAGGAAGTGTCTTTTCAGGGCAGTGTACAGATGCTAGAAATGTCTGAGAACGAGCCAGGAAACCTATTGGTGAAACATACTAACAGAAATAAATTGCTTAGCAAATTATTCTGCCACAAGCAGAGACTGACTTTGTGTTCTAAGAGACAGGGACCTATTATCACATTAATGAGATGAGTGAACCATAGTGGATTTTCTTGGAAGGTTGGCTTTATGTACTTTGGTGTTTAGTTATTTAATACAAACAGGCGCATGTTGCACTGATGGTTTTGCACCTTACAATATTCTTTTAGTGATGTTTGTCTAGATCCAAATTTGCCTGCTATTAGGGTTGCCAGGCTTGTTCTAATTTTGTTTACACATATTTTCATAAAGGCTTTGCCCTTTCCTTGATTACTAGCTCTTCTGATTGGATTTACTTGTATCTATTGAGTCTATAAGAGTTTGAATTTGATTTATTGATGCAGTATAACATTTTAATACCACCTTAGGTGGCGTTAAATCTTATGATCTTGTCATCATGTGTGTCTTTCCATGGGCAGTACCTACTTTATTTCATTATTTTATTTGCCAGCTTTATTTGATGCCCTCTTTTGGTATGTGAGTGGTTGTGGGGGCACATGCAAATATTTCTCTTTTTGTAAGTGAAGTACTGACAGTAACATTTGGTTCGTCTGGTGCAGTATTTTTCAAAATGAGGCAAAGGACCACTTCCGTTAAAACCACATCAGGTGATTGAAAAACACCATTTTCATTTCAGGAGCATTATTCAGACATTCTCAGAGGGCAGGGCTTCGGAATCTGTATTTCATAAACACCTCACGTGATTTTAATACATGATAATGCCTAAATAGCACCTTTCTAGGGATTAATTTATACTTAAATCCTATTGGTCATTTTTTTTCACCATTAGATAGAATCTATTGTACACTAGTTAAAAAAAAAATACAAATTTACAACTTTAAAACCCCTCCCCCTTTCTCTAGCCACACCCTCAAATTATGCAAAGATGTGTTATATGTCCCCTCATTTTTGAAACTGAAGTTTAAAAATTGTTTAAATTTAGTAATTTGTTTCAATGAATTCCAAGTTCATTGAAAATCATTTATGGATATATCTTCATCAATTGTAAGGGATTTATTTTGCTTTTCTTCTTGGCTGGCTAGAGTAGTTTTCACAAATTTTCCTTATTTACTTCTCTGTGTTTTGATTAGATAATTTATAAAGGGATGGTGACCACTGTACTCCATGAGTTCCCACTTTTACATATGTGCATAATTTCTACACAATACATTTATATATATGTATTTATATAACAAGTATCTACGTATATATCACTAAGATGTGTTTAGTGTTTCATGTTGATTGACATTGAGCTTTTTTCATGATAGCTTTGAATGTTATTGTCTCATTTTCCATATTAGTTTTGTCACAGAAGCTAATCCTGTACTCATAATCTCCTTTGGCTTCTCTCCCATCTCCATATTCTTTTTCTAAATATCTTTTAAAAATTCTCTCTTTACTTTTTATCTTAAAAAGCCTGATATTTTAATCTTTTCTGGCGATGATGTGTTTTTCTCTCTACAGTAACTTTATCTTCTTAAATATTATACTCAATACAGAGAGATTGTCTCTCATTGAATTCTTTAGTTATCACTTTTAATTCATTGTGTGGAAGTTCTCTCAAGGAAGAACCTGTTTGTTTCCCTTCTTTCACGCGGTTTCTTGCCAAATGGTCTAATGTCTTGAAATCCAGGGTTTCATATATTTTGTCTGTTGTTGTTAGTTTAGTTGTTCTTGTAACTCTATCTTAAGCCAAAGGACAAATGGGTTGATTATCAGAGGAAAGTGATAAAGCAGCTGAAATATTAGTGCCGAGCTTTGGTATGTTAGGGTGCTACTGGACATTTTATAAATCCTTCGCCCCACATGGTGTGTGAACATAAGGGATAGGCAGAGTTGACATGGAGAAAACTCTTTTTTTTTTTTTTTAAAGATTTTATTTATTTATTTTTCCTTTTTCTCCCCAAAGCCCCCTGGTACATAGTTGTGTATTCTTCGTTGTGGGTCCTTCTAGCTGTGGCATGTGGGACGCTGCCTCAGCGTGGTTTGATGAGCAGTGCCATGTCCATGCCCAGGATTCAAACCAACGACACACTGGGCCGCCTGCAGCGGAGCGCGCGAACTTAACCACTCGGCCGCGGGGCCAGCCCCGAGAAAACTCTTTTAAGCAGCTCAATGAGTCATGTTGGAGAAGGAGATGGGCTATTTCATAGGGGATTATTGAAAGGAGCACGATACTGTTGATACAGGAGGGGATAGATTGTTGCAATAGGTAGAACATTCTAACCATGAGATCTGCATGCATCCCAAAGGTTAAGCAGAAGGAAACTTTTCTTTTATAGGGAGGAGTAAAACAGGTATGATGAAAGGGTGGCTGATCCATCAAGCAGATCAGAGAGTGTTTTATACTGGAGTGAACCTATTATAGAGGGTACAGTTAAGAGTGGCCATATGCTGGCCCAAACTGATGGTGGGCCAAAGTTCACAGCTGCTGGGAGGAGAGACTTAACCAGTTTGTTTAATAAGCATTTGGTTTCGATGGATGAATGGGGAGAAAAAGCAGTTCAGTTAATCACTTATGAGAATGAATGGGAATTTGGAGTGTCTGTATCTGGCCTTGTCATAGGTAGAAAAGGGAGCATCTGTGAATTTTACCTAAATCATATGAAGAAGGATGTTTCTCTGTGATAACCCTTTCCCCAGAACACGAAAGGGTGGGGGATTTCTTAATCACTACTGTTTTCCAGGATAACAGGACTCTGGTGTAATTCAACATTGTCCAATTCTAGATGGAAATTTGTCTATATTTTTGTCTATATTTTATGTATATAATTGACTATAAATTTTAAAGTATCTTTTTTTTTGAGAAAGATTAGCCCTGAGCTAACATCTGCCACCAATCCTCCTCTTTTTGCTGAGGAAGACTGACCCTGAGCTAACATCTGTGCCCATCTTCCTCTACTTTATATGTGGGACACCTGCCACAGCATGGCTTGCCAAGCAATGCATACATAGGTCCACACCCGGCATCTGAACCCGCGAACTCTGGGTTGCTGAAGCAGAACGTGTGAACTTAACCGCTGCACCATTGGGCCAGCCCCATACATTTTAAAGTTGTATTTTTTTTTTTTAAACATTGGCACCTGGGCTAACAACTGTTGCCAATCTTCCTCCTTTTTTTTTTTTTTTAAGGATTGGCACCTGGGCTAACAACTGTTGCCAATCTTTTTTTTTTTTTTTCTGCTTTTTCTCCCCAAACCCCACCTGTACACAGTTGTATATCTTAGTTGCCGGTCCTTCTAGTTGTGGGATGTGGGACGCTGCCTCAAGGTGGCCTGACGAGCGGTGCCATGTCGGCGCCCAGGATCCAAACCCTGGGCCGCCGCAGCGGAGCGCGCGAACTTAACCACTTGGCCACGGAGCCGGCCCCTTAAAGTATTTTGATGTAGCATTTACATATGTAGGCATCCAGGGATGATGATTTTAAAATTTTGTCCGATGGGGTAAACCTATATAGTACTGTAACTTTTTTATTTTACCCCATTAAATGAACATCAACAGAACAAAAACAAAGACTTTATTGAAGGCCACTTTTCTACCCTCATTCCCCTTCTCTACCAGCACTTTGTTGGGGTCCTAAGTATTGAGTAATCTTTAATGTCAAGACCCTAGTTGTCCAAGGCTTGTCTGCTACTGCTTAAATATAAGCCTATTTACAATTCAAAGCTTTCCATGTTTAAGTCACTAAACCGTAGACATTTGGGATACCAGGACAAACATTTGAAATGCCAAATAATTGTAGTCACCTATTTCTGGCAACCTCTTTTCAAAACAAGATGTGAAAATTAAGAGTGATTGATATTCCCCATAGATTCAAGTTTACCAGAACCATCACCAAAGATAAGTTAATCAGTGATTGCCTAATTTAATGTTCCCTTGAAACTATTTATTTTTGTCTTTTAGGATATTTACCTACATAATTCTATTGTGCAAATAATTCTCCAAAAATAAAATAGGAGTGGGAGAAAGCTCATTAGAATAGAGAGAAGTAGTTGTTTCTGTGATTCTCAATGCGGTTAAAATAAAACAAATCTTAGCAGTTGAGTTTTGAAGAAGATAGTTATTGAAAACATACAAGTCTATTAAGCCAGAGATAAATTAATTCTTACAAAGGCAGTCATTGAAGTGGCTGGGATGTACATGAAAAAAAATTGTTTAGTATTAAAAAAACAAAATAGAAAAGAAATATGTCTGAGGCACAATTCTTTAAGTATGGGGTATTTTAAACAATGCATTATGAAATTCACAGTGTATTTTCAGCTTTCATCAATTCATCAATCAAGATGCCAGCATAATTTTATTGATCTAAAATATCAAACTACTTTAGAAAAATGAATTATTTAGGCTATGTGTTTTGATTTTTTATGCTCATGAAAATAGATTTTGTCTGGGTTTTTCTGTTATGTCTCAGAATTTCAATAATTTTATCTTTAAAGAAAACAATCTTTATATCCTGAAATAATGTATGGATAACCAAGGCATATGGTAGTTTGCCTCATGCTTCTTTCAGAAAACGAGTAAAATGACTGAAAATTGTCCTGTAATATATAGCCTATACCTAGGCTGAAAAAGGCAACACTCTTTCCTTTATAAATTCAGTAGAGGAGGGATATTACAGAACTATCAATAAAGTTGAAGGGCTGCGCTTCTATATGCACCATCACCATTTGAAATTGGAACAGTAAAAAAAACCCATTGGATGCCACTGTACAAACAAAATTATATAAGCTAAATTAGTATGTTTGGCAGGCACTGTGGAATGGCTGTCCAAGATATACTCCCCACCCAGTTTCCCTTTCTTTACAAAAGAAACTACAGCAAGCACTCAGTCTTTCCAGACTCATACAGCCATGTCACCCAGTTACATTTAAATAGGTGTAGTTGGAATTACTGGGGAGGGTGCTTCTAGGAAAAAGACCTTGAACTTTCACTCTTTCTCCTTCCCTTTCACCTGGAAATCCCCCATCTCTAGAGATTCAGTACTACTCAGATGTCTGTGAGACTGAGTGTGTGTATGTGTAGACAGATGATAGATACCCATATAGATAGATAAGATAGATAGATGGATAGGCATAGGTACAGATAAATGATGAATGGAGGGATGGCTAGATGGATAGCAGGAAGGATAGATAGAAAAGATATGTAAATGATATATATATATAAAAGATAGATGATGGATGGATACATAGATCATAGAAAAGATATAAATTATAAATGTATATAGAAAAGATATATGATAGATGATGGATGGATTGATGGATGGAAGGATATGTGATAGAAGAGATATATAAATGATACATATATAAAAGATGCTAGATGATGAGTGGATGAATGGATGAATAGATGACTAGATGATGGATGGATGGATGATAGAAAAGATGTATAAATGATAGATACAATAGATGATATATAGATATTCACATAGAGATAGGATAGTTAAGGTAGATGATAGATATACACCTCTATATATACACATACATAAACATACAAGCATGCATAGATATGCACACACATATCTGTACTCTACAAACACTTTATTATTATTTTTGGTTAAATAAACTTGAGTCACAGATTATAAGCGTTTCAAATATGTTTAGATTCCACTTCATTATTTGCTGTAATGTTCTTGCATTGAACCTCCACTATCAATTTAAAGATTTCTGTTCTTGCATCATTCCTATCTTCAAACCTTTTGAGCCTGGCAACACTCAGAAAGTCTATGAGCAAAGTGGCCTCCTGCTAGTGCTTCAGCAGGTGATTCTGCAGGCGAATGAGCCTGCCTGCTGCCCTATGAAGATGCGTTGCACCTGACACTGTGTCCAGGAACCCAAGGATTACCACCAATGACTGTAAAAGGGAAGGGAAAATAATAGGACTATGCTGCTAGATTCTAGGGAAGCAGAATCTCTTGGATAATCTCTTAGCATATGCATTGTTTCGGGATTTCTTTCTTCAGCATATGTAATTGGAATTTACTTTTAAATCCAAAATATTTTTTTGAATCTTGTGTTTGCAAGCCTGTCCTCTCCCTCCATTCAGCAAGCTGAAGATGGAAAGCTGGCCCCACCCATGGCACAGATGGGAAGGGTGTTCCAGTATCCTGGGCTTTACACATCCATGAAGTAGAGATGCCCCCGGGATTGCTCTCATGTTCCAGCTTCTCTCCCATGATCCAAAAATGCCAGGCATTGTTCTTGAATGGGATTTTCAAGTGGGAACATCATTGTTGCCAGGTTCAGGAGGAGCTAGATTTAAATTTTAATGAAATATGGAAATGTAGGGAATAAGCAACCCTAGAATACGTATTTTTCTATTTTGTGTTCGTTGTTTATTGTGATTCGTCATTTTTTCTTGTTTGCATTTACTTCTGTCAATCTTAACTTGGAAGTTTTACTGTGTGAGCACCCCTTCTTATTAAATAGTTTATTTGTCCATTCTCTTCTTTACCTCTCCAGCCTTTTTATCAAAGTCCCATTTATTCTAGCCTCGTACATTTAGTTTGACAATTAATACTATAAGATTTTCTTCCTCACTCCTTTTGAAACACTTATATTCCCCTGCATTCCATGATTTTTAGACTAATCTTTTGTCGGTGTACATCCTTAGGAGATTTAACCAGTAGAGATGATTGAGTTGGTAGACTTTCTAAGTACTACGCTGCACTGTTTTCTTTTACCTTCAAGGAAAAATGTGAGGGTTCTTATTATAATCCTAGCCATTGAATTTCTACCATCATTTTTTTTTTAAATGAATTTGAGTCACAATCTGTCTCACCTGATTCTCAACATAACTTTAATGGTTAATCTTTTCAAGTGTTTGAGATAAGTATGCTGCCATTATGATAGTCTTTATCTTGTAATATTTTTATTTCTGTGTGAAGTTTCAAAGAATTTATGGTGTTTTGTGTGTGTGGTGTCTAGAAATTTTAACCAGATATGTCAAAGTGTAAGAATTATTTTTCCTCCTTCGTTAATTCCATTTTCATAAATGGCTCTAAGTTATTCCTTTTTATTCTGAAAACTCCTCTTGGAAAGGGCTTTGCACCCCAATTGGGCTCCGAAAAATTATAAATTCTGTGCAGGAAAAGGCAATTCACCGCCAACATTTTAATACATCAATATGAGATCTGCAAATGTGTGGCCTCTATTCTAAGTTTCCCTTTCCATCACAGCTTGTCTTCACTTACTAATTTAGAGTAGACCATACAGGCAAGGTGACTTTGAGAGAGTGGACTTAATCTCTCCTTGCACAAGAGAGCTGCCCACATTTCCATCTGCACTAAGTTCTACTATCATTATGGTGGTAACAAAGTGATTCACTTTTACACTTTCAGAAAGAGTCAAATAGATTTTCACTACTGTTGGAAATACTTATCTCAGTCTTTATTCATCATCTAATGTTCATGGTGCATAAACATTAGACTGCTTGATATATGTCCAAAGTGAAAATCATAATTCATATCAATATACAAAGACCATAGTTGATAATTTTATGTATTTAATGATTGAAGAAACTAAGACTCAATGAATTTCTTTGCTAAGTTTTAAAATCTCAAAATGACGTGCAATTAAGGACTTGAGAATGTATTCCCATTGGGCTAATTATGTCATAATGCTAATGTTTCAAGTTTTGCTTTTCTCATTCTTTTTACCATTAAAAATTGCTGGGAGATTGAAAACAATAACACATTTTAAACCATTTAAACATCTGACATAAGAAAACAAATTGTTGTTCTTATTACAAAATGAGCCAGAATCTCCAAATTATATGAGGAAAATCTATTTATGTATACATGTAAACATAAATTTAATATTTATATGTGTATATGAGGCTTCTTACATAAATGAAAACTTAATATAAAAGTTCTGACTCACTTCACCGAAAATTTAATTTCAGTATGTTACATTCATCTGTGCTTTGCCACTTTTACATGGATGATGAAGTAGGTATTGTCAGTTAATTCTGCAATTTAATGCTAGATTTTTAAGATTTTTTTTCTACATCCCAATGCCTTTCTCCTTAGTAGTATTTTTTTTCTTTAATTAAATGACATAGTTTATTTTAGATGAGCAGCGAGTCATAAGAATTAATGTCCATTGCCAGAACGTTCAGTGTGAACAAAAGGGCCATATCCTTGTGCAGGAAGGAAGTTGGAGAATGTTGGAATAGTCAAAGAATATTTTCTTGAATTTATAAATGCCCTTTTTCTCTCCATGTAAAACTGTTACAGAAAGTAATTTATTAATGTTTGTATATCTTCTAATGAAGATATAATGAAAATAAGGTTCAATATTAACTATGTGGGGCATAATTATTAACATATAGTTATGGGATCTCCTTAATTTGAGGAGACTTGAGTTCAATATCAAATCACATACAAAAATGCCCTCTTTCAATTCACTTTTAAAAATGTTATGGAGTGTATACTCTGTGCCTAAAACTGCCCTAACCTCTAAAAGGTAAACCACTTCCATCTGTCCGTCAATCCTATGTAATAATTAAAACAGCATATATTAACTCTTCAAGGAGTTATCACTGAAGTAAACGTAAAGAAAAACACCAATACATAATTGTTTTTATAGAATATCTTGTGAGTAAAGTTTAGCTGGACATTGATCAACAGCTTCCCTAGGTACTGTGTCTTTAAACAAGTAATATAAAGAGTTCTTTGATGAATGATTAAAGTGAAACAAACTGCACTGGTAAATGCTTGGCTTCAAAATAGACTATTTTACAAAATGTATACAGTAATTCAATATTGATGGAAATAATAGCCATGTATCTATTTTGATTAAAAAATATATCAAGAATCTGAGAAACCCAAGGTGGGGGAAAACCTTAGAAATGATTTATTCTGACACTGGTACTTAGAATGGTAATTACATTTAGCATCCGCTATGTGTTGTGAGATTTTGCAGTGCTGGATTGAGAGACAAGAATCTGCCAAGTTCCAGATGACTCAGAAAGAATGTGGTTGAATGGTTTATTGCAGACTTGTCTCACTCATCAGCATAAATGTAAAATTAATACAAATACATACATTAATTGCATAAAATATAATATGCATCATAATTCTGGTTCATTTAAGGAAAGCACACTATCCTCCTTAATGCTAGGATATTTTAAAATATAATTCCTCCACATTAATAGATAAATGGTCATATCAATTGATGCTTTTAAAATATGTGGGAAAAAAAGATCAATAAAATTCAACACCTGTTCATGAACAGACCTCTCAGGAAACTGGAATTCAAAGTTGCTTTCTTAACAAGACAAAGGGCACAAGGAAAATGTGCAGCAAATAATGTACATATGATATTTAGGATGGGAAAAATCCCCTGATGCCATCTAATATCACCTCTATTTTATATTGTGTGGCTGGAAAAGGAAAGAAATAATAGTTTTATGAATTCAATAGGAGGAAAATTGTCATTATATATCAATGATGTGATAATACCCAGAGAAAACCTACACGGATCCACAGATAGTTGGTCAAATCAATATGAGCATTTAACGGTGCTGTTAGATACAATATCAACTTATAAAAGCCAATTTCCTTTCCTGCCACAGTGATAATCATTTAGAAAATGTGGATAAGCATATAATTTATAGAGGCAACAGCAAAACATGATTTCCTTGGCATAATGTGTACGAGACTCAATAAATAAAAATGCCAATTCTTTCCTAATTAATCTGTTGAGTCAATGAAATTCAAATAAACATGTCAAAAGGATGTTTTGTGGAAATCGATAAGTTGATTCTAAAATTTATATAGAAAAACAACGGCCTAAGGTAAACCAACAAATCCTTTGAGGAAAAGATGAAGGTAGACGATGTGTTCTATGAGATTTCATGCCTTATTTGTAAACCTATATTTGTTAGAAGAGTATGGCATTGGCACTAAGGATAGATAAATAGTTCAATGAAAACAAAGAGTTAACTCATGTAAACATATATCGAAAAGTAATTTATGAATGAGCGGAGAAAAGTAAACTTCTAGTAAATTATGCTTGTACAAACTTATGTACAAATTATACTTGTAGACTTATGAAAAAAATGAATTAAAAATAATTACAAGTTTGATAAAAACTTAAAGCCAAATATCAAAACTCTTAAACATTTAGGAGAGAGTATTTGAAAATGTCTTCATAACACTGGATTATGAAATACATCAAAAACTAAAGCCAATAATGAAACACACAGAGATACACATACATGCTCCAATATAAAAATGGGAAAAATTATATACAAGTGGTTCAGAGATAAGTAAACATTTATATCTCATAAACATATGAAAAAATTTAAAGTTCCTTCATAAAATATAAACATAAATTTAATTAACAAGGGGACATCATTTCTTACGCATAAAGTTGGCCAAACTATTCTTAAAGAATACTGAGTGAAGTTGAGGCTGTGGATCAATATAAACTCACTCGTATCTGGTTGGATTATAAATTATCAGCATGCTTTCGGAATACAGTTTGGCATTACTACAGAAAGCATGAGAATAACTCATGAGCCAACAATTCTACTGGAATGCATATATCATAGATATCTCAACATATTTAGATCATGAGCACCTGTAGGGATATTTATAGCAGCTTCTTTTGTAGGAGCAAAATCCCAGAACACACATACGCTTATCAAAAGTAGAATGGAAAAGCAATCTGTGTTCTAGTAATACAAAGAAATGCTATACAGCAATGAAGAATAATAATTATATAAACCAACCTAGGTGAATCTGTGAAAACATAATGTTCAAGGCAAGAACCCAAAGAACATATACAATATGGTTCTCTTATACAATGTTGAAAATCAGTCAAAACTTAAGAATATATTCCCTAACAATAGATTTCTAGAAAATTTAGCTCTAAATTCAGGATAGTGGTCTCTTCTGATTATTTTTCTTCCTACGTTGGTTGAAAAGAGGAATTAAGTGGCATTAATTAACTGATAGCATTTCCTAGGTTAGTGCCCCGATCATGGGTGTATGGCATGGGGAATTGCACAGGGTCCTGTTGTCAGAAGGGCCACAAGCTTGGTTTAATATTGTGCTGCCTTTGTCTTGAAATTCTGAAAAATTTAAACTCTGAACTTGTGTTTTGTAAGCGGTGTCCAACGGGCAAAAAACATGCGCATGATCAGAGGAGCTATGTGCCATATGCATTTCTGCCAAATTCCTTGCTAGCTCACTAGAATATAAGGCCCATGGGGCCCTCTGAGTACAGAATTTGGCTAGACCCATAACATGTAGGATTTCGGCAAGGTTCAAAGTGAGCACAAGGTAAGCGTGTTACATTGGTGACTAAGTGGATTCTCTAGCAGCCCAGAGAGGCCTTGCTTTCTGTTTGCAAACAGAATTTCCTTCTAAGAAACATGAACAACCAAAGAACCCTATCAAATCTTATATCCTTCTTAAGATATAAGAAGGATAGCAAGAAGATGTAAGGTTAGTAACAAGATATGAGATAGTAGGGTAGAAGGACAGTAACAAGATATAAGAAGAATAATTCCCTCTTGTTACTTCCTTGTGCCAGGCAACCGCTTAAGCTATAAAAAGATGACATAGAAGGAAAGGCAAAGATCAGGTAACCCACAAGTCCTTTGCCTTTAATCCATCCTTACTCATCAGTAAGTTGAAGATAGGGTGTTGGTAGAACATGTACACATCAGGAAGGGAGATAGAATCAGTTGAGTTAGTCATGTGCAGTTTTTCCACTGTTGTCGTAAGAATTAAATGTTTGCTTAGGCATGTGCTATAAAATCCAGATTGTGTAATGCCAGGGATTCTCAATATAATTTAAATCATCTGTTATTGGAATTTAAAACTAGCATTGGGCAGTATAAAATGTAAAAATCATGCCAACAACTAAAAATTTAAATTTTCTTTAATTAGAACATTAAATATCAAATTAAAAAAACATGGCAAGTTGAGAGAGAGACAATAGAAGAATGGAAAATCTTTCTATTTTAGTACTAACAGTAGTAAAAGGATTGGCAAACTTTTCCTGGAAGGTGTCAAATGGTAAATATTTTCAGCTTTGTGAGTAATATAGACTCTGTTGTGTTAACTCAACCCTCATTGTAGCACAAAAGGCAGCCACAGACAATAAGAGAACAGGTATGGCTATGTTTCAATAAAACTTTATTTGCAAAACGTTCTTATTTACAAAAAGAAGTGGTAGACGGGATTGGACCCATGGACCGTAGCTGTCCCATAGATATGCTAAGGGAAAGACTCCACTATCAGGAGTCCTTATCAATTTAAAGGACACAAAAAGAACCTCTCCTAAAACCTTAGCGTGGGTTTTAAATATTTCTCAAAGCTTCATGGTAGCGTTTGCATGATGTTTGATAATAATAGATATCACACATATGTCGCTATTTTAGTATTTTGGAGTTATAGATGAAGAGATTGACTCACGTAGCTCCAATATGGATCATTCGGTCTGCCTTCACACTGCTCATTGGGCAGGCAGGAAAAACACTAACACTTTAGTGATGTAGCGCATCTATTTCTAATAGCTGTGGCGTATACTTTCCAAGAAGTTTTATCCTTAAAATAGACCCGAGAAAGCCACTCATAGTTATTGCCAGTGGCATGAATGTTTCATGCCCTCCAACTGCAGAATCTGGTCATTTTCTACTTTTGTCACTTTGATTCAATAGAAATATTGCAGTGCTGTATGAATACTTGATACGGAGACTAGGATTCAGGGTGACAAATCTCTACGCCCAGTGCAGCATTTCCCCCTTGCTACAGGCAAGAGTAAAACATACGGATGTGTAAAACTCCATTCATGTGGGGCATCAACTCTTTTTTCCATTAGGAGTTCAGACCTGATGAAAGTGTCAGTTCAGGAATTATGTTCTGACTTCCCACAGGATTACAGAACATTTCTTCTGACAGTACCTGCCAATTATTTTTTTCCTAAAGATTTTTTGGTTCTCAAAGGAAGTTTCTAGTGTAACCAAAAATTTCTCTGCAGTCTCTTTAGTTTTACAGTGTGCATTTTTTCTAAGCAGTATAGGTATCTTCCAAGAGATGCTTGTTGGGGCAACTTACTGAGAAATAAGCTGAGATGATAGTGTGGATGGGGGTTTATTAGACGACCATTCCAGAAATTGGAGAACCTGTGACAGAGCAAAAACTTCAACTCTTGCTAGAATGTTAAAAAAAGACACTGAAATTGCCGAAGTGCCCATAAATCAACTTTTGATATACAGTGTGATGGGTAGATGAGGCTGACTATGACACCACTTTTTGCTTTTAATTCTTAGGCATGATTTTTTTTCAGTGCAAAGACCCTGTAACATTAATAAGCTCAATAAAATAGAAATATATATGAAGATAAGTTCTGCTAATATCCTACAATTTTAAGATGTAAACTCAAAATGTAAAAAACACATACGTATGTGTGTTAAGTATATATATGCATGCAGACATATGTAAATTCTATCTTGTATATATACATAATTGTGTGTAGTAAAATTAGTCATGATACAACTTTAATTCTCTTTTCATGTTTCCATTTCATCTCTATATTTCAACATTTGAAGCCACAAAACCTTGTTTAGATTTTACAGTTTCAGAAAATGGGCGCAGTGTTCTGACTGCATCTAGGCAGTCCTGTTTTGGTAGTTTGTAAAACCACCAGCTACTGAGACATACAATATAAATCTGAGATCTATAAAAGGAGATATACTAGATTTTCAAATTACTAATTGATATAATATGCAAATTATGCATTTGTCCCCAAAGACACCTTCTTCCTTAATGGTGTTTACTGAACTTATGTGAAAATATTTCATTTTGCAATTTAATGTTTTGTAAGTCAAAGAAGATAGAATGAAGTTTAAATATAGTGCATTTGATGTTTTTAATCTGGAAAATGTTTAAAAGATGGGCACTGTTATAGTAATTAGTATTTTAAAGAATCCATATATTCACCATTCAGAACTTTTAAGAGATCAAATCTGCTTATGTGCTTTTCATTAAGTCAAGTTATTACTGATAAAGTTGAAGTTTGCTCAGTGCCATTCATGTCCTTCCATCTGCAGAGGTGGTGGTGGTGTGTTACTATGCAAAATTCTCATGGACTCTTCCAATGTACAATTTTATATTGTCACTGAAATATGTGTGTCACCAAACAATACCTAGTGAATATTCAAAAAATTTACATTGATTTAGGTTAATGTATGCATCTTTTTGCAAATTATTTTACTTTCCTTTCTGTTATGCATGATGTAGCCAGTTCCTTTAAACTGCAGTGGAGTACACCTTGTATGCAAACACTGGAATTTACTTACTCACTCCTTTTGCTGGATCTGTATCATTTCCAGTTGTTTTTATTTTACAAAATATGGCAGAGAACACGTTGTCAATGTGTTTTTGTATACATATATAAGCATTTCTTTGGGGCATTTATTTACATTTAGTGCTCTTTATATATGTTAAACTCAATTGTCCTCAGCAAAACTATAGTTTCCCAAATTTGTAAATTGGAATCTAAGGCACAGTAACTAAATGCTGAAATCACAGAGGTAGCAACTGGAAAATTTGAGATAAAACTCAAGCTGTCCAAAAAACCCAGCAATTAAACATGTCCCACTTTCTCACTGAAAGATATGAGAAGACGTTTTCCTATTTATTAGACATTACCAAATTGATTCTCAAAAATTATGTGCAAATTCTCATTTGCTACAATTTCGCAACAATGCATATAGTAGATATTTAAAATTTTGCTAAGCTAATGGCTGTGAAATTCCATTTCATTGTTTTAATTTTTCATTTTTTTCATTCCTACTCGATTGGAATCTAAATGCATATGTTTATTGATCTTTCAAATTTTCCTCATTCGAGGAAATTAGGCCTGTTTAGTTTTGTTTTGCAAGTTTGTTTGTTTTAAGACCAAGGGGCAAGTCTTTCTGTCACCTACCCTAATCTAATTTTTTTCTTTTTTAAATTAAATGGTTGAATCAAAAAGCAATTTGACAGTAAGACATATTTAGTATCATTCATGGCTTGACGGCGGGGAGACCTTCTGAGAAATGCATTGCTAGGTGATTTTGTCATTGGCCACATATCGTAGTGTGTACTTACATATACCTAGCTGATATAGCCTACTACACACCTAGGCTGCATGGTATTAATCTTATGAGAACACTGTCCTATATGTGGTCCATTGTTGACTGAAACGTTGTTATATAGTGCATGATGTACTTTTATTTTCTAATTAAATGTTGATATTCCAGTAGGCACTCAGATTGAGTCACAGAAAAAATATTAAAGGTTTGTAAAACTGTGGGAACCAGACAATGAAAAATTTCATTTTGCTTTGTTGAATGCCGACACAAGATAGATAGTACCTACTTTTAAATTTAATTAGCTTCATAGTTGTCAGTAAAAAATGTTTTTCATGCTTGAAAAGTTCCTTGCAGGAATATGTCATCTATGAAGGTACAAAACTTGTTACAAAGTAGGTTGTTCAATGTTATACTGAATATTCACAGCACAGGAGGAAAAGCTTTCAAACTGTGAGAAATGCCATTTTACTTACCAGCTATACAAGTTGAATGATATAAATTGAGACAATTTATATATATATTTTAAAATCCTCTACTATCTTTAAAGCACTAAATTTGCCCATTTTAAACAATAAACATAAATAGTATCTAGGAATGTTTATTCGCAAGTATGTATATAAAAATTTATTAAGAAGGAAGAAAGCATTTTTAGGAACATATTACTCAGTAGTTTTCCAAATGATTGCTTATATATTTGATACCTTATTTAATCTTCTTAGTTTTCATTTGAATTTGGCATTGGTCTGTGTGTGTGTGTGAGTGTGTGTGTGTGTGAGAACGTGTGTGAAGCAATGAGTACTGATTATCTTAATACAATTGTCTTTTTCATATAGGATGCTTTTGCTGAATGTAGAAAGAGCCTCAACATTTCTCAAAAAAAAAATTTACAAATCCTCTGCAGTATGGATGAATATATGTATAAGTTATATAGACTGAGAGGTCACTTATCAAAGAATATAAAATCACTGGAAAAAACAAACAGTCAACCGATATGGGCAAGAATCCCATTTGGAAACTTATTTGTGAGTTTTATAGTATTGAGAAGATGATTCTGTATATTGATAATTGTGGAACCACAGTTCTTACTATGGAAAAAGGGAGGGATAAATATATAATGATGTATTGAGGGAAGCCAAAGATAAGAAAACAGTACCTAAGGTATGGAAAATAGAATTTTTGAGGCCCATCACATGCTGATATTCTTGGAGTGATTCAATGAATGGGAAGTTGGTTGGTTGCAGGCAAAATGGTGGTGAGTTTGACCATGTTTGTTTTCTCCCTGCTTTCTCTGGCTAGCCCTATTTTTCTTTGCTAAAGCCAAACTCTGTGATGTCATTCCCTCCCTATCTTTCTACCTGGGAAAAGATACTCATAGGTTTAGTAGCCAGTTAAGAGGCAGTGTTGTGAATGGTGCAGGTAGGTACTGAAGCCTGCATACTGAGATCCAGATCCGCTGCATCCCTTGCCATTTCCTCATCTATAAATTGAGCTGAATTAAAGTTTCTCCCTGATTGAATCAGTAATCAAAAACCTCCCAATAAACAAAAGTCCTAGACCAGATGCTTTCACTGGAGAATTTGCTAAACATTCAAATAAGAATAAATATCAATTCTTCCCAAACTCTCCCAAAAATAGAAGAGGAGGGAATGCTTCCAAACTCATTTTATGAGGCCAGCATTACCCTGATACCAAAACCAGACAAGGACAAGACAGGGAAAGAAAATGACCAGCCAATATTCCTGATGTATATAGATGGAAAAATCCTCAGTAAAATATTAGCAAAGCAAATTCAACAATATATTAAAAGGATAAAACCCCATGATGAAGTGGGATTTATTCCAGTGATGCAAGGATGGTTTAACATTCACAAATCAATCAACTTGATACACCACGTTAACAAAATGAAGGATAAAAATCACATGACCATCTCAATAGATGCAGAAAAAGCATTTGAAAAAATTCAACATCGATTTATGATAAAAACTCTCAACAAAGTGGGTACAGAGGGAACTTACCTCAACATAATAAGGGCCATAAATGACAAGCCCACAGCCAACATCATACTCAATAGTGAAAAGCTGAAAGCTTTTCCCCTAAGATCAGAAACAACACAAGGATGCCCACTCTCACCACTTTAATTCAACATGGTTTTGGAAGTCCTAGCCAGAGCGGTTAGACAAGAACAAGAAGTAAGAGGCATCCAAATCATAAAGGAAGACGTAAAACTGTCACTACTTGCAGATGACATAATACTATATATAGGAAACCTAAAGGCTCCACTGAAAAACTGTTAGAACTAATTCAGTAAAGTTGAAGGATACAAAATTCAATGTACAAAAATCTGTTATTTTTGTACACTAATATTGAACTATCAGAATGAGAAATTAAGAAAATAGTTCCATTCACAATTATATCAAAAAGAATAAAATACCTAGGAATAAATTTAACCAAGGAGATGAAAACCTGTACACTGAAAATTATAAGACATTGGTGAAAGAAATTGAAGACTCAAATAAATGAGAAAATATTCCATGCTCATGATTTGGAAGAATTAATATTGTTAAAATGTTCATACTCCTCAAAGCGATCTACAAATTGAATGCAATCCCTATCAAAATTCCTGTGGCATTTTTCACAGAAATAGAGCAAACAGTCCTAAAATTGTATGGAACCACAAACGACCCTGAACAGCCAAAGAAATCTTGAGAAAGAACAAAGCTGGAAGGATGATGCTGCCTGATTTCAAACTATACCACAAAGCTATAGTAATCAAAATAGTATAGTATTGGCATTAAAACAGACACGTAGATCAATGAACCAGAATAAAAAGCCCAGAAATAAACCCACGCATATATGATCAATTAATTTACAACAAAGGGGCCAAGAATATACAAGATGGAAAGGAGAAAGGTCTTTTCGATAAATGATGTTGGGAAGACTGGACAGCCACATGCAAAAGAATGACCCTGGAATACTATCTTACATCATACACAAAAATGAACTCAAGATGGATTAAAAACTTGAATGTAAGACTTGAGACCATAAAACTCCTAGAAGAAAACATAGATTGTAAGCTCCTTGACATTAGTCTTGGCAATGGTTTTTTGGATCTGACTCCAAAAGCAAAGGCAACAAAAGCAAAAATAAGCAAGTGGGAATACGTTAAATTAAAAAGCTTCTTCACAGCAAACAAAATCATAAACAAAATGAAAAGGCAACTTACAGAAGAAAATATTTTCAAATCATATATCTGATTAGGAGTTAATATCCAAAAATAAATAAAGAATTCATGCAACTTAATAGCAAACAAAGAATTTGATTGAAAAATGGACAGAGGATCAGAATAGACCAAAGAAGATGTACAGATAACCAGCAGGTACATAAAAAGATACTCAACATCACTAATCATCAGGGAAATGCAAATCAAAACCATAATGATATACCAACTCACATCTGTTAGAATGGCTGTCATCAAAAAGACAAGAAATAACAAGTGTAGACAAGGATGTGGAGAAAAGAGAACTTTTATCTCCTGTTGGTGGGAATGTAAATTCGTGGAGCCTCTGTGGAAAACAGTATGGAGGTTCCTCAAAAAATTAAAACTATAACTACCATGTATTCCAGCAATTCCACTTCTGGGTATTTATTCAAAGAAAATGAAAATACTAACTCAAAAAGATATATACACCCCCATGTTCATTGCAACATTATTTACAATAGCCAAGGTATGAAACAACCTAAGTGTCCATCGATGGATGAAAGGATAAGGAAGATGTGATATGCACACGCACACACACACTACACACACACAATGGAATACTATTCAGCCATGAAAAGAATGAAATCTTGCCATGTGCGACAACGTGGATGGACCTTGAGGGCATTATGCTCAGTGAAATAAGTCAGAGAAAAACAAATACTTTATGGTCTCATTTATATGTGGAAATTTAAAATACAAGAAAAAAAAAAAACAGGCTTGTAGATACAGAGAACAGATTGGTGGTTGCCAGAGTTGGGGGGTTGGGGGAAAAAACGGTGAAGGGGGTCTAAAGGCACCAACTTCCAGTTATAAAATAGGTCCTGGGGGTTTGATGTACAGCATGGTGCCTGTAGTTAATAATACTGTATTACTTATTTGAGAGTTGCTAAGAAATTAAATCTTATAAGTCCTCATCATAAGAAAAAAAATTTTGTAACTAGTAAGATCACGGATGTTAAGTAGACTTATTGTGATGATCATTTCACAATATATGCAAATATCGAGTCATTATGTTGTACACCTGAAACCAATATAATGGTATGTCAATTATACCTTAATAAAAATAAATAATATGTAAATAAAGTGTAAAATTCTAAAAAAGTTTCTACCTCATGAGCTAATTGTGATGATTAATCTCCTGCATGATGCTTTAAACTGCCAGACACATAGTAAACCTTTAAGTCATGTTGCCTATTATTACTAGTTATTTCTACTATCATTTGTGTTATTCATTTACTTTTACTTTAAGTCTTGTTCTTTAATTATAAAATAAATACCATTTCATGTTAAAGAATTTTAAAGCATCAGAATTCAAAGACATGATTTGTTCAATGTAGCTATTTCAGGATTCTTGAAAATTTATCTTTTACCCAGAGGAACATTTTATAGAAGAGGTGAAATTAAGTTGGGCTCTGAATATTATTTCTATGAGGTTTTTTTTCCTTAAAGCTTCAATGGATTAATATGTAAATTCCATCTGCAATGTTTAATGTATTTGAGAGTATGCATGTAACTTTAAACTCCTGTGTTCAGATATGATATTTTCAGTGCTGATTGTGAAATATTATGATTTTATAAGTTGTTTGCATTAAAATGTTTCTTTATTAAGGTGATTTATTTATATTCCACTCATCATGCTCAGTGTTTGTAAATAATTAGCTACAAAGCAAGGTCACTAGTAAGTTTCTTTTTTTGTTTTGTTTTTCAGTGAGGAAGACTGGCACTGAGCTAACATCTGTGCCAATCTTCCTCTATTTTGTATGTGGGATGCCACCACAGCATGGCTTGATAAGTGGTTTGTGGGTCCATGCCCAGGATCTGAATCCACAAACCCTGGGCTGCTTAACTGGAGGGTGCAAACTTAACCACTATACCACTGGGCCAGCCCATCATTTTTATTTATGAAATGTATGTAAAGCAGGAGACAAGAACTCTAGCCTATGTGATGTTATTACTACAGTCCTACTGAGCTGAAACAGTTCTAGACAAAAAAACCAAACAAAAACATAATTGGCGATATTGGTAGCCTGAGCACAATTTTTCTTCTTTATAAATTATTTGTGATTCTTAATTCATCAAAAAGAATGTTATACCCCTTCTTTCAAACAATCAAAAAAGAAAAATACTACGTGCAATCTATTATTGAAAGCAAGTGAATTTTAGATACATCAGTTCTCAGTCTAATATCCTCCAAAATGTTAGTTATTTAAATAAGAGAACTCAGTGTTAGCAGAAACAATATTCTTTTACTTCTTCCACCCTTGATTCTACTGTTATTACCATGCTCTGTTCCCATACAATGAAGAAATAAACAGGAGCAACCATTATCCAGCCAACTCACAAAAAATTAGCTGGTACTTTTACCTGCCTATTCCAGGAAAATAGGATTGTCTGCTCATCCTGAGTTCTGGGGCTATTTAACATACACATGCACATAAACATCTATTTAATTGTGTGTGTGTATCAGATATATGTACACATGTACGCATTTAAACCCACTTTCTTTTCTCATGTTACAAGTACAAATTGATAATGAGAAGTTTGATGCTGTGTTTTTATGATGTGATTATCTGCTAATTCCTCGGTGTGTTTGTATGTGTCTTTGGGTATGTTTCTTGTTATTGTTCTTCTACTTTTTAAATCGCATCTGGTTCCAACACTATTCCTTTTGATATAATGAATCTCAGGTCCCTCTGACATCTGATCAGAGCCATCAGCTCCCTCAATGCAACTAAATTAGAAATAGATGTGGCTGCCCCAGGATGGGGAGACTTATTCAAGTTTGCTAAATTGCAGGGCCAAGAGAATGGTGAAAATACAGTGGCTCTTTTGCTACCTGCTAGCTTGACCTTTGGAGAATTGATGCCTGTCTGCCCAGAAGTATTTCCTTTCCTATATGAAAAAGCTCTGTGTTGCTCCTCAATTTCACGATAACTAAATAAAGCCTGTGCTTCTGCCAGTTCTGTAAGACACTTTGGACAAAAGGACCTAAGAAAAGGATCACGCAATTGCTTTCCAAATCCCCTTGTCGAGGCAGACTGAATCAGCCGTCTGTACTGAAATGACAGTAGCACAGAACCTGGGCAGAACCCAGGGTTTGTCACTGTAAATGCAAAGAGGAGCTCAGAGAATTGGCATATAAATCATACTACCTGCAAACCACAATCTGTGTCCAGGAGACCCAGAGCAGTTTGAATGAACTCCTGTACTGTGTCTGGTCTGGCAAACTTGAGTCCCTTGGCATGATCGAAAAGGTCTCCTTACCTCACTCACTTGAAGAAGAAAGTAGATAAATAAGTCATAAAAATAACAAATTACAAACCAAAAAATAATCTGGCGAGTATTCAAGTAATCATTCTAAGAATTCTTTAAGGAACTACTGGGATGTGTCAATGAAACACGTTGGAAGGAAAGTTCACTCCCCTGGTCCTAGAGTTAACAGTA
Organism: Equus caballus; assembly: GCF_041296265.1. NCBI lineage: Eukaryota > Metazoa > Chordata > Mammalia > Perissodactyla > Equidae > Equus > Equus caballus. The sequence continues at coordinate 3,059,785 of NC_091715.1, read as the reverse complement.
GAACATAGGTGGTCTGGATTTGCATTTATGATCTGTGTTCTCTTCTTCAGTGACCTTGAAAGTAATGGGCATTAATGATTCAACCTTCCTATCCTTGAAAATTTTCCCTTTGCATATTCTACTAGAAGAGATGAAGAAGACAAAGAGTCACTGAGTCATCCAATATAGCTTTATAAGGAAGTGACAGATAGAGAAGATGGTACATGTTATGGAGTTCAATGCCATCACTTTACAGGTGAAGACATTTTGGGCACTGAGAAGAGAGCTCACTGTGGGAAGCTATGGCTGATTAGAGGCACAGCTGAAAAAATACCCTCTGAGTTCCACATCCCATGCCTAGGGACCTTACTCTATTTTACCAAAAACGATCCACCATATATATAGTAAACATGGCTTACAACTACCTTCTCCTGAAATTTGATTGCTTAAGGAGAAATTTTAAAGAATTTCTTTGATAGGGAAAAGCCACTTAGGGAAAAAAATGTGTTTCAAAACTAAGCCTTTAAAAATAACTTCTTAGTTTTGGTTGCTGGCAATCAAATACTGGAATGCCATACCATACTTCATGTAAGAAAGACCATTTATATGATAAAAGAATGTCTGAAAGGACACCTTTACTTAAGAAGAACTTATGATTTAGACACGATAGGAAGTCAATTACTATGGAATTTAAATTACTTACAAATAAAAACAAAGTATTATTAAAAGAATGGACTCTGTACAACAATGCTTTGGTATTAGATAATTAACTTTCAGCAACCTTTAAATTATCCAGTTGAATCTGACTCACTGGGCAGCATTTATCAGCTGATATTTTAGTAAGGTCCGTGTGGTAGGTAGATTTGTGCCTGCCAAAGATGTCCACATCCTAACTCAAAACTCATAGGCAGAATAATGATCCCCCAAAGACATCCACATCCTAATCTCTGGAACCTGTGAATATGTTCCCTGACATGGTAAATGGAATTTGCAAATCAAATTAAGGGCATTGGGTTGGGGAGATTATCCTGGATTATCTGGATGGACTCAATGTAACCACAATGGTCCTTATAAAAAGGAGGCAGAATGGTCAGAGTGAGAAAGAGATGGGACAATGGAAACAGAGGTTGGAGCGATGTAGGATCATGAACCAATAAATGCAGGCAGTCTCTATAAGCTGTAAAAGAGAAGAAAACAGATTATCCCCTAGAGTCTTGAGAAGGAGTGTTGCCCTGCTGACCCATTTTAGAATTCTGACTTACAGAACTATAAATCTGTACAGTTTAAGCCACTGATTTTGTGCAAATTTGTTATAGCAACAATAGGAAACTAAAACAGTGGTCGAAAATACTCATTCTCCATAACAAAACTAGGTAGCTACTGAGTATATGAACATAAAGGAATAAACATAAAATTTCCTCTACAGTGTTGAATATTTTTGTATATAAGAATATGAAAGAGGGAGAGGGTGTCAAGATGGTGTGCATAGGTGGACTCTGAACTCACCTCCCCCCATGAACATGACCAAGTTACAACTATTTTTGGAACAATTACCCCTGAGAGAGAACTGAAAACTGGATAAAAAGAACCCCCCCAACAAGGGACAGTCCTGACTGAGGCAGAAGAGGTAGAAATTCCTTCTGGAGAGAAAAAGCCACCTTTGCAAGCTGTGGAGCTTCATGGCCAGCTGGCCGGGAGCAATCCTAAGGTGTATAGCCTTCCCTGGAGGAGTGTGGGACCTGAGCAGGGGCGTGTTGCTGCTATAGGTATCCTTCGGACTCAGCACAAATGAAACGAGTGTCATAATATCTGGCTTTCGTGGTTATTAACTAAAGTGTGGAATACCCCTAGAAAAGCTATCAGACATAACCAGAGAAAAGCCACTTCTTAAAGGGCCCATGCACAAATTCACCCATTTTGGAAACCCTAAAATCACCAGAAAGAAAGGTACACAGTCCTTTGGTGAAAAGAGATTCACCTGATAGGTTCTAGGTGCATCTTAGTGAAAGGTGTGACCTCTCCAGGGACAGAGATATTGGCAGTAGCCATTATTGTGATCTAGTATAGGCGTGCTGACACAGATGCTGCCATACGACCATTGGAGTTCTTCCCCTGGCCTGTTAGCCCAGGGTCTGCCCTGCCCACTAGAACACTGATTTAATCCAGCTCAGCCAGGGCAGGCAGCCTGCCCCAGGGACTGGCCCCACCCAACAGCAAGCCCTTGGGCAACTTTTTGGCCTACATTGACTGGGCAACTGGGTCTTCTGCAGGCAGGCAAGTGGGTCCATTCCATCGGGTGAGGCATGCCTGAGGAATGAGTGGAGAGTGTGGGGCATTGGTAGAGTGTGGGGGGCCTCTGAAGTGGCATGAATGGGTCCATTCCAGGGGGTTGGGAAGTGTGCATGGGCAAGGTCTGTGTTGACAGTGGGTGTGGACCTGTGGGCCATGGGGCTTATGAGTGGCAGAAGATCAATTCTTCTCAAAAAGCCACATAGGGGATTGGTCCCACCTTCCAAAGGCTGAAACAATTGGGTGTTCTCATGCCTGGGACCAGCCCCACTCAGCTGCAATCCTGAGGGAGCTGACAACAAGCTTGCAGGCCCAAGGCCTACAACAATTGTAAGCCCCTGAGCCTTGCAACCAGCCATGCTGGGGGCCTACTCACTTAACAGAAAAACTGCTACAGGAATGTGCTGTTAGAACTTGCATCCAACTGTGCTGGGGCTCCGCAAACCTGATAAACTGGCTGAAGAGTCCATAGCAGCCACATGCAACTGAGCACTACAACCAGCCAGTCAGGGGGACAGCCTAGACTCCCTTGTCTCCTGGAGCAGGAGCAACCTACCATAACAGAAGTACATATGTAGCACACAGAGGGGTCACTCCTGGAACATTTGGAATTAGTGACAAGAGGGAAGCACACTGCTGGGCCTCAAAAACTGTCTCCTACATTAGGCCACTTCTCCAAGATCACAAGACATAGCTGACCCACCTAATACATAGATGTAAGCAGAGAGAAAGAGGCAGAATAAAGAAGCAAAGGAATACATTCCAAATAAAGGAATAGGACAAAACCCCAGAAAAAGAACTAAATGAAACAGAAATACACAATCTACCTGACAAAAAGAGTTCAAGCAAAAAGTCATATGGAAGTTGACTGATCTTGGGAGAAGAATGGATGAACACAGAACATCAACAAAGAATTGGAATATATAAAAGAAAAAACAATCGGAAATGAAGAATACAATACTGGAAATGAAAAATGCACTAGAGGGTCTCAATAGCAGAGTAGATGATACGGAAGAACAGATCAATGAGCTGGGTGAAAGACTAGAGGAAAACACCCAAGCTGAACAGATAAAAGAAAAGAGAAAAAGAATGAGAACACTCTAAGGAAACTCTGGGACAACATCAAGTGCACTAACATTTGTATTATAGGTGTCCAAGAAGAAGAGAGAGACAAAGGGGCAGAGAATCTATTTGAAGAAATAATAGCCGAAAACTTTGCTAACGACACGAAGGAAACGGACCTCCAAGTACAGGAAGCGTGGAGAACACCAAGCAAGATAAACCCAAAGAGGCCCACACCAAGTCACATTATAATTAAAATGTCCAAAATTAAAGATAGAGAATCCCAAAAGCTGCAAGAGAAAGGCAATAAGTGACATACAAAGGAAATGCCATAAGGCTATCAGCTGACTTCTCAGCAGAAACCTTACAGGATAGAAGGGAATAGCATGATATATTTAAAGTGCTGAAAGGACACAACCTATAGGCAAGGATACTCCGCCCAGCAAGGTTATCATTCAGAATGGAAGGAAAGATAGAGATTTTCCCAGACAAGCAAAAATTAAAGGAGTTTATAAACAAGAAAACAGTTATACAAGAAATACTAAAGAGACTTAAGTTGGAAAGAGAAGACCACAAATAGGAATAAGAAAATTATCCAAAAAAAAAAGACAATAAAATTACTGGTAAAGGCAAAAATACAGTAAACGGCAGCATGTCAGCTACCTATAAAGATAATATGGAGGTCAAAAGATGTAAGTACTAAAAGTACTTACCATTTCAGTGATAAGAGGGTAATGGATACACACAAAATAAGAGGTTAGATATCATCTCAAAAGCATAAAATGTGGGCGGAGAGGAGTAAAAGAATAGAACTTTTAGAAAGAGGTCAAACTAAAGAGACCATCAACTCAATATAGATTGCTATATACATAGATTTTTAAATACAAACATCATGGTAATCACAAACGACAAACCTATAAAAATTACACAAATATTTAAGAGAAAGGAACCTAAACATAATACTAAAGAAAGACCTCAGACCACAAGGGAAGAGAACAAGAGAAGAAAGGAACAGGAAAGAACTAGTAAAGCACCCAGAAAAAAAGTAACAAAATGACAATAAGTACATATTTATCAATAGCTACTTTAAATGTCAGTGGACTAAATGTCCCAATCAAAAGGCATAGGGTGACAGATTGGATAAAAAAGCAATACCCACATATATGCTGCATACAGGAGACACAATTCAGAACTAAATACACACACAAACTGAAATTGAAGGGATAGAAAAAGATACTCCATGCAAATGGCAAAGAAAATAAAGCTGGGGTAGCAATACTTATATCAGACAAAACAGACTTTAAAACAAAATCTGTAATAAGGGACAAAGACGGGCACTACATAATGACAAAGGGAACAATCAAACTAGAGGATATGACACTTCTAAATATCTGTGCACCCGACATAGGTGCACCTAAATATATGAAGCAATTATTAACAGACGTAAAAGGAGAAGTAGACAGTAACACAATAATAGTAGGGGGCTTTAGCTCTCCACTTACACCAGTGGAGAGATCCTCCAAACAGAAGATAGATAAGGAATTGTTGGCCTTAAATGACGTATTAGACCAGATGGACTTAGTAGATATATAGAGAACGTTCCATGCAAAAACCACAGAATACACATTCTTTTCAAATGGACATGGAACATTCTCCAGGATTGATCATACATTAGGCCACAAAACAAATCTCAATAAATTTAAGAAGATCAAAATAATACCAAGTGTCTTTCCTGACCACAAAGGTATGAAACTAGAAATCAACTACAGGAAGAAAATCGGAAAAGCCACAAATATGTGGAGATTAAACAAAATGCTACTGAACAATGATTCGGTCAATGAAGAAATCAAAAGAGAAATCAAAGTTACCTGGAGACGAATAAGAATGAAAATACAACATGCCAAAATCTATGGGATACAGAAAAATCTGTTCTCAGAGGGAAGTTTGTAGCAATACAGGCCTACCTCAACAGACAAGAAAAATCTGAAATAAAAACTCTAATGGTGCACCTAAAGGAAATATGAAAAAGAACAAATCCCAAATTAGTAGAAGAAAGGAAATAATAAAAATCACAGCAAAAATAAATGAAATAGAGACTGAAAAAACAGTAGAAAAATCAATGAAACCAAGAGCTGGTTCTTTGAAAAGATAAACAAAATTGACATACTTTTAGCTAGACTGACCAAGAAAAAAGAGAGAAGGTTCAAATAAATAAAATCAGAAATGAAAGCAGACGAATTCCAACAGACACTCAAAAATACAAAAGATTGTAAGATAATATTATGAAAAGCTATTACAGTAACAAAATGGATAATATAGAAGAAATGGGTAAATTCTTAGAATCATACAACCTTCCAAAACTGAATCAAGAAGAATTAGAGAATTTGAACAGACCGATCACCAGTAAGGAGATTGAAACAGTAAGCAAAAACCTCCCAAAAAATAAAAGTCCAGGACCACATGGCTTCCCCGGTGAATTCTACCAAACATTCAAAGAAGACTTAATACCTATGCTTCTCTAACTCTTCCAAAAAGTTGAAGAGGACAGGAAGCTTCCCCACTCATTCTACGAAGCCAACATTACCCTGATACCAAAACCAGGCAAAGAAAACACAAAAAAAGAAAATTAAAGGCCAATATCACTGATGAACATTGATGCAAAAATCCTCAACAAAATACCAGCAAATTGAATACAACAATACATTAAAAAGATCGTACACCATGATCATTCCAGGGATGCAGGGATGGTTCAACATCTATAAATCAATCAATGTGATATACCACATTAACAAAACAAAGAATAAAAATCACGTGATCATCTCAATAGATGCAGACAAAGCATTGGACAAGATACAGCATCCATTTATGGTAAAAACTCTGAGTAAAATGAGTATAGAATGAAAATTCCTCAAAATAATAAAGGCCATATATGACAAACACCCAGCAAATATCATTCTCAATGGAGAAAAGCTGAAAGCTATCCCTCTAAGAACAGGAACCAGACAAGGATGCCCATTTTCACCACTCTTTTTTTTTTTAACTTTTTTTTTTTTGAGGAAGATTAGCCCTGAGCTGACATCTGCTTCTGATCCTCCTCTTTTTGCTGAGGAATACTGGCCCTGAGCTAACATCTGTGCTCATCTTCCTCTACTTTACATGCGGGATGCCTGCCACAGCATGGTTTGCCAAGTGGTGCCATGTCTGCACCCAGGATCTGAACCGGTGAACCCCGGGCTGCCAAAGTGGAATGTGCAGACTTAACCACTGTGCCACCAGGCCAGCCCAACCACTCTTGTTTAACATAGTATTAGAAGTCTTAGTGAGAGGAATCAGGCAAGAAAAAGAGAGAAAAGTGACCCAAATTGGAAAGGAAGAAGTGAAACTGTCAGTATTTGCAGATGACGATTTTATATGTAGAAAACCCTAAAGAATCCACTAAAAAACTTTTAGTAATAATAAATGAATATGGTCAAGTTGCAGGATACAAAATCAACATGCAAAAATCAGTTGCGTTTCTATACACTAACATGAAGGAGCAGAAAGAGAAATTAAGAATACACTTCCATTTACAATTGCAACAAAAAGAATAAAATATGTGGGCATAAACTTAACCAAAAAGGTGAAAGATCTGTACACCAAAAACTATAAAACATTGTTGAAAGGAATGGAAGAAGACACAAAAAAATGGAAAGATATTCCGTGGCCTTGGATTGGAAGAATTAATATAGTTAAAATTTCTATTCTTCCTAAAGCAATCTACAAATTCAATGCAATGACTATCAAAGTTCCAACAACATTTTTCATAGAAATAGAACAAAGAATCCTAAAATATATGGAACAACAGAAGATCCCAAACAGCCAAAGGAATCCCGAGAAAAATGAGCAAAGTTAGAGGTATCACACTCCCTGATTTCAAAATATACTTGAAAGCTATAGTAACCAAAACAGCATGGTACCGGCACAAAAATGGACACAGAGCAAAGTAACAGAGTCAAGAGCCGAGAAATAAACCCACACATCTATGGACAGCTAATTTTCAAGAAGGGAGCCAAGATCATACAATGGAGAAAGGAAGGTCTCTTCAATAAATGGTGTTGGGCAAACTGTAAAGGCACATGCAAAAGAGTGAAACTAGACCACTAGTTTACACCATACACAAAAATTAACTCAAAATGGGTTAAAGACTTGAATGTAAGTCCTGGAACCATTACACTTCTAGAAAACATAGGGAGTACGCTCTTCATAATCAGTCTTAGCAGCGTATTTTTAAGTACCATGTCTGATTAGGCAAGGGAAACAATAGAAAAAATAAATAAATGGGACTACATCAAAGTAAAAAGCTTCTGCACAGCAAAGGAAACCATGAACAAAATGAAAATACAGCCTAAAAACTGGGAGAAGATATTTGAACACCATATATCTGATATATCCAAAATATACAAAGAACTCATACATCTCAACAACAATAAAAATAACCACCCAATTAAAAAAATGGGCAAAAGATCTGAACAGACGTTTCTCCAAAGAAGATATACAGATGGCCAACAGGCACATGAAAAGATGTTCAACATCATTAAGTATCAGGGAAATACAAATCAGAAGTACATTGAGCTATCACTTCACTCTTGTCAGAATGGCTGTAATTAACAAGACAGGAAACAGTAAGTGATGGAGAGGTTGTGGAGAGAAGGGAACCCTCGTACACTGCTGGTGGGAGTGCAAACTGGTGCAGCCACTATGGAAAACAGTATGGAGATTCCTCAAAAAATTAAAGATAGATCTATTGTATGATCCAGCTATTCCACTGCTGGGTATTTATCCAAAGAACATGAAAACATTAATGCATAAAGATACATTCACCACTATGTTCACCACAGCATTATTCAAAATAGCCAAGACTTGGAAGCAACCAAAGTGCCCATCAAGGGACAAATGGATTAAAGAAGATGTGGTATATATACACAATGGAATATTACTCAGCCATAAGAAATGATGAAATCCGGCCATTTGTGACAACATGGATGGACCTTGAGGGTATTATGCTAAATAAAATAAGTCAGAGGGAGAAAGTCAAATACCATATGATTTCATTCATAAGTAAAAGGTCAAAACAATGAAAAACAAACACATAGCAACAGAGATTGAATTGGTGGTTACCAGAGGGGAAGGGGGGAAGGAGGGCTAAAAGGATGATTAGGCACATGTGGTGATGGATTGCAAGTAGTCTTTGGGTAGTAAACATGTTGTAATCTACACAGAAATCGACATATACAACAATGTACACCTGAAATTCATATAATGTTAGAAACCACTCTTACCACAATAAAAACAGTAAAAAATCCATAAAAAGAATATGAAATAATCCCTCTGGGACCTGTAACCACTTGCATTGCTTTTTCCCATCCAAGGTTTAGCTGCCATATCTTGCCCCATTGTTCTTCCATGATCCAGCAATGACTACATGGGAGCCAAAGAACCTCTGTGTCTGACAGATGTGGACAGGAACATCACTACCTCACTTTTATTATAGCCATCATTGTATTCAATGGAAATGAAAATAGTACATATTATTCATAGAAAAAGTTGTGTTTATCAACTGGTACTTGCTAGTGTCAATAGCAGTTGACTCTCTTAGACTTTTTTTTTCCATTGAATACAAGAGGATAGCAGCAACACCCCTCTGCTGACAAGCACTTTGGATTTTGGCCCGCAATTGAAAACATGACACCTAAGTAGTACTTTATTCAAAGAAAGGAAGGAAGGAAAGAAAGAGGAAATCAAATACTTACTTCATTAATTAATGAAGAGGAATATCATTAAGTGGTGGGGCCCATCCTTTGACTCCCCACTTTTTTACCCTTCTTACTATTACTATCCTGGGTTCTAAATTATCATGAGCCAAAAATTAACCACAGCATATATTTACTTAAAGATGATAGTGACAGCAAATTTAAGGATCACTGAGGTGCTGTACTACAATTTACAACGCAATTCTTTATTTCAATATAAATTATAGTTTAATGCAATATCTTTAAAAATTCAAAATTATTGCCAAAAAATCCTGAGGAACAAATAATGGGCACTGCAAATAAAGACAGGATCATCATTATCAATTATTTCTTGGCCCCAGGGTGCCACATTACTCTCTTGCTGATTTTGTTCATCATGGAATTTTTAGAATTTATTTTTATTTAGGTGTAATGCACATACATTTTTTTTTTTCTGAGGAAGATCAGTCCTGAGCTAACATCTATTGCCAATCTTCCTGGTTTTTCCTGAGGAGGATTAGCCCTGAGCTAACATCTGTGCCAGTCTTCCTCCACTTTTATGGGGGTCACCACCACAGCATGGCTGACAAGTGGCGTAGGTCCATGCCCAGAATCTGAACCTGCAAACCCAGGCTTCCAAAGTAGAGTGCATAAAACTTAACCACTACGCCATGGGGCTGACTCCCCCATACAATTTTTTGAAGTATACAATTCAGTGGCTTTTAGTGCATTCACATGTTCAACCACTGTCAACATCTAATTCCAGATATTTTTCATCACCACAAAAGAAACCCACACCCATTAGCAATCATTCCCCATTCCTCTCCTCAGTCTCTGGCAACCACTAGTCTGTTTTCTGTCTCTATGGATTTACCTTTCTGGACTTTGCATGTAAATGGACTTGTACAATATGTGGACTTGTGTCTAGCTATGATCACTTAGCATAATGTTCTCAAGGTTCATCCATGTGGTAGCATGGACCAATACACTTTTTTTGGGGGTAAGCAATATTTCATATTAGGGATATACAGCATTTTGTTTATTCTTCAATTGATGGACATTTGAACTTTCAGCACTTTTTGACTGTTATGAATAATATTACTATGAACATTCATGTGTACACAAATTTTTGTGTGGATATGTTTTCAATTCTCTTGGATCTATACATAAAAGTGGAATTGCTTTGTCATATGTTAACTCAGTGTTTAACCTTTTTCCCCAGACTGTTTTCCAAAATGGCTGCACCACTTTAATTCCTACCAGCAATGTATGAGAATTCCAAATTTCATGCATCCCTCACCAACACTTGTTATTGTCTGTGGTTTTTATTATGGCCATCCTGCTTTGTTTCTTTGGAACTAAAACGAAGCTCTTGTAGATCATTAGATTTTTAAATCCTTTCTGCCAAACTCTGAGTTTTGATTAGAGAGTTCAATCCATTTGTTGCCATAATTTGTTGTCTTTGTGTGTTTTGCATTTTTTTTTATTGAAAATTGGACAATTTAGATAACACTGCCACTCTGAAAATCAAATTCTTCATGCTCCTTAGGGTTTGTTTTGCTGATTGTTTTTGTCATTTCTGTAGCTGCCATTTGCTTGTTTAATGAATTTCCTGTAAAGTTTATATTCTCTGTTGTGTTTTTCCACCAAAATCTCTACTATTAGCTTGGTGTTCAGCCAGTGACTGGACAGACATGTTTTCTTAAATGTCTGAAACGTCCCAGTCAGGCAAGGGTCTTCGGGCACCTGTTGGTACATATCTCTACACTCAGTCAGGCAGTGTCTTCATCTCTTCACTGTTCTTACCAGGATTCAACCTTTCTTCTTGAATACGTACTCCTTGGATTCTTGGAAACCTTTGGCTAATTTCCGGGGCTAGTTGGCAGCTCTGCCTTGGCTTTCACTTATTCCTTGTGCAGTGCTTCAAGGTCAGACATAGGTGGGAGCTGAGGTCCTTCTCAGGTCTTTCCTCTGCTTGTGTTCATCTCTGATCATGCGTGCACATTGTGCATACATGAGGTCTTCTTGATTCCCAGGACTATGTCAGAGCTTTGAAAAGCCCCCAAGGATGTATAGTTCTCCAGCTTTTTAAAAAATATTTTCCAATAGCTTGTTATTTGCCCTGGCTTTATTGCTTCCTCAGGTAACTGCACTGTTAAACAGCTGTCTCTGCTTGTTTTGACTAATTCTCTCAGGGAAAAGGCTTTCCTGTGCAGGAGCTCTGTCAGGTCCAATAAAGATGACCTTGTGAGTGGCCTCTTTCAGGGATCTGCCAGACAAATCAAAGAATGACAATTCTCTGCAGACAGGGCTCCTTATCCCTCTAGTGACTGTTAGGCCACTGGTTTTCCCCATGATTGTGGGATGTTTGTCATTAAGGCAACCATGGAACATGGGAGAGGGTATGAGAATAGGGCAATTTAAGACCTTGCAAAGCTCACTGTTCTTATTTGAAATTTATGGATCTTTCTTGAATAAATGCTTTATGGATTGCTGCTAGCTTTGGTTCATTTCTATACTCCTGAAAATACTGTTTTTGATAAGTCTTTCCAAGTATTCTTTTATGGAGTAGATCACTTTTTGGAGGCTCTCACTCTGCCATTACAAGTGATGTCATCCCACGGTTTTCCGTTGCTTATTGCAGATTTCAAGCTGTTTCCAGTCAAATTTGCCATGGACCTCTACAGACCTTCTCTTTTTTCATTATTTGGGGAAATGGCAAATCAGATTAGTTTGGGGTGCTTCTCCACTGGCTCCAGAATGTCTACATGACACAAGATAACAGAAAACTCTCTCCATAATGTGGTTAAAACAATTGTTCTTTGATTCCACTGTGTAGAAGCATAGTTATATTTAGTCATTCTACTTGCTTCTGTATGTTCTTGCAAAGTCACAGAAGTGTCTTATATCAGCTTCAGTGCAGAAGTTTCCAAATGAGTGAGGAACAAATGTGTTGGATTCTAAATTTGACCTTAAGAACACCTAAAGCTAGCCAAAGATAATCCAAATCCTGTTTTCCCTTCCTTTGTTATGGGCTGCAATTCTGATAAGGACAAGACAAGTGAGTTAATGGAATGGAGCCTCAAAACAGCAAAAAATGATTCCTCTCTGCACCTGCTTCTGATATGCAATGCATCAGAATTCCTGCTAACATACTTACAATCAGCAATTGAATGAAAATGTTCATTGTTGGGCAAGAAGATGACCCAGATAATACTATTGCTGGTATCGCATAACTTAATTGTTCATCTAGTCAATGACTATTGATTAAGCATCTACTCTTTGTTAACTACTGAGTTAGTGTGGGGGAAAACATATATATTTATATGTATAGAGAGAGTGATATTTCCTCTATAAGGGTCATTTCATTCTGTAGAATAGACCATCATCTTACAGCTTACAGAGGGCCTGTGTCGAATGAGGCTTCCTTTGCTACCTCCTCAATTATTTACAGAATGACAAACGCTCATGACACAGACACAACTAGTATTTAGGGTTCTTCCAGAGATAGAAAAGAAAGGGGTTATGGACAAGGAAACATTTGTGCCATGAAGAAAGAGTACAAGTTTTAAAGATTAAATTTCAATTCCCTAACCCCTGCAGGCCCAGGAATATATCCTCATGGGCTAACCTCCAACTCATTACTTCTTGTTTTATAAGAAGCTCGATATGCTGAGGTAGAAAGAAAAATGAGCTCAGATGCATGAAGATCTAAGTCTGATTTCCTGCTTTGCCCCTTCTGTAGTGATCTGGCTCTCAATGAATTACTGAAATGTGTATTTAAATTATTGAAATGCCTATTTAAATATCTATTTGAAATAATAAAACATGTGTGGAAGCAGATTGTAAATTGCCATGGGTATAAGACAGCCAATAGATTTGAGCCTCAAGAGGACTTATGTCTTTTAAGAGAGGAGAATGGAACACGCATGGGCAAATACTGCATGGGAGAGCTAGAATTTTATATCCTGGGAGACATTTGATAGTCACATGCAGGGCTAGGACTAGGGTGAGGGGAATGAGGTATCACTTGGGGTGCAAAATTTGAGTGTTCTGAAAACTCAGGATAAGTACTATTTTAAGGCAACATTTGGGAAAAGCAAAATCAATGCAAAGAAATCCATGGTGAATGAAATATCAAAATTATAAATAAAGAGAGAGGGTGTGACAGGGCTGGGATTTGGATGAGGAAATGGTATGAATCATGCAAATGCAGGGACATCATGCCTACCTAGTTGCCCATAATCCTTTAGAGCTACCCTTTCTTGTATGAATGAGAGTCTGAATGATGGTGAGGTGATTCTCTCAGGGATGAGCCTGGAATAACGTCACACCAGCTGAATCAAGTCACTGGTTTTGAGGCAGCAGGATCCTGGGTTGTACTCAGTCCCTTCCAAGCTGCAGCTGGATGGTGTTGTAGGTTGAATTGCGTCCTCCAAATAGATATGTTGAGATCTGAACCCTTGGGACCTATGAATGTGACCTTTTTCACAAATAGGGTCTTTGCAGATGTACTCAATTTAAAATGAGCTCATTAGCATGGTGCCCTAATCCAAGAGGGCTTGTGTCCTTATAAGAAGAGGAGATTAGGACAGACATGCACAGATGGGAGACTGTGTGAGGACACAGGGAGAAGACAGCTTTGTGATGATGGAGGCAGAGACTGGTGTGATGCTTCCACAAACCAAGAAACGCTAAGGATTGCTGGCAAACACCAGAAGCTAGAAGAGGCAAGGAAGGACTCTCCCTTGCACATTTCAGAAGTGTGTTCCTACCAACACCTTGATTTTGGACTTCTGGCTTCCATAACTGGGAGAGACTACATTTCTGTTGGTTTAAGTCACTCAGTTTACTTGTTATAGCAGACTTAGGACACTAAAACAGATGGTTTACGCTTCCTCCCTCTGGCCATCTGAAATGAACTTCTGCTCTCCCTTGGACATAATGTTAGTGAAACACAGCTTTGTCATCTTTGCTTTTCATCAAGACCACAGGCTTGTCTGCATCATAAGGAAGTGACATAATATTGCATGAAAGAGGAGACCTCCTGCTGTTGCTCAAAGGAAGGAAATTAGGTTGGCTTTTAGAGAGGCTTAGTTTACTCCCTACTCCACTGTTAAATCTCCATATGGAATAATATCCAGTGCATAAAACTCTGCATTATTTTTGCGCAATCACAAAAGGTTAAATATTACATCACTTGGCTAATGGCTTACCTTCTGTTGTAATACAATAGAAAATGTTTTTATGTTCTTCCCATATAATTTCCTTAACATTTGTTTTAGGTTAACTTTGTAATTAAGCAATGTTTTTTTTAGGTCAGTGGCCACAGGTTTGGTGAAACTTACACAAGTTAAATAATGTTAAATAAAATATACTGCTCAAAAGAAATGGTGCAGCAGCAATTATAATCAGAGTGTTACTAGTGAAATGCTAATGAGGCATTTTCGTTTTAAAATGTGACCTTTTTAGCGCCTAGAGGAAGCCATGAAGATTTTATAGGGATTCTTTTTTTTAGCTAACCTCCAATGTAAAAATATGTCCTTTTTTTCTCAGAGTACCTATTTTTAAGTATCCTTATGTCTCAAACACCTTCTTTAAGTGTTTCATTTGAAGCCTAGTTATTTCTAACATATACAACCCCAGACAGATGACTGCATGGGGCTCCCAATCTCAGACTTCTGGATCTCTAGGGGCTCGCTTTTTGTTAAAAGTGATCTCTCCAGCTCACTTTTTTTCAAGTTGTGGTAAAATACATATAAAGTGAAATTTATGATTTTAACCAGTTTAAAGTGTACAGTTCAGTGACATTAAGTACATTCACATCATTGTGCAACTGTCACCACCACTCATCTCCAGAACTATTGCCGTCTTCCCAAACTGAAACTCTGTCCACGTTAGACAGTAACTCTCCATTCCCCCTCCCTCAGTCCCTGGCAACCATGACTCTACTTTCTGTCTTTATGTATTTGACTCTCTTAGGTACCTCATATAAATGGAATCATAAAATATTTCTCTGTTTGTGTCGGGCTTATTTCATTTAACATCATATCCTCAAGGTTCATTCATGTAGTAGCATGTGTCAGAATTTCCTGTTCCTTCCTTTTTAAGGCTGAATAATATTCCATTGTACAGATACACCACATTTTTTTTCTCCCCAAAGCCCCAGTACATGGGTTTATATCCTAGTTGTAAGTCCTAGTTCTTCTGTGTGAGCCACTGCCACAGCACGGCGACTGACAGGTGGGTGGTGTGGTTCCGTGACCAGGAAATGATCCCAGGCTGCTGAAGTGGTGAGAGTGCTGAACTTTAACCACTAGACCATCAAGGCTGGCTCTGTTTCTGCCTTTTAGCTATTGATCATGCTGCTATGAACATTTGTGTACAAAAAAATCTGCTTAGTCCCTGCTTTCACTTTTTTTGGAGATATACCTAGAAGTCAATTGCTAAGTTATATGATGACTCTTTTTTGAGGAAATGCTATAAGGCACCTCAATTTGGCCACAGGTCTTTAGGCTTGAACAAACACAATATGCTCAGGGATTCAAAGTCTCTGCCGCACCTGCCAGCAATGACATATGCCTATAAATCACCCGGCAAATCATTGACTCTTTTAACAATTTTTTAGTAGTCTTTTAAAGATACTAGTATTTAAATATGACTCTTATGATTTCCAAATTTTGAGGGATATTTATGGAGGTATCTTTTTTTAATTTAAAGACTTATATAGCTACTTTGTGTTCTCAGCAAAATTGAGGGGAAGGTACAGAGATTTGCCGTATACCTCTATCCCCACACATGCACAGCCTCTCCCCGATTATCAACATAAACCACCAGAATGGTGCATTCATTACAGTTGATGAAACTGCATTGACACATCATATTCAGCCAAAGTTCATAGTTTACATCAAGGTTTGCTCTTGGTGTTGTACATTCTATGGATTTGGAAAAATACATAATAAGGTGTGTCCACCATTATAATATCATATAGAGTAGTTTCACTGCCCTAAGAATCCTCTGTGCACCACCTATTCATCCCTCTCTCACCCCCGTCCTCTCCTACCACTGATATTTTTACTTGTCTTCATGGTTTTTCCTTTTACAGAATGTCACATGGTTGGAATCATTCAAAATGTAGCCTTTTCAGATTGACTTGTTTCACTTGTGATATGCATTTAAATTTCCTCCATGTCTTTTCATGGCTTGATAGGTCATTTCTTTTTAGGGCCAAATAATAATCAATTGTCTGGATGTACCACGTTTTATTAATCCATTCATCTACTGAACGACATCTTGGTTGCTTCCAAATTTGGGCAATTATGAATAAAGCTGCTATAAATATAAATATTCTGGTTTTTATGTGGATATAAATTTTCAACACCTTGTGTAAATATCAAGGAGTATGATTGCTGGGTCATATGGTAAGAGTGTGCTTACTTTTGTAAGAAACTGCCAAACTGTCTTCCAAAGTGGTTGTACCATTTTGTGTTCCTACCAGCAGTGAATGAGTGTTCCTGTTGTTCCACATCTTCACCAGCATTTGGTATTGTCAGTGTTCTGGACTTTGGTCATTCTAATAGATGTGTGGTGGTATCTGACTGTTGTTTTAATGGAGGTATCTTTTTATCGTTGTTTGTAATTTGTTGCGGTTAACCCATACTACATATTATAGTATGAGATTTCTTTTGCTCTCTTCCCTCATTTACTGAAAGTGATCCTTAAGTTTTATGGTTGAAATGTATATTTTGTTTTATTTTTTCTTTTTTCCTCAAACATGGGTTATCTCTCAATTTATTTGGATCCTCCGTAATGACTTTTACTAAATTGGTGCAGATTAGGTACTTGGTATATCCTGCCCAAAGAGTCCCATGTTATCAAGGTGGTATCTGCTGTGATTATTTTTAAATGTTGTCAACTAGGCTTTTGTAAATGGCTCTACATAAAAACAGAAACTCAAAGTATAGTATTGCCTTTATCTTCCTTTCCTATAGTGGAAAGACAACTTTAACCTATTTCTGCCCTTGTCTGTATTGGGTTAAATTAAAATAAGTAAACCTTAGTCAGGAAACAACAGTTATAATGCCTGTTGATTTTTTGTTTGTGGTTTGGGATGTTTGAGTTACCTCCCAATTATGAGCCACGTAGGTAGTAAACCATATATACAATATGAAAGGTATTTAGAGACTAAGTGGCTTCTTTCATGATTTTTATCTCATTAAAAGGATTAAAACACTTATCACTGAAATGTTTTGAGGAAGAAGTGAAGTATCAACTATGTATTCATAAATAAAATATGCACCTGGCAGTATTATGGGTAACTCTCTTGGAGTTACGTTGGGCTGCACTCACATGACCTAAATTATATGCCCTAAACCTATGCACTGATGGCCCCTCAACCTGGATGTTCCTTCTGACATTCTTAATCCAGTCAATGGTGTGACCTTTCTGCCTTCAGAATCCCAGGACTTCTGTGAGGCTTTTCTTAAAACTCTCTTATATCTACTTACTCATCTTTCCATTTACATCTGCCTCTTTATCATCCTCTATATCTGTTCCTTCTATTCTATTCCCTGTATCATAATACTAAAGGCATATGAAATGTTACATTTGTACTGTCAATCAGTAAATTATCAAAAGGAAAAATAACGCTAACATTAGGATGTTATGCAGAGGGTTTATTGCTACAAGTGTGTGGGAACTTCACGGGATAGTGCAAAAAACCAGGATTATTGACAATCAAGATCAGTCTATTCCTAGGCTCCAAAAAGTAAGGGGAGGAAATAGTTATTGTCAAGAACTGTGAAGGGCTTGATATCTTATCCTCCTTGCAATCTAACACGTTAGCTAGCCTCAGTTTCCTAGTTGCTAGCAGAAGACATGAGACTCTTGGGTCAGAGACCAAGGGCTTTATCGCTCACTGCAGTTGGTTATTCTCTACATTGCCCAAGTCCCACATCCCACAGTGGTCATGAGGAGACAGGTCCAGGTGGATGCTACACAGAGTTGGTTTGTGTTACAGGTTAGGAACCAAGCAGAGGAAATGGCCATTCTTGTAAGATAACTGCCGGGGACACTTCCAAATCTTTTCTGTGGATGGAGATAGTATTTTCACTGTTTGGATAGCAAACAAATCTGCACCCTTCACTAGAGATGCTATCACTACCTTCCAAAGCTGTTCACTATACGAATATCCTTGAAAAGATAGTTCAGAACAGAAGAGCCATTGTTACCTTGCTTGCAAGACATGCAAAAACAAGTGACACAAGAGAAATCATCTACCAAAAATTGAGAAGGAATGAGCTAGGTAGAAAAGGAAACCTTGAGAGGACCAGCAACCATTGGTTGAAGGACACTCTTAGCCCAAGCCGATCTTGCAAGCATGGAACCAGTGAAACAGATCCTTAACCTCAGTCTCCTTCTACCCTTTGAGCTCCTGTTAGATCTCCTCAGTTGAATCTCCATGGAATCCACAAGTCAAAGGATCCCACTGATATATGCAAGTCAGCTTCACGGGCACAGGGTAGGGTGGGGAAAGATGAACATACATGGTGCATCTTGTAACACGCTCTACAGTCAGTCTCTATTCATCCTGTTCAACCTCATGCAGCTTCCACATAGACCTTCCAAGAGTATTTTAGTATAGCATGAATTAAAAAAATGCTGGGAGAGTCAGGAGACCCAGTTCCTTCCTCTTAGTCTAGAGAGAAACAATTATTAGGTACTGCCGATTTCTTAGTATCCCTCTATACTAATAAAATCAATCTCGTACAGATACTTTCATTTATATTAACATAATTTCTCTTATGGAAAATTCCTAAAAAAGGAATTATTAGATAGGATGATTGCCAAATTTATTTCTAGAGATGTTATACTAGTTTATATTCACACCTGTACTGAGAATATATAGAAGGTTTAATTTTATAAGTCCCACATCTCCCTGCCAAAGACTTCTTCCAGTTTTAAAGGGGAAAATAATTTATGGCTATTTTGAGAGCGTAAGATAACTGACTTCTTTTTGCTCCTGCTCTCAGGATGGTCTGGGCCTTCACAGAATAGCTGGCAGGAGGGACCACCATGAGTATACAGGTATGGTGCAAATGTTTGCTTGTGATCCTCTGATGGCCTCCGGAGTTCTCTGGATGTCAAATATAACGTTTATGTAACACTTATTATTGGATTCACTCTCTGGAGTTAGAAGTAGACATCCAATCAAGAGTGTGAGATTATGGCCTCTAAGATAATGAGAGAGTGAATAGAGGGTGGTGCTGGGTATCCATGCTGTGTGTTCAGATACTGGAGTTACAAGAATATATGACTAGATAGCATATTCATATTGGGGTCTGTCCATTGGAGGCTGAGCTATAGGTAAACATGAGAAGCATAGAGTTCAGAGAGGTATAAAGCTTAAGAGCATTGATCGAGACTGGCATTAGTGAATGATAGTAGTCAAAATCGATAGTTTGGTCATAGAAGAAACTCCAGTTATTTTATTTTTTAGGTAGCAAGGCATCAGGCACATTTTAGGCTCCAAGAAATTCATTGTACCTGACCAGCCAGCTACAAGGAGACAGATCTAGATTTGTTTGAAGGACAGAATATAGAACCTTCTAGAATGACAGGGGATAGGTGATTTTAATTAGGAAAGGCTGGTTTAAAAGGTCCTTAGAACCAAAGTAATTTCAAGACAAGAATCATGGGTCCTGACAATTATAGGAGGCCTTTGGCACAAGATAAAGTATATGTTCTTAGAGAAAGTATTAGCAGCCACTTAGATAATGTGAGCTTTGGGAATAAGGGAGAATCCAATACCAAAATGCAGGGATACATTAGCTCAGAAGTCTAAGAAAGATTGTAAATGCTGGAAAAAGGCCTTCTGGTAGATTCAGGATGCCTTTGGGAAGGCTAGAACTATCACATGTAGTTACATAGTATTCTGTAACAAGGTAGGCTCAAGGCCACCAGAAGTCTTTCCAGATCAGATAGGCAATCCTGTAGATCCCCTGACATCTGTTTACATGGCATCAAGATGGTTGCAACATATAGATCCAGGAGGCCCCAGCCAGATGTTGGTCTGCCTGGTTGAGCAGAGCTTAAAGTGCTTCTAAACTTAGAGCGTCCTAGCCTTTCCTACTCTGAAGTATTCAGTCCATTTTTAATGGGGATTTTATTTCTTAGAAACTTTTATAAACTTTGTAAATTGGGTGTGTCACACTCACAAAAAAGAAAACATAATCTAGACCATAAGAATGGATTCCAATAGTTAAAAACTCTAGACATTTGAGTTGTTGAAACTGAAGTGTATTAGTTTGCCCTTGATTTAAGAAACACTTATAACATGACCCATTTATGCTGACATTTTTAGGTTTTGGTGTTAGGGTCCTTAAGGGTAAGCAAGGGAGTCTTCAAATCTTGAGCTAACTTATGAAGAGTTATTTGGATTTAACATGATTTTGCTGCATAATCTGGAGATTTCCGTGTTTATCTGTTTTCACATCTATGTGTTTCTGCTTGTTTATCTTCTTCCCTTCTTGGGCTGCATGGCCCCAGAGCAGCACAGGCAATGGAGCAGGGGAGGAGAGGGCATTGTTTGCTTTTTAATATGCCTTTCATCCCATTGAAGTTTGTCCTTTTCCTTGTGCTTACCTTTTGCTTTTGTTGTAAGTGTTTTGGAAGAATGATTCAACCTTGTCTCTGGAGAAAAATAGCAGTGTCTAAAACTTAGAGTCACAGCACTTCACTAGGTTTCCTCATTGCTGTTCAGCCAGTGGTGTTCCCTCTTGATTTTGTTATGCTCAAATTAGAAATGGCATACATTTGTATTAATACCATATGCCGTTAGTATCCTTGCGTGAAACTCTTTAATTTTAAGGTAGTTGTTGGAGGAAAAAAGCAGAGGGGACAGAATCCAGTATAGAAAATGCATATCTAGATCCACTTTTGCACCAGCCTTAGAACTTGAGTCCTATTTTACTGACCATTAACATATCTGTTATTGAATCATTATCTGTTACTTAAGCCGTAAGTGAACCCAAGCTGGGGAACTTGGTCAAAAGCCTCTGAAACAAGACAAATCCATATTCATAAATGGTTATCAACAGCCAATAAGCTCAATTTTTAATTCCTTGCTCAATTTCCTATAATCTAGAAGTTAAAATAGGATCTTGTGAGCCAAATTCAGCCTAATGTGGTATTTAAAACATTTGACAACTTTTCAAAGTACTTGTTATTTCACACTGGGGGAGGGGAGAAGAATTCCCTAGACTTCTGGCTTCTTCTGAAAAGTAGGAAGACTAGCAGCTGTAGGCTGTGTTCTTACATGGTGCCAATCAGCTGGGTCTCCTTAGCTGCTGTTCTCTTGAGACATCACACACACTCTTCCATTCACCAGTCCTTACTCTTCCCTATCACGTCTCCTGGCCCACTTACCTTATTTAGATAACTTGACTGGCACTGTAGGTATTTGAATTAGCCACCCACTCCCCTACATAGACAGGGCCTCAGGCCCTCTGCTTCTCCCATACAGGAGGACCCTTAGACCTTAACAGCTTCTGTCCATTTCAGTGAGGCTAGACAACACCTTAGGCCCAAGATTTACAACACAGCCAAGAAGCAGATCCCCCTGCACCCCATCGCCTACCTGTCTGGTTGTGATGAGAAGTCTAACACCTAGGCTCAGAATTAGACTCAGAATGTGCTGAGGAAAAGAAGGGTCCAGAAAGGTGAAGAAACTAGTCCAAGATCACACAGCTATTCAAAGCTGTGCCCAAAGTAGGACCCAGATTTTTTGCTTTGAGAATCTACTCTCCAGAGGACCAAGAGGCAGTGAGGAATGTTCCCAGAATGAAGTACTAGGGTCTCTAGGGTGGCTGCTCCAAGAGTTCATGGTCTAGACTTAAGGAGAGCATTTGTCTTACCATGAAGTATTCTGTAGCCTTCAATCCTACCCCACCAGTGAGCTGTCACTGGGGCAGGACAGGCTGTCCGGCAAAGTGAAGAAGTCAGCTGGGACAAAATGTCGGCCAGACTGAAGTTTGACATTTGTCACTTTTGTTTTTATTTTCTACTTTGGGTTCTAACAAAAGTATTCAAGAAGAGAGTAACAAATAAAGCAAACATGTGGTCACTGGGTTGTCTATTGACGGTTTCACCCAGCCTCCAGGATATTAAAATGAGAGACTCAGAAGTTTTGGCATGAAGAAATCTTTATTTTCTAAAATCAAAATTGCCTATCCAAAAATGCATCCAAGCCACAGAGTAAGGGGCTTCAGAGTAAGGGGTAAATCTACTCCAGGCTGACAGGAGGGTCACCTTGGCTATTTCTTCCCTTACCTTAGAATGAGCTCAGGTGAAGGAAGAGGGAAGACCAATTTTCACTGGCAAACAGGATGCCAGTAGAAGTTGGAGAATCCTCAGACCACAGAAAATGATATATTGGAAACAGCCTACTGCTGTGCTGCTCAAACTGAGGCCTCAGACCAATATCAGTGTCACCTGGGAGCTTGATAGAAATGCAGATTTTCAGGCCCTATTCTAGATCCACAAAACCTGAGGATGGGGCCCAGGAATCAAGTTTAACAAGTTCTCCAGGAGGTTCTTATGCACAACTTGAAGAGTGAGAAGCACTCAGCAGACATCTCTACAGCATCCACAGTAAACACATCAGACTCCAGGAGACCTGAAAGGCCCCCACCTAGTCCTTGGGTGACATTTGGTCTTGTTCCATTGGCATAGGGTTCTGCTACTCACATAGGCAAGGCAAGTCACTAGCAAAATAGATCCCATACAGGAAGAACTTGCTCATGGAAAAGAATTGATGGTAAAAAAAACACCCTGAGCACTTCTGCTTTCAGACTTAAATCTTCAGCTGTAGGGTTTCTGTTCAGAAAGGAATTAACAGTCCCTTTCAGTCTGCTTGCTACTGATATTGAGGGACCTGTCCCAGAATTTCAGGGAGTTTAAGAGCAGGGATGAGACTCAACTCTGACTTTTAGCCTTAGTCCATCTCCCTCATTACCATGGCTGCACCTCATTGATTGCCTAAAGACCTAACATTATAGAGTGAGCTGCACTGGAAATTTTGGCTAAGTCTGTAAATAGCCACACTTATACAGGCTATATACAATCATGAAAATTATACTTTTTAATCTGACAACACACAAAACTCCCAGTGAATTCCCTATTTCGCTAGGAAGAATACCTGGAAGAATTTGAATTGCCCATTGTCTGCAGGAGCATCTAATTCTCTTATTTACAGATGAGGAGACTGAGCTGCAGAGTAATAAACCTACTTCCCAAAGCCACAGACAGGGGGAAGAAAACCCAGTAGAGAGAATGTGAAAGAATAATTAATAAAACATGCTCAGGGATCAACAAAGTTGGGCAATGATATTCAATAGTAGAGTTTTATTAATGTTGAAGAATCATCCAACCATGTGTAGGATACTCATATTTTGATCCTGGTAATGGGAGAAATCATGAGTGTCAAGTGGGGTCAACTCATGATATGTGTTTGAAAATTTTTCCATGCTGTATTTTCATGAGACTTATCTAAAAGAAGTGCTGTTTGGTGCCTATGCTTGTGAAGATATCTGCTCAGAGGGGGAGAAACAAACTTGAGAAAAACAAACTCAGTGGTCTAACATGATCTATTTGACAGCAATATTGAGAAAGAAATTTGTTTTAAATGTGAACACAAGTGTAGGCCAAAAAAAAAACGTGGAGAGTTTTAATTATACTGATGATTCAGCAAATATGTGTTGAACATCTATTCCATCTAGACACTAAGGATGCAAGACCAAATAAAACATCATCTCTTTCAAAATGTTTACAGTATAGTGATAAGGGTGGGATAGACAAGACAACAGTAAAGTAACAGTTGACACAGCTCTACTAGAGGTCCACTCAAGGAGCTATGGGACGATAGAGTTTCTCCAGAAATAGTCAAAGAGCTGTTTTCAACACGGAGTAAAGCTTAGTTTGACTCTAAAGAACAATAGACTGAAAGAATATCCTAGCAGAGAGAATGATATGTGTGAAGGTGTGGAGGAAGGAAATGCCTCCTGGGAAGTGCTGGAGGCTTGGAACGGCTGTAGGGAGAGGACATGAGGCTACAGAACTAGTAACCAGTGTTAGCAACAAGTTGGCAATCAATTTCATTATTTTTATGAACTAGAGAGGATTTAAGGTTATCCCTGTAATAATGACAGTCTTACATTTCAAATACTAACTGTATCTATAATTCATTTGTCACTCATCATAAACCACAGCATACTTTTGGACTTATTTTATATGTTTAGGTTCTTTTCTTATCTGTCTAATGGAGTGATTTTAATGTAGTGGATTTGGTGTTAGTCCTTGTTCTGACATTTTAGCAGCTGCATATAACATTAAGCAAATTACTGAATATCTCAGGATCTGTGTTTTGGATCATAAGAAAAAACACTAGTATGGATGCTATGAGATTGTTTAGAAGATTAAATCCAATGCATGTGTATGTAAAATCTTTAGCGGGGTATGTGAGGATAGTGAGTACTCAATAAATATAAAATTTAAATGATAACCCCTAACAAGAGGGTCTTAAAATAGGCATTCCATTGACAGTTTTTAATGAAATTCCAATTTTAAGCTCTGAAAGATTTTATAAATCAGATTATCTATCTCACATTTTTGTCAAGCCATATAAATGTATGGCTGTGCAGTAAAGAGTTAACACAGTGCACCCTGCCTATCCCCAGGGTCTTCAGGACTAGTGCCCTGTGAGATAATCTCTGAGCCTTTGAAATAGTTTGCCTGATAGGAGTGTTTTTGTAGATCTGGAGCCTTGAGACATGCCAGTAGGTTTATGCTAACAATGGGATTTAGGGTGAATGCCAGTTTTTCTTTCTTTCTTTTTTTTTGTAATCACTGAGGCTTTGGGCCACACCATATCAGTTTGATCTCTGAGGAGACTGGAGACTGAGTAGCTAAGATGAGTCATGCAGGTGCTTCATGGCTGCATGACTGACTTCCCAATAAAAATACTGGACTGAAGGCTTGGGCGAGCTTTCCTATTGACAATACTCCATTAAGTGTTGTCACACAGGGTTGCTGGAAGCATTAAGGGCTATCCATACAACTCCACTGAAAGAGAGCAATTTGTGCCTGATTTCTCCTGGTCTCTGACCTATGTGCCTTTTCTCTTTGCTATTTCTAGTCAGTATCCTTTCATTGTAATAAGCCATAACTATAACAGTTCTTCTGGTTTTTTTGAGTCCTTCCAACAAATCATCAAACATGAGGGTGGTCTTGGAAACCCACAACACAATGACCAACTTAGAACGATTGAATCACTAGAATTTATAGTGACCTCAATTAAACCAAGCATTGATCTCAGGAAAATATAAATGATTATCTGCTTCCAGGCATTCAAAGTATTGATTAATTTTAATATGAGGTTCGCTATAAATATTTTTCCTGTGCCAATGGAGAGAAGGGGGTAATTATCATTGATTCCTTGGCAAAGTCACATTAACATGTATATTTACAACCTAGAGGGAATTTCCCTTCACAAAATAGAAAATCCATTGTGTGGCATCCCATTCATGCCACACATAAACACTAAGTTATTTTACATACTCATTTATCGCAATTAATAACTTATTGGTTATAGTGTGTCATTCTGTCCTGTGTGAGAGGAAGTAGAAGAGAGTCTATATCTTGATCAAATACATTGACTTGAGTATAATTTCTTCCCTTTAATTAATGTAAAATACTCTTGACCAGACATTCTGATAGGTATTCACCATGCATTTAATTTTTATAACAACCAGTTAGCCTCTCCTCTCACAGCTTATGATTCCAAAATGGAAAATTTCCAGGAGTATGACTTAGAAATTATTTTTCTCTCTTCTGCCTCTCAATTCTGGTAATATATTAATTTGTGTAGTTTATGATAATATTTAGCACTACATGAATATTTTGAAAAATATTTGATTTTTTATTTTCCTTGTAAAATAAATATGGTGTTATAAACATCGTGTTAACTCCCTTTGAGTCTTCTTGTTTTCCTGAGCCAGTAATGGCCCTCATCTAAGAAAGTGTAAATTGACACTCATTTACTTGTTTCAAGGTGAAAAGAACTCTCTATTGACTTACTGTGGCAAGCAAATGATGTATATAAATGAAATCTGTAACATGTATAGACATTTGTTTTCTAAACCATTTATCTGCAGAATTCATAAATACAAAAAGAGCTGAAGTCAATGAAGATTTTCTTTCAATATTTAGCTCAAGTCTTTTTCTATTATAGTGTTGAAATATGATTGTCTGGCATTCTGTCAGCTAGATCTTAAAATAGCTAACTAAAGACAGGAACCAAATCCAAACATGATTAATAAAGGTTAATAATGAAATGGTAACAGCTTTACTTTAAAAAATACAATAGTCATCTGAGGGCATACTATTATAGTTGTGAATGTGAAGAAAAAGTATTTTGAAGTATTGGGACTATGAATTAGTTCAGATAAATTTAACGTAGCATGGACAATAATAATTCTTTATTCTCATGTTTTATTCATTCTATAAGAATCTATGATGGACAAGAAATAGATATTTCAATTGAAAAATGTTATATTCTCTTTTTTCTGTTTTATTTCAATTTAAATCAAGATGATTTATCAAAAAGCATTATTAATGCAGAACATGGATATATTAGTCTGTTTGGGCTGCTGCCACAAAATACCACAGACTGGACAGCTTAAACAACAGAAATTTATTTTCCGACGGTTCTGTAGGTTGGAAGTGTGAGATCAAGGTGTGGCAGGTTTGGTTCCTTCTGCGACCTCTCTCCTTGGCTTGTAGATGGCCATCTTCTCCTTGTGTCTTCAGGTGGTCTTTTCTCTGCGCATGTCTGTGTCCTAATCTCCTCTTCTTATAAGGACACCAGTCACCTTGGATGGGGGCCACCCTAATCACCTCATTTTATGTTACTTACCTTTGAAAGGCCTTATCTCCAAATACAGTCATGTTCTGAGGTACTGCAGGTTAGGGCTTCAATGTATGAATTTGGGGGGGAGCAAATTCAGTCCTTAAAAATGGATAAACCGTATTGGTTTTCATTTTAGAAGTCACTAAGAGTTTTATCACATATTGGGCATTGTGATAAAATATCAATATTGTTCCTTAAAATTTAAAAATTGCCTTAATATGTATATAAAAATATATGAGGTGAGGGGTAGAAACTGATGACCTTTTGACACATTTTAGTGGGATACTGTACAAATTAGGACAAGGAAATTGGATTTTGAGTAAAAATTGCATCAGACATGACATTACTTTAGAACTTTGAATATCAAATAAAATAACCAGGAATTGCTTATAGATTAACTATATTAGAAAATATGTTATTAGATATGTATATATTAAAATATGTTATTAAATATGATTAGTATATATATTATACTATAGATCCACATGTAGACCTACAGAATATCTAGTATAGATAGAACAACAGACTGCTGATGACCTAGAATTATGAATTGTTAGATATCCTGTAGACTGAAAGCTACATGCTTCATCTTTCAATTGATAGTGGTTCTTAACTGGGGTTATTTTGCTCCTCAGGAGATAGTTGGAGACATTTTTCATTGTCATAACCCGGGGAGGGGGGCTACTCACATCTGGTTGGTGGAGACCAGGGATGCTTCTATACATTCCACCATGCACAGGACAGTCCCTCCCAACCAAATTGCCGTTGACCCCAAATGTCAGTAGTGCCAAGGTTGAGAAGTTCTGCGGGGGATTTCCAATAATTTATGCAACATCACTCAAGTTCTCCTCATTTGACACTTTGACTAATCCAAGAGAAGACATTATTATTTTTTTCTTTTTCTCTTATTACAGCTTTCCCATAACTTGATTGATTCAAATTTGACGTGAGGATTCATCAAAAATCCCTATGACCAAATGCAGGACAAGAGAGAGTTCTCCTCTGCTCTGTGCTGTTATATCATTACTGTACCTTGTAATTAATTGGCTCAATTTTCCATCTCCCTATCCCCGTCTGTCTGGCCCTCCCCTTCATGGCTGGACAGCCCCTAATGAACATTCTAAAATGGCCCAATGACTCATTGCTCTACTCTGCTGTTTAAGGCAGAACCTGAACGAATTTCAATGTCAGTTGATGTAGTTGCTATAATAGGTGGGTTGTATTTCAAAATTACTTTTGCTATTATATTTTAAATAGTGTGAAAGTAAAGGAGTTTAAATGTGTCCTGTAAAAACACATAATGGGAAATTTCTGTTCTCTCCTGTCTCATTATCAAAATGATTTATGGTGAGGATTCAAGTCTAATGAATAATAAATGCCTCAACTAAAACTTCCTTTCAGTTAAAAACTAGGCACAAACTTACTTGTAAAATATTTGGGGCTTGGAAATAACTTCTTAACTACTGACTGGTTTTCAAAACTTAGTTCTCTGAGTTATGTTCCTAAATAAAATCTGCTGTTTTATCGATTAGATCAAATCATATAAAATGGTAACATTATCCTTTTGGAAAGTAATTTTCACATTTCTTTTTTTATTTTTTAAACAATGCTAGCATTTAGTAACCAAATAAGCTGAGGACCAAATATATATATATATATATATATATATATATATATATATATATATATAGCTGAATATGTCTGGTATTTTTACAAATAAAAGTTCAAAAAAAATAATTAAGAGTGGAAGTTGATCCATAGCAGGGAACATGAATAGGATAATGGATTATGGAATTTCACATAGAGTAGAAATAAGGCAGAGCATCATTGTGAATTAGAAGATGTGGAGATATCATTAAAATGAGGGATGATGGAAAGGCACAGAAAGAAAGAGTGGAAGGGAAAATATGCATATTAATATCAATTTATTTATTTTGCCCACTCTCCAAGGGGGCAGGTATGTATTCCTGTAGTATACATCTCCTATTTTTCCCCTTTGATACTGGACACCCGTGACAGTGTCCTCAGAGGGCAGTGTCGAGTTAAAGGCATGCTATGGCCTATGGGTCTACATTTTGGTATTTCTAGTCATCATAAGAAGGACTCAGGCTCCATTGCTGAGCCAAATTTCTGGAATAGGGTGGCTTAGGAGAGCATCATTCCCAGGAAAGGTTAATGCATCATTTGTATTCCAGCAAATATGACTAATCTGAATTACTATTCGTGCCATTTAAGATCGACACTTTGGAGGAAGCACTGATTCTTACATTTCTTATTTCCTCTAATGCCATGCATTATAAATCTGTCAGATTGCTGTGCAATGGTCTACAAAGTAGTAAACCATTTCTGTGATTCTATAAGCAATGGCATATAGTGACATGCTGATATTTGTAAGCTGTCTCTTCAGAGCTTCTAATGATCTTAAAGTCCAAACTTTACTCTTCTTACTTTTTACAAGGATGTTCAGAAATCCATGTCATTCAATTTTGCTTACATTTTTGTTTGCAGTCTACTAGGTGTTAATTATGCCCAGCTAATGCATGCATTTGTCCTCTAAAGAGAATTGAGAGAAATTAATTACTGAAAGGGACATCGTTACATCGTAAGGTGTGATAAAGTCACTCTCTGGATCAGGCATTTATTATCATTATTAATAATAATATTAATATTATTCTATTTTGGTGATAGAAATGCATCCTGCAGAAAAAAAGAGTTCCTCAGATCTTCCTTATGTGAGCTGAGGAAATGGGAATGTAGCAACATCAGAACACATCTTTTGGGTTGTCTTTTCTACATAAACAGAGATCTTTACCAGTGTGCACTCTTTGATCCACTTGTTCCCAAAACAGCCTAATTTCAACTGAAAATTATCAAAATAAATTCAGGGTAATTTGAGTACAATTGGAAATCCAGAAGTTTCAAAGTTGTGATTTGATTTCCAGTTTCTGTGCTTTTCAGTGGTCATTTCATAGTTTAAAATGTCCCCCAAGCATAGTGCTGAAGTGCTGTCTAGTGTTTCTAAGTACGAGAAGGCTGTGATGTGTTTTACAGAGAAAATTCGTGAATTAGATAAGCTTCTTTTGTGTGAGTTATAGTGCCATTGGCTGTGAGTTCAATGGTAATAAATCAACAATAGAGATTCAGTAAGCTGTCTTTAAACAGAAACACATATAAAACAAGGTTATATATTGATTGGTTGATGAGAATGTGGCAACCAGAAGCCTGCAGGAACATAACTCTGTATTTCCCCTAGGAGCAATGGTTCAGTATTTCCTAATTCTCAGTGACTTTATAGAACATAACTACCATGAGTAATAAGAATTGATAAATGATGCTTTATTAAATAGTGTGTATATTGGTTTCCTAGGCCTGAAATAACAGAATACCACAGACTGGGTGGCTTAAACAATAAAAATTTATTTTCTCCCAGTTCTGGAGGCTGAAATCTGAGATGAAGGTTTGGGCAGGGCTAGTTTCTCCTGAGGACTCCCTCCTTGACTTGGAGATGGCCATCTTCTCCCCATGTCCTCACATGGTCGTCCCTCTGTGCCTGTCTGTGTCCTCATCTCCTCTTCTTATAAGGACCAGTCATATTGGATCAGGGCCTACCCTGTTGATCTCATTTTACCTTAATCACCTCTTTAGAGGCCCTACCTCCAAATACAGTCACATTCTGAGGTCCTGGAGGTTAGGACTTCAGCATATGGATTTTAGGGGGGACATAATTCAGTCCAAAATAGTATGTGTTACAGTTTTTTGAGTCTTGCAGTTTAATACTCTTGCTCTTTGTTTTTTGGGGAAAGATTATAAGAACTAGGAGTGCCAGGGATGGGAGAGATGCATGGATTTGTTTTTGTTCCTTTGTTTCATATTGTTTCCACCTACCACTTATCTGAAGAGAGACCATGTTAATCTATGCTAAAAAAGCTAAGGGATATAGGTAATTGGTAATTTAAATAGTTTAGATTTTAAATATAATATTCAGAAGAGCCATAGAGAGAAATGTCAAACTAATTTCTCATGTAGATTCAATAATGAACTGTTAACTCCCTCCCCTTTTTTGTCTTTCTTTTCTAGAGTCATTTCCATTATCAGCTCTGGTCATATCCTCAAGTGCTTGGAGTAGTGGACAGTGTAGGAGTACATCATAGACAGACATACTCGCAGTCAATATATAATGATTTACATAAACTGTTGCCTGAGAATCCCTGATGTGAATGCACAAAGGTTTTAATTACCCCTGGAGTTGCAGGAAAATTAATAGCAATGGTTCTTAAAATTGATGAGTCGTTCTTCTGTCTGGGGTTTCCAATCTTTGCTTAACATGTTGCTTCTATTTTTTTTTTTTTTTTTTGCCAATACTCCAGTCTATGTCACCAAAATATTATTTAATATATTCAGTGACTTAAAAATTACTATTTTTCATTTCACAGACCAAAGCACAATTGGTGTCTGACTCATTTCACTCAAGAATTAAAAAAAAAAAATTCCCATAATGTTTATAGGTGGCAGTCATTTATAAACCTCATGATTTTAAGTGTGTGTGTGTGTGCATGCAGTGAGGAGGCACTTTCGGATTATATATCATTTAATGTTGGGTAACGTGAATCATTTAGATATTTGAATATCGCATAGAAGATCATCTACCTAATGTTGGTTATGTCCCAAAGACCTGGGTATGACTTTATTTTAATTTATGTGCTCATGCATAATCGGTTTGACAATATTGACTTGTTAGTAGTTGAATCAATTAAGCAGCAGGGAGAGTTGCTGCTATGGTAATGATAATGAGGAATGCTTCCCTGACTAGTAACTACTCACAAATTGCTTTGGAGTACTTTAAGTGCAGACTTAGTATTTTCCCTCAAATATGATTCTGTGAAGAATGAAATGACAATCTAGGAGAGTGAAACCTTCTTTGTGCTATTATAAATAAGAATAGATGAGCTCCTGATGACTTTAAAACCAAATATCTATAATGCTACTTTTTAACCTGAGAATGGAATAATATATTTAAGAAAGTGCTGAAGATATTGCCATTCTGTCTGGATTTAAAAATCTTAAATGAGTATATAAAAAGTTTAGAAAACTCTAGATAACTAGTAAGAGATAATAGAAAAAACAAAACAAAAAACACATATGTACATAGGTGTCTGCCCAAGTTCCTGGCCAGAACTCCTAGAACCCTTATAATTTCCTAAGTGATAAGAGCACTAGGAGTGTCTTTTGTTCTAATATTTGGTCTTTGACCCTGGTTCCTGACACCCAGATCCTAAATCCCTTGAAATTTCCTGGTGATAGAAGCATCTTTTGTTCTAATGAGGCAACTCTGGGTGGGCTCCTGGATGGGGGATGGTTACCAGAAAGACCAAGCTGTGATTAGCTGATGATAAGTCATGCCTATGTGATGAAGCCTCTATAACAATCCCAATGGTTTGGGGTTCAGGGAGCTTCTGGGTTGGTGAACGCATCCAAGTTATCAGGAGGATGGCTTCCCTTGACTCCGTAGGGACAGAGCTTCTGCACTCAGGACCCTCCCAGACCTTGCTACGTGTATCTCTTCATCTGCCCGTTCATCTGTATCTTTTATTATATCTTTTATTATATAACAAACAGGTAAATGTAAGAAACTGTTTCTCTGACTTCTATGAGCTCTTCTAGCAAATGATCAAACCCAAAGAGGAGGTCATGGGAACCTCAATTTTATAGCCTGTCAATCAGAAGTACAGGTGACAACGTGGGACTTGCAACTAGCATCTGAAGTTGGGGGGTGGGGGTAATCTTGTGGCGCTGAGCCCTTGACTTGTGGGATCTGCACTAACTCCAGTTAATGTCAGAATTGAATTGAATTATAGGACATCCAGCTGGTATTGCAGAGTATTGGTGGGTGAAGGGAAAACCCTCACATATTTGGTGACCAGAAGTGTCAGAAGTGAAGTGTTCTTTGTGAGTAGTAAAGTTGAGACATGCAGAAGTGTTTTTCCTTTACCATTGGGTATTTTTACCATGATATTTTTGAGATATGACTGTCTCTGTTCAGATTTAAAATGAAATGCGTATGATGGTTTGTACATGGAAAAGGCCACGTGTGCAAAGCTTTATAACAAAGGAATTTTTTCTTTTGGTTTCTTGGGGGAATGGGGGTATGGCATTGCTTTTTCTGGCCATCTGACAAATACATGAAGCAAATGTATCCATTTATAAAACTGTATCAGGAACACTGTATAACTGTATCATAGCAGGGCTCCTCCTCCTTCCTGAATCGAGTCAATGAAATGGGACTCACTGTAGGAAGTCTTGATTTCCTGTGTCATCCATACGGAGATATTTTAATGTGAGGACTACTGTATTTCACTGAAAATGAACTGTGATGGCAAAACATCTCTATTCAGCTTGTAGCATTACAAATTCAATGCTTGCTAGTGACTCCTGTTCACTTGGCTTTGGGGAAAAATTGGTGTTCTAGCAATCCTTGTTCCCACCTCGCTCACACAGAGCATCTCCGAGATAGCTGTGTAAATAGTAGATTAAGTCACTTTCCTGAGCACTTCTTCAAGATTTCATTTTTATTAACCATGATGTGTGAATTGCCTGGAGTAGTCAAGATGGCGTTTTATCATTAGCACACAGCACATCCCACAGAAGTGGAATCACAAACAAAAATGCAGCCCACACTGACATCAGTTCCTGTTCCATGGGAAACCTTTTGCCTTTGAAATGACTGTGAAGAATGCAAACCTTACATGCTTGACCAGTTTCTCCCAGACTTGCTCAAAGCTTCCTGAAAGTTGAGAGATTTGTGCCGATTCTCACATCAGAGGGAAGAATCATTTTGCTCCTCTTGGAAAAAAAGTCTTCCTAGCTCCCAGCACCCTGCAAGCCAGTTGTCAAAGCATTTCACCACTCATTACTGGTGCCATACACCAGAGAAGACAATGACTGTCAGTACTCAGTGCTGTAATGTTTATCATCTCCTGGATGTAAGGAAACATGCTTTTTTGAGCACAAGAAGACAAGAGGGAGCTTTGTCAGCAATTTTGACCTTGAGCCTTAAAAAACTCACTCATTTTCACAGACCTAATATCTTTGCAGCACTGCAAATAAGAATCTGTTTTCCCCAAGCAAACTGGAATGCTGAGGTGGCCCCAAGAATTTTTTTAAAAACGTAGAAGAAAGGTGATTAAGTTTGGAAACAGTGAAGCTAGTGAAAATTATAAAATCATCGTCTTTATTCTTGTCGCATTGAAATCAATGCCCTGATGTATTTATTTATCACTGTGGTGAAGGAGCTGCCTGCTTTTGAAATCTGCAGTGTGGTTCAAAAAGAGACATTTGTGTCATCTTTTCTAGCCCCCCAGGTGACCTTTCCACATTTGAAGTCCACTCTACTCAGAGATTCAACCAATCTCTGACTCCCACTGTCCCCAGCTATTTCTTTACGTGAAGTTACATTGCTAAGTGAAATTGGTCTTAGAACATCTTGCTTTTATTTCCCTTGGAGGATTCCATTCATAACTTTTTGCACCCAGATTTTTTTTTTCCCCTGAGGAAGATCAGCTCTGAGCTAACATCTGTGCCAATCTTCCTCTGTTTTTTGTGTGTGGGATGCTGTCACAGCATGGTTTGTAGGTCCATATCCGGGATCCGAACCTGCGAACCCAGGGCTGCTGAAGCAGAGCTTGCGAACTTAACCACTATGCCATTGGGTCAGCCCTCTCACTCAGATTGTTTAAACAGATTTAATCCTGGTGAGAACAAATGCTCTCTTAAAAAAAAATCAATTTGTTAAAATTAGCCATTCTATTCAGAAATGTTAATATTATTTCACAAGTAATGTGATTGAGGAACAGAACATGTTTAAAAATAATAATAATTTATAGTCATTTTCATACCCTCTGTGGGCTTAGAACCAAACTTCTTACTGAAACTTCTAAAACTCTGTGTTTAAATTTCATTCTGCTTTTTAATTGAATGTGATAGGTGTTCTATCACTACTTCTTAGTTTACCTGTCCATCCAATTCAAAATAGCAATCATTTATAATCATATGATTTTATCTCCAACCCACGCTGTGAATAACTTGGGTGAAAGCTGACCAGCCACAACTCAGGATTTTCAACAACATTACCTCCCTGATAAATACAGTTTTCTCGCCATAGTGCCTTCTGGCTTGATTGTGCCCAGATTCTTAGAATGTTTCGCTTTGGAATCCCTTTTACTTTTTCTACATTTATAAATTGGAACATTTCTGAAAGACACATTTTCCATGCTAGGAAGTGATCAATAGTGTTCCCAATTTCAATTGTTTTCATATTGAGTTGAAACCCTCTTGTGACCAAAGGTATGAGCAGCTTCCATTCTTTTACTAGAAATATTCATAACAGAAAAAAAGATATGTATATATCTGCACACAAAGCTGTTTCTGTAAAAACACTTTAATGTAGCTTTATTTTTTTAAATACATATAGAAAATATTTTAAAGAGATGTAGAATTTTAATGTTTTAAGATATGATACTATGTGGTATCAGATGTAGTCATTTTAAATGATAATTTCTTCAAAAACTTTAAGAGTAAAGAAATCACTCTTGCAAAAAAAGATTTTTAAATTAAAATGCCATATCTTACAATAAACTTGAGTACATCAAGAAAGAGAGAAGAGCTATTAGAAAATTAATTGAACTGAGTAACAATTGCTGTTCTATTGTGGCGGAAAACTATTTGTTACCTAAAGCATGGCTTTCTGCTTTTCCCAGAACTGACTGTCATTCTGTAAAATCATTGACTCTGGGTCAATAATCAAGTCTCTAATATATGTCAAGCAATTATAAGAGTAAATCTCAAGTTAAACAAATATATTATTTTTCTTGGCTATGCAAGGGCG
The DNA here is from genome assembly GCF_041296265.1 of Equus caballus. NCBI lineage: Eukaryota > Metazoa > Chordata > Mammalia > Perissodactyla > Equidae > Equus > Equus caballus. Next base: position 3,023,841 of record NC_091715.1, on the reverse strand, counting down.
AGTATCATTGATGTCAATGATGCATTGGCTTATACTGATTCCCAATTTTTAAAGCAGATTGCACATTTAATCATGAGCTGAGTCACAGCCTAGAGGCAAAAGATGACCATTGTTGAATTGACTGTCCAAGTGCCGACCCCTCAAATAAAGGTTCAGAAACTATTGAAGTTCATCTATTAGAACTTGTGTATCTTTGGTCAGAGTTCAAAAATATTAAAGACATTGATTTTAAAAAATTTGAAAGCACTTAATATCTGATCAAGAAAATATATCAGACCAATGCAAAGAGTTTCTTTATTATTTTAATATAGATCCAAGGACATTGAGTAAGGTGGGAAAAATAAACCATCTGTTTCAATACTTAAGTCACACTGACATATCCAAAATATAAATGGATTAAAGTTTTAAATGCTAGGAATGAAAATACCTTCAGGATCATGATCCTACAATAAGCAAACATTGAAACCTTCCTTTTCAGTTCATGCTATATAGAAAAGGTGGAAAAATGGGGATCTGTTATAGGTAAACTGGGCTGAAGATGGGGAGATTTAGGGGATGTATAACCAAGAATGCCGTAATCAGGGTAGCATTTTTGTGCTTTTAATAGGAAAGTGGTCAGAAATGCTGTAATCTTAGTAAGTCATCGCTGGGTAGTCAGCTATCTTACGGCATATTCAGTGAGCCATTGCAAGGAATGTGAATTCTACTGTGTCATCTTCTATATGTGTCAGTTAAGTCTGGTTAGTTGATATGTTTGTTCAAATGTTTGGAACTATTTTAAAAAATGCTGTTTCTAATTACTGGGGTAATGTGATTAAAATCTACAATGATTGTGAATTTCCCTTTTTGTCCCTATTTCCATCAATATTTGCTATGTGTATTTTGCTGTTCTATTATTAGCTGCATAAACATTATATTTATATTTTCTTTATATGTGGATTCATTTGTCACTTTGAAATGTGCCGTATTATCTCTGGTAGTATTTATTGACTTTACTTGAGTTGGCTCTGTCTCATATTAATATGAAAATTTCAGCTTTCTTTTGATTGGTGTTTAAACAGTATATTTTTTTATCCTTTTATGTTAGCCCAAGTCTTTATATTTGAAACGTACTTCTTATAAGTTGCATGCAATTGGATCTTTTTCTTTTAGGTCAGATCTTACAATGTCTGCCTTTTAGTCAGTGTCAGGTAGACTCTGACCAATATGGTAGCCACTAGCCACATGTGGTATTTTGATTTACATTTATATTAATTAAAAGTAAATACATTAAAAAAATTCTGTATTTAATCACATTAGCCACATTTCAAGTACCTGGTAAACATATGTGGCTACCATATTGGAAAGGGCACATAGAGGATATTTTCATCATTGAATCAAGTCCTGTTGGATGGCATTGATAGATACTGTATAAGACATGCTGTTGCTTCCATTGGCCATCCATAAAGAAACAATTTAATATGTCGTATGTTCAAATAAATGCAAATGGACTACTGACATAAACATGAACAAGATTAGGATGTTGTGAAGAATTTATGAATAAGATGCATAAAACCTATGAAAAGAATGGCTCACATTAACAAGACAAAACATTTACAAACCATAAAGGAAAATAATGATTTGAAAATAAAAGAGCATCAATTATTGAATCTATCCATGATAGAATATAGACTTCCATTTAAATTTTACTTTTCTGTTAACATTTGGAATAGTGATGAGGTAAAATACTCCATATATATACTTATGTGGAGAAAATGACACTTGAATACACTAAAATATACCAACTGCGCTTCTGAATAAAGATTTTGGTTATATTTTGCCTTCTTAATTAAGCTATTCTACATTGTCCAACATTTCTACAATGGATATGTAATACTATTCAATCAAAAAATATGGAATATTTCATGTAAAATATAAAAATGTGGCTTATGAATGTTTAAAACTTAAGTTAGAAAAGTACTGAAAATGTGTGCTAAGTTAGCAGTGTTAAAGAGTTCTCCGTAAGCTGAGCTCAATAACATAGTTGATTTTTGAAGTTAATAATTACTTTTAAGATCATAGTGCATTTATTAGGTTTAAAAAATCCCTAGTTGCATCTCTGCATCAGCATCATCCTCTCAGTAGCTCCTGAAATGCAGAGTTTGTGGCTTTGATGTTCAGTGAGCAGAGATTATATGTAATGTGGGATTTTGACCACAGCTACCAGAGCTGGGAAGATAGATGTGGATCATACTGTATTGTTAAGAGGTGTTGGCCATGAAAGGCAGGCAGGGTAATGGTCATGATCTCTCCTCTGACTGTTGACTGCTTCTTTTTCATCTCCATCTCCATGGTTTTCTGGTTGGTTCTGATATGATGACCCCTCCCTTCAGGTACAGCCCAATTAACCTGCTGGTGCTTCCTGTACTGCCCTCTAGGACGTGAAAGCCCTCTGCAATTTCTTAATGCAACGTTGAAGGTGTCTAAGATACACTGGTATCTGAAATTGGTAGGAAATCCTTGCCATGAAATGTTCAAATGCCCAAAGGTGCATTGTTGGGAAACCAACAGACTATAATACTAGTCAAATAGCCTAAAAGTCTTGGTGCTGGATTTTCTACTGTCCACTCAACCTCCCTCTTTCCCTATAGTCTACTCTCATCACAGACAATAGTAGGGACTGCCTTTGCCAGATAAAGTTCCAGGTGAGAGAATTTGACAGTGGAAAAGAAGCTGTTGCCAGAAGCTTCCACTGAGGTTTCAAAAATTTGCCTTACATCTGGTTGAGCTTTCCTCTTCTCTTCTGAGTGATGTAAGCTTCTGTTTCCCTGAAGGAAAATCTTTCTTGGTGAACCTAGAGTACCTCCTGTTTACTTGGCAAAAACTTGATAAGTGCCATCCTGAATTGTAGAGGATGATAATTGATGTAGTGCAGAAGGGGATGGAAGGATGAATGCCGAGGCAGTAGATGAAAAAGAACGTACATGCCAGTGTGCTTCATTGGAATGAGTATTTCTTATTGATGGAAAACTCTGTAACTTAATTATTCAATTCTGATTGATTAGAATTCTTTATTTTAGATCAATTGAACACTTTCAATTCACATTTTCACACACAACAAATGCATTGATAACTATTTTTGTTGCATTTTAATATCTAAGTCAAGATTACCTCAGTGTTAGAGAGTCCTGTTTCATTCAACATGCGACTGCAACTGTGTCTTGACATATTAAGGAATTTTGGAAATGGAAGGTACTTTAGAGATCATTTCATTCACCACCTTGCTTTTATAGCTGGAGGAAAGTAATGTTGCTTCATAAAGAGTAAGGAGTTTTAGTTGGATCATGACTGAAATACTTGAGTCTGAAGAAACAGGCCAATAATTTTTATATCCTGATTGACCAAAATAAGTCAAATTAAGTAATTATAATAATGGAATTTGTGCAACTGCTGAGAAAAATTTGAGCGACATTATAAAAACAAATGTAACTTGAAGCTACTTATTTTAATAATGCCTAAAATCCTTAAGTTTTTATTTTAAGTTTTTATTTTAAAACAATTTTTGTGGAATATCTTTGTAGAGTATACATTTTAAATTACTACGCAAATGACAAAACCATATTTAATCAATTTTATTTGCTATGATCTGATTTAAAATATGCAAATTATTTGCTGATTGATATTGGATAAGTTTCTACTTTAAGAGATAAAGTTTTAAAACAAATTATGTTTTTGAGATTATTACTTATTTTTCTCCATAAATATATATAGATATCCATTGTCTGAACTATTTAATGTGGTCTGGCTTTAAATTATCTAACAAATTATTACCTTTTTCAAGGCATTTGAATGTCTAAATTAATTCAGTATAAACAGAAATCAATTTTATAAAACCAGTGCATATATCTAAGTTTTTAGATGAAAAAAAGTGCTCAATGTATCCTTAATACCCATAGATGTTACTAAACGAAATAAGGAAACTTATTCTTTACTCAGTCGGCAAAGCGACTTTCCATAGGAATTTTGTTCGGGGTGACTAAAATTAGGTAACAGATGCCCATTACATACTGACCCTTAAAAGATGAAAGAGCAAATTGACCAGATTTGTGTTGTCACTCTTGCTATTTTTGAAGCAACATAGACTTTTAGTTATATTCTAGAAAAATTAGAGTTCATAATTATATAAAATGAAACATTCAATAAACTGTGATTTATTAGTATCACTACTGTGTATTAATGGGCACTGTAGACCATTTGGAAAATGCACAATTCACTGCCAGATTTCTATGAACTTTCCTGCTCTGATGTATGTATTGGGTCAGATGTGAGCAGCGAGCTGAGATGTAAACAAGCCCAATGGCTTCCTTCAACAGATTGTCTATGACCTGCATCCAATCTTAACCATTTTGTGGTTTTCCCTACTAACAGCAAAAAATTGTACCTGAGGACTCATGAACAAACACACAGACACACAGACACTCCATCAAAGGAAAATCAAACATTCCATCCTTTCCAAGCCCTGATCAAGGTCATCTACTTTTCAAGATGTCTCTTTGGCTCTCGATAGCATTTAGCAATGGGGTCTAAAGGGATGATGGACAGAAGAGAAGAATGGAAGACTTAGTCTTAGTTTACTCTGGAAGACAAAGGATGATTGGGGGCAGAGAAATCCAGAATCTCCCCGCCATTGGTTTTCAAGGCATTTGTTATCTTTTCTCATCCTCCCTACCCTGTCTTGCATCCATGGATAGAACAAAGTATGTGCTCCTTAGTTCTTTGCCATCTGCTTTAAATACTCCCAGTCCATGTAAATTCTTCCCCTGCAGAGGAGACCAGCAGGGCATTTCTATTTAATAGCGGCTTTCGTGTCAGTGAATTAGAAATATTCTCATTAGGAAGAATTAACACATGCATTTTCTGTCTCTGAAAATCATGCACCTTCTTTCACAGTTTATGAAACCTCTCTAGAAAAGATCTCTGGACCAGTTATTGGAGATACTAGATATCCATTGTATATTTTGTTAGGGGTCCAGCTCTGATGGTAGATTGAAGTGAACAATATTATTATTTTAACTTATGAAGTAATGATCATCAATCTAGTGGACAGACTTTCTTTGGGAAAAATTATTCCAGACAGCAATTATTATTCTTCAGGAAGAAAGTAATCTCATTATATTGTTATATGATATACTTAACAGTTCCTATTAATCTGTGTTTTATAAAGGACAAATATAATTAACATAAGTGGATGTCATCTTAATAGATTTATTGGGCTAGATGGTTGGACAATATTAAAACAAAAGAAAGTAGAATATCTTAGACAATTTCTGTCCACAAATGTATTTTACCTGCCTTATCTTCTACTGCATCAAGCTCTTTCAGAAGGAATAAATTTGCCTGAATTTTTGTGTGTGTGTGTGAGGAAAATTGTCCCTGAGCTAACATCTGTGCCAATCTTCCTCTATTTTGTATGTGGGACACTGCCACAGCATGGCTTGGTGAGCCATGTGTAGGTCTGTACCTGGGATCTGAACCCATGAACCCTGGGCTGCTGCAGTGGAGCACACAAACTTAACCACTATGCCACCTGGTTGGCCCCCTGAAAGATTTTTTTAGAGTGATTAGGAACCACTTTTTTGTCTGGTAGACTTCAAACTAGAAAATTCTTTCAGTCAAATTTTGATAATTTTTAAGTCTTGCTAATGTTCTTCTTCATCCCATATTGTATAAAAAAATACTACGATTTGCAATTTTATATTTCTATAAAACTTTTACTACTTTGAAAGAAAATCGGAGTGGAAAGTTTGTTATATCTCTTCATTTAGAAGTAAAAGTATTTCTAGATCAATCATTTATTTTTGCTTTATCCAAATTGAATTCTCATATTTGATAAATAAGTCATTAATGATCTACCTACTTACATATTTTTAATCTGATATTCACTCATTATTTGTAGCATTAAAAAATGACATTAAAAATAACTTTGATGGAGCATCAGAATACAATACTTGAAATCAGGTGATCTTTATACAGTCATGTGCCTCATAATGACATTTCAGTCAATGATGGACCACATATATGACAGTGGTCCCATAAGATTAGTGCCATATAGCCTAGGTGTGTGATAGGCTATACCATCTGGGTTTGTGTAAGTATACTCTATGATGTTCAGACAATGAAATTGCCTAATGATACATTTCTCATAACATATCCCCGTTGTTAAGCGACGCATGAATGTATTATGATGTAAGTTTCTGAATTCTGCTGGTTACAAAACTCTGGAAATACCCCAGTATTTCCAGTTTTGCCTACCTTTCAGCATCATTCCTTCTATGAATCAGGGTGTATGCAGGAGTTAGGCCCTTTAATCATCTTCGTGAACAAATTTCAAGTTCCTCATATTATTAAAATAGCAGTTAAATAAATAAGAATACATCAAGACATATATTAAGATGAAGAACTGATAGAGAAGTACATTAAATAACAGCTATTATGCAACACACCACACAGACATGACTTCTTCCAATCTTCACAGTGGCTATAGAAGGGACACCCTGTTCTTTTCCATGAGAAGACACTGAGATTCAGGGAAGCACAACAGTTTGTCCAGTTATATCTGAATAACATGAAGTACAGACAAAACGTGAACCCAAGCCATCACCCTGCTCTCAGCACATGTACTCATGATGCTGTAGGCACACGTTTGCTTGAGTGTAGCTAATTAGTAGTATGAGGAGTGTGCAAGCTTATAAATTTTCTGGTTGTTGAACCATCTGGAGCCCTAACTGAAAGCTTCATTTTAATGCATTTGAAAGACAAGTAGCTAAGAGTTGGGTATGTTGGAATTCCCTCTGATGTTGAAAAGTAACTACATGCTTTTGGTAACAAAACATGTTGCTGAATTTGTATTGTCCCTTTTAGATTGTCTTAACTAAAAGGAGGTAAATTCAGGATACTCCCTTTATTATTCTGGATGGATATATAGACTATTGTATCATTGAGGATTAATTCATAAAAGAATGAAGGGTGAGCAGAGAACTCTCCCATCCAGAAAAATTGCAATAATTTATGTTGAAACTTTGCCCTCAAGCTTGTGGAGCACAGCTCCTCGATCCTAAGTGTGGTTTGTGCATAAAGACTTCCTTGGAGTATCTTTATAGAGGAACACCTGGAAAACACGGCCTCAGCCTGGTGTTCAAGATTAACATCAACAGTGAGAAGTCATAGTGACAGTGTGCATTCCTGATATCATGTAATAAGCATGGCAACTTACCTATGTGGTGTTATTCCCCAAACCCATAATTACAGTCTAATAATGAGAACATCAGAAAAAGCCCAACTGAGGGACATTCCACCAAATATCTGATCCCTCCTCCTCAAAATGGCCAAGGTCATGAAAAACAAGGAAAATCTGAGAAACAGCCAAGGTGTTGCCTAGCCATATGGTAAGTAGAGGAATGCCTAGGACTTCGTTGCCAAGGGAAATAGAGAACTTACCTACAGAAGCTGTGGAGCAATCTCCCTGCTCCACCTGAGGCATGAGCATGCGTATGGATGGGTATCAGTATCAGAGTTTACACTGGACATTCAGATGCTATGGCATGTTTTTAGTGATATGCCTCCTTTATGAATTGTTTTTTCTCAAAGAGAAAATCTTCGCTCCTAACTCTGTAAATCCCTGTAACTTTCCGAACTAACCTTACACATGATATAATGTTCTGAAGACTGCTCTCCATAAACAAAGTTAATTGTACAGGGGATTAGGGGCCTGTGAAACAACATAAAATATTTCTCTTTGGTCTTGAATGACCATTAGAAGTTCCCTGTGCCATTTGGCTCTGTTTTCACTTTTAGAGCCCCCAGCTTATATCCTCCATCCTTTTCTATCCTCACAGCTGGAAAAGGATGTTGGTCATTAAACCACAAAGTTAAGTGTGGTCTGATAACAGAACCTACAGACATCATTTTGTACAGGAGGCTGGCACCACACATCTGTCACACCTTCCCATGCTGGTTGACCTAGTACTTCTCATTTTCCGTGAGGTTGTAGGACATCACCTCCCACTGCGGCTGAAGTCAGGGACACTCTGAGACACCTTAATTTGTAATATAGCAACCCCCTCAATGAGCCTCTGACCTCATCTCTACATCTCAGATCCCCCTCCTGAAGAGGTCAGACAATATCAACTTCCTGGTGTTTATTTCTCAGCTCTCATATTTAAACCCAGTTTGATATCACTTTTCAAAGTTCAGTTGTCTCTTTACTAGACTAAAGTAAGTTATTTGCAACTCTCTGATATTAAGCAATATTTTATTCATCAGTTTTATTAGATACATCAAAATAGGGCAATTAGTAAGATGGAATCATAAATTCCAAAGATGATCAAATAAACTCTCTGCTTTAAATATTCTACAAGCAGAGAACGGAGCTTTAAAGACCAAGACATGCATTTGCATTTTACAAACCTAGGTATTTATAGCTGCTCTCAATATGACCATAATCAGGAGAGGCAAGCAAAAATTGTCTAATCCCAGAAATCTGACAGCTTGAACTAAATGAGTTCCAGAAGTATTCCTGATGATCCACAACCTGGACTGTGAAAACCATTCTCCTTCTTCATATTGAAAGGAGGACAGCATCATTCCATCCTGTACTTCTACAGATGACACTGTTAAAAGCACATTTCTAGGTAACCGACAGTTGGATCTGGGGTTTTCTTCTCATTATGCTCCAAAGAAAAGAAGACAATTTCAAACACTGATGATGCTCAGAGTAACTTCACTGAAGCAAGGTTGGATATTACCAAGCCTGAGCATAAGGGCATTCAACTTACTTTTCTTTTTTCTTCTTCTTCTTCTCCTCAAAGCCCCCTGGTATATAGTTGTATATTCTAATTGTGAGTGCCTCTGGTTGTGCTATGTGGGATGCCATCTCAGTATGGCCTGATGAGCAGTTCCATGTCTGTGTCTAGGGTCCAAACCAGTGAAACCCCAGGCACCGAAGTGGAGTGTGCAAACTTAACCACTCAGCCACGGGGCTGACCCCTCAACTTACTTTTTTGATAGTGGATTCAATATATATTTTGGAAAACTGCCCTCAATCAAGACTTATGCCAGGTACAATTTTATATCTATATATCTCATTGAAACTAAACAGTCACCCCATTCAATGCCAATCAGAGAGTCTCCTTGGGTCCCTAAAACATTCCAATTCATAAAATTGTCATAGGCTATGTTTTGAAATATAGTGTATTAATAGAAAATTTGAGGTACAATAAGGAAAACAGATCAGGAGATGACTGCTATTGAAAAGACAGTTTGTTCCTCAGGTTCCCATAAGGAGGGGGCACACCATACCATGCAGGGCCACATGAGGAAGCACCAGGGTTGGTTGGGAGGCAGAAGGATGGGGGTGTCTGTGGACAAGATTATTTATTGTGGTTTCTGTAGGAAGGAATGGGTGAGGCAGGTAAGCAGCCTTATGATGGGGTAGTTTGAATATTTCCTGTGGGCTCTAGGCTACAGGGCTGCCCTGAGTTGTTTGGTACCTGACCCTGGAGAGATTAAGGCAGGTGGATAGTGGCTCCAAGTGTGAGAGCCTGATAAAGGAATTGTTTGGGGTGTAGGCTCTGGATTGGTTGGTTTGCATCTGAAAAGTACACTCTTGGGTGAGTTGTTTACCATCTCTAGGAATTGGCTAGCCCTGAAAGGGCTAGTCCCTTCAGGGTCAGCAAAGTCCCCAAGATGCCAAAGCATTAGAAAATACGAGTTCTGGTTAATACAGATTACACATGTCATCAGTCTACTCAAACACCTGACAAGGGCCACAGCTCACCCATGGGTACCATCATGGCATCTCCCTCCTGACTTAGAAGGCATATGAGAACCCACAGGAAGCAATGTCCCCTGTAACAATCCCACAGGCATGAACCAAGGGATACCAGAACGGAACTCACCCAGTACTGGAGTCATATACTCAGGAGAATACAAAACACGTGGCTCCCTGCTGGGTATTTCTTATTCTTCCAAGGCAGAGGCAGCGTTCTAATCAGGTGTCTTTTTTTTACATAGATGATGTAGCTATGTAGCTGATTCATACAATTGTCATTCTACCTTCATCAAGTTTCCAGGGAACCAGTTCACATGTTAACTGCAGATCCCATTCTTCATCACAGAGGAGTGTTTTGTAACTTTTCTATTCGTATCCTGTAAGACATATGATAATTACAGCCACATCACTGATGAAGAAATGAACCCTGAAAAGGGTAAAAAGAAAGCTCAGTAATATTATATGAGTCATATCATGTGAGTTTTATGAGAGAGTGTTGCTCATATTTGTTTGGTCATGGTACTTTATTGAGCTTTCCTATGGCCAATTCATTAGCATAGCAATAATAACAATGGCAAACTTACACAGAACTTACCCCATGCGAGGCCCTGTATACATGATAACTCATTTGATATTCACACACACACACAATTCTCTGAGGGAACATTTATTATTTTCTCCACATAATATATACACATGCCATGGAAATATCAAAGCAGATAATTGAGTAGATCTGACACTCAATTTGGTGATATAGACATAGAATAAACAATGAATTGTTTAAATATGAGTGTTGCAAAAATCTGGAATTAACAGGAATGGAATCCCAGATCCAAGACATAGTCTTTAAATGAAAATGCCATTTCAATCTCATTGATGAAAAATATTTATCATATATTAATGAGAACAAATAGCTCAGTAATAATATGGATTTGGAAATTTTGTCCATTAAATAAGTTAATCAGTTTTAGGTCAACTGACCACCTTATAGTTTTGAATTCCCAAACTAATCATTTATCAGGCATCTATATAGACATAAAATTTAAGAACACTAAATTATTTCATCAAAATTGTAATAAAAAATTTAAAAATAATTTCACAGATCATAAGATTAGGATTTAAAAATATGAAATGGATTAAAGTTATCCAAAACATTCTTTTTTGTTAGATGGAAAGTAATTCACCTTTGTAAAATTGCAGATTGTCAGTAAAATGGATAAATGGTGTAGCAGAAATAAGTGTCTAAAGACCAGAAATAAGTAAGAAACATATATCCATTTAAAATAGAATGGCATAATGTCTACAAACGACCACCATCCCACCTCTGACCCTCCAAGTTCTGCTACCATTCACGTCTGTCTTTGGGAATCAAGCTTAAGATAGTCTTTACCAAGTGTATGTGTCCAAAATTGCAGAAGTGCCCCTTTATAGGTGACATAAAAACTACAGTGCTACATTCTTCTTCAGTACTCTGAAAAGATGTGTGAAATGTGCAAATCACAACCCTAGTTGCAATGTAGAATGCATATCATGAAAATAAATATAGTAGGTTAGAGGAGGAGAAATCTTGAGTGTCGTATTCCGTTTGCTTTTTACATCTCTCCTTTCTTAGGTCTTCTCTAATCCTCTTAATGAAGTTTTTTTTGTATGTGTTTTCTTCGAAAAACAAATCAGAACCTTATCTGTTTTTCCCTTCCACTTTCTCCCTCCTTCCATCCCTCCCTCCTTCCCTCCCTCTCTTCCTTCTCTCATTCCTTCCTTCCCTCCCTCCCTCCTGTCTGTTTAGATTTTTCTCATTTAAAATCAGTTTGCTGAATGGACTCACATTTGTATCTCCGTGAAAATAGCAGTTTGGGGTAAACATTGATTTATATAATAAGCAGAGTCCAATGTGTTAGAATTAAATAATACATCACCAAAAGCAGTAAATAAATGTTAAATGGATGGATTGAGTTTTTACATCATGCTAATTACTATCATGCCATTTAATGAATGATTAGAAAAAATTACTATACTTGTAGCTTTAAAAAAGAAATTATATGGCTGCCCATATTTTTCAGTGCCTGACCACATATTAATGATGATAGACCTTCTTTTTTCCCTTTATTTGTATTCCTAACTTTATTCTATAAGGGACCAAAGAAAAATGATTAAACTCCAACAAGCCTTGTGAAATATATATTAAATGTCTAGAATGGAGTCTGGAGGGAAAAGGAGTTTGACGGTATCTGTCTGTGAAGTCCTGGTTTCTTGTTTGTCATAATTGTTTGGAACAGGAGTTGACTATATACAGAGAACCAGCATGCAAATGATCTGGCCCATCAGCCAACTGCTGAATTGCTCAGAATTCAGGTTTATTTAGGGGATATCATGAAACACTTCCTCCAAGATCATGTAAAAGTATCACTTCACATATTTCTTTATGTAGTAACCAAATGGCAAATTCATCGTGTTAGAAAATTTTCAGTCAAAGACAGAAAAATAAATGCTGTACCAAAGAACCAAACTTACAAAAATCTATGATTTGCAGTGATTCAGGAAGAAGTTGCCTTCTGAGGACCTCAGCTGAATCTCAGGGTCCTTCATCTCCGTGGTAATTTGTATCCAGTATTTGTTGGAAACCCTCAGCTTGGTCGCTGTGAAAGAGGAAATTACGTTTACCCCATCAATTTAGACATGGATGCCAAATAAATGATGAAACTGCCTCCATGATAGAGGGGCTGCTTTTCTGATTTCCAAGCTAAAATTATACCCTCTAAGACTAAACATTTTAGGTTTTGGTACCTAGACGGATCTTATCAGGGTAATTAAAACAAAATGTAACCAAAAGCATATGATAGGAGAAGAAAAAAAAGTATTTGGTATAAGAGTTATAGGTCCATGTTTCCTGACACTCACCCTGGTGAGAAACCAAAATACGTATTGTCTTGTGAATTCCTACCCACATTTAAAGAATGGAACATTAATATACAGAAAGAATGAATATATAATTAAATCATATCCTCTGGCAATTTTTATATTGGATCAGTCTATAAAAATTTCCTAGAAAGTTATTTATCCATTACCTTTTATATTTATTGCAAACATTTTATTCTAAGTGAGGGGTCAGCAAACTATGACTCACTTTTCTCACTGTTTCACTGGAACACAGCTCTACCCATTTTTCACATGTTATTTGTGGCAGTTTTGAGGGTATAATGACAGAATTTAGTTGCTACAGGAACCATATGGCCCAAAAATTCTAAAATATTTAACATCTGGCCCTTTACAAAAAAACTTTCCAACCCTTATTACGGTGTCGTATTTGGTTTTGAGTTTAATTTGGGGTCTTTTTCCATGGAGAAATTAGTTTTTATGTAGTTACGTAAATTAATTATTTTTCTTTATGACTTCTGATATTTCTCTTTTGATTATCATGGCCTATCCAAATATGATTGCCTATATTTTATACATATTATTATTAATTATATATTTTGATGTGCTTTGTTCATATGTAGGCATAAATGTTCATGGGTATGGCTTTTATATTAATGGCATTCACCACATGGGGATTTTATATATATAATTCATCATATTTATTTATATTTCATGATATACATATATATGCATGTGTGTGCATATATAATCATCACTGTATATTATAATATTGGCAATCCTAGTAAATAGTATAAACAAAAATAAACTAGGTGAGTAAAGATTGGAAAGGGAGAGTTAAAACAGCCATTATTTGTAGAAGATGTGATCACCTATGAGAGAAAAAAATATATATATAAAAATATGACTCAGATTTAATAAGAGAACTCAGCAAGATCGCTCGATAAAACATTAACTTACAGGATTTACTTTAAAAGTTCTGTAATATTTTTCTCTTCCACAATAATGAACTTCTAATTATAATGCAAATAATATTCATTGTAATATCAATGTAAAAGAATTAAAAATTTGGGAATTATCTAAGAACATACAAGGTCAACAAAGGAAAACAAACTAATAAAGTTCATTATCTGAATCTTGGAAAGCATGACTAATATATTAGTATAAATTCTCCTCCAAATTTAATCATACTATCAAAGAAATACCAATCAAAATTCCCATTGGTTCTTTAGAAAGCCCATTACAATATCCTGAAGTTTATATGGATAATAAAAAGTACAGATAAATTAAGTCAACACTAAAAAATAAGAATGACTAGATCTGTCTTACCATATAAATGTTTTAGAAAGCCATATATGTGATTAAAAACAACGTTAATGGTCCAAGGGTTGGAAACAGACCAATGGAGTAGTATGGAAATTGGCAAAAGTATGACTATATGGCAACTTAATAAACAGTTCAGTTGGTGACATAGATCAAGGCAAAAAGACTGACTGTTTAGTGTATGGCACTGGCAAAACTAGCTCTCTCTGTGTAAGAAATAATAGTGCACCTTTCCTCATATCCATATACAAAGTTAGATTCTAGATAGATTTATGAATTAATAGAAGGAAGTATGGGAAAAAATCCATGTGGTTTAGGGTTGTAGAAGCATTTCCTTTTTAAGAAATGCGGAGTATAGAACAAGAAAACTAATGAATATTTTTACCATCAAAATATGGGATAAATGTGGATAAAAATAAAAGAATTGATCAATTGAAGGAACATTTTTACAATGTCTAATCTCACGACCAAGAAAATAATATCTAGATATATACAAAATTCCTGAACGTTTACAAGGAAAATAGTGTCCAGAGCAATTATGGCAAAAGAATGAGTGGTCAAATAGTAGATAGCGGAAATCCAAAATGCAACTTTGAGGGGATAAATCTGGAATGCATCTGTAATGCTTATATTTCCCTGGGCTCAGAATTAGACGAGCTAATGTGTGCACCAAATTGTTTACTTGACTTGTTATATGAGTTCAGAAAGAAATATTTAGTTTTCACTTTTAATTTCTAGTGTGGTAACTATCAAGAGATATAACCCAAACATAAAGAAAAGGTTTTTGGGTTGTCATCAATAATTTTGAGTTAAAATATTTTTAAAAATTCATAACCACCAATTACCTCTAGCTATCTAACATGTATCTATCATCTGTCTATTTGCATATATACATATGTAGATGTACATAAGTTTGTCTTTAGAATCTGTTATAGCTTATGTGTTGGTAATTATATTTGAAATGTAATAATGGGGGAAGTATTTATATAGTGTAACAGAACATGGGCTCTGGATTCCTATTTTTGTTTCTATATCACAGCTTTGTCACTAAGGTATGATTTTGGATAAATTGCTCAGTATCTCTGGGCCAGACTCCTCTCTGTAAAAGGATAATACCATTTTCATAATAGTATAAAAATTTTGTAAGGAGGAAATGATTTAACCTATTTATAGCAACCAGAATAATATATGCAAATATTTGCTAGTATTACATTAATTTTCACGAAATTCTGGTAAAGTAAATCTTAGATCTGTTTTAATAATAGAAAATAAAATTCACCAGCACATGAAATCAAAATGTAGCAGACCAAAAACAGGGCAAGGAGATACACTACAAAACAATTTTTGTTCTTACTGTAATATTTTGTCACAGTGTTACACCAAAAATTTCTGTTTGTCTTATTCTCCATATCCCTCCCAGACCAACCATTTCTATTTCTCCAATCCACATATTTGGATGTAATATAATAGTCATTTTATATCTTCTGGTTTTAGCTGCTAGACAGAAGTCAATTTAGTGAGCTCATTCTTAGAAAGAAGGAAAGAAGGAAGGAAGGAGGGAAGGTAGGAAGGAAGAAAGGAGAGAGGGAAGGAAGGAAGAAAGGGAGAGAGGGAAGAAAGAAAAAGAGACTGAGAGAAAGGGAGAGAGAGAGGAGAGGAGAAGGAAGGGAGAAGGAAGGAGCAAGGGACAGGAGGGAAGGAAGGGAAGAGGAGGAGAGGAGAGGAGAGGGAAAAAATAGTCCATGTTATCTGCTCCTGGAACATGTAAGGAGATGGAATATGCCAACCTTGATGAACAGAAGGCATGCAAGCAGATATTCTTCATGGTGTCCAGTAAAGGTTACAGCACAGACTTTAGAATTAAAAGTTGGGACTGCTAAAATCTGTTTTGCGTTAATTTTTGTGAATGGTGTAAGATAATGGTCTACTTTCATTCTTGTGTATGTGGCTGTCCAGTTTCCCAACATCATTTGTTGAAGAGACTTTCTCCATTGTATGTTCTTGGCTCCTTTGTCAAAGATTAGCTGTCCACAGATGTGTGGTTTTATTTATGGCCTCCCAATTCTGTTCCATTGATCTGTGTTTCTGTTTTTCTGCCAGTAACATGCTGTTTGATTACTGTGGCTTTGTAGTATATTTTGAATTTAGAGGGTATGATACTTCCAGCTTTGTTCTTTTTTGTCAGGATTGCTTTGGCTATTTGGGGTCTTTTGTTCCATGTAAATTTTAGGATTCTTTGTTCTGTTTCCATTAAAAGTGTCATTGTGGTTCTGGTTGGGGTTGCATTGAATCTGTAGATTGCTTTAGATAATAGGGGCATTTTAACTATGTTTATTCTTCCAATCCATGAGTACAGAATATCCTTCCATTCTTCTTCAGTTTCTTTCAATAATGTCTGATAGTTTTCAGTGTTTAACTAAACTGTCTTTCACCTCCTTGGTCAAATTTATTCCTTAGCATTTTATTCTTTTTGTTTTGACTGTAAATGGTATTGTATTCTTGATATCTCTTTCTGCTAGTTCATTGTTAGTGTATAGAAATGCAACTGATTTTTGTATGTTGATTTTGTACTCTGGAACTTTACTGTATTCATTAATTATTTCTAATAGTTTTTTTGTAGATTCTTTAGATCTTTCTACATAGAATCATGTGATCCACAAATGGTGACAGTGTTACTTCTTCTTTTCCAATTTCTATGCATTTGATTTCTTTTTCTTGCCTAGTTGCTCTGGCTAGGACTTCCAGTACTATGTTGAATAGGATTGATGAGAGTAGACATCCTTGCCTTGTTCCTGTTCTTAGAGGTTACCAGAGGGGAAGAGGGTGTTGGGAGGGTGAAAGGGGTAAAGGGAGACATATGTATGGTGATCGAAGGAAACTAGACTTTTGGAGGTGAACATGATGCAGTCTATTAGTGAAGCCAAAATATAATGATGTACATCTGAAACATACAATATTATAAACCAATGTGATTTCAGTACTACAATTTTTTTTAAAAGTTGGGATTTAAAAACAAATTATTGAGGTGACGTTGGTTTATCACATTATATAAATTTCAAGTGAACATCATTATATTTTGACTTCTGTGTAGAGTGCATCATGTTCACCACCAACAGTCTAATTGCCATCTGTCACTGTACACATGTGCCCCTTTATCCTTTTTGCCCTCCCCTCACAGGAACGACCTAACTGTCCATCGATAAAGAATATATGGTTTGTACATATACAATAGATTACTACTCAGCTATATAAAAGATGAAATCTTGCCATTTTTGACAACATGGCTGGACTTTGAGGGTATGATGTTAAGTGAAATAAGTCAGATGGAGAAAGACAAACACCATATTATTTCACTCGTATGTGGAAGATAAACTAACACACACATAGAGTACAGAGCACAGATTGGTAGATACTAACAGTTGGGATTTTGGTTCCTAACTACCTAGATTGCTAGCCACTGCCTCTGTAAGTGTCACAGTAGCTCCTACGTAACCAGCTGTGAGGATCAATATGTCTATGCCTGTCTGTTTCTTTCTTTGGCTAGCAGGAACTTAGCTCAGCCCAATGCTGGTCATGTTTGTTCACTGATAGTAGAAGGGGCAGGTGGCACTTAACCTAAGAGAGAACTTAAAGATGTCTGGTCAGGTTTAGACTGTTGCCACTGGCGGCATTCTTACCGCTGCTAGTTAATATTATTCAGATGAGAAAAGGCTGTTAGACAAACCATCCTCTGAAGGGACTTTTCCTCCATAGACATAGCAACTTTTGCTTCTTTAACATGTACAGACACTAAAAAATACTGTTGTTGAATGTGTTTGTATCCCAAGGCACTCATCATGCTCTTTAGAGGGCATTTCACTTTGTCACAGTTAAAAAAAAGATGGGTGGAAATATAATAATATGGTAATAATATATAATAGAATAATTACATTTATCATAGTTAATATTATGTAATGTATTATACATAATATTAATATAATATGCTAATATATTGATATAATTTAATAATATGATCTGCCATAAGGATGCACTCATTATTTTAAAAATTATTTTATACAAAATAAATTCGTTATTTTTTACCAATAATTTAAAAACAACTAAAGTCATAAAAAAGAATACCATATATAATGATTACATTATATTAATAAATATATAATATATTGATATGATAATGTAATATAACCTGTCATAAAGATAGTCTATTATAAAAATTATTTTTTTGTTTTTTTGTTTCCATTGTGTTTTTATTTTTCTGCTTTGTTAAATTGCGGTAGCATTGGTTTATAACATTATATAAATTTCAGGTGTGCATAGTTATATATTTCAGTTTCTGTGTGTATTATATCATGTTCACCACCCAAAGACTAATTACACTCCATCACCACACAGGTGTGCCTACTCACCCCTTTCACCCTCCTCCCTCCCCCTTGCCTCCGGTAACCACCAATCCAATCTCTATTTCTTTGTGTTTATTTGTCACTGTTTTTATCTTCTACTCATGATTGAGATCATACAGTATTTGACTTTCTCCCTCTGACTTATTTCACTTAGCGTAACACCCTCAAGGTCCATCCATGTTGTCACAAATGGCCGGATTTCATCATTTCTTATGGCTGAGTAGTATTCCATTATGTCTATATACCACATCTTCTTTATCCATTCGTCCCTTGATGGGCACCTAGGTTGCTTCCAAGCTTTGGCTATTGTGAATAATGCTGTGGTGAACATAGGGGTGCATATGTCTTTATGCATTCATGTTTTCAAGTTCTTTGGATAAATACCCAGCAGTGGAATAGCTGGATCATACAGTAGATCTATCTTTAATTTTTTGAGGAATCTCCATACTGTTTTCCATAGTGGCTGCACCAGTTTGCACTCTCATCAGCAGTGTAGGAGGGTTCCCTTCTCTCCACATCCTCTCCAACACTTATTGTTTCCTGTCTTGTTAATTATAGCCATTCTGATGGGAGTGAAGTGATACCTCATTGTAGTTTTGATTTGCATTTCCCTGATACTTAATGATGTTGAACATCTTTTCATGTGCCTGTTGGCCATCTGTATATCTTCTTTGGAGAAACGTCTGTTCAGATCTTTTGTCCATATTTTAATTGGGTGGTTAGTTTATTTGTTGTTGATATGTATGAGTTCTTTGTATATTTTGGATATTAACACCTTATTGGATACATGGTTAGCAAGTATCTTCTCCCAATTGTTAGGTTGTCTTTTCGTCTAGTTGATGGTTTCCTTTGCTGTGCAGAAGCTTTTCAGTTTGATGTAGTCCCATTTATTTTTTGTATTGTTTCCCTTGCCTGGTCAGACACGGTACTTAAAAATATACTGCTAAGACCGATGTCAAAGAGTGTACTTCCTATGTTTTCTTCTAGAAGTTTAATGATTCCAGGTCTTACATTCAAGCCTTTCATCCATTTTGAGTTAATTTTTGTGTATGGTGTAACATAATGGTCTACTTTCATTCTTTTGCATGTAGCTGTCAAGTTTTCCCAACACCGCTTATTGAAGAGACTTTCCTTTCTTCATTGTATTTTCTTGGCTCCCTTGTCAAAAATTAGCTTTCCATAGATGTGTGGGTTTATTTCTCAGCTCTCAATTCTGTTCCATTGATCTGTGTGTGTGGTTTTGTGCCTGTACCATGCTGTTTTCGTTACTATAGCTTTGTAGTATATTTTGAAATCCAGGAGTTTGATACATCCAGCTTTGTTCTTTTTTCTCATGATTCCTTTGGCTATTTGGCGTCTTTTATTGTTCCATATAAATTTTAGGATTCTTTGTTCTATTTCTGTGAAAAAAGTTTTGGGATATATGATAGAATACATTTATCATAATTAATATTATGTAATATGTTATATGTAATATCAATATAATATGTTTATATATTGATATAATTTAATAATATAATCTACCATAAGGATACACTCATTATTTTAAAAATCATTTTATACAAAATAAATTTGTTATTTTTTACCAATAATTTGAAAACAACTAAAGTCAGAAACAGGAATACCATATATAATAATTACATTATATTAATAAATATATAATATATAATATATTGGTTTGATAATGTAATATAATCTGTCATAAAGATACAGTCTATTTTAAAAGTTATTTTTATACAAAATAAATCTGTTATTTTGTTTTATTGAGCATTTGAAAAGCAACTAAGATCAGGAAAGAGAATCCTAATGCTTTCTAGAAATCATCTTTATAAAACTTTTGCTGGAGACATCAAAGAAGGAACAAAGAGAAATAATATGATGATGTATTCTCAGGTGATTAACATTGTGCATATTTACTGGATTATGAGGTGGTGTACAGCTATTCCAAGTTCTGAAAAGGATGGGAGAAGAAAGATATGGTTTATTTGTCCAAAGGATTTTTTCAGACAATAACAATAGCTCATTTTTCTGTAAGCAGGCGATTATCCTTTCGTAACACAGTGCCACATACCTACAAGGAGATCTGTAAGTAGCTGTTGTTCTATTATCCTGGCAATTGGTACTATTTAAAACTGCCTGTGTATACTGTGAGTCACATATGAAATATTTACTCTGCAATGCAAAGTGTTAAATCCCTGCAGAAATCTTCCCTTATGTGCAGTTATTTTAGGGACCCTCCATCTCATGTTTCATGCAGTTTATGTATATCATTTGCAAGAAAATGAATGCTCCAAAAATATGGATTAGAGAATACTTATATGTGTGTGTGTGTGTGTGTAAATATATCAAGATATATATATACACACATATATATTTATGGAATATATTACATATAATGAACATGTAATACTTTTCTGTGATCTTTACCTTTAAAATTACTAAAATTTCTACTTTCCTTTCCAAAATAATATTATAAAGGAATTAATATTATTTCAAGGACTTTGTGTCAGGTTAAATAATTTCTCAATGTTGTCATGGAAATAGAGAAATGCAATTAATTGTGATTCCTTGAAGCAGAGTGGATCACTCCTACCTCCTTGCTAACATAGCATGTTTCTCTTCATATTAGCACCATTTCATCACACGATGTGAGATTTATTTGCATGTAGCTCCATCTTCAGATGGACAACAGGCAGAGATGACATCATCATTCTGCATACACTATGTAGTCAGGGACTGTCTCTTATCAAGTATTTAAACATTTGCTGAATTATTCCCAACAGTTTGATAGGAATGGCTTCATACATGGAAGAATCAGGATTGGTCAGGATTGTTTTGGAGGCAAGTGACAGGAAAGTCTTGAGAAAGAGAGTGAGAGACTGAGACAGAGACAGATACAGATACAGAGAGACAGAGAGACTCAGAGACAGAGATGGAGAGATACAGAGAGATAGATAGAGAAGACAGAGAGAGAGAGAATCTTCCCCAAACTGAAAAGTATAAATTCATTGGATTCGGGTTTGGCTCCATCCATTAGCTCCCCAAATTCTCCTTAGAACATTATTGTTTCTCACTCATCTCCATCTCCTGGCATTTTCTGCGTATGTTGGCTTTATTTTTAGGCAAGCTGTTATTTTTAGGCAAGCTCTTCCTCAGTTCATGTGGTCTCATGACCACCTCTAGCATCATATCCTTTGACTTCAATAACTCTGATGCAAAGAAAACCTTTACATTCTAAAATTCCCACAAATCTCCTGGAATTTACATGAGTGGCCCACCTCCAGTCACATACTCAGTTCTGGATCAAGCCTTAAAGAGATAGGTTGTACAGAATGGACAGGCTTTGGTCAAGTGTACACAGTGGGACCTGGAGGGTGAGGGAACTCCCACAAAAGCTATTGGGTCTAAGTTTGGGTGATGTCTACTTAAAAATCAAATCAGTGTTTGAGAACAGGTGGAGCCTGGATGCTTGGCAGACAGCGTTACCAGATGAGATCTATAGATTAATTACCAATTGTGAGATTTGAAAGGATCTATTGTTGACTTTCTCTTCCTTTCTAGATTATATATTATATATCCCAGTCCTATAGAACATCTGGAACATGGCCTGAAAATCTGTCTTTTTAAGGAGCTTCTGAGGGGATTCGTAATAAAATTTAGTTAGTGTAATAACTAAAGTTTGGAAGCATACCCTTAAAGACTCTTGGCGTTTTCTTAGCCACCTTTTACATTATGGCTTTATATAATAATTCAAGTGTAAAATAAAATTTTAACAATATTGTTAGTCTTAGTCAATTTAGGCTGCTATAACAGAATAGCATAGACTGGGTGACTTATAAACAACAGAAATTTGTTTCTCATAGTTCTGAAGGCTGTAAGTCCAAGATCAAGGTAGCAACAGATTTGGTGTTTGGTGAGGTACCTCTATTTAGTTCACAGATGACTGTCTTCTCCTTATGTCCTCACAAGGCAGAAGGGGTGAGGGATCTCTGGGGTCCCTTTTATAAGGGCAGTGATCCCATTCATAAGGGCTGCACTATCATGACATAATCCCCTCCCAAAGGCAGCACTTCCTAATACCATTACATTGGACATTAGGATTTAACATGTGAGTTTTGGTGGGAAACAAATATTTAATCTGTAGCATGATTTTTTCCTAACGCTAGATTAATTCTGATTAATGAACAATAAATGTACAATATAGTTTATCATTAACTAGTTTACTATGAACATTCAGGTGAATTCCATTTTAATAAAATGTTTGATACAATAACTATTGGTTCTAGTAATTCTAAAATTAGCTATCTAATTTATCAGGAAGCATTTTAGAGTTTTAAAATAAGAAGGATTAGCAATCTTTGATTGTTAGGTGTCAGACAACAGATTTTCCTTACGTTAAAAATGAAATTATGAAAAAAGTATGGTAATCCATTGTTATGGACTTCAAGGATAGACCAGATTATTTCTATTTCCATAGCAGTTGTACTTTTCTCACATTGTCCGTAGTTTATTTTATTTATTTGTTATTTTCCCTGTCGATGTCCCTTTGAATGTGAGGCCTGCAGTATTAGGTATCTGTGACAGTTTGGTGCAGTGATGTAAGCCAAGTACCTAGAACAGTGTTGGGAACAGACTAAAAACTTGATACTTATGCATTGAGTGAATGAACAGGTCAGTAAAAGAGAAATGAATCCAATGCGAAATTATATAGCCTATAGTAATTGTGTTTCCACCAAACCTTTAAGATATTCACTATTATGTAAATCCACAATAGATGCTTGAGTTTCACTGGCTCCTACTCATTTGGTCAAAATTTAGGTAGAAATGTTAATAAGATAGAAAAAAATCAAAAGTGCCTGAATAGGACGCGCAATAAACAACTAACGGAGAGAAGTCTCAATTTAAAGTAATACTAAACTAAATGATCTGAAGGATATTAAATAAGCTTCAATTAAAGTGACTTCTAGATAAGCTATTTCCATATTTTTCCAAAATTACATTTTGTATGTATTTAAATATGGAGAGGCTTAATTTTTCAGACTTAGATTTGCATTGCTTGATCATGCTGAGCTGTTGTTTGTAATGTCCTGAGATGTGAAAACTGCAAGTAAAACTTGCCTCCTCATGTAGGCAACTGAGATAATTTGGGAATCAGAAAATCTTACATTCTGGGAATACTTGAGTGAATTAGGAGACATTCAGGAAAAAAAACCAAAAAAACCCAGTAGGAATTAAAATGATTAAAATAAGATTTGCCTCCTGAGTGCAGTTGAAAACAAACATTAATGTTTCCAAGGAAATGCTACACTCTTTTAAAAGAGGAATAAAAATTTTTATTGCACAAACTCTTATATTAAATTTTACCCTTCCCTTTGAACAGTTACATTGTCTTCTTGCTTCCACTCAAAATTTCACCAATGAATCACAAGTCATCCAATATATTCATTTTACAAAGGCAACTGTTTTTTTAAATGTAAATTTTTTTGAAAGATGCTAAAGAAATTGCTTCCTTAATAATAGGATCTAGGTACTTGGTGCTTTACTTATTCAGCTCACCTTTATTGTTCTGATATATTTGTGATTGAAAAAAAAAAACAATGACATTGGAGCCAGCCGAACACTTCCTACTCAAGATGTGGTAGAGAATTACAATGTATTTGCTCACGACTTTCATTTTCTGTCTCTCACAGAGGTTAGTGATGTTTCTTTCCAGACACAGATCCAGGATGTGCTGGTACTGAATTAGTAAGATCCTTTAGGTCTTGGGCACCGTATCTGTCAGAGCAAGTTGGTCACTAAAAGCAATGTCTTTATAAAATATATAAATATATAAAAGGAGTTCATATGGATCAACCAATTAATAACTAATTAGGTTGTTACTTGAACCAATAAATATTAAATATCATAATTCATTGAATAAAAAACCAAACTTTTTATTTTTTAAGAAAAGAATAAAACATGATAAAATATCTGAATGGAAAAAATGGTGTTCTGAATACATCTATAAGAGGTTTTTTTTTCCTTTTTACCCCTTCTTTTACCATTTATAATGGGCTAGATTGGCATTCCTCTTTATATTTAATTAATAATAAATGCGGCTGTCTCAGCGATGAAATACTGCTTGGCAGTGCTTTGACACAACACTGTCACTTTCCATAAGGAAGAAATAAATCAGACACCATAACTGTGGGCCCAGTGGCATTTATAAAATAACTAGGTGTACTATTAATGAGGACAGCATAAGGTGAAGAGGAAGAAAATGTGCTTGAACAAAACCTCGAGCAGTACTTAGGTACAGAACTCCATCACTAGGGCACAGTGATTTCACTCTTGGGTCCTCCTCTCTGGAGACTTATGGAAATGAATTAACAGAAGCAGCATTAAAAGAGGACGCCCAAAGATGTCATGGAGACACTAACCAAACAAGGAAATCATCGCCACTGAACTGGAGTTCATGCAGCTCGAGCACAGCAATGCAGATATGGTGGTGAGGTTGAAGCCTTTGACAGCAGGATTTGGTCTCAAAGCAGGTGGAAACAATCAAAGCGGATTCCTTTGCAGTAATAGGGATTATGAGTGCTCCACGGAAGGATGGAACTTGAGGTAAGAGGCTCCCAGAGAGAGGGCAGATGCAGGGGGAAAGAGAGTTGCCTGCCATTGTCTAGGGCTAGGTTTGTACGGAGCTTCACAGAAATTAGGATACAGCCACTTTCACAGTCCTGGATGCAAAATCTAGAACTCAACTATGCTCCGAATTGGTGTAGACAATGAGACTGGCACATCTCCCAAGCTCACCATGACTGGAGCCTCACTCCACCCTTCACAGTGTGCCGAGGGTGTCTATAGGGCTATGAAATTACAGTGGGAATACTGTCTGCTTATCTCAGAGAACAGAGTCAATACCTTGCAAGAAATGCCTGTCTGTGATAGTTACTCTAGGAAACTAGTGAGAGCTTTCAGGTTGTTACTTTTCATACATTTCTTTTTCATACTTAAGTTTTAAAACATTTTTTATTGAAGTCTAGTACAAGTACAGACAAGTTTACAGATACTAAGTATAATGTGTAATGAATTTTTCACAAAGTGAAAGCACCCAGACTATGAAACAAAATTATCTCAAATCAAGAAATGAACATTATCACCACACGAGACATGCCCTTTCATTCCTCTTCCAGTAAGTGCCCCATAGTAACCTCATTTTGATATCTACCACCATAGATGTGTTTTGCCTGTTTTGAGAATCATCCATGTCTTTATATGTAGTTTTTGAGCCCATTCTAATGCTCATTCATTCTTGTTGTTTGTATTCATTTGCATGAATATATCAAACATTTATTTGTACTTTCTTGTAGATAGACATTTGAGTTTTTCCAGGTTTGGGGCTCTTGTGACTAACACTGCAATGACCATTTATAGATATGTCTTTTTGTAAACATATGTGCTAATTTCTGTTGTTATTTCACTCAGTTTTAATTTCATCATAATTCATTTTTTAATGGTCTGTGCATTTTAAGGTGACATATCACATAGGCAGTATTCATTTGTATACTCAAAATGTTGTCTGGGAACTCATTTTTGCACTAAATATGCCTATTCAAAACAAAGAACATTAGCACTAATCAAAGAAAATTATAAAGAAACAATTAACTTTATATAGTAGGGCTGAGATGAAAGTGCTAAATCTGTATTGGTTTATGTAAGTGAAACATAAAGGGATTTTAGACACATCCATCCAAGTTAGTTTTTCATGTTTTATTCCAATTCATACAAACTCACACATCGTTGGAGCTCTTCATCGAAGTTCATCCTTCATTGTACTGTAAAGCATTTCTAGTTTAGATGATGGTATTTCTAAAAATACAGAACCCAGAAACACAAGATCAAGAGGAAAAATCTGCCAGTGGGTTTAAGATGTAAGTGTTAGACCTAGCCTCTCATTTGCTCATTCTTTATGAACCTGTGAGCTTTGTGTAGGAAGAACAGTGTCTGGAGCCTATGTAGAATTCTATGTAAAAGCAGCACAGCCTGGAAAGATATTTTTCCCTAATGGCTCCATCTTGGAATCCTCAGAAGACTATTCCATTGTTCCATGATCTCAGCTTGTTTTGGATGATACACTAATGAGAAGACTTGTGAATTTCATGGGCATCAAGATGTTAACTTACTTATTTTATTATAAAATGCTTTCCTTCATCAGAAGGATTTTGTATGGGACAGCAAGGTGAGGAAGAAGCACAAATGGATTGCAATCATAAGACTGTAGTGAGGAAAGGCAAATATAAGTCCTGAATGAATGTCTGTTGCAGAGATAGAAAACCCCTGTTTCTCCTCTGAAAGAAGGAGTCCAATGAACTATACTTTTCACCAGATGAACATCTCATCTCCCTTGTGTTTGGTCCTAAATTAGAGACTCAAGATGGGTCACTGCTGCAGAGACAGTGGAGAATGCCATGTCCAATCTTGTTGAGAAAACGTCCAAATTATTTATACTGAGGATACCCTCCAATCTGGAAAACATGGCATTATTGTTCATAAGCCCTTTAAGCAAGCATTGGGTGGCTGTTGAAAGAGGATAGAGACTCCCACAGAATGGAATATTGGAATATTACTCTGATTTTAAGAGGCTTCTCTGCTGTTGGTTTTTGGTAAAAATATTGTCATCCTCTAGAACCAGTCAGCAAGAATCATCCTCAAAACACTTCCCCAACCCTCCTTAAAGTTCATTCCTTCCAAGTGCTAGACTGTCTGGCAAAAAAACCATCATCCATTGGCAAAACATGCATGCAGATTCTTAGCTATGGCAAAATCACGATGATTCAGATATTTCAGACAGGAAGTTAATTTCATGCTAACAGGCAAAGATTGATGACCCCATGAGCTGATGACTAAGAGGAATGCCAACAGGAGATAGATAACAGAGGAAGGAGGAAACAAAACCTATGTTTGTATGAACCATTACAAAAATTAGAACTGTAAAAGCCGTGAATATTATCTTGCTTGCTTGTTAACAATATCTATTTGAATACATTAACTCCCTTTTAATTGTTTATTTTAGAATTGTTTGCTGGGTAACAGTACCACTTAGATTGCAAGATATTTTGATGGGGTTTTGAGTGAACTAGAAGGAAGTTTACCCAAATTATGGAAGAAATGCTTAGGATTTTTTGCATGTACTAAGTTGAGATCGTAAGGGATGTATTAAATAGGAAGATGTTAGACTGTAATTTGAGAGAAAATATATAAATATATATTTTTAATAATTTGAAGTGGAGATATCGTGGATGATACTGCTCAAAGGGAGGTATGTGAGAAAATAGGCAGGAGGACACTTTTTTTTTTAGGAGAAAGATGTGTTTGATAAAGAGACTTATAAAAGTGTCTGGTTTAGGATATCTTGTTCTGGCAGCACTTTCTGCAGCATAACCTCAGTATTAAATGTCGTTCCTTGAAAGTGAATTACCACAATAACTCTTGTGTAAGCTAGCCAGCTAGAAAAAGTGAGTTGATATATTGCAGATTCGAATACCCATAGAGTTATACAGAAAGCTGAATTGAAGGCGATCTGGAAGAAGACAGGAAGGGATGCAATGGCCAAGCACTTTGGCCCTTTTGTGGGAAATGAAGTCGTTCCTGTAGCTGGACTGAGAGTTGGTATGATGTTTCCGAACAAAAAACTGTCACCTTCTAAAAAAGACATGTGGTCCTGCCTTCAAAACAAACCGAGAGTGGTGTGTAGGATGGTCTCCTTGAGGTGAATCTGGCACACTCTGCTAACTGCAGCTGTGATGGCAGGGGAATAAATATACTGGCTTTAAAGGAAGAAGGGTTGGGTGTACAAATCTGAAATGTTGCAGTCTCCTGAAGCTTATAGGAAAGATGCAAAGTGAAAATAATAGGAGCTAAAGGATCATAAATTGTTCAATGTTTGTTTTCCTCTCTACCTCTGATTATGTCTCTAAGTATATCTTTAACTATTACACTTAAGAATGCAAATGAAGTGAAGCAAGGAAATTTGCATTTCAGCTCCCAAGTAGCCAGGTACTTAAAAAGCAATTAAGAAAACAATCTGAAATGGAAAGTGTGGGGGAAGGATCACTACGCTTAGAAAATAGGACGAAAAACTAGGTTAAGTTTTCTATGCTGGTCAAAAGATATTGCGTATCTAGACAGTGATTCAGCTTGGTCAAAAAAAAAGGTTCCACTTGGAAAATGCTTGAGTCAATGATATTTACCAGGTCAGCATGAGAAGCATAACCCTATTGGTCTGTTGGATGGATATTATGCCTATTGTGCTAGCTAACATTTAAAATAAGTTTTCTAAACTTTAAGGAAAAATGTAAAGTGAAATAAGAAAGAAAAGGAACAATCTGTAGTAAAATTTTTATCTGGGGAATAAGAGAGAGTGAAAGACAGAAAGATAGAGATAGAGAGAGAGAAAAAAAAAGAGACAGACAGAAAAATAGAGATAGAGGTAGAGATAGAAGATGAAGATAGAGATAGGGAGAGATGGAGAGATAGAAAGAGAGAGAGAGACAGAGAGATAGAAAAATAGAGATAGAGAGAGCTAAAGATAGATAATTCATGGGGTGACCATTCCACTGCTATAAAGGACCTCCAAGGCATACAGAAACATTCTACATTGTATAGAACAGATACATATTTGGAAAGTCAGCAAAAAAGCAAAAATATAAATGTGAATAACCTCATTTCCTTACATATAGTCCAATGAGCCGATATTTTTGTACAAAAAGGCAGTATCCGAAAATAGAAGGAAACTTCTCTCTTCTTCTAAAGACCACCTCCCAGGAACTGGTTTAACGGAAATGAATGTCCTTTAAAAGAAGCAAAAATACCCAGGAGAAAAGGGAGGGAAGACAACAGAACAGGTTTGGAGGACAGAATGTTTGAGGAGAAAATAATGCTGTAATCACAGACTTGGGTGTTTGAAACATAATTTCCTAAGAAGGAAGTATAAACAATGAAGACACATATATATATATAAGTTAATTTCCACCTATTAAAGTGCAACCAAATAAAAAACCTGTATGTAGGGAAGATTCATCATAGCTCAGCTCAGCCATTGCTGTGTAGATACCGTCCTGAGCAGACTGAACACTGCAGTCCTTGCAAACCTGCAGAATGTGCACCTGCACAAATATCAAAGTCCTTACTGGGAAACCCACTATGGACAGAGAGAATTTTAGGTGGCTTCTTTTCATATGTACTTCACAAATTAGTGCATGGGGGTTTTGGTGAAATGTTGGTTAGAAAAATCTATGGGACAGAATCATCTGAACGTTTTTTCTTCTTTTTGGTATCTTCCTCCAGAATTTCATGTAGATCTTCTTGTGCAGCTGGTATTTATACTTCAGGTGTACGATTTCCAGGCATGAACTTTCAGCTTATGCAGCTTCTAAGAAATATATGACATACAGTGTCAGTTATCTAAAAGAACAATGTGTTCCAAAGTATCTTGGATTCACTATAAAATGTGGTGACTACTTTGAACAATACAGAGAGAGAGAATTTAAGTAATGAGGAAGGTATTGTGTTAAAGAAACCAAGAGATTGTTATCCAGTTAGGAATAGGATTAAAATAATTGTAGATAAACATTGAGTGTAAGTGATATCTTTCCCCCAAATACAAAAATACTAATGGGAAGAAAGGATTAAAGGGAGCTGGAAAAATGAAGTGTTGATGGCCACATCTTTATAGCAATGATTTAAAAAGTATGGGATAAATAAATCAAGAAATATAAGTGTAAGTACATAATTGAAAGATTAGCAAAATAATAATAACATAACAGTTAAAAACTTTTCAAGTTATTACTATGTGCTATGCAATCCACTTAGTTCTTTTTTTTAAAGGAGGTAGCATTTTTAATTTTATAACTTTAAATTAGATTTGAATTTTTTACAATGCTTGTGAATTAATTCTCTTTAAAAAATAATTTAAAAGATATGAATAAAGCAGAAAAACTTAGAAAATGTCACCAAACTTTTTTATAATGTGGCATACACAGTAGGAGCTCAGTGTGTGGCTGATTGAGAGTTTCAGGACAGTATGTGGTTCTACACTGTGTTAGCCAAGGAATGTTTATACATCTAGCAGTTCAAAAATTGAGCACATTTCCCATTAAAATTAAATTTATTACAGTGCGGATATTTACAGTATCCGCATAGGTTTGTTTTTTTTACCAAGCTGTTTTTTTGGGGTTTTTCTTCTTTGTTGAGGTAGACCTGAATTGCTATAAACTTCCCACTTAGAACCACTTTTGCTGTATCCCATAGATTTTGGCATGTCATATTTTCATTTTCATTTGTCTCCAGGAATTTTTTTTATTTCTCCTTTGGGTTCTTCATTGACCCAATCGCTGTTCAGTAGCATTTTATTTAATCTCCACATTTTTGTGGCTTTTCTGATTTTCTTCCTGTAGTTGATTTCTAGTTTCATACCTTTGTAGTCAGAAAAGATGCATGGTATTATTTCGGTCTTCTTAAATTTATTGAGCCTTGTTTTGTGGCCTAATATGTGATCAATCCTGGAGAATGTTCTATGGGCATTTGAAGAGAATGTATATTCTGTGGTTTTGGGATGGAATGTTCTATATATATCCACTAAGTCCATCTGGTCAGATGTGTCATTTAAGGCCAGTCTTTCCTTATTGATCTTCTGTTTAGATGATCTCTCCATTGGTGTGAGTGGAGTGCTAAAGTCCCTACTATTATTGTGTTACTGTCTATTTCTCCTTTTATGTCTGTTCATAATTGCTTTATATATTTAGGTGCTCCTAGGTTGGGTGCATAGATATTTACAAGTGTTATATCCTCTTGTTGGATTGTTCCCTTTGTCATTATGCAGTGCGCTTCTTTGTCTCTTGTTACAGTTTTTGTTTTAAAGTCTATTTTGTCTGATATAGGTATTGATACTCCTGCTTTCTTTTCTTTGCCATTTGCATGGAATATCTTTTTCCATCCTTTCATTTTCTGTTTGTGAGTGTCTTTAGGTCTGAAGTGTGTCTCTTGTATGGAGCATAAATGTAGGTGTTGTTTTTTTATCCAATTGGCCACCCTATGCCTTTTGATTGGGGCACTTAGTCCGTTGACCTTTAAAGTAACTATTTAAAAATATGTATTTATTGCCATTTTGTTACTTTTTTTTATGGGTATTTTAGTAGTTCTTCTATGTTCCTTTCTTTTTCTCTTGGTCTCTTCCCTTGTGGTTTGATGAGTTTCTTTAGTAATATGTTTAATTTCTTTTGTCTTACTTATTTGCTTACTTATCATAGGTTTCTGATTTGTGATTATCATGAGGATCCTGTAAAATATTCTATGTGTATAACAGTCTATATTGAGTTGATAGACTCTTTAGCTTGACCTCTTTCTAAAAGCTCTACTTTTTCACTCCCCTCCTCCCACATTTTATGTTTTTGAAATCATATCTAATCTCTTATTTTGTGTGTGTCTATCAATTACCTTCTTATCATTGAAATAGGTAAGTTTATTACTGTTCGCTTTTAACCTTCATCTTATCTTCACAGGTGGTTGATCTACTACTTTTACTATATTTTTACCTTTACCAGTGATTTTATTGCCTGTTTTTTTTTTAATAATTTTTTAATCCCTATTTGTGGTCATCACTTTCCCAAATAAGTCCCTTCATCATTTCTTGTAGAACTGGTTTCTTGGTGATAAACTCCTTTAATTTTTCCCTGTCTGGGAAACTCTTTATCTCTCCTTCCATTCTGAATGGCAACCTTGATGGATAGAGTATTCTTGGCTGTAAATTTTTTCCTTTTAGCACTTTAAATACGTCATGTTATTCTCTTTCTCCCTGCATGGTTTCGGCTGAGAAGTCCACTGATAGCCTTATGGGCTTTCCTTTGCATGTCACTTGTGGCCTTTCTCTTGCTGCTTTTAGGATTCTCTCTTTATCTTTAATTTTGGACATTTTAATTATAATGTACCTTGCTATGGGCTTCTTTGGGCTTATCTTGTTTGGAGCTCTCTGTGCTTCCTGTACTTGCATGTCTGTTTCCTTCCTTAGGCTAGGAAAATTTTAGGCTATTATTTCTTCAAATAAATTTTCTGCCCCTTTGTCTCTCTCTTCTCCTTCTCGGACACCTATAATATGAATGTTAGTGTGCTTGATATTGTCCCAGAGTTCCCTTAGACTGTTCTTATTCTGTCTAATTCCTTTTCCTTTTTTCTGTGCTGCTTGGGTGATTTCCTCTAGTCTTTCGTCTAGCTTGCTGATCCCTTCTTCTGTATCCTCTACTCTGCTATTAAGTCCCTCTAGTGAATTTTTCATTTCCAGTATTGTATTCTTCATTTCTGATTGGTTCTTTTTTATATTTTCCAATTCTTTGTTGATGAGCTCACTGTGTTCGTCCAGTCTTCTCCCAATATCTGTGAGCATCATTATGAGGTTTTCTTTCAACTCTTTGTTGGGTAGGTTGCTTATTTCCCAAAAGTCAGTGACAGAAAAAATATTAAGGTCAGCAAGGCAGAAGAAATTAACCTACAAAGGAACCCCTTTCAGACTTTCTGCAGATTTCTCAGCAGAAAACTTACAGGCTAGGAGAGAGTGGAATGATATATTCAAAATACTGAAAGACAAAGACTTTTAGCCAAGAATACTCTATCCAGAAAAACTATCCTTCAGTTATGGTGTAGAAATAAAAAACTTTCCCAGATGAGCAAAAGCTGAGGGATTTCATTGCAACAAGACCCCCCACTCAAAGAATAATCAAGAAGGTGCTCATACCTGAAAAAAAAGAGAAAAGGTTTACAAAGCCTTGAGCAAGGAGATAAATAGACAGACAAAATCAGAACATTGCAGCTCTCTATCACAACAGGTTAGCAATCACTTAATTATGACATTAAAGATAAAGGGAAGGAAAGCACCAAAATAACTATAGTCACTTCATTTTAATCACAAATGCACAATAGAAATTGGAATAAGTTGTGACAACAGTTACTTAGATGGGGAAGAGGAAAAGGATGGAACTTGCTTAGGCTAAGGAGATAAGAGGCTATCAGAAAATACATCAGCTCATCTACAAGATCTTTTATACAAACCTCACAGTAACCACTAAACAAAAAATCTGAACAGAGGCATAAATGGTAAATAAAAAGAAACCAGAAAACCATCATAGAAAATCACCAAACTGAAGTGGCAGTCAGAAATATATGGGATGAGAAACAAGGGAAATACAGAACAACGGGAAAACAAGAGATAAATGGCAGTATTAAGCCCTCATATATCGATAATCATTCTAAATGTAAAAGGATTGAATTCTCCAATCAAAAGACACAGAGTGGCTGGATGGATTAAAAAAATAGACCCAACAATAGGCTGCCTCCAGGAAACACACCTCAGCTCTAAAGACAAACCCGGGCTCAGAGTGAAGGGATGGAAGATGATACTCCAAGCATATGGCAAACAAAGAAAGCAGGTATTGCCATACTTATATCAGACAAAGTAGACTTCAAGACAAAAAAGGCAATGAGAGACAAAAAGGGGCAGTATATAATGATAAAAGGGGCCTTCTACCAAAAGGACCTAACACTTATGAATATATATGCACCTAACACAGGAGCACCAAAGTACATAGAGCAACTATTAACAAACCTAAATGGAGAAATTAATAGCAGCACAATAATAGTAGGGGACCTCAGCACCCCATTTAAATCAATGGATAGATCATCCAGACAGAAAGTCAACAAGGAAGTAGTGGATTTAAATGAAACACTTGATCAGATGAACTTAAAGATATATAGAGAGAGCATTCTATCCAAAAACAGCAGAATACACATTCTTCTCAAGTGCCCGTGGAACATTCTCAAAGATAGCCCATATGTTGGGAAACAAGGCAAGCCTCAATAAATTTAAGAAGATTGGAATCACATGAAGCATCTTTTCCAACCATAATGCTCTGAAACTAGAAATCAACTACAAGGAAAAATCTGGGGAAAGTGACCAAACAGCAGGCTACTGAACAACAAGTGGATCAATGAAGAAATTAAAGGAGAAATAAACAAATACCTAGAAAGAAATGAAAATTCCTCATACCAACTCATTTGGGATGCAGCTAATGCGGTCCCAAGAGTGAAATTCATAGCAATACAGGCCTACCTTAACAAACAAGAAGAATCTCAAATAAGTAATCTAAACTACACATTAACACAACTAGAAAAAGAAGAACAAACAAAGCCCAAAGTCATCAGAAGGAGGGAAATAATAAAGATTAGAGCAGAAATAAATGAAATAGAAATGGAAGAAACAGTAGAAAGGATCAATGAAACCAAGTACTGGTTCTTTGAGAAGATAAGCAAACTTGAAAAGCCCTTAGCCAGACTCACCAAGAAAAAAAGAGAGAAGGCTCAAATAAATAGAATTAGAAATGAAAGAGGAGAAATTACAATGGATACCACAGAAATACAAAGGATTATAAGAGAATACTATGAAAAACCATGTACAAAGAAATTGGACTATCTAGAAGAAATGAATAAATTCTTAGACTCATACAATCTCCCAAAACTGAATCAAGAAGAAATGCAGAATATGAATAGACCAATCACATGTAAAGAGATTGAAACAGTAATGAAAAACCTCACAAAAAATAAAAGCCCATGACCAGATGGCTTCTCTGGAGAATTCTTCCAAATAGTCAAAGAATATTTAGTACCTATCCTTCTCAAACTATTCCAAAAACTTGAAGATGATGGAACACTTCCTAACTCATTCTATGAGGCCAACATCACCCTGATGCCAAAGACAGACAAAGACAACACAAAAAAAGAAAATTACAGGCCAATATCACCGATGAACATAGATGCAAAAATCCTCAACAAAGTATTGGCAAACCAAATACAGTAATACATTATAAGATCATACACCATGATCAAGTTGGATTCATACCAGGGACATGGGTAATTCAACATCTGCAAATCAATCAGTGTGATACACCATATTGACAAAAGGAGGAACAAAAACCACATGATCCTCTCCATAGATACAGGGAAATCATTTGACAATATCCAACATCTGTTCATAACAAAAACTCTAAATAAAATAGGTATAGAAGGAAAATACCTCAACATAAAAAAGTCCATATATGATAAACCCACTGCCAATATCATACTCAATGGTGAAAAGCTGAATGCCATCCCTTTGAGAATAGGAACAAGACAAAGGTGCCCACTCTTGCCACTCTTTTTCAACATAGTGCTAGAGGTTTTGGCCAGAGCAATTAGGCAAGAAAGAGAAATAAAATGTATACAAATTGGCAAGGAAGAAGCGAAACTTGCTGTTTGCAGGTGACATGATTATCTATATAGAAAACCCTAGATAACCCATCAGAAAACCATTAGAAATAATCAACAACTGCAGCAAATTTGCAGAGTACAAAATCAAATTACAAAAATCAGTTGCATTTCTATACTCTAATAAAGTAATGGAAGAGCACTCAAGTACAATCCCATTTACAATCGCAACAAAAAGAACAGAACATCTAGGAACAAATTTAACCAAGGAGGTGAAAGACCTATACAATTAAAACTATAAGACATTATTGAAAGAAACCAATGATGACATATAGAAATGGAAAGATATTCCATGCACATGGATTGGAAGAATAAGCATAGTTAAAATGTCCATATTACCTAAAGCAATCTGCAGATTCAGTGCAATCTCAGTCAGAATCGTAATGGCATTCTTCATGGAAATAGAACAAACAATCCTAAAATTCATATGGAACAACAAAAGACCCTGAATAGCTAAAGCAATCCTGAGGAAAAAGAACAAAGCTGGAGGCCTCACAATCCCTGACTTCAAAACATACTGCAAAGCTAAAATAACCAAAACAGCATGGTACTGGTACAAAAATAGACACACACATCAATGGAATAGAATTGAAAGCCTAGAAATAAAACCACACATCTACAGACAGCTAATCTTCAACAAAAGAGGCAAGAACATACAATGGAGAAAGGAAAGTCTCTTCAATAAATGGTGTTTGGAAAACCGGGCAGCCACGTGCAAAAGAATGGAAGTAGACCATTATATTTCTCCATACACAAAAATTAACTCAAAATGGATAGAAGACTTGAAGGTAAGACATGAAACCATAAAACTCCTAGAAGAAAGTATAGGCAATACACTCTTTGACATCAGTCTTTGTAGCATCATTTTGAATATCATAACTTCTCAGGCAAGGGATACAAAAGAAAGATAAACAAATGGGACTACATCAGACTAAAGAGCTTCTGCAAGTCAAAGGAAACCAGGAACAAAAAGTAAACACAAGCCCAGAACTGGGAGAACATATTTTCAAATCATATATCTGACAAGGGGTTAATCTCTAAAGTATATAAAGAACTCACACACCTGAACAACAACAAAAAACCTGATAAAAAGATGGGCAGAGGATATGAACAAACATTTTTCCAAAGAAGATATACAAATGGCCAACTGGCACATGAAAAGGTATTCAACATCACTAATCATTAGGGAAGTACAAATCAAAACTACAATGAGATATCACCTTACACTTGTTAGAATGGCTATAATTACCAAAATAAAAAGTAACAAATGTTGGAAAGGATGTGGAGAAAAGGGAACCCTCATTCACTGCTGGTGGGAATGAAAACTGGTGCAGCCACTATTGAAAATGGTATGGAGATTTCTCAAAAAATTAAAATCAGAAATACCATGTGATCCAGCTATCGGTCTAATGCATATTAATCCAAAGAACTTGAAATCAATAATTCAAAGAGACTTATGCACCCCTATGTTCACTGCAGCATTTTTCACCATAGCCAAGATGTGGAAATAACCCAAGTGCCCATCAACTGATGAATGAGTAAAGAAGCTTTGGTATACATACACACACACACACACACACACACACACACACACACACACACACACAATGGAATACTACTCACCCATAAAAAGGTAAAATCACCCCATTTACAACAACATGGATGGACCTTGAGGGTATGATGTTAAGCGAAATAAGCCAACAGAGAAAGACAAACCCCACATGATTTGACTCATCTGTGGAAGATAAACACATGGGCAAAAAGAACAGACTAGTGGCCAACAGAGGGGAAGGGGTAGGAGGATGGTAAATGGGTACAGGGACACATATATATGGTGAATGACAAATAATAATGTACACTTGAAATTTCACAATGTTATGCACTATTTTGACCTCAAAAAAATAAAAGAAACATAGAGATAACATGCATGCCCCTGTCTGTTCCAAAACTAAGTGCATAATTGAGTACATAATATATACAGAAACCTGTGAGGGTTTTAATGACCCACCTTTTTAAGAATTAATTACCATTTAAAATTCAGAGTAAATGCAAATTGTAAATTGTGCTTTCAGTTGTTCTTGGCCTCACTTGGAATATCTTAAATACCCAATAACAGATTCATATAACTTTATGTTAAAAGTCATTTTAATTTTGAGTAGAAAACCATTTTTAATATTAAAATGAATGTTATAACTTTGTAGTAAAACAAGAGGTTAAGAAATAAAAAAGATGCTTATAGTCATTTGTGTAAATAACAAGATTATGGGAGCAGGCTCTTATGTAAAATATATTGGAAATCCTCTGTCCTTTAGAATTGCTCCCCTAAAAACTTCTTACAGAAGAAATGCTTAAAAGAAAAGTTTTACTTATGCTTATTGGTTTCCTATAAAAATGATTGAATGTGCAGGCTTTATTGTGTCAGTGAGGAAAATTGCTTATTCTTTAGAAAAAGTAATAAATAGTATTTATCCATTAAAGTATTACTTCCCATATATCTTCTATCCCCATCATCGTGGATGAAGAGTGTTCATGCTTCTGAAGTAATACCCAGATATCCCAGGTGCAGAGGGACTCCTTCTTCCTTTTGGTCTTCATCATCATGGGTCAAGATGGGGGCCATCCACTGCTCCAGGACACACCTCCCCTTTCTTTTGTGTCTCTATAGATAAATTTAATGGAGGGTCCCTAGACTATCTTATAGATATCCCTCCCTTCCTCTGTAATTCTCAGCCTCAGCTTCATCACTTGACTCCACCTGGCTGATGTCCTTATGCCCTTTTTTTATCTTCATGTCATTCTCTCAGTCTTCCATGTCATTGCCTATATCTTACCTTCTAATCTCTCTGATTTTTAAAAATTAAATTAAATTAGATTTGAAATAATTTTTTTTAGTGAGGCTTTGCACATTCCCTCCCATTTGCCCCATATTTATCCTTCCCAACTCTTTAAATCTGTCTACACCACTCTTTAAAATCGAGGTGCATCCTGATCTAAAAGTTATTGAAAATGTATTAACTGTAGACATTAACATTTATATATTCCGTCAAAGATTATAATCTTAAATTGTTTTAAATCTCAAATCAAATATATCTAAAAATACCATTGTAAATCTTATGCCAAAGAAAGAATCTTTCCTTCACTTCTAGATAGAAAGAATTATTAAGAGATTTAAGGTTAAAATTTGGTGTATTTGAAATGTATATTTACTTTCCCCTGTTCTTCTACAATATCCATAAAATAACTGTAAATAACTAAAAATATAAAATTATTTTTAAAGGTAAGGCAAACCTCCAACTGAGGATAACTGTCACTGTGGGTGAGAGTTACTCTGTCAGTAAGGTCAGTGTTCAGTTCTTACCTTTGATTTTCATATTCAGTCTGCCTGCGCTCTATGCCTGGTTTTCCACTCAGGTACAAATACATCTATCCTTTGATGTTATGTATGTCTCTTCTGTTATACTCTGTCTCTTCTACATTTCTGTTTTCAACTCGTTTACGTTTGCCTTCCCACTCAGCCTAAAATCCAAGGTCTTCCGTTAAAATCACTTTTTCATGGGCAGGATTTTCCTCTTGCCCCTATCTACTTCTATATGACTTTTCTGAATAAACCATATCTGTGTTTCAACCAGTTGTTCAATTAGTCCCTGACCATACTAGAATATCTCAACATCGATAGAAAAAAATACAGAACCATGAAGAACCATCTCACTTCAAAGGCAAGAACACAAATATCCACCGGGTTCCCACAGTCCATGAATGCTTTGTAAATGAACAGTCTTGTTCTGAGATGAATATCTCAGTCTTCTTTCTCCCTATTTAAACCATTTCTACCCTATTTGCTCTTCCTAAATATATTACCTTATACATTATTCAGAAAATGAAACATCAGAAGGGGCTCTCTCATTTCAAATCCATCATTCTGAGAGGATCATCTTCAGGCAGACTTTCCCCTTTTCCATTATAATGGACCGAAAGTCCCACTTCTGTGAAAGGCTTGCATCTCCACGTTGTTATGGATTTTTTCCCATGTTAGCCTTCTCTCATCTTCATATGAAAATGATCTCTTATTCCTGTTTCTTCATGAGCCCATCTGTATATATTTTTTTTCTCATGAGCAAATAAGTATACTCTCTTACGTCCCATATTAGAACCAAGAAACTTTTTAAATTCCCATTTCTCATGCTCACAACCACCTTATTTTTCTGCATCTTCTCAGAGGAAACAAATTGTTTTTAAGAAAACTGTCTGTGTTTGTTATCGCCATGGTCCTACTCCTCCTTCTCTCCCTAACAAAATTTAGTCAGTGACTATCTGTCCTTTTCATCTTACAAAAGCCCCATGAACTGATTGGTAAGTTGCACGTGTATCTCTCAGTGCTCGTGCATTTATTTTATATAATGTGGCCATGATCTCTTTCTTGAGAGTTTTGTAGAATTCACCATTAATCTTCACCTGCTGTTGTCTCTAAGATTACATTGTTGAACATCTTTTTGCATTTTATCCCTGTCAATTTTTGTACTAGGTATTCTTGTAAGTCCACTTCCTTCCCCAGGTTTGGGAAGTTGTCAACTATTATTTCTTTGAACAAGTTCTCTGCTCCTTTGTCTGTCTCTTCTCCCTCTGGGATACCTATACCCTTATGTTACTTTTCCTAATTGAATTGGATATTTCTTGAAGAGTTTTTTAA
This sequence comes from Equus caballus, assembly GCF_041296265.1. Taxonomy (NCBI): domain Eukaryota; kingdom Metazoa; phylum Chordata; class Mammalia; order Perissodactyla; family Equidae; genus Equus; species Equus caballus. The sequence continues at coordinate 2,983,424 of NC_091715.1, read as the reverse complement.
AAATCTTAGTTATCTCTCCTCCTCTACCTGAAGCATTTCTAGATTTCCGTCTTCTAAGTCACTAATTCTTTCCTCCATAAAGTCTGCTCCATTTTTTATGGTTTCTACATTTTTGTTTTTTTTTGCTGGGTATGATTTGCCCTGAGCTAACATCTGTTGCCAATCTTCCTCTTTTTTTTTTCCTCCCCAAAACCCCAGTATGTAGTTGTATATTCCAGTTATAAGTCCTTCTAGTTCTTCTATGTGAGCTGCTGCCACAGCATGGCTATTGACAGCTAAATGGTATGGTTCCATGCCTGGGAACTGAAACCAGGCTGCTGAAGTTGGACTAGAGTGCATCCAACTTTAACCACTAGGCCATTAGGGCTGTCTCTCTGCATTATTTTTTGTCTCATTAACTATGTTCTTCATATCCAGAATTTCTGTATAGTTGTTTTTAAGGACTTCAATCTCTTTGGTGAAGTATTCCTTCTGCTCATTAATTTTATTCCTGAGCTCTTTGAACTGTATTTCTGTGTTTTCTGGTAATTCATTGAGTTTCTTTATGACAGCTATTTTGAATTCTCTGTCATTTAGATTGTAGTCTTCTGTGACTTCAGGTTTGGTTTCTGGAGACTTGTCATTTTCCTTCTATCCTGCAGTGTTACTGAAGTTCTTCATGGTGTTTGATGAGTTGATCCTCTGCCAGTGCATTTGTGGTAGTATCAGGTCACAGATTCCACCTGCCACCACTGGTGGGGGACAGGGGCTGTTTTCTGATCCTGCCCCTTCTGCTAGTAGTTGTGCTTCTTTGGCCTCTCTGCATTCGTGCAGGCTGACTGCAGCCACTCAGCAGGTCATGCTGACATGGGTGGGGCCACTGCACCCAACAGGCATGTCCAGCCGAGCTACTGTGCTCTGCAGGCAGGGCACCATTGCATGGGCTGAGCTGCCACCACTTGATGGTGAGTGTTTGCATAGGCAGGGCACCTTCACACAGGCTGAGCTACTGCACTTGGCAGGTCGGTCATGCTCACATGGGCAGGGTGCCTTTACATGGGCTAGGCACTTTGCTTGGTGGGTGGGTCAGCCAAGCTGTTATGCTTGGTTGGTGAGGTACCTTTGTGAAGGCTGAGCCAGTGTTGCTTGGTGGGGAGTGTTTGTGCAGGTGTTGCTGCCTCGGTAGGTAGGTGCTCCCATAGGCCAGGCTTCCACTCCAGAAGCATTCACATGTAGGCCAGGCTGCCCCTGCCTCCACTTATAGTCACGCTGGCTGCTGTGTGAGGATCCATGACCTGGATTTCTTCTGCCAAGGACAGGGAGGTTTCTGCTTACCTAGTTACACAGCTTCCCAGGGGTCCAGTCTACCCACTTTCAGATGTATAGCTTTGTGAATCTCTCAGGTGTCCTGTTGTGTAGGAAATCCTCTGTTGGTTAATGAACGTCTGTTTAGTTGAAACTTAAAGAGAAGAGACAAAGGGAACAGATTACTTCACCATGATGCTGATGTTGTACTAGGTGTTCTAATTCTTCTCAAATTAGACTTGATAATTGCTACTTCTCTAGAAAACCAACCACTAGGGTAATGTGGTTGTTTATTCAGAACAGTCCTCTTCAAACGTAGAAGAGGCTCACTTAACAGGGAGCTTTCTATTACTCCACTTTACATAAAGAATGAAGTCTGGGCAGCTTGACATCACTGAAAGCATCAACTGTAATCAAACCAAATAGGCAATGAAGGATCTCTATGATTTTTCCAAAGTCTACCTAGTGCAAAACCTCAATACTCTAGTCTTTACTATTTGGGGCTGCAGTCAGATGATCACTCTTGGAGCAAGAAAATATGGCATCATGCAAAGTGGGAAGCCAAAAATACTTACTGGATGAATGAATGTAGGAGCTTGTCAATAATTCATGCCTAGCATAGATGACCTTCAGCTCTGTTACCTACTAAGTGAACTTCTTAGGCCTCAGACATCATCTGAAAATTGAGAATCATAAAGTGATTTTTATGAGAGTGAAATATTCATTAAAATTAGGTTGTGGTACCTGGCATTGAATGATCAAATGTTAGTTAATAGTATTATCCTCTTAATATCCTTTATGAGTTCTCTCCCTAAGTCTTTCAATTGTGATTGCCAGATAAAATGCTTCCACTTTTTTTTTCAGTGATCTCAGTGGAAATCAATTTATTATACTTTATTAAATTTCTGTTTCTAATGTTCTTTTAACTTGTTTCATAATCGTGTGATCACAGTCCTCTTTATAAATAAATTTATGATGTTTGAGGGCATTTTCAATGTTTGCTTCATTATAGATGCGATTATGTCTCTGAAGGTGTTATTTACACTAGGGATGTATTAGTTCTTGATGAAAGAGTGTTTGAGTAAATGAGTGGAGAGAGTTTTTGGATAATAATGCATCCATAAGATTTTATATTAGAATAAGATTACTTACAGAATGAGTACATTATTATACATTTATTATTTTATTATTTAACTGATTCCATTATTGCACACAATTGATTTTTATATATATATATATATATATTTTTTTTTTTTTTTTTTTTTCTGCTGAGGAAGATTCACCCTGAGCTAACATCTATTGCCAATCTTCCTCTTTTTTTTCAGGAAGATTCACCCTGAGCTAACGTCTGTTGCCGATCTTCCTGTTTTTCTAAGTGAGCCACTGCAGCAGCATGGCCACTGACAGACGAGTGGTGTGGGTCCACACCTGGGAACTGAACACAGGCCCCCAAAGTGGAGTATGCAAAACTTGACTACTAGGCCACGAGGGCTGGTCCTGATTAATATTCTTAATATTTGTATATATATATAGAGAAAGAGATATATTATGTACATAGATATATTGATCAATAAACCCAGCATAGATGTATATTGGTTCCTGTATCAGACAGGGTTCAATCAGATGATCAGAACCAGTAGATATATATTTTTTCTATAAATAATATATGAATATATATTATAATATATAATATATATATCTATTTCTATATATATGATATATATATATATCTTTTAATCATAAGGAATTGTCTTAGGTGATTGTGGTGGCTACCTAAGCACATCTGAAATCTGTAGACAGGTTGTCACAAATGGAAAATCGTATCACACATAGGCTGGAACTCATGGCTGGATCAAACTGCTGTCCACAGACTAACTCTGTCCCTCTCTCTAGTTGTTGAGTTCCTCTGGAAAAAGTAGATATCCAGGAACGTAAACCTGTGCTACCATCTATCCAGATCCCTCATTTCTTGCATTTTAAAAACTTTTACTTTCATGAAGTAAATATATTCACATCTAAATCAGAGCTTCCAAGTCCTCAAGTCAAAAGAATGACCAGTGCCTCTGACATCTCTGCATTATGCTGAGGTGTTTAGTTTGGAGAACTTCCTGCTTCCCTTCACATCCTAGCATCTGTAATGGCAATGTGTTCTCCTTATGTGTGTGGCAAACTTTGGTGAGAGGACAACCTTGAAGAATGAACACACTGAATGCAGTGAGTCTTAAAAGAATAAAATACATGCTATTTACTATTTTAGACAGCATTTTTGTACACAGTTCTAAATTCTCCAAACTCCTTAAAATCCATAGCAAAGAGACAATATGTGTCTTTACTTCTCTTCTTCGTTTTTTCTCCCACTTTGTTCTGCTCAATTTTCCTTCCCATTCTTTTTATTCCACTTCAAGGTTTTCATCTGAGCTAGGATGGAACATCAACAACAAAAAACATCATAGAGAACAAAAAGAACTGAAGACATTGCAAATACAGTGACAACGTCTCTTTATTTTTGCACAATATTAATATCTAATAGATCGGAAAAAAAAAAAAAAAAACCAGAAAGTAGAAATGCCATTGCCAGTGTAATCCACTAGTTGCAGAGCTTGAAGTTGGGACAAACTTCAAATTTCTACAGTAAAATTGGGAAAACTCTTTGTTTCTGAAATTTCTCTGTACTAAGTCTAATAGCCATAGCTTGCTCATTACTTAATGCTCAGCATAGAGTAGACATTCAACAAACTATATCAATTGATTAAATGAACAAATTTCAATGAATGATTAAAACAGCCATATAAGAACATTGGTGAACAGGCCAATCATTGTCACTAATTACGTAGACTTATTTTTTAACAATATGCAATTGTTCTATTTACATGTTTGAATGTCTGCATAAACATTACAAACTGAAGAACCATGAAAATATGCTGCATTAAATATTAAAAATATCCCTGGCTTAAGGTCATCCCACATGCTAAAAACACAATGTTTGGAACTAATTGCTTGTCAGTGGTTAGTGTAATCTGATTGCATTTCTTAATAAGAAACTAAAAATTGTTGATCTTAAGGAAGGATAATTAATATTGCTTCTATCTTGTGCTGGCATAAATTTCTGTTTGCTGTAATGTCTTGCCAGTGTAAATGGCTCAAAAATGAGCCAGTGACCCACATGGACCTAACATCCGGAACCACTCAACCATCTCCTAAAAATTGCTTTAGACACAATATAAACACTAAGAGGCAGCTTGCTGGAATATGACGTTGGCAGTTAGCTTGTTCAGTGTAATTTGTAATCATTTGGGGATGCCAAGTGGCTCTTGTAAACAGAAGGCTTTGCATGTAAGATGCTTAAGGTTATATCAGCATCCTATCCAGATGACAATGGTGAGAAAACACCTGCATTGAGGCATTTGTAGGATCAAATACAACAGTGCTCAAGAAGGTGTGACTAGCTAGTGGTGTGACTACAGTGATAAAACTCATTTTGAGGCTGCTCTCGTGACGATAAAATAGCAACTTACTCTCATACTTTATAGAATCACATTTTCTCGGTATTTTACTTTTAACCATATGGTAAGAAAATTTAATCTTCTCTCCTTCTCATCTTCAAAGATTTTCATCGTAATTATACAGTGAAGGCATTTTTAAAGTGGCATAAAAATGCCAAAATGCTTTCCACAGATCTTGTGTCTGATGATACTGCTATTTTCCATTTATCTCCCCATAGTTGGAAGTGGGCTGATAAAATATCGGTAGTCTTTCTGGCATCTCACGCACGTAAACTCTGCCAGCCATTATTAAATAAATGACGTGCTTTAAATAAAGGATGCCCTTTATTTATTTTTCATAGGAGTGTATTGTTATGAAAAGTAAAAAATTAACACAATCTTAATTATTGAATATATATATATTTTGTATACATATATTGTCAAGTTATTTAACACAGTTGTCTCAATTTCTTCAATTGTAATGAGGATGATTTAACTTATGATTATTAAAGTATAACATTGCCTAAATTTATAATATGTACAGTATGTAGACACTATCTGACATAATGAGCACCACATATTTTTGTTGGAACTGAGTGTTCAGAGTATTTCTATAACTTCTTGATGCATACACATCATGTAAGTGAAGCCCTGAGATGTCTCTTTCCACCATACCGAACCACCAAGTTCGTTACCATATGATAAATGTGAAGTGGCTGATGGTAGTAACTTTTCAGTGAGGAGAGAAAGGTCATGTTGGATCAAGATAAACAGGGATGTTTCTGTGCGAAGACTTGAAAGAACTTTGACATGCAGAGAATGGAGACCAGAAGTGGAAGGGAGAGAGGGCAGTGGAGTGGGTCTTTTTTTTAAATTCCTCCCTTCCTTCCCTCTTTCTTTCTTTTCTTTCTCCTCTCTCCTCTTTCTCTCTCTCTCTTTCTCTTCACCAAGTCCATCTTTTCTCCTTTTAATAAATCAAAGCTTTCTAAAACCATTATTTCCTCTATTCCCTTTAGTAAGTCATTCAACAGGAGTGCATTTCCTGTTCATCTTTGGATATATATTTTTTATGTTTTAAACATTTTATAGATTTCATATGAATTTCATCTAATATATTGGAACTATAATTGCTTCCTCCAGGTCAGCCTTTGGAAACCATCTGATTTGGCAACTAACAGACTGACTATATTCCATTACCTCCAACTTATTGTCCAGTCAGACTCTACCTACATTACACAGTGCCATGTTCAGCTTCATTGTGAATTGATACATATAATCCCTGGGAATACCTAACACTGTGCCTAATAATATGTGTGAACTGTGGCTTGCCCCATAGCCAAGTGGTTAAGTTCACGTGCTCCACTTCGGTGGCCCAGGGTTTTGCCAGTTTGGATCCTGGGCACGGACATGGCACCACTCATCAGGCCATGCTGAGGTGGTGTCCCACTTAGCCCAACCAGAAGGACCTACAACTAGAATATACAACTATGTACTGGGGGCTTTGAGGAGAAAAAGAAAAAAAAAGAAGAACATTGGCAACAGATGTTAGCTCAGGTGCCAATCTTTAAAAAAAATGACAATGTATGGACTTTATCACAATTGGGTTGTAGTGATTCAGGTTATCTATTCCTCTCATCATGTCATCTTCAAATAGTGAGAGATCAATTAATCAGTGATGACTTGGAAAAAGAAGAGTCTATGTGTATCCATTTGTTACAAGTGATTCATGGAAGACTGTAACCCACAGAGTAACTATTCTCAATGAATTTCTTTTTGTCATCCCCCTCCCCACTGCTTACTGAAGGGGTAATGTGTTCCCTCTGAAACCTAGCTCTGTTTCTTCCTCTGTTGATTAAAAAAAAAGTTGGTTGAGTGAAGAGTAGAAGGTTAGGAAGAAATGCCTTCAGTGGTCTCTTACTGTAACCATGAAATAACAGTGTACTATAAGCTGTAATATTTGGGAGATGGCACCAACCTGATCCTCTTTGAGGGGAAAGGCCAGTGAATTGTGTTAACACTTTTCATACTTTGTCTCCTCCCAGTAGATATTTCAGAGGGCTGAATATAAACAGAGGAACCAAAATTTTTCAGTCTGGATGATCAGTGTGTATAATTAATTAATACCCTTAGTTTCTTTTCTTTTTTTTTTTTTTAAAGATTGGCACCTGAGTTAAGAACTTGCCAATCTTTTCTTTTTTTTTATGCTTTATCTCCCCAAATCCCCCCAGTACATAGTTGTATATCTTAGTTGCAGGCCCTTCTAGTTGTGGCATGTGGGACACCACCTCAACATGGCCTGACTAGCGGTGCCATGTCCGCGCCCAGGATCTGAACCAGAGAAACCCTGGGATGCCGCAGCGGAGCACGCAAACTTAACCACTTGGCCACGGGGATGGCCCCAATACCCTGAGTTTCTAAGTGCTGTGAGTTTTTCTTAATTTTTCACCTGTGTTATACAATTTGGTTACTATAATCACATTTTTATACTGAGATGGGCATTAATAATATTAGTATTTCCCACATAGCTGTGCTTGATATGTGTCCTCCAAATTCTCATCAAAATGCCGGATAAAAACACAGGAGGGAAATCCAAATAGCTACAAAACATGGGTGTCTTATTTGTGTATGGAAATCAGTGAGAGAGAAATAGACAAACAAGTGTCTACTATTAAAAGCTCTGTGGAACATATCTATTTTGGAGTCAGGTACACATTTAAAAATCATTGTATGCATGCATGGTTGAGAAAATCCTGTGTGGAAGAGAGAGGATATAATGTTCTTTTGAAATAAAAATGCCAAGTAGAAAGGAGACATAGGGTCTACTCTGAAGGTTACAAAAGTAAATTGGTCACTTTGTGATATAAAGTGAGATTTTAGAATGCTATTGATGTTATCTAGAGACAGTCGGGAACGTAGACTTTTTAAATTAAAATTAATGCAGTAAAGAATGTCTTGCAATAATGAGAAGACACTCATTTTAGGCACTTTGTTGGACCCCTGAAGATTGGTGAAGATGGGCTTTATCATCAGTTTGGGGATTTGTTACGGAGGTGAAGAATTGTAGTGGTTGCTTTAGAAATACTGACTGGGGCTCTGCTGAGCCTGTACTGGGGTTCTACTACCTTCCACGTTTGTGTCCCTCAGGTACTTGCATGAGATGTTCAAGAATGTTCTCCCCATTAAACCTTCTGCATGCAAGTGTTCTCCTCGGAGTCCCTTTCCCAGGGAACCCTAAGACGAGTGTATTCTAATAATTTCTTGATCCAAAATTTTGTCTCATTTCTTTATGGTTCTTTACACCCACTGTATTAGTTTGCTAGGGCTGCCGTACAAAGTATCACAGACTGGGAGACTTAAACAACAGAAACTTATTCTACCCCAGTTCTGGATGCTGGAAGTCTGAGATCAAGGTGTGGGCAGGGCCACTTTCTTCTGAGGCCTCCCTCCTTGGCATGTAGATGGCCATCATCTCCCCATGTCCTCACGTGGTCTTCCCTCTGTGTGTGTCTGTGTCTTCAGCGCCTCTTCTTGTAAGGACACCAGTCTCATTGGATTAGAACCCACCCTAATGACCTTATTTTACCTGAATTATCTCTTAAAGGCCCTGTCTCCAAATCTAGTCACATTCTGAGGTCCTAGGAGTTAGGACTTCAACGTTTGAATTTTGGTGAGACACAATTAGCCCATATTGCCTACCAATGACTGAAAAACCTTACTGACTTAGCTTTTGTTTTCTAACAGAGAAAGGACTCAGTTCATATTTTCATATATTGTCCCTTGTCATTAAAGCACAAGACATAAAAAGGGAATTGGGATGAGATTTCAAAGCAGGGCTATAAGGAAAAAATATAGCTTATGAATTATTTCCTGACAATTATTTCCCATATTATATATGGATGTATGTGTATATGCATATATTTGTATATATTTTCATATATGTGCATAAAATCAATGTAGATCAAAAACTAAATAAGAATGTGTGCCTTTTATCATGTTAATGATATATCTAGGTTTTTGAAAATGGTATTCATCCATATATAAACAGTTTGCCAATTCCAAGGCTCACATGTTCACTTACTCCTTGCTGAAAAGTTGTAAAATAATTTTGTTTAATGCCATTCAATAGAAATACTCCAAACTTATGTTGTTTAAATTGCTTTGGAAAGAATGAAAATCCAACCAAACTTAGTCTCATTGGAACCTAATTGAGTTAAACTCTAAGTTTAGAAAATTTAATTTATTAAAGCAGTGTTTCTCAGAATGTTTCCAGATGTTAATAGATGTTATTAGAAAAAAAATCAATGTTTTGTAATTAAATAGGTCTGGAAAACACTGGTTCAAGCTGTGACTATCAGCAGACATGTTTATTTACTCTCAAGTGTCTAGATATATTGCCCTGTATGTATCATGACTCTTCAAGGAAGGGATGTGATGTGTAGTGTTTTCCCAGCATATCTGGCCATGAGACCTTTTTTGTTTTCCCCATGATGTACCTTCTAGGTTCTGTGGCGTACATTTTGGAAAGCCTTGTACTGTAGCTTCTCTTTATGCATTGCATGGTACCAGCTCATCCAGTGTTGACTTGCATTGTTGGGTCATACAATGACACGTGTAAAAATGAAAGCCCTGTATGCATGAGAACCCAAGAATGATGAAATGACAAAGACATTCGCATCATCAGCAAAACTGTTCTGTAAGTGGTAATTCAACATATGTACTTCTTCCTTCCATGACTGTGCTTCACCCACTCCCAGAGGAGCCTCCTCCCTAACTGTGCGCACACCAATTTGTGCTAGTGATATGCAATTGAACCATGTTTCTTGATCTCTTGAACTAGATGGATTGGCGTGTCAATCAAGTCTCAGAGAATTGACTGTTTACTGTGTTTCCTGAAATACAGGGCATCAAAGAGGAATGAAATCCATCTCACTCTCAGAAGTCAAGAGATTGTTTGAGATGCAAAATATAGTCAATGTTCCATAATTAGCCAAGAGGAGAACCAATGATACATACCAATTTTGCGTTATGACACTAAGAAAAAAATAAAATATGTGTAAGATAAATAATGTCATTTGTGCTGATCAGGGCCAGATTTGGAATAAATGTACATAATTGATGTACTAGAAACCACTTATATTATACTTGCTTTGTGAGGATAAATTTAGATTTTATTGAAAACTGCTAAACATGCATACTTCCTCTGATTAATCTGAACTTCTATACCTGAAATTAGTCTAATCAGAGAAAAATCATCTTGGTATAGCAAATATAAATGCCTTATCTTCTAATTTCAAACATAATCATCTCCCTGCTTGCATATTGATGTGAAGTTAATCAAAGTGAAAAATCTGCAAGAGTTTATGCCTCTATAAATATTAGCAATGTATACTTGATGTTTTATCTTTCAGAAATAAATTTCATAAATATCTACTTCTTGTATAGCTGTCAATGGACAGTTCTTTTTCTTTCATTATGACTATCTTCCATTTTACATCTATCATATTTGACACATTTTGTTTACCCAATGAAAATGTAATTATTTATAAAGAACAGGGAGTACAGTATTGTAGAGAATTAAAAAATGAAAAACATAAACATAACCTGTAACCACTTTTTGAGCCACATTTCTAAATGTACTTTAGTCTCAAATCTCTAAACTTTATTGAATACACAAATCAGGAAACCAGTCTTACTTTTGTCCTATGTCTTGTGTGTCAAATGCAAGATTAAAGTAGTTGGACTGGAGAAAATTTGTCATTGTCACAGTTAGAAAAGTGTATTAAAAATCTTCTAATGAATTTATGGTGTACTATTCTTTAAATGATGAATACTATTAAATTGCAAAAGGACTTATCTCCTTAAGTCAAATTTCGTTGTCATCAATATTACCGTTAATACTCAAACTTAAAATCCTTTCCACTTCTTGGTCACCAAGAAACACATGATATTAGAATGTTATTGAATATCTAATTTTGGTTTTCTAAAATAACTTGGTTTTTAAGCCACAAACAATAAATCTAGGTGCTCAGAGATATGATCTGCATGTTTTTTCAAGAAACTACCTCCGAAGATTTTTAAAAGACATGACATTAAGATATTTTCTGAAATTATACAACCCATATTTAACACATGCATGTAAATGCACAAAGCAAAACTTGTGTCTTTGCAAATGGTAGAGTCCACTGTCAGGATAGCTATGGTTTCCTCAAGGGCAATTTAAAGCTGGATTAGAATACAACAGTTTTTATATTTTAATATTATGTTAATCTAGTTATTTATTTATTTTTAAATTATTTTTTTAATTGAGATTCATAATAGTTTACATCATTGTGAAGTTTCAGTTGTACATTATTTCTTGTCTGTCACCACATAAGTGCTACCCTTCACCCCCTGTGCCCACCCTCCCCCCCTGCCCCCTGGTAACCACTGAACTATTTTCTTTGTCCATGCGTATTCCACATATAAGTGAAATCATATGTTGTTTGTCTTCTTAGTCTGGCTTATTTCGCTTAGTGTTATACCCTCTAGGTCCATCCATGTTGTTGCAAATGGGATGATTTTGTCTTTTTTTAAGGCTGAGTAGTATTCCATTGTGTGTGTGTGTGTGTGTGTGTGTGTGTGTGTGTATGTATGTATGCCACATCTGCTTTATCCAATCACTGGTCAATGGGCACTTGGATTGTTTCCATGTCTTGGCTATGTGTAAATAGTGCTGCAATGAACATAGGGGTACGTATGTTACTTTGGATTATTGATTTCAAGTTGTTTGGGTAGATACCCAATAGTGGGATAGCTGGGTCATGTGGTATTTCTATTTTTAGTTTTTTGAGGAATCTCCATACTGTTTTCCATAGTTGGTGCATCAGTTTGCATTCCCACCAGCAGTGTATGAGTGTTTCCTTTTCTCCACATCCTCTCGAACATTTGTTGGTTTTGGTCTTGGTAATTACAGCCATTCTGACTGGTATAAGGTGATATCTCACTGTAGTTTTGATTTGCATTTCCCTAATGATTAGTGATGTTGAGCATCTTTTCATGTGCCTGTTGTCCATCTGTATATCTTCCTTTGAAAAATGTCTGTTCATATCCTCTGCCCATTTTTTGATCAGAGTGTTTTTTTTTCTGTTGAGTTGTGTCAGTTCTTTATATACTTTGGATATCAACCCCTTGTCTGATAAATGATTTTCAAACATTTTCTCCAAATTCGCAGGTTGTCTTTCCATTTTGTTGATGGTTTCCTTTGCTTTGTAGAAGCTTTTTAGTCTGATGTCCTCCCAATTGTTAACTTTTTCTTTTGTTTCCCTGACCCGAGTAGACATACTATTCAGAAAGATGTGGCTAAGACCAATGTCAAAGAGTATACTGCCCATATTTTCTTCTAGGATTTTTATGCTTTCCATTCTTACATTCAAATCTTTAATCCATTTGGAGTTAATTTTTGTGTATGGTGTAAGATAATGGTCTACTTTTGATTCTCTTGCATGTGGCTGTCCAGTTTTCCCAACACCTTTTATTGAAGAGACTTTCCTTTCTCCATTGTATGTTCTCGGCTCCTTAGACAAAGATTAACTATCCATAGATGTATGGATTTATTTCTGGGCTTTCGATTCTGATCCATTGATCTCTGTGTCTGTTTTTGTGCCAGTACCGTACTGTTTTGATTACTATAGCTTGCAGGATGTTTTGAAGTCAGGGATTGTGATGCCTACAGCTTTGTTCTTTTTTCTCAGTATTGCTTTGGCTATTCGGGATCTTTTGTTGTTCCATATAAATTTTAGGATTCTTTGTTCTATTTCTGTGAAGAATGTCATTGGGATTCTGATTGGGATTGAATTTCATCTGTAGATTGCTTTGGGTGGTATGGACATTTTGACTATTTTTATTCTTCTGACACATGAACATGGAATATCTTTCAATTTCTTTATGTCTTCCTCAATTTATTTCAGTAGTGATTTATAGTTTTCAATGAACAGGTCTTTCACCTCTTTGGCGAAGTTTATTCCTAGGTATTTTATTCTTTTTGTTGCAATTGTAAATGGGATTGTATTCTTGATCTCTTTTTCTACTAGTTCATTGTTAGTCTATAGGAATACAACTGATTTTTTTAAATTGATTTTATACCTTGCAACTTTGCTGTAGTTGTTGATTATTTCTGGTAGTGTTCTAGTGGATTCTTTCAGGTTTTCTGTATATAGAATCATATCATCTGCAAATAGCAAAAGTTTCAATTTTCCTTTCCAATTTGGATTCCTTTTATTTCTTTTTCTTGCCTAATTTCTCTGGCCAGTACCTCCAGAACTGAATAGGAGTGGCAAGAGTGGGCAGCCTTGTGTTGTTCCTGTTGTCAGAGGGATAGCTTTCAGTTTTTCACCATTAAGTATGATGTTGGCTGTGGGTTTGTCATATATGGCCTTTATTATGTTGAGGTACTTTCCTTCAACACCCATTTTATTGAGAGTTTTTATCATAAATGGGTGTTGGATCTTGTCAAATGCTTTCTCTGCATCTATTGAGATGAACATGTGATTTTTTTATTCCTCATTTTGTTAATGTGGTGCATCGCATTGCTTGATTTGTGGATGTTGAACCATCCCTGCATCCCTGGAATGAATCCCACTTGATCATGGTGTATGATTCTTTTAATGTATTGCTGTATTCGGTTTGCCAATATTTTCTTGAGGATTTTTGCATCTAAGTTCATCACTGATGGTGGCCTGTAGTTTTCTTTCTTCGTGTTGTCCTTGTCTGGTTTTGGCATCAGGGTAATGGTGGCCTCACAGAATGTGTTAGGAAGTGTTCCATCTTTTTCAATTTTTTGGAATAGTTTGAGAAGAATAGGTACTAAATCTTCTTTGCATGTTTGGTAGAATTCTCCAGAGAAGTCATCTGGTCCTGGACTTTTGTTTTTTGTGAGGTTTTTGATTACTGTTTCAATCTCTTTACTTGTGATTTGTCTGTTCAGATTCTCTGTTTCTTCTTGATTCATGTTGGGAGGTTGTATGAGTCTAGGAATTCATCCATTTCTTCTAGGTTCTCAAATTTGTGGGCATATAGTTTTTCATAGTATTCTCTTATGATACTTTGTATTCTGTAGTATCTCTTGTAATGTCTCCTCTTTCTTTTCTAATTTTATTTATTAGAGCCTTCTTTTTTTCTTGGTAAGTCCAGCTAAGGGTTTGTCAATTTTGTTTATCTTCTCAAAGAACCTGCTCTTAGTTTCATTGATCCTTTTTACTGTTTCTTTAGTGTCTATTTCATTTATTTCTGCTCTGATTTTTATTATTTTCCTCCTTCTTCTGACTTTGCGCTTTGTTCTTATTTTTCTAGCTCTGTTAGGTGTATTTTAAGATTACTTATTTGAGATTTTTCTTGTTTGTTAAGATGGGCCTGTATTGCTATGAATTTCCCTCCTAGGTCTACTCTGGCTGCATCCCCTAAGAGTTGGTATGTTGTATTTTCATTTGCATTTGTCTCCAGGTATTTTTTAATTCCTCTTTGTTTTCTTCCATGATCCAATGGTTGTTCAATAGCATGTTGTTTACTCTCCACATATTTCTCACTTTCTCAGTTTTGTTCTTGTGGTTAATTTCTAGCTTCATAGCATTGTGGTCAGAAAAGATGGTTGGGATGATTTCAATCTTCTTGAATTTATTGAGGCTTCCTTGTTACCCTACATGTGGTCTATCTTTGAGAATGTTCCATGAGCACTTGAGAAAAATGTATATTCTGCTGTTTTGGGATGGAATGCTCTATATATGTCTATTAAGTCCATTTGGTCAAGTGTTTCATTTAAATCTATTATTTCTTTGTTGGCATTTTTGTCAGGTTGATCTGTCCATTGATGTAAGTGGGGTGTTGAGGTCCCCTACTATTATTGTGTTGCTGTTAATTTCTCCCTTTGGGTCTATTAATAATTGCTTTTTGTACTTTGGTGGCTCTGTGTTAGACACATATATATTAATAAGTGTTATGTCCTCTTGGTGAAATGCCCCTTTTATCATTAAATACTGGTCCTCTTTGTCTCTCATTGTCTTTTTTAACTTGAAGTCTGCTTTTCTGATAAAAGTATGGCAACACCTGCTTCCTTTTCTTGGCCATTAGTGTGGAGTATTGTCTTCGACTGCTTCACTCTAAGCCTATGTTTCTCTTTGTAGCTGTGGTGTGTTTCCTGGAAGCAGCATATCGTTGGGTCTTGTTTTTTAATTCATCCAGCTACTCTGTGTCTTTTGATTGGAGTGTAGTCCATTTACATTTAGAGAGATTATTGTTATATGAGGGCTTAATGCTGCCACTTTATCTCTTGTTTTCTGGTTGTTCTATGTTTCCATTGTTTCTCTTCCTTTGTGTTTCTGACTGCCATTTTATTTTAAATTAATTTTTTTTTTTTTGAGGAAGATTAGCCCTGAGCTAACTACTGCCAATCCTCCTCTTTTTGCCGAGGAAGACTGGCCCTGAGCTAACATCCATGCCCATCTTCCTCTACTTTATACATAGAACACCTACCACAGCATGGCTTTTGCCAAGCAGTGCCATGTCCGCACCTGGAATCTGAACTGGCAAACCCCGGGCTGCAGAGAAGCAGAACGTGCAGACTTAACTGCTGTGCCACTGGGCCAGCCCTGCCATTTTGTTTTGTTGGTTTTCTGAAAGGGATTTCTCAGTTCTCTCTCTTTTTGTGAATTGCGGCTTTGCTCTGTGGTTACCTTGAGAATTGTATGAAAGATGTGGGGGATGACGTAGTCTATTTTGTTATAGCCTCTTATCTCCATTAACCTAAGCAGGTTCCTCCCCTTTCTTCTCCCCTTCTGAGTAATTACTGTTACTTATTGTTTTGTTTTTAATTTTGTGAGTTTGTGGCTAAGTTGAAGTGTTTATGATTACTTTTGATGCTTGCTTTCCCTTTCTCTTTTAAGTTGTAATTGAGCCTTTGCCTCTCTGTTCTATTAGAGAGCTGCAGGTTTCTGATCATGTCTGTCTATTTATCTCCTTGCTCAGAGCTTTGTAGACCTTTGCCTTTTTCTTGCCAGTGTGATGGCATCTTTAATTATTTCCTGTAGGGGAGGTCTAGTGGTGCTGAACTCCCTCAGCTTTTGTTTATCTGGGAAAACTTTTATTTCTCCATCATATCTGAGGGAAAGTTTCACTGGATAGAGTATTCTTGGCTGAAAGTTTTTGTCTTTCAGTATTTTCAATATATCATTCCATTCTCTCCTAGCCTGTAGGGTTTCTGCCGATAAATCTGCTGAAAGCCTGATAGAGTGTCCTTTGTAGGTTATTTTCTTCTGCCTTACTGCTCCTAATATTCTTTCTTTATCCCAAACTTTTGCCATTTTTACTGTTATATGCCTTGCAGAGGGTCATTTTGTGTTGATAAATTTGGGCGTTCGATTAACTTCATTTATCTGTAAATCTGAAACCATCCCCATGTTTGGGAAGTTCTCAGCAATTATTTCTTTGGACAAGCTCTCTGCTCCTTTCTCCCTCTCTTCTCATTCTGGGATACCTATAATCCTTATGTTTCTTTTCCTAACTGTGTCAGATATTTCTCAATGAATTTCTTCATTTTTTAAAAATCTTAGTTCTGTCTCTTCCTCCACCTATCTCTGCCACTTCTCGGGGGGCTGGTCCTTCCACCCTTAGATGTGTAGCTGCATGTGTCTCTCAAGCATCGTGCTGTGCTGTGTGGGCTTCTTCTGTTGGTCAGTGAGTGTCCATTTAGTTGTAGTTCAAAAGACAAAGAGAACAGCTCACTCTGTCATATTGCTGATGTCCCTCTGTCAAGTTGATCTATTTATATTAAGTTTATTGAAAAAATATTACTTCATAACCTTATGTATTTCATGGCTTATAAGTTCATTATGTATTCAAAACTTATATTGATTAATATGTCATTTATTCTCTCCTTCAGTGACGGCCTTGATAGATTCTCAAATTTCAGTTTTTCTACTTTAAGGTCTATTATAGCTCTCAATGTCATGACAACTGCCATTCAAACATTTCTTAAATATGATCTTTAGCACACTGCTTTCTTACTTAAAATCATCAGTAGATACATTTTGTTACCATAATGTATCTTTGTGTGTGTGTTTACATGAGTAAAACTGTAATAATTGAATCTATATCTATAGGAATCTTGATTTAGATATCTGTCATTATGTCTATCTATATTTACATCTATGTCTATTCATATTGATCTAATCTATATCTGAAGTGAAACAATAAACAACCAAACTGTTTATAGGTGGCTAGAAACGTTAGAGTAGGAGACGACCTTTATTTTTCCTTTATATTTGCCTGAGTTTTATGTTTATTTCAAAAAGGTATATATATTTTTGGTAATAAATAAGAAAGAAAAGGAAAAATCCATTTAAAATGTCATATTAATGCTATAATAGTGATTATCCATAAAACGTATAAAACAACTTCTGTTATAATGGTCTGTAAATAAGGCCTGGTCTATAACTAGTTTATACATAAGACCTCCTGACTTTAAATTAAGACTTTGAAGTAAGGAGCAGTCACTTCATATGAATGAGTAATATTGGTAGGAGTTTATAACATAATATTGTGGTTTTATTTCCATGAAATAAAAAAATATATATTTGTGTTCCAAAGTATGATTTTTTTCATGAACTAGAAAACATGTAGGACAGTGTTTATTTATATGAGTATCTGGACAGATAAATCAAACAGTTAAAATTTGTAAACTCAACCTACAAAACTTTACTCTGTTATGCAATGTGTATATATAATTGGATCACTTTCATTTTCTAATTATAGCAAAATACTCATATTTGTAATTGTTACATTGTATGTAATTTTTAGAATTTTTGATATGAGATTTAATCATTTATGCTTAGCAAAGTGTAGCTTGTAGGATACTGATTTCATGGGGCCATAGTTTGTCTTTGATACCTGACTTTTCCTGCAATTTTTCATCTTCCAATATTTTCCTTTGCATAAACTTTTGAAAGGTACTGTTTATGAAGCCACATAATAATCCATTTGACTCTTTGATTTTCTCTCTCTCTTTCCTTCTCTTTTCTAGGTCACTAGACTCAATTTAATTCAATTAAGTTTTGGTAAAGGTGATCCAAAACAAACATGTGCGCTGCTAAAGGTAGTAACATAAAAGATTTATTTAAAAAGCTCCATTCCCTGCCAATATCCTAGCTTTCTGAATATAATCGTTTCCATAATCACCATGAGTTTTCCTCCCTTTGCCTCAGTATTACTAACATAGTTTTACCACCATTAAAAAAAATGTCAGAACAACTTGTTACCTTCCTGCTGTTTACATATATGACCGTTCTTCCCCCTCCCTCTACACATTTATAGTAGTATCACCACTTTTAGTTACATTTTGGCTACATTTGTGACACATAAATATGAGTAGAAATAGGTAATATAATTGAAGTTGTATCTTTTGTTCCATGAACTAGGAACAATATGTCCTAATTCCTAATCCTATTAATATTTCTCCCCCTGTGTCTCATTTAATTCATGAGAGTCTGTTACTGGACACATCTCTTAATTTTCAAAAGAAAAAATTAAAATACCTCTTATGCTCTATAATTTCAACTTGGTGAAACTTTTGGAGATACACTTTGAGAGCAAATTATATTTGTTGATTAGGTTCTAGCTTAAGCTATATTATCAGATTCTTCTAACTTATAATAGATTCTTACACATTGTGGGTATGCTTCTTAACCAGCTGCTGGTGTTATTGAAAACTCATTAGGATGCAGGATATGTATCAAATATGCTTTGCCATATAGCCAATAAACTGAGCCAATATGTCCCTTTAGCACTACATTTGAGGTCACTTTATTTTTAAGTGAATCCAGAACTTGACATTTCCCAGTATAAACTCAGTTTAGTAATTTTGTGTTAATTTGGATCTGCAGTATATATTTAAGTAACTATTGACATTATTTAACTAATTGAATTTTCTTGAATTCCAGGATTTTAAGTTATTTAAAATTGCAGAAATGTATGCAAGGACTATCATACATTACATAGAAACCATATGATTATGGTACTCTCCTTGAAAATAGCTTATTTCTGTAGAGTAATTGATCAATACTTGTTTTTGAAATACTGAACAAAATATTAATAAATAAAGAAGACTTTGGTGAATTTTTAATTCATGGTTATAAGAAAAAGACCTTAAATACTATATCTTCTTGTTTTCATGAGTACATAAAACTTATGAAAAATAATATAATACATGCAATGTAATTTTTATCATTTTGGACAGGAATGTGTCTAGTATATATATATTATGTGTATATTTCTGTGTGTATATTCCTGTCCAAAATGATAAAAATTACACTACATATATTATGTATATATACGTAATATATACATGTATATGTATATATACATACACCCCCATTGATACCGACCCTGATATCAGTTTCCCTACGTTAAACCCAACATATATGGGGTAAAACCAAAACACTCATTCCCAGCTTACTCTCTGTCTTCCTGGCTCCAGAATCCACTATCCCCCATGGAGACAGACACGACCAAGGACAAGCACCTGGATTCATTATCTCCTCCCCACACAGACTGATGGGAAAGCTGCTGACCAGCAAGGTCATGGGCTCCCTCCTCTCTGCAAGTAGTCTCAAGGCCAAAGACAGGCTGGTGGGAAAGCCTTCACCAGCAAGGCCATATGCTCCTCCTCCCCTACCTAAAACCCCCAATAAAAACCCTTCCTTTTAGGGGCTGGCCCTGTGGCTGAGTGGTTAAGTTCACGCACTCCACTGCAGGCGGCCCAGTGTTTTGTTGGTTCGAATCCTGGACATGGACATGGCACTACTCATCAAACCACGCTGAGGCAGCATCCCACATGCCACAACTAGAAGGACCCACAAAGAAGAATATACAACTGTGTACCGGGGGGCTTTGGAGAGAAAAAGGAAAAAAATAAAATCTTAAAAAAAAAAAAACCCTTCCTTCTAGCTTTTTGGGGAGTTTGGGATTTCAGAGTTAGCTACCCTCTCTCCTTGCCCAGTGCTATGCAATAATAAAATTCCTACTTTATTCCACTACACCTGGTGTCAGAGATTGTCTTGCTGTGCAACGGGTGAGTGAACTCACTTCAGGTTCGATATCACCAGTTTTATATATATATACACACACACAGAGGAATATATATTTGCTATATACATTCCTGTATATATGTATATATTCCTGTATGTATATATAATATATAACATTATTAACTATATATTATTAATATATAAATATATTATCAATTTATTAATATATAATATATCCATTCTTGTATATATATATATACATACATACATATTCCTGTGTGTATGTATATAACTTGTACATATATAATATATGCACTTATATACATATAATATGTGTGTGTATATATGTATATATAATCTGTACATTCCTCTGTGTGGGTACATATAGAGGAATGTACACATTATGCATTTTACGTATATACACACAAACATATATAATTTTTTCCTTTTAATTTTCTTCAAAGTACTCATCACTTACAGAAATGCTGGAGACAATCATTCTAAAATTTTCCCAATATTTTACTTAAATACTCAGAAAAATGGAGAGTGTTTAAATAGAAGAGTATTAACTCAATTATTTAAGCAGAAAATGCTCCAGCTTCATACAAAACTAACTTTCCCAGTATCACTTTTTCATTCCAGGAAGATAGATGTATTAAGACCATGATGTTTTCCTGGAAATTATGACCTAATATTTTACCTACTATTAGGAAAAATGTAAAATTCAGTTGAAAAGTTAGCAGACATACTTATTAGATATCTGTATGTGGCAGTTGATATAGTCTGTATGAACTTCATTTTTCTCACCTTTTGTCCTAGATTTATTACAGAATAAATATAAAGTAAAAAGGAAATTTGATACTAAATTAAAAAAAACAATTTTGATTTTTCACAGTCAAAATTGCTATGAGAAACAGCCTTCATTTAGTAACAAGAGAATGAGAGACAATGAGAGAGAAGAGACCAAGAGAGCACCTATGAAAGCCAATTTTATATATTTCAATGTAGAAGTTTTTCAACACGTTTTTCCTCTTTATTCCCAATCCTGAAAAATAATTTTATGTTGGAATAACTCCATTACTAAGAGACACTAAAAATTAGACTCCAGGGGGAAAAAAAAGCAAGAATGGTAACATTGGAAATATCAGGTATCTAGTTTTCTCTTTTTATTTCTTTATTGGTCGGTTGGCTGATTTTCTCTTTATTAGGACCCTGGAAGGAGATTGTTCACCCTGGAGATAATAAATTACCAGGAAAAATAACCTGTCAGTTTCTTTTATTCTGGTCATTGAAGGGCTCTGATTCTGTGTTACTGCTGAAAGGATTGTAGAGTTGGGGAGCTTTTATTTATTTCATTGTTGAATTGCTTTCTCTATAGGCCACTTAGAGAGCACTTAACAGAAGGATCCAAAGTGTGGGAGATAGCCAAATGAACTTTGACAGAGTCTCATTTGCTCCTGAACTGGACAAGCAGTTAATGGTTGGGAAAAAAGAGAAGGTGAAAGGAAACATTTACTAATAGACAGTGGAACACGTCTAAATGGGATATTTTGTAATTAAATCTCTTTGGTTTGTTGGAGTACAGAGCTAATGTCTCTGTAAGTGTGACCTCAAAATGGATCAGTTAGCCTTATACCAGAAAATATTTATTTAATTCAAATGGTTAAGGAGAAAATATGAATTTCCTGAGACGTACTGAAACTTCAACAAATTAGTGTCAAAAACACAAACTGTTCACAGTTCATACACTTATAAAAATAGTATTGCTGATACATTTATAGATAGTTAATTACTGTATTATATGTTTCTACTGATTTTTCCAAGAGGCTATCTGAAACACTAAAACATTGTTTTTGCTACATTTTGGACCCAGACCCAAGATCATTCTCCTATGAAGCCTTTTTCCAAGGCTCTGAGAGACCCGCAGATCACATAGAAACTTCTATGGAGTATTTGTAAGAGTATTGTATTAACTCTAATCATCTTTGCATGAGTATTCATTCTGTAGGCTACCATATAGTCAAGACACACACTATGTGAGCAACATGGAAGGTTCTGATAAGTAATTGTGGACTAAATGCCTGGGCCTTGTTGCCTACTCAACATAAACCAATGTTCGGTTTCAAAAATAAAGCTTATCATGACTTAAATAAAAACTGTTCCCATTTTTTAAAATTATAATTATCTGAAGAAGCTTCTATGATGTAAAGAAAGATCTAATATACAGCAGGGTGACTGTAATTAATAGACTATAATTAATAGAAAACCCTGCTGAGCATGAGACAGAAAATTGAATTTAAGCTGTGGAAGAGTACTTTTAATTCTATTAAAACATAGGCAGGAGTATACAACATTTCTGGGGTAGAGGCCTCTGAATTGTGATGAATGGATGAAAGGAAGAGAACTCCAAAGACGGTGGGAAGACACATTACTCAAAGTATTTGCAATGTGAATTTACCTTTTATTGAATGAATGCAAGGTTTACACAATTGATATTAAGTAAAATGATGAGATATAATGGTGATAAGAAGTTTCCCTGTGAGGGGAAAATAGTTTTATGGATTTTAAGTGAAACAGTTGCAGTTCGAATAATGAAATCCACCTTAGACACCATATGGTTAAAAATGGTATGGATTTTGAATCATTTAAAAAAGTTTATGTTTAAGAATTATTTTTCGAATTGATAATACGTCTAATCTTGGAGAAGAAGTATCTTTTGTACCTGGATTCAGTTTATAGCAATGTTGATCGGTGAATTCTTAGAGATTAACAAGGAGTTAAGAAGAAGCCAGGATGGATTTGTTAAAAAATAAATGACATCATTTGATATTTTAATAAGAAACATCCTTGCAGCCAAAATAAAAGGGGGTGTACAATTAGCGTGTGAATCTAGCTCTGTCCACACAACACTATTTAAGTAAATCAGCCAAGCGTCTTTAATGGTCCTTAGATTCTGTTGTTTTGCTGCATTTCTCCTGTGGCCTATTATATTCTATCATTAGGCTCTTGATTTCATTTTGATTGGGTGAGAGCTCAGAGGTATGGGGAGTGCAAGGTACAGATGCTTCCATAGGCTTTCCCAGCCAAATATATTCAGGGAATCAAATAGCATATGGATACCAAAATGAAATTCTGGATTTTCTTTTTTAAACGTAGTTTGAACTTGATGTGGAGTAAACACTAATTAAATCATGGGTAATATCAAACTTCAAAATGTTATTGTGGATTTCCATTTACAGAGGACCAGACCGATTGAAAAAATGATGTTCAGACAATGCATATAGGTTCAGAAATGGGAGTTCAGGGCAGGTCCCTCAAATAATTAAGGAGGCATCAATAGCAACAATGATAGATGGTGACGTAGTAGAAAATTCTGTTCCAATTAATGACTTAAAATGTTCTTGTTTTCCTTGAAAAAGATATAAATGCTTTGAAATATAGTCTCATTGAGAAAAACTTTATTAAGCAAAGAACTCTGCAACACCATTAGTAACTTCAAGGAATGCATGGTCTATTTAGGAAAGAAACTAGAAAATTATATTATAAAATAATATATAATATAATAATATAATATAATAATAAAATAATATAATAGTAATTTTAGAAAGGAAACAATGCATTCCTAATACGAAGGATGAACATATTGCTGACAGGCAAAAACTAAATAACAAGAAAATATTTGGATTAAGTAGGGAAGGATAGATGGTATGTTATCAGGCAGAAATGTGGGTGTGCGGTAGGAACGTGTAGGCTGGTGTCAGTATCTTTAAATTTAAGGAAAAGAACCATAGACAATTTTGTTCTTAATTCCCTGTGAATTGCTCAAAATGTTTAAGCAGGAAATGACATGATAACATATGCTCATGAGAATTGTGAAGGAAAATAGCCACAGGCATGATGTGTGCTGTATTGCTAAGCTTAACTGTGAGTCTGGGAGTCTTCTCTTCTTACACACAATACAGTCATGCAAACCTTAATTAGAGGGACAGGGTCTGAGAAATGTGCCATTAGGAGATTTTGTCATTGTGTGAACATCATAGAGTGGTTTTGCCATTCTGTGAACATCATAGAGTGTACTTACACAAACCTAGATGGTATAGCTTACTACACACCGAGGCTATACGGCACTAATCTCATGGGACCACTGTCATATATGCGGTCCATCGTGGACCAAAATGTCGTGATGTGGTGCAGGACTGTATTTACTTTTGACAAGTTATGGCAAAGGCATTCATTTTATTTGAGAAGAAATATATCATGAGGAAGTTGCTAGGATTCTGGTTTCCAGTTCTCACTCCTCTACTTCCTTGCTGTGAAAACCTGACACACTAAGCTCTTCTAAAGCTTCGGTTACTGTTTGTCTGATAGGGACAATAACACCACACACCCAGTGGGATCCTGGGGGTATTCCCTGAGATATATGGTGTTAAGAATAGGTCTGCTGCAGTTCTTTTCTTTTTGGGAGGCTTGTTTTTATTTGAGGTCCTCCCACCTTCCTGTTGCTGCTTTGGGCTCATGCCTGGAAGTACTTTCTATAGCCTTTATTGTCCTGGCACCAGGTTATATGTTAGCATTCATATTCCTACAGTAACACCCACAATGTACCTATGTCACCATCTTCCTGCCTTCTCTTTAGTGATTCACTGGAAATAGCACAATGCTCTATACACAATATAAGATAAATTTATGATATTCCATATGTAATCTTATCTATAGCTACATCTATTATATATACAGCTATGTAAGTGGAAAATATATATTTATTTATAAATTGCATAAACTATGTAAACATGAACAGATATATCTGTTTATTCAAATGCATTTAATTATACATGGCTTGTAATTATACATGATTAACTAAACATTAACTATATATAAGTGCAATTATATATTGTTATTACATTATAACACATATACAACTATACACCCACTTATAATGATATATTATTTATAAGTATGTAATAAATTTGTATGTTAATTTAAATATTTATAACTACTTCAATAAACCATAAAATTACATTTCTATTATATGGTATATTTTAACATTTATTATAGTGTATTACATATGTGCAATATAAAATATATATTATAATATGTGTCGTAGCAAATATCATAATATATATTGGATAAACACATTATGTAAGATAAAATTATATCAAACGTGGAACCTATTAATAAAACAAACAATTATAACTATTATTTACAAATAGCACTACATAAGTATATGTGTATTTATATATAATATATGAGAGTGTAAATATGAATAATTATATAATTCACATATAATACACACAGGCACACATGTCTAGGTGTGTTCCAAAGATATGCTGCTGTGACAACACGAGTGGCAAATGGGGTCAATCAGAAGCTGCATATTCAGAACCCTAATATAATGGGTTATGCTGGCAAGAACACAGGCAGTTGCTACCTAATGTAATATG
Source organism: Equus caballus (assembly GCF_041296265.1). NCBI lineage: Eukaryota > Metazoa > Chordata > Mammalia > Perissodactyla > Equidae > Equus > Equus caballus. The sequence continues at coordinate 2,958,167 of NC_091715.1, read as the reverse complement.
GTCTTGATGGGAGAATTATAAGGCACTGTGGGAACATATGAGTCCTTTTAGCATAGCCCACTTAACTTCCCATCATATTTTAGCAGATAAGATGGACTCACAGCAACATTGGGGACTACTCCTAAGGACATCAGGAAGAATCAGATGTGTAGGGGACAGAGCAAGAAGAGCACAAGTGTCCATAATTATGAGGACCTAAAGAAGGAAGATGGGTGACAGGATGCAACAACAGATACACACTTCCTGGCCGTTTTGTTCCCCTTATTATTTTTAACTCTGACCTCTATAAGACATCCTCAAATCTGTGAGCCAGAAGAATCTCCCCTGCTCTAACTTCTAGCCAGTACATGCAACACACTTTTCAATGTCTTTCCATGATTTATGTTTTCAAACTCCGCAAAAAAGAATTTCAAAGTCAGGAAAGATGGGTCCACCATCCCATATATGAATCCTTAAATATGTTTTAGAATTCGAAACAATCTTCAATTTCAAATAATTGATACACCATATATAGTAGAAAAAGAAGTTTTTCTTTGAAAAACTCAGTGGCACAATATTGATGTGTTTTCCAGGATCCATAGTTGCCAAAAGATATATCATTACAGTATCAATGAGATTTTTAACTTCATGATAACCATTTGTTCCGCTTCGGCTGCCCAGGGTTTGTCAGTTCGAATCCCTGGTGCGGACATGGCACCACTTGGCATGCTGTGCTATGGTAGTCATCCCACGTATAAAGTAGAGGAAGATGGGCACAGATGTTAGCTCAGGGCCAGGCTTCCTCAGCAAAAAGAGGAGGACTGGGCAGTAGTTAGCTCAGGGCTAATCTTGCTCAAAGAAAAAAAAAAAACAGAAAGAATTCTGTAGCAGCAGGTGTCACCCTGACTCCTTGATCTCTCTTGAAAGCGCCCCACTTCCTGCTGGTCTTGTGAGCAAGTTAAAGAAACTCTGTGAATCCTTTTGTGGTAGAAAAGAATCACTCCTTCGTATATCACGTATGAAGCAAAATGTCTTTAAAGTGGCATATGTGTGTTTTCTGTGTATGATTTTCATTTTAAATATTCAGTTTCCATTAACCACAAAATTGTCCCCATAGTTTTCAATTCAATACCAAGAAAAATGGCATACATACATACACACATAAAACTATTTTCATCATAGTAACTCAAGGAGTTATAGTTATATTAACTAAAGAGAATTTATTAAGGAATTTTGACTTTCTCATATGTGGAGGCAATATCAAACCTTGAAAAGCATTTGATGCTTTAATATAATATCTAAGTTATTGAAAATCAATTTCCAAATGATGTTATTTTATAATTATGTTTATATAGTTTATTCAATGTGTAATTAAATATTACATATATTTTCCACTCATATTACATAGATGTAGTTATAGATAACATTATATATGGAATATGGTTTATGACATATCATAATAGTTATTTTTAAATCCATTTTCAATGAAGAAAGTAAGAAATATATATATTTACATATATATGTGAATACAAATATATGACAGATATAATTGCTACTCACCTGAAAACTACAAGTAGCTGCTTGATTTATTTGATGTATATAGTTGTCCCAGCCGTACCAGCTGTCCCAGCAGCACTAATATTATTAGTGGTAAATAAATTAGTGGTAAGGATCTGGGGAGCTGTTGGATGTTAATAGTGTTCTATTTTTAGATAAGTGCTTTTGGTGAAAGGTTGGTCAGTGATAGGTTTATTATTACAAACTTCTCTGGGCTTCAATATGTCAAGCTACATTGTAAATCCCCATGTGGGACATACATTATGCAATATATATAAATGTGTGTATATATATATATATATATATATATATATATATATTTGATAGAGGAAACATGTTCTTGCAAACTATCTAAATAGGTTAGTGTTCTGCTGAATATTTTAAAGAAAATTTACGTAAATGAATCCCTGAGGTTGCAAAATGATGTTTCTGTGAACATAGTCCAATGCACTAATATTTAGTAACCACTTCTCCTGTTATTTACCCTGGCTGCAACCACAGAGATATAATTACTGTTTTTGAGGAATTCACTCACTAGCAAGTATCACAAAGTACCTAAAGTAAACCCTTTTGCAAATGGAAAAGGTGCTTCTGCTTACAAGCAAACCTGGACAGTATCTTGAAGTTGCTAATGAACCTCATTCTGTGCTTCTCTCCAAAAGAAAGTTGACAATGTTCATTTTTTAAGCGCTACTTATCAATACATAGGTTCTCTGTTTTGAAATCTAGATATATCGTGTACCTTCAGTCTTGTCTCTTAAGCCTCCTTTTGCAATACATTATTTGAACCTCTTAATGGATTTTTCTTAGCATATAATATTTTTGGCTTTGTAACTGAAAATGGTCACCACTTTTCCTCTCAACCAACCCTCTGCTATTTGTTTAACCCAGATCCAGAATGAATGGGATCCTTGCCTTAATCCCTTCATGCAGAATCCTGTCCTGCCTCTAAATCTTGTTTCTTTCAGCTGACTCTTTCTCTAGGGCCTGGCTTTCTGGTGAGCTTAGTTATCATGTCCTGGGGATCTTGCTTGGTTTATTTGCTGGGCATCCTGCAAACCTCTCTGGAGAAGCTCCAGTCCTTGGAAAACTGCCTACTCTTCCTGCGATGGCCAGGAGGTGGCGCGAGCACATCGTGTTTTTGATACAGATATTGTTTGGGCTCCGGGCCACTCCTGGGTTGAGCTTCCTAGCTCTGCTGCTGTTCCAAATTTCAAAATCTGCACCAAGAGGAAAACACAAATTAGAACTAGGAATCTTGTCTCTGGGAAACAGTGACCCTCCTGGTTCACCTAAGGCAAGGGACCCTCTCTGTTTCCCCTGGTCAAGGATCAGGCTTAGAAGACATATATTATAAAGATATCTGTAAAATGTTCATTCTTCCAAACCAAAAAAATGTAGCATATTCTTTCATGACATTAATATTTAACCTATTTCAGAAGTTTTACATGTATTTTCAGCCATGGGGTCGTTTTGGGGATCTTTTTGAAATTTTTCTTTGTTTTTCCTGGGATATAGAAATACAATCTTATTCATGATCTTGCAGAATCACTTAGTAATTCCAATGCTTTGTCTGTAAAATCTTTTAGATTTCTATGTACCCAATTATGTCATCTGAATAGTGGAATTTTTATATCTTGCTTTCTAATACATATGGATAGCATTTTGTATTATTTTGTTAATAAGGGAATCTAAAACAATGATAAATAGAGTGGTTCAGTCCTTTTTTAGTGATTTAAAAAAACATATTTCACCATTCATTGCAATATCTGAATGCAATATTTTGCAGACAGTCTTTATTAGAATAAGGGAAGTATTTTCCATCAGTATTTTGCTAAAAGTTATTTTTAAAATCATAAGTGGCTATTGAATTTTATCATTTTCTCAATTCGTAAAAATGACCATATCTTCATTTTCCCTCTTTCAGTTTTCTTTTTTATTATTATATTACATCGATTCCATTTTAAATGGAAATCAATCTTTCAAGTGGCAGTGACAGTTTAACTTGTATCAGACATTTCATGCACCCAGTAACAACTGTAAACCAAATACAAACAACTCTTTGAAGCAATTGAAGAATGACCCAAAGCACACCAAATCTGGGCAGACGTTGAGTCTTGACATAAGGGGATGCAGTGGGTGAATTACACCTTTTTATGCAACTACAGAAATACTGTTAAAAAGCTACAGATAAATAGACAAATGAAAATGAAACATGAAACATTACTTGATTGGCCTAAGGGATGTTAGGAAGGTGTCCAGGGAGTAATGTAATCAGTGGGGCAGAAGAACAGAATCCATGAGCAAATAGAAACAAAAAGAAAAATACCAGACTTGCACCCACCTGAGTAGTTAACTGCATTAAATATAAATGGACTAAACACTCCAATTAAGAAGCAGAAATTGTCATTTCTGTCATGAGGAAGACTCAATTGCATGTTTTCTAATAGAAATGCATGGCATCTTTTGCTCAACATAATATCTTTCTGAGGGATCCGGAAAGTTACCCGTCTTGGTAAGTTCTATTTTATTGCTTAGTATAACTCCATTATATAAATATACCATATGTTTTGGTCCATTCTCCTGATGTTGGACATCAGGTATTTCCGATTTGAGGCTGTTGTGAATGAACTTCAATGGGCATTTATGAACAAGTGTTTTTGTGGACATATTACTTGAGCCCTCTTAGATAAATAACTAGGAGGGAAATTGCTAAGTCATAAGATGGACGGATGTATTTACCTTTACTGGAGCAGGAAAGAATTTGCGAAAGTGGCTGAACTGGTTTACATCCCCGCCTGCAGGCCGTGACAGTTAAACGTGTTTTATTTTAAGAACCAAGTAGACTGCATAATGAGAAAAACTGAGGAAAGGGATATTTGCTTTCTTTTCCTGTGCCTCTATTGGTGAACTATTCTCAAAAGCCAGTCTCAGTTAAATTGGTCCAGCAAAATAAAATATTTATGACCTTACATAGCATCTATAAGCAGCACAAACCATGTGGTATTTTGGAATATATAAAAAATGCTTAACATTTCCTTCAGTTTTTTTGTTAATCATCCTGCAAGATATTAGATATTAGATAGACTTAGATATCATGCAGGATCGTTTTTTTTAAGAAGGATTTTTTTTTTTTAAAGTTTGGCTCCTGAGCTAACATCTGTTGCCAATCTTTTTTTATTTTCTTCTTCTTCTCCCCATGTCCCCCCAGTACATAGTTGTATATTCTAGTTGTAGGTCCTTCTGGTTCTGCTATGTGGGATATCAACTCAACTTAGCTTGATGAGTGGTACTAGGTCCCCGCCCAGGATCCAAACTAGCAAAACCGTGGGCTGCTGAAGTAGAGCACGTAAACCCAACCCCTAGGCCATGGGGCCATCCCCTATGCAAGATCTTAAACCCAAACTAATATTAAGAGTTTTGTCTAAGTTATATGACTAGCATTCAGAAATAATGCTTTGTTTAAGCACTCATTTTTCACCATTTTTATCATTTTAAAGTGTACAATTTGGTGGCCTTTAGCACATTCACAATGTTGCACAACTATCACCTTTCTCTAGTTCCAAAACATCTCATCCTCCCAAAAGGAAACTCACATCCATTAAGCAGCCCCCATTTCCCCTTCCTCCAGACCCATGACAACCAATTCCATGCCTAGGTATATACCCAAGAGAATTGAAAACAGGTATTCAAACAAATACTTGCACGTGATTGTTTGTAGCAACACTGTTTACAATAGCCCAAAGGTGGCAACAACCCACACAACCATCAAGGTATGATGTATAAAGAAAATGTGGTGTATCCATACCATGGACCATGAAGTGTATATTTTTTATTCATTCTTGATTCTTTTGTTGTTTCTTTCTTACCCACTTTGTCTCAGAGGGTGTGCCAGTGAGGAGGCTTAGAAAACATGAATGGGAAGATGTCAGCAAACATGGAGTTTAAGGCAGAGGAAAAAGTAAACTTGCAGGACATATAAAAATAGATGGAGGACCTAGGATGTCATGGAACAATGAAGGAAGAAACAAATTAAACCAGAGATGTAATGAGCAAATGATTATAGAAGACACACTCAGCATGACTTTCAATTGTTTGCCCAGTGTCACTCACAGCCCTCTCAAGTAGGATCATTTAGTTATTGAATCCCAGACACCATTGTATCAGGCAAGAACGAGAATTGCATGCAAATGATTGTTTGTATCTCATGGAAAACAGTCTCCAAGGGTGCAAGCCAGTGAATTTGCAGCACAAAATGCCCAAGTTTGACATAATTCCAGGGCATTTGAAATCGTACACAAGTGAGAGCTAATGACTGTACTACTTTCAATCAAAATTTGTGTAATAGTAATATTTTGATGTTTCTGTTCATCAGGATAATAATATATTTTATTTTTCTCAACATTATTTTTAAATTTCATGGTAATGAAATGTACATCTTGAATATGCTTTTCTAAGGAATGGCTTATAGTATTGACTTAGCTTAGTTCAAAATAATAGCTTGACCTCTGGACTCTTCAGAGTCACATTCAAAATATCTTTAATGCTCTTACCATTTGAGTAACTTTCATTTTTTTCTGTATCTATAGAATCTAATAAATTAATGTGTTTAAATCTGTTTTAAACTCACACATTCAAAGGCAATGCTATCAGATAGTAGGGGAAGGCTGACATCCTCTGTGTTTATACTTTTAATTATAGAGAAACTGAGAAACTCAGACACCACCAAATTGTTAGAGGCAGAAATTGAAATATAAGGCAGCCAGGATGATCTGAGTCATTTTAGTTCTCAAATTTAGAGTATAGCTTAGGAGCTCAGCACTTACTGTTCTGATTGGAGCATGTTAATTATCATTTATGTATCTGCTGCTTTTTTCTGTGAAATAAAGGTAATAATAAAGACCCTATGATGGATTTATTGTGAGAATGAAATAAGTTGAGACTTGTATAATCATTATGAGGAGGCATGGCAAATAGTAAGCTACAATTAATAACATTAAATTATTTAAAAATATTTTTAGCTTTGACACAACTATTCACAAGGATTGGTTGAAATTATAACACGATATAACCCCTCAAGAAAAGACAATTTAAATGCAATGGGAAATTGCTAAAATTATTAATTAAAAATAATTAATTGGTGATAACAATGTTCACTATACTAGGGTATATAATCCACTTTTTCGTTCCGTTTGCTAAGAATCCTGTGTGATAAGAATTAAAAGAAAATATAGGAGGGGAGGTAACCTTCCCTGGTCGTAGAATTGGTACATGCTGCCAATTTGGCTTTAGGTTCTTCAAACTATTGTCTAGTGAGAAATAAGCACCCCCCAGGATGACTCAGCTCATTTATAGAAAAGGTACACCAAGAAAAAACAATTTATAAAAACAAATAAAATGGCTGTAAAAATAAAGGAAATAGTTTAGAACTGTGGACAGATGGGTGTGTGTGTTTGCTTGTTTGTTATTTTTGCATCTTCTAGGTGCTAGAGTTCCCAAGAATTATCTGGTGACCAATTATAGTCTTTCTAAGCATTTATGAAACACAGTATATAGAATGTCTTCCTCTGTGTACTGGTGCACATTTCCTTTCTATGGAATCACAGAAATGCCCATGTCTATTCTCGATGAGTGCTAGTGTTTCTTACCATCCTCATCTTCTGGATCTCCTGTCCATATATGCGACAACTAGCCATGTGGAACAACTCAAGTTTATTGAGAATATGTTGTGTTGTTTCTCATCTGGGTAGCTTTACACATCCTCTTCCTCAGCATTCACCTGCGTCTTCATCTGAACAACTTCCTCAATATTTCAAGACCAGCTCCACTGTCATTCCCTGCGTGAATCCTTTCTAGGATCCCAAGGGAAAGTAACTTCCTCTCCCATTTATGCTTCCTTAGCGGCTAAATCTTTTGTTGTGTGCACTTTTAACGTACTTTGTCTTACAGTCAGCAATATGTGAGGTGACATCTGTAAGTCAACCTCTAAAAATTTCATCTGTTCTTATAACTTTAAGTCATGAAGCAAATCAGAGAAACTTGGTATATAGTACAGAACAAGCACGGCAACTAAGAGCAAACTTCAGATGTGCAAAATATCAGGGCAGGAGATGTAAAATATGGGGAAAGACAATCATAGATAGGTCTTTGTGTTTAAACCATCACCTTAGTCCATTCTACAGGAAGTTGTATAACTGATAAAACATCTGTGAAACTCTTGTTTTCTGAGTCACAAGAGGACCTGTAGAAATGCAGAAAGCTGCCATATTTCATGTCATTATGAAATTACATCAAGAGATAAAAGCTTTCAGCTGCTGTGGGAATACACTTAGGCTCCTAATGTGGTAATAATGAATGGAGTTAGGATTTAGAGATGTGAATGACTGCCAATCCAGGGATATGATATACAGAATTTCCCAAAGGAGTTTGACCAAGAGCCACTTCTCTGAAGAGCATCTTAAAAAATTTTTTTCTGTGGAATCTATGTTAAGATACACTGACGTAAACTTACCTGTTAGGAGTTTAAAAGAATGAGTTTATATGAAAAAAAGTAAATTCAATAGCTGTTGTTGAACAATTCATGAGGGAAAAGCATTATCTTTCTCAGTGCTGGTGCTATGATGTTGATGTGTTTCAATGAAACTTGTCTCAAAGTGTATATAGTCTAGCAAGGAAATAAATGTATAAACAACAGCTTATAAATGACCCATGGACAGCGGCAAGGGTTTGATGCTCTGAGGATATATATTTTATATCCATTGATTAGTATTCTATACATTGTATGATTAAGTTCTTAATACCAGAGATGCCTATGACTCTGTGTATAATAGTTTCATCACCGCCATATGTGCTTCATAACTCATAGACAATTTTGAGCCTTAATTCCTTTCAAAAGCAATGAAGCGTAAGGCATTACTTGAGTCTCCCACATGGGCTGGCGCTCGTCATAATCATGTTATTTTGTGGAAAAGTCATAACCCCAAATTATGATGCTCCCTTAACGCAATTTAAGACAAGGAAACTCTATAAATTTTAAAGACAATATTCACGGGGCATTCTTCCTTTATTTTCTCAATTTATTTCCAATCTGATTGAGATTACATAAAGTCCAATCCTTGATCATTTTCTCCAACTTCATTTCATGTTTTCATTTCCATTTATCATCTCTTCTTGACAAATTTTTATTTGTCTTATCCTGGTCTTGTATGTTAAACACCTCTAAATGGATTTACTTTGATTTCTCAACTGGCTCTCTCTGCCCTCTCCATCAACCCTACCAACCAATTCCAGACCCGCTCTCAATTTTGCCCCAATAATCTGAATTCCACTTACGTCCATCTACTTGTACGTAAGTGATGCATTTTTACATAGACTACTAGACTAAGATTTTTTTCTTAAGGTCTCTTTTGCTTCAAGCTCAAGAAACAAACCACCGCTAAGGGTTTTGCATAACAAATAGCAGCCTTCTAGATGGCTTTTCACTTAATTACTATAAATAGATTTCCATTTGTTCCTTTAAGTCTTGTTTTTATTGTGCTTATTGTGGATGTACACTGTATTTGACACAGCAAACCGCAGCTCCCTTGAGTGGCGAGTGCCTCATTAAGCAGGAATTGGTGTGTTTGGTTCAGTTAAATCTTGTTGCAATATGTTTTATTTGTATATGCTACTGTCCCCCTCCGTGAAATGATTTCCTGATTTTTTTTTAACTATGCCACTGATGGGGCTGGCCCCATGGCCGAGTGGTTAAGTTCGCCTGCTCTGCTGCAGGCTGCCCAGTGTTTCTTCAGTTCTAATCCTGGGCGCGGACATGGCACTGTTCATCAAACCACGCTGAGGCGGCATCGCACATGCCACAACTAGAAGGACCCACAATGAAGAATATACAACTATGCATTGGGGGGCTTTGGGGAGAAAAAGGAAAAAAAAATAAAATCTTTAACCATGCCACTGAAAGAGTTCTGTTTCCATGGTATGGATCATTCTGATGGCAAACTAAATATCCTTCTCACCATGAGGACTTAATTAATGTGTTCTGTTCCTCTGGAAAAAAGAGAGACTCTTAACTCTACTGAAGAACAGGGTAGCTTCCTGCTGTCTGAATGATAGTGGAACTGAATATGGTCTTTAGACTTTGTGCTTTAGTGTACAACTGCACCTCCTCCATTTGACTCTCAATGCGAGCAGTCTTCCAGCACCACATTGACCCTCTATAGGGTCCCGTACCAGCTCTCAGCTGCTGTGCCATCTTTGATTGCCCCAATGTTACTGCAAGGAGATTTAGACCTCCCACTCAGTATAACAGATATGCGGAATGAAGGGATGTAACAGGGAGTTCTACCATGATGGAGCATAATAGGATGCCTCCTAGATTATATCTTCGACTGCCTGTCTGAGACTGAGTCACCTTCACCAACACATCTCTGCTGCTGAGTACTAATCTATTGAGATGGTTTTGATGTCATTTGTTTACCAAAGACATATAAATACCAGGAAATTTGAACAAAGCATCAATTTTCTTCATTGTAGTATGTTTCCACAACATGTAAATTTTATGTTCCTGGAAAAATGTATCAGTGTATTAGCTGTATCAGTGCCTTTTATAATATTTTCTTCGAGCATGCCTGTTTACTCAGCCAACTCTCTAAACTTCTCACAGTCATCCTCACTGATATATTTTTCTCTGCCTGAAAATCATAGAAGGAAAGTCAGAAAGGGTTGTTCTAGTGTGTGCTTTCCAACACCACCTAGCAATTCTCCAATTCTCAGCACACACTGACTTGATGTCCTCAAATTTAACTCAATTCTGACTCTACCTGGATAGACTGTCAGATCCCATAGGTTAAGGGCTCAATCCTACAAGACTGCCACTCTCCCCTACACTTAAGACATCAATCACAAGTCCAGGTTGTCACGTGTGCTTCTGACCAATGGGCTATAAATCGGAGGTTCTCAAGACCCCCTCCTCAGTTTCAATTACTTTGCTAGAGCAGCTCACAGAACTTAAGAAACCAGTTTACTTAGTGCTTTTCAGTTTATTACAAAGGATATTAAATGATATGAATGAACAGCCAGATGAAGAGATACATAAGACAAGGTCCAAGAAGGTCCTGAACCACAGGAGCTTCTGTTCCTGTGGAGTTTGGGATGTGCCACCTTCCTAACATGTGGAAGCGTTCTGGTTCATTAACCTGGAAGCTCTGCAAATTCCCTCCTTTTGGGTTTTTTGGAAGCTTCATTACTTAGGCATGATTAAATAACTCACCACTGGTGATTGAACTCAATCTCCAGCCCCTTCACCCCTCTCCCTTCTTTGGAAGTCTGGGTGGTGGGACTGAAAATCCCAACCCTTTGTTTCCCTGGCAACCAGCCCTCATTCTTAGGGGGTTTCAGAAAGTCACTTCATAAACATAAACTCTGGTGTGGTTGAAAGGGGATTGCTATGAATAACAAAAGATGTTCTTTTCACTTTTATCCCTATTATCACTTAGTGCTACTGCACCAGGTTTGGTTTTGCCCATCTCACCGCCTGGAAAGCTAAACACTGAGATGACAAGATTGCAGCAGAGAGAGGGTTTTACTCACAAGGCAACCATGTAAGGAAGCAAGAACATGAGTCTCAAATCCGCTTCCTGGAAAATAGGGACTGTGGGATATTTATGGGGTAATGGGCAAGGTGGTCTGAAATGTGGAGATAGATAATTGGAAGTGAGGAGAGGTGAAGTAATTGATGGATTGCACAAGCGTGGTCAGACTCCATGCCTCTTCATAGGATGCATGTTCACAAAATGGTGGCTTGAGCATGATCTGAGGGTGGGGTTTTTAGCCTCTTAACGTCAGAAGGTTGCATATGGGAAATCTTTGTGGGCCCAGTTGATAAGTTGGTGGTCTCAATCAGCCTGAAGTGGATAGGGCGTTCTAATTCCTGAAAAATAGCTCACATACCCCTTACCATGGTGATTCAGGCTCCAGGGAGATTTTACCTATAGGAACCTAGTGGGAGTCAGATAGCCTGTTTCCTAAACAGCATAGATAACAATGGGTGGGTTAAACTATAATCAGTAGCTATAATCAGAAGCTATGATCAGGAAAAAAAGGAAAAAAAAAAGACCTTTAGTTACTAGCTACTTAATCATCAACAGCTAACTGTTTGCCAGTTTCCTTAGGAAATTCCAAGGATTTTAGGAGCTCTGGGCCAGAGATGTGCCATGAAAGGGCCAGAAATGGGTACGAAGACCCCATAATATATCATATCATTTCTTATTATAAATCACAATATAACCATTGCCCATTAGAATCCATATGAACTTCTGAATAGGCTAATGAGCTGAATGAATGTGGAAAGCAGATTTTACTTGTCAGAATCCAAATATTTCTCACGTCACAGATGTCAGTTCCCTAGGACTGCTCAGGAATTTAAAGACAAATTTAATCTGTGACCATGAATTTGCCTACATCAGACGCAAGCTCCGAAGGCACCCCAGGGGCACCATGAAGGTAGAGTCTGAGCAGTTGTAATCCCAAAACGTAACTTCTCCTTTGCCCTCTGCTACACCCTGATATTCAAATCTTGTTTCCTACCCAAAGGAACCCAAAAAGATAAGTTGATTATTCCATCAGTAATATTAGCATTGTCATGCATGGTGGCAGGAGAAACATTATGTACAGTTGATTCTCATTATTAATAGTAGCTATGTTCTATAAAGTCCCTGCAAACCCTGAATTGGCAGGGACTAAACCATAGCCCCCGGGAGAAATACATGGAAATGCAGGGCTAGGTTCTTGGAGCCTCTGGTCAGGACATTTTCATCACCTGATCAATACATAACTTTGTTTTATGTGTTTCTTTTGAAAGACATTTAATATGTATTTTTGATTCATTGAAATTGAACTCATGGACAACACAGAAGCTCATCTAACACAGGTATTTTCCCTGTTAAGCGCATGACAACTTTCTTGCCCTTAGGAATGCTAGACAGCACTTCAGCACTATTCTTGGAGTCCTTTTTAAACAGTGAAATCTTCAACCAAATGCACAACAATGTGAAAAGCGTGGCACTAAATAGACCACAGATAGTTTCAGTAAGAAGCTGAAACAGGAAGACAGAGCATGGTCTTGTTTGACCTCAGTTGGGAACATGAATGTGGGGCAACTCAAATGCTTTGCCGTTCTGCTCACATCCATGAATGAATGAAATCTCCCAGGTATTGATTTTGCAGATGAAAATAAACTTACTGAGTTTGCAAATGCAGAATCTGTGAGTAATGAGGATTGATGGTATTTTGTCAAAGACCAGCTCCATTCCCATTCCTTCTACTATTAACCTTATACTATAAAGTCTGTAATATATCTCCCTGAGACCCATGTGGGTATATGGAAAGAAGTGTCCCTCAGGAGGAGAACAACGGGTATAATGGACAATATTTGATTCTGGTTCAAGTACAAAACCACAAGTTCAAGTTGGAGTCACTGTTGTAACTCTTGCAATAAAATGACAGGTTTGAGGATGAGCTAGATGCAGTTGTGAATGGCAAATTGTTCTGTTGGGTTCCAATTTTCCACTCCAGAATTCAGTTAGGTGACACTACCCACATTTACCAGGACAAGGCATGCAATAGGAGAGTAATTCATGTGGGTATGAGAGGACGACCTCCTGGATCCTTATAAGAATATTCAGAACAAATGCACATAAGTTTTTAAAAAGTCTTCTCTTCAATCCTGTCATGGTCACCTTTCCCTGTAGCCCTGACTCAAATAAAGGCTTAGTCCCCCTGTGTGTTCACTTAACTATAGATATGAACATGCATATTCATTTTGTCTTAAGATCCCTGACAAGACAACTGTTTACTCTCCAGAGGTTGGCTGTTAACCACACCAGTGGTATCCAGCGTTTGGGTGGTGTTGCCTTTCTCATTCCTGTTGACTGTATATATTACCAAGAAATCCTTTGTTGAATGAATGATGCAAGTCAACTTTGGCTGCTGTGAGAGAAAGGAAGTAGAATATTTATCACTTGAGTGGATTTATTTCACTTTGACTTTCTCATATTAGACATGTTGTTAACCATCTCTGCATCTCAGTCTCATCTCTCTCTCACTGTCTTTCTCCCTCCTATCATCCCTCCCTCTCTCCTTCTCATCTCACTCCAGGAAGTCTTAGAATAAATTATGAGAGAGACAACACAGGGGAGTTTTCTATTCAGAAATTTCTTTAAGTGTCAGGAGGCTTATATGTCATATTATATAATGATATTTTCAATATTTTCTACATTTTTTAATAACAACGGAATTACAAAGACCTTGGAGCCATGTGGGATATTGCTTTAGTAAATGCAAGCACAGTCTCCTACTCTCTGCAAGACATTCTTCTGGTCACTGTTATGTTGTTACTGCATTTTGTTCTCATTGCAATCCAGGAAATGTAGTTAAACTTAACAAAAATAAGATACTAGGTACTTAAAATAAGTACTTAAAAATAAGGTACTAGGTAATAGGTACTAAGCTAATTTTGTTTGTGAGATTGCTAACATTGGGGAAATTTAAACAAATTCCTTGATTCCCCGTGTCTAGGTATCGTGAAAACTGGTGCAGGAACTACCATCTCGATTGTCAAAGACCTGTGCTATCCACCTGCCTCCTTGCAGGGAAACATAAACATTTCCTAACTTACTCAACTAAAGGTCCATCTTTCTTACGTATAGTCACACAATAAAAGCCTGCAATGAATGAGCCACTAGACTTTGTCTTTCAAATCTGTCCATCCTTTTGTTCCACTGAAATCCTTCCAACAAGCAGTAAGTGAAAACAGCTCTGTTTTTCACATCCCTAGCCTCATATGAAGATCTTATGCAAACCCATTCTAGAGTTTTATACCTTGAGATGCTCTGGGGAAATGTAAGCCCTCAGTTAAATTGAACTTCTGGGATGTTACTGTCCACACATGTGGTAATGTGGTTTAACAGAGGATGGAATATGGAGAACTGGTTCTAAGAAGAATTCTTTGGTTTTTTTTTTTTTTTTTTGAAGATTAGCCCTGAGCTAACATCTGCTGCCAGTCCTCCTCCATTTGCTGAGGAAGACTGGCCCTGAGCTCACATCCATGCCCATCTTCTTCTACTTTATATGTGGGATGCCTGCCACAGCATGGCTTGCCAAGCAGTACCATGTCCACATCTGGGATCCAAACCAGCAAACCCCGGGCCGCCGAAAGTGGAACATGCAAACTTAACTGCTGCACCACCAGGCCGGCCCCCTAAGAAGGATTCTTAAATCTAAGGCACAGTACTTGATCTGACTGTTCTCTTGTTGTATATCAAAGCAATTGCTGGCTATTTTTGATACCTCATATAAGTAGAATATAAATCATGCAGTATTTGTCCTTCTGTGACTGACTTATTTCACTTAGCATCAATGTCTACAGGTTCATCCATGTCATATGTGTCCAAATTTCCTTCTTTTTAAAGGCTGAATAGTATTCCATTGTATATATATGCCCATTTTCTTTATTCATCCATCAATGAACATTTATGTTGTTAGCATATCCTGGCTATTGTGAATAACGCTGCAATGAACATGGGAGTTCAGGTAGCTCTTCGAGATCCCAGTTTCAAAAGAAAGAATGAGTGGAATGGTGGTTGCCAGGGAATGAGGGAGACAGAAATGGAGAGTTGCCATTCAACAGGTATATAGTTTCATTAAGCCAAGATAAGTAAGTTCTAGATATCTACTGTATGACATTGTGCTTATAGTTAACAGTACTGTGTTGTGCACTTAAAAATTTGACAAGAGGGTAGAACTCATGTCACATGTTCTTACTAGCTGTTGCTGGAACTTGGTTTGAGTAGATTATCCATGATTTTTTTCCAACCGATTTGGGTACTGGGCAATTTCCAGTTAAAATGATTTCTGGAAAATAAGACCACCCAATTCTGTTGCTTTTTTCCTGCTTACATCACTGCCAAAAGTCCAGATAAAGAAAGAGAAAAGAGAAAGGAGGCATAGATGGTTAAAAAAATGATGATTAGCACAAAGAAAGAATATAATATTGCAATAAGAGAAATTGAAACAGAAATGAGGACTTAATATGGGTAATAAGAAAATAGAGCTATTCTTAATATGATTAAATGATGGCTTGGGCAAAAGGTCAGATATGCTGTTTATTTATTTGTATCTTAGATATTTTCTGCTCCTGAATATTTATTGCCTTTTTAAATGTCTTATGTGAGGTAAGGGTTAGTACCTTTGATTATGTATATTAATTTTTTATCAAATAGACACTCGGCTTTTTTAAGTTTGAGATATTTGGAAAATAGTTTAGGCTCCTTTAAAGCCATGAGAGAAAAAAATTGCATATTTGGAATATAATTCAATCTCCTTTATACCAGTGAAGTAAAAATTTGAATTAATAGCCCCACTGTGTTTATTAAAGCTCTAAATATGTAAAGAGTGTTTATTTGATATTCCTGTGATTATCATCAGCATATGCCATTCTTGATAAATACAAAAATCTATTATTTTCAAGCCTGTGACTTCCTGTTTGAACTGCCTCATAGCTATTTCTCAATGCTCCTTGAAAAAGTACTCTTTATTTCTTCTTCCACATTCACTCTTTAGAGCATAGATATCTGGCTTTAAGGGACTGAGCAAGCTCACAAATAACTTTTTAAATTGCCAGATGTATTCATTGCATTGTTCAATCCATCTTTCCATACCGTCGGATATTCTTCACCATCTATTTCTTCAAAATAAATGATTCACCCTCACTTTATTCCCTAGCCAACTTATCCACCTGAAGTGGTCATCTTTGGTCTTGAATTTCCAGCCTCCCTAACTATAATGAAATAAATACCTGTTATTTAAGCCCGCTAGTCTGTGGTGCTTTGTTATACCAGCTTCAGTATGGGAATTTTGGGGGGACACAATTCAGTCATAGCAGATCTCCATGCTTTAGTCTTCTGTACACTGATAAAAAGTTTAAAGATTACTGTTTAGACAACTAGAATCCAAAAAGGGATTTTGTTTTGTTTTGTGTTTCATTTGAAAGGGAGCACCTAAACGATATTAGTTTGAGAAACACTACTGACATTGGAGCAGGATAAATAGTAGATATAAAAACGATTGTCTACAAAACCAATGTCCACTGGAGGAACGATGAATGTCTACAGTAAGAGTGAGTGAGTAGAGAGAAATGAGTGCATATCAGAGTGCCATGGGACTGTTGAATGAGAGAGGAGGCATCAGCACTCATCATATTTGCTATTCTTAAGCCCAAACCATCCCTGCTGTCCAGTGAACAGCCTTAATACTCACAATCAGCCATAGAACTTAGTTGCA
Source organism: Equus caballus (assembly GCF_041296265.1). Classification (NCBI taxonomy): domain Eukaryota; kingdom Metazoa; phylum Chordata; class Mammalia; order Perissodactyla; family Equidae; genus Equus; species Equus caballus. Next base: position 2,941,298 of record NC_091715.1, on the reverse strand, counting down.
TCAATCAATCCCCTGAAAGGCAGACACAAAATTCCTGTTCAGCCATGGGTGGTCTATGTTCTGATTCATATCACAGCATGTATACCTGACCTGGATTTCTTCTTCCATTAAGAAAGATTTTATTTTTTACTTTGTTTTCTAGTTCTTGTTTCCATCAAGAATTCAGTTATTATTTGGGCCACCATACCAGGTAGTTAGACACTAGATATGGATTCCATAACAGGGCAATTGTGCACATTTCCCAGGAGACATTTGTGAATGGCTAAAGACACTTTTGGTTGACACTCTAGAAGGTAGGGTATGTGATACTGGCATCTAATGGCTTGAAGCTAGGGATGCTGCTAAACATTCTACAATGCTCAAGAAACCTAAGAAAGAATTATCTAGCTCCAAATGTCAATATTGCCATAGCTGAGAAAACCCACTCTAGCAGTTTAAAGGGTTCTGTACTTGATGCCAAGTCATTCATTATATGCGTGTATATACAGCATCCAAATGAGTTGGGATCTGAGAGGCATTGAACTGACGTTGGAGGCTGGCAGCAGGAGTGTGCATCTGGCTTCAATATGTTCAGTCGTTCAATCCCGTGACCTTGCAGAATTCTAACTGCATCTGTTGCCTATCTCTAATAGAAGAGCTAGGTCCTGGACTGGGAATGATTCTGCATGTCTCAAGTGATGCCCACAGTCCCTGCTCATACCATAGTGCTTCAACAGGATGGGCATATGCCATTTTTGAAAAACTTCCTCTCCCACTCCTCCTCAAGACAGAGATCTTAAGAAAATAACAAGACTTAGTGGGTACATAAGAGTCTGCCTCAGCCCATCTCCTTTGTGTTCCTTTGTGTGGAAATATCCTTTGTGTTCCTTGCTAAACAACAGAGAGAACAGAGAATGCCCTGAGGCGTAACAGGTTCTAAAGGCAGGCAGCAATGCCAAGACACTGGGGAGTCAACACCTAGTCTTCAGTTATGCCCCAGGGTCAGAAGGGACTGTGAGACTTGCTCAAGGTTATGTAGCTTTGGAGACTTCGTTGGGAACATTGATTTTAAGTGACCTGAATTTGTCCATCCCTGGCCCTAAGCTTGGTTTTCTAAAATTTTTTGTGAAAGATTAGTTGACAAATATATATGTTATAGTTCTGATGCTTATACAAAGCTTATGTGCTTGGCAGAGAAAAAATAATATGTAAGTGATATATCTACTGTTGTATTTATCTATTATGAAAGTCAGCAGGTCAGTCCCAAGAATAGCAGAGTTATTTTGGGGAAGCTGGGATGCCCATTTCTTCACAAGCAAATCAGCTTACTATTCAGCCTTACCAGGTCACATAAAGAACAAAGCATCTTTATAATTTTTACTCTTGCTTTACAAATATAAGAAAATAACTCTTGAGTCTAGATGAAGAATAGGAAGATGGGAGCTCTAAAATCAAATGACTATCATTTTTATCAACAAAAAGAAAAAATAGCAGCATTAGTAGTTTCCGATGCTTAATTTCTTGGACTAATCTCCTCAGAATTCCTGGTGTTCTATGTTCCTTCATCAACAGGTCAGCCAAGGACTCAAATACCTCTGGCAGAATGCGGATGTCATGAATGAATCCAGGAAATTTGATCATTACTCTGAGTCTATGATATCAGGAGGAAAAAATATTTAAAATTCTCTCTCTTCCTACAAAGCAGCCTCATTGACATCACTGAGGTGATACTGCCTCTATATAGCCAATCACTTTATTTGAAATTAATGAAATATATAATCAAATTCTGTAGATATTCCTATTTCCTTCACCTCTGCATAGGATTCTATAATTTGTAACACACTATCTATTCACACGCTCAACTCTTTCCCTAAACCACTGTGGGAGGGGATATGATTACCCTCTTCCTTATGTTATTATTATTATTATTTTTGCTGAGCAAGATTAGCCCTGTGCTAACATCTGTCCCAGTCTTCCTCCACTTTATATGTGGGTTGCTGCCACAGCTTGGCTGACAAGTAGTGTAGATCTGCACCCGGGATCCAAACCCACAAACCCAGGGCACTGAAGTGGAGTGCACCAAACTTAACCACTACACAGTGGGGCTGGCCCCAGCCCTCTTCCTTAATTTTTGAAAGTTAAAAGGGAGAAAATATTTCTTCTATCTCTATAGATCAAGTTGGGTTACAGAAGTTGGAAAAAAAGAATGATGATTTTTAGACTTATTTTTATATATGCATGTTTACTTATTTATTTTTTCTCTAATATAACATCAGGCAAAAGTATATTTAATTCTTTCCTTTGTAAGAAATAAAAATGGTTGTATGATGAATAATTTACAAATCAGGTGAGTAAAGGAATCCACAGTGTTGACATAAGAGATCTTTCTCTACAGAGTCCTCATAGCCCTCAAATTATCGTCTTGCTCTACTCTCTGACCTTTCAAGAAGACTCAGATAAAGAACAAAACATAATAATAATGTTTTGACCTGCTCATCCTTTGCCTTCTTCCCACCCCAAAATGCCAAGACTAACGTTCATTCTGATTGCTTCCTTTTGATTTTCTTTTCCTCTGCTCTCAGACTTAGGCATCTTTTTACATACCATTTTATATTTTTATCTGTGCAGTTGCCCATTGTAAGAAAGAGGAAATAAGTTTCTGTGTCAGACAATGATCCAATATCCCTCACCCTCCTGATAATCACCAGGAGATGTTCGTCATTCTCACCCAGACATCTTAGTTTTGTTCTTGATATGTGGACTAAAGCATAACCTTTCATCATTAGGTTTAAATGTTAGATGTAAGTTTTTATTCGAATTTTCTCCTGGATATAAATCTGTATAATATATACTTATTGTCTCTCTTATATTTATCTATGTAATAACCTTTACCAGTAGTCTGTATGTCTTTATTTCTTGATGAACATTCAAGTTACCATCAGATGTTATTACTTCTCAGCCTGCTAGACTTCTTTTAGTATATCTTCTAAGGCTTGTATGCTAATAACCAATTCTATAAGTCTATCTGTAAATGTCTTTGCTTTGCCTTCTTGTTTGAAGAATCATTTTGCTGGATGTAGAATTTTGTTTTTCTTTTTCTCTTTCAGCACTTTACCATTATGTGTCACTTAATGACAAGGATACATTCTGAGAAATGCATCGTTAGGCAATTTCATCTTTGTACACACATCATAGAGTGCACTTACACAAACCTAGATGGTATAGCCTACTATACACCTAGACTATATCGAACTAATCTTATGGGACCACTGTCATATATGTGGTTCGTTGTTGACCAAAACATCATTATGTGGCACTTGACTGTATGTCATCCCACTGTTTTCTGTTTCCTTCATTTTCAATGAGAAGTAAGCTGTAATCATTTGGAGGTTCCTTTGAACTTGGTTAGTCATTTTTCTCTTGCTGGTTTCAAGATTTTCCCTTTATCTTTGGCTTTTGACAATTTGTCTATGATATATCTAGATGAGAATGTCTTTGAGTTTGTCCTACTTGGAATATCTGAGCTTTTTGGAAGTATAGTTTTTTTTTATTAAATTTGAGCAGTTTTCAGCCAATACATTTTCAAATAAATTTTATTTTTCTTTCCCTTTTTTTTCCTATAATTTCCATTTACATGCATGTTGTTACCCTTGATAATATTCCACAGGTTTCTGGAGCTCTGCTCATTTTTCCCCATTCTTTATTCTTACTAGTCTTCAGCATGGATAATAGCTATTGACCTATCTTCAGATTTACTGATTCTTTTTTCTTCCAGGTCAAATCTGCTGCTTAGCCACTCTAGTAAATTTTTCATTCGTTTTATTATAATTTTCAACTACAGAGTCTCAATTTCTTTTTTTTCTTAGTAACTTTCATCTCTTTATCAAAAGCCTGTTTTGTGGTACATTATAACTTTATACTTTGCTTTAATTATTTAAACATCATTTCCTTTACTTATGTGAATGTTTATAATGGCTGACTTAAAGCATCTTTTCTAATAATTCCAATATCTGGGCCTTTTCATTGACTTTCTTTTCTTCTTTATAAGCTAGCCTTTCCCCTTTCTTTTCATATCTAGTAGATTTTTATTTTCTTTTAAAGTTTGAGATTTTAGATCATTATAGTTTATCAAATCTGGATCCTGACTTCCCTTGGGAATTTTATTGCATCCATTTTTTTGTTTTATCTTATTTTTTTTTAAATGAGGAGCTCACCAAACCTCATGTTTTTGTTTAGTGACTTGCCTGTACTAATTCTGTAGAATCTTCATTCCCAACAGTGTGCAGTCACCAAAGTCTCTGTTCAGTTATTTTTTCCTTTAATTCTTGTTTTTATTTTTAAGTTTGACTTCCTAGGGGTCGGCTCTGAGTCAGCATAGCTTAGTACTCAACCAATGATTGTTCACTTTTTCCTAAACAACTTTTATCAACAAGGCGCCAACATCTTGTCTGTCCCAGGAGACCTGTATGGGAGTTGCAACATATGTACAAAGTTCACACAGTTTACAATGAGCCATGAGTGAGTAGGTTACTGATTTGCCCTCTTTTGTCTTTCCTAAGTATTGTTGCAGCCCTTCCTTTGCATACAGCCTTCCAAATCCCCAGGAATATGCCACAGGTTTCCAAAGTTGTCCAGGACTGTCTCATCTCTCATATTTCTCTTTTATACTTTTGCCTAGTCTCTTGCCTCCTCCAAAAGTATGATCATTTTATGTAACCGTGATGCTCTCCTTTCCCATCACTTACCACCAATCATTTACAACTGGTTTTGGAAACATCCTTGATATGGGACTTTTATACAGAGCTGCTAATAAAGTCAGCCCACTCCATAAACAGCAAGGCTGCTGGCCTTTGTTGGGCAGGGATAGGACAGTGGCAGCCCCAAGTAAAACACCATAGACCCTATACTTTGTTGTCAACGTTCAGTAGTTTTTCTTGAGTAAATGTTTTTCATATTTGTTGTATGCCTTTAATTAATTTCCAGAATTCTGAAATGGTTGTCTTTGATAATTTAATAATTTTGTGAGTTTCAGAGTTGTTTCTTAGAGAAGAGAATTTTCTGAGCTCCTCATTTAGTTATTCCAGAAGTCCTATACCAACGTTTGTGTTTTTTGCCAATGAAGCTGCTCCCTTAACGCATCCCATTGGTAGATTTTGGTTAAAAGGTGCAGGTCTCTTACATCGTAAACATTTTGTTCACTGCTAGTAGATAATTAGGTATTTTGTCCACCTAAAAAGAGACCATTGCTTTGTGTAGGTATCCTGAAGCTATGGTTCTCATCATAATGGGATTCTGCACAGTCTTTGGGTTTTGTGCATTATGTGTGCAAGTTCTTTGTCTTGTATCTTAACTTGATTTTCTTCCTGTGACTTAGCCTTTTATCAAATTTTGGCTACTTATCACCTTTGATGACTAATAATCATACTCTAAGGAAAAACGAAGTCTCTCTCTCCAGGAAAGAGCTATAGCTAGATGAGTAGTGGTGAGTCTATATTAGTAGGTATTAGTAGGGACTTTCTCTAAATTACGGCATTGGTCATGTTACACAGCATTCTGCTAAATCCCTATCCACATCCTCTGGTAGCACATTAATGCTGCTCAACCACATAATGATTGAGATGTTTTCTGGTGTCAGTTTGGAAAACAGAGGCTATTTTTTGAAGTAGTGTGACCATCCAGTCTCATCTGTCTGGTGGGAAATTTATTTCGCATTATAAAAGTACCATCCATGATGCTTTAGCTCATATTTTCCCCCTCACCAAGATACTTCCAGGAGTTATACTATTAATCCTAAACAGAATTATCTCTTGTTTCATTTTAAACCCAATTTTCTAGGTGGTTCCATTCAAGTAGGTATTTCTGTGCATTATAAATATGGTACCTTTCTTTAAAGACACATATGTGTGCATATTGATCACTTTATTTAATCAGTTAGGAATCCAGTAACATCAAGCAGGGCATAGAAGATGACTGGAAGTAAAGTCACGAGGACAGGATCATGATTTCCCAGGGAAGAAGAAATTACAATTTGAAAGAAAAGGCTATTTTATCTTTGTATCGATGACTCTGATGCATTGGAGATGACATTGCTTATATTCTCCATGTCATTGTCTTCCTTAGGCATGTAAAAAAACATTTAAAAACATAGTTGAGCGATATTAATGATATGATATTGTTGAGAATGGGAAAGAAATGATAAAAGCAATTGCTGTAGAAAATAGTGGAGGAATTCTCATGTAGGACTCATTTCACAGAACTCCATCTGTGTATGTGCACGTATGTGATCTATGTGGAACTAGTCCATAGGTTATAAGTAGTTGTGAGTGATCCTGAATCAAGACTTATGTTAAGAATTTCTAAGGTACATAGTCATGGCTACAAGACATAGAAAATTATATATTGTGTAAGTTTGTATCACTCATATCTTCTATAAATCTTATTTATAATTATGACAGATTTTGTGACTGCAAGATAATTTATTCACACTGGAATTCACCAGGGTTAGTTATATTTCACAGTACAGTGCCTCACAAAATTTCCTCCCTTTGTCCTTAAAGTAAAGAATCCCACTGTATAGTCTAGATTAGTGTTATTTTTTTGGATATTTTAAACCCACACACTTAGATAAGTCCTAGCTTTTGCCACCCTTGAAGATGGGTTGCTTTGTTACTCAATACTTAAAGCCATAACCCCAAGAACAAAAAGTCTTAACCTATTAAAAAGTCGCAAGGTGTATGTATCTTGTTCCTACTTACTCAACCGATGTTCCTAGTTAAGACAGTCATCTGTGAAAGAGAATGAAGAGGAAAGAAACTGATCATTGAAGTTGCTCAGTATTCCTAAGGATTATTTTATAACAACCTTCATAAAAGATGATTGAATAGGAAATTTGAACCAAGAATCATAGTGCTGTGTTTTCATTTCAGATAAGGTTTATCCTCTAGGACTTTACCTGTGTTGATGATGTCTTCTATATTTTCTGCTGGAATACCCTTCTCCTCAGTCAGTTCTTTGAACTTCTGATAATCTTGTTCACTGACACTATGTTCTTTTGCTACATTTCATAGCAAATAAGGTAGGAAAGATGTCCATTAGAACTCATCATAATTTCTAAAGCATGGCCTGGGACACAGAAACCTGGGTCTGATAAATCTCATCACCATCACTCCCCCTTCCCTCAGCACGTTAATGTTGCTCAACCATGTAATTTTCAAGTGAGATGCCTGAATGTGCAGATCAGATCTTCAGATGGTGCCATGTGGTGGAGTCCAAATATTTCAGATTTCGTTACTTTCCAGTTCTTAGGGCTACTAAGAAAATTAAAGTCCATTTGTCCAGTGAGCTCAAGAATCTCCAAATCAGATACAGTCTCCAAAAGTACATCCAAAGAAGGTAATGGTTAGGCCTGACAGTTCAGAAGCCCTCCAAACTCTAACTGTTCCTTTCAACTCTATCTACATTCTAGGATCCCTTCCCTGATATTCTTGAAATCTAATTAAATGAATGTGAAAAAATGATTTGAACTTTCCACCAAGTGTACTAGCTCCATCACACTTGCTGATAGGAAAAAAAAATCACTCTCATTGTCAAAGACAAGATTCAACCCCCATCCATGTCAAATGTGGCTCTAATATCAAAAAGTCTCAAAGGCATCTATCAATGGCCCTGTAGATCTAGCCAGAGGTCAAAATGATTGATTTGCCTGAGAACACTGAATTTGAAGGATGCAATATGATTTAGTGTTTATTTGCTGAGCAACAGGTTCAAGTCTTAGGTACTGTTTTAACAATTGTGATAAAATAAAGCATTTGTGGTTGAGACAAATGCAGTCATGACTGGAAACTGTTTAGTCTGCTGAACTCAAATTTTAAATCTTGGTTCACTTTGGTGACAGAACCTGGCTATACCAATGTGTGATATTTGGCAATAACCTTATGGACCACCTTGGACTATTTATTGGATCTTCAGAATAAGTGTGTATAATTTTTAGAAAAGCCATCTGATAGAGCCCCATAGTGGATACATCTCTTCATTACCAGTACACAACCTTTCAGCATCTCTGACTCATTCAACATGAAGTCTGAATTCTCACGTTAACTCATTTCTGCACTAGTGTGCTTAATAAAAAAGTAATGCATATACTTTCTTCTCTCCTTAATATAAATAATATTAACATGTTTAATTTGTATAGAATAAACTGTAATACATACCAAGGAGTTCAGTCACAAGTGTGACCTTGCCTTCGTCATCAACATTTTCACTGTATATTACCAAGCTGTCACTTGACTGAAAAATAAATTGGAAATAATTTTCACCTAAGACTGTGATAAGAAAAAAAAAAAATTCAAAACTCAATATGGTTAACTTTCTTCATTTGGATTTTGACATGTCTTATTTTTAACATACTGTTATCAACCCTTCCTTCAACAATAATCTATGTCTCACTAACATTCCTTGCAATGTGTCAGAATCAGTTAAGAGAGCTACTAAAGAAGCTTTTTACATAGTCCCATCTTCTTAAAATGGCGAAGATTTCTAGTCTTCCAAACTTAGCTAAACATGAACAGTTCATTAATGATAGCAAAGTTCCTTATTGTAGTATCTATAACTATGTGATAGGTGGTGGGCTGCAGCCTTCTCATACCAGCTCACAAGAACTGATTTTTAAATTTTCAGGAATTTTGTGACCCAATTGTCAAGCACAGTTATTATTAAAAAGTGGTTATATATACTTACATGTTAAAATAAAAGTTAATACATACTCAAAACATATCATTTTCTAGTACAATAGGTAATAAAAGAGAAACACTAATGAGGTGATTGGAAAGTGTTGAACACATATATTCTGTAATTGTATTCCAATTAGATCCTGTTGCTGCATATTCATATTCAAGATTTAAAAAAAAATCAAACCAAGATTAGAACACCACATTGTACATTTTTTCCCATAAAAATCAAACATTTAGACATTTAGTCACTTAATATTTCAGTATTGACATATGAAATTTATTTATTTATATATTTATTTTATTACGTATTATTATTATTTTTTTCCTGAGGAAGGTTTACCCTGAGCTAACATCCATTTCCAGTCTTCCTCTTTTTTCTTGAGGGAGATTCTCCCTGAGCTAACATCTGTACCAATCTTCCTCTATTTTGTATGTGGGATGCTGCCACATCATGGCCACTGATGACTTGTGTAGATCCGCACCCAGGAACCAAACCCAGGCCACAGAGGCAGATCATGCCAAACTTTACCACTAGGCCACATGTTACAGTTATTTTAAACTATGCAGATAGAAGTCTGTCCTAATGCCCTCGTTGCTTTCAACTAACACTCAAATGATGTAGAAATTGGTTTGAAATTTTTTAGTATTTAACTATTCTTATATTTACCTTTGGGAATTAAATTAATAAGATCATACTTAAACACTTTAATAAACAACTTTTAATATTTAAAGAATTTAGTTATAGATAAATTTGATTGTGTTAGTCAAATAAGAGATAGAAAAATTTCAGAAGAATTAGTATAATTTTTTTTTTTGAGTAAGATTAGCCCTGAGCTAACATCTGCCACCAATCCTCCTCTTTTTGCTGAGGAAGATTGGCCCTAAGCTAACGTCTGTGCCCATCCTCCTCTACATTATATGTGGGACGCCTGCCACAGCATGGCTTGATAAGCAGTGTGTAGGTCTGTGCCTGGGATCTGAACCAACGAACCCTTGACTGCTGAAGCAGAGTAGGTGAACGTAACTGCTACACCACTGGGCCAGCCCAGAATTCATATAAGTTTAAGTAACTTTAAACACCTTCCCATGTCTGAGGAACAGATGAAGTCAATGTTCTGGGACTTCTTCTCGGATATCAATAGCAACATTCCAAACTTGGACCTTAGCCTGACTCAGTGTGACAAAATGAATGCTTGGAAAATTCAGTGTCTTTTCCAAGGTTGCATTTGTAAATAGTAGTACAAATAGTTGTAGGATCTAGACATATAGATGTCTTGCGTGGAGCTAAGACCATGAATTTGAACACGTTTCATGGTTTGAAAACATGTACTCATCCGAAAAGGTCATGTACTCACAGTCAACCTTGTAAATATCATCTTTTGTGCTTGTTCCCACTACTATGTACTTCCGGCATTCCCCATTAATCCTTAAAAACAAACAAACAAAACATTCCTTATTCCCCATCCATTCCTTGACACTTGAGGAACTGCAAAAGTTACAATGCATTTTAACTGCCAAAAATAATAGATGTTTTTCATCTTATACTCATTTAGTCTCTCCACACTGTTTGGTGCGTTATTTACTCTATTTCAGGGTTTCTCAACCTCAGCACTTACGGACATATGCAATTAGATAATTCTTTGTGGTGGGAGCAAAGTCCTGTGTACTGCAGGATGTACAGCAGCATCCCTGGTCTCCACCCACTATATTCCAGTAGCCCCTACCCCTAATTGTGACAATCAAAACCGTCTCCAAATACTGCCAAGTAGCCATTGGGAAGGGCCGGCAGGATCTCACCCTATGTTGAGGATTACCGCTCTTCTCTCATCTTTATAAACAATCCCACCTTTTCCTCTTTCTCTATTTCACAAATCATTTCTCTGCCTCGACCATTAATGTTGATGCTCCTATAAATTCTGAAGTCCTCACTCTCTCTAAGCTAACTCTTCAACTTTCATGAATTCAGGTTACACTTATTTAGCAAGAAGATTCAAATAGAGATAGATAGTGATAGAAAGAGAGACAGAGATAGGCACAGACACAAACATAGACATAGAAATAAATATAGATATATATATTCACACACCATGCACATGTCTGGTGTTTATAAATCCATTATTCACATCTCAAACTTATAGCTCATATTCAGCATTATTGTTATTTTATACTTATTTTTCTCCACCTTGTATGTTATTCTCTACTTTGGTTTAGTGGTATCACCATTTTACAGACAGACAAATTCAAACTTCAGCATTTACTTGAGAATTAAAGTCTGTATTCATATTCTAAATTTTTCTTAAAATGTTAATTTTACTCATTGCTATATCTACTTATTCCATGGTTAAAATTCCCCAAAATTGTTTTCCTGAATACATTCTCTACCATATGAGTTCCTAGAGGACTGATGATTAGACAGAAAATGAATTTTATTATTCCCTTATTTTAAAACCTACGTCCAAGCTGATTTCCCATATGATAAACATAAAATTAACATTTTGGCAGATGAAATTCTCCAGAACAAAATCTGAGTTTTGTTTTCAGTTTAGTGTTCTGCAGTCTACTTCACACACATAGTACATGACCACGCTGAAAATCCAACCTTCTCTGAATTCACAGTGATCTTTAATAGATCTGTGCCTCTCTGCACATTTGTTCTCCTTCCCTGATTCTTGGTTTAAAATTTCATTCAGTGTTCAGTGAATAAATGCCATCCCTTGTGAGAACCATTTCTCACTCCCATGACTGACAATAGGTACTCACTTATCCATGCTTCAGTATGACCTTTACCATTGAGGGTTTTTTTTTTTATTTTTTAAACATAGATGCCTGTGACCTTGATTAAATTTGAACTGTCAAAGTGAGACATATATTTTCTTTGTCAGTTTTTTATTCCCATGTTTAGCACAATGCCTCCTATAAACATTCTATAAATGTTTACTTGTTGGGTGAAAGTCTTAATTTATTGGTAGAAACTTGCCATCAGAATGTCAGGTGGATAATCTTTTGTGTATAGCCCTTTACACTGAAGTTTACTTTAAAAGAAACTTTATATAATCTATTTTCAATATGTGTAAAAACTCTGAAGAATCAAACACACAGATCCTAGGGATATGACTGCCATTGCCATAACTTTCAGGCTATTAAGACAAGATTCCTTCCTTACTGCCTTCATCGCTCTATTAGTAATTACATAATTCAAATAGATCTGCTCAACCAATGTGCCCTCTAAGAAATAGCTGCATACTAATCTGCAGGGGGTTCATGCTCATGGACAAGGATGCAACACCAAACTAAGAACATCATTTTATGAATCAAGTTCAGAGACTCAAATTTTTGAACATAATCCAGACATTTCACTGCAAATTTGAGACTAGAACACATATCAGAAGTCAACAGTTTCATTGCTTTAAGTTTAGGTAGATTTTGCTTACTTTTGATAGAAAGTAATGGCAACTGTGCTGCAATTGCTGATACATTCAATCCAACAGCTATAACCCCTTAGTGGGCCATTTTCTTGTATCTTCTCTGTGTCATCCGATGCTATGGAAGTGGTGTACCATTCTCCTGGAATCTAAAAATGAAAGTTCCGATAAGACATGTTAGTCAATCTCTTTTTTGTTTTCTGACCAACACCGATCATAATCATTGCTTCCACTTTACCTCAGAGGAAAGGATAAATCTGATATTAAGCAAAGTTGGGTTCTAATCCCTACCTAGTAGAAAGTTATGAAATGAAATAACAATCTGTATTCAAATATAAATCATGGAATGAGGAGCTTCTTGAAATAGCTACAACAATGCCGTTAAATACCATGACAACTCATAGCTACATTTTGGCACATTAGTTTTTTTCAGCTACAGAAAAATAAAATGAAAGAACGTAAAGAGCTGAAAGACAGAAGGATTGTTTTATCCTTACATAGATGCATAGACCAAGGTGTGTATAAAATCAGATCCACCCAAATAAACTAAAGAATGAGAAACACGCACACACACACCACCAAGTCCTTCTCTCAGATCAGCCAACCCTTGTTACCACTGAGTGATCGGTCTCTGACTGAGGTTCCTGGTCAGCACAAACCACACCAAGTACAAGAGTCAGCAGAAGAATCTTCATCTTCTTCGTGCTCGTTGTCCTTCTTCTGGAGAAGCTAAGAGTGTGCTAGTTGTTGGAATGAATCTGAATTCGCACCACTTTTTATAGTATTGATCTGTTAACATGACACGTAATGAACAAACAGTTGTTAATCTTAAGACCTTGGTTATGTATAAATCTTCTTATAATCTCCTGGTTGGCAGTGATAAGATTTTATGGCAATATTTTGTGTCAATAATGAGATTATAGAAGCTGAAGTTGATCTGCAATTTGACCTTTAGAATAGTTGAGAAATCATAATACACATGAGGTATTTCAAGGACAGCAATATTTATCCTCTTATATCCTGAGTTCCGAGCTGGAATAAGCAGTCCAAGACATGTATCCCCAACTCCCATATTATTTCCTTAGCGTTGAGGAGGTGTGTTTGAACTTATTTTCTAGAACTAAAGATATTACTGTCTGGCTTAACAAAATTAAAATGTGACATCTAGCCCATAAATCATTTTTCAAAATGTTCCTCAAAGGAGTCTATATTTAAGTTTAATGAAATATTTTCACCAAGAACAAATTCTTGTCTGTTACCCTACTTAAAAATCCCTCCTAAATCCATCTCTACAGTTTCATTTTGCTGTTAAGGTACAACCTAATCTCACTAAAATTTATGAGATTTCTGCCTTGTGAATGGCTCCTGATATCGATATGCACATTCTTTCAAGGCATCCTCCTGAACTGTCCACACAGTTGCCAACCTAGATTACAGAAACCACAGGAAACCAATCTCTAAGTAACACTCAGTCAAACAATTTGCTCTCAGGTTGACAGCAGCCCTAACTATGATGATCATGTTAATAACAAAAAATAAATGGATGGATAATGATTAGGCATGAAAAAATATAGAAATTGAACCTCTGTATCTGAATTGAGCTTTATAACTCTATAGCTGACTGAAAGATGAATTTTTTTATCTTAGTTGGGGTATAAATTATATGCAGCAAGACTTGTGATATTTCATGTGTACAATTGATCAGCTTCGACAGATGAACACAGCTGTGAAACCTCCCCAATCAGTATGATGAACATGTCCCTCAGCTTCAAAAGTGTCCTTGCGCTCCTTGGTGACCCCTCCTCCTGTCCTATCTCAGCCATCCCTATCCTGTCCTAAGAAAGCTCTCTTCAGTTCCCTGACACAATAGATTAGTTGATATTCTCTAGAATTCAACAAAAATTAAATTGTAGTGTATATATGTGTGTGTTTTCTGTCTTCTTTCACTTGGATAATTATTTTGATATTTACCTATACTAGAGTTTGTATAGTACTTTCTCATTTACCACTGAGTACTGTCATATAGATATAACACAGTTTTGTCCACTTAAATATTGATGGATGCATATCATGGACAAGTCTTTGTAAAGACTGTGCTGTCCTCACTCTTGAGTAGATGCTTAGAGTGGAATTGCTGGCTCGAAGTGCCCCAACAATTTTACGTCAAGGGTGGAGGAGAATTCTGGTTGCTTCAGATCTTCCTCAATACTTCACGTGGTCAGTCATTTTCATTTTAGACCTTGTAATAAGTATGTCGTGGTATCTGGTTGTAGTTTTCATTTATATTTCCTGAATAAATAAAGATGTGGAACATCTTTTTAAGCGTTTATTTGCCATGTGCATATTTTCTTTTGTAAGCGACTCCCCAAATAATTTATTTAATATTGATTGGGCTGTTTGTTTTCTTATCATTGAGTTTGAAGATTTCTTTATATATTCTGGATAGAAGTCCTATTTCAGACAGAAGATTTGCAAATATTTTCCCCCAGCGTGTGGCTTCTCTTTTAATTCCCTTAATAGTATCCTTCAAAGACCCAAATATCTTCCTTTTGCTAAAGGTCAGGTTATGTGTTTACTGTTTGCACTCAAGGATCATGCTTTGGAGTCTTATCTAGGAAATAATGGCTGAACCCAAGGCCACAGACTTTTCTCCTATGTTTTTCTCCAGAGCTTGTGTAGCTTAGATTTTACATATAGTCCATGAATCACTTTGAGTTTTCCAAATGGGGCAAAGTATGGGTTAAATTCCTTTTTTTTCTTGTTTGCATATGGGTATCCAATATTTCCAGCAAGTTTTGTTGAAAGGAGTATCCTTTGAACTGAATTTCCTTTATACATTTTCAGAAAATCTGTTGTCTGTATATTCTTGTCCCTTCCCCAGGAGCAGGTTTTGTTAGGTTTGGTTTTATTTTATTTTCCCCATTCCCTTATTAATGTTTTGGGCAATATTAAACAAAAGACAGGACATGAATGTCATATGACTTCCTTTAGGAGTAAAATAAAATAAGACTTAGGTTCCAAAGACCAAGCAATCATGACAATCTTGGAGAATAGCTACTAAACCATTTCCTTTGGGTGACAGTTCAGCCATTTTTCGTGGTAGCTGGCAATGCAAGCTTTATTGGACATGTTTTCTTTTTTTTTAAACCCAAAGAAATATAATTTGTAAAGCTATCATAACAAGATGCTATGTTAAAATAAATGTAATGAATATCTTTAGTGATTCAGGAGAAAATACTACACACATAAAACAAGAACAGATGGTTATGAAACATTAACAAACAGTGATGAAAAATTCCATTACAGGTTTTGGAAAGAAAAAATATAAGAATATATCATAGCTTTGTTTCAGAGGCACAACTTACAAAGCCAATTCATTATTTTGATAGCTTCATAGTAATCCATAGTAACAAGGTGTCATAATTTTTCTAACCATTCTTTTACTGACACACACTACACTCTTTGCAATATTTCTACTATTTAAACAATCATGTCATGAACATATTTTTACATGTATATTTATATTCTCAGGTTATTATTATTTGGAGGATAGATTTCTCATAGTGGAATTTTAGAGGATAGCATTTAAACTTTTAAGAAATTTTTCCAGATTATTTTCCCCAAATTTCTAGCAAATCCATATCTTTTCCATAATGGACAAGAGTACCTTTTTCTCAAACTATTCGTTTTTTAGGTTGCCTAAGAGACCCCAGGCAAGTCGCCTATTCCTCTGAGGAGAAGATCATATTACCAGAGAGCATTGATTACCTCCTTCTTCCCTGAAGCAGGCTCTTTCATCCACTTTACTTTTATTTATTTATTTTTTATTTTTATTTTTTTGAGGAAGATTAGCCCTGAGCTAACATCTGCCAATCCTCCTCTTATTGCTGAGGAAGACTGGCCCTGAGCTAACATCTGTGCCCATCTTCCTCTACTTTTTATATGTGGGATGCCTACCACAGCATGGCTTGTCAAGCAGCACCATGTCCGCAACCGGGATCTGAACCGGCAAACCCCGGGCCGCTGAAGCAGAATGTGTGAACTTAACTGCTGTGACACTGGGCCAGCCCCAATATCCACTTTACTAAGAGGACCTTCCATGTAAACGCCCAATTAATTCATTGGAAGAAAACCATATGAACAATTCACTTTCATTGTTCCATTTTCCTAAGAGCTTTACAAGAATTTGATCTTCGATATATTTTTTTATTCATTGACTCACTTGTTTCTCTAAGGAAGCAAGAAAGAGTGATGTTAGTTCCCCAGTTTTTAGAAATTTGAAAGGAAAAGCCCATTTCCTCCTAATGCTGTACAACTGGCTATTTTCAAGGACATTAAATCAGCAAAGAACCTCTTCTTTTGTTTTTTTCTCCTATTTTCTTTGTTTTTTTTGATTGATACCTGTGCCAATCTTGTTTTTTCTTTCTTTGTTTCTTTTTCTTCTTCCTTTCCCCAAAACCCCCCTCAGTATATAGTTATATATCCTACTTGCAGATCCTTCTAGTTGTGCTGTGTGGGAAACCACCTCAGCATGGCTTGATGAGCGGTGCTAAGTTCATGCTCAGGATCCAAACCAGTGAAATCCTGGGCTGCTGACGTGGAGCACATGAACTTAACCACTTGGCCACAGGCCTGGCTCCCTTTCCTATTTTAATCTATGTTTATTTTTTCCCATTAATATATCAGATAGATACTCTAAAGATATATTTGGATCATACTGTAAAAATGAAGAAACAATGGTGCTCTCATGATTTCCAAGTCAACTGGGTGAAAAAACCCACCATACTGACACATGACAACAACCTGCTTCAGGGACACATCAGAGCCTCAGAACCATTCTCTTTGTCTGGTGTCTGATCTTTGCAGAGAGCTTGGCTGGAAGGAGTCTTCCATATATTTCTTTAATTGACCACTAGCCTTCCTACTCAAAACGGATTATCATAGTTTGTTCAATGTTATTATCTTTCTTAATTTTTGTTTTCTTTTGTCTCGTTTCCAAGATTTTTTTTCCCTTTGTTTCATTTATTCCTCTGTATATTGTCCTATCTAAGCTCCTACTGGAAAAACTATAAAATAGAAAGTTTTCATGTCTCACAATGTCCTTACAAATTCTCCCTATCACTTCCCTGATTTGGATAATTTCAAGTAGAGGTGTAATCCCAGCTAACATAGTGTTCTACCCATTTTTTCCCCCCTGCATCTCTTCTTAGGTAACTCTAACATTCCAAGGTTTTTCCACTGGAGTCCTAGCAACACGTGTTTCCTGGGAATGTATCCTAAGGTCGTTCTTAGGAAGATCATTCTAACTGCCAATCAAAGGGAAGTTAAAGAGTCATTATTCTGAGATTATCCCAACAGCTTGGTCTTTGGATCCTGGTAATTATCTTATTTTTATACCTAAAATGTGTCATATGACTTTAAAGTCCCAACTCTCTTTCGTTAATATTTGTCAAAACATGAGTAAGAGAACAATAAATAAAAACAGTCTCCAACACAAACATTAATGCTTATAATCCAGCAAATAACACTTAAGGCATCCGATGTAGATCTTCCTGGTCTTTCCTTCTCAAAGTTGTCCAGATTTCTGTAACTGGGTATGATATCTCTCCAGATTACAAGTTTCTGTTTTCCCTGTGATCTCTGTTTTCTACTTCCTAGATTCTACCTCTCCTCTCTACAGAGTGAAAGGAAGATTTGACCCTGGCCACCAGAAGGACCGTGTTCACTCAGTGATTCCTGATCAATGTTCCAAAGTGCTTTGAATCCAAGATGAGATAATTAACCATAAGACAACTTTTTGATATCTGATCCTTTGGTGATTCTCTAATACAGCACCTGTGAAATGGGAACATACTCAGTGATCCTCAGAGGGTTTTGTTGAAAATGCTGTTCTGATTCAGCATGTCTAGATTTGTGCCTGGAACTCTGCCTTTATAGCAAGCACCCAAGAGATGTCATTGCTTCTGGTCTTAAAACCATGATTTTCACTAGCAAGAGTTTAGAGCAGTCTTTCCAAAGCTTGTCTTGTTTCAAGAGTCCTGTGGCGTACTGGTTCCCCTTTTAGATTTGTAGGCTTTAGCCAGCCCCAATCCCTATAATAGCCTACAAATCCCTCCATGACCTGCTTCTTTTCCTCACCCATCTGCAGCTACTCCGCCTCTCTGTTCCTCTGTTGCAGCCACACTGGACTCCTTCTGACTCAGATACTTGCCCATCCAGACAGTGTGCAAATCCCCAACCTGCCATAACTCCTTTTCCCTTCCAACTTCATACTCATTTTTCCTTCATATAGGCAGTCTCCTTGCACTAAAGAGTAAATTCCACAGTCTCATAGTCTTTGAACTTTAGCTTTTGGCTGCATTCCTAGTGCCTAGAACTGGTTAATGAATGCGTCATTATGTGTCCCAGGGGACTTTAGTTATTTGTTTATTATTACTTTTTTAATGAGGAACATTGGCCCTGAGCTAACATCTGTTGCCCATCTTCCTCTTTTTGCTTGACAAAGATTGTCCCTGGGCTAGCATCAGTGCCAATCTTCCTCTATTTTGTATGTGGCATGCCACCACAGCATGGCTTGATGAGTGGTGTGTAGGTCCCCACCTAGGATATGAACCTGTGAACCCCGGGCCACTGAAGCAGAGTATGTGAATATAAACACTATGCCACTGGGCCATCCCCTAATTTCTTTTTGGATTGGGCAAATTTGGGCAATGCTGCCATATCATAGCAATATTTCTTGGTGAAAAATAACAAAGTAACAGTTAAGAACCTAGAATCCAGGGCCATGTCCAAGAGACATTCAATTTAACTCACTGGAGTATGACTGAAATATAAGGAACTTGTGTCAGCACAGTCAGTTGGGTAATGTAGCCAGGCTCTAGAAGGTAGGGGTGGGTTGATGCAGGGGTGTTTAGAACGAAGTAGGAGTCAAGCAGCATCCCATCTGTATGACTAGTTTTACCTGAGACACATGAAGATAGGGAAAGAGAGTCATCAGGGGTTCAATAGGACAAAAGGGAATGTTGTATAAAGAAGGAAGGAAGATATGCAAATTGGTATTTAGGGAAGTTCCCCTCTGGGGACAGATTAACAGAAAATAGGGATGCGTTTATTAAATACTTACCCACATTGTACATTTTTCTATCTTCCAAGGGTGCCTCATGAGTTGGACTCAGGAAAGGATGGCCATTTTCACACTAAATGTCATGTTGTTTGGAAATATTTTGAGGTGGCAAACAGCCCAGACAAAGAAAAGATAAACATAAAATGCTAATATAAGAACCCACATTGGCACCTTATCTCAAATTTTCTCACTAGAAATCCTCACTCCTTGGAGCTTTTTCAGTCCATGCTGGCCACTGAGATTCCCTTAAACCCAACCAAGTTGAGAGAAAAAGGAACAAATACAAAAATCTGACCTATTCCCTGACCTTCCTAACTTTTTTGGAAAGCTTTAGGCATACAAAGAGTCATGGACAGGAATAGGTATGACATCCTACAAATGTCAGAGAGGGCAGCTTCCAGAAATAAAGGTCCATTGTCTCTAGCCAATGTTTACGTTTGTTTTTATGTTCTTGTGTTGCTGTTTTTCAGTTGATTTATGTTTGTTCTTTGTTTTAATTTCAGTGTCCATTTGTTTTACTAAGTGATGAGCCTTCTATTCCTGTGGTGGTATTTTCTTTTCTTTTTTTTATATTTTATTTTTTAAATTTTTAATTGCAGTAACATTGGATTATAACATTATATAGCTTTTGGATGTACATCGTAATATATTTCAAATTCTGTGTAGATTACATCATGTTCACCATCCATAAACTAATTATAGTGCATCCCCTCACATGTGAGCCTAAGAACCCCTTTTGCCCTCCCCCACCTTCCCCTGTGGTAACCACCAATCCAATCTCCATTGCTATGTCTTTGTTTGTCATTGTTTTTATGTTCTACTTATGAATGAGATCATACGGTATTTGACTTTCTTCCTCTGACTTATTTCACTCAGCATGATACCCTCAAGGACCATCTGTGTTGTCACAAATGGCCAGATTTCATCATTTCTCATGGCTGAGTAGTATTCCATTGTGTAGATATACCACATCTTCTTTATCCATTTGTCCCTTGATGGGCACCTAGGTTGCTTCCAAGTATTGGCTACTGTGTATAATGCTGCAATGAACATAGGAGTGCATGTATCTTTATTCCTTTGCAGTTTAAAGTTCTTTGGATAAATACCCAGCAGTGGGATAGCTGGATCATATGGTAGATCTATCCTTAATTTTCTGAGGATACTCCATACTGCTTTCCATATTGGCTGCACCAGTTTGCACTCCCACCAGCAGTGAACAAGGGTTCCCTTCTCTCCACATCCTCTCCAACATTTGTTGTTTCCTGTCTTGTTAATTATAGCCATTCTGAAGGGAGTGAGGTGATACCTCATTATAGTTTTGATTTGCCTTTCCCTGATAGCTAATGATATTGAGCATCTCTTCATATGCCTGTTGGCCATCTGTATATCTCCTTTGGAGAAATCTCTGTTGAGATCCTTTGTCCACTTTTTAATTGGATTGCTGGTGTTTTTGTTGTGGAGCTGTATGAGTTCTTTGTATATTTTGGATATTAACCCCTTATCTGATATAGGGTTTGCAAATATCTTTTCCCAATTGTTAGGTTGTCTTTTCGTTTTCTTGATGGTTTCCTTTGCTGTGCAGAAGGTTTTTGTTTGATGTAGTCCCATTTGTTCATTTTTTTCTGTTGTTTCCCTTGCCTGGTCAGACAAGGTAGTTGAAAATATGCTGCTAAGACTGATGTCAAAGAGCGTACTACCTATGTTTTTTTCTAGAAGTTTCATGGTTTCGGGTCTTACATTCGTCTTTAATCCATTTTGAGTTGATTTTTGTGCATGGTGTAAAGGAATGGTCTACTTTCATTCTTTTGCACGTGGCTGTCCAGTTTTCCCAACACCATTTATTGAAGAGACTCTCCTTTCTCCATCATATGCTGTTGGCCGCCTTGTCGAATATTAGCTGTCCATAAACGTGTGGGTTTACTTCTGGGCTCTCAATTCTGTTCCACTGATCTGTGTGTCTGTTTTTGTGCCAGTAGCATGCTGTTTTGGTTACTATGGCTTTGTAGTATAATTTGAAATCAGGGAGTGTGATACCTCCAGCTTTGTTCTTTTTTCTCAGGAATCCTTTGGCTATTCAGGGTCTTTTGTTGTTTCATATAAATTTTAGGATTCTTTGTTCTATTTCTGTGAAAAATGTTGTTGGAACTTTGATAGAGATTGTGTTGAATTGGTAGATGGCTTTGGGAAGTGTGGACATTTTAACAATGTTAATTTTTCCAATCCAAGAGCATGGACTATCTTTCCATTTCTTTGTGTCTCCTTTGATTTCTTTTAACAATGTTTTATAGTTTTTTGTGTACAGATTTTTCACGTCTGTGGTTAAATTTATTCCTAGGTATTTTGTTCTTTTTGTTGCCATTGTAAATGGGAGTGTATTCTTAATTTCTCTTTCTGCTACTTCATTGTTAGTGTATAGAAATGCAGCCAATTTTTGTACATTGATTTTGTATCCCACGACTTGACTGTATTCCTTTATTGTTTCTAAAAGTTTTTTAGTGAATTTTTTAGGGTTTTATAGATATAAAATCATGTCATCTGCAAAGAGTGACAGTTTCACTTCTTTTTTTCCAATGTGGATCCCTTTTATTTCTTTTTCTTGCCTGATTGCTCTGGCTAGGACTTCCAATACTATGTTAAATAGGAGTGGTGACAGTGGACATCCTTGTCTGGTTCCTGTTCTTAGAGGGATAGCTTTCAGTTTTTCCCCACTGAGAATGATATTTGCTGTGAGTTTGTCATATATGGCCATTATTATGTTGAGGTATTTTCCTTCTATACCCATTTTATTTAGAGTTTTAATCATAACTGGATGCTGTATCTTGTCAAATGCTTTCTCTGCATCTATTGAGATCATCATGTGATTTTTATTCTTCATTTTGTTAATGTGGTTGATAGATTTGCGGATGTTGAGCCATCCCTGCATCCCTGGAATGAAACCCACTTGATCATGATGTATGATCTTTTTAAGGTACTATTATATTCAATTTGCTAGTATTTTGCTGAGGACTTTTACATCGATGTTCATCAGTAATATTGGCCTGTAATTTTCTCTTTTTGTGTTGTCCTTGTCTGGTTTCGGTGTCAGGATAATGTTGGCTTCGTAGAATGAGTTAGGAAGCCTCCCCTCCTCTTCAATTTTTTGGAAGAGTTTAAGAAGGATAAGTATTAAGTCTTGTTTGAATGTTTGGTAGAATTCACCAGGGAAGCCACCTGGTCCTGGACTTTTAATTTTGGGAGGTTTTTGATTGCTGTTTCGATCTCCTTACTGGTGATGGGTCTATTCAAATTCTCTACTTCTTCTTGGTCCAGTTTTGGAATGTTGTATGTTTCTAATAATTTATCCATTTCTTTTAGATTATCCAATTTGTTGGTGGATAGCTTTTCATAGTATTCTCTTATCTTTTGTATTTCTGAGGTGTCCATTGTAATCTCTCCTCTTTCATTTCTGGTTTTATTTATTTGAACATTCTCTCTTTTTCTTCGTGAGTCTAGCTAAGGGTTTGTCAATTTTGTTTATCTTTTCAAAGAACCAGCTCTTGGTTTCATTAATTTTTTTCTGTTGTTTTTTTAGTCTCTATTTCATTTATTTCTGCTCTAATTTTTATTATTTCCTTCCTTCTGCTGATTTTGGGCTTTGTTTGTTGTTGTTTTTCCAGTACCTTTAGATGTGCTTTTAGATTGTCTATTTGAGATTTTTCTTCTTTGTTGAGGTAGGCCTGAATTGCTGTAAACTTCCCTCTTAGAACTGCCTTTGCTGTATCCCAGAGATTTTGGCATGTCGTGTTTTCATTTTCATTTGTCTCCAGGAATTTTTTGATTTCTCCTTTGATTTCTTTATTGACCAAATCGTTGTTCAGTAGCATTTTGTTTAATCTCCACATTTTTGTGGCTTTTCTGGTTTTCTTCCTGTAGTTAATTTCTAGTTTCATACCTTTGTGGTCAGGTAAGACACATGGTATTATTTCAATCTTCTTAAATTTATTGCGACTTGTTTTGTGGCCTAATATATGATCACTCCTGGAGAATGTTCCATGTGCATTTGAAAAGAATGTGTATTCTGTGGTTTTTGGATGGAATGTTCTAGATATATCTACTAAGTCCATCTGGTCGAATGTGTCATGTAAGGCCAGTGTTTCCTTATTGATCTTTTTGGAAGATCTCTCCGTTGGTGTAAGTGGAGTGTTAAAGTCCCCTACTATTATTGTGTTACTGTCTATTTCTCCTTTTATGTCTGTTAATAATTGCTTTATGTATTTAGGTGCTCCTATGTTGAGTGCAAAGATATTTACAAGTGTTATATTTTCTTGTTGGATTGTTCACTTTGTCATTATGTGGTGCCTGTGTTTGTCTCTTGTTACGGTTTTTGTTTTAAAGTCTATCTTGTCTGTTATAAGTATTGCTACCCCTGCTTTGTTTTTGTTTGTCATTTGCATGGAATATCTTTTTCCATCCTTTGACTTTCAGTTTGTGTCTTTAGGTCTGAAGTGTGTCTCTTGTATGCAGCATATACATGGGTCTTGTTTTTTTTTATCCAATTGTCCACCCTATGGCATTTGATTGGAGCATTTAGTCCATTGGCGTTTAAAGTAGCTATTGACAAATATGTATTTATTGCCATTTTGTTACCTATTTTTTCTGGCTGTTTTAGTATTTCTTCTCTTTTCCTTTATTTTTCTCTTTCTCTCTTCCCTTGTGGTTTGATGGCTTTCTTTAGTGATATGTTTGATTTCTTTTGTCTTATTTATTTTCTTACTTATTAGAGGTTTCTGATTTGTGATTACCATGAGGATCCTATTTAATATTCTATGTATATAACAGTTCATATCGAGTTGATAGACTTTTTACCTCTTTCTGAAAGCTCTACCTTTTCACTCCCCTCCTCCCACAGTTTATGTTTTTGAAATCATATATAGTCTCTTGTTTAGTGTGTGTATATCCAATACGCTCTTATCATTGAAATAGGTGATTTTAGGACATTTGTCTTTTAACCTTCATATTATCTTCACAGGTAGTTGACCTGCTACCTTTACTAGATTTTTAACTTAAAATTGATTTTATTGCCTGTCTTTTTGGTTTTTTAAAATTTTTTTAAATTTTTTTATTGAGTTAATGATAGGTTACAATCTTGTGTGATTTCAGTTGTACATTAATGTTTGTCATTCGTGTTGTAGGTGCACCACTTCACCCTTTGTGCCCAGCCCCCACCCCACCTTTGCCCTGGTAGCCACTAATCTGTTCTCTTTGTCCACATCTTTAAATTGCTCATATGAGTGGAGTCATACAGAGATTATCCTTCTCTAACTGGCTTATTTCACTTAACATAATTCCCTCAAGGTCCATCCATGTTGTTGCAAATGGGATGATTTTGTTCTGTTTTGCAGCTGAGTAGTATTCCATTGTATATATATATACCACAACTTCTTTATCCATTCATCTGTTGATGGGCACTTAGGTTGCTTCCATGTCTTGGCTATTGTAAATAATGCTGCAATGAACATTGGGGTGCATAGGACTTTTGGAATTGCTGACTTAAAGCTCTTTGGATAGATACGCAGTAGTGGAATGGCTGGATTGTATGGTAGTTCTATTTTTAATTTTTTGAGGAATCTCCATACTGTTTTCCATAGTGGCTGCACTAGTTTGCATTCCCACCAGCAGTGTATGAGGGTTCCATTCTCTCCACAACCTCTCCAACATTTGTTACTATTAGATTTAGATATTTTTGTCATTCTAATGGGTGTAAGGTGATATCTTAGTGTAGTTTTGATTTGCATTTCCCTGAAGATCAGCGATGATGAGCATCTTTTCATGTGCCTATTGGCCATCCCTATATCTTCTTTGGAGAAATGTCTGTTCATGTCTCCAGCCCATTTTTTGATCGGGTTGTTTGATTTTTCATTGTTGAGTTGTGAGAGTTCTTTATATATTATGGATATTAAGCCTTTGTCAGATATATGATTGCAAATATTTTTTCCCAGTTAGTGGGTTGTTTTTCTCTTTCAGTCCTGTTTTCATTTGCCTTGAAGAAGCTCTTTAGTCTGATGAAGTCCCATTTGTTTATTCTTTCTATTGTCTCCCTTCTCTGAGAAGACATGGTGTCCGAAAAGGTCCTTTTAATACTGATGTCAAAGAGTGTACTGCCTACGTTTTCTTCTAGAAGCCTTATGGTTTCAGGTCTCACCTTTAGGTCTTTGATCCATTTTGAGTTTATTTTGGTGGATGGTGAAAAAGAATGGTCAATTTTCATTCTTTTACATATGGCTTTCCAGTTTTCCTAGCACCATTTGTTGAAAAGACTTTCTTTTCTCCAATGTATGCCCTCAGCTCCTTTGTCAAAGATAAGCTGTCCATAGATGTGTGGTTTTATTTCTGGGCTTTCAATTCTGTTCCATTGATCTGTGCACCTGTTTTTATACCAGTGCCATGCTGTTTTGATTACTTTAGCTTTGTAGTAAGTTTTGAAGTCAGGGATTGTAATGCCTCCCATTTTGTTCTTTTTTCTCGGGATTGCTTGAGCAATTTGGGTTCTTTTGTTGCCCCATATAAATTTTAGGATTCTTTGTTCTAATTCTGTAAAGAATGTCATTGGGATTCTGATTGGGATAACGTTAAATCTGTAAATTGCTTTAGGTAGAACAGACATTTTAACTATGTTTATTCTTCCAATCCATGTACATGGAATGTCTTTCCACCTCCTTATGTCGTCATCCAATTCTCTCAGAAAGGCCTTGTAATTTTCCTTATATGGGTCCTTCACTTCCTTAGTTAAATTTACCCTGAGGTATTTTATTCTTTTTGTTGCTATTGAGAATGCTATTGTGTTCTTGAGTTCTTTTTCTGTTAGTTTGTTGTTAGAATATAGAAATGCTACAGATTTATGCAAATTGATTTTATACCCTGCAACTTTGCTGTAGTTGTTGATTACTTCTAAGAGTTTTCCAATGGATTCTTTGGGATTTTCTATATATAAGATCATGTCGTCTGCACACAGTGCGAGTTTCACTTCTTCCCTCCCTATTTGGATTCCTTTTATTCCTTTTTCTTGTCTGATTGCTCTGGCCAGGACCTCCAGTACTATGTTAAATAAGAGTGGTGATAGAGGGCATCCTTGTCTCGTTCCTGTTTTCAGGGGGATGGCACTCAGTTTTTGCCCATTGAGTATGATGTTGGCTGTGGGCTTGTCATATATGGCCTTTATTATGTTGAGGTAGTTCCCTTCTATGCCCATTTTGTTCAGAGTTTTTATCATAAATGGCTGTTGGATCTTGTCACATGCTTTCTCTGCATCTATTGAGATGATCATGTGTTTTTTATTCCTCAGTTTGTTGATGTGGTGTATCACGTTGATTGATTTGTGGATGTGGAACCATCCCTGTGTCCCTGGTATGAGTCCCACTTGATCATGCTGTATGATCCTTTTGATGACTTGCTGAATTCTGGTGGCCAAAATTTTGTTTAGAATTTTTGCATCTATGTTCATCAGTGATATTGGCCTGTAGTTCTCTTTTTTCGTGGCATCCTTGTCTGGCTTTGGTATCAGCGTGATGTTGGCCTCATAGAATGTGTTAGGAATTGTTCCATCCTCCGTAATTTTTTGGTATAGCTTGAAAAGGATAGGTGTTAAATCCTCTCTGAAAGTTTGGTAGAATTCCCCAGGGAAGCCATCTGGTCCTGGGGTTTTATTCTTTGGGATGTTTTTGATTGCTGTTTCAATCTCTTTCCTTGTGATTGGTCTGTTCAAATTGTCTGCTTCTTCTTGAGTGAGCTTTGGGAGATTGTAAGAGTCCAAGAATTTATCCATTTCCTCTAGGTTATCCATTCTGTTAGCATAGAGTTTTTTGTAGTATTCTCTTATCATCCATTGTATTTTTGCAGAGTCTGTTGTTATTTCTCCTCGTTCATTTCTGATTTTGCTTATTTGAGCTTTCTCCCTTTTTTTCTTTGTAAGTCTGGCTCGGGGTTTGTCAATTTCATTTATCTTCTCAAAGAACCAGCTCTTCGTCTCATTGATCCTTTCTACCGCCTTTTTCATTTCAATAGTATTTATTTCTGCTCTGATTTTTATTATTTCTCTACTTCTGCTGACTTTGGGCTTTATTTGTTCTCCTTTCTCTAGTTCCGTTAGGTGTAGTTTAAGATTGCTTATTTGGGATTTTTCTTGTTTGTTAAGATGTGCCTGTATTGTGACGAATTTTCCTCTTAATACAGCTTTTGTTGTATCCCATATGAGTTGGTATGGCGTGTTATCATTTTCATTTGTTTCCAGGTATTTTTTGATTTCTTCTTTAATTTCCTCAATGATCCATTGCTTGTTCAGTAGTGTATGTTTTAATCTCCACATCTTTGTGCCTTTCTCAGCTTTTTTCTTGTAATTAATTTCTAGCCTTATAGCATTATGATCAGAGCAGATGCTTGTTATTATTTCAATTTTTTTAAATTTGTAGAGGCTTGCCTTGTTTCCCAACCTATGGTCTATCCTTGAGAATGTTCCGTGTGCACTTGAGAAGAATGTGTATTCTGCTTTTTTTAGGGTGAAGTTATCTATATATGTCTATTAAGTCCAATTGTTTTAATTTTTCGTTTAGCTCCACTAATTCTTTGTTGATTTTCTGTCTGGATGATCTGTCCATTGATGTGAGTGGGGTGTTGAGGTCCCCTACTATTATTGTGTTGTTTTTAACATCTTCCTTTAGGTCTGTTAATAGTTGCTTTATGAACCTTGGTGCTCCTATGCTGGGTGCATAGATATTTATAAGCGTTATTTCTTCTTGATGAAGTGTCCATTTGATCATTATATATTGTCCCTGTGTGTCTCTCTTTACCTGTCTTATTTTGAAATCCACTTTGTCTGATATAAGAATTGAAACACCTGCTTTTTTTCCTTGCTATTAGCTTGAAGTATGGTCCTCCACCCCTTCACTCTAAGCCTGTGCTTGTCCTTGGGGCTGAGGTGTGTTTCCTGGAGGCAACAAATTGTTGGATCTTGTTCTTTAATCCATGTTGCCACTCTGTGTCTTTTTATTGGAGAGTTCAGTCCGTTTACATTGAGAGTGATTATTGATGCATGTGGACGTAAAGCTGTCAATCTGTTGCTCATTATCTGGCTTTCCTGCTTTTCTCTTCCTGTGTGCTTTATCCTACCCATTTGATACTGCAATTTCTTATGCTGGTTTCTTAGATTTTTCCTTATTTATGTTTTGTGGCTCTGTTCTGTTTCTTAGTTTAGTGGCTACCCTGAAGTTTGTATTTCGAATCTCGTGTATAATATAGTCTATTCTCTGGTGGTCTCTTACTTACTTGTCCTAGACTAATTTAGTCCCTTTGCTCTTCCCCTCCTAAATTATTATTTTCACTTCTTGTTCCAACTTGTGTTATGAGTTTGTAGTTAGAGTGATAAGATCGTCTTTGCTTTGGTAGTTTCCTTCCCTTTATCCTAATGCTATAGTTGAATATTTGCTATCCTATTCTGGTTATATTTATCTGTCTCCCTACCTGTGATTTGTGACCCCTTTCTCCCTTTTCTTCTTTTTTCAGGTATGAGAGCCTTCTTGAGGATTTCTTGTAGTGGAGGACTTTTGGTTACAAATTCCCTTAACTTTTGTTTGTCTGGAAAAGATTTAATTTCTCCCTCATATCAGAAGGATATTCTTACTGGATAGAGTATTCTTGGCTGATGATTTTTATCTTTTAAAGCTTTGAATATGTCACTCCATTCTCTCCTAGCTTGTAAGGTTTCTGCAGAGAAATCCGCTGAAAGTCTGATAGGGGCTCCCTTGTAGGTAATTCTCTTATTTCGTGCAGCCCTGAGTATTCTTTCTTTGTCTTTCATTTTTGCCATTTGTATTACTATATGCCTTGCAGTAGGTCTTTTTACGTTGACAAATCTAGGAGATCTGAATGCTTCCACTACACACATTTCTCCCTCAATCCCTAGATTTGGGAAGTTCTCTTCTATAATTTCATTAAGCACACGTTCTGCTCCATTTTCCTTTTCTACATTCTCGGGAATTCCTATGATCCTTAAATTCTTTCTCATCATTGAATCTGCTATCTCTCTAATACTTTCCTCATTCCTTTTAATCCTTAGTTCTCTTTCTTCCTCTGTCTGGAGCCATTTAGCCTGTCTATCTTCGGTTATGCTAATTTGCTCTTCTATGGAGTCTACCCAGGCATTCAGGGAATCCGTATTCTGTTTTATCTGGTCCATTGTGTTTTTCATCACTAGTAATTCTGTTTGATTCTTCTTTATAATTTCAATCTCTTTTGTGAAGTAACTCCGGAACTCAGCTTGTTTCTCTATCTTTCTCTCTACCTCATTTAGTTTTTTGATTATAGCTGCTCTGAACTCATTTTCCTTTAGTTTACCTGTTTCCAAGTCCTCAGGACTTAATTCTATGTTTTTATTGTTTTCCTTCTGGTCTGGGGCTTTTATAAATTGCTGGATGGTAGAGGAGCGGTTTTTTCACATGGTGGTAGAATTGGGTTGCTGTTACAGCCTGTCGCCACTAGGTGGGGCTCGAGAGCCACGTGTTCTGAGCTCTCTGCCTTTGGGCAAGATGTCGGTGCCCAGTGCGCTTTGCCGGGGTGGGGGCGGGGGCAGTTTCTCTCACAGACTGATCTGGATTTGATCAGTTCTGTTCTCTGGTCTCCCACCCTGCGTTTATGGGGTCCCCATGTACGGAAGCTTTCCCGCGTAAGCGGGTTTCCACTGTACTGGTGGCAGGAGTCCTAGACGATGCCCTGGTCTCACGGCCCCTCCCCCACTCCTTCCCGGACCCGCACGTCGATCCTGGTTTCTAGGGGATGGAGCCATGTTCTCTCTTACCCCGTTCCAGCTCCTCCGAGGTGGGCGGTAGGGGCTCTGTCTTCTGTCTTTTGATACTGCAGATCTCTGAGTCCTGGCATTAGCTTCATTAGCTGAAATTCAGGTTTTTTGTTTTTTTTTTTTCAGTCCTTTGTTGTACTTTGGAGGGGAGAGAGTCCCAGGTCAGCTCACCCCGCCATTTTGCCTTTTTGTTTTTTTTGATAATTTTTTTTATCTCTATTTGTGGTCATCATTTTCTCACTTAATTAAGTCCCTTCAGCATTTCTTGTAGAACTGGTTTCTTGGTGATAAACTCCTTTAATTTTTGCTTGTCTGGGAAGTTCTTTGTCTCTCCTTCCGTTCTGAATGACAACCTTAATGGATAGAGTATTCTTGGCTGTAGGTTTCTTCCTTTTAGCACTTTAAATATGTCATGCCATTCTCTTCTCACCTGTAGGGTCTTGGCTGAGAAGTCCGCTGATAGGCTTATGGGCTTCCCTTTGTATGTCACTTGTGGCTTTTCTCTTGCTGCTTTTAGGCTTCTGTCTTTATCTTTAATTTTGAACATTTTAATTATAATATGTGTTGGTATGGGCCCCTTTGGGCTTATCTTGTTTGGAGCTCTCTGTGCTTCCTGTACTTGCATGTCTGTTTCCTTCCTTAGGTTAGGAAAATTTTAGGCTGTCATTTCTTCAAATAAATTTTCTGCCCCTTTGTCTCTCTCTTCTCCTTCTGGGACACCTAGAATCCGAATGTTAGCATGCTTGATATTGTCCCAGAGTTCCCTTAGACTGTTCTCATTCTGTCTAATTATTTTTTTCTTTTTTCTGTTCAGCTTGGGTGATTTCCTCTAGTCTTTTGTCTAGCTCACTGATCCGTTCTTCTGCATCCTCTATTCTGCTATTGAGTCCCTCTAGTGAATTTTTCATTTCCAGTATTGTATTCTTCATTTCTGATTTTTTTTTTATATCTTCCAGCTCTTTGCTGATGTGCTCACTGTGTTCATCCATTCTTCTCCCCATATCTGTGAGCATCCTTATGATATTTTATTTGAACTCTTTGTCGAGTAGGTCACTTGTTTCTGTTTCATTTAGTCCTTTTTCTGGGGTTTTGTACTTTTCCCTTGTTTGGGAAGTATTCCTTTGTCTCCTCATTATGCCTCTTTGTCTGTGCTTATTTCTATGTATTAGGTGAGTCAGCTATGTCTCCTGATCCTGGAGAAGTGGCCTTATACATGAGATGCCTTATGAGGCCCAGCAGTGTGCTTCCCTCTCGTCACCAGTCCACATGATCCAGGAGTGTCCCGTTTGTGGGCTTCTTGTGTCTTTCTGCTGTAGCAGGGTTGCTGTAACTGCAGATACCCAGGGAGTCTAGTCTTTCCTTCCCTGGCCAGCTGCTTGTAAATCTGGTTTGGGGAGCCTCAGCACCATTGGCTACGAAGTCTATCAACACACTCCTGTTGCAGTTTTCCTCTTAATTGGGTAGGTATCCAGTGTAGCTGGTTGCTAGGCTCAGGGGCTTACAGTTACTATAGGCCTCAGGCCTACAAGGCTATTGTCAGTTCTCTTAGGAGTGCACCTGACTGGGGCTGTACCTAGGCTCAGGAGCACTCAATTGTTTCAAGCTTTGAAAGGTGGGGCTGGTCCTTTTTATGGCTGTTTGTGAAGCACAGGTCTTCTGCCACTGATAAGCCTCACCCCCACAGGAGCACACACACCATCAACACAGTCCTGGTCCATGCACAATTCCCAACCCCCTGGAGTGTACCCTGACGCCACACTGCAGAGTCCCCCACCTCTCCACCAATGCCCCCCACAGTTGACCTAGTCCTCACACAGGCTCTGCCCCACAGAGGTGGACATACTTGCCTGCCTGTAGAGGATCAAGGCACCCAGTCAATTCAGGATGAAAAGTAGCCTCAGGGCTTGCTGTTAGGTGGGACTGGTCCCTAGGGTGGGCTGCCTGCCCTGGCTGAACTGGATTAACTTTGTGCTCTAGTGGGTGTGGCAGACCCCTGGGCTAACAGGCCAGAGGACGAACCTCAGTGGTGTCCTCTGGGGTCTGTGTCAGCACGCCTGGACCAGGTCAGAACAATGGCTCCCACCAATGTCTCAGTCTCCAGAGAGGTCCCTCCTCTCACCAAGATGCCCCCAGAGCCCCCCAGGTGAGTCTCGTTTCACCAAAGGACTGTCGGCCTTCTCTCTGGTGATTTTAGGTTGCTGCAAAGAGTGAGTTTGTGCTTGGGCCGTTTAAGACCCAGGTCTTTTGGGCTTTCGGCCGATAGCTTTTCTGGGTGTATCCTTGCTACAGTTAATAGCCAGCGAAGCCAGATAGTAAGACCCTTGTCTCAGTTGGGCTGAGTCTGAAGGATGCTTATAGCAGTATTGCCCCTGCTGAGGACCTCACTCCTCCAGGGAGGGCCACGTACCTTAGGGTGGCTCCTGCCTGGCCAGCTGAAAAGCTCCACTGCTTCTAAAAGTGGCTTTTTTCCTCTCCAGCAGGAATTTCTGCCTCTTCTGCCTTCGGCAGGACTGTCCCTTGTTGTGGGGGTTCTTTTTATCTAGTTTTCAGTTTTCTATCAAGGATATTTTTTCCAAAAATAGTTGTAACCCTGTTGTGTTAGTGGGAGGAGATGAGTTCAGAGTGCTTACGCTGCCATCTTGATGAGATCTCCCTGTGGTGATATTTTAGTCAGTCCGTCTCAGAACATAGTCCTCTATCGAGATACTGATCAGTTAAATAAGTATTGCTTTTTCCACCCTCCTCTTGAGTTTTACCTCATGCCATGTTAGAAGCACAAGTCAGTGACAGCACAGTGACTCCAGTACTGGTCCTTGTCAAGTTGTATGTACTCAATGACAGAACCAAACTCAGTTCTCTGAAGAATGACTTGGTTTTTCTTGTTCTCTTGCAGTAATATGCTAGCAAATATTGTAGAATGTAATAAACCATAAACATATCAAGTATCCGTTATAAAGAAAATGTGTTCTGTAAGATTCCTACTATCCAGGGTTTGTCTTGTGTTCAATGAATATTGATTTAGTGCATGTGATGTGCTCACAACAGCCTAACCTCCAAATTCAGGAGGAAACCAGACTGACTCAGTTCATGACCCAGTGAGGTTAACTTCCAAAGAAAGGAGACAGAATACAAACATGCTACTCAGAAGTTGCCAAATATATCACTTGTTTGTAATTCTCGCATGAAAAATAACCCATGGTAAGAACATGGAGTGTACCGGGCAGGGATTCTGATTTCAGAAAGGGGCACTGTTTCCATAGGGAAGGGTTCTGAGCAAAGCTCTGACAGTAGTTGGAAGAGTAGTTTGCATATGTATCTCCAGGAGGAACATGTGAGAAGTGAGAACAGAAAATACAACGGTGTTTTGAAGGGACAAGATGGTTGTATTTATTAAAATTCTAAATGTGTGTTCACTTTGTTAAGAGGTTTCCTGAAATGTCTCATCAAACTTTAAAATAATCAATACATGTAAAAATCATTCACTAGTTTGTTTTTTATAATGTTGAAATATTTAAAAGTAAATTTAACAGTCTGGTAGCTATGATTCAAAATGGAAAATGTAACAAATTAAAATACGAAATTAGATCTCTATGAATTAAAGTACGAATAATCTCTAAAAAGATTACTACGTGAGAGGGGCGGGCCCGGTGGCGCAGTGGTTAAGTTCACACGTTCCACTTCGGTGGCCCAGGGTTCGCCAGTTCAGATCCCGGGTGTGGACATTGCACCGCTTGGCAAAAGCCATGCCGTCGTAGGCGTCCCATGTATAAAGTAGAGGAAGATGGGCACAGATGTTAGCTCAGGGCCAGCCTTTCTCAGCAAAAAAAGGAGGATTGGCAGCAATTAGCTCAGAGCAAATCTTCCAAAAAAAAAAAAAAAAGAATTACTATATGAGAAAGACAAAAATTGATTCTCTTTATATTTTATTTCTGATGTTAGGTAAGTGTAAAACAAAGATTGTAGTCTAATATAGTAGTAGTTTTGTGTGTTAATGAAAATGCATGCTTCTGTAGAATTTATACTGAGCTGTTGAGGATACCTAATGCTGGTCAGGGGCATAAAGGAGCAAGTTGTGATAGAAAATATTTTCATGTGAACTCATATGATCATGTCTGTACAGATGTCTTTGTGGGATTTGGGGATTTAGGTATGCCGACCTCATAAAATGAGTAGGACATTCTTCCCTCATCATCTCTTTCTGAAAAGTTTGTCTCAGTCTTGTGCTCTTTCTTTGCATGTTCGAAAGAATTCACGAGTGAAATCTTCTGGACCTGCAACTACTTTATGGAAAATTCTATGAGGGCAGATTCAATTTGCTTAACAGACTGAGGACTATGGAAACTTTTTGTTTCAGCTTACATCAATTTTGGTACAATATCTTTCAAGGAATGTGTCCATTTCATCCAAAGTGTTAAATTTGTTGGCGTAAGTTTACTTGTAATTTTCTCTTTCAGAGATCTTCATTTCAGTAGGATTTGTAGTCATTACTTCTTTTTCCTTAATAATATTGGTCACAAACACACACACACACATAGATATATTTCACAATTTTAACTGTTTATGCCAGGTCTTGCCTTTCAACATTTTTTAACATATTCAGGTTAGATTTGCATCCCTCACTTTTATTCCATGGCCTAAGTGTACATCCAACCACCCAATCCAGCATTTCCAGACACACTCTGATGACCAGTCAGAACTCTGAATGCATACAATCTTTTATACCAGAGGGAGAATTCAAACCCGGCCCTTGACATCTCCATTACTTCCAGCCAAAGCCATAATAATCTTCATTATTGATGCCAGTGACCTTAGTACACTCTAGCCCATGTGGAGGCCATGTCTGATTCAGTACCTAAAGCGTTATTTGTCCTGTTAAATATTGCTTAGCTCTCCTTTTATTTTCCCCATGTATGGACCCTGGCTCTGAACTGTGGCCCAAACTTTGGAATAAATTCTGTATCCGGTGTGCTAGGTGTCTTAGTTGATAAATACCTTGTGTATTATGGATCACTGATCCATGTGCTCTGCCTGCTACAGAGGGAATGGCCTTTCCTTAGAAATCCTAGTGTCTTCTGCTTTGTGAAGCACAATGGAGTGGCATACCTTCTTTAGATGTTGAGTAGTGTGTTTTCAGCTGCAGCTCT
Organism: Equus caballus; assembly: GCF_041296265.1. Classification (NCBI taxonomy): domain Eukaryota; kingdom Metazoa; phylum Chordata; class Mammalia; order Perissodactyla; family Equidae; genus Equus; species Equus caballus. The sequence continues at coordinate 2,906,076 of NC_091715.1, read as the reverse complement.
CTGACTGAAGTCTCCATGGTGTTGTTTCTCTAAACCCTACACTGACCTTCTAACCCTGTGAGTTGACGCTGTTTCACATGCTGTCCCATTTGATTACTACTGATCTCATTGTAAAGAAATACCAGATTTTCCACTCAACTCCACAGGTAATGTTGGTGTGATACTGATTCACCTTCACTTATGATACATGGCATTTTAGACTATCACTGTGTAAATCTCAGTGAAGTGCACACATCATCCTTTCCCTGTGATGATAGGATGCTTCTTAAGGACTTTTTCTTGATGAGACTACCTCATCTCGTGACAATGAAAATACCCATAACCCTCTCTTCTTCCCTATGCAGGTTTATGCCTTTTGTCCCTCTCAGCTTGAGGCCTCTAGGACTTCAGTATTTAATGCTAATCGGAATTGTCTCTTATGGGACATCAATGCTATTTAAGGCACATCTTCCTAGATAGCTGTATTTAAAGTGAATATTTGTGTATCATTAAAATTAAGTGACTTTCTACACAGACACACGTGTAGGATACATGTTAAATCGATTTATTTAACATTCAGAAATCCCATAACACCATACAAGACAGGAATGGTGACTGGAAGAGATGAAATGGGAAGGAGAGTATTTCTATGACGAGAGAAAGATGATGTTGGGCAGGACCAAGTAAAGTTTTCTTCCAATTGTTGGTCTTGATTCCATAGAGAAGTTGATGCGCTGATCCTCAATGGCAGGTTCTCTAGGGGAGTGAATCAGGATAAAAAGTTAAGTTGACTGTATGACAGCCTGACAGGGGTGAGGCTCAAGAAGTGTGGCGTCAAAGTTAGAAGGAGCTTTCAGTTAACCCAGTGGGCAAGTTCCAGGTGGAACTTAATGTTTTCCATCTCTAGGGTATGAGAGGATCCATTTGGAATTTTTCCAAGGAGGTACACATGGTGGGACTGTTTGTGGTTAGGATGCATTCCAGGAGTGTCATGATTCGGGCTGCATCCCATGGGGAAGGCCTATAAGAATGGTTTGTAGGATCTGAGTTACACTCCTCCCCCCTAATTCCAAAGCATCTGTGTCTTCAAGACAGTGTATTCACCCAGGAAGCTAATGTTTTGGGTGCTTTTTTCCTCATTTCTTCTCAAAAGAAGACAAACAAAACAACCAAGCATACTTTGGCCTAGATCAATGTCACTTTCTGAGGCTATGACATTTTAGGAAGTTGAAGAACATACTTTAATGAAATCATCTTACGAAGGTAAAAGAAATTGGAAGCATGTTTCAGAGAATCTGATTGGAAGGCCCTCAATGTGACTCTCATGATTGTGTAAAATTAAACATTGTATTTACAGGATTGGTGACTTCTCTTTAAGTCCAGTTCTCATGAAGTAGTGACATCTAGGGAGAATCATTAACTTAGGACTGAGTGGAAAATTAATTATTTTTCCAATTGTCCCCACCAGCTTCTGGCAATTCCTGCTTCTTTCTAAATGTGTCTCATTTGCGTGGTTCTTGCATGATAATTTTTTGTCACCAAAACTGCTTCAGCATTAATCAGCTGAACCAATTTGCAGTTTAATAGGGCTCAAGAGAAGCAGAATAACCTAATATAACACAATAAAAGTTCTCTAGTGCCATAATTTAAGTAATTTGGACAAAAATAGTTACTTAGAAAATCTTTCTTTTAGCAGCACTAATAACAGGTCACTTTTACTTAGAATATTTCAGACGTGTTCAACTCCTTGTTTTCATTCACTTGTAGGACAGTTGTGTGAGGGTGAAACAAAAAGAAACAGGAGAAAAAGAGCCACAGATCAATACCATTTGTCTGTATCCTAAAGTTTTCTTTTTCTTAAATAATAGATTATATAAAAGATAATTTATTGACGAGGAAATTTTAAATTAATCAATTTGTTTCCTGATAGTGTATTTATATTCCAGGTTAATGATATATTCAGGAAAGAAATATAGTCACATTACCAATGTTGATGATATTCACAATGTTTTCTTCTGGAATCTCCTCTTCTTTAGTAGCCTCCTTGAATTTCTTAATATCTTCCTTCTGAATATCTCCTACTTTGCCTGAAAATCACCATACATAAAGCACAGATTTTCCCAAGGAACTAAGAATTTCTGGATCCATGATTGAGAAAAGCGAAGGTACAAATCAGTTCTTCATGTGGAATAATTTCACAGAGTCTCACGTAGTTACCATTTGCCGTGTCACAGTGTCAGCTGCCTGACTTAGGTCCCTGAAAGGAATTAGTCCCAGTCTGACTCTGCAACATCAGCCGAACTCCGAAGCCTCATCAGGAGCGCCATGAACTTTGGGCCCAGGCCCTCTGGGCTAGCTCATCTCCTGCCTCTCTGCCACCTTCTTGGAAGCTATGCTTGACATCCACGCCTTGTGCAGGACCCAGATAAAGTGGAAGCTTGATTGTCTTCTTCCACAGAAACATCAGCCCTGCCACAGGTAGTAATGGGTGTCAACTTTTCATTTAGTAAACCACACCTCTTCTGATGCTTTTTACTTACAGAAATCTATTATCCCCAAGGCTAGAGCGCACCTTCTGTGCCCCTTTGTGATTGTTCCGGGGTTGAAATTGTCAGCTTTCATGAGGAAAATGCGTTGGAGGAACTAAACGTCATCGATGGAAGGACTAAAACTTGATCAAGGTTTCTTTGAAAAGCTTCACGTCCAAGTCTTAGAATGTATTTGAAAAACGGTCATAAAATTAAGGAATTGGGGTCAACTTGAATAAAGCCATGGCTTGAAATTAGTTGGCCTCTTAAGAAATTATTTCTCATAAAACTTAATTGTTATAATTTTAACAGATTGAAATTATTTTTAAAGGCCTGATGATCTGATAGTTCCCACACCTACCAGCTCTTCTTCTCACCTTTCTTTGTAGATTACATTCCAGGGTCCTGACTCAGTGAATACGCAGACCTATACCTTGTACCCTTCATAGTTAATAATGACAGTACATACTGATTTTCAGAATGAAAATACTGACAATAGAAATGTTATGTGACAATGACAATGGAAATATGGTCATGATGTAGCACATACCAAACAATGCAATTATTTCGGTGACCAGACATTCTTCATCCTCATGGAGAGTATATCCTATCATAGCATTTTTTCACAAATGAAGAATTTGGACATCATTTTTACATGCATTTCTGAGAGAAAGAGAGATGTATATTGCCTCAGCTTAATTAATTTATTGTTGATTAGATTTATTATGGCTTACTTAGCACATTGGTAACAATAATTACTATGTTGATCTTTCCCTTAACCCAACAGTACCGTGAATGTTGAAATTGATTTTGTTGGCAAGAAAAGTAGGAAAGTTGGGGCAGGCCTCATTGCGTAGTGGTTATATTTGTGTACTCACCTTCGGTAGTCCGGGGTTCATGGGTTTGGATCCTGGGTGCCGACCTAGCACCACTCATCAAGCCATGCTGTGGCAACGTCCCACATAAAATAGAGGAAGACTGGCACAGATGTTAGCTCAAGGCCAATCTTCCTCCACACACAAAGAAAAGTAGGGAAGAATTTTCCTTATTGCCACCTTCTTGTACAATTAAACATTTCTCACCTTCTAGTCTACTGAAATGTTTTCTAAAAGATGTATGCCAGTGAAGCCAACATTTCGTTAAACAACATGAGCCTGTTGTTATATGGCATGTTATCAAATTCAAGTTGAAAAATTCTTTGTATTTCACTTATCCAAGCAGTGAGTTAAATTCTCTTTAGGGTTGAGATCAATTTACCATTGAAATCGTTGTGTAACCGTGTACTGAGTATCTACCCTGTAGCAGGCAACCTTCTAAACATTTCATGTAAATTGTGGAATTCCCTCTGCCTCTAAATCTAGATGTTTTCCTTAAATTTATGGCTGCCTCGAACATAACACAACCTCATTTAGAATTAAGTCAGTTGTATTTGTGAGAATATGCAGGCAGTGACAAGCTAATCAACCTCCCACCTGGAGTTTGCACCTCCACCTCTCTACATGAGCACATCCACTCGGCCATGTCCATAGGGAAAAGAATAAGTGCTGATCTACTTTGCATTGTCAATAAATTCTATAACATCCATTCTCGCTTCTAGCCATAACATAGCACCTTATCTGAATCACTCATCAGGATTTGATTTAAAACTGTGCCCATTTGTGTTTCCGCTGAAACATCATTAGTCTACCATGCCAAAGACTAAGTAGCAGTTGAAGCACCTTCAAACTGCCATAGCCCCAAACAAGTATAGAAATTCCACCCAAGCCCACTAAGTCCTTGAGACTTGGGTTACATGGGGACAATTTAAATCTGATGTTATGCATCTCTTCAGATTCTTAAAACAAGATATGTGATAACAATATTTTGACAAAGGGGGGTTTTGCGGAAAATCTTGCTAGTTAGGTTTATAAAGGTAATGCAGCTTATGGAGGCAATGAAAGTAAATATGTCTTCTGAGCGTCATGTTGCTATTGAGGCCCCTGCTCGTATTGTGCTTGTTGTGGTTACACATTATTTTCTACAAAGCGGAAGCTGGGTAGATTGCAATTCCTCGTTCCCAAGAGGCCTGTACAATAAGCCCGCCTCACTTTGTTTTCTCCGTCCTTAAGTTGCTGTGTCAAATCCATGTAAAAAGGATGATAAGAATGGAGAAAATTATAGGAAAGATGGTAGCAAACATTGATGATTCAGACAAAGGAACAAATAATATAGGGATAAGTAAAATGAAATCATAATTGTTAAAGTATCTACTGGTAATATAAAAGGAGAGTTGCAGATAAACGTGTAAGACAAAACGTCAGACATATATTTTACTTATTTATCTGTTCTTTGCTCAGCCACTGTGCTATTTCTTATGTTAGGCAAAGGGTGGAACCACAGATTTCTGTACATTTAGATATTAATCAAATATTTAAATATTAGACTGTTTAAAGTTCGGGATATTTCTGGGGGTTACTGAAAAGAACTTAGAGATATAAATCTTACCAACATCTCCATTGGTTTTAACACTAGCTCTGGTTATGAAGACGCGTGCTCGGTGTTTATATCCCTGTGACTTGTTTGGGTTTTAACCATACCTTGAAGGGATTAAGATATTTAAAGATTATTTTTAAAAATGTATTCTCTTAAAGCAAAATGACATGGATATTTAAACTCAAGAAAGACCAGTTAGACGTTAGCTCCTAAGATTGTTTTAAATTATTTGAAATGTGTTCATGTACCTGAGAACCTTTCGAAATAAAAGTTCTCAGCACTTGCTCTCTGTCAGTCATTGAATAGCACTCAGATTTGGAAAGAGTCCTCAACATCCTAGGATCGAACGCTTTGCACCTGACAACATAAGTTGCTTTGAAAGTTTAGGGATGTGTGCCTGGGCACACTGCTAATCGTTAGTAGAACTAGAATTCTGATACGTGGAGTTCTGAAAGATGTTGAGACCAAGGTTTCAACCCTAATGTATTTTTTTCAGTAACACACATACTTACAATCAGTAATATAAACATTTCCTTCTGTTTTTGTTGCCACCATAGTTATTTTTGTGCATTGTCCATTGACCATTAAAAAGAAAACATCTTTAAGTTGATTGATAAAAATAAAACGAATTTGATATACAATTTGGACTTTCTTTGTTTCACCCTCATGCAAAACTGTATCTGGTATTGTTTTAGTGCCTGTAAACTCTGTGAATTTCAAAAGAGAAAGAGAAGAAACATTTTGTCCACGATCAAAGAACTCTCAGATGGCCACTGTGTCTTTTTCTACACATGGAGTCAGAGCAGCAGTTCGAAAGACAAGCTGCAGATACCAGACAGGTAGTGTTTAAAGCCATGTAAACATGGAGGAATCTAAAATTTTAGAAGAAATGGAGGAAAAATACAAGCCCCTGTTTGAAACCTGTTCTCGAAACTAAAGAGTATAGCTATCAAGACAGGCCTTAGTGCTTCTCACAGCCCTGGCAAAGATCTGTTCGATAACATAATAGGCCGAAAAAGCACAACAAAGAGGAGATAGAAATTACGGGTTTAATTTAAACAAAACAGAAACTTCTTATGTGAAAACACCTTAAAGAAGATTAAACACAAAGTCACATGTATGTATACAAACACACTGCACACACACAAAAGAAAACACACAAAAACATATGCTGTGCATATATGATATGTGGACATTGCATACACAAAATATATATATTAATTACATATACATGCCACATATGTAACAAAAGCCCTTCTGTGTCACTGTGTGTATGTACATGACAAAGAACATGTATTTGGAATATGTGAAGAATGCATTTAACACATTTTATAAGGTGAAATAACCCAAATAAAATTGAATAAATTATTGAATACTGTTAAATATGCATAAATACTATAATGCAACAATTCCATTCCTACCCAAGAGAAATGAAAATGTATGCCAACATAAAGATAGTACAGAGCTATTCACATCAGAGTTATTCAAAATAACCACACCGTGAAAACAACTTTGCCTAACAACTGGAAAATGTACAATTTTCATATATCCAAATTGGCAAAGGAAAAAGTGACTACTTGTATATGCAGCCACGTGGATACATTTTTAAAGCATTACACTGAGTGAGAGAACCGGTGGAAAAAGATGCATAGTGTATAATTCCATTGCATGAAGTTCTAGACCAGGTGAGAAAAAGCAGATCACTAGTTGACTATGTCAGATGGGAGACATTCAATGAGGAAGGAAAGAAAGGGAACTTTCTGCTGTGATGGAAAAGTTCTATATCTTGACTATGGCAGTGGTGAAACAGGTGTACACACATGTCAAAACTCATGGCACTACGCCTTTCAAAATGGTGCATATAATTCCATCTAAACACATTTAATAAAGTTGGTTTCAAAAAGAGTGGCCACGTGCAAAGTCAACTAAACAGAGGACACAAAAACGGTACATATGACAAACAAAAAGAGAATCCAGTATTCTTAAAAAGTGACTGAAAACTGACAGGAGTATCTATCGCGATATGATATGTGTGTGTGTGTGTATATTTTGGTTACATATATGCAATCATTTATATATTATATATGGTATATAATCAGTTATATATGTTTATAAACAAGTCTCTCCAAGCATAATCCTCTTAGTTTGATTCTTAATGTCCTCATTGTTCAGAATGTGTCTGTGTTTGCAGGAGTGTGTGTACGTGAAGGGAGAAAGAGAGAGAGATTCTCAAATCCCTCTTATGTCTTTAGACATGAGGTCTTCAGAAATAGACTTCCTTCAGTTTCTTATAACAAATGATTTTTTTTGTATCTGTGCTTAATTGTTTTTCCATAGGAAAAATTGTACCCCCTTTCACTTCAATTCCAATTGCTTCCCAGTTCCTGATTTTCTCTCTTTACTTTCGGCCTTTTTCTCGCAACTTTCTTCCAGCCAGTAACTCTGCTCAGGTATTTCTAAGTATATAAATGTTTTCTTCAAATCTTCTGTTTCCTCCTGGAGTTGCTTCTTTGCAAATTTTCTGTTTATACTGCTGGACCCTTTTGAAGTTTAACCTATCCTTACTTCTCGATATGGTTATATCTGGATTCGAAGGACTGCAAGAAGCAAAAATTAACATTTTACTTTCCACCTACAATATAAATACATATTTTAATCTTATGGGCAATAGATCTCTTAGCACGAAATGGTGCTTTTAGATACCTGACATTTCATTGCTTCAACAATTTCTCCTGCTTCGTGTCGTTATCCTAGGATTCTTCAGCATAAGCTGAAATGTTAGTGTGGAAATAATCGCTCTTTCTGGGCAATATTGTCAACATATGCAATTATAGGTGTTACTAATTAAGCAGTAAAATTCAACTGTTTGTGTGTGTGTGTCTCTGTGTTTCTGTGAGAGAGAGAGACATTGATCTATAATTCCTAAAATATTCTCACTTGAATTTTCATGAATCTAAATGATCAATTTGAAACTTAAGAATTAAATTTGAGAATCAAAACCTTGTTTCTTCTGTATTTCATGAGTTCATAGGGGAAGCATAATCATAAAGAAGTAGACTTTGACTGCATCTGCACACTTCAGTGGATATCCATTTCCGAAGCTTGCCCTGTTTTCAGAGTTCTCTGGGGTACTCATTTCCCATGCAGATTTCTAGGCTTGAAGCAGAAAGTTCAGTTTGACCCGATCTGGGGAAGGCTGTCTAACACTGTTTACAAGGTCTTGGTTTCTAACCAGGGGTCATTGTGGCACCCACAAGAGACACTTGGACATGTCTGGTGACATTTTTGGCTGTCGCTATGGGAGAGGGGTGGTATGCCTTCCATCTAGTGGGTAGAGAATAATTATCCTGCTAAACATCCTACAATGCACTGGACAGCCCCTAATAATGGGGAATTGTTCATCCCCAAGTGTCATAGAGGCCAAAGTTGAGAAATCTGGGTTAACATATAGTAACCTGTCTCGCTCATACTGGATAAATCCCAAGCCCCTGTAATAGCCTGCACATCCCTCCATGATCTGCTTCTTTTCCTCACCCATTTGCAGCTACTCTGCCTCTCTGTCCCTCTGGTCCGGCCACACTGGACTGCTTATGACTCAGATGCTTGCCCATCCCGACAATGTGCAAAGCTCCCTTCCCCTTCCAACTTCATACTCACTTTTTTTCTCATATCCAGTCGCTATGCACTAAAGAGTAAATTCCACAGTGTCATAGTCTTTGAAGCTTAGGCTTTGGCTGCATCCTAGCGCCTCGAGCTGGTGAATGAATGTGTCAGTGTATGTCTCAGGGTTTTTTTTTTTTTTTCATTTGATTGGGCAAATATGGGCAATGCTGCCGTATAACAGGGACATTTCTTTGTGAAAAAAATAACAAAGTAGCAGTTAAGAACCCAGAATCTGGGGCCATGCCCAAGAGACATTCAATTTAACTCACTGGAGTATAGCTGAAATAGAAGGAATTCTTGTCAGCACAGTCAGTTGGGCGATGCAGCCAGGCTCTAGAAGGCAGGCGTAGGCTGACCTAGGGGTGTTTAGAACGAAGTAGGAGTTAAGCAGCATCCCATCTGTATGACTAGTTTTACCTGAGACACATGAAGAAAGAGAAAGAGAGTCATGAGGGGTTCAATACGACAAAAGGGAATGCTGTATAAAGAAGAAAGGAAGATATGCAAATTGGTATTTAGGGAAGTGCCCCGGAAATAGATTAACAGAAAATTGAGAACCCTCTATCAAATACTTACATTTCACTGTATCTTCTAAGGATGCCTCATGGGTCTGACTAAGGAAAGCATCACCATTTTCCCACTAAATATCATGTTGTTTGGAAATAGTTTGAGGTGGCAAACAGCCCAGCCAAAGCACAGATGAACATGAAATGTGAATATAAGAAGCCACATCATCACCTCATCTCGAATTTTCTTCCTAGAAAGCCTCACTCCTTGGAGCTTTCCTTCAGCCATGCTGGCCATTGAGATTCCCTCAAAGCCAACCATGTGGACAGAAAAAGAAACGTATACAAAAATCTGACCTATTCCATGAACTTCCTAGGTTTTTTTGAAACTTCTGGAAACTTAGAGTTATGCAAACAGATATGGACAGACTAGGTATGACATCCTACAAATGTCAGAGAGGGCAGCTTCCAGAAAGAAGGTCCCACTGTCTCTTGCCAGTGTTTACCTTTGGTTTCATGTTTGTGTGTTGGTGTTTTTCAGGTGGTTCAGTTGGTTCAGTTTGTTCTCTTTTTAATTTCAGAGTCTCCATTTGTTTTACTTAATGTTGGGCCCTCTGTTCCTGTGGTGATATTTTAGTCAGTCAGCTTTGAGACATAGTCCATTATCAAAACATTTCATGTCAATTAAATAGAAATTGCTTTTTTACACCCTCTTCTTGAGTTTTGACTTGTGCCATGTTTGAAGCCAAAGCCCATGTCAGCAACAGGGATTCACATACTGGCCCTTCTCAAGTTGGATGCACTCAGTGACAGAACAGGACGCAGTTCTCTGAAGAATGACTTGATTTGTCTTGTTCTCTTTCAGTAACATACTAGAAGATATCATAGAGTCCAATAAACCATCCACTTACTCAAGTATGCCTTATAAAGAAAGTGTGGGGGCTGGCCCAGTGGCACAGTGGTGAAGTTCACACATTCTGCTTCTCGGCGGCCCGGGGTTTGCTGGTTTGGATCCCGGGTGCGAGCGTGGCACCACTTGGCAAAAGCCATGCTGTGGTAGGCGTCCCACGTATAAAGTAGAGGAGGATGGGCATGGATGTTGGCTCAGGGCCAGTCTTCCTCAGCAAAAACAGAAGGATTGGCAGTGGTTAACTCAGGGCTAATCTTCCTCAAAAACAAGCAAACAAACAAACAAAAAAGAAAGTGTGTTCTGTAAGATTCCTACTATCCAGGGTTTGCCCAGTGTTCAGTGAATATTGATTTAGTGCATATGATGTGCCCACAACAGCCTAACCTCAAAATTCAGCTGGGAACAGACAGACTCAGTTCATGATCCAGTGAGGTTATCTTCCGGAGAAAGAAGACAGAATACAAACAGGCATCAAAATATAGTGATATTCACCCACCTGAAATTTATAAAATGTTATAAACCAATGTTGCTTCAATAAAAAAAATACACACAAGCTACCTGGTATTTTCCAAATATATCACCTGTTTCTAATTCTCGGATAAAACAAAAAAAAATGAACAATGTAAGAACGTGGAGTGTGCTGGCGTAGGAGGGGTCTCCTATTTCAGAAGTCGACACCATTTCCATAGGGAAGGGTTGTGAGATAAGCTCTGACGATTGTTGGAAGGGTAAGTTAAATATATATCTCCAGGAAGAACAAGGTAGGAAGTGAGAACAGAAAATACAAAGATATTTTGAGGGATCAGTTTTCTTCTACCTATCAAAATTCTAACCAAGCATTCACTTTCATAAGGCATTTCCATTTATAGAAATTTTAAAATAATAGATAAATATAAAAATCATTCACTGGTCTGTGTTTTATACTGTTAGAATATTTAAAAATAAATTTAACGGTCTGGTAGTTATGACACATTCAACATGGAAAATGTAAGAAAGTAAAATAAAAAATTAGATCTCCATGAATCAACATATGAATAATCGCTGAAATGATTACTATGTGAGAAAGACAGAGACATGGTTCTCTTTGTATTTTGTTTCTGATGTTATGTCTGTGTGAAACAAAAACTGCAGTCTGATATATTACTAGGTTTGTGTGTTAATGAAATTGCATGCATATGTATAGGTAGAATTTATATCAAGCTTTTGGGAGTACCTAATGCTGGTCAGAGGGAGAAAGGAGCAAGTTGGGATGGAAAGTACTTCCATATGAACTCATATGATCATATCTGTACAGACATCTGTGTCAGATGTGGGGATTTAGGCTATGCTGACCTCATAAAAGGGGTAGGACAGTCTTCCCTCATCTTGTCTTTCTGAAAACTTTGTCTAAGTTTCATGCTCTTTCTTTGCATGCTTGAAAAGATTTGCTAGTGAAATCTTCTGGACCTGCAACTTCTTTATGGAAAGTTCTATGATGGCAGATTCAATTGCTTTAATAATTACAGGACTATGGAAATGTTCTATTTCATCTTGTGTCAACTTTGGCGCCACATCTTTCAAGAAATGTGTCCATTTCATCCAGTGTCAAATTTGTTGGAATATCTTTGTCAACTATTCTCCTGATTTCAGTAGGATTTGTGGTGATAACCCCTTTTTTCTTACTTATATTACTCATGCATACACACACACACACACACACATATATAATATTTCACAATTTTTAAACTGTTTATGCCACGTGTTGCCTTTGAACATCCCTTCAGATATTCAGGTTAGATTTACCTCACTCACTTTCTATTTTATGGCCTAAGTGTATATCGAACCACCCAATTCAGCATTTCCAGACACACTCTGATGACCAGAGTTAGAACTCTGAATGCATACAATCTTTTATGCCAGAGGGGGAATTCAAACCCTGCCCTTGGCATCTCTAAAACTTCCACCTAAATCCATAATAATCTTCATTATGGATGCCATTGAGTTTTGCAAACTGTAGCCCATGTGGAGGCCATGTCTGTTTCAGTAACTAAAACATTATTTGTTCTGTTAAATATTGCTTAGCTCTACTTTTATCTTCCTAGTGTGTGGAGCATGTCTCTGAACTTTGGCCCACACTTTGGAATAAGTCCTGTATCCAGTGAGCTGGATGTCTTAGATGATAAACTCCTTGTGTGTCCTGGATAGTCGATCCATGTGCTCTGCCTGCTACAGTGAGAATGGCCATTCCTTGGAAATCCTCTGTCTTCTGCTTTGTGAAGCACAGTTAGGTGGCATACCTTCTTTAGATGTTGAGTAATGTGTTTTCAGCTGCAGCTCTCTAACTGAAGTCTCCGTGGTGTTGTTTCTCTAAGCCCTACACTGACCTTCCGACCCTATGAGTTGACCATGTCTCGGCTGCTGCCCCATCTTAGCTTACTACTGATACTATCATACAGAAATACCAGATTTTCCACTCAACTTCACAGGTGATGGTGGTGTGATACTGATTCCCCCTCAATTATGATACATGGCATTTTAGGCTATCTCTGTATAAATCTCAGTGCGGAGGACCCAGGTTCCTTCCCTGTTGTGAATAAGATGCTTCCTAGGGACTTGTTTCTTGACCAGAATGCCTCATCCCACAACAGTAAAAATATCCATAACCCTCGCCCCCTCCCAGTGTGGGAATATACCGTCTGTCTCTCTCACCTTGACAGCTCTTGGACTTCTCTATTTAATCCTAAATAGAATTGTCTCTTGGGGACATCAGTTCTATTAAAGGTGCATCTTCCTGGATAGCTGTATTTAAGTGAATTTTTTTTTTTTTAAATTAGGTGACTTTCTGCCCAGACACACATGTGCTGTGTACATAGTAAATCACTTTATTTAAACACTCGGAAATTCAGTAACACCACATAGAACACCACATAGTGACTGGGAGAGATGAAATGGGAAAGATAGTATGTTTATGAAGAGAGAAAATTGATGTTAGACAGGAACAGGAAATATTTTCTTCAGATTGTTGATCTTGATTCCATAGAGATGATACGCCTGGTCCTCAGTGACAGGTTCTGTAGGTGAGTAAAACAGGATAAAAGGATGACTTAACCGTGTGACAGCCTGACGGGGTGAGTGTCAGGAAGCAGGGTGTCAAGGACTAGAGGAGCTTTTACTTAACGCAGTGGACAACTTCTTTGTGGAACCTAGTGTTCTCCATCTCTGGGCTGTGAGAGGATCCATATGGGATTTGTCCAAGGAGGCACGCATGGTAGGACTTTTTGTGGTTAGGACACATTCCAGGAGTGTCATGATTCACGATACATTTCATGGGGAAGGCCCGTCTGAAAATGATTTACAGGATCTGTGATTCAGTTACACTCCTTTCCTTTAATTCCAAAGGGTCTGTGGCTTCCGTTCATTATATTCACCCTGGCATCTAATGTTTTTGTTTGCTTTCAGCCTAGATCAATGTTATTGTTTGAGGCTATGTCATTTTAGGAGGTTTAAAGATGACATTCTAAGGAAACCATCTTCAGAAGGGGAATATAAGTTGAACCCATGTTTCACGGAGTGTGGTTGGAAGGCCTCCCATGTGGCTGTCATGGTTATGGAAAATTCAAGATTGTGATTGCAGGTATGGTGAGTTCCCTTTAAGTCCATTTCTCCGGGAGCAGTGACATACACTGGCAACCATGAACTCAGGAGTGAGTGGAAAACTTATTATTTTTCCAGTTGTCCCTACCAACTTCTGGCAATTCCTCCTTCTCTCTAAATGTGTATCATTTGCGTGGTTCTTCTTTGATAACGGTTTGACACCAAAACTGCTTCAACATTAGCCAACTCAACCAATTCGCACTTTAATAGGGCTCTAGAGGAGCAAAACAACCTAATATAGCAGAAAAAATGTTCTCCAGTGACATAATTTAAGTAATTTGGACAAAAATACTAACTTAGAAAATATGGCCCATATAAAGTCACAACGTGTGCTTGTTAAATTATTTGATATCGGCACTAATAGCAGGTACTTTTACTTACAACATTTTGGAGGTCTTCAAGTCCCTGTTTTCATTCACTTGGACAGTCGTCTGAGGATGGGGAAAAAAAAGACACAGGAGAAAAAGAGCCACTGATCAATATCATTGTTCAGTATTTCCAAGGTTTTCCTTCTCATAAATAACAGATTTTATAAAAGATACTTTATAGAAGAGGAAATTTAAAATGAATCAATTTATTTCCCAATAGTGTAGTTACATTGCAGGTAAATGATATATTTAGGAAAAAAATATAGTCACATTACCAATATTGATGATATTCACAATGTTTTCATCTGGAATCTCTTTTTCTCTAACTGCCTCCTTGAACTTCTCAATATCTTCCTGCTGAATATCTTCTCCTTTGCCTGAAAATCACCATACATAAAGCACAGATTTTCCCAAGGAACTAAGAATTTCTGGATCCATGATTGAGAAAAGCGAAGGTACAAATCAGTTCTTCATGTGGAATAATTTCACAGAGTCTCACGTAGTTACCATTTGCCGTGTCACAGTGTCAGCTGCCTGACTTAGGTCCCTGAAAGGAATTAGTCCCCGTCTGACTCTGGAACATCAGCCGAACTCCGAAGCCTCATCAGGAGCGCCATGAACTTTGGGCCCAGGCCCTCTGGACTAGCTCATCTCCTGCCTCTCTGCCACCTTCTTGGAACCTATACCCAACATTCGTGCCCTGTGCTGGGCCCAAATAAAGTGGAAACTTGATTCTCGCCTTCCAGAGAAACGTCAGCCCTGCCACACGTAGCAATGGGTGACAACTTTTCCTCTTAGGAACCCCCCCTTCTACCCTTACTTTTTCCAAATTGAACCCTACTCTCCCCATGTCTAAAACACACCCTCAGTGGCCCTCTTTGGTTATTTTGGGGGTGAGATTCTCAAGTTTCATGAGAACAATGCTTTGGAACGATGAAACATGATCAAGATTTATTTGAAAATCTTCAGGTCCAAGGCTTAAAAAGTATTTGAAAAACTGTCATAAAGTGAAGGAATTGAGGTCAACTTGAATATAGTCATGGCTTAGAATCAGTTGACCTGTTAAGAAATTTTTTTTCAAAAATGCAATTGTTATAACTTTAACAAATGGAAATTATTTTCAAAGTCCTGAGGAGCTTCTATCTCCCACCCCTCCCAGCTCTTCTTTTCACCTTTCTTTCTAGGTTACATTGTAGGTACTTAATTCAGTGAACACACAGCCCTAGACCTTGTACCCTTAATAATGAATGATGTCAATACATGCTGATTTTCAGAATAGAAATACTGACAATGTAAATGTTATATGACAATGACAATGGAAATATGGCCAGGATGTAACACATACCAAAGAATGCAACTATGTCAGTGACCAGGCCTTCTTCATCCTCATTGAGAAAATGAGTTATGATAGTATTTTGTGACAAATGAAGAATGTGGATTTCAGTTTTGCCTGCATCTGTGAGAGAGAAGATATATGTATATAGCCTCATGTTAATTAGTTTACTGTTGATTAGATTTATCCTGGATTACTTAGCATATTGGTAACAATGATTACTATGTTGATCTCACTCCAACAGTATAGTGAATGTTAAAATTGATATTGACAGCAGGAAAAGTAGGGAAGAAATTTCTTTATTGCCCCCTTCCTATGCAATGAAATCTTCCTTATTTTCTAGTAGACTAAAATATTTTCTAAAACATGTTCCAATGAAGCCAGCATTTCTGTAAACAACCTGAGCCTGTTGTTATATGGCATATTATGAACTTCAACTTTAAAAGTTCTTTTTATTTCTCTTATCCAAACAATTAATTTGTTTCTCTTTAGCACTGAAATCAGTTTGCCATTGAAAACATTGTGCAACTGTGTACTGAGTACCTCCCTGGTACCAGGCAACCTTCTAAACATTTCATGTAAATTGTTGAATTTCATTTGCCCCTCAATCTAGATGTGTTACTTCACAAATTTATAGCTGCCACTAACATGTTCAACTTAATATTAAGACAATTGTACTTGTGTGAATATGCAGGCTGTGCCAACTAGACAATTCAGATCCCACCTGGACGTTGTATTTCCATCTCTCTGGCTAAGGCCCATCCACTCTGCCATGTTTATAGGGAAAAGAATAAGTGCTGATGTACTTTGCACTATCAATAAACCCTCTAACATCCATTCTCCCTTCAAGCCATAACATAGCACCACATTTGAATCACTTGTCAGGGTTTGATTTAAAACTACGCCAATTTGTGTTTCCCACTGCTATTGTCAGTCTACCATGCCAAAGACTAAGTAGCAGTTGTACAACTTCCAAGTTTCATAGGTAAATCTTGCATAAGCCCCCTGTAAGTCTTTGAGTCTTGGGTTAGATGGGGACAATTTAAATCTCATTTTATGCATGTCTTCAGATTTTTAAAACCAAATATGTTATAGCAATGGTTTTATAAAGGAGGCTTCTGCAGAAAATCTCGCTAAATAGGTTTATAAAGGTAATGCAGGTTATGGAGGCAATGAAAGTAAATATATCTTCTGAGTGTCATGTTGCTATTAAGGCCACTGCTGCTATTGTGTTTGTTATGATTATACATTATTTTCGACAAAATAGAACCTGAGTAGTTTGCAATTCCTCGCTTCCAAGAGGCCTCTACAATAACGGCAGCTCACTTCTTTTCTCTTCCTCCTTAACTTGCCATCTCAAATCCATGTAAAAAGGACTACAAGAATGGAGACAATTATAGGGAAATGGTAGAAAACATTGATGATTCAGACAAAGAAGCAAATAATATAGGGATAAGCAAAATGAAATCCTAATTCAAAATGTCTATTGGTAATATAAAAGGTGAAATACTGATGAATGTGTAGGACAAAATGTCACACATATATTTTACTTATTTGTGTGTTCCTTGCAGAGCCAGTGTGCTATTTCTTTTGTTAGGCAAGGGTTGGAATCACAGATTTATGTACATTTTAATTTTAATTGATTAATTAAACATTAGAACTTTTAAAATCGGGATATTGTTTGAGGTCCTTGAAAAGATTACAGAAATATAAATCTTAATCAATATCTCCTTTGCTTTTAACACAAACCCTGGTTATGAAGAAATGTGCTTAGTGTTTAAATTACTGTGACTTGTTTGGGTTTTAGGTAAGTCAAACCATACATTAAGTGGGATTAAGGTGCTTTAAGATTAATTTTAAAAATGTATTCTGTTAAAGCAAAATGACATTGATATTTAACTCAAGAAAGACCCATTGCACATTAGTTCCTAAGATCATTTTAAATTGTTCCGAAACGTTTTCATCTATCTGAAAACCTTATGAAATAAAAGTTCTCAGAACATACTCTCAGTTCATCATTGAATAACATGCAAAATTGGAAAGAGTCCTCAACATCCTATGATTGAACCCTTTGCACATGACAAAATAAGGTGCTTGGAAAATTTAGGGACTTGTGCCTGGTCACACTACTAGTTATTAGTAGAACTAGAATTCTGATATATGGAGTTCTGAAAAGATGTCAGATTTCAACCCTAATATACTTTTGTCGGTACAATACTCATACTTACAATCACAAATGTAAGCATTTTCTGCTGTTTTTGTTGCCACAGTAGATAATTTTCTGCATTGTCCATTGACCCTTAAAAAGAAAACATCTTTAAGTTGATTGATAAAAATAATAAGAATTAGATGTATAATTCAGACTTTGTTTCACCCTCATATGACCCTGTGTCTGGTATCATTTTGCTGCCTATAAACACTGAGCCTTTCAAAAGAGAAGAACTATGTTGTCCATGATCAAATAAGTCTCCGGTGGCCAGAATGTCTTTTTCAACACATGGAGTCAGAGCGGCAGTTCCAAAGACAAGCTGCAGATACCAAACAGGTTGTGTTTAAAGCCAAGAAAACATGGAGAAATATAAAATTTTAGAGAAGAATGAGGAAGAATACAAGTCTTTGTTTTAAATGTTTTCTCAAAACTGAGGGGTATAGCTATCAAGATAGGCCTTAGTGCTTCTCACAGCCCTGGGAAAGATCTCTTAGATAATATAATAAAGAAAAAAAGTACGATAAACACAAGAAAAACATTACTGGTTTAATTTAATCAAAACAGAAGCTACTTATGTGAAAACAGCTTAATGAAAATTAAAGTCACATATATATATACAAACGCCCTACACACACATAAAAGCAAACTCACACATACACATGATATGTGCATATATGATGATAAATTATGTACACAAAGATATATAATAATTCCACATATATGTCACATATATAACAAAGGTGTGTGTCTCTCTGTGTATGAACATTACAAAGAACATGTATTTGACATATATGAAGAATGCATACAACACAAATAATATAAGGGGAAGCAATCCAACTAAAATTGAATAAATTATTGTACATTATTAAATATGCACAAGTACGATTATGCAGCAATTCCACTCCTACCCAAGAGAAGTGAGAATGTATGCCAATACAAAGATAGTACAGAGCTATTCACATCCAAGTTATTCTGAATAATCACACTGTGAAAACAACATTGCCAAACAACTGGAAAATGTACAGATTTCTCCTATCCAAATTGGCAATGAAATAAGTGACCACATGTTTGTGCAGCCATGTAGATAAATTATTAAAGCATTACGCTGAGTGAGAGAAGCAGTGGAGAAAGATGCATAGTATGTAATTCCATCACACAAAGTTCTAGAACAGGTAAGAAAAAGCAGATGAGTTGTTGTCTATGTCAGAGGCAAGACATTTAATGGGGAGGAAAAGAAAGGGAACTTTCTGCTGTGATGGAAAAGTTTTATATCTTGGCTGTGGCAGTGGTGAACCAGGTGTACACACATGTCAAAACTCATTGAACAACACCTTTCAAGAAGGTACGTGTAACTCCATGTAAATACACTTCGATAAAGTTGATTTCAAAATCAATGGCCACATGTAAAGTCAATTAAACAGAGGACACAAAAATTGTTAATATGACAAACAAAAAGATAATCCAGTATTGTTAAAAAACTTACTGAAAACTGACAGATATATTGGGACAGGATATATGTGTGTGTATATATTTTGATTATATGTATGCGATC
This sequence comes from Equus caballus, assembly GCF_041296265.1. Classification (NCBI taxonomy): domain Eukaryota; kingdom Metazoa; phylum Chordata; class Mammalia; order Perissodactyla; family Equidae; genus Equus; species Equus caballus. The sequence continues at coordinate 2,886,923 of NC_091715.1, read as the reverse complement.
ACTTATATATAATATATAGTCAATTATATATGTTTATAAGCCAGTCTCTCCAAGCATAATCCTCTTATTTTTTTTCTTAATGGTTTTATTCTCAAAATATGTGTCTGTGTTTGCGTGAGGGTGTGAAAGTGATGGGAGAGAGAAAGAGATTCTTTTGTCGTTGTTTTTAAAGATTGGCCCTGAGCTAACATCTGTTGCCAATCTTCCTTTTTTTCCTTCTTCCCAAAGCCCCCCAGTACATAGTTGTATATTCTAGTTGTAGGTCCTGCTAGCTGTGCTTTTTGGGACACCGCCTCAGCATGGCCTGATGAATGATGCTAAGTCCATGCCCAGGATCCAAACTGTCGGAACACTGAGCCACTGAAGTATAGCACGTGAACTTAAGCACTGGGCCGCCAGGCCAGCCCCAAGAGAGATTCTTGAATCCCCTTTATATATTTAGAAGTTAAGTTTGAGAAATAGACTTCATTCAATTTCTTATAGCAAATTATTCTTGAATCTGCCCTAAATTATTTTCATTGGGAAAAATTGTACTTCCTTTCACTTCAAGTCTAATTTCTTCCCAATTCCTAACTTTGTCACTTTACTTTCGGCCCTTTTATCACAAATTTCTTCCAGCCAGTAAGTTTGTGAGGTATTTATAAGTATGGAAATGTTTCCTTCAAATCTTCTTTTTCCTCCTAAAGTTACTTCTTTCCAAATTTCCTTTTCTTTATACTGCCAAAATTTTTTGAAATATTAAGCGATCCTTACTTCTCTATGCAATTATATCTGGATTTGAATCATTACAAAAAGGAAAAATTAACATTTTACTTTCCGCCTACAATATAAATACATATTTTAATCTTATGGGCTACAGATCTCTTAGCCCAAAATTATGCTTTTGCATGCCCTACATTTCATGGCTTCAATGATTTCTCCTGCTTCATGTCATTATCCTAGGATTCTTCTACTTAAACTTAAATTTTAGTGCGGAAACCATTGTTCTTTCTGGGCAGTATCGTCAGCATATGTGATTACAGGTGTTACTAATTTAGCAATAATTTCAAATGTGTGTGTGTCTGTGTCTTTGTGTGTCTGTGAGAGAGACATTGATCTATAATTTCGTATATATTCCCATTTGGCTTAAAGGCATATTCATGGATCTATATGGTCGCTTTGAAACTTCACAATTAAATTTGAGACTCAAAACCTTGTTTCTTCCACATTTCAAGAGTTCATGGGAGAAGCATAATCAGAAAGAAGTAGACTTTGACTGCATACTTCAGTAGAGACTCATTTCTAGTGTGGAGAGTTAAAACTAATACTTTAACATATAACATTCCTCAGAACTCACTCTAATTTTCTTTCTAAATCTCAACTTGTACAATTACCTCCATGTATTTTTACATAGTTGCATGGCCCTATTCATTATTTCCTTAACACCTGAGTAAATGATTATTTACAATGGCCAACACATGGAAACTACCTGAGTGTCTATCTGCAGATGAAAGATAAAGAACATGCTTTATATATTTACATATATAATATATATAACATATATAATATATATAATTGAATATTAATCAACCATAAAAAAGAATGAAAGTCTGCCATTTGCAACAACGTGGATGGATCTAGAGGATATTATGCTAAGTGAAGTAAGACATTTGAGTTCTTAATAAAATGCCTGCAATATGGTGAGCATTTGGTATATAACCTTTGAAGCAATGAAGGCTTTAATGAATTTAGTAATGATTAAAAATTACTGTGAGCACAGATCCCCCAAATATGAACCACCTTTTACAAATTATACGTAAAAGATTCAGGCTAGTAGTAGGAACTGTAGAGTTTGAGGAATCTATGTCCTCTTGGCTGCTTTTGTCCCTCTTTTCTTTAATCGAATTATTCTAGTGGAGCTTCTGTGACTCTGTGCCTTCCAAGCAAATCTTCCAGGGCATCCTCTAGAGGATAGTGCTGGAACTGACATGACAACTACAAAGCCCCTTCTAAACAAACAACTCAGAGACTCGCGTTCTTGAACATAATCCAGATATTTCAACACAAATGTGGAAGGTGGACAGACCCCCTCTCAGGGTCGAACATTTATATGTGTTTTCATTCTGTGTTTTTACTTACTTGACAAAAAACGTGAAGTGGATTGTGTCACCTGCGCTGTTAAAATCAAGTGTACGCATAAAAGCTCTGAATGGTCCATTCTCACTGAGCTTCTCTATGTTACTGGCTGCGCCGTAAATGGTGTTCCATTCTCCTGAAAGCTAAAAGCAAAGTTCCATTCAGAAATTTTAGTCATGCTCTTTTTACTTTTTCTGACGTCATCCATCATGTGTTTTCTTTCCCTTTTACATCAGCACTAAACTGTCTATTAAACAAAGCAAGGTTTATAAAATAATGTGAAAACCCAAGTCAAGGGTAAAAGAAGAAATGGAGATATTTCTGAAATAGCTTGAGTTCTGTTATCAAAACAAAACTCCAGTTCAACAGTTCTCTGGCTGGTTCTCCATCTTAGACAAGGACAATAGAATTGCATAAGGAGCTAATTAATAGACAATATAGACAATACCGAGACAATATAAGACAAGTACAGTAGAAATATGTAAGGAGCCAGTTAATAGACAATATAGACAATGCAGAATCAATGTTAGACAAGTGCAGTAGAAATGTGTAAGGAGCAATTAATAGAGTGATTCTGGGATGGAGGTAAATTGCTAGGCTTAGGTGCACATAAATTTGGATACACATATAACAACCCCAAAAGGGACACACGCACACACACACACACACACACACACCTCCAAGCCCTCTTCTCAGACCAGCCAACCCTTGTTACCTGTGAGTAATCAGTCTCAGACTGAGGGTCCTGGTCAGCACAAACCACACCAAGTACAAGAGTCAGCAGCAGAATCTTCATCTCGTTGGCGCTTGTCGTCCTTCCTCTGGAGAAGCTGAGTGTGCGCCAGTTGTTAGAGAGCATACAATTTGTGGCACTTTTTATAGTATTGCTCTGTTGACATGACACATAATGAACCAGCGGTTGTGAATCATAAGACCTTGGTTATGTAAAACCCTTCTTATAATATCCTGGTTGGCAGTGATGAGCTTTCATGGCATTCTGTTATTTTCATGATGAGATTAGCTTTAAGAGAAGCATAAATTTATCTGTGTGTTTGACCTTTACCTTAAGTGAGAGATCACAATGCACATGAAGTATTTGAAGGACCGCAATATTTATCCTCTTAGATCCTGAGTTCCAAAATGGAATAAGTATTCTAAGACCTGTATCCCCAACTCCTGCATTATTTCCTTAACATGGAGGAGGTATGTTTAAACTTATTTTCTAAAAGTAAGATGTTTCTGTCTGGTTTAACAATATAAAATTGTGGCATCTAGGCTATGAATCACTTATCAAAACATTCCTCAGAAGTGTCTATATTTAAGATTAATGAAATATTTTCAACAAGAGCAAATTCTTGTCTGTTTACCCTACTTAAGAATCTCTCCCAAATCCATGTCTACAATTTCATTTTGCTGAGAGTGCCCAACTTAATCTCCGTAAAATTTATGAGGTTTCTGCCTCATGTATGGCTCCTGATATTGATATCTGTGTTCTTTCAAGCCATCCTCCTGAACTGGCCACGCGGTGGGCAGCCTAGCTTAGAGATAAACCACAGGAAACCAATCTCTAAATAACACTCAATCAATTATTTGCCATGTATGTATTTTCTTTGCTAAGTGTCTCTGCAATCCATTTGTTCAATACTGATTAGGCTGTTTGATTTCTTATTATTTAGTTTGGAGATTTCTTTATATATTCTGGGTACAAGACCTATTTCACATAGAAGATTTGCAAGTATTTTCTCCCAAGTATTTTCTCCCAGTGCCTGGCTTCTCTTTTCATTCCCTTAATACTGTACCTCAAAGACCCAACTATCTTCCTTTTGCTAAAGATCAGGTTGTATGTTGATTGTTTGCACTCAAGTATCTTGCTTTGGGGTCTTATCTAAGAAATAATGGCTTACCCCAAGGTCACAGACTTTCTCCTATTGCTTCTTCTGGAATTTGTAGCTTTAGATTTTACATATAGTCTATGATTCAATTTGAGTTTACTATATGGGGCAAAGTATGGGTTGAAGTTCTTTATATTATTCTTTTTTGCATATGGATATCCAATATTTCCAGCAAGTTTTGTTGGAAAGGCTATTTGTTTCCCCTGAATTTCTTTTGAATATTTATTGAAAATCCATTGTCTCTATATTCTTGTCACTTCCCCTGTAACAGGTTTTGTTTGGTTTGGTTTTATATTCCCCATTCTCTTTCACAAATTTTGGGCAATATTCAACAAAACACAGTTGGGACATGAAGTTCATATGACTTACTTTAGGAATAAAATAGAATAAGAATTAGGATCCAAAGACCAACCATTTATGGCAATCTTGCAGAATAACTGCTAATTTATTTTCCTTTGGGTGACAGTTCAGCCAAACTTCTTCATGTTTTTGGTTTCCTGAGAGACCCCAGGCAAGTTGCCTATTCCTCTGAGGAGAAAATCATATCAGCATAAAACATTGATCACCTCCTTCTTCCCCGAAGCAGGCTCGTTCATCCACATTATTAAGAGCACCTGCCATGTAAATGCCCCATAACCTCATTGGAAGAAAAGCATATGAAAAATTCATTTTCATTGTTCTGTTTTCCTAACAGCTTCATGAGAAGCTGGTCTTCAATATATTATTTATCCTTTGACTCAATTGATTCTCCAAGGTAGGAGAAAAGAGTGATAGTGCTTCCCCAATTTTCAGCAGTTTGAAAATAAAAAGTAAATTTCCTCCTCTCTCTGTACAGTTGGCTATTTTCAAAGACATTGAATCAGCCAAAGAACCTCTTCTTTTTTTACACATATTTCCATATCTGTTTATTTATTTCCCCAGTAATTTATCAGATAGATATATTTTGATTATACTATGAAAATGAAAAGACAATGGGGCTCTCATGATTTCCAAGTCAGATGAGAGAAAACACCCAGCGTACTGACACAGGGCAACTACCTGTTCCCGGGACACCTCAGAGCCTCAGAACCATTCTCTTTGTTGGCTGTCTGACTTTGAGCAGAGCTTGGCTGGACGGAGACTTCCACCTATGTCTTCAGTTGGCCGCTGGCATTCCTACTCAGAACGGATCAACACTGTTTGTTCCATGTTCTTGTCTTTCTTAATGTCTGTTTTCTTTTGTCTTGGTTCCAAGATTTTTTTATGTTTGTTTTACTTATTCCTCTGTGTATTGTGCTATTTAATCTCTGATTGCAAAAGCTATGAAATGGAAAGTTTTCATGTCTCACAATGTCCTCAAAAATTTTCCCCATCACCTCACTGATTTTGAGAATTTTGAGCAGGTGTATAATCCCCGCTAACATAGTGTTCCATTCATTTTCCCCTCTCCATCTCTTCTTATGTACCTCTAACATTTCCAGGTTTTCAGTTGGAGCCCTAGCAACAGGTGTTTCCTGGAAATGTATCCTAAGATCATTCCTTCTTAAGAAGATCATGTCAGCTTCCAAGCAAGTGGAAATTTCCTCCCAAAATGTGTTTCCTGGAAATGTATGCCAAGATCATTCTTTGGAAGACCATTTTCAATGCTAGTCAATAAGAAATTAAAGAGTCATTATTCTAAGAGATTATAACAACAACTTGGTCTTTAGATCCTGTCAATCCCTTTATTTTATTCCTAAAGGAAGTCAAATGACCTTCAAGTCTCAACACTTTTTCATTAATCTTGGTCAAAATGTGGGTAAGACAATGATAAATAAAAGCAGAGCCCTCTGACACAGACATTAACAGCTGTTACCCAACAAACAATGCTTAAGGCATCCGATGTAGATCTTCCTGGTCTTTCCTTCTCAGAGTTGTCCAGGGTTCTGTATCTCTGTAGGATATCTCTCCACTTTATAACTTTCTTTTTGGTTTTCCTGCTTTCTCTGTCATCTTTGTTGTCAACTTGCTGGATTCCACCACTCCTGTGTATATAGTACAGGGAAGTTTTGATCCTGGCCACCAGAGGTACCCTGTTCCCTCAGTGATTCCTGACCAAGGATCCAATGACTTAGAATCTAAGAGATAGTTAACCTCAAGACTACTTTTTGAGATCTAATCTGGTTGAAATTCTCTAACACACTGTCTGTTAAATAGGAACAGGCTAAGTGATCTCAGAGGGTTTTGTTGTAAATGCTGTTCTGTTTCAACATGTCTAGAGTTGTGCCTGGAATTCTACTTTTCTAACAAGCACCTGAGAGATGTCATGGCTTCTGGTCTTAAAACTACACTTTTCAGTAGCAAGGTCTAGAGCAGTCTTTCCAAAGTTTGTCCTGTTTTCAGAGTCCTCTGGGGTACTCATTTCCCATGCAGGTTTCTAGACTTTAAGCAGAAAGTTCAGTTAGACCTGATCTGGGGAAGGCTTTCTAACACTGTTTATGGTGTCTTGGTTCATAATCAGCAGTCACTGTGACACCCAAAAGAGACCCTTGGACATATCTGGTGACATTTCTGGCTGTCACCATGGAAGAGAGGGGTGGTATACATTCCATCTAGTGGGTACAGATTAAATATGCTGCTAAACATCCTTTAAGGCACTGGATAGCCCCTATTAATAAATTATTCATGCCTGGTGCCAATCAGGCCAAGGTTCAGAAATCCTGGTTAACATGTATTAACCTGTTCCCCTCACACTCAATAAATCCCCAGTCCCTATATTAACCTTCAAATCCACCCATGATCTGCTTCTTTTCCTGACTCATCTGCAGCTACTCCACCTCTCATTCCCTCTGGACCAGCCAAACTGGATTCCTTCTGACTCAGATGCTTGCCCATCCCTACAGTGTGCACATCCCCCAAACCTCCATAACTCCGTTCAACTTCCAAATTAATACTCACTTTTTCTTCTAATACCCAGTCAGCATGCACTAAAGAGTAAATTCCACAGTGTCATAGTCTTGGAACTTTTGGTTTTCGCTGCATCCCCACTGCCTAGAACTCGTCAATGTGTTTCTCAGATGATTTCTTTTTTGATTGGGCGAATTTGGGCAATGCTGCTAAATAACCAGGACATTTTTTGGTGAAAAGAAATAACAAAGTAGTTATTAACAACCTAGTCTCCAGGGCCGTGTTCAAGAGTCATTCCAATAAACTCACAAGAGTATGGCTGAAATAGGAGGGATTCTTGTCAACACAGTCAGTTGGGCAATGTAGCCAGGCTCTAGAAGGCAGGCGTGGGCTGACCCAGGGTGTTGTTTATAAGGAAGTGGGAGTGAAGCAGCATCCCCACTCTATGACGAGCTATTCCTGAGACACATGCAGAAGGGAAAGACAGTCACGAGGGGTTCAATACGACAAAAGGGAATGTTTTAAAGAAGAAAGAAGTTATGCAAATTGGTATTTAGTGAAGTCTTACCCTGGAAACAGTTTAACAGAAAATAAGGATGCTTCTATTAAATAATTGCCCTTGTTGTTTATTTCAGCCTGTCTTCCAATGGCACCTCAGGAATCTGACTGAGGAAGGGATTGCCATTCTCCCATGACATGTCCTTGTTGTTTGGAAACACTCTGAGGTGGCGAAAAGCCCAAAGAACAGATAAACATGAAATGTTAATAGCAGAGCCAACATAGGCATCTTATCTCAGATTTTCTCCCTAGAAATTCTCACCCCTTGGAGCTTCCTGTCAGCCCACGCTTCCCTTTGAGAATCCCTTAAACACATCCATGTGGAGAGAAAAAGAAACATATTTTAAAAACCTGGACTGTGGAGGTTTTTAAACTTCTGGAAACAAATAGGCATACAAATAGATATGGAGAGGAGTAGCTGTGATATTCCACAAATGTCAGAGAGGGAAGCTTCCAGAAAGAAAGGTCCTGTTTGTCTCTCACTGTTTACCTTTGGTCTCATATCCGGGTGTTGGTGTTTTTCAGTTGGTTTCTGTTTGTTTTAATTTCAGAGTGTCCATTTGTTTTACTAAATTATGGGCCCTCTATTCCTGTGGTGATATTTTAGTCAGTCAGCCTCAGGACATAGTCCTTTATCAAAACATATATTATCAAGTAAATAAGAATTGCTTTTCTCCACGCTTCTCTTGCGTTTTGACTCCTGCTGTGTTTGAAGCAAGAGCCCATGTCAGCAAGAGTGATTCGCATACTGGCCCTTCTCAAGTTGTATGCGCTCGGTGACAGAACAAGACTCAGTTCTCTGCAAAATGACTTGATTTTTCTTGTTCTCTTGCAGTAATATACTAGAAAATATATTACAGTTCAATATACCATAAACTTATCCAAGTATGTATTATAAAGAAAGTGTTTTCTGTAAGAGTCCTACTATCCAGGGTTTGGCCTGTGTTCAGTGAATATTGATTTAGTGCATATGACGTGCCCACAACAACCTAACCTCAAAATTCAGCAGGGAACAGACAGACTCAGTTCATGATCCAGTGAGATTATCTGCCAGAGAAAGGAGATAGAATACAAACAAACTACCGAGTAGTTGGCAAATATATCACCTGTTTCTAATTCTGAGATGAAAAATATAACATGGTATGAACATGCAGGGTACTGGGAGGGGATTCCGATTCCGGAAGGGGTCAGTGTTTCCATAGGGAAGGGTTCTGAGCCAAGGTCTTAGAATAGTTGGAAGAATAACGTAAATATGTATCTCAAGGATGAACATGGTAGGAAGTGAGAATGGAAACAGCAAAGATGTTTTGAAAGGTCAATTTGGTTCTATCTATCAAAATTCTAACCATGCATTCACTTTGATGAGGCATTTCCGTTTATGGACATTTTAAAATAATTAATATGTATAAAAATTATTCACTGGTATGTTTTTTATAATGTTGAAATATTTAAAAATAAATTTAGCGTTCTGATAGTTACAGCACATTCAAAATGGAAAATGTAAGAAATTGAATTACTAAATTAGATTTCTATGAATTAAGGTACAAATAAATTCTAAAAAGATTACTATGTCAGAAAGACAGAAATAGGATTCTCTTTGTATTTTATTTGTGATGTTAGGTAAGTATAAAACAAAGACTGCCATCAAATACATTAGTAGTTTTGTGTGTTACTGAAAATGCATGCTTCTGTGTAATGTAGAGTTTATACTGAGCTGTTGGGGATACCTAATGCTGGTCAGGGGCATAAAGGAGCAAGTTGCAATGGAAAATAGTTTCATGTGAACTCATATGTTCATGTGTGTACAGATGTCTTTGTCACATTTGAGGATTTAGGCTATGCTGACCTCATAAAATGAGTAGGACGTTCTTCCCTCATCATCTCTTTCTGAAAAGTTTGTCTAAGTCTTGTGCTCTTTCTTTGCGTGTTTGAAAGAATTCACTAGCGAAAACTTCAGGACCTGCAACTAGTTTATGGAAAGTTCTATGATGGTAGATTCAATTTCTTTAATAGATAAAGGACTATCAAAATCTTTTGTTTCATCTTACAGCAATTTTGATACAATAACTTTCAAGAAATGTGTCCATTTCATCCAAAGTGTTAAATTTGTTGGCGTAATTTTGTTTATAATTTTCTCTTACACATCTGTTTATTTCAGTAGGAATTGTGGTCGTTACTTCTTTTTCCTCACTAATATTGGTCACATACATATGCATACACACACACACACACACACATACATATATATGTATTTCACAATTTTTTAACTGTTTATGCCAGGTCTCGTCTTTCAACATTTTGTAAGATATTCAGGTTAGATTCACCTCCCTCACCTTCTATTCTGTGGCCTAAGTGTATCTCCTCCACCCCAATCCAGCATCTTCAGACACACTCTGATGACCAGTCAGAACTCTGAATGCATACAATCTTCCATGCCAGAGGGAGAATTCAAACCCTGCCCTTGACATCTCCATTACTTACAGCCAAAGCCATAATAATCTTCATTATTGATGCCATTGACCTTTACGAACTATAGCCCATTTGGAGGCCATGTCTGTTTCAGTAACTAAAACATTATTTGTTCTGTTAAATATAACTTAGCTCTACTTTTATTTTCCCAGTGTGTGGACCATGTGTCTGAACTTTGGCCCCACTTTGGAAGAAGTTCTGCATCCAGTGTTCTAGATGTCTTAGATGATAAACATATTGTGTATCGTGGATAGCCAATCGATGTTCTCTGCCTGCAACAGTGGGTATGACCATTCCTTGGAAATCCTGTGTCTTCTGCTTTTTGAAGCACAATGGAGTGGCATATCTTCTTTAGATGTTGAGTACTGTGTTTGCAGCTGCGGTTCTCTAACTGAAGTCTCAGTGGTGTTTTTTCTCTCAGCACTACACTGACCTCATAACCCTATGGATTGATGCTGTCTCAGATGCTGCCCCATCTGTGATTACTACTGCTCCTATCCTGAGGAAATATCAGATTTTGACTCAAGTTCACAGGTGACGGTGGTGTGATAATACTGATTCCCCCTCAATTATGATACATGCATTTTAGGCTATCTCTATACAAATCCTACTGAGGTACACACATGTTCCTTTTCCTGTCATGATAACCTGCTTGTTAGGGACTTTTTTCTTGACCAGACTGCCTCATCTCAGTACAGTAAAAATATCCATAACCCTCTCTTCCTCTGTGTGCTGGTTTAGACCCTTTCTCCCTCTCACCTTTACACCACTAAGGCTTCTCTCTTTAATCCAAATCAGAATTGTCTCTATTGGACATCACTTCTATTAAATGCACATCTTCATGGATAGCTGTATTTAAAACGAATATTTGTTGTTCTTGTTGTTGTTGTCATTTTTTAAATTAAGTAGCTTTCTGTACAGACACACAAGTGTGGGGTACACACTAAGTCAATTTATTTAAACACTCAGAAATCCAATAACACCATACATGATATGAATGGTGACTGGGAGAGATGAAATGGGAAGGAGAGCATGTTTATGAAGAGAGAAAGGTGATGTTAGACAGGAACAAGAAATATTTCCTTCAGATTGTTGATCTTGATTCCACAGAGGAGATGATATGCTTGTCCTCAATAACAAGGGTCTACAGGTGAGGGGAACAGGATAAAAGGTTGAGTTGACTGCATGACCACTTGACAGGGGTGAGTCTCAGGAAGTAGGGTGTCAAGGTTTAGAGGAGCTTTCAGTTAACCCAGTGGGCAAGTTCCATGTGGAACTTAATTTTCTCGATTTCTATTGTAGGAGGGGATCCATTTGCAATTTTTCCAAGGATGTACACATGGTGAAACTTTTCATGGTTAGGACACATTTCAGGAGTTTCATGATTCAGGCTGCATCTCACGGGGAAGGCCCATCTAAAATGCCTTATAGGATCTGTGAGTGAGTGACACTCCTTTCCTGTAATTCCAAAGAGTCTGTGACTTTAAGACATTATATTCACCCTAGAAGCTAACGTTTTGTTTGCTTTTCTTCTGCATTTCTTCTCAACAGAAAGAAAAGTCATGCTTTATCCTAGAGCAATGTCATTTTCTAAGGCTATCTCATTTGAGTTAGTTAAAGACCACTCTTTAACGAAACCATCTTCTGATGGATAGTACAATTGAACGCATGTTTCAGAAAATGTCATTGGAAGGCCTTCAATGAGGCTGTCATGATTATGTAAAATTCAGCATTGTAACTGCAGGAATGGTGAGTTCCCTTTAAGCCCAGTGCTCCCAGAGTAGTGACCTACATGGACAACTGCTACCTTGGGACTGAGGGGAAAGCTAATTCTTCCTGTTGTCCCCACCAACTTCTGGCAATTCCTGCTTCTCTCTAGATGTAGATCATTTGGATGGTTCTTGCATGATCATGTTTTGTCACCAAAACTGCTTGGACATTAATTACTCAACCAATTAGCAATTTAATAGAGCTCAGAAGAAGCAAAATAACCTAATCTAACAAAAGAAGTTTTCTCGTGACATGATTTAAATTATTGGGACAAAAAGAGTTAGTTAAAAACATGGCCCGTATGAAGTCACAATGTGTGCTTATTGAATTACTTGATGTATTAGCACTTATAACAGGTCATTTTCACTTACAATATTTAAGAGGTGTTGAAGTCCCTGTTATCATTCACTTGTAGGACAGGCGTATAGGGATGAAAAAAACCAAAAGAAACAGGAGAAAAAGAGCCAACGATCAGTATCATTTGTCAATATTTTCAAGGATTTTTTTCCTTAGAAAAAAGATTTTATAAAAGATAATTTAAGGAAGAGGAAATTTAAAATGAATCCATTTGATTCCAGATAGTATATTTACATACCGGGTGAATGATATGCTAAGGAAAAAAATATAGTCACATTACCAATTTTGAGGATATTTACAATATTTCCCTCTGGAAACCTTTTCTCTCCAGTCACCTTCTTGAACTTGCTAATGTCTTCCTGAGGAATATCTTTTCCATTGCCTAAAAGGCATCATGCATAAAGCAGAAATTTGTCAGTTAGAATCCCTAAGAATGTCTGGATCCATGAATGAGAAAAATGAATGTGAAAATCAGTTCTTCATGTGGAAAAATTCAACAGAGTCTCAAGTAGTTAACATTTACCATGTCACAGTGTCAGCTGCCTGACGTAGGTCCATAAGAGGACTGGATCCCAGCCCAACTCTGCAACATCAGTGGAACTCCACAGACACATCAGGAGCTCCATGAATTTGGGGCCCAGTGCATCCAGGATAGCTCATCTCCTGCCTCTCTGCCAGCTTCTTGGAACCTATACCCGACATTCATGCCTTTGGCTGGACCCAAATAAACTGGAGACTTTGTTCTCACTTTCCAGAGAAATATCAGCCCTGCTGCACGTAGCAATGGGAGACAACTTTTTCCCTTAGGAAACCACAGTTGAACCCTTAATTTTTCCAAATAGAAACCTATTATCTGCAAGGCTAAAATACACCCTCACTGGCCCTCTGTGGTTACTCTGGGGTTGAAATTCTCAACTTTCATGAGGACAATGTTTTGGAGGGACTAAACATGATCAGTGGAAGGACTAAACATGATCAAGTTGCATCCTAGAAGCTTCATGTTCAAGGCTTAGAATATATTTGAAAAACTGTCATAAAATGAAGGAATTGAAGTCAACTTGAATATAGCCATGGCTTGAAATTAGGTAACCTGTTAAGAAATTATTTCTAGGACCACTCAATTATGGGAATTCTTTTTAAATGGCTGATGATCTGATAACTCTCACCCCTACCACCTCTTCTTTCCTCCTTTCTCTATGGATTATGTTCCAGGATCCTTAACTCAAAGAACACACAGACCTAGACTTTGTATCCTTAGTAATGAATGATGTCACTATATACTGATTTTCTGAATAAATATAACAATGGAAATGTTATATGACAATGGCGATGGAAATATGGTCAGGATGTAACACCTACCAAGCAATGTTGTTATTTGAGTGACCTTGCCATTCTTATCCACATTGACAATGGATCCAATCAAAGCATTGTTTGACACATGAAGAATTTGGAATTCATTTTTACCTGCATCTGTGACAGAGAGAGAAGACACATACGTATGCAGCCTCAGCTTAATTAATTTATTGTTGACTAGCTTTATCATGGCCTACTTAGCATATCAGTAGCAATAGACACTAAATTGATCTCTGTCTCACTACAGAAGTATGGTGAATGTTAAAATTGATTTTTACAGCAGGAAAGTAGGGAAGAATTTTCCTTATTGCCATCATTTTGTACAACTAAACGCTTCACATCTTTTAGTCTTAGTGAAATGTTTCCTAAAACGTGTTCTAATGAAGCAAATATTTCTTTTAATAGCATTATCCTGTTGTTATAAGGCATATTTTCAAATACAAGTTTAAAAATTCTTTGTGTTCCTCTTATCCAAATAATGAATTACTTTCTTTTTAGGACTGAGATCAATTTACAGTTCAAAACATTGTGTTACCGTGGACTGAGTCCCTACCTGTACCAGGGAACCTTCTAAACATTTCATATTAATTATTGCCCCTCAATCTAGGTGTATTAATTAACAAATTTATAGCTGCCACAAGCATAACACAACATAATTTGGAATTAAATCAATCGTACTTGCGAGGTTACGCAGGCGGTGACAATCTAAACACTTAATTCAGATCCCACCTGGAGGTTGTACCTCCATCTCTCTGGCTAAGCCCATCTAGTCCGACATGTCTCTAGGGAAAAGAGTAAGTGCCGATCTACTTTGCTGCTGGGAGCCATCAGCCTATAAGTTAAGCCTCTGCCTTGTGACACGGTCCAGGAGAGAGATGAGGGGACGCACGGCGACCCTCAAGGGAATCTACCAGGCTGCCCCTGCACCAAGTCTCCCTGGTACTTCTGACTTTCCTGCTTCTGCTCACTCGGTTCTGCACCTGGGGTTATTTCAGGGGAAGTCAGCCCGGCCCTGGGAATGAGAATGATACAATGCAATATTCTAGGGAAAGTTCTGGGGGAAAAAATCTTCTAGGGAAAGAACGTTCTGACCCGTCCTTTGGTCGGGTGAAGCGATAGGAGTGGAGGGGGAACAAAGAAATCTGTGGCCCCCACAGATCTCTCTAGGAGGACGGTGGTTGCCACGGCCCATTGAGTTAGGAGGCCACTGGGGGTGGCCTCCTTGAAGTAAAGAATTGCAGAAGCTTGACTCCCCTCAGGCCTACACACAATCCAGATACAATTGCTCTTAGGACTATTGTCTACCTTACAAAAACTCGCTTTCGTGAGCCAAAAATATGTACTGGGACTGTTTCATGAAATCATCCTTGCATATCTTGAGCCCTATATAAATCATACATACACAAAATAAAGTTGGACTTGGACACCATACTCCTTGTCTCACTGCCTCCTCCTTCACCAACTCCGTCCATCCCTCAGGAGAGCTGGATCCGGCTGGGGCGGGACCCCAGCACTTTGCATTGTCAATAAACTCTCTAACATCCATTCTCTCTTCTACCCATAACGTAGCACCTTATTTGAATCACTCCTCAGGATTTCATTTAAAACTGTGCCCATTTTTTTTTCCCACTGAAATATCATTAGTCTAACATGCCAAAGACTAACTAGCAGATGAAGCACCTTCGAAGTCCCATAGCCTCAAACAAGTATAGAAATTCCACCCAAGGCCACTAAGTCCTTGAGTCTTGGGTTACATGGGGACAATTTATATCTGATGTAATGCATCTCTTCACATTATTAGTACCAAATATATTATAACAATATTTTCACAAAGGAGGGTTTTTCAGAAAATCTCGCTAAATAGGTTTATAAGGTAATGTAGGTTGTGGAGGCAATGAAAGTAAATATATCTTCTGAGCATCATGTTGCTATTAAAGCCATGGCTGGTATTGTAAATGTTGTGGTTACACATTATTTTCTGCAAGCAGAAGCTGGGTAGATTTCAATTCCTCATTCCCAAGAGGCCTGTACAATAAGGCCAGCTCACTTTGTTTCTCTCCCTCCTTAAGTTGCCATGTCAAAATCCATGTAAAAAGGACTACAAGAATGGAGGAAATTATAAGAAAGATGGTAGCAAACACTGATGATTCAGGCAAAGGAAAAAATAATATAGGGATAAGCAATATGAAAACAAATTTTAAAAAACCTACTGGTAATATAAAAGGAGAGTTACTGATGAATGTGTAGGACAAAATGTCAAGCATATGTTTTACTTATTTGTGTATTCATGGCGTAGCCATTGTGCTATTTCTTAGATTAGGCAAGGGTTAGAACCACAGATTTAGTACATTTAAATTTTTATCAAATATTTGGGCATTAGGCCAGTTAAAATTCGGAAGTTTGTTTGGGGTCATTACAAGAACTTAGAGATATAAATCTTAACCAGCACCTCCATTGCTTCTCACCCTAGCTCTAGTTATGAAGAAACGTGCTGGCTGTTTAAATTGCTGTGCCTTGTTTGGGTTTTAAAGAATCAAACGATACCTTGAATGGACAAAGATATTTTAAGATTATTTTTAAAAATGTTTTGTTAGAGCAAAATGACGTTGATATCTATACTCAAGAAAGACCTATTAGACATCAGTTCCTAAGGTCATTTAAAATTATCTTGAAACATTTTCACATACCTGAGAACCTTATGAGACAGAAGTTCTCAGCACTTGTGCTCAGTCATTGAATAACATGTAAAATTGGAAGGAGTCATCAATCTCCTACGATTTAACACTTCCACGTGACAAAATAAAGTGCTTGGAAAACGTAGGGACTTTTGTCTGGTCACACTTTAATTATTAGTACAAGTCGAATTCTGATATTTGGAGTTCTGAAAAGAATTTGAGGCCAAGGTTTCAACCCTAACATACTTTTATCGGTAGAACACTTGTACTTACAATCAGTAATGTAAACATTTCCTGGTGTTTTGTTGCCACAGAGATTTTTCTAGGCATTGTCCATTGACCCTTAAAAGGAAAACATCTTTAAGTTGACTGGTAAAAATAATAAAAAATTGGTCCATAATTAGGACTTTCTTTTTTTCACCCTCATACGACCCTCTGCCTGGTATCTTTTGAGTGCCTATAAACAGTGTGACTTTCAAAAGAGAAGAAATATGTTATCCATGGTCAGAGAACTCTAGGTAGTTAGAATGTCTTTGTCGACACATGGAGTCAGAGCAGCAGTTCCAAGACAAGCTGCAGATACCAAACAAGTAATGGTTACAGCCAAAAAAACAGGGAGAAATGCAAAATTTTACATAAGAAGGAAGAAAAATACAAACCCTTGCTTTAAATGTTTTCTCGAAACTGAGGGTTATAGCTATCAAGACAGGACTTAGTTCTTCTCACAGCCCTGGCAAAGATCTCTTAGATTATATAGTAGACACAAAAGTACAACAAATATAAGAAAAAAATGATGGGTTGAATGTAATCAAAACAAATCTTATTATGTGAAAACACTTTAAAGAAAATTGAACACCAAGTCACATGTGTGTATACAAACACATTGCACACACACACACAAAGGCAAGCACACAAATGCACATGAAGTGCGTACATGATATATGGAAATTATTTACAGACAATATATATTATAATTAAATATATGTCACATATATAACAGAAGTCTTTGTGCCTCTCCTTGTATGTACGTGACAATGAACATGTATTTTGAATATATGAAGAATTCATACAACATAGATATTATCGGGGAAACAATACAATTAAAATTGAATAAATGATTGAATATTTTTAAATATGCATAAATACTGCAATGGAGCAATTCCACTCCTACCCAAGGAAAATGAAACTATATGTCGAAACAAAGATAGTACACAGCTGTTTGGATCAAACTTATTGAAAGTAACCACAACTTGGAAGCAACATTGTCTAACAACTGGAAAATGTATGGTTTCATATGTCCAAAAAAGGACTTTCACTTGGCCATGAAAAAAGTGACTACTTGTATATGAAGCCACATGGACAACTTTTTAAAGCATTATGCCGAGAGAAACAGTGGAAAAAATGCATAGTATATAATTCCATTGTGTGAAGATGTAGAACAGGCGAGAAAAAGCAGATGAGTTGCTGTCTGTGTCAGATGGGAGACATTTAATGGGGAGGGAAAGAAAGGGAACTTTCTGCTGTGATGGAAAAGTTCTATATCTTGACTGTGGCAGGAGTGACACCAGTGCACACATATCAAAACTCATGGAACTACACCTTTCAAAAGGGTGCACACAATTCCATGTAAATACACTTCAAGAAAGTCTATTTCAAAAAGAGAGGCCACAGGTAAAGTCAATTAAACAGAGGACACAAAAATTATAAATATGAGAAACAAAAATATGATCGTGCATTCTTCAAAAAAATTACTAAACACTGATAGGTCTATCTATTGTGATATGATATGTGTGTGTGTCTGTGTGTACAATTTGATTATATGTAAATAATCAGTTATATATTATATAATATATAATCAATGATATCTATTTTATCAAGCATAACCCTCTTATTATTTTTTTCTTAATATTTTATTCCTTCAAAATATGTGTCTGTGTTTGCATGAGTGTGTGTAAGTGATGGAAGAGAGATTCTTGAATCCCACTTAGGGATTAGGTCTTGGGAAATAGATTTCCTTCAGTTTTTCAGAACATAATTTCTTGTTATCTGTTTTTTTATGGGAAAAATTGTACACCCTTTCACTTCATCTCCAATTCTTCCCATTCCTAACAGATTAATAACTTTCTCTCTTTACTTTTGACCCTTTTCTTGAAACTTTCCTCCAGCCAGTAACTTTGCTCAGGTATTTATAACTGTGGACATTCCTTTAAATCTTCTGTTTCCTTTTTTGTTTTTGCAAATTTCCTCTTTCTTTCTACTGCCAAACTTTTTGAAATCTTTACCTATCCTTACTTCTCAATGCTATTATATTTGGATTTGAAACAGTTTAAAAAGTAACAATTAACATTTTAAATTCTACTGACAGTATAAATACATATTTTATCTTAGGGCAACAGATCTCCCATTACCATTTGATGCTTTTGGATACTCTATATTTGATTGATTTAAATAATTTCTCCTCCTTCATATATTTACCCTAGGATTCTTCCACTTAGACTTCAATGTTAGTATGGAAATATTTGTTCTTTCTGGACAATATCATCAACATACATGATTGCAGGTATTGCTAATTTAGCAGCAATTTCATATGTGTGTGTGTGTCCATGAGAGAGAGATATTGATCTGTAATTCCTAAAATATTCTCATTTGGCTCAAGGCCATTTCTATGAATCTATATGTTCAAGTTGAAACTTCAGAATTCAATTTGAGAATCAAAACCTTGTTTCTTCCTCATTTCATGAGGTCATAGGAGAAGCATAATCAGAAAGAATTAGATGTGACTGCTTCTGAATACTTCAATACATACCCATTTCTAGTGGAGAAAGTTAAAACTAACATTTTGACATATAAGATTCCTGATAACTCCCTCTAATTTTCTTCCTAAATCTCAACTTCTACAATTACCTCTATATATTTCTTACATACTCACCTTGATCTATTCATTATTTGTTGAAGAACACATTTTTTAAATAAGTATATGCCTCTGATGATGCCAATATTTCTCCCTTTTCCTACTTCTTTCTCTGAGACTCTCATTCCACCTTCATAAGGATCCTATAGATGTCATGTCCCTTGTGTTATGATTTAGACTCCTGCACTGCCATCATTTTTCATTATTTCGTGTCCTCTTGCCACCTTATCTGTACCATTATTAGAGAATTTCACATACATTATTGGTATTAGTTTAAAATCAGTATCCTGGACTCTGTTTTGACCAGTGAAGTCAAAAAGAAAACAGGAGTTTCTTCATTGTTTTTTTTTTTATTGAGTTAATGATAGGTTACAATCTTGTGTGATTTCAGCTGTACATTAATGTTTGTCATTCGTGTTGTAGGTGCAGCACTTCACCCTTTGTGCCCACCCCCCACCCCACCTTTGCCCTGGTAGCCACTAATCTGTTCTCTTTGTCCACATCTTTAAATTCCTCCTATGAGTGGAGTCATACAGAGATTATCCTTCTCTAACTGGCTTATTTCACTTAACATAATTCCCTCAAGGTCCATCCATGTTGTTGCAAATGGGATGATTTTGTTCTGTTTTGCAGCTGAGTAGTATTCCATTGTATATATATATACCACAACTTCTTTACCCATTCATCTGTTGATGGGCACTTAGGTTGCTTCCATGTCTTGGATATTGTAAATAATGCTGCAATGAACATTGCGGTGCATAGGACTTTTGGAATTGCTGACTTCAAGCTCTTTGGATAGATACGCAGTAGTGGAATGGCTGGATCGTATGGTAGTTCTATTTTTAATTTTTTGAGGAATCTCCATACTGTTTTCCATAGTGGCTGTACCAGTTTGCATTCCCACCAGCAGTGTATGAGGGTTCCATTCTCTCCACAACCTCTCCAACATTTGTTACTATTAGATTTAGATATTTTTGTCATTCTAATGGGTGTAAGGTGATATCTTAGTGTAGTTTTGATTTGCATTTCCCTGAGGATCAGCGATGATGAGCATCTTTTCATGTGCCTATTGGCCATCCCTATATCTTCTTTGGAGAAATGTCTGTTCATGTCTCCAGCCCATTTTTTGATCGGGTTGTTTGATTTTTCATTGTTGAGTTGTGAGAGTTCTTTATATATTATGGATATTAAGCCTTTGTCAGATATATGATTGCAAATTTTTTTTCCCAGTTGGTGGGTTGTTTTTTTGTTTCAATCCTGTTTTCATTTGCCTTGAAGAAGCTCTTTAGTTTGATGAAGTCCCATTTGTTTATTCTTTCTATTGTCTCCCTTCTCTGAGAAGACATGGTGTCCGAAAAGGTCCTTTTAATGCTGATGTCAAAGAGTGCACTGCCTACGTTTTCTTCCAGAAGCCTTATGGTTTCAGGTCTCGCCTTTAGGTCTTTGATCCATTTTGAGTTTATTTTGGTGAATGGTGAAAAAGAATGGTCAATTTTCACTCTTTTACGTGTGGCTTTCCAGTTTTCCCAGCACCATTTGTTGAAAAGACTTTCTTTTCTCCATTGTATGCTCTCGGCTCCCTTGTCAAAGATTAGCTGTCCATAGACGTGTGGTTTTATTTCTGGGCTTTCAATTCTGTTCCATTGGTCTGTGCACCTGTTTTTGTACCAGTACCATGCTGTTTTGATTACTGTAGCTTTGTAGTATGTTTTGAAGTCAGGGATTGTGATGTCTCCTATTTTGTTCTTTTTTCTCAGCATTGCTTTAGCAAGTCGGGGTCTTTTGTTGCCCCATATAAATTTTAGGATTCTTTGTTCTAATTCTGTCAAGAATGTCATTGGAATTCTGATTGGGATAGCGTTGAATCTGTAGATTGCTTTAGGTAGAATGGACATTTTAACTATGTTTATTCTTCCAATCCATGTACATGGAATGTCTTTCCATCTCCTTATGTCGTCATCCAATTCTCTCAGAAAGGCCTTGTAATTTTCATTATATAGGTCCTTCACGTCCTGAGTTAAATTTACCCCGAGGTATTTTATTCTTTTTGTTGTGATTGTGAATGGTATTGTGTTCTTGAGTTCTTTTTCTGTTAGTTCGTTATTAGAATATAGAAATGCTACAGATTTGTGCAAATTGATTTTATACCCTGCAACTTTGCTGTAGTTGTTGATTACTTCTAAGAGTTTTCCAATGGATTCTTTGGGATTTTCTATATATAAGATCATGTCGTCTGCACACAGTGCGAGTTTCACTTCTTCCCTCCCTATTTGGATTCCTTTTATTCCTTTTTCTTGTCTGATTGCTCTGGCCAGGACCTCCAGTACTATGTTAAATAAGAGTGGTGATAGAGGGCATCCTTGTCTCGTTCCTGTTTTCAGGGGGTGACAGTCAATTTTTGCCCATTGAGTATGATGTTGGCTGTGGGTTTGTCATATATGGCCTTTATTATGTTGAGGTAGTTCCCTTCTATGCCCATTTTGTTCAGAGTTTATCATAAATGGCTGTTGGATCTTGTCAAATGCTTTCTCTGCATCTATTGAGATGATCATGTGGTTTTTATTCCTCAGTTTGTTGATGTGGTGTATCACGTTGATTGATTTGCGGATGTTGAACCATCCCTGTGTCCCTGGTATGAATCCCACTTGATCATTATGTATGACCCTTTTGATGACTTGCTGAATTCTGGTAGCCAAAATTTTGTTTAGAATTTTTACATCTATGTTCATCAGTGATATTGGCCTGTAGTTCTCTTTTTTCATGGTGTCCTTGTCAGGCTTTGGTATCAGCATGATGTTGGCCTCATAGAATGTGTTAAGAAGTGTTCCATCCTCCCTAATTTTTTGGAATAGTTTGAAAAGGATAGGTATTAAATCCTCTCTGAAGGTTTGGTAGAATTCTCCAGGGAAGCCATCTGGTCCTGGGGTTTTATTCTTTGGGATGTTTTTGATTGCGGTTTCAATCTCTTTCCTTGTGATTGGTGTGTTCAAATTGTCTGCTTCTTCTTGAGTGAGCTTTGGGAGATTGTAGGAGTCCAAGAATTTATCCATTTCCTCTAGGTTATCCATTCTGTTAGCATAGAGTTTTTCGTAGTATTCTCTTATAATCCATTGTATTTCTGCAGAGTCTGTTGTTATTTCTCCTCTTTCATTTCTGATTTTGTTTATTTGAGCTTTCTCCCTTTTTTTCTTTGTAAGTCTGGCTCGGGGTTTGTCAATTTTATTTATCTTCTCAAAGAAGAAGCTCTTTGTTTCATTGATCCTTTCTACCGCCTTTTTCGTTTCAATAGTATTTATTTCTGCTCTGATTTTTATTATTTTTCTCCTTCTGCTGACTTTGGGCTTTATTTGTTCTTCTTTCTCTAGTTCAGTTAGGTGTAGTTTAGGATTGCTTATTTGGGATTTTTCTTGTTTGTTAAGATGTGCCTGTATTGCGATGAATTTTCCTCTTAATACAGCTTTTGCTGTATCCCATATGAGTTGGTATGGCATGTTATCATTTTCATTTGTTTCCAGGTATTTTTTGATTTCTTCTTTAATTTCTTCAATGATCCATTGCTTGTTCAGTTGTGTATTGTTTAGTCTCCACATCTTTGTGCCTGTCTCAGCTTTTTTCTTGTAATTAATTTCTAGCCTTGTAGCATTATGATCACAGAAGATGCTTGTTATTATTTCAATTTTTTTAAATTTGTAGAGGCTTTCCTAGTTTCCCAGGATATGGTCTATCCTTGAGAATGTTCCATGTGCACTTGAGAAGAATGTGTATTCTGCTTTTTTAGGATGATGTGATCTATATATGTCTATTAAGTCCAATTGTTTTAGTTTTTCGTTTAGCTCCACTAATTCTTTGTTGATTTTCTGTCTGGATGATCTGTCCATTGATGTGAGTGGGGTGTTGAGGTCCCCTACTATTATTGTGTTGTTTTTAACATCTTCCTTTAGGTCTGTTAATAGTTGCTTTATGAACCTTGGTGCTCCTATGCTGGGTGCATAGATATTTATAAGCGTTATTTCTTCTTGATGAAGTGTCCGTTTGATCATTATATATTGTCCCTGTGTGTCTCTCTTTACCTGTCTTATTTTGAAATCCACTTTGTCTGATATAAGAATTGAAACACCTGCTTTTTTTCCTTGCTATTAGCTTGAAGTATGGTCCTCCACCCCTTCACTCTAAGCCTGTGCTTGTCCTTGGGGCTGAGGTGTGTTTCCTGGAGGCAACAAATTGTTGGATCTTGTTCTTTAATCCATGTTGCCACTCTGTGTCTTTTTATTGGAGAGTTCAGTCCGTTTACATTGAGAGTGATTATTGATGCATGTGGACTTAAAGCTGTCAATCTGTTGCTCATTATCTGGCTTTCCTGCTTTTCTCTTCCTGTGTGCTTTATCCTACCCATTTGATACTGCAATTTCTTATGCTGGGTTTCTTAGATTTTTCCTCATTTATGTTTTGTGGCTCTGTTCTGTTTCTTAGTTTAGTGGCTACCCTGAAGTTTGTATTTCGAATCTCGTGTATAATATAGTCTATTCTCTGGTGGTCTCTTACTTACTTGGCCTAGACTAATTTAGTCCCTTTGCTCTTCCCCTCCTAAATTATTATTTTCACTTCTTGTTCCAACTTGTGTTATGAGTTTGTAGTTAGAGTGATAAGATCGTCTTTGCTTTGGTAGTTTCCTTCCTTTTATCCTAATGCTATGGTTGAATATTTGCTATCCTATTCTGATCCTATTTATCTGTCTCCCTACCTGTGGTTTGTGACCCCTTTCTCCCTTTTTTTCTTTTTTCAGGTATGAGAGCCTTCTTGAGGATTTCTTGTAGTGGAGGACTTTTGGTTACAAATTCCCTTAACTTTTGTTTGTCTGGAAAAGATTTAATTTCTCCCTCATATCAGAAGGATATTCTTACTGGATAGAGTATTCTTGGCTGATGATTTTTATATTTTAAAGCTTTGAATATGTCACTCCATTCTCTCCTAGCTTGTAAGGTTTCTGTAGAGAAATCCGCTGAAAGTCTGATATGAGCTCCTTTGTAGGTTATTCTCTTTTGACTTGCAGCCCTGAGTATTCTTTCTTTGTCTTTCATTTTTGCCATTTGTACTACTGTATGCCTTGCAGTAGGTCTTTTTACATTGACAGATCTAGGAGATCTGAAAGCTTCCTCTACACACATTTCTCCCTTAATCCCTAGATGTAGGAAGTTCTCTTCTATAATTTCATTAAGCACACTTTCTGCTCCATTTTCCTTTTCCACGTTCTCAGGAATTCCTATGATCCTTAAATTCTTTCTCCTCATTGAATCTGCTATCTCTCTAATACTTTCCTCATTCCTTTCAATCCTTAGTTCTCTTTCTTCCTCTGTCTGGAGCCATTTAGACTGTCTATCTTCGATTATGCTAATTTGCTCTTCTATGGAGTCTACCTGGGCATTCAGGGAATCCATTTTATGTTTTATCTGGTCCATTGTGTTTTTTATCGCTAGTAATTCTGTTTGATTCTTCTTTATAATTTCAATCTCTTTTGTGAAGTAACTCCAGAACTTGGCTTGTTTCTCTATCTTTCTCTCTACCTCATTGAGTTTTTTGATTATAGCGGCTCTGAACTCATTTTCACTTAGTTTACCTATTTACAACTCCTCAGGACTTAATTCTGTGTTTTCATTGTTTTCCTTCTGGTCTGGGGCTTTTATAAATTGCTGGATGGTAGAGGAGTGGTTTTTTCACATGGTGGTAGAATTCGGTTGCAGTTACAGCCTGTCACCACTAGATGGGCGTCGAGTGCCGCACGTTCTGAGCTCTCCGTCTTCGGGCAAGATGGCGGCGCAGAGTGCGTTTTGCCACAGCGGGGGTGGTTTCTCTCACGCACTGATCTGGATTCGATCAGTCCTGTTCTCAGTTCTCCCGGGGCCCTGGGTTTATGGGGTCCCCCCGCACAGAAGCTTTCCCCCGTCAGCGGGTTTCCACTGTACCGGCGGCATTAGTCCTAGACGATCCTCTTGTCGCGCAGCCCTTCCCCAGCTCCTTCAGAGACCCGTGCAGTGATCCCAGTTTCTATGGGAGGGAACGATGTTCTCTCCTACCCCGTTCCAGCTCTTCCAAGGCGGGCAGCAGGGCTCCATCCTCTGTCTTTTGATACTGTAGGTCTCTGAGTCCTGGCATTAGGTTGATTAGCTGAAATTCAGGGGTTTTTTTCAGTCCTTTGTTGTACTTTGGTGGGGAGAGAGTCCCGGGTCAGCTCACCCCACCATTTTGCTCCAGTCCTCACTTTCTTCATTGTTTTTAATTAGTGATATTTAAAAACATTTTAAAATATGTGCATTTAAGTAAAATATACCTAATTATAATAACACATAAAAACAAAAAGAACCTCAGTAAATACCTTAGAATAGTTATCCTTATTGGAAAGAATGACTGTTGTGGATTTTGAAAAGTAAATAGTATGAAAATTGCATAAAATAAATGAATTTATAATGGAGCAAGCCACATTTGAGATAATAGCTTAATAATAATATTTGAAAAACGAATGCCATAAATTACCTAAACCATAAAATTCCTAGAAGAAAACATAGATAATAAGCTCTTTGACATCAGTCTGAGCAATATTTCTTTGGATATGTCTCTTCAGGCAAGGGCAACAAAAGCAAAAATCAACAAATGAGACTACATCAAACTAAAAAGCTTTTGCACAAAAGAGGAAAACATCAAAAGAATGAAAAGGCAACCTACGGAATGGGAGAAAATATTTGCAAATGATAGATACAATAGGGAGTTAATACCCAAAATATATAAAGAACTTATACAACTCAATACCCAAAATCAAACAGTCCACTTAAAAAATGGGCAGAGGGCCTGAATATACATTTTTCCAAACAAGACACACAGATGACCAACAGAAACATGTAAAGATGCTCATCATCACTAACCATCAGGGAAATGTAAATGGAAACCACAAGAAAATCATAGAAATCAGTATCAAAAAAGCAAACAATCCAATTAAAAAATGGGCAGAGGACTTGAATAGACAGTTTTCTAAAGAAGACATACAGATGGGGAAAAGACACATGAAAAGATATGCAGTGTCACTCATTATCAGGGAGATGCCAATCAAAAATACATTCTCACACCAGTCAGGATGGTTGTTATCAAAAAGAAAACAAATAACGAGTGTTGGTGAGAATGTTGAGAAAAGGGAACCCTCGCGCACTCTTGGTGGGAATGTAAATTGCTACAACCACTAAGGAAAACAGTATGGAGGTTTCTCCAAAACTTAAAGTAAGAACTACCATACGTTCCAGCAATTCCACTTCTGGGCATTTATCTGAAGAAAATGAAAACATAAAATTGAAAATATATGTGCACCTGTATGTTCATGGGAGCATTATTTACATTAATGAAGGATATGGAAACAATCTAAGTGCCCACCTATAGATTGATGGGTAAAGAAGATGTGGTGTGCATATGCAATGGAATATTAGTCAATTATAAAAATGAATGAAATGCTGCCATTTGTAACAATATGGATGGATCTAGAGGGTGTTATGCTAAGTGAAATAAGTCGTTTGAGATGTTAAGAAAATGACTGCAGTATGCTATGCATACCATAAATAATCCTTGAAGCAATGAAGGCTTCAATTTAGTAATGATTAAAAATTACTATGAGTAAGTTCCTCCGGGTACAGATCATTTGGTGTTATCCACCTGCTCACACCCTTCTAGAACACAGTTCCCTTAATTGTGAACCACGTTTTACAAATTCTACATAAAAGATTCAGGCTAGTAGTAGGAACTGTAGAGTTTGAGGAATCTATGCCCTCTTGGCTGCTAGAGTATGAAAGTGAAGGGGGAGAGAGAGATTCTTGAATCCCACTTATATCTTTACAAATTAGGTCTTCAGAAATAGACTTCATTCAGTTTCTTATAAGAAATGCATTTTGTATCTGTGCTCAATTTTTTTTTCATAGGTATAATTGTACCCCCTTTTACTTCTGGTCCAATTTCTTCCCAATTCCAAACAGATTAATAACTCTCTCTTTAGTTTTGGCCCCTTTCTCACAACTTTCTTCCAGCCAGTAAGTTTGCTCAGGTATTTCTAAGTATAGAAATGTTTCCTTCAAATCTTCTGTTTCCTCCTAGAGTTGCTTCCTTGCAAATTTCCTCTTTCTTTATACTGATAAACTTTTTGAAATCTTAAGCTGTCCTTACTTCTCAATGCGACTATATCTGGAATTGAAGGACTGAAAAAAGTAAAAATTAACATTTTAACTTCCACCTTCAATATAAATACATATTTTAATCTTATTGGCAACAGATCTCTTATCAACATTTGATGCTTTTGGATGCCCTAATTTCATTGATTCAATAGTTTCTCTCACTTCATTTCTTTATCCTAGGATTCTTTTGCTTGCACTTAAATGTTAGTGTGGAAATAATTGTTCTTTCTGGACAAGATTGTCAGCATATGTTATTACAGGTATTACTAATTTAGCAATAACTTCAAATGTGTGTTCCTTTGTGTCTTTGTGTGTCTGTAGGAGAGAGAGATTGATGTATAATTCCTAAAATAATCTCATTTGGCTTAAGAGCATTGCCATGAATCTATATGGTCAATTTGAAACTTCAGAATTAACTTTAAGAATCAAGACCTTGTTTCTTCCATATTTCATGGGGTCATAGGGCAAGCATAATCAGAAAGAAGTAGACATTGACTACTTCTGTATGCTTCAATAGATACCCATGTCTCGCAGGGAAAGTTAAAACTAATACGCTGGCATATAAGATTCCTCAGAACTCACTCTAATTTTCTTTCTAAGTCTCACCTTATACAATGACCTCCATTTAATTTTTACATAGTTCCCTGGCCCTATTCATTATTTCCTGAACACACTTTGTTGAATAACTGGATGCCTCTGATGATGCCAATATTTCTCCCTTTTCTTACTTTTTCTGAGAAGCTCATTCCACCTTCAAAAGCATCTTACGAATGTCATATTTGTGCTATAACTGTTTTGATTCCCACACTGTCAAAATTTTTCATTTTTTGGTGCCCTCTTTCCACCCAATATATGCCATGATTATCAAATTTCATATATAGTATTATTATTATTAGTTTAAAATCAGTATCCCTGACTCTATTTTGACCAATGAAACCCCGCCCAGAAAAAAGTTTCTTCATCTTCTCTTCTTCATTTCAGTTCTTTTTTAAATGTATAACTTTTATATAAATTTAAAAGTATATGTATTTATATAAAATGTCCCTAATTTTAATGATACATTAAAAAACCCTAAGTAAGCACATTAGAATAGTTACCCTTGTTAGGGAGGCTAATGGTTGTGGACCACTTTCTTACACTATATACAGAAACAAACTCAAAATGGATTGAAGATTTAATGTAAGACCTGAAACCATAAAACTCCTAGAAGAAAAGATAGGTAGTGAAGCTCTTTGACATCAGTCTGAGCAATATTTCTTTGGATGTATCTCTTCAGGCAAGGGCAACAAAAGTAAACAATAAACAAATGAGACTACATCAAACTAAAAAGGCTTTTGTACAGCGAAGGAAACCAGCAACAACAACAAAGAGGCAACCTACTGAATGGAAGAAGATATTTGCAGATATAATATCTGATAAGGGGTTATTATCTTATATAAAGAATTTATACAACTCAGCAGCAAAAATCAAAAATTCAGTTACAAAATGGACAGAGGACCAAAACAGAAACTTTTCCAAAGACGACATACCGTTGGCCAACAGAAACATGCAAAGATGCTCAAAAGCACTCATCATCAGGGAAATGCAAATCAATGTCCATTCTCACACCTGTCGGAATGACTGTTATCAAAAAGAAAACAAATAACTAGTGTTGGTGAGGATGTGGACAAAAGGGAACCTCCGTGCACTCTTAGTGGGAATGTAAGATTGGTACAGCCACTATGGAAAACAGTATGGAGGTTTCTCAAAAATTTAAAGAAAGAATTACCATACATTCCAGCAATTCCACTTCTGAGTATCTGAAGAAAACAAAAACATGAATTTGAAAAGATATATGCAACGCTATGTTCATTGCAGCATTATTTCCAATAGCTAAGATATGAAAACAACCTAAGTGTCCATCAAGAGATGAATGGATAAAGAATGTGTGGTATATATATATATATATATATATATATATACACACACAATGGAATATTAGTAATCCATAAAAAGGAATGAAACCCTACCATTTGTGACAACATGGATGGATCTAGAGGCTATTATGCTAAGTGAAATAAGTCATTTCAGTTCTCAATAAAATGCCTGCAATATGGTGTGCATTCTGTAAATAATCCTTAATGCAATGAAAGGCTTTAATGAATTTATAAATGATTAAAAATTGCTATGAGTAAGTTCTTCAGGATAGAGAACATTTTGTGTTATCCACCTGCTCACACCCTTTGAGGAAACAGTTCCCCATTTAGGGGAATGCATTTCATGAACCACGTTTTACAAATTCCACATGAAAGATTCAGGCTAATGGTCAGGAACTGTAGGGTTGGAGGACACTATACCCTTTTGGCTGCTTTTCTCCCTCTTTTTTGAATGAGATGCTTCCATTGGAGTTACTGTGCCACTTTGCTCTCCATGTAAATGCTCCAGGACATTCACTAGAGGATGGTACTGGAACTGACACAACCACTACAAAGACCCATCCAAGCACACAACTCAGAGAGTCACACTCTTGAACATAATCCAGATATTTCACTGCAAATGTGCAAGTCACAAAGACCCTCTCTCAGGGTTGAGCATTTATGTGTGCTTTTGTTCTGTGTCATCTTTACTTACCTAGTAAGAAATTTCAAGTTGATTCTGCTGTCTACACTGTCAAAATCAACACTGTGGACAAACTCCTGGAATGGTCCATTCTCATTGATCTTCTCTCTATTACTTGATGCGATGTAAGAGATTTCCCATTCTCCTGAAAACTAAAAACAAAGTTCCTGTTAGAAATTGTACTCATTCTTTTTCATTTTCTCTGACATCATCCGTCATGAGGTTTCCTTCCTTTTTGCACCAGCACAAAATTATCTTTATTGGACAAAGCAGGATTTATAAAATAATGTGAAAACCCAAGTCAACTGTAAAAAAAGGAAATGGAGATACTTCTGAAAGAGTTTCAACTCTGTTATCAAAGCAGAACTCCACTCCAGCTGTTCTCTGGCTTGTTCTTCATCTTATTCAGGTATAATTGAAATGCATAAGGATCCAATTAATAGATAATATAGATAATATAAGAAAGTACAGCAGGATTGTGTAAAGAGCCAATTAATAGAGTTGGAGGTAGATGGCTAGGTGCACATAAAATTGGAAACACATATAACAACCACAAAAGACACACACATTGACACACACAGATGACCTTCTTCTCAGGTTCCTTTGCGCGGTCTTTTTTTTTTTTTTTTTGAGGAAGGTTAGCCCTGAACTAACTACTGCCAGTCCTCCTCTTTTTTGCTGAAGAAGGTTTGCCCTGAGCTAACATCCGT
The DNA here is from genome assembly GCF_041296265.1 of Equus caballus. Classification (NCBI taxonomy): domain Eukaryota; kingdom Metazoa; phylum Chordata; class Mammalia; order Perissodactyla; family Equidae; genus Equus; species Equus caballus. Next base: position 2,856,449 of record NC_091715.1, on the reverse strand, counting down.
GCCCATCTTCCTCTACTTTATGTTGGATGTCTACCACAGCATGGCGTGCCAAGAGGTGCCATGTCTGCGCCCAGGATCCAAACAGGCAAACCCCTGGCTGCCGAGAAGCAGAACGTGCGAACTTAACCACTGCGCCACTGGGCCAGCCCCTTGAGGTCTCATTCAGTGGAGGTATCTGGTCAGCGCCAACAAGAGCAAGTCCAAAGGTGAACCATAGAATCTTCATTTCTTAGGCATTTGTTGTTTCCTCTTCTGAAGGAGCTCAGAATGGGTAACCTGATGGCGAGATTCTGAATTTTTCACTCTTCATATACTATTTGTCTGTGGATGTGGTGAATCCACTTGTCAGTCATCATAAGAGATCATTCTGTAACGCTGAAAATAAGCATCCTGGTTGGCAGCGATGTATCCTGAAGATCTTTCAGACCTTGGGCACATTACTCATTTTTCCCACACTTCTAGAAAAGATGTTCAGGACCTGGCTGCAGGGTTGTTTGGATCAAGCCTGCATGTCTCATGTGACACACACCTGCATGGATATTCATCCCTTCTTAGAAAAAACGTGTCCTTCACTTTTTCCCAGATGATTGTCAAGCAAATCTCCTTCTTGTCCCAGCACATCTCCTCCCTGTTCCTTGTGGAAGGACTCAAAGATCTCTGTTGTGGTCTTTGAGAGATGTCGACCACAAATGTAAATGCCAAGATATGTTGAGAAAACGTCTGGTCTTCAGTTGTGTCCCAGGCTTAGAATTGGGTGAGGGGCCTTGCTGGAGGGCACACCATTTAGAAGTCCCCTTTAGAGATGAGGGTTGGGATTGTCCTGGGTACATCCATACCTCTGACTTTATTATGGATATTCGATGATTTCGTATCTCTGGAAAGTTCATAGAATAGTGCTTACTTAACTTTGAGAAAACAGGTGTTAATCTGGTTAGTATCTTTTAAGAAACCCAATGAATCAGTCTATAAAATAATGGTCTTTTTGGACAATATTACCATGGTCAGTTTCTTCAAAATTAAATGAACTTGATATTCATCTTTAAGGCGAATATAATGAAACAAATGTAAGAACCTTGGTTACTCCACGGCCTTGTCCAGTTGACACATAAAAATAACCATCATTCCCCTCCCTCACCCAAGGAGCCTTTTCAGATCTTTTTGAGCCAGCCCCAACCCCCATGAAATCTTAACACGACAAATAACTGTATATCTGGCTATGTGCACTAGGGATATCTGGGCTTAGAAGATACAAGAATGCGGTGTTTTTTCACCCATGAAGAACCACTTTTTTGCCCTTTTAGGAGTAATATCATCCCCATTGAGAATGCACATCCTAGAAAAAGCCCAGCTGATGAATAATCACTTGGATTCCACATCCCACTGTGTCATTCCAAGGGATTTTAGTCATTGCCTTGCATAGCCAAAGTCGCACCCACTCGTTGCTGCATACCGTAATAATAGGTATTATTATTCTCACTGTTTGTATTTTTTAGTCTCCACCTTGATATTCTTAGGGAACAATGTGAGGTTCTAAGGACTGAGGCACGGAAGGGGCAGGCTCAGACCCCCGAATGTGAAAGGCGGCAGCATGGTTCTTCGCCTTTCCTCCTGCAGTTTTCTCTCCAGAAATTCTCTCCTCCCTGTGCCTCCTGTAAGCCCATTAAGCCACACAAAAGCCCGCAAATCCATCCACATAGAGAGGGAAAGAGAAATGGCAAAGCTCTGTGACCCCTGTTAGATAGCTTTTCTAACTCCAAGAAAGAAGAATGACAGGTTTTCCTCATAAAAGTGGGTGAAAGGGCAGGACTAGAGGAGATATCCCAGAGTTTCTGCAAGTGTCAGAGGGGGCAGCTTCCTGCCTGAAGGAAAGACACCAGTGTCTCTCTCATTATTCATGCATTTGTTTTAATTTAGTCAGTGTGTGTCAGTTCTTTATTTTGGTCTCAATGAGTGCATTTATTTTGGCGACTGATGGGCAATGCATTCCTGTGATGATACGCTGCTGAACATTGCTCTTTATCACAACACTTACTTCACTGAACTCTGGGTTGCTTGACCCCGCCCCTGAGGTATGGTTCAATATTAGCTAGTCCCACAATTGAAGAAAGAGCTACTATGAGCAGAAATAAATCAGAGTGGAAATGTATGAGAGCTCCTTTTTAAATCCTTCCTAGCAGGATACATGTACACTCAAGGACCCCACTTGATAACCCTGCCCAAACTGTGGCCATCTGGTAACAGTGTTAGGAGACTAGTCCCTTCTCTTTGGGACGAGGGGGTGTCTTCAGATTTCTGTAAATTAACTACTGGAAATTATAGCAGCAAGCACTGCAGTCATTTACCCTCATGTGTGCTGTTCAGAAAGCCTGGAGTTTCCCAAGTGCTAACCCAAAGGTTGCTGTGCCTTCAGTAGCTCCCTATTGAGTCCAGGCCCGAGGAAGGCCATTATTCTGGCCTATAGCAGAGAAAGCAGTGACCCACTCAGGTACTGGTCCACAGAGCTTCTGTTCCCAAGTAGGGAGACAGAAAATAGGCTGATAAACCCACAGCATAGAAGATTGCAGGTGTTCATGACAGTATAAGGAAACATCAGGAAGAGTGTGGTGGAGGGGCATTTAAGCAGAGATGTGAAAATAGAAGGAGTATAAGCATAAATGATTTCAGAAAGAGGGACTAGTAACTCTGATGCCTTTTTAAAAAAATTGTTAATTTTGTTAAAATACATGGAACTTGTTTACCATCTTAACCATTTTTTTTAAAGATTGGCATCTTTACTAACATCTGTTGCCAATCTTTTTTCTATTCTTCTTCTTCTTCCCAAAGCCCCCCAGGTCATAGTTGTATATGCTAGTTGTAGATCCTTCTGGTTCTGCTATGAGGGATGCAGCTTCAGCATGGCCTGATGAGCCGTGCCAGTCCAAGCCGAGGATGCGAAATGGTGAAACCCCGGGCACCCAAATCGAAGCAGGTGAACTTAATCACTTGGCCATGGGTCCAGCCAGTCGTAACCATTTTTTAAGTTCAATGGTGATAAGTACATTCACACTGCTGTGCAACCAATCTCGAGAACTCTTTTCATCTTGCAATACTGAAACTCTGTCGGCACTAACTCCCCTATCCCCCTCTCCCAGCCCCTGGCAACCACCGTTGTCCTTTCTATCTCTATGAATTTGACTCCTCCAGGGACTTCATGTAAATGGAATCATACAGTATCTGTCTTTTTGTGACTGGCTTATTTCACTGAGCATCACGTTTACCAGGTCCATCCTTGTTGTAGCCTGGGTCAGAATATTCTCCATTGTAAGGCTGAATACTATTCCATGGGATGTATCTCACATCTTGTTTCTCATTCATCCATTGGTGGACACTCGGGTTGCTTCCACATGTTGACTATTTTGAAGATTGCTATTATGGACAAAATGAAACACAAAGAATCAGAAGAATGGGAATACAATAGAGAGGGGAATGGATAAAAGAGAATATAGTTTAAAATTGAGCTTGCAAGTATTTAAAATACTAGCAGGATAGGGAATCTCAGATGGTGCACAAGCAATATCTGAAACAGTATAGGGCGAGGACTTTCCAATACTGAAGGGAGATATCGTGCTAGGGACTCAAGAAGCGGTCCACAGCCCAAGAAGAGCAGACGACAAGAGATCCACACGGAGATCTATCTGAGCAAAACTGGCACACCCAAACACTATGTGGAAATCTTAATATATTGAGAGAAAACATGTTCAAAGGGGGTAGATTGCCTGGAGAGTAGGAACTTACAGGATGGATCGCTGAATTCTCTACAAAAACAATGGAAATCTTAATGATACAGTAAAATAGTCTACTATCAAACTGACTTACTAAATTGAAAGGGAAATAAAGATATTTTCACAGAATCAAAAACCTAGAGAGTCTGTCTTAGTGTGCCAGTATTTAAGGAAACAGTGGCAGAAGAAATGGATCAGAGGAAAGATTGAGGGTGCAGAAAAGAATGAAAATCAATGTGACTGGCAAATACAAGAGAAAACCAAAATAATACTGAGATAAACCTTGATACTGACATTATGAGTTTAAACATGTTTATATAATTAAAATAAATGCAAAAAAGATGTATTTGAAATGAATATAGGTAAATTTTTTAATATCCTTTTACTATCTTACATTAAAAATTGAGTTAATATGAGAACTTGAGAGGTAAATAACATACCGTAATCCCTAGGCATATCATTATGAGATTAATGACAGTCTATATCCCCTGCACTCCCTGGAAAGGGATATAAACAGTGGAAAAATAATGAGTTGGATAAAAAATGGAAAAACAAAGATAATCAATGAAATTCTATATGTATAGGTATTTAAAACCTATTCAATTTTATATATTATTGTATATAATGTACCTATATTTTATCTATCACAATGTATACGTGTGTGAATTTGAGTACATAGATGTACAATAATAAAATTACTTAAAATGTGCTACTGTCTTAAGTAAGATACAAAGAGAACCAGACTGGATAAAAAGTGTCCAATATATGTTATTGACCAGACATATTTCTTAGATATAAAGATCAGAAAGATTTAAAAGTAATATACCATGAAAATCATAAAAACACTGTGAAGAAATAAAACTTCTCTGGCTTGCTCAGTGCTGTAAAACAGAGCTCTAGGCCCCCGGGACACTGAGATGTATATAATACAAACTTAGAAAATGTCTGCTTTCATTTCTCCTAGAAACATTTTCAAATACCATAAGGATTAGATGTGAAGCCATTTGTTTCTCTAGTAAAGGGAAAAATTGCTGTGACCAAATAGGAGAATAAAACTTGTGTTGTCTCCCCCAAAGGCAAATGGTTAGAGCTCAGACTCACCCCCGGGTTAAGCCCCAAGGGTCCTCGAGGTCTGGCGTCCACTTGGCGTATTTATACTTCAAGGAGGCCTGATCCCATGACCTCATAACCACTCGTAGGGGACAAAACAAACAGGAGTTTTCAGGCTCCTGGAGAGATTTCATTTACATTCCAAACTGCTGCAGTAAGGAGAAGCCCTCTTCAGGGGACAGCTGCCTCCTTCCCCTATAAACTCAGAGAAAAGTATTTTTTCCTGCTCCCGAGGTTATAGGGTGTTAGGCTGCTCACTTTGGACAGTTGGCCTGTTTCTCCTTGCATCACCACTGCATGGCCATTGCACAGGCCAATGCAAGGCCTAGGGCAAAGTTCAGGAATGCACTTATTATTTGCTGTGAGCCTTTTAAAAAGAAATCCACCTCAGAAGCAGAAGACCTTGTGGGCACATTTGGCATAAAATTAATAAAAACCCAACAAACACTAAGTTTAAATAAGCTGCTATGGTTATAGTAATATCAGGCAACATAACAAAAGATGCAAGAAGAAAAAATAAAAAGGAAACACTATACAATACTCAAAGATGAAATACAGCAAGAAGGTAGAACATTTATAAAGTGTATGTGATAAACACGACATCCAGACATCACCATAGCAAATATTGACAGAATTATGAATCCAAAACTAGAGTGGGAGATTTTAACACACTTCTTTCGGGACTGATAGGAATCTTCAATAAAATGTCACTGAAGATATAGACAATTTGGAAAACAAACTTCATCGAGTTGAACTCATTAATATATCTAAAACATTGTGCAGAACCATGGAAGAATGCTTGTACTTTAAAAAGCAAAGCAAAATTTTCTATCTGCTGAAAGTTCAGGGAAGTCTCACAAATTACAAAGAGTAAAATCCTACAGATTATTGTGCGGTTAAGTAGTATACCATAAGCCAAAGGAGAACTAGAAGGTACTCATACATTTTGAATTTAGAAATTTATTCTTTTTAAAAGATGAATCCAAGAAAAATAAAATGGAAATTGGAAAATATTTTGAATTTAATGGGATGATATATACCAAATCTTGGTGTAAACGCTTTACAGACTTCTCTTTAGATTCTTATGGCCACTCTCTGAAGTGTGGGCCCTTAGTATTCCTAAATTACAGATGAAGACACGGAGGTCTAGAAAGTTCAGGTAACTTGACCAAATGCAGCTGTTACATTGGGATAAGACATAAACAAAATTATCAGAAAAAAGAAACAGACCATTTCTAAGCCTTTTAAATGATAATTGGTTGTAATCTCTTGAGTCTTCACTTTACACCTGTGAAATCAAGTACAGATGGGAGAATTGTCAGGGGGCACATAAGCATTTTAGAAATGTGGGTTCTCACTTATCAAAATAGAAAGCCATTTTGGGTTTTGAATCCAGAAATGCCATGCTCTAACTTACACTTTGAACAAGATTATGTAGGAGATTTTCTGATAGTAGCTGGGCTGAGTGAAAGGGGAGCGGGAGACCACTCAGAGATCTATTCAAAGAATAGAGCAATGGCTAACAGGGTGGTAGGTGGTCTGAGTGGAAATGATATCACTGACTAGTGTTTGGTTTCTGCAAATGTTTTGAAATAGAATCTTCATGATCTGCAGGCACGTTGGAGATAAGTTGGGAAAGATCAAAAATAGTCAAAGAACACCACAAGATTTAGAAGTCTGCAGACTTCTAAGACTCAGAAAGCTAAGCTTGGGTAAGTTTGGGGCACATGGTGTTGAGTTTGTATTCTGACATATCATGTGTGACAAATACGTTAGACATTTTATCAACTGCTTGGCTGGTGTATCAAACATCCAGCAGCAGTGGTGGTTTACACGAGTCAATATTTATTTTGACCTCCTGGCCATGCAAGCTGCAGCTTGTATAAGCCACTGTTCCATATCTTCTCATTGCAAGGTGCAAGCTGAGGAATAGCTCTGTATGTGGGACAAGCCCACTTTCCTGGCAAAGTGAGAGAACAGGAGTCTGCTCTAAACCCCGCAATCACATTTAAAGTGTCCTTTCAGAGGTGGCACATGGCGTGCCTGCTGGAGAATGTCTCATGTAGTAAGAAGTTGACACTGTCCATTGCATTTAGCCATGTGGAGGTCACTGAAAAGTCATTGAAATATGGGTGGAATCTGGTCAGTCATGGGCAAACTTCTCTTCATATATCAGCTCATATACGTTCCTTACATAAGCCACATTCTGCCCTAGGCTATGGAGTGAATTCAAGAGAGACATGAAAAGGAGAAATAGGAGTCCATGAGTCTAAACAACTCTCTTGAAGGATGTAGTAAGAAAAGTGAGAAACGTGGCATTTGGAGAGGAATATGTGCTGAAGGAAGTTTTGTTACTCTTTTTTTTCTTAGTTAAGAGGAATCATCAAAATAAAAAAGTAGCATAATAGAATAAATTATTCGAGAGTGAAATATTGAAATGTAGTAAATATATATTTCTTAAACCACATAATCATGTTTCTAAGCCTAAGGAAATGGTTAAACCATCAAGAGGGACTAATGAGTGAATAATGGGTGGGGATATTTAAGCTGAAAGCTGAAGTTGAGCAGAAATCAACTAAATAAGTGTGTCTACCGTAGAGATGCTAGACTGTAGGGAGCCGAGTGGTTACAGTTGTACACTAGTGTGGTCAAGTTCAATTTGTTACTTGTACAAGTAACGAATCATTCTCTAAGCACATCTTGTCTTAGGTGACCTTGTTCCCTTAAGCCTATAAGAGGATTTTTCTTTTATGGAAGCTGTAAAGAGTACATAATTTCCCATTTCAGTGAGAACATAGCATTTATCCATTAAATGTATATTTACATCCATTTGGTTGCCCTGATTCCAGGAAAAGTAGAAGAATGTTTGGTCCTATTTGAGCACACAGATGCTGACTCGATGACAAACTTCTTTGAACAGCTGGATGTGAAAGCTGGATAAACTGTCTTTGCAAACAAGACCAGGGCTGAATTTATTTGACAAGGGGAAAAAAGAACTTCAAAATCCATAAAACTGCTATTTTGTGTCAGGCATTAGGATCAAGAAAGTATGTTTTGCTATGGCTCAGTAGGTCTTAGCATTAAACTTACATTCACTCAGAAAACTCTTTCAACATTTTCATCCGTGTGTATATACACATGAAAATAACAGTCAGTCTTGCGGGCAATTATATCCACATCTCTGGGGACAGACCACCAGGCTTTGAACGACACTCAGCAGAGAGAATGCTGCAATATGAACACCCTGTCATAATTCTCCACGTTTCCCCTGCAACCTACAGATTATATTGAATATGAAAATCTTCAATGAAATAATCGCACCAAACTGCCAGTACCAACAACTCCCAGCTGTTCTCAATCTCACTCCTGACACAGGATGTTCTATTTAAGGAAGTTGGTTCCCCAAACTCCAATTTTCTACTATTTTTCCTTTCGTTCTATTAAAAGTTGCATTTTTGATGACTGTCTTCATTGCCCTTAAATGTTCTGCATAGATCATTTTTAAAAATGAAACTCCGTATATGTATGAAAATTTCCTATAAACCATTCCCCGTAAAATTGTGTTCGATAAACAACCATTTATTTTTACTTCACTTCCAGGAGTGTTTATGATTATACAAAGGAGCAGAATTAAAAGATCTGACTTTGAATTCATCTCCATGAACTTCTGGTAAAGAGAACAATATTATATAGAAATTCCTATAAACTTATCCAAATCATCAATATTTTAAATATTAAATCCCAGGAAGCAGGGACTGTGTTCAATTTTCTGTCTAATAGAGTTTCTTATCATTTACAGACTAGAGATCAATGTGTAAAAGATAAATAACTTTAAATTGTAAGTCTAGTTTAAACATTATGTGGACTTTCCAATTATATTATACCTTTAGTGAGAGACACCAAATGGAGAAGACAGTTGTTTCAAAGATGAGAGCACTTGGTTGAACATGGTTGTTGATTTTCTGAAGGAAGAGAGAAAAAAATCAGTTGTTATTTGAAAAATAAGTATTTCAGAGATTTTTCTTAAAATTTATGTGAAACAGATTAAATGAAATTTTTCCTGACTTCTCCATAATGTGTTAACGAAAAGGTTTGGCACAGACTAAAATGCAAAGGCTCCAAGTTCTATCTTTTCTAGACTGTCCAATAGTTTCCAAAGCCCTTCTGCTTCAAGTTGTTGCCTGTGCAAAAGTGTTCCAAAGAAAGCAAGCATCTGGACCACTGAATATATACAGATCTTGTGATGTTCGTTGCCACTTATAAAATCCCAAAGTCTTCCCAGGGGAAACTTCTCCCCACCATCCTCTGTCTTTGGACGTCTGACGGGATGCCCCACGTTCACAGTCCTCCTTCACTTGTTTTCTCTCCACCCCACATCTAATCCCTCATCAAGTGCTGCCAGCCTCCCACCGGCCTCATTACAGCCATTGTGGGCTAGCACTTGAATGACCACATGGCTGCCTAACTGACATCTCTCTTTCTCTCCTGTTCTTCCACAAGCAGTTCTAAGCAAAGCAACCTAATGTTCTTGTTAAAGTCCCAGTGGTCTCACAGAATTTCCTTGCCTTCTTTCTTAGTCACTCTGATTTATGCCAAAGTCGCTATGAATCTTATAGTGTCACCCCTGACTTGGCCTCCAGACCCACCCTGACGTCACATACTTCCGCTCATCACATACTTGTGCTCATCTCTTGCCTCCTGATACACAACTCTGCTTGCTTCCTCCTGACCTGGCAGGGACATAGTCATCCCACAATAACTCATTCCTTTCCACATGGCAGGGACATGGTCACCCCAGGTGCTTGCTTCATGTCCCTGTGACAGGGACATAGTCATCCATAGTCATCCCATGGTGCTTGCTTCCCTGCCATGTGGCAGGGACATAGTCATCCCATAGTGCTTGCTTCATGACCACATGGCATGGGCAGAGTCATCCCATGGTTGCTTCATGTCCACGTGGCAGGGACATAGTCATCCCATGGTGCTTGCCCTTGCTCTTCTTTCTCTCTGGAGTCATCTTCCTTCAATCATTATAAGGCTTCCTCCATCAGGCCCATTAACCTATCTCAGCTGTTGTCGCTGCATTATTTCGCACAGCACATTGTATATGTTTATTTACTTGTTTGCCTGTCTTTTCCCGCACGAATGGGAAACCTCATAGGACAAGGGTCTTGTAAGCTGCCTCAATGCTTTACATCCAGCACCTATAAAAGCGATCAATCAACATTTGCAGAAAGACTGCACATAATGTTTCCAGTCTCCAGCTGTGGTTTCTAAAAGGTCCCTCACTCTGTCCTCATGCTTCTCTCTGCCTCCTCAGAGTGTGTGCAAAGGAGCGTGCTTCTGTGTCACAAGTCGTCTTGATGTGGAAAACTTCTCCTTCCCTGGTCCCCACCAGGAGTCCACTCCTGTAGTTTTTTCAGGAATTTTACCAGTGATGTGGTTGGTCACTAAGAAGGATCCCATCACAATCTATCCTTCCATCTTCTCTCTTAAACTTTCATCCTGCCCTTTTATTCTGAAGCTATCTTTTCCCATTCTTCCCTTCACACCTCTTTACTTATATTACAATTAAGAATGATTTCCCAGGTCTCAGGCTTCCCTCTACGAAAAGCATAGAACACAAAATTATTCTGAAAACATGTATATTCTCTATTGATTCCTCTCAATGATTTAGTGTTTCATATATTCATGTATTTATTGTTTCCTTCCTTCATCTTATGCAGGGTTTAATTTACACTTTCTTTTTCTAGATTCTCAATGAGAAAGAACATTGATTTTAATCCTTTAAAAAGATCCAGTGTGAACATACAAAGCTGTAAATGTCCCTCTAGCAACTGTTTAGCTGCATCTCACACATTTTAAAAGGTTGGGTTTTTAATACTTCTACTTTCTTCTATGGCCCATGGGTTATGCAGAAATATTTTGCTTAAATTGTGAAATATTTAAATATTTCCAAGATAATTGTTTTCATTGATTTTTAATTTAAATCTATTTTGATCAAAGAACAAACTTGATAGAATTTCAACATTTTAAAATGTATTATTATTTATTTTGTGCTCTATCTTTGTGGACGTTCCATGTGCAGTTGGAAATAGGTGTGTTCTACAGTTGTGGGTTGAATGTTCTGCAGATGTCAATTATTTCAACTGGTTTGATAGGGGTGCTCACATTGTCTCTACACTTACGTACATTCTGTCTATTTGTTATATCGATTCCTGAGAGACGTGGGTTGAAATCTGAATCTATAATCATGGATTTGTCTATCTTTGAATGTAGATCTGTCAGAATTGTGCTACATCTATTATGAATCTCTGTTACTGTGTACATACATGTTTAATATTTTTATATTTTCTTGATAAATTGACCCCTACTTCATTAGGAAATGTCCTTTTTATTTCTGGTGTTCATATATTCCTGAAGTTCACTTTGGTTTCAATACAGCGACTTCAGCTTTCTTAGGGCTGGTGTTTGCGTAGTGTACCTTTCTCATCAATTTATTTTCAACTTATGGGTTTCTTAGAATTAATATGCATCTCTTATAATAGCATATTGTTGAATTTCAATTTTTATGCAGTCTATTAATTACATAGATATATAATATGTCATTTATATTTTTCATCTAATTTGTTGTGATGTAATACAGACAATGAACTACATCCATCTAAAATGTACAATTCAATGAGTTTAGAAAAGTATATTTGTCAGCATAACCACATGCTTACCAGAATCAAATCACAATCAAATCACAGAACATTCCTATAAACCCAGAACTTTCCCTCATGCCCTTTTTCAGTCAAATCCTCCTTCTGTCTTAGCCCTAGGCAAGCGATGATATGTTTTCTGTCACTGAGAACTGGATTGCACATTTCAGAATGTCAAATCTGTGAAATAAGACAGCATGCACTCTTTTGTATTTGTCTTTTTGGCTCAGCACATAGTTTTGACTGTCACCCATGTAGTACAAATACCAGTGTGTCAACCATTTCTAAAAATAAACCCCATTCTAATTGTATGTATCCACTACATTTTTTGTCTAGTCACATTTTGTTGGATGTCCAAGTTCTTTTCAGTTTAAGCTGTCTGGGGTATACCTGAACAAATATTTGTGTGCCTTTTGGTTTTCATTTTACTTGAGTAAGAACATAGGAGAAGGATCTCTGGGTTGTATGATAAGATCATTTTTTTAATAGATTTAATTTTTTAGAATAGATTTAGGTTCACAGCAAAATTGAGAGGAAGGGACAGAGGGTTCCCATATACTCCTTGCCCCTTCACACACATGCAGCTTCCCCCATTATCAATGTCCCCCACCAGAGTGCTACATTTATTATAATTGATGAACCTACAATGACACATCATTATCACCCAAAGTTCGTAGTTTATATTAGGTTTCACTCTTGTTATTATACCTTCTGTGAGTTCTGACAAATGTATAAGGACGTGCATCCACCAATGTGGTATCATACAGAGTAATTTCACTGTCCTAAATCCTCTGTGCTCTGCCTACTCATCTCTCCCTCCTAATCCCTGGCAACCACTGATCTTTTTATTGTCTTCATGGTTTTGACTTTTCCAGAATGTCATATAATTGGACTCATAAAGCCATGTAGCCTTTAGGGCATCTTAATTTGTAATTACCAAAACACGGATGCAACCAAGATATCATTCAGTAGATAAATGGACAAGTAAACTGTGGCCCATCCAGGTAATGGAATGTTGTTACATGTGGTGGGTTCAGGGAAGGCCGCCAAAGTTGTGCCACTCTGGTGTGCAGACTATTTCGAGCTGAAGACAATAAAGGCTCAAAAGACTCAGGGAGAGCATCCAACCTTCCGCCCTCAAACTGGCTAAAGGACTTTAACACAAAAGGCCTGTTCCAGGAAGGAGCTCATATCATGTGATAGCTATAGGATGATGTAAAATAGGTGTGATAAAAGGACACCAACAGACCCATTTTTTGGGCCTAGCAAAACCTGTTTAACAAACATTTGCATTCCATCTCTATGTAGATTGTCTTCCTCCCCTTTGAAGTCCCAGATCACTATGTCCTCCTTGTCTGTTGCTGAGGATACTCACCCAGATGGCTGAGTTACTCAGTTTCTTCTGGGTTTCTCCCACGTATACATGCTATTAAATTTTGTTTGCTTTTCTCTTGCTAACCTGCCTCTTTGATTATTTGACCAGCCATAAGAACCTTAAGGAAAAGCGGTAGGGGGGAATTTTCCCACTTCCCTGACGCATGCTAAAAAGAAATGAACTTTCAAGCCGTGAAAAGACATGGACAAAACTTAAGTGCACATTACTAGATCTAAGGGATTTTTTGATTGCATTTTTTTAATTGAGTTCAGAATATTTTACATCATTGTGAAATTTCAGTTGTACATTATTTCTTGTCCATCACCACGGAAGTGCTCCCCTGCACCTCCTGTGACCACCCCCCAACCCCCTTCCCCTGGTAACAACTGAACTGTTATCTTTGCCTGTGTGTTTGTTTATATTCCACATATGAGTGAAGTCAGACTGGGTTTGTCTTTCTCTGTCTGGCTGATTTTGCTTAACATGATACCCACCAGGTCCATCCATGTTGTTGCAAATGGGATGAATTTGTCTTTTGTATGGCTGAGTAGTATTCCATTTTATATATATGTACACCACATCTTCTTTATCCAATCATCACTTGATGGGCACTTGGATTGTTTCCATGTCTTGGCTATTGTGAATAGTGCTGCAATGAACATAGGGGTCCATAGGTCATTTTGGAGTGTTGATTTCAAGTTGTTTGGGTAGATACCCAGTAGTGGGATGGCTGGGTCCTATTGGATTTCTATTTTTCATTTTTTGAGGAATCTCCATACTGGTTTCCATGTGGCTGTACCAGTTTGCATTCCCACCAACAGTGGATGAGGGCTCCCTTTTCTCCACACCCTCTCCAATATTTGTTATTTTTAGTCTTAGTGATTATAGTCATTCTAATGGGTGTAACGTGATATCTTAATATAGTTTTGATTTGCATTTCCCTGATGATTAGTGATGTTGAACATCTTTTCATGTGCTTATTGGCCATCTGTATATCTTCTTTGGAAAAATGTCTGTTCAAATCCTCTGCTCATTTTTTGACTGGGCTCTTTGCTTTTTTGTTGTTCAGTTGTGTGAGCTCTGTGTACATTTTGAAGATCATGTAATGATGCTAAGTAGCCATTTAAGACGCTGCAGCTTCCACCTGGTTTCTGCAGCTCACATGTTTATGGGGTGCTCCCCCTTGGGTTGCAGTCTGTAGGTAGCCAGCCTCCATTCCATGAGAAGTCCAAATCCCAGGGTGAAAGCACATTTTGGTTTTCTGGTCAAACCTCGCAACTGAGTGCTGGCTTGAGTTGACTCAGTCCAGTTGCCAGGCATGTGAGGGAAAAAGTCATCATGTGAAAAGTGAAAAGTCAGGCCCTGCTGTTCTATTCTCTACCTCTTTGAGTCAACCCCTCAGAGACAAGCCACCCCCACTCTTCTCCCCTAATAGAATCCATGATCAAAGTTACATCTTGGGGGCACTGCTGAAATTGACAGTGCCATGTCTATAATTCTGTCTCAGGAAATCACCCATGAATTGTCAGGAGGGGATCATCTGTGGAGCTCTGTGGCCCTGTCACCACCTTCCCTCTACAGAACAAGGCTGTACCTTCTCTAAGAAACATCAGCAGGAGAATAATCACCAAGAATCTTCAGCCTAACTGGGAACTCCTGCTTAGGGGGAGTGCTGTGATCTGCTCATCAGTGAGACGTCACAATAGGCGATGACCAAAGGGCCTCCGGCAGGTCTGGTGTGGGTGGAGGGGTTACTCCTGGAGTCCAGAAGATGAAGCTGAGCAGCAGCAGGGCTCTCTGGGAGGTGAGGCCCTGACATAGATACAACCCAGGATGTTTCAAATGCCAGGTACCCTTGTGAGTCTGTAACTCACTAGTTAGAGATGGAACAGGAAATAAGGTATGGATTACATTGTGATAGATGAGCTATCAGGCAAAACAATATACATATTCATATTTGTCAATGAAACCAACGTCTTCCTATATGACTTTGTGTGTGTAGAGCATGAACACTTACTTTTCTGTGACTAATGAAGTGGCAAATGTGTTTATGTGATCAAATTGCTAATATTCATAGTAATCTATGGTCCTTTATTGACCTTTTTATATTGCTTTCACCTAAGGCCTAATTCTATATCCCCTCTCTTTCAAAAACTCTACTTGAATACAACACAATAAAATAAAATAAAACAGGGCATCTTTTCTTTTTAAGAGCATTGTTTTAGTTAGGGAAAAAATCACAGTATGTTAAGTATGTAATAAGATCCTAACCCACGTGCCAAGAGCCATCGATGACATTAAAAAGTTTCTGTGTGTGACTGTTACACATTAGTACTTCTTAGGCAAATATTTGTTGTATTGACAGCACAGTGCTTTATACATATTTGTTTTACCAAAGTAAATGACTCTGAGTGGCAAAATCATTTGATGAGACTTGTTTATAGACAATTTGAGGAATTTGTCTATTTTTGTCAATTTGTCTATTATCTTTAGTCTCTTACAATATCCATTCATAGTGTGGCCACTCCACACAACACTATACTCGATGTAAAGAATGGTGTTCTTCAAATAAAGGATATTACCTATATATATGCAACATGCGCATAACTAGAAGGCATATGTGTATATAGACACATACACACCCGTATGCCTTCTGATTAATATTATAATTAAACAAATGAGAGTATATGCAGGTGTTCTGTGAACTGCACATTCCCAGAGAAGCTTAACTTATTGCATGGAGAGCAGCATCTCTCTACAGCCACTTGATTTTAGCACTGAAATTATTAGATGAACATGGAAAGCCTGGGAAACTTAGAGTTTCTACTTTCAGTTACAGAAAATTAACTCCAAAGGATCGTCATTGCTCCCATATTTTTCAAAAAACAGGAGAATAAGCAGGTAACAAATTTCAAAGAACAACCGTATCTTATCAAAAGAAAGCTCATTACCATCTAGTTCAAAAGCAATATAGAGCTTGAGCTGTGTAACAGGTACTTAAAGTATACCTGGAATTAAGTTATTACATTCTGTTTTCACTGTCTGCTCTCCATGTTTCTCCTACATCTTCAGGAACCATTTCATAATGTCGCTCTTATTACTAGTGTTCATATGTAAAATGCAACGATGGAAACATCACGGACTTTAATGGAAAACTGAGACCCGTGTTTAGACCCGGCTGTGAGACCTGCATTCAGAGCTTTGTTTGCACCGACAAAAATGTTCTGTTATGTTTAATTGAAAACACAGGTAATGTGAAAACTTGCTGTAGTTACTTTGTAAGTGCCAGTATGATAATGTGTTTCATAACGTCAGGGTGACAGTTTGTGTTTCCTGTTTTCCCTCCATATTTATATCTTGCTATATGGTGTGTTGTCTAGGAAGCTGGTGATTAAGAAAAGTAGAAACATAAAAACAATGCCATGCATAATATATAATTTCTGTTTATCTGCAGGAATTCATATATTAGACCAAATAATAGAAGTAAGCATAATAGAAAATAGCTTCAAGTCGGTGTCAAGTACTTCTTTGCCTCTCCTCATTTGTTTCATTCTTCAATACTACATATTGTAAATAGCAGTGGCGTGACATTTAAATAGTGTATATGTTTATACTTTTAGTAGAAATGTTGATTTGTGTAGGTTTTACTCTTCTGCCCAATTTGATTTCGAAGATTAAAACCACGGCCCTGGGACAAATCCTCGCTATTTTCAAATCTGGGCTAGAAATGGCCCTGGGAATGGCTTTCTGTGACACAGGTAATGCTGAAGATGCCTGGGGAATCAGAAATGAAGGTTCGGGATGAGGGGAACTGGAGTCACATTTGGGACTCGCTGCTCCGCTTTGCTGACTGCATTTTCTCTGACCCTCCTTCATAAACTCCCATCTCCAGCTTCATCCTAATCCAACAGATGTTCCCTTTGCTCCTGAGTGGGCTTCTGAACCCAGAAATCTTGTCTTTGGATTCTACCAGGGTGTTGCCGGGAACTCAAATACATTCCATTCCTCTCAAAGGTATGCTCAGGTGCCTATGATTAAATTCTCCTTTACAATTAGCCACAGGCAGGCACAAGAAAAAGAGACGCGATAAACATGCCTCTGAATCGCCTTAACGTCTCACACCCCCAGGGATCTCCCTTTGGATAGCCCTTCATCCGAAATCATGTCTCTAACCCGTTAAATGAAGGTCCTTCCTTTCATGCTAAAATTTTCTGCATGAAAACCCCTTGCATTAATTTTCATAGACATACCCAAGATACTTTAAATATACATATTCTAATGCAAATGGAGTCTATTTTTTGTTCCATTATATTTTTATATAAAACTGCAAATGATTGTAGATATTGGCTATAATTTAGCAGAGGGGGCACTTTGGGGAAGGAACTGCCACTGTGGGAAAGAGACGCACCTGGAAAGAATAGGCATGCCGTGGAGATTTATTGCAGAAAGAAGAGAAACTAACAAACAAAAAAGCAAGCAGTAAAAAAGATCAAAATCAAAAGTGGGCCCCAGCGTTGACACTCTCCCTGCAAAACAGAATGAGCAGAAACCAAACTGAACCAAGCCTACGAGTGATATACCAATTATTTTTTTAGGATTCATCCATATGGATGCTCTGAAATCTCCGGGATGTGGGGAAAGAGCTCTAAATGGTCCAACGGCAAAAATACACTCAGGAGGAATTGTTGCCTTCCGTTAAGTGTGCTGTCTGTCTAATTCACACGCCTTTGCTGGCGATCTTCTAAGATCCTCCCTTTGCTATTGTGTCTCACTTTGCTGTCTGTCCACTGCTGCTTTGGCCTCCTTTCCATTTCTCTGGGTTCATGTTGTTCTCCAGGTCTGGAAAATCTTTACCATTAAATCTTGGATTATTGCTTATTTTCCCGATTTGGCTGTTCCTTCTTTTGTGACTGATTAGATGTGTGTAAGATCTTGACCTTCTGTAGTTCATGTAGTGTTAGCCATTTTCGGATTTTTCTCCCCTTTCATTTTTGCATATTTTCCCATCTATTTTTATAAGCAGTGGATAAATTGATTGTTACCCTCCTCCTGCATTTTTTGAATTCAAAGATTTTCTATGTCTAAAGTTTCAATTTTGTTCTTTTTCACAATGTGCTGATTACTTTTGATAATCTCATGCCCTGTGATGAATTTTCCATTACTCTTTGAATGTTTTTAAACATTTCAGACCTAGTTTGTAACTCTTTGTATGATAATCCCACACAGTACGGCTTTGGAGTCCTGAGTCCTTTTCTTTTGTCACTGAGAGGCCTCTTCTCTTTGATTTTGGTGATTTATTTTGCGATCTCATAGTTGATCCAACATCATTTTGATGCGGGATCGGTGAGCCGAGGAGTCGAAAGAAAGATTTCTTAGACTCTCAAGATCTGGCAGTAGTGCTCTTTTATTTAGAGAATAGTGTGGAATAGCATGGGGACAGGACCCATGGGCAGTCAGAGCTGCTGCTGCTGCCCCCGCTGGCATGGGGACAGAGCCCATGGGCAGGCAGAGCTGCTGCTGCTGCCCCCGCTGGCATGGGGACAGGACCCATGGGCAGGCAGAGCTGGTGCGTGGGGACAGGACCCACGGGCAGTCAGAGCTCCTGCTGCTGCCCCGAGTTGAGGGTTAGGGCTAATTTTATAAGGCATAGGTATATGATTCATCTCTTTACAAGACAAAGGAAAGAACATGAAAAAAAAGTTAAAATGGTATCAGTGCGGGTGGGGTCTGGTCATTGGGTGATCCCATGACTTTTAGACAAGAATCAAATCGGATTAAGTAAAGGTTAGAAAGGTTAGACACCACCACCCTAAACCAGTTACATGAGATTGCCAGACAGCAACCAACTTAAGTTCTTGCCTCTGGCATTGACCAAGAGCCTCTAGAGATAAGACCATCCCCCCCTCTTCCTGGCACAGAGAGGGAGGCATCTTCACAGATAGAGGTTTCCCTTAGAAATGTAAATGTTTCCCAACAAAGGGGCAAACAAATTCCACTCCTTGGAGCCTGAATCTCATCTGTAGTTTTAAAACTAACCAGCCTAAAAATCCTCATCATAAGCCATTTTAAAATTAAGCAGCCTAAAAATCCTCATCAATTTCTGGCATCTGCACCCTAAATGGGAATGGCTTTCTGCTGGAGACATTTGCTTTTGCTTCTGCTGGGAGCCAAGATAAATACTGACCTGGGGCAGGTTTGCTCCTTGCCAAGAGTTCTGCCTCACGCAGGATTCTCAGGTCTTTTCTCCCTCACCTTGTTTGACACACCCCACCCTGAATCCCCTGATTCCTCCTACTGTCTTGCTTTCAATTCCAAAAATAACCAAATAGAAACCAAATCAAATATTTGACTTTGCTCACTGCCTACATTTTTTGTTTTAATTCATCGCATTTTGTTTTTATATGTTGTTTTGCTTTAGCATTGTTTGGGGTTCTTGGAACTCTCTTTCTTTTTTTAAAATTTTGTTTTATTTTGTTAAGAACACATAGCATGAGTTCTACCCTCAACAAAATTTCAAGTGTACATTATAGTGTTGTTGAGTCCGGGTATGATGTTGTGGGGGACTGGAATTGGCCACCCCAAGATACGTCTCTTTGGCATGTGGATTATTTTGGGCTGGTTACTTTTAAAAACTGCAAACAGGAAAGAAACTCTGCAAAGTAGAATTTACTTACTCTTTGTTAAGGGACATTTACACTTGTAAAGGAAATCTCCATCTGTAAAGGTGTCTCCCTCTCTGTACCAGGAAGAAGGGAAGCTGACCTTATCTCTAGAACCTTTCATCATCGAGGAAGGCCAGGACTTAAATCTGCATAATAATATGAGTCTTGTTTACTGTGCTTTTCTGGTAATCTCCCATAACTAACTCCCCCCACCGCCAACATCCTCCTTTGTCTTACCTGAAGATGATATTTAAGGTGGCTTCAGCCATTTTGGTGAGTTGCTAAGTTTGCCTGAGCCCCTCCCATGTATACATGTTATAAAGCTTTGTTTAATGTTCTCCTGTTATTCTGTCTCATGTGAATTTAATTCATTTTCTGGCCAGAAGGACCCAGAGCGGGTAGAGGAAATGTCTTTCTCCCCTACAATGTTGCACGGCAGAAATCTAGAATTTATTTATCTTGCTTAACTGAATCTTTATGCTCACTGATTCATAACTCCCACTGCCTACTGCTCTCAGGCCTGACAACCAACATTACAATCTTGGATGCCATGATTTTGACTATTTTAGATTAAACATATAAGGGGATCATGCAGTATTTCTTTGTGTGGCTCATTTATTTCGTTTAGTATAATGTCTTCAAGGTTCATGCATGTTGTCCCATATTGCAGAATTGCCTTCTTTCTAAAGGCTGAATAGTATTCCATTGTATGTATATACCACATTTCCTTATTCATCTATCTGTGCATATTAAGTTGTTTCCATACCTTTCCTATTGTGAATAGTGCTGCAATGAACACGAGTGTGCAAATATCTCTTTGATATCTGATTTCAATTCATTTAGATAAATACCTTGGGAGTTTTTCACTTGTTAGGAAATCTACTAGATCTTCCAAGGCATGCTTATAGAAATTTATGCACGGTTCAGCTGTACTAGAGTCCTTCAGTGTATTACACAGAATGCTGTGAAGATGATCTTTCAAATAACAGACCTGATGTCAAGACTCTTACTGTCTCTTGGTCTACTCTGCTTACAGAACACAAATCAAACCCCTTGCTATCATCTACAAGGGGCTCTGTGATTTTTCCCTCCCATATATCTCTAGTCTTATACTCTGCCCCTACGTGCATGCTAGACTCTGATCATATTGGACTGTTTAGAAACCTATAATGTACATTTCAAATCATCATGCACACACACACAAACAGAAAAGTGAACACCCAAATACACATGCTGTACATATGTGATATAGGGAAATTGTGAACACAAAATATATATAATAATTACATATATATGCTGCATATAATTCCTTTTTTCACTCTGTGTGTGTCTCTGTGTGCATGTGCATGACAAAGAACATGTATTTGGAGTACATGAAGAATGCGTTCAACACTTGTAAGTGAAAAGAACCCAACTAAAATTGAATAAATCATTGAATGCCATTAAATATGCACAATTACAATATTGCAGCAATTCCACTCCTACTCAAGAGAAATGAAAATGTATGCCAACACATGGATAGTACGGAACTATTCACATCAAAGTTATTCAAAGTAACCATGGCATGAAAACAACATGGCCTAACAACTGGAAAATGTGCAGCTTTCATATATCCAAATTGGCAAAGGAAAAAGTAACTACTTGTATATGCAGCCCATGTGGATAAATTTTTAAAGCATTACGCTGAAAGAGAGAAGTGATGAAAAACATGCATAGTGTATAATTCCATTCCATGAAGTTCTAGAACAGGCGAGAGAAAGCAGATCAGTTGTTTATGTCAGATGGGAGATATTTAACGGTTTAGGGAGAGAAAGGGAACTTTCTACTGTGATGGAAAAGTTCTATATCTTAACTGTGTCGGTGGTGAACAGGTGTATACACATGTCAAAACTCATTGAACTACACCTTTCAAAATGGTGCATATAACTCCATCTAAACACGCTTCAATGAAGTTGATTTCAAAAAGAGTGGCCACATGTAAAGTCACTTAAACAGAGGTCACAAAAATTGTACATATGACAAACAAAAAGGTGATCCAGTATTCTTAAAAAATGACTGAAAAATGACAGGAATATCTATTGGGATATGATACATGTGTGTGTGCATGTGTATATATTTTGGTTATATGTATACAATCAGTTATATATTATATGTAATATAGAACCAATTGTATATATTTATGAATCAGTCTTTCCAAGCATAATCCTCGTAGTTTTTTTCTTAATGTTTTTGTTGTTCAAAATGTGTCTGTGTTTGCATGAGTGTGTGCAAGTGAAGAGAGAGATTATTGAATCTCTCATAATAAATTAGGTCTTCGGAAATAGACTTCCTTCAATTTCTTATAACAAATTATTTGTTTGTATCTATGCTTAATTTTTTTTTTCCGTAGTAAAAATTGTACCCCCTTTCACTTCAAATACAATTGCTTCCTAACTCCTAATTTTCTCTCTCTACTTTTGACCTTTTTCTCACAACTTTCTTCCAGCCGGTAGCTTTGCTCAGGTACTTCTAAGTATAGAAATGTTTCCTTCAAATCTTCTGTTTCCTCCTGGAGTTGTGTCTTTGCAACTTTTCTCTTTGTACTGCTGGAGCTTTTTGAAGTATTGAGCTATCCTTCTTGATATGATTATATCTGGATTTGAAGGACTACAAAAAGGAAAAATTAACATTTGATTTTCCCCCTACAATATAAATACATATTTATATCTGATGGGCAACAGATCCCTTAGCATAAAATCATGCTTTTAGATACCTGACATTTCATTGATTCAATGATTTCTCCTGCTTCATGTCTTTATCCTAGGATTCTTCTGTTTAAACTTCAATGTTTGTGTGGAAATTGTTGCTCTTTCTGGGCAATAATGTCAATGTAAGAGAGAGAGACATTGATCTATAATTCCTAAAATATTCTCATTTGGTTTAAGGGCATTTCCATGGACGTATATGGTCAATTTGAAACTTCACAGTTAAATTTCAGGATCAAACCTTGTTTTCTTGTATCTTTCTTGAGTTCATAGGAGAAGCATAATCAGAAAGAAGTAGGCTTTGACTGCTTGTGACACTTCAGTAGATATCCATTTCCGAAGCTTGCCCTGTTTTCAGGGTCCCCTGGGGTACTCATTTCCCATGCAGACTTCTAGGCTTTAAGCAGAAATTTCAGTTTGACCCGATCTGGGGAAGGCTTTCTAATCACTGTTTATAAGGTCTTTGGTTCCTAACCAGGGGTCATTGTGACACCCAAAAGAGACACTTGGACATGTCTGGTGACACTTTTGGCTGCCACTATGGGAGAGAGGAGTGGTGTACCTTCCATCTAGCGGGTAGAGATTAACTCTTGCTGCTAAACATCCTGCAATGCACCGGACAGCCCCCAATAATAGAGAATTATTCAGCCCCAAGTGTCACTGAGGCCGAGGTTGAGAAATCCTGGTTGGCATGTATTAACCTGTTCCCCGCACTCTGAATGAAGCCCCAATTCTGACAACCTGCACATCCCTCTATGATCTGCTTCTTTTCCTCACCCATCTGCAGCTACTCTGCCTCTCTGTCCCTCTGGTCCAGCCACACTGGACTCCTTCTGACTCAGATGCTTGCCCATCCCGACAGTGTGCAAATCCCTCAACTCTCTATAACTCCTTTTGCCTTCCAACTTCATACTCAGTTTTCCTTCTTATACCAAGTCACCCTGCAGTAAACAGTAAATTCCACTTTGTCATAATCTTTGAATTTTTGGTTTTGGCTGCAACCCAGTGCCTAGAATTGATGAATGAGTGAGTCAGTGTATGTCCCAGGGGATGATTTTTGTTTAATTGGGCAAATATGGGCAATGCTGCTCTATAACAGGGACATTTCTTGGCGAAAATAAATTGCAAAGTAGCAGTTAAGAATCTAGAATCCAGAGCCATGCCCAAGAGACATTCAGTTTAACTCACGGAAGTATGGCTGAAATAGAAGGAATTCTTGTCAGCACAGTCCGTTGGGCAATGTAGCCAGGCTCTAGAAGGCAGGGGTGGGCTGACTCAGGTGTGCTTAGAAGGAAGTAAGACTCGAGCAGCATCCCAACTGTATGACTAGGTGTATCTGAGACACATGAAGAAAGAGAAAGAGAGTCATGACGGGTTCAATAGGACAAAAAGGGATGTTGTATGTGGAAGAAAGGAAGATATGCAAATTGATATTTAGGGAGGTGCCCCCTGGAAAGAGATTAACAGAAAATAGGGATGCTTCTATTAAATAGTTACCCGCATTGTACATTTCACTGTATCTTCCAAGGGTGCCTCATGTGTGTAAGGAAAGTATCATCATTTTTCCACTAAATATCATGTTGTTTAGAAATACTTTGAGGTGGCAAACACCCCAGAAAAAGAACGGATGAACACAAAATTTGAATAGAAGAACCTACATATTCACTTTATCTCAAATTTTCTCCCTAGAAAGCCTCACTCCTTGGAGCTTTCCTTCACCCATGCTGGCCATTGAGATTCCCTCAAACCCAACCACATTGAGAGAAAAAGGAACAAATACAAAAATCTGACCTATTCCATGACCTTCCTAACTTTTTTGCAAACTTCTACAAACCTTTAGGCATACAAATAATCATGGAGAGGACTAGGTATGACATCCTGCAAATGCCAGAGAGGGCAGCTTCCAGAAAGAAAGGTCCCATTGTCTCTTGCCAGTGTTTACCTTTGGTTTCATCTTCGGTTGTTGATGTATTTCGGTTGATTTCTGTTTGTTCTTTGTTTTAATTTCAGAGTGTCTATTTGTTTTACTAAATGCTGGGCCCTCTATTCCTGTGATGATATTTCAGTCAGTTAGCCTTAGGACATAGTCCTTTATCAAAACATATATTCTGAATTAAATAAAAATTGCTTTTTTCCACTCTCGTCTTGACTTTTAACTTGTGCCTTGTTTGAACCAAAGCCAGTGTCAGCAACAGTGATTCGCACACTGGTCCTTCTTGAGTTGTATGCACTCAGTGAGAGAACAAGACGCAGTTCTCTGAAGAATGACTTGATTTATCTTGTTATCTTACTGTATTATACTAGAAAATATCATAGAGTCCAATAAACCATCCACGTATTCAATTATGCATTATAAAGAAAGTGTGTTCTGTAAGATTCCTACCATCCAGGGTTTGGCCTGTTTTCAGTGAATATTGGTTTAGTGCATATGATGTGCCCACAACAGCCTAACCTCAAGATTCAGCAGGGCACAGACAGACCCCGTTCATGATCCAGTGAGGTTATCTTCCAGAGAAAGAAGACAGAATATAACAGGCATCAAAATATGGTATTCACCTGAAATTTACGTAATGTTACAAATCAATGTTACTTCAATTAAAAAAAAAGGAAAACAAACAAGATACCAAATATATCACCTCTTTCTAATTCTGGGGTAAAACAAAAACGAACAATGTAAGAACATGGAGTGTGCTGGTGTAGGGTGGGGCTCCTATTTCGGAAATAGTGTTTACATAGTGTAGGGTTCTGAGCAAAGCTCTGACTATAGTTGGAACGGTAAGTTAAATATATATCTCAGGAAGAACAAGGTGGGAAGTGAGAACAGAAAATACAAAGGTATTTTGAAAGGTCACTTTGATTCTATCTATCAAAATTCTAACCAAGCACTCACTTTAATAAGGGATTTCCATATATAGAAATTTTGAAATAATTGATACATATAAAAATCATTAACTGGCTTGTTTTTTATAATGTTGAAATTTTAAAAAATAAGTTTAATGGTCTGGTACTTATGACACACTCAAAATGGAGAATGTAAAAAAGTAAAATAAAAAATTAGATCTCTATGAATCAACATATGAATAATTTCTAAAATGATTGCTATGTAAGAAAAACATAAATATGATTCTGTGTATATTTTGGTTCAAATGTTATGTCTCTGTAAAACAAAGACTGCAGTCTGGTATATAACCTAACATTGTGTGTTAGTGAAATTGAATGCATATGTGTAATGTAGAATTTATGCTAAACTGTTAGGAGAACCTAATGCTGGTCAGGGGCATAAACGAGCAAGTTGGGATGGAAAGTATTTCCATATGAACTCAAATGATCGTGTCTGTATGGGCGTCTTTGTCAGATGTGGGGATTTAGGCTATGCTGACCTCATAAAAGGGATAGGAAAGTCTTCCTACATCTTCTCTTTCTGAAAAATTTGTCTAAGTTTCATGCTTGCTCTTTGCATGCTTGAAAGGATTTGCTAGTGAAAACTTCTGGAACTGCAACTTCTTTATGGAAGTTTCTGTGATGACAGATTCGATTTAATAGTTACAAGACTATGGAAATGTTCTGTTTCATCTTGAGTCAATTTTGGTACCACATCTTTCAAGAAATGTGTCCATTTCATCCAAAGTGTTAAATTTATTGACATACCTCTGTTTATACTTTTCTCATACTGTTTTGTTTATTTCTGTAGGATTTGTGGTGATAACCCCTTTTTCCTTACTTATATTAGTCACACGTCAACGCACACACATATATAATATTCCCCATTTTTTTAACTGCTTATGTCAAGATTTGCCTTTGAACATTCCTTAAGAGATTCAGGTTAGATTCACCTTCTCTTTCTATTCTATGGCCAAAGTTTATATCCATCAATCCAATCTAGGATTTCCAGGTACCCTCTGATAACCAGAGTTAGAACTCCAAATGCATACACTCTTCTATGCCGGAGGGACAATTCAAACACTGCCCTTGACATCTCCATTACTTGCAGCTAAATCCATAATAATCTTCACTGTTGCTGCCATTGACCTTTGCAAACTGTAGCTCGTGTGGAGGCCGTGTCTGTTCCAGTAACTAAAACATTATTTTTTCTGGTAAATATTGCTTAGCTCTGCTTTTATCTACCCAGGGTATGGACCATGTGTCTGAACTTTGGCCCAAACTTTGGAATAAGTTCTGTATCCAGTGTGCTGGATATATTAGATGATAAACTCCTTGTGTATCATGGATAGCCAATCCATGTGCTCTGCCTGCTACAGTGGGAATGACCATTCCTTGGAAATCCTGTGTCTTCTGTTTTTTGAAGCATCATGGAGTGGCATACCTTCTTTAGATGTTGAGTACTGTGTTTGCAGCTGCAGCTCTCTAACTGAGCTCTCAGTGGTGTCGTTTCTCTAAGCACTACACTGATGTTATAACCTTATCGGTTGACAGTGTCTCTGTTGCTGCCCCATGTTTGATTACCACTGATCCTTTCATAAGGAAATATCAGTTTTTCCACTCAACTTCACAGGTGATGGTGGTGTGATACTCGATCCCCCCTCAATTATGATACATGGCATTTTAGACTATCTCTGTATAAATCTCAATGGGGTGCACACATGTTCCTTCCCTCTGGTGAATTAGATGCTTCCTAAGGACTTTTTGTTAACCAGACTACCTCATCCCACGACAGGAAAAATAGCCATAACCCTCGCCCCCTCCAAGGTGGGAATATATTCTTTGTCCCTCTTGCCTTGACAGCTCTTGGACTTCTCTATTTAATCCTAATCAGAATTGTCTCTTTGGGACATCAGTCCTATGAAGGGTACATCTTCCTGGATAGCTGTATTTAAAGAGAATTTTTGTTTGTTTGTTTGTTTTTTAATTGTGAGAGTTTCTGCATAGACACACATGTGTAGCATACATAGTAAATCAATTTATTTGAACACTCAGAAATCTAATAACACCATACAGGACATGAATGGTGACTAGGAGAGATAAAATAGGAAAGAAAGCATGTTTATGAAGAGAGAAAGGTTATGTTAGACAAGAACAAGAAAGATTTTTTTCAGATTGTTGATCTTGATACCACTGAGAAAATGATACGCCTGGTCCTCAATGACAGCTTCTGTAGGTAAGTAAAACAGAATAAAAGGATGAGTTGACTGTATGACAGCCTGACAGGGATGAGTCACAGTAAGCAGGGTGTCAAGGACTAGAGGAGCTTCTGCTTAATGCAGTGGACAAATTCTGTGTGGGACTTAATGTTTTCCATCTCTATGATATGAGGGGATACATATGCGATTTTTCCAAGGATGTACACATTGTAGGACTTTTTGTGGTTGGGAAACATTCCAGGAGTTTCATGATTCAGGATACATTTCATGAGGAAGGCCCATCTAAACATGATTTGCAGGATCTGTGATTCAATTACACTCCTTTCCTTTAATTCCAAAGGGTCTGTGGTTTCACTACATTATATTCACCCTGGAATCTAATGTTTTTGTTTGCTTTATTCTCTATTTCTTCTCAACAGAAAAAAACAAAGGAAAAAAGCATGCTTCAGCCTAGATCAATGTTATTTTTTGAGACTATGTCATTTTAGGAAGTTTAAAGATGACACTTTAAGGAAACTATCTTCTGAAGGGGAATAGAAATTGAATGCATGTTTCATGGAGTGTGGTTGTAAGGCTCCCCACGTGGCTGTCATGGTTATGGAAAACTCGACATGGTGATTGCAGGTAGGGTGAGTTCTCTTTAAGTCCATTTCTCCTGGAGCAGTGACATACACTGGCAACCATTGGCTCAGGAGTGAGTGGAAAACTATTTTTCCAGTTGTCCCACCAACCTCTGGCAATTCCTGCTTCTCTCTAAATGTGTATCATTTGCGTGGTTCTTGGATGATAATGCTTCGTCACCAAAACTGCTTGAACATTAATCAGCTCAACCAATTTGCAATTTAACAGGACTCAAGAGGAGCAAAATAACCTAATATAACAGAACACATTCCTAGTGACATAATTTAAGTAATTCGGACAAAAATAGTTACTTAGAAAATATGGCCCATATGAAGTCACAATGTGCGCTTATTGAATTACTTGGTGTAGCAGCACTAATAACAGGTCACTTTTACTTACATTTCAGAGGGGTGCAAGTCCCTGTTTTCATTCACTTGTAGGACAGTCATCTGAGGATGTAGAAAGAAATGAAAGAGGAGAAAACGAGCTACTGATCAATACCATTTATCAATATTTCTAAGATTATCTTTTCCTTAAATAACAGATTTTACAAAAGATTCTTTATGGAAGAGGAAATGTAAAAGGAATCAATTTGTTTCCTGATAGTATATTTACATTCCAGCTGAATGATATATTCAGAAAAACAATATATTCACATTACCAATATTGATGATATTCACAATGTTTTCTTCTGGAATCTCCTTTTCTTTAGCCACCTCCTTGAACTTCTCAATATCTTCCTTCTGAATATCTCCTACTTTGCCTGAAAATCACCATACATAAAGCACAGATTTTCCCAAGGAACTAAGAATTTCTGGATCCATGATTGAGAAAAGCGAAGGTACAAATCAGTTCTTCGTGTGGAATAATTTCACAGAGTCTCACGTAGTTACCATTTGCTGTGTCACAGTATCAGCTGCCTGACTTAGGTCCCTGAAAGGAATTAGTCCCAGTCTGACTCTGCAACATCAGCCGAACTCCGAAGCCTCATCAGGAGCGCCATGAACTTTGGGCCCAGGCCCTCTGGACTAGCTCATCTCCTGCCTCTCTGCCACCTTCTTGGAACCTATACCCAACATTCGTGCCCTGTGCTGGACCCAAATAAAGTGGAAACTTGATTCTCGCCTTCCAGAGAAACGTCAGCCCTGCCACACGTAGCAATGGGTGACAACTTTTCCTCTTAGGAACCCACACTTCTACCCTTACTTTTTCCAAGTTGAACCCTACTCTCCCCATGGCTAAAACACACCCTCAGTGGCCCTCTGTGGTTATTCTGGGGGTGAGATTCTCAAGTTTCATGAGTACAATGCTTTGGAAGGATGAAACATGATCAAGATTTATTCAAAAAGCTTCAAGTCCAAGGCTTAAAAGGCATTTGAAAAACTGTCATAAAGTGAAGGAATTGAGGTCAACCTCAATATAGCCATGGCTTGGAATCAGTTGACCTGTCAAGAAATTATTTCTCAAAAACTGAATTGTTATATTTTTAACAAACGGAAATTATTTTCAAAGTCCTGATGAGCTGATACCTCCCACCCCTCCCAGCTCTTCTTTTCATCTTTCTTTCTAGATTACATTGTTGGTACTTAATTCAGTGAACACACAGAGACCTAGACTTGTACCCTTAATAATGAATGATGTCAATACATGCTGATTTTCACAGTAGAAATACTGACAATGGAAATGTTACATGACAATGACAATGGAAATATGGTCAGGATGTCACACATACCAACCAATGCAACCATTTTGGTGACCAGGCCTCCTTCATCCTCATTGACAATATCTATTATGATAGCAGTTTTTGACAAATGGAGAATTTCAAATTTATTTTTTCCTGCATCTGTGAGAGAGATGAGAGAGTAAATATCTATGTATATAGCCTCACCTTAATTAATTCACTGTTGATTACATTTATCCTGGCTTACTCAGCATATTGGTAACAACAATTCCTATGTTGATCTTTGTCTCACTCCAGCAGTACAGTGAATGTTTAAATTGATATTGACAGCAAGAAAAGTAGGGAAGAATTTTCCTTATTGCTCCCTTCATATACAATGAAATGTTTCTCATCTTCCAGTCCACTGAAATATTCTAAATGTGTTCTAAATGTTCTAAAACATGTTCCAATTAAACCAACATTTCCGTAAACAACCTGATCCTGTTGTGATATGGCATATTATCAAATTCAGCTTTAAAAGTTCTTTCTATTTTCCTTCTCCAAAAAATGAATTAGTTTCTCTTTAGCACTGAAATCAGTTTGCCATTGAAAACATTGTGCAACTGTGTACTGAGTACCTCCCTGGTACCAGGCAACCTTCTAAACATTTCATGTAAATTGTTAAATTTCCTCTGCCCCTCAATCTAGGTGTATTACTTAACACATTTATAGCTGCCACTAACATGTCAACTTGATATCAAGACAATTGTACTTGTGAGCATATGCAGGCAGTGCCAATCTAGACAATTCAGATCCCACCTGGAGTTTGCACTTCCATCTCTCTGGCTAAGCCCATCTCCTCTGCCATGTTTATAGGGAAAAGAATAAGTACTGATCTGCTTTGCACTATCAATTAACCCTCTAACATCCATTCTCTCTTCTAGCCATAACGTAGGACCTCATTTGAATCACTCATCAGGATTTGAGTTAACATTACACCAATTTGTGTTTCCCACTGATATCGTTAGTCTACAACAACAAAGACTAAGCAGCAGTTGTCTCAACTTCAAAGTTTCATAACTAAATCTTGCCCAAGCCCACTCTAAGTCCTTGAGTCATGGGTTACGCGGGGACAATTTAAATCCAATTTTATGCATGTCTTCAAACTCTTAAAACCAAATATATTATAAAAATGGTTTTATAAAGGAGCGTTCTGCAGAAAATCTCGCTAAATAGGTCTATAAAGTTCATGCAGGTTAAGGAGGCAATGACAGTAAATATATCTTCTGAGCATCATGTTGCTATTAAGGCCAATGCTGGTATTGTGCTTGTTATAATTATACGTTATTTTCTGCAAAATAGAACCTGGGTAGTTTGCAATTCGTCGTTTCCAAGAGGCCTGTACAATAGGCCAGCTCACTTCATTTCTATCCCTCCTTAAGTTGCCCTGTCAAATCCATGTAAAAAGGACTATAAGAATGGAGGACATTATAGGAAATATGGGAGAAAACATTGCTCATTCAGACACAGAAGCAAATAATCTTAGGGGTAATCAAAATTAAATCATAATTTTTAAAATAGCTACTCGTAATATAAAAAGTGAGATACTGATGAATGTGTAGGACAAAACGTCAGACATATATTTTACTTATTTGTGTGTTCCTTGTAAAACCACTGTGCTATTTCTTTTGTTAGGCAAGGGTTGAAACCACAGATTTATGTGCATTTAAATTTTAATCAAATATTTATACATTATATGATTTAAAATCGGGATATGGTTTGGGGTCATTTAAAAGATTACAGAGATATAAATCTTAACCAATATCTCCTTTGCTTTAAACACAAGCTCTAGTTATGAAGAAATATGCTTGGTATTTAAATTACTGTGACTTGTTTGGGTTTTAGGTAAGTCAAACCATACAGTAAATGGATTAAGATGTTTTAAGATTATTTTTAAAAATGTATTCTGTTGAAGCAAAATGTCATAAACATTTAAACTCAAGAAAGAACTATTACATGTTAGTTCCGAAAGTCATTTTAAATTATCTCGAAATGTTTTCCTATGTCTGAGAAACTATTAAAATAAAGCTTCTCAGCACATGCTCTCAGTTAATCATTGAATAACACTCAAAATTGGAAAGAGTCCTCAACATCCTATGATTGAACCCTTTGCACATGACAAATTTAAGTGCTTGGAAAATTTAGGGACTTGTGCCTGGTCACACTGCTAATTATTAGTAGAACTAGAATTCTGATATATGGAGTTCTGAAAAGATGTTGAGACCAAGATTTCAACCATAATATACTTTTGTCGGTAAAATACTTATACTTACAATGACAAACGTAAGTATTTTCTTCTGTTTTTATTGCCAAAGAGGATATTTTTGTGCATTGTCCATTGACCCTTAACAAGAAAACATTTTTAAGTTGATTGATAAAAATTATAAGAATTTGATATATAATTCAGAGTTTGTCCCACCCTCATATGACCCCATGTCTGGTATTGTTTTGGTGCCTATAAACACTGTGACTTTCAAAAGAGAAGAAATATGTTGTCCACAATCTAAGAACTCTCAGATGGTCAGAATGTCTTTTTCTACACATGGAGTCAGAGCGGCAGTTCCAAAGACAAGCTGCAGATACCAAACGGGTTGTGTTTAAAGCCAAGAAAACATGGAGAAATACAAAATTTTAGAAGAGACGGAGGAAAAATATAAGCTCCTGCTTGAAATGTTTTCTTGAAACTGAGGGGTATAGCTATCAAGACAGGCCTTAGTTCTTCTCACAGCCCTGGCACAGATCTCTTAGATAAGATAATAGAGGAAAAAAAAGCACAAGAAACACCAGAAAAAAATTACAGGTTTAATCAAAACAGGAGCTACTTTGGTGAAAACAGCTTAATGAAAATTAAAGTCACACGTATGTATACAAACACACTACACACACACTAAAGCAAACACACAAATACACATTATGTGCATATATTATGATAAATTATGTACACAAATATATGTAATAATTTCACATATATGTCACACATAACAAAAGTCTTTGTGTGTCTGTGTGTGTCTCTCTGTGTATGTGCATGACAAAGAATATGTATTTGGCATATATGAAGAATGCATACAACACAAATAATATAAGGGAAAATAACCCAACTAAAATTGAATAAATTATTGTACATTATTAAATATGCACAAGTACTGCTATACAGCAATTCCACTCCTACAAAAGAGAAGCGAGAATGTCTGCCGACACAAAGATAGTACAGAGCTATTCACATCCAGGTTATTCTAAATAACCACAACGTGAAAACAACATTGCCGAACAGCTTGAAAATGAACAGTTTTCCATCCAAATTGGCTTTGAAATAAGTGACCACTTGCACATGCAGCCACATAGATAAAGTTTTAAAGCATTATGTTGAGTGAGAGAAATGGTGGAAAAAGATGCATAGTGTATAATTCCATCCCGTGAAGTTCTAGAACAGGAGAGAAAATGAAGATCACTTGTCTATGTCAGACGGGAGACATTTAATGGGGAGGGAAAGAAAGGGGACTTTCTGCTGTGGTGGAAAAGTTCTATATCTTGACTGTCGCAGTGGTGAAACTGCTGTACACATACATCAAAACTCATTGAACTTCACCTTTCAGAATGGTGCATGGGCACATGTAAAGTCAATTAAACAGAGGACACAAAAATTGTTAATATGACAAACAAAAAATAATCCAGTATTCTTAAAAAAATTACTGCAAACTGACAGGTATATCTATTGGGATAGGATATATGTGTGTGTGTATATATTTTGATTATATGTATAAAATCACTTATATATAATACATAGTCAATTATATATATTTATGTCGACCTCTCTAAGCATAATCCTCTTAGATTTTTCTTAATGTTTTTATTCTTCAAAATATGTGTCTGTGTTTGCATAAGTGTGTGAAAGTGTTGGGAGAGAGAGATTCCTTTTTTTTTTTTAGATTGGCCCTGAGCTAACATCTGTTGCCAATCTTCCTTTTTTCTTTCTTCCCAAAGCCCCACAGTACCTAGTTGTATATTCTAGTTGTAGGTCCTGCTAGCTGTGCTATGTGGGATGCCGCCTCAGCATGGCCTGATGAGCAGTGCTAGGTCCGTACCCAGTATCCCAACTGGCGAAACCCTGGGCCACTGAAGTGGAGCACACGAACTTAAGCACTTAGCCATGGGTCCGGCCCGGAGAGATTCTTGAATTCCTCTTATATATTTAGAAATTAGGTCTTGAGAAATAGCCTTCATTCAATTTCTTATAACAAATGATTCTTGAATCTGCCCTTAATGTTTTTTTATTGGGAAAAAATGTACTTCCTTTTACTTCAAGTCTATTTTCTTCCCAATTCCTAACTTTCTCACTTTACTTTCAGCCCTTTTCTCACAGATTTCTTCCAGCCAGTAAGTTTGCGAGGTATTTATAAGTATGGAAATGTTTCTTTCAAATCTTCTCTTTCCTCCTGGAGTTGCTTCTTTGAAAATTTCCTTTTCTTTATACTGCCAAACTTTTTAAAAATATTAAGCTAGCCTCACTTCTCTATGCAATGGTATCTGGATTTGAAGGACTGCAAAATTAAAAATTAAAATTTTACTTTCCACCTACAATATAAATACATATTTTAATCTTATGGACTACAGATCTCTCAGCACGAAATGAAGCTTTCAGATACCCTACATTGCATTGATTCAATGGTTTCTCCTGCTTCATGTCATTATCCTAGGATTCTTCTGCTTAACCTTAAATGTTAGTGTGGAAATAATTGTTCTTTCTGGGCAATGTCAACATATGTAATTACAGGTGTTACTAATTTAGCAATAATTTCAAATGTGTGTGTGTCTGTGTGTCTTTGTGTGTCTGTGAGAGAGACATTGATCTATAATTCCTGATATATTCTCATTTGGCTTAAAGGCATATTCATGGATCTATATGGTTGCTTTGAAACTTCACAATTAAATTTGAGACTCAAAAACTTCTTCCTTCCATATTTCATGAGTTCATAGGAGAAGCATAATCAGAAAGAAGTAGACTTTGATTGCATACTTCAATAGATACCAATTTCTAGTGTGAAGGTTACAGCTAAGACTTTGACATGTAAGATTCCTCAGAACTCACTCTAATTTTCTTTCTTAATATCAACTTGTACAATTCCCTCCAGTTTTTTTTTTTTTACATATTTCCTTGGTCCTACTCATTATTTCCTGAACACGTTTTTTTAAAAAACTGGATGCCTCTGATTATTCCAGTATTTCTCCCTTTTCCTACTTCTTTGTCTGAGAGGCTCATTCCCCCTTCAAAAGCATCTTACAAATGTTATGTTTCTTGTGTGACTTTTCAGATTCCTGCACTGTCATCATTTTTCATTTTTTGGTGCCCTCTTTTCACCTCAGTTACACCATTATTATAGAATTTCACACACAGTATTGTTATTAGTTTAAAATCAATATTTCTGACTCTATTTTGACCAACGAAGCCCCACCAAAAAAGTTTCTTCATCTTCTCTTGAGTTCTTTTCTTAACTTAATAACTTTTGTAAAAATGTAGAAATACATATATTTATATAAAATGCCCCTAATTTTAAGAATACATTAAAAAGCAACTAAGTAAACAGATGAGAATAGTTACCCTTGTTGGAGAGACTAATGGATGTGGGCCACATCTTACACCATATACAAAAATAAACTCAAAATGGATTGAGGACTTAAATGTAAGGCATGAGACCATAAAACTCCTAGAAGAAAACATAGATAGTAAAGCTCTTTGACATGAGCCTGAGCAATATTGTTTTGCATATGTCTCTTAGGCAAGGGCAACAGGAGAAAAGTAAACCAATGAGACTACATCAAACTGAAAGGTTTTTGTGCAGACAAGGAAACTATCAACAAAACAAAAAAGCAACCTATTGAATGAGAAAAGATATTTGCAAATGCTTTAGCCAATCTAGGTTTAATATCCAAAATATATAAAGAAATGATAAAACTCAGTGCCAAAAAGCAGAGAATTCAATTAGAAAATGGGCAGAGGGCCTGAATATACATTTTTCCAAACAAGACACATAGATGGCCAACAGACACATGAAAAGATGCTAAACATCACTAATCATCAAGGAAATGCATATCAAAACCATAATGAACTCATAGAAATCGATATCAAAAAAGCAACCAATCTTATTAAAAAATGAACAGAGGACCTGAATAAACATATCTCCAAAGAAACCATACAGATGGTCGACAGACACATGAAAAGATGCTGATTGTCACTCATCATTAAGAAAATGCAAATCAAAACCATATTCTCACACCTGTCAGAATACCTGTTATTAAAAAGAAAACAAATAACAAGTGTTGGCGAGGATGTGGAGAAAAGGGAACTCTGGTTGTTGGGAATGTATACTGGCAAAGTCACTACGGAAAACAGTATTGAAGTTCCTCAAAAAATTAAAGCGAGACCCACCAAACGATTTAGCAATTCCACTTGTGGGTATTCATCCAAAGAAAACGAAAACACTAAATCAAAAAGATATATGCACCCGTATGTTCATGGCAGCATTATTTACAATAGCCAAGACATGGAAACAACATAAATTTCCATCCGTAGATGAATGGATAAAGAAGATGTGGTGTATATATACAATGGAATATTAATCAACCATAAAAAAGAATGAAACCCTACCAGTTGCAACAGCATGGATGGATCTAGAAGGTATTTTGCTAAGTGAAATAAGTCATTTGAGTTCTTAATAAAATGCCTGCAATATGGTGAGCATTTCATATATAACCCCTGAAGCAATGAGGGCTTTAATGAATTTAATAATGATCAAAAATCACTATAAGTAAGTTCTTCTGGGTCAACATCATTTTGCATTATCCACCTGCTCACACTCTTCTGGAACACAGATCCCCTAAATGTGAACCACCTTTTACAAATTCTACATAAGAGATTCAGGCTAGTAGTAGGAATTTTAGAGTTTGAGGAATCTATGCCCTCTTGGCTGCTTTTGTCCCTCTTTTCTTTAATCAAATGATTCCAGTGGAGCTTCTGTGACTTTTTGCCCTCCCAGCAAATCTTCCAGGACTTTCTCTAGAGGATGGTGCTGGAGCTGACAGGACGACTGCATAGAGTCTTCTAAGCACACAGCTCAGAGACTCACACACTCGAACATAATTCAGATATTTCAAAACAAACATGGAAGTCCAACAGACCCTCTCTCAGGGTCGAGCATTCATATGTGTTTTCGTTCTGTGTTATTTTTACTTACTTGAGAAAAAACGTGTAGATGATTCTGTCACCTGCACTGTCTAAATCAAGTCTACGGAGAAGAATTCTGAATGGTCCGTTCTCACTGATCTTCTCTATGTTACTGGATCCGATGTAAATGGTGTTCCATTCTCCTGAAAACTAAAAGCCAAGTTCCCATCAGAAAATTTATTCATGTTCTTTTTACTGTTTCTGACATTATCCATCATGACTTTTCTTTCTCTTTTACATCAGCCCAAAACTGTCTATCTTTATTGAACAAACCAGGGTTTATAAAATAATGTGAAAACCCAAGTCAAGGGTAAAAGAAGAAATGGAGATATTTCTGAAATAGCTTAAGTTATGTTATCAAAGCAAACCTCCAGTTCAACAGTTGTTTGATTGGTTCTCTGTCTTAGACAAGGACAATAGAACTGCATAAGGAGCCAATTAATAGACAATATAGACAATACCGAGACAATATAAGACAAGTACAGTAGAAATATGTAAGGAGCCAATTAATAGAGTGATTCTGAGTTGGAGGTAGATTGCTATGCTTAGGTGCATGTAAATTCAGATACACAAATAACAAGACCAAAAGGGGCTCCTACACACACACACACACACACACACACACTCAAGTCGTCCTCTCAGACCAGCCTCTCAAACCCTTGTTACCAGTGAGTAATCAGTCTCAGATTGAGGTTCCTGGACAGCACAAACCACACCCAGTACAAGACTCAGCAGCAGAATCTGCATCTCGTTGGTGCTTGTTGACCTTCTTCTGGAGAAGCTGAGAGTGTGACAGTTGTTAGAGAGAATCAGAATTTGTGCCACTTTTATAGTAGTGGTCTGTTGACATGACACGTAATGAACCAACTGTTATTAATCATAAGACCTTGGGTATGTATAAATCTTCTTATAATATCCTGGTTGGCAGTGATGAGCTTTCATGGCATCCTGTTATTTTGATAATGAGATTTACTTTAACAGAAGCATAAGGTTATCTGGACGTTTGATCTTTAGATTAAATGAGAGACCACAATACACATGCATATTTGAAGAACAGCAATATTTATCCTTTTAGATCCTGAGTTACAAACTGAAATAAGCAGTCCGATACATGTATCCCCAACTCCCGCTTTATTTCCTTAACATGGAGGACATAGGTTTAGACTTGTTTTCTAAAAATAAGATGTTATTGTCAGGTTTAACAATACTGAAATATGGCATCTAGGCCATGAATCAGTTATAAAAACATTCCTCAGAGGAGTCTATATTTAAGATTAATGAAGTCTTTTCAACAAGAACAAATTTTTGTATATTACCCTACTTATGAATCCTTCCCAGATCCACATCTACAATTTCATTTTGCCGTGAGTACACAATTTAATTTCACTAAAATTTATGAGATTTCTGACTCTGTATAGCTCCTGACATATTATCTGTGTTCTTTAAAGCCAGCTTCCTGAACTGTCCACGCGGTGGGCAGCCTAGCTTAGAGATAAACCACAGGAAACCAATCTCTATATAACACTCAATCAATTGTTTGGCATGTAAGTATTTTCTTTGCTAAGTGTCTCTGCAATCCATTTGTTCAATATTGATTAGACAGTTTGATTTCTTATTATTGAGTTTGGAGATTTCTTTATATATTCTGGCTATAAGCCTATTTTAGATAGGTTTAGAAGATTAGCAAGTATTTTCTCTCAGCGTGTGGCTTCTCTTTTCATTCCCTTAATAATATCCCTCAAGGCCCAAATATCTTCCTTTTGCTGAAGACCAGGTTGTATGTTGATTGTTTGCATTCAAGGATCATGCTTTGAGGTCTTATCTAAGAAATAATGGCTGAACCCAAGGTCACAGACTTTTCTCCTATTTCTTCTGGAATTTGTAGCTTTAGATTTTACATCTAGTCCATGAATCACTTTGAGTTTACTATATGGGGCAAAGTATGTGTTGAAGTTCTTTATTCTTTTTTGCATATGCATATCCAATATTTCCATCATTTTTGCTGAAAAGATTATTCTTTTCCACTGTATTTCTTTTGAATATTTATTGAAAATCTGTTGTCTATATATTCTTGTCACTTCCCCGGGTTTGGTTTGGTTTGGTTTGGTTTTATTTTTCCCATTCTCCTACACAAATTTTGGGCAATATTCAACAAGATACAGTTAGGACGTGAAGGTCATATGACTTCCTTTAGGAATAAAATAGAATCAGAATTAGGCTCCAAAGACCAACCAATATTGACAATCTCGCAGATTAACTACTAATCCATTTTCCTTTGGGTGACAGTTCAGCCAAACTTCTTCAGGTTTTCAGTTTCCTAAGAGACCCCAGGCAGGTCACCTATTCCCTTGAGGAGAAAATCATATCAGCACTAAACACTGATCACCTCCTTCTTCCCCGAAGCAGGCTCTTTCATCCACGTTACTAAGAGCACTTGCCATGTAAATGCCCCATAACCTCATTGGAAGAAAAGCATATGAAAAATTCATTTTCATTGTTCTGTTTTCCTAACAGCTTCGTGAGAAGCTGGTCTTCAATATATTATTTATCCTTTGACTCAATTGTTTCTCCAAGAAAGCAAAAAAGGGTAATAATAGTTCCTCAATTTTTAGCAGTTTGAAAAGAAAAAGCAAATTTCCTCCTCTCTCTGTATGAGTGGTTATTTTTTCAAGGACATTAAATCATCCAAAGAACCTCTTCTTTTTTTTTTTTTTTTTTTAAAGATTTTATTTTTTCCTTTTTCTCCCCAAAGCCCCCCGGTACATAGTTGTGTATTCTTCGTTGTGGGTTCTTCTAGTTGTAGCATGTGGGACGCTGCCTCAGCGTGGTCTGATGAGCAGTGCCATGTCCGCGCCCAGGATTCGAAC
The DNA here is from genome assembly GCF_041296265.1 of Equus caballus. Lineage (NCBI taxonomy): Eukaryota > Metazoa > Chordata > Mammalia > Perissodactyla > Equidae > Equus > Equus caballus. Next base: position 2,816,567 of record NC_091715.1, on the reverse strand, counting down.
CAACGAAACACTGGGCCGCCTGCAGCGGAGTGCGCGAACTTAACCACTCGGCCACGGGGCCAGCCCCAGAACCTCTTCTTTTTTTACACATATTTCCTTATCTGTCTATTTTCTTCCCCAGTAATTTGTAGGATAGATACATTTTCATCATACTGTAAAAGTGAAGAAGCAATGGTGCCATCGTGATTTCCAAGTCAGCTGAGTGAAAACACCCACAGTACTGACACAGGGCAACTACCTGTTCCCGGGACACCTCAGAGCCTCAGAACCATTCTCTTTGTTGGGTGTCTGACTTTGAGCAGAGCTTGGCTGAACGGAGACTTCTGCCTATGTCTTCAGTTGGCCACTGGCCTTCCTACTCAGAACAGGCTAACACTGTTTGTTCCATGTTCTTTCTTTCTTACTCTCTGTTTTCTTTTGTCTTGGTTCCAAGAATTTTTTTTCTCTTTGTTTTACTTATACCTCTGTGTACTGTGCTATTTAACCTCCGATTGCAAAAGCTTATGAAATGTAAAGTTTTCATATCTCACAATGTCCTCACAAATTTTCCCCATCACCTCACTGATTTTGATCATTTTGAACAGGAGTATAATCCCCGCTAACATAGTTTTCCACTCATTTTCCCCTCTCCATCTCTTCTTATGTACCTCTACCACTGCCAGGTTTTCTGTTGGAGCCCTAGAAACACGTGTTTCCTTGGAATGTACGCCAAGATGATTCTATGCAAGATCGTTCTAACTGCTAATCAAGGGGAAATTAAAGAGTCATTATTCTAAAACATTATCACAACAGCTTGGTCTTTAGACCCTGTCAATCCCTTTATTTTATTCCCAAAGGAAGTCAAATGACCTTAATGTCCCAACTCTTCTTCATTAATCTTGGTCAAATTGTGGGTAAGAGAATGATAAATAAAAGCAGAGCCCTCTGACACAGACATTAACAGCTGTTACCCAACAAACAATGCTTAAGGCATCCGATGTAGATCTTCCTGGTCTTTCCTTCTCACAGTTGTCCAGGGTTCTGTATCTCTGTAGGATATCTCTCTCCACTTTTTTAAATTTTTGTTTGTGTTTTCTGCTTTCTCTGTGATCTTTGTTTTCAACTTGCTAGAATCCACCAATCCTGTGTACGTAGTGCAGGGAAGTTTTGACCCTGGCCACCAGAAGTACCCTGTTGCCTCAGTGATTCTTGATCAAGGATCAAAATGACTTAGAATCTAAGAAGAGATAATTAACCTCAACAATACTTGTTGAGATCTAATCCTGTTGAAATTCTCTAACACAGTGTCTGTCAAATAGGACAATGCTCAGTGATCCCCAGAGGGTTTTGTTGAAAATGCTCTTCTGCTTCAGCATGTCTAGAGTTGTGCCTGAAACTCTGCATTTATAACAAGCACCTGAGAGATGTCATGGCTTCTGGTCTTAAAACTACACTTTTCGGTAGCAAGGTTTAGAGCAGACTTTCCAAAGTTTGTCCTGTTTTAAGAGACCCCTGGGGTACTGATTTCCCATGCAGATTTCTAGGCTTTAAGCAGAAAGTCAGTTTGATCTGGGGAAGTCTTTCTAACACTGTTTATAGGGTCTTGGTTCCTAACCAGGGGTCATTGTGACACCCAAAAGAGACACTTGGACATGTCTGGTGACATGTTTGCCTGTCACTATGGCAGAGAGGGGTTGTTACCTTCCCTCTAGTGGGTACAGATTAAGTATGCTGCTAAATATCCTACAATGCACAGGACAGCCCCTATTAATAAATTATTCATACCCGGTGAGAAATAGGCCAAGCTTCCGAAATCCTGGTTAACATGCTTTAACCTGTTCCCCTCACACTGAATACAGCCCCAATCCCTGTAATAGCCTACAAATACCTCCACGATCTGCCTCTTTCCCTTACCCATCTGCAACTACTCTACCTCTCTATCCATACTCTGTTCCAGCCGCACTGGACTCCTTCTGACTCAGATGCTTGCCCATCCTGACAGTGTGCACATCCCCCAATCCTCCATAACTCCTTTCCCCTTCCAACTTCCTGCTCACTTTTTCTTCTTATACCTAGTCAGCTTGGACTAAAGAGTAAGATCCACAGTGTAATAGTCTTGGAACTTTTGCTTTGGGCTGTATCCCCAGTGCCTACAACTCGTCAAAGTATGAGTCAGTGTGTTTCTCAGGTGATTTTGTGTTGTTGATTGGGGGAATTAGGGAAATCCTGCTATATAAAAAGGACATTTCTTGGTGAAAAGAAATAGCAAAGTAGTTGTTTAGAACCTAGACGCTAGGGCAGTGTTCAAGAGTCATTCCTATACACTCACTAAACTATGGCTGAAATAGAAGGAATTCTTGCCAGCAGTCTATTGGACAAGGTAACCAGGTTCTAGAATGCAGGGTTGGGCTGACCCGGGCATGTTTAGAAGGAAGAAGGAGTCAAGCAGCATCCCCACTTTATGACCAGTTGTACCTGAGACACATGAAGAAAGGGAAGGACAGTCATGAGGGGTTCAATAGGAGAAAAGGGAATGTTGTATAAGGAAGATAGGAAGATATGCAAATTGGTATTGAGTGGTCTCCCCCTGGAAACAGATTAACAGAAAATAGGGATGTTTGTTTTAAATAATTGCCCTTGTTCATTTCAGGCTGTCTTCCAATGGCACCTCAGGAATCTGACTCAGGAACGGATTGCCATTCTCCCAAGACATGTCATTGTTGTTTAGAAACACTCTGAGGTGGCAAATGACCCAGACAAAGAACAGATAAACATGAAACGTGCACAGCAGAGTCAATTTAGGCGTCTTATCTCATATTTTCTCCATAGAAATTCTCACCCCTTGTAGCCTCCTTTCAGCCCACGCTTGCCTTTGAGAATCCCTTAAACACAGCCATGTGGAGAGAAAAAGAAACATATTTTAAAAACCTGGTCTATGGAGGTTTTTAAACTTCTGGAAACATTTAGTTAGGCATTCAAATAGATATGGAGAGGACTAGCTGTGATATCCCACAAATGTCAGAGAGGAAAGCTTCCAGAAAGAAAGGTCCAGTTTGTCTCTCACTGTTCACCTTTGGTCTCACATCTGGGTGTTGGTGTTTTTCAGTTGGTTTCTGTTTGTTCTTTGCTTTAATTTCAGAGTGCCCATTTGTTTTACTAAATGCTGGGCCCTCTATTCCTGTGGTGATATTTTAGTCAGTCAGCCTCAGGACAAAGTCCTTTATCAGAACATATACTATCAAGTAAATAAGAATTGTTTTTTTCCACTCTCCTCTTGAGTTTTAACTTGTGCCATGTTTGAAGCAAAAGCCAATGTCAGCAAGAGTGATTCGCATACTGGCCCTTCTCGAGTTGTATGCGCTCGGTGACAGAACAAGACTCAGTTCTCTGCAGTGACTTGATTTTTCTTGTTCTCTTGCAGTAATATACTAGAAAATATATTACAGTCTTATATACCATAAACTGATCCAAATATGAATTATAAAGAAAGTATGTTCTGTAAGACTCCTACTATCCAGGGTTTGGCCTGTGTTCAGTGAATATTGATTTAGTGCATATAATGTGCCCACAACAACCTAACCTCAAAATTCAGCAGGGAGCAGACAGACTCAGTTCATGATCCAGTGAGATTATCTTCCAGAGAAAGGACACAGAATACAAACAGGCTGCGCAGTAGTTGTCAAATATGTCACCTGCTTCTAATTCTGAGATGAAGAGTAACCCATGGTAAGAATATGGAGTGTTCTGGGAGCAGATTCCGATTTTGGAAGGGGGCACTGTTTGCACAGGGAAAGGTTCTGAGCAAAGCTCTGACAATAAGTGGAAGAGTAACTTAAATATATATCTCCGGGATGAACATGATAGGAAGTGAGAATGGAAAATGCAAAGATGTTTTGAAAGGTCAGTTTGGTTCTATCTATCAAAATTCTAACCGTGCCTTCACTTTAATGAGGCTTTTCCATTTACAGACATTTTAAAATAATTGATACATGTAAAAATTATTCACTGGTTTGTTATTTATAATGTTGAAATATTTAAAAATAAATTTAACAGTCTGGTAGCTATGACACATTCAAAATGGAAATTCTAAGAAATTAAATTACTAAATTATATCTCTGAATTAAGGTATGAATGATCTCTAAAAAGATTACTATGTCAGAAAGACAGAAATAGGATTCTCTTTATATTTTATTTCTGATGTTAGGTAAGTGTAAAACAGACTTCCGTCTAATACATTAGTAGGTTTGTGTGTTAGTGAAAATGCATGCTTCTGTATAATGTAGGGTTCATAGTGAGCTGTTGAGAATACCTAATGCTGGTCAGGGCCATAAAGGAGCAATTTGCAATGCAAAATATTTTCATGTGAACTCATATGATCGTGTCTGTACAGATGTCTTTGTCACATTTTGGGATTTAGGCTATGCTGACCTCCTAAAATGAGTAGGACAGGTTTCCCTCATCACCTCTCTCTGAAAAGTTTGTCTAAGGTTTGTGCTCTTTCATTGCATGTTTGAAAGAACTCACTAGTGAAAACTTCAGGGCCTGCATCTTCTTTATGGAAAATTCCATGATAGCAGATTCCATTTCTTTAACAGATAATGGGCCATGGAAATTTTTCGTTTCATCTTATTTCAGTGTTGATACCATATCATTCAAGAAATGTCTCCATTTCATCCAAAGTGTTAAATTTGTTGACAAAACTTGGTGTATAATATTCTCTTACAGGTCTCTTCATTTCAGTAGGATTTGTGGTCATTATTTCTTTTCCTTACTAATATTGGTCACTAACACATACATATGTGTCTCTCTCTATATATATATATTTCGCAATTTTTTAACTGTTTATGCCAGGTCTCGCTTTCAACATTTTTAAAGATATTCAGGTCAGGTTCGCCTCCCTCACCTTCTGTTCTATGGCCTAAGCGTATAACCAACAACCCAATCCAGGATTTCCAGACACCCTCTGATGACGAGTCGGAAGTCTGAATGCAGTCTTTTATGCCAGAGAGAGAATTCAAACACTGCCGTTGACATCTCCATTACTTCTAGTAAATCCATAACAATCTTCACTATTGATGCCGTTGACTTTTGCAAATTACAGCCCATTTGGAGGCCATGTCTGTTTCAGTAACTAAAACATTATTTGTTCTGTTAAATATTCCTTAGCTCTCCTTTTATTTTCCCATGGATCATGTCTCTAAACTTTGGCCCAAACTTTGGAATAAGTTCTGTATCCAGTGTTCTAGATGTATTAGATGGTAAACACCTTGTGTATCATGAATAGCCAATCCATGTGCTCTGCCTGCTACAGTGGGAATGGCCATTCCTTAGAAATCCTGGGTCTTTTGCTTTTTGAAGCACCATGGAGTGGCATACCTTCTTTAGATGTTGAGTAATATGTCTGCAGCTGCAGTTCTCTAACTGAAGTCTCTGTGGTGTTGTTTCTCTAAGCACTACACTGACCTTATAACCCTATGGGTTGACCATATGTTCAATGCTGCCCCATCTTTGATTACTACTGATCCTTTCATAAGGAAGTGTCAGTTTTTCCCCTCAACTTCACAGGTGCTGGTGGTCTGCTACTGATTCCCCCTCAATTACGATACATGCATTTTATACTATCTCTGTATAAATCTCAGTGGGGTGCACACTTGTCCCTTCCCTGTGGTGAATAAGATGCTTCCTAGGGACTTTTTTATTGGCCAGACTGCCTCATCCCAATACAGTAAAAATATCCATAATACTCTTCCTCCCCGAGCTGGTTAAGTTCCTTTGTCCCTCTCACCTTGACACATCTACATCTTCTCTCTTTAATCGGAATCAGAATTGTCTCTGTGGGGCATCAGTTTTAGTAAATGGCCATCTTCCTAGATAGCTGTATTTAAAGTTGTTTTTTAAATTAAGCGACTTTCTATACAAACACGTATGTGCGGGATGCATTGTAAATGAATTTATTTAAACACTCAGAAATCAGTAACACAATACAGTGACTGGGAGAGATGAAATGGGAAGGGGAGTATGTTCATGAAGAGAGAAGGGTGATGTTAGACAGGAACAGGATATATTTTCTTCAGATTCTTGATCTTGATTCCACAGAGGAGATGATATGCCTGGTCCTCAATAACAGGGTCTATAGGTGAGGGAAACAGGATAAATGGTTGAGTAGACTGAATGACAACCTGACAGGGGTGAGTCTAAGGAAGTAGAGTGTCAAGGTTTAGAGGAGCTTTCAGTTAACCCAGTGGGCAAGTTCCATGTGGCACTTAATGTTCTCCACCTCTGTTGTAGGCGGGGATCAATTTGGAATTTTTCCAAGGATGTACACATGGTAGGACTTTTCCTGGTTAGGACACATTCTGGGAGTTGCGTGATTCAGGCTGCATCTCATGGGAAAGGACCTTCTAAAATGCCTTACAGGATCTGTGATTGAGTTGCACGTCTCTGCTCTAATTCCAAGGAGTATGGCTTGAAGACATTATATACATCCCGGAAGCTAATGTTTTCTTTGATTTTATTCTTCATTTCTTCTCAACAACAACAGCAGAAAGGCACATTTTATCCTAGAGTAATGTCATTTTCACAGGCTGTGTCATTTTAGATTGTCAAAGGTCACACTTTAAGGAAACCATCTTCTGAAGGGGAATATAATTGAATGTGTGTTTCAGAGAGTGTGGTTAGAAGGCCCCCAATGAGGCTGTCGTGATTATGTAAAATTCAACATTGTGACTGCAGGAATGATGAGTTCTCTTTAAGCCTAATTCTTCTGGAGTAGTGACCTATGTGGACAACCAGTAACTCGGGACTGAGTGGAAAACTAATTCTTCTTTCAGTTATGCCTACCAACTTCTGGCAATTCCTGCTTCTCTCTAGATGTGGATCATTTGCATGGTTCTAGCATGTTAATGTTTTGTCACCAAAATTGCTTGGTAATTAATCAACTCAACCAATTGCCAATTTAATAAAGCTGAGGAGAAGCAAAATAACCTAATCTAACAGAAAAAAGCACTCTGGTGACATAATTTAAGTCACTGGGACAAAAAGAGTTACTTAGAAAATATGGCCCATATGAACTCAAAATGTGTGCCTTTTGAATTACTTGATAGCACTCCTAGTAACAGGTCATTTGTACTTACAACATTTAGGAGGTGTTCAAGTCCCTGTTTGCATTAACTTGCAGGACAGTTGTCTGAGGATGAAAAAACAAAAAGAAAAGTCAGAAAAGGAGCCAATGATCAGTACCATTTGTCAATAATTCTAAGGATTTTTTCTCCTTATAAAACAGATTTTATAAAAGATAATTTAAGGAAGATGAAATTTAAAATGAATCCATTTAATTCCTGATACTATATTTACATACCAGGTGAATGACATATTCAGGGGAAAAATATAGTCACATGATCAAATTTTGAGGATATTCACAATATTTTCCCCTGGAAACTTTCTCTCTAGTCACATTCTTGAACTTGCTAATGTCTTCCTGAGGAATATCTTTTCCATTGCCTAAAAGTCACCATGCATAAAGCAGAAATTTGTCTTTTAGAACCTCTAAGAATTTCTGGATCCATGAATGAGAAAAATGCATGTGAAAATCAGTTCTTCATGTGGAAAAATTCAACAGTCTCAAGTAGTTAACATTTACCATGTCACAGTGTCAGCTGCCTGACGTAGGTCCATAAGAGGACTGGATCCCAGCCCAACTCTGCAACATCAGCAGAACTCCACAGACACATCAGGAGCTCCATGAATTTGGGGCCCAGTGCATCCAGGATAGCTCATCTCCTGCCTCTCTGCCAGCTTCTTGGAACCTGCCCTGTACCAGGAGATCTTCTAAACATTTGGTATTAATTATTGCATTTCCTCTGCCCCTTGATCTAAGTGTATTACTTAACAGATTTATAGCTGCCACGGACATAACACAACATAATTTGGAATTAAATCAATTGTACTTGTAAGGATATGCAAGCAGTGACAATCTGAACACTTAATTCAGATTCCACCTGAAGGGTGCACCTCCTCCTCTCTGGCCAAGCCCATCCAGTCTGCCATGTCTCTTGGGAAAAGAAGCAGCACTGATCTACTTTGCATTGTCAATAAACTTTCTAACATCCATTCTCTCTTCTAGCCATAACATAGCACCTTATTTAAATCACTCACCAGGATTCGATTTAAAACCGTGCCCATTTGTGTTTCCACTGAAACATCATTAGTCTACCATGCCAAAGACTAAGCAGCAGTTGAAGCACCTTCAAAGTCCCATAGCCCCAAACAAGTATAGAAATTCCACCCAAGCCCACTAAGTCCTTGAGACTTGGGTTACATGGGGACAATTTAAATCTAATGTTATGCATCTCTGCAGATTCTTAAAACAAGATATGTGATAACAATATTTTGACAAAGGGGGGGTTTTGTGGAAAATCTTGCTAAATAGGTTTATAAAGGTAATGCAGCTTATGGAGGCAATGAAAGTAAATATATCTGCTGAGCATCATCTTGCTGGTGTTGTGCTTCTTATGGTTACATATTATTTTCTACAAAGCAGAAGCTGGGTAGAATGCAATTCCTCATTCCCAAGAGGCCTGTACAATAAGGCCAGCTCACTTTGTTTCTCTCCCTTCTTAAGTTGCCCTGTGAAATCCATGTAAAAAGGACGGTAAGAATGGAGAAAATTATAGGAAAGATGGTAGCAAACATTGATGATTCAGACAAGGGAAAAACCAATACAAGGGTAAATAAAATGAAAACATACTTTTCAAAAATGTACTGATAAGGGGCTGGCCCCGTGGCCGAGTGGTTAAGTTCGCGCGCTCCGCTGCAGGAGGCCCAGTGTTTCGTCAGTTCGAATCCTGGGCGCGGACATGGCACTGCTCATCAAGCCACGCTGAGGCAGCGTCCCACGTGCCACAACTAGAAGGACCCACAACGAAGAATATGCAACTATGTACCTGGGGGCTTTGGGGAGAAAAAGGAAAAAAAATAAAATCTTAAAAAATGTACTGATAATATAAAAGGAGAGTTACTGATGAATGAGTAGGACAAAATGTCAGGTGTATATTTTACTTATTTGTGTATTCATGGTGTAGCCACTGTGCTGTTTCTTAGATTAGGCAAGGGTTGGAACCATAGATTTTAGTACATTTAAATTTTAATCAAATACTTAGGCATTGTGCCAGTTAAAATTCAGAAAGTTGTTTGTGGTCATTAAAAAGAACTTAGGATATAAATGTTAACCAACATCTCCATTGCTTCTAACAGAACCTCTGGTTATGAAGAAATGTGCTTGGTGTTTAAATTACTGTGACTTGTTGGCTTTTAATAAATCAAACCACACCTTGAATGGATTAAGATGTTTTAAGATTATTTTTTAACAATGTTCTGTTAGAGCAAAATGATATTGATACTTAAACTCAAGAAACACCCATTAGACATTAGTTCCTAAGATCATTTAAAATTACCTTGAAACATTTTCACATTCCGGAGGACCTTATGAGATAAAAGTTCTCAGCACTTGCCCTCAGTCACTCTTGAACAACATGCAAAATTGGAAGGAGTCATCAACATCCTATGATTTAACCTTTTGCACATGACAATATAAAGCGCTTGGAAAGTGTAGAGCCTTGTGCCTGGTCACACTTCAATTATTAGTAGAAGCAGAATTCTGCTATATGGTGTTCTGAGAAGAATTTGAGGCCAAGATTTCAATCCTAATATACTTTTATCAGTACAACACTTGTACTTACAAAAAATAACGTAAACATTTCTTGGTGTTTTCTTTGCCACAAAAGATTTTTCTAGGCATTGTCCGTTGACCCTTAAAAAGAAAACATCTTTAAGTTGATTGATAAAAATAACAGAAAAAATTGATACATGATTAGGACTTTCTTTTCTTTTCTTTTTTTTTTTTTTTTGAGGAAGATTAGCCTTGAGCTAACATCTGCCACCAATCCTCCTCTTTCTGCTGGCCAACTGGCCCTGAGCTAACATCCGTGCCCATCTTCCTCTACTTTATATGTGGGACGCCTGCCACAGCATGGCTTGATAAGCAGCACATAGGTCCACACCCAGAATCCGAACCAGCAAACCCTGGACCACCGAAGCGGAACGTGCGAACTTAACTGCTGCACCACAGGGCTGGGCCCTTTAATTAGGCCTTACTTTGTTTCACTCTCATATGACCCTGTGTCTGATATCATTTGAGTGCCTATAAACACCGACTTTCAAAAGAGAAGAACTGTGTTGTCCGCAATCAAAGAACTCTAGATGGTTAGAGTGTCTTTGTTGACACGTGTAGTCAGGGCAGCAGTTCCAAAGACAAGCTGCAGATACCAAACAAGTCGTCTTTAAAGGCAAGAAAAGGTGGAGAAATGCGAAATTTTAGAGAAGAAGGAGAAAAAATACAAGCCCTTGCTTTAAATGTTTTCCCGAAACAGAGGGGTAAAACTACCAAGACAGGCCTTAGTTCTTCTCACAGCCCTGGCAAAGACCTCTTAGATTATGTAACAGACAAAAAAGCATAACAAATGTAGGAAAAAATGATGGGTTGAATTTAATCAAAACAGGAACTTCTTGTGTGAAAACACTTTAAAGAAAATTAAACACCAAGTCACATGTATGTGTGCAAACACACTGCACACACACACCCACAAAAGCAAACACAAAAATATATGATGTTCATATATTATATATGGAAATTATTTACAGATAATATATATTATAATTACATATATATGTCAGATATGTAACAAAAGTCTTTGTGCATCTCTGTGTGTCCGTACATGACAATGAACATGGATTTGGAATATATGAAGAATGCATAACACACAAATATTATCAGGGGAAACAACACAATTAATATTGAATAAATTATGGAATATTATTGAATATGCATAAATACCATGATGGAGCAATTCCACTCCTACCCAAGAAAAATGAAACTATGTGTCAAAACAAAGATAGTACAGAGCTGTTTGGATCAAACTTATTGAAAGTAACCACAACTTGGAAACAACATTGTCTAACAACTGGAAAATGTATGGTTTCACATGTCCAAAAAAGGACTTTCACATGGCCATGAAAAAAGTGACTACTTGTATATGAAGCCACATGGACAACTTTTTAAAGCATTATGCTGAGAGAAGCAGTGGAAAAAGAAGCATAGTGTATAATTCCAGTGTGTGAAGTTCTAGAACAGGCGAGAAAAAGCAGATGAGTTGCTGTCTATGTCAGATGGGAGACATTTAATGGGGAGGGAAAGAAAGGGAACTTTCTGCTGTGATGGAAAAGTTCTATATCTTGACTGTGGGAGGAGTGACACCAGTGCACACATATCAAAACTCATGGAACTACACCTTTCAAAAGGGTGCACACAATTCCATGTAAATGCACTTCAAGAAAGTCGATTTCAAAAAGAGAGGCCACAGGTAAAGTCAATTAAATAGAGGACACAAAAATTGTAAATATGACAAACAAAAAGATAATCTGGTATTCTTAAAAAAATTACTGAAAACTGACAAGTATATCTATTGGGATAGGATATGTGTGTGTGTGTGTATAATTTTATTATATGCAAATAGTCAGTTATATATTATATATAATCAATTATATCTATTTTATCAAGCATAACCCTCTTATTATTTTTTCTTGATATTTTATTTCTTCAAAATATGTGTCTGTGTTTGCATGAGTGTGTGTAAGTGATGGGAGAGATTCTTGAATCCCACTTATATCTTTAGAAAGTAGGTCTTCAGAAATAGATTTCCTTCAATATCTCATAAAGAATAATTTCTTGTTATCTGTGCGTTATTTTATTTTTTTTAAGATTTTGGAGTTTTTTTTCCTTTTTCTCCCAAAGCCCCTCTGTACATAGTTGTGTATGTTTTAGTTGTGGGTCCTTCTAGTTGTGGCATGTGGGATGCCTCCTCAGCATGGCTTGATGAGTGGTGCCATGTCTACGCCCAGGATTCAAACCAGCAGAGCCCTGGGACACAGAAGCAGAGTGCGTGAACTTAACCACTTGGCAACGGGGCCGGCCCCTGTGCTTTATTTTTTCAATAGGAAAAATTGTACCCCCTTTCATTTCATATGCAATTTATTCGCACTTCTAGCAGATTAATAACTTTCTCTCTTTACTTTTGGCCCTTTTCTTGCAACTTCCTTCCAGCCAGTAACTTTGCTCAGGTATTTATAAGTATGGACACGTTTCCTTCAAAACTTCTGTTTCCTACTCTGTTTTTTGCATATTTCATCTTTCTTTATACTGCCAAACTTTTTAAAATCTTAAGCTACCCTTACTTTTCAAAGCAATTATATTTGGATTTGAAAGTGTATAAAAAGTAACAATTAACATTTTAATTTCTACCTACAATATAAATACGTATTTTAATCTTATGGGCAACAGATCTCTTATCACCATTTGTTGCTTTTGGATACCCTATTTAACATTGGTTTAAATAATTTCTCCTCCTTCATATCTTTACCCTAGGATTCTTCCACTTAGACTTCAATGTTAGTATGGAAATAATTGTTCTTTCTGGACAATATCATCAACATATGTGATTATAGGTATTACTAATTTAGCAGCAATTTCATATGTGTGTGTGTTTGTCCATGAGCAAGAGAGAGATATTGATCTATAATTCCTAAAATATTCTAATTTGGCTCAAGGCCATTTCTATGGATCTATGTGGTCAAGTTGAAACTTCAGAATTCAATTTGAGAAAGAAAACCTTGTTTTTTCCTCATTTCATGAGTTCATAGGAGAAACATAATCAGAAATAAGTAGACTTTAACTGCTTCTGCATACTTCAATACATACCCATTTCTGGTGGGGAAAGTTAAAACTAATAGTTTGACATATAAGATTCCTCAGAACTCCCTCTAATTTTCCTTCTAAATCTCAACTTGTACAATTACCTCTGTATATTTTTTACATACTCACATGGCCCTGTTCATTATTTGCTGAACATATTTTTAAAAAAATACTGGATGCCTCCAATGATGCCAATATTTCTCCCTTTACCTACTTCTTTCTCTGAGAAGCTCATTCCACCTTCATAAGGATCCTATAGATGTCACATCCCTTGTGTTACGGTTTAGAGTCCTGCACTGCCATCATTTTTTCATTTTTTGATGTCCTCTTTCCACCTCATCTGTACCATTATTAGAGAATTTCACATACATTATTGTTATTAGTTTAAAATCAGTATCCCTGACTCTATTTTAACTAATGAAGGCAAAAAAACCAGAAGGAGTTTCTTCATCCTTTATAAATTAATGAGTTTTATAAACATTTTAAAATACATGTATTTATGTAAAATATACCTAATTATAAGAATACATAAAAACAAAAAGAGCCTCAGTAAACACATTAGAATAGTTACCCTTATTGGGAAGAATGATGTTTCTGGAGTTTTTAAAGAAAGTTGTATGAACATTGCATAAAATAAAAATGAATTTGTAATAGAGCAAGCCAGAGTTGAGATAATAGTTTAATAATAATATCTGAAAAAATAAATGCCATGAATTACCTAAAGCGTAAAATTCCTAGAAGAAAACATAGGTAATAAGCTCTTTGACATGAGTCTGAGCAATATATTTTTGGACATGTCTCTTCAGGCAAGGGCAAGGAAAACGAAAATCAACAAATGAGACTACATCGCACTAAAAAGCTTTTGCACAAAGGAAAACATCAGGAGAATGAAAAGACAGCCTCTTGAATAGGAGAAGATATTTGCAAATGATATATACAATAAGGGGTTAATACCCAAAGTACATAAAGAACTTATACAACTCAATACCAAAAATCAAACAGTCCAATTAAAAACTGGGCAGAGGGCCTGAATAGACATTATTCCAAACAAGACACCCAGATGGCCAACAGACACATGTAAAGATGCCCATCACCACTAACCATCAGGGAAATGTAAATGAAAACCACAAGGAAATCATAGAAATCAATATCAAAAAAGCAAACAATCCAATTAAAAAATGGGCAGAGGACTTGAATCAACACTTGTGCAAAGAAGACAAACAGATGGCCAAAAGACACATGAAAAGATGCACAAATTCACTCATAATCAGGGAAATGACAATCAAAATCACATTCTGACACCTGTCAGGATGGCTGTTATCAAAAAGAAAACAAATAACGAGTGTTGGTGAGAATGTCGAGAAAAGGGAACCCTGGTGTACTCTTGGTGGGAATGTAAATTGCTACAACCACTAAGGAAAACAGTATGGAGCTTTCTTCAAAACTTAACGAAAGAACTACCATACGTTCCAGCAATTCCACTTCTGGGTATTTATCTGAAGAAAATGAAAACACTAATTTCAAAAAGATATGTGCACTCGTGTGATCATAGCAGCCTTGTTTACCATAATCAACATATGGAAACAACCTAAGTGTCCACCTGTAGATTAATGGATAAAGAATCTGTGGTGTATATATGCAATGGAATAATAATCAATCATAAAAAAAGAATGAAATGCTGCCATTTGTAACATGGATGGATCTAGAGGGTGTTATGCTAAGTGAAATAAGTCATTTGAGTTCTTAATAAAATGACTGCAATATGGTGTGCATCCCATAAATAATCCTTGAAGCAATGAAGGCTTTAATTTAAAAATGATTAAAAATTACTATGAGTAAGTTACCCCGGGTAGAGATTCATTTTGTGTTATCCACCTGCTCACACTCTTCTGGGACACAGTTCCCCTAAATGTGAACCACCTTTTACAAATTCTATGTAGAAGATTCAGGCTAGTACTAGAAACTGTACAGTCTGAGGGATCTATGCCCTCTTGGCTGCTTTTGTCCCCTTTTTTGAATAAAATGACTCCAGTGGGGCTTCTGTGACTCTTTGCCCTCCAAGCAAATGCTCTAGGACATTCTCTAGAGGATTGTACAGGAACTGATGTGACCACTCCAAAAACCCTTCTAAGTATGCAACTCAGAGTCATGCTCTTGAACATAACCCAGATATTTTATTGCAAACGTGAATGACAAACAGACCCTCTGTCAGGGTCAAGCATTTATATTTGTTCTGTGTTATTTTTACTTACCTGACAAAAAACGTGAACGTGATTTTGCGGAACTCAATTCTGTGGAGAAAGGCCCTGAATGGCTCATTATCACTCACCTTCTCTCTGTTACTGAATGCCATATAAAAGGCTTTCCATTTTCCTGAAACCTAAAAACAAAGTTCCCATCAGAAATTTTAGTTGTTCTTTTTTGAATTTTCGCTGACATCATCCATCGTGAGTTTTCCTTCCTTTTTGCATCAGCACAAAACTCTCTTTCTTGAACAAAGCAGGATGTATAAAACAATGTGAAAACCCAAGTCAATGGGAAAACACAACAGGGAGAGATTTTTGAAATAGCTTAAGCTCTTTTATCAAATGCAGAACTCAAGCTCAAGAGTTTTCTGACTAGTTCTTCTCTTATAAAAGTACAGCAGAAATGCATAAGGATCCAACTAATAGACAATATAGACAATATAGAGACAATATAAGACATTACAGTAGAAATGTGGAAGGAGCCAATTAATAGAGTGATTCTGAGTTGGAGGTAGATCGCTAGGCTTAGGAGCACATAAATTTGGGTACACATATAAAAACCCCAAAAGGGACACACACACACCCCACCAAGAGCTCCTCCCAGATCAGCCCCTCCCTGGTACCAGTGATGGCTCCTTCTTAGACTGAGGTACCTGACCAAGTACAAGAGTCAGCAGCAGAATCTTCATCTCGTTGGTGCTTGTCGACCTTCTGGAGAAACTGAGAGTGTGCCGGTTGTTAGAATCAGAATTTGTGCAACTTTTTATGGTATTGATCTGTGGCCATAACACATAAAGAACCAATGTTTATTAATCTTAAGACCTTGTTTACATGTAACTCATAATATCTTGGTTGGCAGTGGTGAAATTTATGGCATTCTATTATTTTAATACTGGGATTAGCTTTAAGAGAAGCATAAATTGAGCTGGCCATTTGACCTTTAGAATAAGTGAGGGATCACAATACATATGAGGTGTTTCAAGGACAGCAATATTTACCCTCTTATATCCTGAGTCCCAAATGGGCTAAGCAGTCCAAGGCATGTATCTCCAACTCCCATGTTCTTTCTTCAAAATTGTGGAGGTCTATTTAAACTTATTTTCCAAAACTAAAGATGTTACTGTCTAATTTAACAGTATTAAAATATGACATCTAGTTATCAAAACGTTCCTCAGAGGAGTCTATAGTTAAAACTATTGAAATATTTTCAACAAGAGCAAATTCCTGTCTATCACTGTACTTAAGAATCCCTCCCACCAAATCTGTGTCTACAAATTCATTTTGCCATGAGTGTAAATGTAATCTTACCAAAATTTGTGAGATTTCCACCTTGTGAATGGCTCCTGATATTGATATCTGTGTTCTTTCAAGCCATTCTCCTGAACTGTCTACACAGTAGCCAACCTAGTTTGGAGAAACCACAGGAAACCAATTCTAAAAAACACTCAGTCAGACAATTTGCTCTCAGGTGGACAGCAGCCCTAACTATGATGATCATGTTAATAATGAAATATAATGGGTGGAAAATGATTAAGAAAATAAAAATCCAAAAATTGACTGAACCTCTGTATCTGAATTTAGCTTTCTAACTCTGTAGCCGACCTGAAAGGTGATCTTTTGTTAAAATCTCATTGCAGTATAAATGACATACAACAAAACTTCAGATGTTTCAAGTGTACAATTGATCAGCTTCAACAGGTGAACACAGCTCTGAAACGACTACAGTCAGTATGAGGAACATGTCCCTCAGCTTCAAAAGTGTCCTTGCGCTCCTTGGTGACCCCTCCTCCTGTCCGTTCTCAACCATCCCTTTCCTGTGCTAAGAAAGCTCTCTTCAGTTTTATGACACAATATATTAGTTGATATTCTCTAGACTTTTACAAAAATTAAATCTTAGTGTCTATGTGTGTGTGTATGTGTGTATTTTCTGGCTTCTTCCCCTTGGTATAATCATTTTGATGTTTATTTCTACTGTGGCTTGTACAGTACGTTCCCATTTACCACTGAGTCGTGTCATATAGATATATTACAGTTTTGCTCACTTAAATATTGATGGATACACATCATGGACAAGTCTTTGTAAAGACTGTGCTGTCCTCTCTCTTGAGTAGATACTTTTGAGTGGAATTGCTATCTCAAAGCACCCATACAATTTTAGGTCAACAGTGGAGGAGAATTCCGGTTGCTTCAGATCTTCCCCAATACTTCGTGTCGTCAGTCATTTTCATTTTAGACCTTGTAATAGTTGTGTCATTGTATCTGGTTGCAGTTTTAATTTGCATTTCTTAAATGAATAAAGATGTTCCACATCTTTTTAAGTGCTTATTTTCGACGTGTACATTTTCTTTGGTAAGTGTCTCTCCAAGTCATTTGTTCAATGTTGATTGGGCTGTTTGTTTTCTTTTATTATTCAGTTTTGAGATTTCTTTAAATATTCTGGATACAAGTTCTATTTCAGACAGAAGATTTGTAAATATTTTCTCCAAGTCTGTGGCTTCGCTTTCCATTTCCTTAATAGTGTCCCTCAAATACTCAAATATCTTTATTTTGCTAAAGGTCAAGTTATTAATTTATTGTTTGCACTCAAAGATCATGCTTTGGAGTCTTATCTAAGAAATGATGGCATAACCCAAACCCACAGAATTTTCTCCTATTTCTTCTTCTAAGTTTGTGTAGCTTTATATTTTATGTATAGTTGCTGAATCACCTTTTTTTATTGAGTTAACATTGGTTTATAACATTATGTAAATTTCAGATTTGCATCAATATATTTTGAGTTCTGTGTAGACTACATCATGTTGACCACCCAAAGACTAATTACCATCCATCAACACACATGTGCCCTGTCACCCCATTTGCCCTCTTTCCTCCCTCCTTCCCCTCTGGTATCCACCAATAATCTCTGTATCTATGTGTTTATTTGTTGTTGCTTTTATCTTCTAAATATGAGTGAGATCATATGGTATTTGACTTCCTCCATTTGACTTATTTCACTAGCATAATACCCTTAAGGTCCATCCATGTTGTCACAAATGACAAGATGTCATCTTTTTTTATGGCTAAGGAGTCTTCCATTCTGTATATATATATCACATCTTCTTTATCCATTTGTCCCTTGATGTGCACTTAGGATGTTTCTAAGTCTTGGCTATTTTGAATAATGCTTCCCTGAACATATGGGTGCATATATCAGTACACATTCGTGTTTTCATGTTCTTTGGATAAGTACCCAGCGGTGGAATGGCTGTATCGTATGGTAGTTCTATTATTAATTTTTGGAGGAATCTCCATACTGTTTTCCATAATGGCTGCACCCTTTTACATTCCCACCAGCAGTGTATCAGATTTCCCTTCTCGCCAATCCTCTCCAACACATGTTATTTCTTGTCTTTGTTAATTATAGCCATTCTGATCAGTGTGCACTAATATCTCATTGTAATTTTGATTTTCATTTCCCTGATAATAAGTCATGTGGAACCTCTCTTCATGTGTCTGTTGGCCATCTGTATATCTTCTTTGGAAAAATGTCTGTTCAGATCTTTTGCCCATTTTTTAATTGAATTGTTTCTTTCTTTGTTCTTAAGATGTGTGAGGGGCCACTCCGTGGCCGAGTGGTTAAGTTCGCGCGCTCTGCTTCAGTGCCCCAGGGTTTCACTTGCTCGAATCCCAGGCCGGGACATGGCACCACTCATTGGGCCATGCTGAGGCAGCATCCCACATAACACAACCAGAAGCACTCACAACTGGAATATATAACTATGTACTGGGGTCCTTTGGGGAGAAGAAAAAAAGATATATGAGTTCTTTATATATTTTGGATATTAATTCCTTATCTGATATGTGGTTTGCAAATACCTTCTCCCAATTCTCAGGATGTCTTTTGATTTTGTTGATGGTTTCCTTTGCTGTGCAGAAGCTATTTAGTTTGATGTAGTCCCATTCGTTTATCTTTTATTTTGTTTCCCTTGCCCGGTGAGACTTGGTATTTGAAAAGATGCTGCTAAGGCTAATGTCAAAGAGTATACTGCCTATGTTTTCTTCTAGAATTTTCATGGTTTCACATCTTACATTCAAGACTTTAATCCATTTTGGGTTAATTTTTGTGTATGGTGTAAGATAATGGTCTACTTTCATTCCTTTGCATGTGACTGTGCAATTTTCCCAACACCATTTATCAAAGAGACTTTCCTTTCTCCATTGTATGTTCTTGGCTCCCTTGTCGGAAATTAGCTGTCCATAGATGTGTGGGTTTATTTCTGGGCTCTCCATTCTGTTCCATTGATCTCTGTGTCTGTTTTTCTGCCAGTACCATGCTGTTTTGATTACTGTAGATTTGAAGTATATTTTGAAGTCAGGAAGTGTAATTCCACTACCTTTGGTCATTTATCTCAAGATTCCTTTGGCTATTCAGGGTCTTCTGCGATTCTATATACATTTTATGATTCTTTCTTCTAATTCTGTGGAAAATATTGTTGGAACTTTGAAGCATTGCATTGAATGTATAGACTGCTTTAGGTAAAATGGATGTTTTGACTATGTCAATCCTTCCAATCCAAGAGCAGCTTATATCTTTCTATTTCTTTGTGTCTTCTTCAATTTCTTTCCACAATGTTTTATACTTTTCAGTGTACAGGTCTTTCACCACTTTGGTTCAATGTATTCCTAGTTATTTTATGCTTTTTATTGTGCTTGTAAATGAGTTTGTATTCTTAATTTCTCTTTCTGCTACTTTATTGTTTGTACATAGAAACACAACATGTTGATTTTTTTATCTTCCAACTTTACTATTCATTTATTTATTCATTTATTCATTTCTATTGATTTTCTGGACGATTCTTTAGGATCTTCTACATATAAAATCATGTCATCTGCAAATAGTGACAGTTTTACTTCTTCCTTTCCAATCTGGATCCCCTTTATATCTTTTTCTTGCCTGACTGCTCTGGCTAGGACTTCTAATACTATGTTAAATAAGAGTAGCAAAAGTGGGCATCCATCTCTGTTTCCTATTCTTAAAGGGATAGCTTTCACTTTTTCACCATTGAGTATGCTATTAACTATGGCTTTGTCAAATATGGCCTTTTATATGTTTAGGTATTTTCATTCTATACCCATTATATTCAGAGATTTCTGCAGATGTTGAACCATCCCTGCATCCCTGGAATAAATCACACATAATCATAGTATATGTTTTTTTAGTGTATTGTTTTATTGTATTTGCTAGTATTTTGTTGAGGATTTTTGCATTGATATTCATCAGTGATATTGGCCTATAATTTTCTTTTTTTGTGTTGTCCTTTTCTGGTTTTGGTATCAGGATAATGTTGGCTTCGTAGAATGAGTTAGGGAGCCTCCCCTCCTCTTCAAATTTTTGAAAGAGTTTGAGAAGGATAGTTATTAAGTCTTCTTTGAATGTTTGGGAGACATCACCAGGGAAGCCTTCTGGTCCTGGACTTTTGTTTTTGGGAGGTGTTTGATTATTGTTTTGATCTCCTTACTGGTGATTGGTCCATTTAAATTCTCTATTTCTTCTAGATTCCGTTTCAGAAGGTTGTATAATTCTAAGAATTTATCCATTTCTTCTAGATTATCCATTTTTTTGGTGTATAACTTTTGGTAGTATTCTCTGATAATCCTTTGTATTTCTGTGATGTCCACTATAATTGCCCCCTTTTTTTGGTGAGTCTAGATAAAAGTTTGTTAATTGCACTTTGATTAAAAGAACCATCTCTTAGTTTCATTGATTTTTCTCTATTATATTTTTAGTCCCTATTTCACTTATTTCTGCTCAGATTTTTATTCTTTCCTTCCTTCTACTGATTTGGGGCTTTGTCTCATCTTTTTGTAGTTCCTCTATGTGCACTGTTAGATGGTTTATTTGAGATTTTTCTTGTTTGTTGAGGTAGGCTGTATTGCTCTAAACTTCCCTCTTACTAGCACTTTTGCCGTATCCCATAAATTTTGGCATGCCATGTTTTCATTTTCATTTTTCCCCAGGTAGGTTTTGATTTCTCCTTTGATTTTTTTCATTGACCCAATAGTCGTTCAGTGGCACTTTGTTTGGTCTCCACATATTTATGGCTTTTGTAGCTTTTTCCTTGTAGTTGATTTCTAGTTTCATACTGTTGTGGTTTACAAAAGATGCTTGGTATTATTTCAGTCTTCTTAAATTTATTGAAACTTGTTTTTCAGTCTAATATGTGATCTATTCTGGAGAATGTCCCATGTGCATTCGAAAGGGATGTTTATTAATTAATATTAATATGCACTTGTTCCCATTTTGTTAATTTTTTCTTAGTGTTTTTGTAGTTCTTTTCTGGTCCTTTCTTCTTCCTTGCTCTCTTCCCTTGTGATTTGATGGCTGTCTTTTGTATTATATTTTGGTTCGTTTCTCCTAAATTTGTGTTATTATTGAAGGTTTTTGGTTTGTGATTACCATGAGGTTCATGTAGAAGAACCTATGTAAATAGCAATCTATACTATGTTGATAGTCTCAAGTTTGACCTCAAACTAAAAGCCCTACTCTTTTACTCCCCTTACCTACATTTTGTTTTTGATGTCATATTTAACCTCTTTTGTGTGTGTATATAGCCCTTAACCTCTTACATGGAAATAGATAATTTTAGTACTTTTGTCTTTTGACCTTCATATTAGCTTCAAAGGACGTTGCTTTCCTATGTTTACAGTGTATTTGCCTTTAGCAGTGATTTTTTCTTTCTTTGATAATTTTCTTTTCTTACTTGTGGTCATTTCTTTTCCACTTAACTAAGTCTCTTTAACATTTCTTGTAAGGCTGCTTTCTTGGTGACAAACTCCTTTAATTTTTTTTTTCTTGAAGATGGACTCTGAGCTAACATCTGTTGCCAATCTTTTTTTCTTCTTCTTCTCCTCAAAGCCCCCCAGTACATAGTTGTATATCCTAGTTGTACGTTATTCTAGTTCTGCTACATGGGACGCCACCTCAGCATGGCTTGATGAGTGGTGCTAGGTCCTTTCCCAGGATCCAGACTGGTGAAACCCTGGGCCATCAAAGCAGAGCCCGCGAACTTAACCACTCAGCCATGGGGCCGGCCCCTCCTTTAATTTTTGCTTGTCTGGAAAACTCTTTATCTCTCCTTCCATTCTTAATGATAACCTTGCCCTGTAGAGCATTCTTGGCTGTAGATTTCTTCCTTTCAGTACTTTGAATATATCATGCCTCTCCCTTCTAGCCTGTAAGGTTCCTGCTGAGAAGTCAGCTGATAGCCTGCTGGGGTTTCCTTTGTATGTCACTTGTTGCCTTCCTCTTGCAGCTTTTAGGATTCTCTTTGTCTTTAATTCTGAACATTTTAATTATAATGTGTCCTGGTGTGGGCCTCTTTGGCTTCCTTTTGTGTGGTGCTCTCTGTTCTCCCTGTCCTTAGATGTTGTTTCCTTCCTCAGGTTAGGAGAGTTTTCAGCTATTATTTCTTCAAAAATGTTCTCTGCCCCTTTATCTGTCTCTTCTCCTTCGGGGACGCCTATAATATAGACGTTAGTGTGTTGATGTTGTCCCAGAGGTCCCTTAGACTGTCCTCGTTCTTTGTAATTCTCTTTTTTTTGTTCTGTTCAGCTTGGGTGATTTCCCCTACTCTTTGTCCAGCTCACTGATCCATTCTTCTGTGCCATCTACTCTTCTGCTGATTTCTCTGTTGAGTTTTTCATTTCCATTATTGTACTCTTCAGTTCTGATTGATTCATTTTTATATTTTCCAATTCTTTCTTGAAGCTCTCATTGTATTCATCTATTCTTCTCCCAAGATCAGTGAGCTTCCTTATGACTATTTGTTTGTAGTCTTTACCAGGTAGATTGTTTCTGTGTTTCATTTAGTTCTTTTTCTGAGGATTTGTCCTGTTCCCTTACTTGGAACATATTCCTTTGACACTTCATTTTGCCTCTTTCTCTGTGCTTTTATTGATGTATTTGGTAGATCAACTATGTCTCCCAACCTTGAAGATGTGGCTTTATGTAAGAGATGCCTTCTCAAGCCCAGAAATGTGCTTCCTTGTTGTCACCAGTTCCAAATGTTCCAGGAGTGACCCCTGTGTGGGCTATGGGTGCCCTTTTGTTGTGGTGGTGTTGCTCTTGCTGTGATGCATGGGGAGGCTAGCAGGGCCCCCTGGCCAGCTGGTTGTAAGGTTCAGCTGCATGCAGCTGCTACCATCCCTTTAGTCACCTTGTTGGGCAAGGTGAGCCCCAGCATAGCTGACTGCAGGGTCTAATAGCACAAACCTGCTTCTGGTTGCTGTTTACTGAGTCAGGCTCTCAGCGTGGCTGGTTGCTAGGCTCAGGGGCTCACAGTTGCTGTTGGCTTGTGGCCTGTGAGGCTGTTGTCAGCTCTCTCAGGAGTACAGCTGGGGTACTGGTTCCGCATGTAGATTTCTAGGCATTAACCAGTTTTAGTTGGACCAGATCTGGGGAAGGCTTTCTACAACTGTTTATAAGGTATTGGTTCTTAACCAGGGGTCACTGTGCCATCCAAAGAGACACTTGCACATATCTGGTGACATTTTTTGTTGTCACCGTGGGGGGTAGGCGTGTTGACACATTCCACTGTGTTGGTAGAGATTATGTATGGGACTAAACATCCTACAATGCACAGGACAGCCCCTTATAATAGAGAGTTATTCATCCCCAGTGTCAACAAGGCTGAGGTTAAGAAATCCTGATTGACATGTATTAACCTGTTCCCCTCACAGTGAATAAAGCCCCAGTCCCTATAATACCCTGCAAATCCCTCCATGATCTGCATCTTTTCCTCACCCATCTGCAGCTACTCCGCCTCAGTGTGCAAATCTCCCTTCCCCTTCCAACTTCATACTCACATTTTTTCTCATATCCATTCACCAGGCATTAAAGAGTAAATTCCACAGTGTCATAGTCTTGGAACTTTTGGTTTTGGCTGCATCCTAGTGCCTCGAACTGGTTAATTAATGAGTCAGTGTGTCTCAGGGGATTTTTTTTTGATTGGGCAGATTTGGGCAATGCTACTGTATAACAAGAACATTTCTTGGTGAAAAGAAATACCAAAGTAGCAGTTAAGAACCTAGAATCCATGGCCATATCCAAGAGACATTCAATTTAACTCACTATAGTATGGCTGAAATAGAAGAGGTTCTTGTCTACACAGTCAGTTGGGCAATGTAGCCAGGCTCTGGAAGCAGGGGTGGGCTGTCCCAGGTGTGTTTAGAAGGAAGTATGAGTCAAACAGCATCCCAACTGTATGACCAGTTGTACCTGAGAAACTGTGTTTTGTAAGATTCCTACTATCCATGATTTGGCCTGTGTTCACTGAATGTTGATTCAGTGCATGTGATGTGGCCACTACAGACTAATCTCAAAATGCAGCAGAGAACAGATTCAGTTCATGATACAATGAGGTAAGTTCCAGAGACAGGAGACAGACTACAAACAAGCTACCTAGTAGTTGCCAAATATATCACCTGTTT
This sequence comes from Equus caballus, assembly GCF_041296265.1. NCBI lineage: Eukaryota > Metazoa > Chordata > Mammalia > Perissodactyla > Equidae > Equus > Equus caballus. The sequence goes on along the minus strand of NC_091715.1, from coordinate 2,792,069 downwards.
CTAATTCTGGGATTGAAGAAACAAACAATGTAAGGACATGGAGTGTACTGGTGGAAAGGGAGCTCCTATTTTGGAAGGAGACACTTTTATAGGGAAGGATGTTGAGCAAAGTTCTGACAATAGTTGGAAAATAAGGTAATTGTACATCTGTGGGAAGAACATGGTGAGAAGTGAGAACAGAAAATACAAAGGTATTTTGAAAAGACAATTTTGTTCGATCTGTCAAAATTCAAACCGTGAATTCACTTTGACTAAGCATTTCCATTTATAGAAATTTTTAAATATTGATACATGTAAAAATTAATTACTGGTTTGTTGTTTATATTTCTGAAATATTTAAATAAAAATTTAATAGTCTCGTAGCTATGACACACTCAAAATGAAAAATGTAAGAAATTAGAATAATAAATTTGATCTGTTTGATCAAGGTGTGAATAATCTGTAGAAAGAATACTATGTGAGAGAAACAGAAATATGATGCTCTTAATATTTTATTTCTGATGTTATGTCTGTGTAAAACAAACACTATAGTCTAATTTATTACTAGGTTTGTGTGTTAATGAAATTGCCTGCATAGGTATAATGTAGAATTTATACCAAGCTGTTGGGAGTACCTAATGCTTGTCAGGGGCATAAAGGAGCCAGTTGAGATGGAAAGTGTTTTCATACGAACTCGTATATGATCATGTCTGTACAGACATCTGTGTCAGATGTGGGGAATTAGGCTATGCTGACCTCATAAAAGGAGTGGGACAGTCTTCCCTCATCTTGTCTTTCTGAAAACTTTGTCTAAGTTTCATGCTCTTTCTTTGCATGCTTGCAAGGATTTGCTAGTGAAATCTTCTGGACCTGAAACTTCTTTATGGAAAGTTCTATGATGGCAGATTCAATTTCTTTAATAATTACAGGACCATGGAAATGTTCTGTTTCGTCTTGAGTCAATTTTGGTACCACATCTTTCAAGAAATGTGTCCATTTCATCCAAAGTGATAAATTTGTTGGCATACCTTGTTTATAGTTTTCTCATACTATTCTCCTTACTTCAATAGGATTTATCGTGATAACCACTTTTTCCTTACTTGTACTGATCACACACACACACATATATAATATTTCACAATTTTTGAATTGTTTATGCCAAGCTTTGCCTTTGAACATTCCTTAAGAGATTCACCTCCCTCACTTTCTATTCTATGACCTATGTGTATATCCACCAACGCAATCCAGAATTTCCAGATACATTCTGATGACCAGAGTCAGAATTCTGAATGCATACACTCTTCTATGCCAGAGGGAGAATTCAAACATAGCCCTTGACAACTCCATTACTTCCCACTAAAGCCATAATAATCTTTTTATTGATTCCATTGACATTTGCAAACTATAGCCCATTTGGAGACCATGTCAGTTTCACTAACTAGAACATTATTTATTCTGTTAAATATTGCTTAGCTCCTGCTTTATTTTCCCAGTATATAGACTATGTATCTGAACTTTGGTGCAAACATTGGAATAAGTTCTGTATCCAATGTGCTGGATGTCTTAGATGATAAACACCTTGAGTATCATGGATAGCCGATCCGTGTGCTCTGCCTGCTACAATGGCAATGGCCATGCCTTAGAAATCCTGTGTCTTCTGCTTTTTGAAGCACAATGGGGAGTGGCATACCTTCTCTAGATGTTGAGTACTATGTTTCCAAAAGCAACTCCCTAACTGAACTCTTATTCATATTGTTTCTCTAAGCACTATACTGACCTTATAACCCTATGGGTTGCCCATATGTCTAACCCTGCCCCATCTTTGGTTACTATTGATCCACTCATAAGGAAATATCAGTTTTTACACTCAACTTCACAGGTGATGGTTCTGATATCCTCTCAATTATGATACATGCATTTCAGCATCCCTCTGTAACAAATCCTACTGACGTGCACTCATTTTCCTTTCGCTGTGATGATAAGATGCTTCCTAGGGACTTTTTTCTTGACCAGACTGTCTTATCCCATGACAGTAAATATATCTATAACTCTCTCTTCCTCCCCGTGCTGGTTTAGACCCTTTCTCCCTCTTACCTTGACACCTGTATGGCTCTTCCGTTGAATCCTAATCAGAATTGTCTCTGATGGGACATCATCCATATTAAAGGCACACCTTCCTGGATAGTTGTATTTAAAGCAAATATTCGTGTGTTTTTAAAATTAAACAACTTTCTGCAGAGACACACATATATTGTGTACACACCAAATCAATTTACTTAAATCCTCAGAAATTCAGTAACACCATACAGACCATGAATGGTGACTGGGAGAGATGAAATGGGAAGGAGGGTATGTTTATGAAGAGAGAAATGTGATATTAGACATGAACAAGAAAGGTTTTCTCCAGATTGTTGGTCTTGATTCCGTAGAGAAGATGATGTGTCTGGTCCCCAGTGACAGGGTCTGTAAGTGAATAAAACAGGATTAAACTTTGAGTTGACTCTATGACAGCCTGACGGGGATAAACCTCAGGAAGTAGAGTATCAAGAATTAGAGGAGCTTTCTGTTAACCTAGTGGACAAGTTCCATGTGGAGCTTAATGTTCTACATCTCTGTGGTATGAGAGGATCCATCGGGAATTTTTCCAAGGATGTACACATGGTGAGAACTTCCATGGATAGGACACATTCCAGGAGTTTCATGATTCAGGCTGCATCTCATGGGGAAGGACCATCTAAAATGACTTATGAGATCTGTGATTGAGTGACACTCCTCTCCTCTAATTCCAAAGGGTCTGTGGCTTGAAGACATTATATGCACCCTGGAATCTAACATTTTGTTTCCTTTTCTTCTTCATTTCTTCTCAACAGAAAAAAAGAGGCATGCTTTATCATAGATCAATATCATTTTCTGAGGCTATGTCATTTTAGTTAGTTAAAGGTCACACTTTAAGGAAACCATCTTCTGAAGGGTAATATAATCCAATGCTTGTTTTAGAGAGTGTGGTTGGAAGGCCTCCAATGTGGCTATCATGATTATGGAAAATTCAACATTGTGACTGCAGGAATGCTGAGTTCTCTTTAAGCCTAGTCTCATGCAGTAGTGTCACATATGGACAACTACTCAGGACTGAGTGGACATCTAAATAATTTGCCAATTGTCCCCACCTACTTCTGGCAATTCCTGCTTCTCTCTAAATGTGTACCATTTGCATGGTTCTTGCATTATAATTCTCTATCACCAAAATTGCTTAGGCATTAATCAGCTCAACCAATTTGCAATTTAGTAGGGATCAGGAGAAGCAAAATAACCTAATGTAACAGAAAAAAATGTTCTGTAGTGACATAATTTAAGCTATTGGGGCAAAAAGAGTTAGTTAAAAATATGATCCATAAGAAGTCACAATGTGTGCTTATTGGGTTACTTAATATAGCAGCACTAATAACAGGTCATTTTTACTTACAACATTTAGCAGGTGTTCAACTCCCTGTTATCATTCACTTGTAGGACAGTTGTCTGAGGGCCAAAAAAAATGAGGTACAGGAGAAAAAGAGCCACTGATCAAAACATTTGTCAATATTTCTAAGTATTTTTTTCTTAACTAACAGATTTTATAAAGGATAATTTATGGAGGAAGAAATTTAAAATGGATCAATTTGTTTCCTGATAGTATATTTACATAACAGGTGAATGATATACTCAGGAAAAAAAATATAGTCACGTTACTAATATTGATGATATTCACAATATTTTCTTCTGGAATCTCCTTTTCTCTAGTCACCTCCTTGAACTTCTCAATGTCTTCCTCATGAATATCATTTCCTTTCCCTGAAAATCACCATACATAAAGCAGAAATCTGCCAGTTGGAACCCCTAAGAATTTCTGAATCCAGGAATGAGAAAAATGAATGTGCAAATCAGTTCTCTGTGTGGAAAAATTTGATAGAGTCTCAAATAGGCAACATTTACCATGTCACAGTGTCAGCTGCCTGTCTTGGGTTCATAAGAGGAATGAATCTCAGTCCAAATTGAGGTCAACTTGAATATAGCCATGGCTTAAAATTAGGTGACCTGTTAAGAAATTATTTCTAGTAAAACTCAATTGTTATTGGAATTACTTTTAAAGGCCTGGTGATCAGTTACCTCCCACCCCTACCAGCTCTTCTTTTCACCCTTCTTTCTTTGTAGGTTATGTTCCAGGGTCCTTAACTCAGTGAACACAGAGACCTAGCCCTTGTGTCCTTAGTAATGAATAGTGTCAATACATACTGATTTTCTGAATAAAAATACTGACAATGGAAATGTTCTATGACAATGGAAATATTGTCAGGATGTAACACATAGCAAGCAGTGCTCTGATTTCAGTGGCCATGGCTTCTTCATCCACGTTGAGATCATATCCTATCAAAGCATTGTTTGACAAATAAGGAATTTGGAAATCATTTCTACCTGCAGCCATGAGAGAGAGAGAAGATATATATGTGTATAGCCTTACCTAGATGAACCTATTGTAGATTAGCTTTATCATGGCTTATGTAGCATGTTGGTAATGATAAACAGTATATTGATCTCTACTCACTCAAACAGTACAGTGGATAGTAAAATTAATTTTTACAGCAAACAAAGTAGGGAAGTATTTTCCTTATTGCCACATTCTTATACAATTAAACATTTCACATCTTCTAGTCTGCTGAAATATTTTCTAAAACATGCTCTAATGAAGCCAACATTTCTTTAAAAGACATGTGCCTGTTGTTATATGGCATATAATCAAACACATGTTTAGAAAATCTTTGTGTTTCCTTTATCCAAGGAATTAGTTCATTTCTCTTTAGGACTGAGATTGACAATTCAAAACATTGTGTAACCATGTGCCAAGTACCTACCCTGTACCAGGCAACCTTCTAAACGTTTCATATTAATTATTGCATTTCCTCCTCTCCTCAATCTAGGTGTATTACTTAACAGATTTATAGCTGCCATGAACATAACACAACATAATTTGGAATTAAATCAATTGTATTTGTGAGGATATGCAGGTGTAGGGGAGGAAGACATTTCCTCTACCCTCTCTGGGTTCATCTGACCAGAGAACAAATTAAATTCACATGAGACAGAATAGCAGGAGAAAATTAAACAAAGCTTTATCTAAAATCTGAGGACCATGGCCTGGGGCCTTTCTTCCCAAAGGAAGAAAGGGCACCAAAGAAGTTGGGTGCACAGAGTGGTTATATACCCCCAAAGAGGATGTTTCACATAGGATTGAAATGTCCCCTTTACAATAGTCGTGAGACTGCTCTGTCGGCACAGCGATTGATGGACACAGCAGATAGGTCTGCTGTCTCGGTGAACACAGCAGGGTGGCAGGTCTGTTGTCTCGAGCTGGGTGGTCACAGGTGAGCTGTGTGGTCAAAGGTGAGTGCAGCAATCAGTTCCTAGCCTAAGGAAAGATGCTTATCCTTAAGGAAATACCAATGGGGGAGAAGTTGTACCTTTATCTTAAGGCCATTTGTTCTTGCCATGGTAAATGTTTAAAGCAGATATACAATGCGTGCTCACTGGCCACGGTCAGGCCCCTTTGGGAAAAAGCAAAGTCAGGCCGAGCCAGGCTTACACCAAATGGCCTCCTCGTGTACTCCAATACATCCTATTGCTTGCCATTTCTGCCTGTCAATGTATACATGGGAGAGGCTCAGGCAAGCTGAGCAACTCGCCAAAGTGGCTGAAACCACCACATTAAATATCATATCCAGCTAAAGACAAAGGAGGATGTTGGGGGTGGGGGGAGTCAGTTACAGGAGGTTACCAGAAACAGGAATAAGATTATTATGCAGATTTAAGTCCTTGCCTTTGGTATTGATTAAGAGTTTCTAGAGAGAAAGTCATCCCCATTCTTCCTGGTACAGAGAGGGAGATGTCTTTACAGATGCAGATCTCCTTTACAATGTAAATGTTTCTTAACAAAGGGCAAGCAAGTTCCACTCCTCAGAGCCTCCCTCACCATCCCAGTTTATCAAAGCAACTAGCCCCAAATAATCCCCACACCAAAGACATAATTTGGGGTGGCCAATGCCAGTCCCCCACACAGGCTTTGACAATCTAAACAACTAATTCAGATCCCACCTTGAGGTTGCACCTCCATCTCTCTGGCTAAGGCCATCCATTCTGCCATGTTTATAGGGAAAATAATAAATGCTAATCTACTTTGCATTGTCAGTAAATCCTCTAACATCCATTCTCTCTTCTAGCCATAACATAGCACCTCATTTAAATCACTCATCAGAATTTGATTTGAATCTATGCTAATTTGTGGTTCCCACTGATATCATTAGTCTGCCAAGCCAATTACAAAGTAGCAGTTGTAAAAACTTCAAAGTGTCATGGATAAATCTTGCTCAAGCCTATTCTAAGTCCTTGAGTCTTAGGCTACATGAGGAGAATTTAAATCTGATTTTATGCATGTTTTCAGATTCTTAAAACCAAATGTGTTATCACAGTATTTTTTACAAATGAGGGTTCTGCAGAAAATCTATTTTTAAATAGGTTTATAAAGGTAATGAAGGTTATGGAAGCAATGAAAGTAAATATATGTTCTGAGTGTTATGTTGCTATTAAGGCCACTGTTGGTATTGTGCTTCTTATGGTTACACATTATTTTCTACAAAAGAGAAGCTGAGTAGATTGCAATTCTTTGTTCCCAAGAGGCCTGAACAATATGGCCAGCTCACTTTGTTTCTCCCTTCTTAAGTTGCCATGTCAAATCCATGTAAAAAGGACTAAAAAAATGGAGAAATTATAGGAAGGATGGTAGAAAAAATTGATGATTCAGGCAGAGGAAAAAATAATATAGGGATCAGTAAAATTAAAACACAATTTTAGCAATATCTACTGGTATAAAAGGAGAGTTACTGATAAATGTGTAGGACAAAATGTCAGGTGTATATTTTATTTATTTGTATGTTCATTGTATAGCCACTGTGCTATTTCTTATGTTAGGCAAGGGTTGAAACCACAGATTCATGTACATGTAAAGTTTAATCAGATTTTTATACATTAGGCCATTTAAAATTTGGGATGTTGTTTGAGGTCATTAAAAAAAACATACAGATGTAACTATTAACCAACATCTCCATTGCTTCTAAGAGAAGCAGTGGTTATGATGAAATGTGCTTGTTATTTAAAGTACTGTGAATTGTTTGGATTTTAAGTAAATCAAACCATACATTGCATAGATTAAGATATTTTAAGATTATTTTAAAAAATGTATTCTATAAAAGCAAAATGACATTGATATTTAAACTCAATATTTCTAGAATTCAGATATAAGAGTTCTTAAAAGAATTTGAGGGCAATGTTTCAACCCTAATACACTTTCATCAGTAAAACACTCATACTGACAATCTCTAATGTAAGCATTTCCTTCTGTTTTTTTACCCCCAACAATTTTTCAACACATTGTTCATTGACCCTCAAAACTAAAGCACTTTTAAGTTCATTGGTAAAAATAGTAAAAGATTGATGTATAATTCAGGCTTCCATTGTTTCACCCTCATACAACCCTGTGTCAGGTATTATTTGAGTGCCTATAACAACTGTAACTTTTAAAGGAGAAGAAATATGTTGTCCACGATCAAAGAACTCTAGGTAGTTAGAATGTCTTTGTTGACATCTGGTGTCAGAGCAGCAGTTCCAAAGACAAGGTGCAGATACGAAACAGGTTGTGTTTAAAGCCAAGAGAACATAGAGAAACGCAAAATTTTAGAGAAGGAGGAAAAATACAAGCCCTTGCTTTAAATATTTTCTCGAAGCTGAGGGGTATAGCTATCAAAACAGGCCTTAGTACTTCTCACAGCGCTGGCAAAGATCTCTTAGATAATATAATAGACAACAAAGAACAACAAACACGAGAAAAATGTTATGGTTTTAATTTAATCAAAACAGAAGCTTCTTATGTGAAAACACTTTAAGAAAAGTAAACACCAAGTCACTTGCATGTATACAAACACACTGCACACACACAAAATCAAACATGCAAAAATGCTGATGTGCGTATATGATATATGGAAATTTTGTGCACACAGTATATATAACAATTACATGTGAGGCTGGTCCCATTGCCGAGTGGTTAAGTTTGCCCGCACTGCTTCAGCGGTCCAAGGTTTCATCAATTCAGATCCTGGGCGTGGACATGGCACCGTTCATCAGGCCATACTGAGGTGTCCCACATAGCACAACCAGAAGGACCTACAACTAGAATATACAACTATGTACTGGGGGGGACTTTGGGGAGGAGAAAAAAAAATAAGATTGGCAGCAGATCTTAGCTCAGGTGCCAATCTTAAATAAAAAAAAAGACTTCCCTTAAAGAAAAAAAACTCTGATAGATTCCTGGGAACATGCTTAGCATTTATGGAAAAGTGAAAGGCAGTGCAACACTCTGAACTGAAAATATATTTAAAAAAATAAAATAAAAATGGCTCATTCCACCTTCAAAAGCATCTTACACATGTCATATTTCTGGTATAACTGTTTAGTCTCCCACACTGTCATCATTTTTCATTTTTTGGTCCCCTCTTTCCACATCATTTATGCTATTATTATCGATTTTCACAGTCAGTATTGTTATTAGTTTAAAATCATTATCCCTGACTCTATTTTGACCAATGAAAGCCTCCCCCCAAAAAAGTTTCTTCATCTTCTCTTCCTCATTTCACTTCTTTTTTTTAATTTATAACTTTATATAAATTTCAAAATACATGTATTTATATGAAAGATTCCTAATTTTAAGAATATGTTTAAAAAAAACCCTAAGTAAGCACATTGGAATATTTGCCCTTGTTGGAGAGACTAATGGTTGTGGACCACTTTCCTACACTATATACAAAAACAAACTCAAAATGGATTCAAGATTTAATGTAAGACCTGAAACCATAAAATGCCTAGAATAAAACATAGGTAGTAAAGCTCTTTGACATCAGTCTGAGCAATATTTCTTTGGATATATCTCTTCAAGCAAGGGTGACAAAAGAAAAATAAACAAATGAAGCTATATCAAAAAAAAAGTTTTGCACAGTGAAGGAAATCAGCAATAAGACAAAAAATCAACCAACTGCATGGGAGGAGATTCCTGCAAATGTCATATCTGATAAGGGGTTACTATCCAAAATATATAAAGAACTTATACAACATAATACCCCAAATCAAAAATTTGATTATAAAATGGGCCGAGGGCCTAAATAGACACTTTTCCAAAGAAGGCATACAGATGGCCAACAAACACTTGAAAAGATGCTCAATGTCACTCATCATCAGGGAAATGCAAATCAAATCCACATTCTCACACCTGTCAGAATGGCTGTTATCAAAAAGAAAACAAATAACTAGTGTTAGTGAGGATGTGGACAAAAGAGAACCCTCGTGCACTCTTAGTGGGAATGTAAATCGATACAGCCGCCATGGAAAACAGCATGGAGGTTTCTCCAAAACTTAAAGAAAGAATTGCCATACCTTCCAGAAATTACACTTCTGGGTATTTATCTGAAGAAAACAAAAACATAAATTCAAAAGATATATGCACTGCTATGTTCACTGCAGCATTTTTTCCAATAGCTAAGATATGAAAAGAACCTGTGTGTTCATCAATAGATGAATGGATAAAGAATATGTGGTATATATATACATGGAACAACTAATAAGTCATCCATGGAAAGGAACGAAACCCTGTCATTGGTGACAACATGCATGCATCTAGAGGGTATGATGCTAAGTGAAATAAGTCATTTGAATTCTTAATAAAATGCCTGCAATATGGTGTGCATTCCATAAATAATCCTTGAAGCAATGAAGGCTTTAATGAATTTATTAATGATTAAAAATTGCTATAAGTAAGTTCTTCAGGGAAGAGATCATTTTGCGTTATCCACCTGCTCACACTCTTCTGGAACACAGTTGCCCTAGAAGTGAACCACGTTTTACAAATTCCGCATGAAAGATTCAGGCTAGTGGTCAGGATCTGTAGGGTTTGAGGAAAATATACCCTTTTGGCTGCTTTTGTCCCTCTTTTTTGAATGAGATGGTTCCATTAGAGCAACCGTGCCACTTTGCTCTCCATGAGATTCTCCAGGACATTCTCTAGAGGATGGTGGTGGAACTTACGCCACCACTTCAAAGACTCTTCCAAGCACACAACTCAGAGAGTCACGTTCTTGAACATAATCAAGATCTTTCAGTGCAAACATGCAAGTAACAAAGACCTTCTCTCAGGGTTGAACATTTATGAGTGATTTTATTCTGTGTTATTTTTACTTACCTGGTCAGAAATTTCAAGTTGATAATGCTGTCTACAGTGTCAAAAATCAACACTATGGACAAACTTCTCTAATGGTCCATTCTCATTGATCTTCACTCTATTACTGAATGCTATGTAAGACCTTTTCCATTCTCCTGAAAACTAAAAAGAAAACTAAAAAGAAATTTCAGTCATTCTTTTTTATTTTCTCTGACATCATCCATTATGAGTTTTCCTTTCTTTTTCCACCAGCACTGTCTATCATTATTGGACAAAGCAGGATTTATAAAATAATGTAAAAACCCAAGTCAACTGTAAAACGAGAAATAGAGATATTTCTGAAATAGTTTCAGTTCTGTTATCAAAGCAGAACTCCAGTCCAGCAATTCTCTGGCTTGTTCTCCATCTTATGCAAGTACGGTTGAAATGCATAAGGATCCAATTAATAGATAATATAGACAATACAGAGACAATATAAGACAAGTACAGCAGGATTGTGTAAGCAGCCAATTAATAGAGTGCTTCTGAGTTGGAGGAAGATGGCTAGGCTTAGGTGCACATAAATTTGTATACACATAAAACAACCCCAAAAGGGACACACACAAACACAGACGCACACACAGACACACAGGTGACCTTCTTCTCAGATTCCTTTGCGAGGTCTTCATTTGATGGAGGTATCTGGTCAGTGCCAACCAGAGCAAGTCCAAAGGTGAACTGTAGAATCTTCATCTCTTTGGCAGTTGTTTCCTCTTCTGAAGGAGCTCAGAAGGGGTTACCTATGGGTGAAATTCTGAATTTTTACCTCTTTATATACTATTATTTGTGGATGTGGTGAATCCACTTGTCAGTCATCATAAGAGATCATTCTGTAACGCTGAAAATAAGCATCCTGGTTGGCAGCGATGTATCCTGAAGATCTTTCAGACCTTGGGCACATTACTCATTTTTCCCACACTTCTAGAAAAGATGTTCAGGACCTGGCTGCAGGGTTGTTTGAATCAAGCCTGCATGTCTCGTGTGACATGCACCTCATGGATATTCATCCATTCTTAGAAAAAACCGTGTCCTTCACTTTTTCCCAGATGATTGTCAAGCAAGTCACCTTCTTCCCCAGCACATCTCCTCCCTGTTCCTTGTGGAAGGACTCAAAGATCTCTGTCTTAGGCTTTGAGAGATGTCGACCACAAATGTAAATGCCAAGATACTGTCGAGAAAACCTCTGATCTTCATTGTGTCCCAGGCTCAGAAGTGGGTGAGAGGCCTTGCTGGAGGGCACACCATTTAGAAGTTCCCTTTAGAGATGAGGGCTGGGATTGTCCTGGGTATGTCCATACCTCTGACTTTATTATGAATATTAGGTAATTTCATATCTATGGAAAGCTCATAGAAGAGTGCTTACTGAACCTAGTGAAAACAGATCTTTATCAGGTTATTATCTTTTAAGAAACCCAATGAATCACTCTATAAAATAAGGGTCTTTTTGGACAATATTACAATGGTCAGTTTCTTCAAAGTTAAATGAACTTGGTGTTCATCTTTAAGGCTAGTACAATGCAACAACTGTCAGAAGCTTGGTTACTCCACTGCCCTGTCCAGTTGTCACAGAAAACTAACCATCATACCCCCACCCCCACCCAAGCAGCCTTTTCAAATCGTTTTTTTAACCAGCACCCACTCCATGAAATCTTAACACAACAAATAACTGTATACATGGTTATGTGCACTATGGATATCTGGGCTTGGAAGATACAAGAATGTGAGTTTTTTCACCCACGAAGAACCACTTTTTTGCCCTTTTAGGGCAAAATCACCCCCATTGAGAATGCACCCTAGGAAAATCTCCTGAAGTGTAATCACTTGGATTCCACATCCCACTGTGTCATTCCAAGGGGATTTTAGGCATTGCCTTGCATAGCCAAAGTCACACGCGCTCGTTGCTGCACACTGTAATAATAGGTATTATTATTCTTACTGTCCGTATTTTTTAGTCTCCACCTTAATATTCTTAGGGGACAATATGAGGTTCTATGGACTGAGGCACAGAAGGGACTGAGACTCAGACCCCCAAATGTGAACGGCGGCAGCACGGCTCTTGGCCTTTCCTCCTGTAGTTTTCTCTCCAGAAATTCTCTCCTCCCTGTGCCTCCTGTAAGCCCATTAAGCCACACAAAAGCCCGCAAATCCATCCACGTAGAGAGGGAAAGAGAAATGGCAAAGCTCTGTGACCCCCTATCCGATAGCTGTTCTAACTGCAAGAAACAAGAATGGCAGGTTTTCCTCATAAAAGTGGGTGAAAGGGCAGGACTAGAGGTGATATCCCAGAGTTTCTGCAAGTGTCAGAGGGGGCAGCATCCTGCCTGAAGGAAAGACGCCAGTGTCTCTCCCACTATTCATGCATTTGTTTTAATTTAGTCAGTGTGTGTCGGTTCTTTATTTGGGTCTCCATGAGTGCATTTATTTTGGCAAATGATGAGCATTGCATTGCTGTGGTGATATGCCACTGAGCACTGTTCTTTATCACAACACTTATTTCAATGAATTCTGGGTTGCTTCCCCCCTGCCCCTGAGGTATGGTTCAATATTAGCTAGTCCCACAATTGAAGAAAGAGCTACTATGAGCAGAAAGATATCAGAGTGGAAATGTATGAGAGCTCCTTTTTAAATCCTTCCTAGCAGGATACATGTGCACTCAAGGACCCCACTTGATAACCCTGTCCAAACTGTGGCCATCTGGTAACAGTGTTAGGAGACTAGTCCCTTCTCTTTGGGACGAAGGGGTGTCTTCAGATTTCTATAAATTAATTATTGGAAATTATAGCAGCAAGCACTGCAGTCATTTACCCTCATGTGTGCTGTCCAGAAAGCCTGGAGTTTCCCAAGTGCTAACCCAAAGGTTGCTGTGCCTTCAGTAGCTCCCTATTGAGTCCAGGCCCGAGGAAGGCCATTATTCTGGCCTGTAGCAGAGAAAGCAGTGACCCACTCAGGTACTGGTCCACAGAGCTTCTGTTCCCAAGTAGGGAGACAGGAAATAAGCCAATGAACTCACAACCTAGAAGATTGCAGGTGTTGATGACAGTTATAAGGAAACATAGCACATGGTCCAGGCAGAGGGTGGTGGAGGGCATTTAAGTAGAGATCTCAAACGGAGGAAGGAGTATAAGCATAAATGATTTCAGAAAGAGGGACTAGTAACTCTGATGCCTTTTTAAAAAAATTGTTAATTTTGTTAAAATACATGGAACTTGTTTACCATCTTAACCATTTTTTTTAAAGATTGGCATCTTTACTAACATCTGTTGCCAATCTTTTTTCTATTATTCTTCTTCTTCCCAAAGCCCCCCAGGTCATAGTTATATATGCTAGTTGTAGATCCTTCTGGTTCTGCTATGAGGGATGCAGCTTCAGCATGGCCTGATGAGCCGTGCCAGTCCAAGCCGAGGATGCGAAATGGTGAAACCCCGGGCACCCAAATCGAAGCAGGTGAACTTAATCACTTGGCCATGGGTCCAGCCAGTCGTAACCATTTTTTAAGTTCAATGGTGATAAGTACATTCACACTGCTGTGCAACCAATCTCGAGAACTCTTTTCATCTTGCAATACTGAAACTCTGTCGGCACTAACTCCCCTTTCCCCTCTCCCAGCCCCTGGCAACCACCGTTGTCTTTTCTGTCTCTATGAACTTGACTCCTCCAGGGACTTCATGTAAATGGAATCATACAGTATCTGTCTTTTTGTGACTGGCTTATTTCACTGAGCATCACATTTACCAGGTCCATCCTTGTTGTAGCCTGGGTCAGAATATTCTCCATTGTAAGGCTGAATACTATTCCATGGGATGTATCTCACATCCTGTTTCTCATTCATCCATTGGTGGACACTCGGGTTGCTTCCACATGTTGACTATTTTGAAGATTGCTATTATGGACAAAATGAAACACGAAGAATCAGAAGAATGGGAATACAATAGAGAGGGGAATGGATAAAAGAGAATATAGTTTAAAATTGAGCTTGCAAGTATTTAAAATACTAGCAGGATAGGGAATCTCAGATGGTGCACAAGCAATATCTGAAACAGTATAGGGCGAGGACTTTCCAATACTGAAGGGAGATATCGTGCTAGGGACTCAAGAAGCGGTCCACAGCCCAAGAAGAGCAGACGACAAGAGATCCACACGGAGATCTATCTGAGCAAAACTGGCACACCCAAACACTATGTGGAAATCTTAATATATTGAGAGAAAACATGTTCAAAGGGGGTAGATTGCCTGGAGAGTAGGAACTTACAGGATGGATCGCTGAATTCTCTACAAAAACAATGGAAATCTTAATGATACAGTAAAATAGTCTACTATCAAACTGACTTACTAAATTGAAAGGGAAATAAAGATATTTTCACAGAATCAAAAATCTAGAGAATCTGTCTTAGTGTGCCAATATTTAGGGAAACAGAGACAGAAGAAATGGATCTCAGAGAAAAGGTTGAAGGTGAAGAAAGGAAGAAAAATCAATGTGACTGGCAAATACCAGGGAAAACCAAAATAATATTGAGATAAAAATTTGATAATGACATTATGAGTTTAAATATGTTTATATAATTAAAATAAATGCAAGAATGATGTTTTTGAAGTAGATATAGGTAAATTTCTTAATACCCTTGTATTATCTGACAGTAAAAATTGAGTTAATATGAGACATTGATAGGTCAATAACATGCCATAATCCCTAGGCATATCATTAAGAGATTAATAGGGGCCAGCCCCGTGGCCCAGTGGTTAAGTTCATGCGGTCTGCTGCGGGTACCCAGGGTTTCTCTGGTTCAGATCCTGGCCACGGACATGGCACCACTCGTCAGGCCACGTTGAGGCGGCATCCCACATGCCACAACTAGAAGGACCTGCAACTAAGATATACAGCTATGTACCAGGGGGGATCTGGGGAGGTAAAGCAGAAGAGAAAAAAAAAAAGCCTGGCCACAATTGCTAGCTCAGGTGCCAATCTTAAAAAAAAAAAAAAAAGAGAGATTAATAACTGTCTATATCTCCTGGTTTTATTGGAAAGGAATATAAAAGATGGACAAATAATTTGTTGAGAAAACATGGACTAACAAAGATCATCAATGAAATTATATGTGTATAGATATATAAAACCTATTCAATTTTATATATTATAGTATATAATGTACCTATATTTTATCTATACAATATATATGTGTGTAGATGTGAGTACCTACATGTACAGTAATAAAATTGGTTAAAATGTGCTACTGTCTCAAGTAAGATACAAAGAGAGCCAGACTGGATGAAAAGTGTCCAATATATGCTATTGACCAGACATATTTCTTAGATACAAAGATCAGAAAGATTGAAAAGGAATATACCATGAAAATCGTAAAAAACCTGTGGAGAAATAAAACTTCCCTGGCTTGCTCAGTGCTCCTGTAATAAACTACTTTAGGCCCCCAGGACACTGAGATGTATATAATACAAATTTAGAAAATGTCTGCTTTCATTTCTCCAAGAAACATTTTCATATACCATAAGGATTAGATGTGTGGACATTTGTTTCTCTAGTAAAGGGAAAAATTGTTCTGATCAACTAGGAGAATAAAACGTCTCTTATCTCCCCCAAAGACAAGTGGTTAGAGCTCAGACTCACCCCCGGGTTAAGCCCCAAGGGTCCTAGAGGACTGGTGTCCACTTAGGGTATTTATACTTCAAGGAGGAATGATCCCATGACCTTCTAACCACTTGTAGGGGACAAAAATGACACGAGTTTTCAGGCTCCTGGTGAGATTTCACTTACATTCCAAACAGCTGGAGTAAGGGGACCTCTTCAGGGGACAGCTGCCTCCTTCCCCTATAAACTCAGAGAAAAGTATCTTTTCCTGCTCCCGAAGTTATAGGGCGTTAGGCTGCTTACTTTGGGCAATTGACCTGTTTCTCATTGAATCCCCAGTGCATAAGGCCTGGGACATGAAGAATGCCTTTATTACTTGCTGTGAGCCTTTTAATAAGAAATGCATCTCTGAACCAGAACACCTTGTGTGCACATTTGGCATAAAATTAATAAAAACCCAACAAACACTAAATGTAAAGAAGCTGCTATGGTTATAGTAATATCAGAGAACATAAAAACTGCAAGAGGAAAGAAAAAAAAGAAACACTATACAGTAACCACAGATGAAATGCATCAGGATGGTATAACATTTATAAAGTGTATGTGATGAACACAAAATCCAGACATCACCATAGCAGACATTGACAGAACTATGAATCCAAAACTAGAGTGGGAGATTTTACCACACTTCTCGCCGGACTGATAGGAATCTTCAATAAAACGTCACTGAAGATATAGACAATTTGGAAAACAAACTTCATCGAGTTGAACTCATTAATATATCTAAAACATTGTGCAGAACCACAGAAGAATGCTTGTACTTTAAAAAGCAAAGCAAAATTTTCTATCTGCTGAAAGTTCAGGGAAGTCTCGCAAATTACAAAGAGTAAAATCCTACAGATTATTATGCGGTTAAGTAGTATATCATAAGCCAAAGGAGAACTAGAAGGTACTCATACATTTGGAATTTAGAAATATTTTTTTAAAGATGAATCCAAGAAAAATAAAATGGAAATTGGAAAATATTTTGAATTTAATGGGAGGATATATACGAAGTCTTGGTCTAAATGCTTTACACATATCTCTTTAGATTCTTATGGCCACTCTCTGAAGTGTGGGTCCTTAGTATCTCTAAATTACAGATGAAGACACAGAGGTCTAGAAAGTTCAGGTAACTTGACCAAATGCAGCTGTTACATTGGGATAAGATGTAAACAAAATTATCAGAAAAAAGAAACAGACCATTTCTAAGACTTTTAAATAATAATTGGTTGTAATCTCTTGAGTCTTCACTTTACACCTGTGAAATCGCGTACAGATGGGAAAATTGTCAGTGGGCATATAAGCATTTTAGAAATGTGGGCTCTTATCAAAATAGAAAGCCACTTTTGGGTTTTGAATCCAGAAATGCCGTGCTCTAACTTACACTTTGAACAAGATTATATGGGAGATTTCCTGACAGTAGCTGGGCCGAGTGAAGGGGGAGCGGGGAGACCACTCAGGGATCTTGTCAAAGAAGAGAGCAATGGCTAAGAGGGTGGTAGTTGGTCTGAGTGGAAATTGTATCACTAATGACTAGTGTTTGGTTCCTGCAAAGGTTTTTTTTTGTTTGTTTGTTTGTTTTCTTTCAAGATTGGCACCTGGGCTAACAACTGTTGCCAATCTCCTTTTTTCTTTCTCTGCTTTATCTCCCCAAACCCCCTCTGTACACAGTTGTATATCTTAGTTGTACATCCTTCTAGTTGTGAGATGTGGGACGCCACCTCAACGTGGCCTGACGAATGGTGCCATGTCCGCGCCCAGGATCCAAACCCTGGGCCGCTGCAGTGGAGCGCACGAACTTAACCACTCGGCCACGGAGCCGTCCCCTGCAAAGGTTTTGAAATAGAATCTTCGTGATCTGCAGGCACATTGGAGATAAGTTGGGAAAGATCAAAAATAGTCAAAGAACACCACAAAATTTAGACGTCTGCAGACTTCTAAGACTCAGAAAACTAAACTTGGGTAAGTTTGGGGCACATGGTGTTGAGTTGTGTTCAGACATATCATGTGTGAGAAATACGTTAGACATTTTATCAACCGCTTGGCTGGTGTATCAAACAGCCAACAGCAGTGGTGGATTACATGAGTCAGTATTTATTTTGACCTCCTGGCCATGCAAGCTGCAGCTTGTATAAGCTTCTGCTCCATGTTTTCTCATTGCAAGGTGCAAGCTGAGGAATAGCTCTGTATGTGGGACGTGCCCACTTTCCTGGCAAAGAGAAAGGACAGGAAGGAGTCTGTACTGAACCCCACAATCACACTTAAAGTTTCTTCTCAGAGGTGGCACATGGCATGCCTGCTGGAGAATGTCTCATGTAGTAAGAACTTGACATTATCTATTGCATTTAGCCATGTGGAGGTCACTGAAAAGCCATTGAAATGTAGGTGGAATCTGGTCAGTCATGGGCAAACTTCTCTTCATATATCAGCTCACATACGTTCCTTATGTAAGCCACATTCTGCCCTAGGCTATGGAGTGAATTCAAGAGAGACATGAAGGGAGAAATAAAAGTACATGAGTCTAAACAACTCTCTTGAAGAATTTTGCAAGAAGAAAAGAGAAACGTGGCATATTTGGAGAGAAATATGTGCTGAAGAAACTTTTGTTATTGTTTTCCTCTTAGTTAAGAGGAATGATCAAAATAAACAAGCAGCATAACAGAATAAATGATTCAGGAGAATGAAATAACCACATATAGCAAATACATATTTCTTAAACCACATAATCATGTCGGCAAGACTAAAGAAATGGTTAAACCATCAAGAGTGACTAATGAGTGAATAATGGGTGGTGATATTTAAGCTGAAACCTGAGGTTGAGCAGAAATCAACTAAGCGTCTGTCATAGAGATAATAGGCTGTAGAGAACTAAGAGTGGTTAAATGTTGACCAGTTGCTACAACTAACAAATTATTCTGGTAACAACATCTTGGCTTAGATGAGGATGTTGCCTTCAAGCCTCTAAGAGGATTTTTCTTTTATGGAATCTATAAAGAATA
Organism: Equus caballus; assembly: GCF_041296265.1. Taxonomy (NCBI): domain Eukaryota; kingdom Metazoa; phylum Chordata; class Mammalia; order Perissodactyla; family Equidae; genus Equus; species Equus caballus. Next base: position 2,773,141 of record NC_091715.1, on the reverse strand, counting down.
CATGATTTCCCCTTTCAATGACAACATAGCATCTATCCATTAAATGTATATTTACATCAATTTGGTTACCCCGAGTCAAGTAAAAGTAGAAGAATGTTTGGTCCTATTTGGGCCCACACATGCTTACTAGATGACAAACATCTTTGAACAGCTGGATGTAAAAGCGTGGATTGAAACTATCTTTGCAAACAAGACCAGGGCTGAATTTATTTGACAAGGGGAAAAAAGAACTTCAAAATCTGTAAAACTGCTATTTTGCGTTGGGCATTAGGATTAAGAATGTATGTTTTGCTATGCCTCAGTAGGTCTTAGCATTAAACTTCTACACAATCAGAAAACTCTTTTACCCTTTTCATCCCTGTGTATATACACATGAAAATAACAGTCAGTCTTGTGGGCAATTATGTCCACATCTCTGGGGGCAGACCGCCAGTCTTTGAACAACACTCAGCAGAGAGAATGCGGCAATATGAACACCCTGTCATAATTCTCCACGTTTCCCCTGCAACCTACAGATTATATTGAATATGAAAATCTTCAATGAAATAATCGCACCAAACGGCCAGTACCAACAACTCCCAGCTGTTCTCAATCTCACTCCTGACACAGGATGTTCTATTCAAGGAAGTTGGTTCCCCAAACTCCAATAGATCTTCCTCCACCTTTTGAATATTGTTCACGAAAACACCTAATGCTTGCTTTGGCTTATTCTTGATTCAAAAAAAAAAAAATTGAAAACCTCTTTTTATTGTAATTCAAATAGCTTCTCCAGTCCTCTTTCCTTAAGAAGTCAAAAATGGACAATTTTCTACTATTTTCCCTCTTTCATTCTATTAAACGTTGCATTTTTGATAACTGTCTATATTGCATAAAATACCCGTAAATGTTCTGCATAGATCATTTTTTTAAAATCAAACTCCATGTGTATATGAAAATTTCCTACAAAGCATTCCCTGTAAAAAGTTGTTCAATAAAAGACCGTTTATTTTTTCTTCACTTCCAGGAGTGTTTATGATTATACAAAGGAGCAGAATTAAAAGATCTGACTTTGAATGCATTTCCATGAACTGCTGGTAGAGAGAACAATATTATATAGAAATTCTAATAAACTTATCCAAATCATCAATATTTTAAATATTAAATTCCAGGAAGCAGGGACTGTGTTCAATTTTCTGAGTCTAATAGAGTTTCTTACCATTTACAGACTAGAGATCAATAAGTAAAAGATAAATAACTTTAAATTGTAAGTCTAGTTTAAACATTATATGGACTTTCCATTTATATTATACCTTTAGTGAGACACACCAAATGGACAAGACAGTTGTTTCAAAGACGAGAGCAGTTGGTTGAACATGGTTGTTTATTTTCTGAAAGAAGAGAGAAAAAAAGTTAGTTGTTATTTGAAAAATAAGTATTTCAGAGATTTCTCTTAATAATTTGTGTAAAATAGACTAAATGAAATTTTTCCTGACTTCTCCATAAAGTATTAACAAAAAAGTTTGGCACAGACTAAAATGCAAAGGCTCCAAGTTCTACCTTTCCTAGACTGTCCAATATTTTCCAAAGCCATTCTGTTTCAAGTTGTTGCCTGTGCAAAAGTGTTCCAAAGAAACAGCCATCTTGACCACTGTGTACATACAAATCTTGTGATGTTCGTTGCCACTTGTAAAATGCCAAAGTCTTCCCAGGGAAAACTTCTCTGCCACCATCCTCTGTCTTTGGACGTCTGACAGGATGCCCCACGTTCACAGTCCTCCTTCACTTGTTTTCTCTCTACCCCACATCTAATTCCTCATCAAGTGCTGCCAGCCTCCCACCAGCCTCATTACGGCCATCGTGGGCTAGCACTTGAATGACCACATGGCTGCCTAAATGACCTCTCTCTCCCTCTCCTGTTCTTCCACAAGCAGTTCTAAGCAAAGCAGCCTAATGTTCTTGTTAAAGTGCCAGTGGGTTCACAGAACCTCCTTGCCTTCTTTCTTAGTCACTCTGAATTATGCCAAAGTCGCTATGAATCTTATAGAGTCACCCCTGACCTGGCCTTCAGACCCACCCTGACCTCACATGCTTCCTCTCTCATGCTCATCTCTTGACTCCTGATACACAACTCTGCTTGCTTCCTCCCAATCTCGCAGGGATCTAGTCATCCCAGGATAATTCATTCCTTTCCATGTGGCAGGGACATGGTCACCCCAGGTGTTTGCTTCATGTCCGTGTGTCAGTGACATAGTCATCCATAATCATCTCATGGTGCTTGCTTCATGTCCATGTGGCAGGGACATAGTCATCCCACAGAGCTTGCTTCATGACCACATGGCAGGGGCAGAGTCATCCTATGATGTTGTTTCCTGTCCACATGGCAAGGACATAGTCATCCCCTGGTGCTTGCCCTTGCTCTTCTTTCTCTCTGGAGTCATCTTCCTTCAATCATTATAAGGCTTCCTCCATCAGGCCCATTAACCTATCTCAGCTGTTGTCGCTGCATTATTTTGCACAGCACGCTAATCAACATCTGACATTGTATATGTTTATTTACTTGTTTGCCTGCCTTTTCCCACACGAATGGGAAACCTCATAGGACAAGGGTCTTGTAAGCTGCCTCAATGCTTTATATCCAGCACCTATAAAAGCGATCAATCAACATTTGCAGAAAGACTGCACATAATGTTTCCAGTCTCTAGCCATGGTTTCTAAAAGGTCCCTCACTCTGTCCCCATGCTTCTCTCTGCCTCCTCAGAGTGTGTGCAAAGGAGCGTGCTTCTGTGTCACAAGTCGTCTTGATGTGGAAAATTCCTTCACTGAGCCCCACAAGGAGTCCACTCCTGTAGTTTTTTCAGGAATTTTACCAGTGATGTGGTTGGTCACTAAGAAGGATCCCATCACAATCTGTCCTTCCATCTTCTCTCTCAAACTTTCATTCTGCCCATTTATTCTGAAGCTATCTTTTTCCATTCTTCCCTTCATACTTCTTTACTTATATTATACTTAAGTATTATCCCAGGCCTCAGGCTTCCCTCTAAGAAAAGCAAAGAACACTTAAAATTATTCTTAGAAAAAATGGTGGGGTGAGCTGACCCGGGATTCTCTCCCCTCCAAAATACAACAAAAGATTGGAAGAACTGAATTTCAGAGAATAAACATAATGCCAGCTCGTTAGAGACCTACAGTACCAAGAAGGCGGAGATCATAAACCTAGCTTTACCCCTTTGGAGGCGCTGGAACGGTAGGAGAGAACATCGCTCCCTCCCCTAGAGTCTGCGATCGCTGCGGCGCGGGTCGGGAAGGAGCAGGGGAGAGGCCGCGCGACCAGGGGATCATCCAGGACTCCTGCCGCTGATTCAGTGGAGACCCGCTGATAGGGGGAAAGCTTCCATCCGCGGGGACCCTATAAATCAAGGGCCTTGGGAGACCAGAGAACAGAACTGATCTGAACCCAGACCAGCGCGTGTGAGTAACAGCCCCTCCCCACTAACAAAGCCAGTGGGCGCAGCCATCTTGCCCCGAAGACGGAGAGCTAACACGCTGCTCTCGACCCCCATCTAGTGGCGACAGGCTGTAACTGCAAGTGAATTCTACCACCATGAGAAAAAACAGCTCCTCTACCATCCAGCAATTTATAAAAGCCCCAGACCAGAAGGAAAACAATAAAAACACAGAATTAAGTCCTGAGGACTTGGAATTAGGTAAACTAAGTGATAATGAATTCAGAGCAGCTATAATCAAAAAACTCAATGAGGAAGAGAGAAAGATAGAGAAACAAGCCGAGTTCTGGAGTTACTTCACAAAACAGATTGAAATCATAAAGAAGAATCAAACAGAATTACTTGAGATGAAAAACACAATGGACCAGATAAAACAGAATACGGATTCCCTGAATGCCCATGTAGACAACTAGAGGAGCAAATCAGCATAATCGAGGACAGACAGGCTGAATGGCGCCAGACAGAGGAAGAAAGAGAACTAAGAATTTAAAAAAATGAGGAAAATCTCCGAGAGATAATGGATTCAATGAGGAGTAAGAACATAAGGATCATAGGAATTCCTGAGAATATGGAAAAGGAAAATGGAGCAGAAAGTGTGCTTAATGAAATTATTGAAGAGAATTTCCCAAATCTAGGGATCAACAGAGAAATGTGTGTAGAGGAGGGTTTTAGATCTCCTAGATTTGTCAATGTAAAAAGACCCACCGCAAGGCACATAATAGTAAAGCTGGCAAATAGGAATGATAAGGAAAGAATACTCAGGGAAGTAAGAAAAAAAAAGAGAATAACCTATAAAGGAGCCCCTATCAGACTGTCAGCAGATTTCTCTACAGAAACCCTACAAGCTGGGAGAGAATGGAGTGATATATTCAAAGCTTTAAAGGATAAAAACCTTCAGCCAAGAATACTCTATCCAGCAAGAATTTCCTTCAGATATGAGGGAGAAATTAAATCTTTTCCAGACAAACAAAAGTTAAGGGAATTTGTAACTAAAAGCCCTCCATTACAAGAAATCCTCAAGAAGGCTCTCATACTTGAAAAAAGAAAAAAGGGAGAAAGGGGACACAAGCCACAGACTAGGGAGACCGATGGATAGAACCAGAACAGGATAGCAAATATTCAACTATAGCATTAGGGTAAAAATAAGGAAACTACCAAAACAAGGACGATCTTAGCACTCTAACTACAAATTAATAAGACGAGTTGGAATAAAAAATGAAAATAATTATCTAGGAGGGGAAGAGCAAAGGGTCTAAATCAGTATTGGTCGAGTAAGTAAGAGACCACCAGAGAATAGACTACATTATACACGAGATTCTAAATACAAACTTCAAGGTAGACACTAAAATAAAGTACAGAACAGAGTCACAAATCATAGATAAGGAAAACTCTAAGAAACCCAGCATAAGAAATTGCAGTATTAAATGGGTAGTCTAAAGCACACAGGAAAAGAAACACAGGAAAACAAGATAATGAGCGACAGATTGACAGCATTAAGTCCACATGCATCAATAATCACTCTCAATGTGAACAGATTGAACTCTCCAATAAAAAGACACAGAGTGGCAAAATGGATTAAAGAACAAGATCCAACAATTTGTTGCCTCCAGGAAACACACCTCAGCCCCAAGGACAAACACAGACTCAGGGTGAAGGGGTGGAGGACAATACTTCAAGCAAATAGCAAGGAAAAAAAGGCAGGTGTTGCAATTCTCATATCAGACCAAGTGGATTTCAAAATAAGACAGGTAAAGAGAGACACAGAGGCACAATATATAATGATCAAAGAGACACTTCATCAAGAAGAAATAACGCTTATAAATATCTATGCACCCAACACAGGAGCACCAAGATTCATAAAGCAACTATTAACAGACCTGAAGGAAGATGTTAAAAACAACACAATAATAGTAGGGGACCTCAACACCCCACTCACATCAATGGACAGATCATCCAGACAGAAAATCAACAAGGAAATAGTGGAGCTGAATGAAAAACTAAAACAATTGGACTTAATAGACATATATAGATCACTCCACCCTAAAGGAGCTGAATACACATTCTTCTCAAGTGCACATGGAACATTCTCTAGGATAGACCATATGTTGGGAAACAAGGCAAGCCTCTACAAATTTAAAAAAATTGAAATAATAACAAGCATCTTCTCAGATCATAGTGCTATAAGGCTAGAAATTAATTACAGGAAAAAAGCTGAGAAAGGCACAAAGATGTGGAGACTAAACAACACACTACTGAACAAGCAATGGATCATTGAAGAAATTAAAGAAGAAATCAAAAAATACCTGGAAACAAATGAAAATGATAGCATGCCATACCAACTCATATGGGATACAGCAAAAGCTGTATTAAGAGGAAAATTCATCGCAATACAGGCACATCTTAACAAACAAGAAAAATCCCAAATAAGCAACCTTAAAGCACACCTAACTGAACTAGAGAAAAAAGAACAAATGAAGCCCAAAGTCAGCAGAAGGAGAGAAATAATAAAAATCAGAGCAGAAATAAATACTATTGAAACGAAAAAGGCAGTAGAAAGGATCAATGAGACAAAGAGCTGGTTTTTTGAGAAGATAAATAAAATTGACAAACCCCGAGCCAGACTTACAAAGAAAAAAAGGGAGAAAGCTCAAATAAACAAAATCAGAAATGAGCGAGGAGAAATAACAACAGACTCTGCAGAAATACAACAGATTATAAGAGAATACTACAAAATACTATATGCCAACAGAATGGATAACCTAGAGGAAATGGGTAAATTCCTGGACTCCTACAATCTCCCAAAGCTCACTCAAGAAGAGGCAGACAATTTGAACAGACCAATCACAAGGAAAGAGATTGAAACAGCAATCAAAAGCATCCCAAAGAATAAAACCCCAGGACCAGATGGCTTTCCTGGGGAATTCTACCAAACTTTCAGAGAGGATTTAATACCTATCCTTTTCAAGCTATTCCAAAAAGTTAGGGAAGATGGAACACTTCCTAACACATTCTATGAGGCCAACATCACGCTGATACCAAAACCTGACAAGGACACCACGAAAAAAGAGAACTACAGGCCAATATCACTGATGAACATAGATGCAAAAATTCTAAACAAAATTTTGGCAACCAAAATTCAGCAATTCATCCAAAGAATCATACATCAGGATCAGGTGGGATTCATACCAGGGACACAGGGATGGTTCAACATCCGCAAATCAATCAACGTGATACACCACATCAACAAACTGAGGAATAAAAAACACATGATCATCTCAATAGATGCAGAGAAGGCATTTAACAAGATCCAACAGCCATTTATGATAAAAACTCTGAACAAAATGGGCATAGAAGGAAACTACCTCAACATAATAAAGGCCATATACGACAAACCCATAGCCAACATCATACTCAATGGGCAAAAACTGAACCCCATCCCCCTGAAAACAGGAACAAGACAAGGATGCCCTCTACCACCACTCTTATTTAACATAGTACTGGAGGTCCTGGCCAGAGCAATCAGGCAAGAAAAAGGAATAAAAGGAATCCAAATAGGGAAGGAAGAAATGAAACTCTCGCTGTTTGCAGACGACATGATCTTATATATAGAAAACCCCAAAGAATCCATTGGAAAACTGTTAGAAGTAATCAACAACTACAGCAAAGTTGCAGGGTTTAAAATCAATTTGCATAAATCAGTAGCATTTCTATACTCCAGTAATGAACCAACAGAAAAAGAACTCAAGAATACAATACCATTCACAATCGCAACAAAAAGAATAAAATACCTTGGGGTAAATTTAACTAAGGAAGTGAAGGACTTATATAATGACAATTACAAGGCCTTTCTGAGAGAATTGGATGACGACATAAGGAGATGGAAAGACATTCCATGTACATGGATTGGAAGAATAAACATAGTTAAAATGTCTATTCTACCTAAAGCAACCTACAGATTCAACACCATCCCAATCAGAATCCCAATGACATTCTTTACAGAATTAGAACAAAGAATCCTAAAATTCATGTGGGGCAACACAAGACCCCGAATTGCTAAAGCAATCCTGAGAAAAAAGAACAAAACGGGAGGCATCACAATCCCTGACTTCAAAACATACTACAAAGCTACAGTAATCAAAACAGCATGGTACTGGTACAAAAACAGGTGCACAGATCAATGGAACAAAATTGAAAGCCCAGAAATAAAACCACACATCTATGGACAGCTCATCTTTGACAAAGGAGCTGAGGGCATACAATGGAGAAAAGAAAGTCTTTTCAACAAATGGTGCTGGGAAAACTGGAAAGCCACATGTAAAAGAATGAAAATTGACCATTCTTTTTCACCATTCACCAAAATAAACTCAAAATGGATTAAAGACCTAAAGGTTAGACCTGAAACCATAAGGCTTCTGGAAGAAAACGTAGGCAGTACACTCTTTGACATCAGTATTAAAAGGATCTTTTCGGACACCATGCCTTCTCAGAGAAGGGAAACAATAGAAAGAATAAACAAATGGGACTTCATCAGATTAAAGAGCTTCTTCAAGGCAAATGAAAACAGGATTGAAACAAAAAAACAACCCACCAACTGGGAAAAAATATTTGCAAGTCATCTATCTGACAAAGGCTTAATATCCTTAATATATAAAGAACTCTCACAACTCAATCACAAAACATCAAACAACCCAATCAAAAAATGGGCTGGAGACATGAACAGACATTTCTCCAAAGAAGATATACGGATGGCCAATAGGCACATGAAAAGATGCTCATCATCGCTGATCATCAGGGAAATGCAAATCAAAACTACACTAAGATATCACCTTACACCCGTTAGAATGACAAAAATATCTAAAACTAATAGCAACAAATGTTGGAGAGGTTGTGGAGAAAAAGGAACCCTCATACACTGCTGGTGGGAATGCAAACTGGTACAGCCACTATGGAAAACAGTATGGAGATTCCTCAAAAACTAAAAATAGAGCTACCATACGATCCAGCCATCCCACTACTGGGTATTTATCCAAAGAGCCTGAAGTCAGCAATCCCAAAAGTCCTGTGCACCCCAATGTTTATTGCAGCACTGTTTACAATAGCCAAGACGTGGAAGCAACCTAAGTGCCCATCAACAGACGAATGGGTAAAGAAGATGTGGTACATATATACAATGGAATACTACTCAGCTGCAAAACAGAACAAAATCATTCCATTTGCAATAACATGGATGGACCTTGAGAGAATTATGTTAAGTGAAATAAACCAGCAAGAGAAAGATAATCTGTGTATGACTCCACTCATATGAGGAATTTAAAACTATGGACCAAGAACAGTTTAGTGGCTACCAGGGGAAAGGTGGGGTGGGGGATGGGCACAAAGGGTGAAGTGGTGCACCTACAACAGGACTGACAAACATTAATGTACAATTGAAATTTCACAAGATTGTAACCTATCAATAACTCAATAAAAAAAATCAAAAAAAAAGAAAGAAAGAAAAGGAAGAGAAAGGAAAAAAAATTATTCTTAAAACATATATTCTCTATTGATTCCTTTCAATGGTTTATTATTTCATATATTCATGTATTTATTATTTCCTTCCTTCATCTTATGCAGGGTTTAATTTATTCTTTCTCTTTCTAGATTCTCAATGACAAAGAACGTTGATCTTAATCCTTTAAAAAGATCTAATGTGAACATATAAAGCTATAGATATCCCTCTAGCTACCACTTTAGCTGCATCTCACGCATTTTAATAGGTTGAGCATTTACAACTTCTTGTACATTCTTCTATGGCCCATGGACTATGCAGAAATACTTTGCTTACATTAAGAAATATTCAAGGATTTCCCAGATAATTGTTTTCATTGATTTTTAATTTAATTACATTTTGATCAAAGAACATACCTGATAGAATTTCAGTCTTATAAAATGTATTATTATTTATTTTGTGGTCTATCTTTGTGGACGTTCTATGTGCAGTTGGAAATAGGTGTGTTCTACAGTTGTTGGGTGAATGTTCCACAGATGTCAGTTATTTCAAGTGGTTTGATAGGGGTGCTCACATCGTCTCTACACTTACTTATGTTCTATTTGTTATTTCAATTCCTGAGAGTGGAGGGTCAAAATCCGAATCTACAATCATGGATCAGTCTATCTTTGACTGTAGATCTGTCAGAATTGTGCTCCATCTATTTTGAATCTCTGTTATTGTGTACATACATGTTTAATAGTTTTATATTTTCTTGATGAATTGACCCCTATTTCATTAGGAAATGTCCTTTCTTATCTCTGGTGTTCATATATTCCTGACGTCCACTTTGTCAGATTTCAATACAGCGACTTCAGCTTTCTTAGGGCTGGTGTTTGCATAGTGTACCTTTCTCATCCATTTATTTTGAATTTACAGGATTTGTAGAATTAATATACATCTCTTATAATAGCATATTGTTGAATTTCAATTTTATCCAGTCTGTTAATTACATAGATATATAATATGTTTACATCATTTATGTTTTTCATCTAATTTGTTGCAATGTAGCGCATACAATGAACTGCATCTATCTAAAATGTATAATTCAATGAGTTTAGAAAAGTATATACATCAGCTTAACTACATGCTTACCACAATCAAATCACAATCAAGTCACAGAACATTCCCGTAAACCCAGAACTTTCCCTCATGCCCTTTTTCAGTCAAATCCTCCTTCTGTCTTAGCCCTAGGCAAGCGATGATATGTTTTCTGTCACTGAGAATTAGATTGCACATTTCAGAATGTCAAATCTGTGAAATAAGACAGCATGAACTCTTTTGTATTTGTCTTTTTGGATCAGCATATAGTTTTGACAGCCACCCATGTAGTACAAATATCAATGTGTCAACCATCCCTAAAAATAAGCCCCATTCTAATTGTATGTATCCACTACATTTTTTGTCTAGTCACATTTTGTTGGGTGTCCGAGTTTTTCAGTTTAAGCTGTCTTGATTATATCTGAACAAATATTTGCATGCCTTTTGGTTTTCATTTCTCTTGAGTAAGTACATAGGAGAAGGATTTCTGGGTTGTATGATAAGATCATTGTTTGTTTTTTTTTTTAATAGACTTAATTTTTTTAGAATAGTTTTAGGTTCCCAGCAAAATTGAGAGGAAGGGACAGAGGGTTCCCTTATACCCCTTGCCCCCTCACACACGCACAGCCTTCCCCATTATCAATGTCACACACCAGAGTGGTACATTTATTACAATTGAGGAACCTACAATGACACGTCATTATCACTCAAATTTCATAGTTTATATTTGGCTTCACTCTTGGTATTATAAGTTCTGTAAGTTTTGACAAATGTATTGGGACGTGCATCCACCAATGTGGTATCATAGAGAGTAGTTTCACTGTCCTAAATCCTCTGTGCTCCGCCTCACCATCCCTCCCTCCTAATCCCTGGCAACCACTGATCTTTCTATTGTCTTCATGGTTTTGACTTTTCCAGAATGTCATATAATTGGAACCAGGAAGCATGTAGCTTTTATAGCACCTTCATTCATAATTGCCAAAACACAGATGCAACCAAGATATGCTTCTGTAGGTGAATGGACAAGTAAACTGTGGTCCATCCAGACAATGGAATGTTGTTCCATGCTAAAAAGAAAAGATCATTCAAGCAATGAAAAGACATGGAGAAAACTTTAATGGACATTACTAAATTTAAGAGATTCAAAAAAGTTATATATACTCTTAGTCTGTTCAAATTAGCAATATGTGGCATCTTCACTGGCATTCTCCAGATTAGAGTCTTCCAATAAGAGGACATGGTAGATCGTTCAGTCTTCTCAATTTTTACAGACATATAAATGTCTAAATATATCTATATTTGTAAAAATTATATAAAATTTTCAGCTTACATCTTTCTATCATCTATCTATCATTAATCTATTTAACATCTGTGTATTTCTCTATCATCTATCTATCATCTATCAGCCTACATACCTAGATAGTTTCTAACTTTAACCCAATTCACTTGCAATACTTTGGTTCCTAACATCTCACTCTTGTGTTTTCATAGTCATGTATTTCAAACTACCAACTGATGTCCTGATGAGTTATATCCTAAGATTTAAAGCTGTCAATTCTCATCACCATTGCTTCCAGACTGTTAATCAAATTAGAAAAGAATGATCTTCCTTTTACAAATTAAGCTGACAGTTTGGTCATTGCACATAAGACAAGATGTCAACCTTTCTCTTCTACAAATGCCTCAGAGCTGGAATTTGAGCTCTCATGAACAAGTCCATTGGGGCATTCTGTATGAATTTTTAAAATTTTATCTATCCTCAAATTACCTTTATCTACACTTTTCAGAATTAACCTCTGTAATCTGGATCAGGTCATCTCTCCAAATTGTCAGAGATCTCAGTCCACCAATTTTCCCCAAACATACTTCTTCAGATCACGTCCGTTTTCAGGCCTCCCACAACTTAAAACAAAAGTGCACCACTGACAGTCTTATTTGTCCTAGCATCCAGCTCGTGTCTCATCATTCCCCTTCCTTGTCTTGGCAGCTGGTCTTCATGAGTCCTCTGCATCTCGCCTCTTTCCCCATGCACTCACTTGCATGCCCTGGTGCACACTGGCTCCCCACGTGATTAGCAGCTATGTTAATGATATTTACTGTCTCCAACAACCTTGGCAAGCAACATCCTGTACCCTCTCCCTAATGAGCCACCAATCCTCTTCCCTGGTTAATGCCTGTCCTCCTCAACGAGTCAAGTCAGATGTACTCTTGTTCAGAAATATTCTCTTAGACGTTACTCAGTTGCATAGGCCTCCTATATGTTTAAGGATTCTGCACAAAAATTTATCATTATTGTAATGAAATATTTGTTTATTTTTCTCGAGCACTTGATTATAATCCTTGAGGGCAGAAACCTGAACTTGTCAGATTTCTTACTTGAGTCACTCTGCCAATAATAAAACTGTATCAGTGCTCATATGTTAGTGATCATTGAAGTGATAATGACTGAGTGAGTTGCAGAGATATTCATAAGCTATATTTGTTAACTAGAACAAAACTATACACTACACTTACAGAAATCTGGAATCAGGAAAATGAAATAAGGGAACATCTAATTATTATTGCCAAGGATTGTTGCATTCAACCCCAGCTCCGTAAGCCACGTCCATCCTTTGGAGTGAAGGCACCGTAAATTTAACCCAGACCGTTCATGTGAAAGTGAACTTCGACTGAGGGATAACCCAGCCCTACCAACTCTCTCTTTCCCTTTGAACTATTGTACTCCCAATTTCACACTGAAAAAATGTTGCCAACCATGGATGGGCAGCAAATTTTCAAAATATCCAGCTAAATTTTGGCCACTGAACCTTAACCCTAGTAAGTAACACAGGAAGCAGTCTGTAAACTCTGACCATATGGACAGCTCTGGGCGTTTCTGAGTGTTAATCGCATTAGTTGACTAAACAGAAAAGAGGCAGTGAGAAATTATAAAGACTAAGGAGGACCTAATTTCAGCAGTCTGAGGGAAGTGCAAGGGTGTAACTCTTCCCGGTAGGATATACCTTCTTCAGGACAACGGTCTTGGCAGATGCAGAAAAAGCGTTGAAGTTTCTTAAAAATAATAAACTTTATACACTACTGTCTAGACAACTTAAACATCTTGAATAAAGCAGGTCTCTTCCATGAAAGAAGAAAACAGACTGAAAATACAATAACTGAAGGAAGGGATGGCAGAATACGAGTCATAGCCTGACAGAACTCAGTAATGAAGAAAGAATAAAAACTACATGTATGGAGATGAAATTAAAAGACAAGAAAGCATAGAACTTATGGGGGAAATGAAGAGAGACAGGATAGATGTAAGAAAAATAAATGGAATGAAATATAAATAAAAAGGCATTTAAAAAGATTGGAGGAATATGTCAAAAAGACTGACATGCATAATGGGACTCCAGAACACAAAAAACCAAAATTATGCTACATATGAAATATTACAGCTTAAATTTAACAAAACATGTCAGAAATAACATAACACTTGAAATCACCCTTTGAGAAGACTCATGTTATGTCAGGGATAATTAATCAGTCCTAAATTAGAAAAAAGATATTGAACAGAGTGCAAAGTATTCTTGGCAAAAATATTAGGCTGATTTATAAAGATGAAAATTCAGACTGGCCTCCGTTTCTCTGCGGTAATTTTCATTGCCGTATGAGAGTGGATCAAACAAGAGGCAAGAAGAGCACGGGAACCAAGTATCGTTGCTTCCAGACACACTGTGTCTTGAGTGTAAAATAACAGGAAAATTACCTTCTATTAAAAAGAATTCAGGGAACATGGACTGAAGTTTTGGCTACTTTCAGAGGACACCTTTTAGGCAAAAAATAAATAGTCAAAGGGAGGAAATAAGCAAACTTTCCTAAATATCAGAGAAAACTTCAAACAAAGATCAAACCATATTAACATACTACATAGGGGAATAGTAATAAATACTGATCTTAGATGAGTCAGAATAAATCCTCAATACAATCGTAATAAAATCTCGAATTAGAAATGGGAAAAATGCACAAATGTCTACCTAACCTAAAATAATACGAAAACCAACTAAGAAACAACAAAATATGATGCTACCAAGTTAAACATTTAGCCCTAAAGGCACCATGTACTTAAAGAAGAAAAGAATAAGGAAATATCATGTAATGTGAGGGAAATCACAAAAATGCTTACTGTCACTACCGTTATCAGAATTTACCATTGTGTTGAAGGAATTAGCAATGCAAATAGCCAATACAAAGGCACAAGCATATCAGGAACTCCTACAATAGCAAAACACTAGACAACTGAGGTAAAAAATAGGCAAAGGACCTGAATAGACATTTCTCCAAAGAAGACACAGAAGACCACCTGAAAAAGTGCTCAACATCACTAATCATCAGGGAAATGCAAATATGAAACCACAATGAGATACCGCCTCACAGCTGTTAGGATGGCTACTATAAAAAATAATAAGTGTTGGCGAGGATGTGGAAATTTGGAAGCTTTGTGTACAGATGGTGGAAATGTAAAATGGTGTAGCTGCTATAGAAAACAGGGTGGAGGTTCCTCAAAAATTAAAAATAGAACTACCATATGCTCCAGCAATCCCACTTCTGAGTATTTATCCAAAAGATTTGAAAACATGGTCTCGAAGAGATGTGCATTCCCATATTCATTGCAGCATTAGTCACAATAGTGAAGAGGTAGAAACAACTCAAATGTCAGGTCATAGATGAGTGGATAAGAAAATGTGTATATATATATATATATATCATTGTATGTGTGTATATATATGGAATATTATTTAGGTTTAAAAAAGAGGACATCTTATCATATGCAACAACATGGATGAACCTTGAAGATGTTAAGCTAAGTGAAATCAGAAGGACAAATACTGCGTGATACACTTATACAAGGCGTCTAGAGTAGGCAAACCCACAGAAGTAGAGAGTAGAAAGGTGGTTGCCTAGAGCTGAGGGGAGGAGGATTAGAGAGTCGCTGTTCCATGGGTGAAAAGTTTAGTCACACAGGATGACAAAGTTCTGGAGATCGGCTGTACGTTGTTATTACATTAACAGTATTGTACTGTACACTTTAAAAAGTGTTAAGAAGTTAGATCTCCTGTTATGTGTTTCTTTACCACAATAAAAAAAGGCGTAAGAGTCAGAAAAATTTGAAAGGAGGTGGTAAAACTATTCCTGTCTACAAATAATTTGATTTTAAGTGATATAACATCATATATAAGGTGCTACAAAATGAGAACATTTATAAAGAAATTTTAAAGTACTTTATATGCACACATATACACAAATATATATGTATAGCAGTATCTTTTACCTACTTAAACAATAACAATTTAGAAGCTATAATTGAAGATATGATCCAATTTACAATAACAGCAGAATGTTTAAAATTCTGACATATCCAGAATATTAAATATCTGTCTGATATGATAGAAATAAATCTGAAGGAGTAAGGAGTAACCTTGATCAAGTGTAAAAACATATTAGGTTAATGGAGAGAAAGTGAACAACAAAGTGACATAGGTTGGACTGGTGTTTAGGAAAATTGACCAGAGGAACAAATGAGAACATTCAAAGGTCGCCTCTGGACTAGGCAGGCAGATGCATGTGAGTGGTAGCTGTTTATAAGAACATAGGCAAGACTCTCTGAGTAGGACATGAAGCAAAGTTCTAACTAATGGAATTCTCTTTGTCTCATGACTCCATGTCTACGAGCAGAAGTGCACAAGGAATATTGTAAGGAAAGAGGGGGGGGGAGAGGAAGAGAGAGCAGGGAGGGAGGAAGGAAGGACGAGGAGAGAGAGAAAGAGAAGGAAGGAAGCAAAGAGGAAGGGAGGGAGAGACGAAGAAAGAGAAGGAGAGAAGGAGAGAAAGAAAGATTTTTTAAAAGAAACCACAATTCTCACCAACTCTTTGAAATGAGTCACTTTGTCCCTTTGTCCCTTTGTCACTTAAACTCGTTGGCAAGTAAGTATTTTTCAGTGTCTGCCTTTTTGTGAGATGCCCCTGAGGTGGGATAACAAACATCGATCCGCTGCTGGTGAACACACTGCTGCCCTGCGGCTGCATCGGGAGCTGACGTCTAGACATTTGCACTCACCTTGTCCTGAGTCTCCAGTTGCAGAGTGTCCCCTCCCTGAACTCATGTCTTCGGGACTCCTCCCCTGCAATTCTCGGGTGGTAAGAAGTGAAGAGAAGCAGTAGTACCATTATAACAGAAACTACACCCAGAAAAGTAGGGGAGAGTTCAGCGTTGCCATGTTTCCAATCATGCATCGATGGCTTTTAGTCTTAAAAGATGAAAGCTAAATACAGAGCCCTACTGAGGAAATAGAGGACATCTTTATTTGAGATGTATAGTAGCTGTAGGTTTTACCTTCCCCTGAGAAACAAGTAATTAACAATCCCTATTTTTATTTTGTAAAAAGAGTGATGTAATGGAAATGGAAGAGGAAGGGATTGAGTTAATGTTAATAACATCCATTTGCAAGGCTTGAGAAGTTAAGATTGATGAGGAAGGTTACAATTATCAATGTTCTGCTGCTTTGTTTGTAAAGAAACAAATTGGCCCCCTTTATAAAAAGCCCATAAAATTCCAGACTTATGGAGAACAAATACATAGATATCAATATTCCAAAATACTGCTTTTAGTAATTCTTAATATTTAGAAGAATATTATCCTAGAATGTTATTTACTTTCTGCTCAATATTTCTGTAAACCTAACACTGCTCAAAAAATAGTCTATTAAAATAAAACAACAAACTAAACAAACAAGACAACAGAATGTTATCTCAAGATAATTATTTGAAAGTAAGAGCAACCCATATGAATATGTGTCACAGATAAAAGGTAAAAGGTCTACTTAGGAAAAGGCAAAAAGTAAGAAGCCATGGGGGCTGAAAGGAGAAAACGTGTATAAGGATTAGAAACAGACCTTGCTATATGATTTGAACATGTCAAACCAGGTTAAGAAGTAATATTTTGGGCTGCTGGTAATTATGAGGCATGGTCCCAATGACCCCTGTCACAGAGTGTTCATTTCAGTGCCAGTGAGACCCAATCAATGGGACTTCATGTCCTATTTTTTTGTTCAAGGATGTTAGAAAAATAAAATTAGAAAGAAAAGCATTGTAGTTGTAATGTTTAAATTGTTTAGAAATTTAAGTGTATGCTTTTGTTTCTTGTCATTACCTTACTATAACACCACAGATTACAACAAATATTCTAAAAAAAAAGAAAACGTAAGAAACAAATGTAATTTTTCTCCTTTTCTTTCCCTATAAACTCCTTAAAAACTCAACCAAAAGAACAAAACTAAACACAAACCACAAAGGAACAAAGTACCCAGCTCCCTTGGCACATAACACAGGCTTAGAAAGGGTTGCAGGGAAAGGAAGCACGTAAGCCACTATCAGCCTCAATGAGGATTCAGATTTCCCTGAAAAGCCTGGCTCACAATCCCAAAAGCACAGGAAACTGCAAAACAAGGTGGTCTGGGGACCCGAAAGAGCTAAGAGGGGGCATGGGTCATTGGGAAGACCTGGCGCAAACTCAGCCTATGCTAAGATGCCATTTTGTCACTGCAGACCCAACCCAAAGGCTGAGCAAGGTGCGAGGGGAAGTGAACTCAAGGCAGAGCTGAAACTGTGACCTGCAGGGTGAAATGAAAAGCTCACAACTCGAAGTTCACAGTGACAAGCCACAGAAAACTGGACCACTGGCGACTGGGGGAGGCGGGCTCCAGCATCAGGAGAACACCATGGTGATTGTGAGGAGTTCAAGAGCAGAACCGATATGGAATGTTCCTCTGCGCCGCCTGCCCACTGCTCAGAGCCCTGGGCTCCCGGTAAAATCAGTGAGCAAACAGGTGGCAGCCTTCCAAGGTGGGTGGTGATCATCAAGGAACTAGCGCCAGTCGTGAAGGAGAATCAACCGCAAAGACAGGAGAAAAAGGCAGATGAGAAAAATGCATGGAAAAAAGAAGGAATTATGTAATGAAACAGAAATCACCGAATTACTCTCCAGAGACTCAGATAAAATCCACTTGACATGATCTTCCTTAAATAATCAAACAAGACACGCAGAGTTTCAAAGAAAAGTCTAAAGCGCCCTGAAGTAGGGGCAAACTGAGCTGAGGCGGGTCAAGACGGAAATGCAAGGCAAAGATAGACTGTGTGGGAAACTGGCTAAGACGTACAAACACAGGACAGCTGAACATCCATCAGCCACAAGAGCAAGAAGCCTGAGGGAACCCTCAAAATTTGATGGGAGATAACAAAGACTTAAGTAATTTTAGAAATAAAATGATCAAATTTTTTGTTCCTATAGGAAAGAATAAAACAATTCTAAAATACCCACTGTGAAATGACTGAAATGCAAGGCTTAAAAAAAGTGACAGAAATATTCAAATGTACATTCAAGAGAAATATATCCAGTCTCATATAAAGGGACGAAATAGGTTTGGTCTCACCTTTGTCCATAGTGACCTCCTTAGCAGGTGAGGGTGAGAAAATGTCTGCAAAATCCCAAGAGAAAGAATAGCTTACAACTTGTGTTTCTGAACCAAACCAAGTTGTCCATCAGAAGACTACAATTTAAAATCAAGCAAAATCTTAGTGTTACAGCACCCATGTACCTTACAGTAACATCTGCTTAATGAAGTCTAGCCAAGCAAGAGAGAAATCCAAGAAATCAGGAATGAGAAGCTATGATAAAAGAACTAGAAGTATCATGTCAGCAGTGTGAATAAAGAGTCATGAGGAAATTACTGGGAGTTTACCAGATGGTTTAAATCTTAGAAAGGGAAATGTCAAACAAGACGACTAAGAGTGGTCCACCTAGAGCGGAAAGGAGAATTAGGCCGCTTGCACCTTCTCTAAGAGCAAGCCCCCAGTACATGCTTTTGCTGGGTTTAATTATGAAGCTACTTTTTCATTTTTTTAAAACAAATTGAGCGGCAACATTTAGATAATATATTTGACTAAAAGGATTATTTTGTTTTAAATTTAGAAACGACTTCAATTTTAGTTTGAGAGATTTTTTTTTTAAACTTCTGTTATAGTCATCTAACTATAAACTTAAGTTTTATGAAAGTGCCTGTTTAGTATCTTACAGTCTTTGCCATTTTCTTACACAGGCGAGTTACTCATAGATCACTTGACTTAATCATATGTATGATTTTTATATTATATATAAATGAAACAAAGTGATAGATATCTATACGCATATATGTATATATGTGTACATAAATACACACATACGTATATATAAATCGTGTGTTTATGGACATAGATACAGAACTGAAAGATCCATATATTTTTCTACAGCCAGTCAGTACTAGCCAGACGATTCTAGTAATCTTTATATTTTACTTCTAGAAAAAATAAATGTTTCAAAAAGGAACAATGCCTGTATTTAAGAGTGCTTTTCAAGTTAATTCCTATATAGCAACTCACAGACATTTTAATGGTTCCCTTTGTTCAAAATATTATTCCCTTTAAGTACAATTACTTTTCAGGGAGAATATCTACAAAATTTAATGTCAGAAATCTAGGTCTCCTAGTGATTAGTCACAGTGTTGATGTCATTACACCATGGAAGTGAAAACATAAAGCTTTCAATTATTTTCACAATTGATTTCCTTTTAGAAGAAATGAAAGGAAAAATAACAGCCTATGGCAACCCAATTTAAGTACCAGGTTGGTCAGACACAGCTAACACAGCTAACAGGACAGCATGCCCTTCTCAGTCATAGCTACACCTGAAATCTTTCAAAACCAAGAAACCTACGTAAGGGTTCTGCAACATATGTAATTTGTTTTGAAAGGGAAGAATCTTAAGAAACTCACTTGCCACTATGTAGCATGGGAAATATACATATTTTTTAAAACACCACCTTTAGAGACGTTGTCCACAAATGTACCTTTGTGAAATGTGTATCTTCAAGGTGAACAATAGCCACTTGAGCTGAATGAACCAATCAATATTCTCGTTTTCCTCCTTCTTAACAACAAAACATACCACAGTTGACTGTCTGTTGTCTGTCTTCTTACGGGTAATCGCTGAGCTACTCAGCATTCCAAGGGACTGGATGACAGCTAATCTTAGGTTGACCCTCCTAGAGTAATCAATAATATCTGTGATCTGGCATTCCTTTGTGCCTGCACAGTTCTCTGCCGAGCTCCTGAAGATATTGGAGAAGTGCTGTGCATTTTGGAAACCTTTTTTTTTTTTTTCCAGGAACGCTGACACATGCTTTCATTCATTGTGATATTAAGCCGTGGAGGGACAATCTAGTGAGTGCAGCTGCAAGTGGCAACTTTAAAAAGTGCTCACTGATTCTTGGCCATCCAGCACATCAAATATGGGGTTCTAAGTGCCCTCCCCTTGAATCAGGGATGGCTGTGTCTTCCTGGCAGTAGTGATGCTGTGTAGCCATTTTAGTCTCTACAGCTTCCACCTGGTTTCTGCAGCTCACATGTTTATCGGGTGCTCCCCCTTGGGTTGCAGTCTGTAGGTAGCCAGCGTCCATTCCATGGGAAGTGCAAATCCTAGGGTGAAAGCACGTTTTGGTTTCTGGTCAACCCTCCCAACTAAGCGCTGGCTTGAGTTGACTCAGTCCAGGTGCCGGGCATGTGAGGGAAAAGCCATCGGGTGAAAAGTGAAGAGCCAGGCCCTGCTGTTCCATTCTCTACCTGTTTGAGGCAGCCCCTCAGAGATGAGTCACCCCCACTGTACCTTGTCTGAATTCCTCCCATAATAGAATCCATGATCAAAGTTACGTCTTCCACTACTGAAACTGGCAGTGCCATGTCTGCAATTCTGTCTCAGGAAATCACCCATGAATTGTCAGGAGGGGATCATCTGTGGAGCTCTGTGGCCCTGTCACCACCCTCCCTCTACAGAACAAGGCTGTGCCTTCTCTAAGAAACATCAGCAGGAGAATAATCACCAAGAATCTTCAGCCTAACTGGGAACTCCTGCTTAGGGGAAAATGGCCAGTGGCCCGAAGATAAAACATCACAATGCTGTGATCTGCTCATCAGTGAGATGTCACAATAGGCGATGACCAAAGGGCCTCCAGCAGGTCTGGTGTGGGTGGAGGGGTTACTCCTGGAGTCCAGAAGATGAAGCTGAGCAGCAGCAGGGCTCTCTGGGAGGTGAGGCCCTGACATAGATACAACCCAGGATGTTTCAAATGCCAGGTACCCTTGTGAGTCTGTAACTCACTAGTTAGAGATGGAACAGGAAATAAAGTATGGATTACATTGTGATAGATGAGCTATCAGGCAAAACAATATACATATTCATATTTGTCAATGAAACCAACGTCTTCCTATATGACTTTGTGTGTGTAGAGCATGAACACTTACTTTTCTGTGACTAATGAAGTGGCAAATGTGTTTATGTGATCAAATTGCTAATATTCATGGTAATCTATGGTCCTTTATTGACCTTTTTATATTGCTTTCACCTAAGGCCTAATTCTATATCCCATCTTTTTCAAAAACTCTACTTGAATACAACACAATAAAATAAAATAAAACAGGGCATCTTTTCTTTTTAAGAGCACAATTTTAGTTAGGAAGAAAGTCACATTATGTGAAGTATGTTATAAGGTCCTAACCCATGTGCCAAGAACACTGATGACATTAAAAGTTTTCTGTGTGTGACTGTTACACATTAGTACTTCTTAGGCAAATGTGTGTTGTATTGAGAGCACAGTGCTTTATACATATTTGTTTTACAAAAGTAAATGCCTTTGAGTGGCCAGATCATTTGATGAGACTTGTTTATAGACAATTTGAAGAAAATGGTTGTCTATTATCTTTAGTCACTTACAATATCCATTCATATTATGGCCACTCCACACAACACTATACTCAATGTAAAGAATGGTGTTCTTCAAATAAAGGATATTACCTATATATATGTGACATATGCATAATTAGAAGGCATATGTGTATATAGACACATACACACCCATATGCCTTCTGTTTAATATTATAATTAAACGAATGAGGGTATATGCAGGTGTTCTGTGAATGGCACATTTCCAGAGAAGCTTAACTTACTGCATGGAGAACAGCATCTCTCTACAGCCACTTGTTTTCAGCACCAAAATGAGTAGATAAAGACGGAAAGCCTGGAAAACTTAGAGCTTCTGCTTTGAATTATAGAAAATTAACTCCAAAGGATGGTCATTGCACACATATCTTTAAAACAGCAGAAGGAGCAGGTAACAAATTTCAAAGAATAACCGTATCTTATCAAAAGAAAAACTCATTACCATCTTGTTCAAAAGAATATAAAGCTTGAACTGTGTAACAGGTATTTAAAGTAAACCTGGCATTAAGTTATTACATTCTGTTTTCACTGTCTGCTCTCCATGTTTCTCCTACATCTTCAGGAACCGTTTCATAATGTCGCTCTTATTACTAGTGTTCATATGTAAAATGTAACGATGGAAACATCATGGACTTTAATGGAAAACTGAGACCCGTGTTTAGACCCGGCTGTGAGACCTGCATTCAGAGCTTTGTTTGCACCGACAAAAATGTTCTGTTATGTTTAATTGAAAACACAGGTAATGTGAAAACTTGCTGTAGTTACTTTGTAAGTGCCACTATGATAATGTGTTTCATAACGTCAGGGTGACAGTTTGTGTTTCCTGTTTTCCCTCCATATTTATATCTTGCTATATGGTGTGTTGTCTAGGAAGCTGGTGATTAAGAAAAGTAGAAACATAAAAACAATGCCATGCATAATATATAATTTCTGTTTATCTGCAGGAATTCATATATTAGACCAAATAATAGAAGTAAGCATAATAGAAAATAGCTTCAAGTCGGTGTCAAGTACTTCTTTGCCTCTCCTCATTTGTTTCATTCTTCAATACTACATATTGTAAATAGCAGTGGCGTGACATTTAAATAGTGTATATGTTTATACTTTTAGTAGAAATGTTGATTTGTGTAGGTTTTACTCTTCTGCCCAATTTGATTTCGAAGATTAAAACCACGGCCCTGGGACAAATCCTCGCTATTTTCAAATCTGGGCTAGAAATGGCCCTGGGAATGGCTTTCTGTGACACAGGTAATGCTGAAGATGCCTGGGGAATCAGAAATGAAGGTTCGGGATGAGGGGAACTGGAGTCACATTTGGGACTCGCTGCTCCGCTTTGCTGACTGCATTTTCTCTGACCCTCCTTCATAAACTCCCATCTCCAGCTTCATCCTAATCCAGCAGATGTTCCCTTTGCTCCTGAGTGGGCTTCTGAATCCAGAAATCTTGTCTTTGGATTCTACCAGGGTGTTGCCGGGAACTCAAATACATTCCATTCCTCTCAAAGGTATGCTCAGATGCCTATGATTAAATTCTCCTTTACAATAAGCCACAGGCAGGCACAAGAAAAAGAGACGCGATAAACATGCCTCTGAATCGCCTTAACGTCTCACACCCCCAGGGATCTCCCTTTGGATAGTCCTTCATCCGAAATCATGTCTCTAACCCGTTAAATGAAGGTCCTTCCTTTCATGCTAAAATTTTCTGCATGAAAACCCCTTGCATTAATTTTCATAGACATACCCAAGATACTTTAAATATACATATTCTAATGCAAATGGAGTCTATTTTTTGTTCCATTATATTTTTATATAAAACTGCAAATGATTGTAGATATTGGCTATAATTTAGTAGAGGGGGCACTTTGGGGAAGGAACTGCCACTGTGGGAGAGAGACGCACCTGGAAAGAGTAGGCATGCCGTGGAAATTTATTGCAGAAAGAAGAGAAACTAACAAACAAAAAAGCAAGCAGTAAAAAAGATCAGTCCTTACAAAATCAAAAATGGACCCCAGCATTGCCACTCTCCCTGCAAAACAGAATGATCAGAAACCAAACCGAACCAAACCTTCGAGTGATATACACATTGGTTTTTTAGGATTCATCCATATGGATGCTCCGAAATCTCCGGGATGTGGGGAAAGAGCTCTAAGTAGTCCAACGGCAAAAATAGACTCAGGAGAAATTGTTGCCTTCCGTAAATGTGCTGTCCGTCTAATTCACACGCCTTTGCTGGCGATCTTCTAAGATCCTCCCTTTGCTATTGTGTCTCACTTTGCTGTCTGTCCACTGCTGCTTTGGCCTCCTTTCCATTTCTCTGGGTTCATGTTTTGCTCCAGTTCTGGAAAATCTTTACCATTAAATCTTGGATTGTTGCCTATTTTCCCGATTTGGCTGTTCCTTCTTTTGTGACTGATTAGATGTGTGTAAGATCCTGACCTTCTGTAGTTCATGTATTTTTAGCCATTTTCGTATTTTTCCCCGTAAGTGGCATTTTTGCATATTTTCCAGTCTATTTTTATAAACTATGGATAAACTGTTACCGACCTTCTGGATTTTAAATTCAAAGATTTTCTATTTCTAAAATTTCAATTTTGTTCTTTTTCACAACGTGCTTGATTACTTTTGATAGTCTCATGCCCTGTGATGAATTTTCCATTACTCTTTTAATGTTTTTAAGCATTTCAGACCTGGTTTTTATACTCTTTGTATGATAATCCCAACAGTACGGCTTTGGGGTCCTGAATCCTTTTCATTTGTCACTCTGAGAAGCCTCTTCTCTTTGATTTTGGTGATTTATTTTGCGATCTCATAGTTGATCCAACGTCATTTTTGGCATCTGCACCCTAAATGGGAATGGCTTTCTGCTGGAGACATTTGCTTTTCCTTCTGCTGGGAGCCAAGATAAATACTGACCTGGGGCAGGTTTGCTCCTTGCCAAGAGTTTTGCCTCACACAGGATTCTCAGGTCATTGCTCCCTCACCTTGTTTGACACACCCCACCGTGAATCCCCTGATTCCTTCTACTGTCTGGCTTTCAAGTCCGAAAATAGCCAAACAAAATCAAATATTTGACTTTGCTCACTGCCTACATTTTTGGTTTTAATTTATTGGATTTTGTTTATATTTTTTGCTGTTTTGGCTTAGCACTGTTTGGGGTTCTTGGAATTTTCTTTCTGTTTTTAAAATAAAATAAAATTTTATTTTATTTGGTAAGAACACATAGTTTGAGATCTACCCTCCACAAAATTTTAAGTATACATTATAGCATTGTTGATTCCAGGTATGTTGTACGGCAGATCTCTAGAATTTATTCATCTTGCTTAACTGAATCTTTATTCCCACTGATTCATAACTCCCACTGCCCACTGCTCTCTGTCCTGGCAACCAGCATTCTAATCTTGGATTCCATGATTTTGACTATTGTAGATTCCACATATAAGGGGTCATGCAGTATTTCTTTGTATGACTCATTTATTTCATTTAGTATAATGTCTTCAAGGTTCATGCGTGTTGTCCCATATTGCAGAATTGCCTTCTTTCTAAAGGCTGAATAGTATTCCGTTGTATGTATATACCACATTTGCTTATTCATATGTCTGTGCACATTTAGGTTGTTTCCACACCTTGCGTATTGTGAATACTGCTGCAATGAACACAAGTGTGCAAATATCTCTTCGATATCCTAATTTCAATTCTTTTGGATAAATACCTTGGGATTTTTTTCACTGGTTAGGAAATCTACCAGTTCTTCAAAGGCATGCTTATAGAAATTTATGCAAGGCTCAGGTGTACTAGAGTCCTTCAGTGTATTATTCAAAATACTGCGAGGATGATCTTTCAAAAAACAGACCTGATGTCGAGATTCATATTATCTCCTGGTTCTGCTCTGCTTACGGGACACAAGTCAAACTCCTTGCTATCACTCACAAGGGGTTCTGTGATTTTTCCCTCCCATATATCTCTAGTCTTGTACTCTGCCCCTACGTCCACCCTAGACTCTAGTCTATAGAAATCTATAATCTATTAATCTATAATCTATTATAGAAACCTATAATGTACATTTCACATCAACATATCTTCTTAAGCCTCTCTTTATCAATCTTTTAAATCTCTGTTAAACTTTGATATAGAAGCCTCAAACCCATTCTTTCTATCTTGTGGACACACAGATAAACCAACATTTGTCATCCCCTCTTACAACTAGGTGTGACCCATGGTTGAAGTCTATCCAATGACATATGGATGAATACTACTTACAGGATTAATCAATAAATACCTCTGATATGATCCTACACATTCTTTCTCTTTCCTTACCTGTGAGTTGAAACTATGTTCATTAAGGTCTGGATGCTGGAGGCTGGATGATAGGCAGAAGAATAAATGTTATGTATTTAAGATTAGATTTCCCAAAGATTCACCCCTTGTAGCATCTTCTAGGTCACATAATTCTCTGAAAATCATTGAAGCCATCATACTTCAAAAGCATCACTCTGACCTTAAAGTGGAGAATTGAGGGGAGAGAGAAAATTTAGAGAGAACAGCTCCTTTGTATTGAGACTTGATGTTTAATAAGCAGTGAGGAAGGATGTCTTTTGTATGAGAAACAGTAGAACTGAATTATGTTCATTTCAGTTGAGAACTGGTGGGGCTTCTCTTCAACTAAAAAGTGACCTAAAGTAGTTGAAATAACAACTCTTTGGACACTCTTGAAATGCAATGATTTGTGCTTTCCGTTAATTATTAATAGTTAAAGGATATCAGAGTTCTCTTTCTGGAGTGCTTCTCTGTGTAAGGGCTGTGTACTATATCCACCATAATGACTAAGAGATCTCTGGGCTTCACAGATTTACAATTCACAATCTGTAGGAGGAAAGCCTGATTGCTCTTTAAAGGCTCAGACAATTCTTGCATGTTCTGCACTTAGCCAACTACTGACCTAACAAAATACCTGACACCCGTCATTCATTAAACCACCACCACCATGACTACCATCGTCATTATAATCATCCTCATCATCATATGTGACATTATTAGCCAAATGAGTATTGGACGAAAGAGTTCATTTTAAACAATGATAAATCTTACTTATCTTGGCAATTATGCTATGCAACTTGACATGTTATTTTGAAATGTCCCTTTGGTGTTGATTTTTCACCTATGAGACAGGTAGCTCTTGTCCATTGAAATAGGCCAGTAGGCAGTGGAAAGCTTAAAATCGTAGGACTACAGAGCATTAAGTGAACTTAACGATTAGTCTAATTTTGTCCCATTAAACGTTTATAGGAAATTAAATTAATAGCAAAGTTAAATGATTCGCCCTACATCACTAAGATATAAAGAGGTACTTAATTCCATGTCTTTTGATGCACTTCCATTGCTTTGCCTACTAAACCATGTTCAATGAGTTACATTTAAATTACAGTCACCTACAGTAGACTACATACAAAGCATCAAATAAAAGTTATATAAAAATTTATCTTTCAAAGACACCATTCAGAAAATTCTCCTGAAAGATGAGTTAATCTGCTTGGGAAACTTCCCTGACCTGCCTCCCTTCATAGGAGCTGCTCCTGAGTTCACAGTCCTGAAGTTAGTGATCACTTATCTTTGCAGCATAAGCCGATTAAAAAATGAGCTCTTTGTTGCTAACTTCTCTCTCACCACTCCTGTAGAATGTTCAATCAGCAGTGATCAAAAACTGAGATTTTAGTATGACTCACATGCACAGTTTTGTGTGTAAGATTCCATCTTATTAGAGCTTAACACAAAGTGGTTTTTGATGTTAGAATCTATCAAAATCAGAAAAGTAGATATCTTCTCTCCTTTTGTACGTACTTATATTAAGGGAACTGGTATGTCTGTGATATCGGCACGATCAGACACTGACAGCATCCTGGGCTGTAGCAGTCTGAGATCACAAAGAATTTCCCAAGAGCTACTTTCTTGAGAATGTTCATTTCAGTTATTTCCAAATTAAAATCATGATGTCATAAGGGATATTGGCATGGAAAAATTAAATGAGTTGCAATAGAGGGCCAACTTTGAAAAAAAGTCATTATTCCCAAAGTCGTATTTTCTTTGCATCGAGGAAGATTTGATGAACATGGATCAATATTTATTGAGTACTATGTTAGGTTGCTAAGGCTGCTGTAACAAGATATCATGGACTAGGTGGCTAAGAAAACCAAATTTATTCTCTCACAGTCCTGGAGGTTGCTAGTCTGAGATCAAGGTTGGATTGGCTTCTCTTGAGGCCTCTCTCCTTGGCTTGTAGCTGCTAATCTTCACCCTGTGTCCTCATCTGGTCTTCCCTCTGTGCCTGTCTGTGTCCTACTCTCTTCCTCTCCTAAAGACACTAGTCATACTGGATGAGGGCCCACACGAATGCCCTCATCTTAACCTAATCACCTCTTTAAAGCCCCTATCTCCAAATACAGTTACACTCCAAGGTACTGGGGGTCAGGACTTCAAGATATGAATTTTGAGGGGACACAATTCAGCCCATAACAAGTACTGACTTATATTGGTTATGTTCTGAGTCAGTTTACAGGCTAGTGATAAGCAGGTCACCACTCTTATGAAATTTACATTCCGATAGAAGAGGATGAAAGTCAACAAACTGTGTGCAGGCCTGAGGCTTTACAGTGCTGCAAAGAAAACAAAGCAGATGTGTGTGATAAAGCATAATTTAGGAGAGAGCTGATAAAATACATAAGATGGTTAGCAAAGGATCCGATGTCTGAGAACGGGACATGTGAGCTGAGCCCCAAAGCAAGAGATGGGCTAGGCATGCAGAGTCCTAGCAGAGGAGTATAATAGGGAAAGGAAAAAAAATTTGAAAAATGGAAAAAAAATCGTGCTCCAGGGGTAGTGTGGGACGTGTTAAGTTCCTTGGCTGAACAATAAACTGGCTGATAGAGTCATTTACCAAGATAGGAAAACCCAGGGAAAGAGACACTTTGTGGAAGGGTGGGGGCAATGAATCAAGATTTCTGTTTTGAAAGATAATTTTGAGTTGATGATATCATGTAAGTTTTAGTGTGTGACAATTAATTAGATATTGTTTCATAATATAGCAGAATGTTCAGAGTTCAACTTTGTTGCATTATCTGCTGTTCAAGGATTACAATATTGAATGACACCAATTATTATCTTCAGGCAATTATTCTCAGAAATAGTACCACAGTCCAATTTTCATTTCTAACCAAACATGAACAGCATTAAAAACCAAAATAAAATAATTGTTCCCAATACTAGAAGAAAAGACAATTATGTGATGTGATAGAAATATTAGCTAATGCTACAATACCCATCATTTTGCAATATAAATGTATCAAATCAGTATGTTATACAGCTTAAACTTACACAATGTTGTATATCAAATATATTTCAAAAAAAAAAAAAAGAATTGCAGCTATTTCCTGAGGGGAAGAAAAAGAATATATAGTCTCTGGAAATGTGTATGAATATAATAAAATTCAAATGTAAGACAATGATAAGGAAATATGAAAGGGAAGCCGAAATTGGAATTGTACTATCACTCTTTTGAGCATTGGGTTACTTTTCACCTACTGTGTTCTTCCTCTGCCTTACTTTAAATTATAAATAATTTGGCTGCACTTTTTTCTAGTTTCTGGTGTTGAAAGTGACATGAGAACTTCATGTTATGATAGCAGATGTTCTTGAGATGTTTAGTTCTTGTAACATTTTAAATGTGTACCTCAGCAAAAATGTCATAATGTCTTCTGTACCCAAATTTCTTGGAAGCATGAGAAGCACAGTTGGGAATTAAAACATCCACCAGGAGTCCATTCATTCACTGATTCATTCACGTATTTAGCAAATATTTATTGAGAACCAACTATATTTGTTAGTAAGTTAAGATAATCATAATTAAAAACAATAATAATATCCTGGTCATTGCAATAAATCTAAAAATCCCAAAGCCTGTTCCACTGTCTCAACTTCTGCACAGTCTTGTTTTAATCAATAAGGTTGTAGAATTCTTAAAGTTAAGAATGCATATTGTCCATATTACAGTGTTTAGTACATTGCAAATAGTAAGTAGTGTGTAATGAATTGAGCGATCCCATAATGCTCAATGATCTTGGGATTTTATATAATTATTCTCTTCTTCTTGTACTTATTTGAACTACCTCATCCTAACATAACCACTACCTTGAAGATCTCATTTTAAAAAAAATATTCATTTAAAGAAAGTTTAAACAATCATTATTAACTGTTAAATTCCTATCATCATTTTTATTGAATGAATTTTAACAATATCCCATATTAAATACTACAATCTGCCAATTTTTCAACACATGAATCATTCTTTTAAATGTTTTAATGAATAAATATAAGAAATGGATATTTCTGCTAAATATGCCAGTAAGAATGGAATCTTGAAAATAAATACTGTACAGACGTTTTCACAAAGAAGATATACAGATGGCCAATAGATACATGAAAAGATGTTCAACATCACTAATTATTAGGGAAATGCAAATCAAAACTACAATGAGATATCACCTCATGCCTGTCAGAATGTCTATAATTACCAAGACAAGAAATTACAAGTGTTGGAGAGGATGTGGAGAAAGGGAACCCTCATACACCGCTGGTGGAAATGCAAACTGGTGCAGCCACTATGGAAAACAGTATGGAGGTTTCTCAAAAACTTAAAAATAGAAATACCATATGATCCAGCTATTCAACTTCTGGTTATTTATCCCAAGAACATAAAAACACTAATTCAAAAAGATATATGCATCCCTATGTTCATCGCAGCATTATTCACAATAGCCAAGACATGAAAGCAACCCAAGTGCCCACCAAGGGATGAATGAATAAAGATGTGGTGTATATATACAATGGAATACTACTCAGCCATAAAAAAGACGAAATAGTGCCATTTGCAGCAGCATGGATGGACCTGGAGGGTATGATGCTAAGCAAAATAGGTCAGACAGAGAAAGACAAATACCATATGATTTCACTCATATTTGGAAGATAAATCAACAAACAAACACATAGATAAGGGAAACAGATGGTGGTTACCAGAAAGGAAGAGGGTGGGGGGAGGGCAAAAGGGGTAAAGGGGCACATGTGTATGGTGACAGGTGAAAACTAGACTGTTGGTGGTGAATATGATGCAGTCTATACAGAAACTGCAATATAGTGATCTACACCTGAAAATACACAATGTTATAAGTTAATGTGACCTCAGTAAAATTAAAAAAAAAGAAAGAAAATAAGCATGGGTTTATTTTTTTCCAACTAACTCTCAGAATGATAACTAAGTTGTCCTGATTTTACAATTATACTTCAAAAGGGGGAAACAGTCTCAAAGTCTTTTATTTAAAGAAGCTTCATCTTCAAGTAGCATACAGAATGTTTGTACTACCACAATGCTAAATTGATGACCTTGGGCAAGTCCTTTTTCTTTTAAATGCCTCATTTGTCTAGAAAATAAATGGTCTCAGTGGCTGCTTTCAGTACAATGCCGCCTCGCTCCATGCAAAAGGGGAAGAAACCTAATGGACCCAGTAAGATAGTATTTATTTCAGGAACTAAAAGCAGCTGGGCGTGAATATAATGTTCCTGCGTTAACATTTTATTATCTGCACACACCAAGTTGCTTCAGGTGTCTGTCAATTACAGAATCTGGAGGTTAATGAAACAATACTCATGCAAGGCTGGGAATTCTCCAGTTTAATTATAGCATTAAAATATTAATGTGAGAAATAGTTACCCTCCTTTGTTTAACAGATCATTCTTTCAACACAGGTGGTTATTATTATTTTCTATTTTCATTTTTAGCAACTCAGTTTATAGAGTGAGAATAGATTGGCAAGTAGCATCCATTGCTTGAATGCCTATGTCATAAGGAACGGTACAATGAAGTAGGTGTCACGACTCTGTTTGCATAGCTTGTCCAAGAGTCAGATCGTCCATGAGTTTTTGAATAAAAATCACCTTTATGAAAATAAATATTAAATTCTTATCTCAAATATGAAATTCTATATCTATAATGCAGGCATAGATTTCTTACAAGCCTTTAATTTATCCATGTATCAGATTGCCATGTTCTCTGTAATTGAGTGGATGGTTACCTAATACAGAGTTGCTGATGATTACCCAATCCATTCTGGAAAATCAGCCCCATGGTTTGTAATGATACATCATACATCCATATAACTATAGATTCCTATATTAAAGTAGACAGGAAGATAATGCATGACATTACTCCAAATCCATGGCTCAATCCTTAAAACATATTCTAATTTACCAACAAAGAATTAAATATGCAAAATCATACATACTTTTAGCTAGATTATCACTCCTAATATTTAAAATAAGTTTATGTTCATGTTTTCTACATGAGAAATTTTAGATAAAGCTTTTCTAGTCCCAACTGTTTTTACATTTGAATTGAAATATCATTTTTAAATCTGCACATGGCAATTATTCAATAGGGGTGTTAATTACCTGTCTTAAATTTTTACAAATAGTGGTTACTTCTCTATTTTCAAAACTTCCTAGCCATTCATTAATACCAGTTACTGGGGCCAGCCCCATGGCGTAGTGGTTGAGTTCAGTGTGCTCCACTTCAGCAGCCCAAGGTCACAGGTTCTGATCCCAGGCGTGGACCTACACCACTCATCAGCCATGCTGTGACGGCAATTCATGTATAAAGTGGAGGAAGACGGACACAAATGTTAGCTCACAGCTAATCTTCCTTAAGCAAAAAAAAAAAAGAAGATTGACAACATATGTTAGCTCAGGGCTAATCCTTCTCATCAAAAAGAAAGAAATAAAATAAATAAATACCAGTTACTAAATTCAAAGATGTGCTACCATCTTCCTGCACAATTAGTGCTCCATTAATGCAGAGAATTTATGAGTATGCCTGTGTGCCCACATACTTTAACCTTGAGTGTAGTTTCTGAATTTGTAAACAATTCTAAGTTAAATCTTCCCGTTGCTTCAATTGGATGATTTTTATCACAGTTGAAGCAGTGTCTAATTACCTTTATCCCAGAATAAGGCAGGTGGACAGGTAAAGCTATCTCCCCACAATTTCCTCACTCTTAAGTTTGTTCATGTTCGGCGTGAAGAGTATGCATGTGAGCATATTAAGAATGATATTCACCCAGCTGTCCACAGTTCTATCCTATGCCATGTGCACTGCCTATATTTTATTAAAGCAGAGGGTGAGAAACTTGAATTAACTTAGCAAATGCACTTTAAATAAAAATGCATGGTATTTTGTAAGATGGTGTGACTAAACCAGCAACCTATAATCCAAATTCTCCCTCTTCAGTTCTGCGCATTTCTTAAAATACTTTCCTTTCTTCATCTGGTTAATGTCTACCCAACACATTTGGTCTCAAATTTGATGGACCTTTCTAGAGAGAACCTTGCCACGTCTGTTTAAGATTTTCCTTCTCTTATCTACGGTATATTTTATTTATCCCTTTGTACATACTCTCTCTGTTTCAGTGGAACCCACTAGAACAATGGTTCTCAGACTTTAGAGTAGGTAAGAATGCTATGGAAAGCTTGTTAAAACACTGATTCCTGCAAAAGGTTCTGGTTCAGAAAGGAATCCACTCATTTTAATTTCTGATCCATCCCCAACTGAATTCATCTGCCCAACTGCAGGACCCACTTGGATTAACACAGCACTACAACAGAATGAGGGTCGGGTCACACGTTTCTTATTAAAAATTTCATCCCTAGACATTATTACTATGGCAAATACCGCACATATTAGCTTATTCATGTAGCTTAGCTACACGAGTATATCAACTGGTTAAATATATGCACACTGAGTAAAAGTTAGCTTGAGTTGGCCTACTTCTTCTTTCCACTCACATTGTTATTTGCACGTTTGGCTCATGATAAAATGGAAGCATTTACAATAAACTTGGAAAGATGAAGACAGAAAAGCAAAAACAAGGAGTAAATATGCTAAAAAATACAATGTGTCTTTATTCTATCATATCCTTTCTCACTGAGATTTTCAAGTTATCATTAAAAAAAGAACAAGATGGAATCTTTGTGACTTTGATATTCCACTTGTGATTCTGTAGGGTAAAGAAAGTTATTTCTGTATATCCTTAGGCATTCTTTGTGAAAAATCATTTTCTTAACCTTTTTCTGAAGCTAAGGATTTTGACATGATATGTATATTGACTTGGGGCATGACATTAAATAAAGTCAGGATATTCACCCATTTGAAAGGTTTCAAAGGCTATAAAAAATATAGGATTTATTTGCATATCTTATTTTTGATAACCTAGAGTTTCTGATATCCTTTCATTAGTATTAACTTTTCTCCACTAAGTGTAGAAACATTTATTGAAATCTAGTTTTCAAGGATTTAAATATTGAAAAGTAGTTTAACATTCTGAGTTGTATGTATTAAATAAATAAACAACAGAAACAACAAGGACCGTGTCTGTCTGGCATGGCATTTGGCCAGGTTCACACTTTCTTCATGGTTGACCATAGAAAAAGATCAACCTGTAGCCACAAAGATCTCCCACATCTGCCTTGAGGAAGTAAAAATGGCCGATGTGACTCCTATACACATAACACAAACACACACATTCATGGGTGTACCATCTCCTGATTTATCAGTGATAACAGTTTGTGCTAAATAAATTTATTAAATCAAAGGAAAGTTTTGGTCAGCTGAATGTTTGAATTGAATCGACTAAGCAGACAGTGGGGGGTGGGGGAATGCGTTCCTCAGAGATTTTGTGAATGTGGCTGGAATGTATCGTGGCGCCCTATTTTTCGTATATACTTTCGATCAGTACATTCCAATAAAGTAGTTTCATAGGCCACCATCAGTGGTAGATCAATGTCTTTCAAACATTGGTAATAAAATCACAATGGCAATTAGGACCTGGCTGTATTACTCTGCTCTGGCTGCCTTAACAAAGGACCACAGACTGGGAGGCTTAAAGAGTAGAAGTTTATTTTACAGTCCTGGAGACTGAAAGTCTGGGATCAAGGTGTCTCAGGGTTGGTTTCTCCTGAGGCCTTTCTCCTTGGCATGTAAACACCTTCTTCTCCCTGTGTCCTCACGGTGTGTATCTGTGTCCTCATCTCTTCTTATAAGGACACCAGTCCTATTGGATTAGGACCCCCTCTAATCACCTCATTTTACCTTAATCACCTCTTTAAAGATTCATCTACAATCACAGTCACATTCAGAGGTACTAGGGGCTTGAGATTCAACATGTGAATTTGCGGGGACACAACTCAGCCCATAACACCGGCTACGTGGACATGGAGGTGAACTAAAGCAGACCAGTTGGTACAAGCAGACATTTCTGTCAAACGATTTGCAATAGCCATAGCACTGGTTAAAATGCACAATATAAATTGTATTCTCTCAATTTTCCCCATTTTATTCACTTGCAATAAATAAAGTTTAACAGCAGTCTTCATTTATTTTCATGATTTTGACAATAATCTTTCCTCCTCCATCACATCTGTTTCCATATTTTTTCCCCACATCCTCCCCACTTTCAGCATTTACTACCTGCAGAGTGTGATTGGAATATAAAGCCTTCCTAACGTGTATAAAAGACCCACCTCATCCGCTTGCCTTTCAATCCTCTACCATCTGCCAAGATGCCCAGTTTGGAACTTCTGTTGCTGAGAGTCAGAAAGTTTAATAAAGGTAGCGTGTGTTAGACCCATATAACTTCCTACAGTTTCCATTTTTCTTTCAATTCTGCAACAAACTGTTGCAAATTGCATAATAAAAGTGAAAACATTGTCACATTTCTATTTCCAAGTATAACAAGTTCAGCAAGATCAAGCCAGGACTGGGAGAAGGGATTGTTCGGTGAGAACTACTTTCTAACTCCAAGTAACAGGTTATAAATGGAGACCTTGGAGGCAAATTGTTTTGAATTATTTAAATATCACAATTAACAAACCCAATATCATGTGCTATTCAACATTTTTCATGAAATATAACTTGGGAAATAAGGAATACATGTATTCTCATTAAAAATTTTTATCATGTTGGCTTTTAAGTTTAAAGATTTTATTTTTCCTTTTTCTTGCCAAAGCGCCCGAGTACGTAGTTGTATATTTTTAGTTGTGGGTCTTTCTGGTTGTGGCATGTGGGACACCACCTCAGCATGGCCTGATGAGCGGTGCCATGTCTGTGCCCAGGATCCAAACCAGCGAAACCCTGGGCAGCCAAAGTGGAGCGCGCGAACTTAACCACTTGGCCACGGGACCGGCCTCTATCATATTGGCTTTTAATATAATAAACATATGTCATGGACATACTTTTTGCTTCTTTGTTACCACGGAAAACCCAATGATGTCGATTCCAGTTACATACATCATGATATCCTGAAATCTACGCAGTTTCTAAAGTTGTCCATCGCTTTCATCTTTTAAACTTTAGAGAGAAAATGAAAATGGTCACTGTCAATCATTTGGCTACTCACCGTTAAGTATCATTATTCAAGTTTTCTCTTTCCCTAGAATACAGAAGCTGAACATGTAGAAGTCACCAAATTATTAGTGAAAATCCAGGGAGTCTGTATGTCTGCTGTTTGCACATCTCAGCATCAGTAGGCAGAGGAACAGCCTCAGTTCACCTTCAGTCATTAACCAGAGAGTTGCTATTGTAAATTTTCCTGTAGGATCCTAAGTAGCTTGTCCAGAAATTCCTTTCAGATGTGTAAAATCCAAAATGTTCAAGCAATGTATTTGAATGCAATAGTCTGAGTATGTGTAATAAAATCTCCACTAAAAAAAAGAAATCTATACTTATTTAATAAACACTTTTATAACTTGCTTACAGTAGAGGTTGAAAATGAATGCTTTAGCGAAAAACGCAGGGTCCGTAAGCGAAGCCCAGCAGGGCCTGTGTTGAGGAGGAAGGAGAAGGAACTTACACACTGAAAAGTTTGTTTGGAAGTAAACAAGGAAGTGGGCATTGCTTTATGAAGAATTGCCCTGAGAAGTATAATGTAGACTCCCAATTTTGGCACCCCGTGAAATTTTCAGCCATTTTTTCCTTTCTTGCCAAAGCATTATGGGTTTGTCTCTGCTGTAGGGAAGTTGAAAAGTTCTGAATCTGGCCTCTTCGGCTGGCTGAGAGCAGGAGAGGCGAGTGTCCATGTACGTGCTGCGTGCATTTTTGAGTCTTGCCCAGAAGAGTCACTACTTCCTGGAATTCTTAATATGTCCAATAGCTCTGCCAACTTAAGAACCAGAGGGCCACTGAGAGCAGGAAAGGCTTTGACTTGCTGATTTAATTATAGACTGTTTTTATACCTGTGCAGCCTTCAGTAGGTGGCATTTTTTGTCATTTTATAATTGCTTTTTAAAATCCATATAGCTAAAAGCAACCACAGGAAAAATGAACCATTTCAATTTTTGTTTTAAAAAATAATCTTTTGGTACCTTAATGATCTGTGACCCATGTTGATAAAACTTAAATGCCCTCAACTTTTTCTGTACTTTTTTCTTGTTCTTATCTCTGCCCCATAAAAAATCTATAATATTGTTAATTATTTTAGAGCCTCTTGCTATGGTGTAGAACCCACTCTTGTTGAAGAGCGGTAGTCTTCTTGGGTCCTTATGACAGTCAAACACATTAGACAGGATAGATGTCACTCAGTGCCAAGTGTTTGGCTACCTAAAGGGCAAGCAACAGACGGTGTGCAGAGAACCAGCATAGCACATGTCTCATGACCCCCCAGCACAGCTTCCAATGTCCTCATCATTCCACACTTGGGACGTGTGTTTTCACAAAGGACCGTGTTGAACGTGAAAGGACAACCTCAATTCAGGTTAAGAATCAGCTGGGGGTTACTTCCATCTTATATGTCTACATGGTCCTGGAGTCCTTTCAGGTGTTAAGGGATAGCCTCCAATTGTAGGGTCAACGCATCCATGCCAACTACTCATGGTTTGATCTCATCAATGAGGCATGGGTGCTTTCTCCATTGTCCTCAGCTGGACTCTCATTTATCTTGGATTCATTATATGTAAAAACCAAACAATTCCTGGAATTAACGATGCAAGAAAAATGGACCTTCCTCCATGAAATTAGAGGAAAAGCTGCAGAACCACCTGCTAAACAGTCTTCCACATAGTAAAAGTAAAAGAAGGAGGAGAAGGAAGAGGAGAGGAGAGAGTAAGCCTCTCCATGCTTCCTAAGTGATGATGACTAATGACGATGATGTTGTCTTCATGCAATTTTTCAAGATGACGCTGGTTTGAAGGCGTAATTATGACACACTAGCATATGGTTTTAAGCAGTATTTACCAAATCAGTCACGTTCTATGCAAAGCATTGGAAATATAATGATGAGTAAGAGAAACTCCCTAACTTCAAAAAACTTACACTGTTGGGGCTGGCCCCGTGGCTGAGTGGTTAAGTTCGCGCGCTCCGCTGCAGGCGGCCCAGTGTTTTGTTGGTTCGAATCCTGGGCACGGATATGGCACTGCTCATCAGACCACGCTGAGGCAGCGTCCCACATGCCACAACTAGAAGGACCCACAATGAAGAATATACAACTATGTACGGGGGGCTTTGGGGAGAAAAAGGAAAAAAATAAAATCTTTAAAAAAAAAAAAACTGTCACTGCTCACTCAGATGGAATCTTTTAACTCTCTTTCTGTGTCTCTCTGTCTTACACACACACACATACATGCACACACACGCACACATGCTCACACATATGCACACATTTCAGAATAATTCTCATTCTCTGGCTGAAAACATTCCAAAATCACGTCTTGGAGAAGCTTTACCTCCAACATGAGAGAATAAATTGAATAGCTCACTAGGATGACTAAGTTCAAATATGGTTATATTATAATGTTGTCAAGACTTACATAATTCCGTAAATGATATTACAGACCAAAATGCAAGAGAGCCTGTCTGTACTAAATTAGAAAGCTTAATGTCCTTTTTCAGTAACAAAATGTACTTGATATGTCCCCTGATGTATAAAGCATTAAGAGGCTTGTATATAAAAATATGTGACATGAAATAAAACTAACTGAAAGAGGTAAACAAAATGGAAAGTTAATCAAAATATATACAGGTTGTGAAGTGACCAGCAAGCTGTCACAATGAATATCCAAGTAAAAGTCAAAGAGGATTGTGGGTATTAAAAAGGTAATAAAAGATTCCGCAACGTTTAACTTGAAAGAACCCTGTATTGCACAATAAAAGAAGGTTACATAAGCAATTAAAGTTACAAAATAACCTTCACATTGTATTGAGAGAAACTGGCAGTTTCCTACAATGCGACAAACGCATATACCCAAGACCAAGCAGACCTGCTCCTAAAAATTTACCCAAGAAATATGAAAATATATCCACAATATATTTGTACAAGAATGCTCATAGCAAATTTATTAATAAGAGCCCAATATTGGCAACAGTCTAGGTTTTTCATTAATAGGGAAATGAATGAAAGAAGGGTGATATATTTATAAAATGGACTACTATTTCGTGATGAAAAGATATGGACTCCCGATACACAATAACATAGATGAATCTTTAAAAAAAGCTGAAAAAAGAAGACAGATACAAAAACACAAACTGTCTATTTCCATTTATATGAAATTTGAGAAAAAGCAAAATATACCTATGGTGAAAAAAAATCAGAACTCTCACCTATCTGAGTGGAGGTGTGAATTGATTGGGAATTTCGTGAAGGAGCTGAGTGAGGGTGAGTGCTGCCTCTTGACAGAGGTTTCGGTTACACAGGTGTGTGCCTTTGTCAAGACTCACAGACGGGTGCCCTCAGGTTTGTGCACTTCACTTAGGTATGCACATTTTAGTTGGAATAAAACAAAAAGAACCACAAACAAATTTCAGTAATATGCCTGCTAAAGTATTTAGCAATAATAAATAATAAATAAATAAATTTAAATAATTTAAATTAAATAAATATATTTTAAAATATGCATATATACGTATATGTATACACATATGAGATACGCTCAGATTTGATTGTCTAGGGCATTGAATCAGGTGTCAACGATGGAATTCCTTTCAATTAATTCAATGATTTTTAAAAATTAGAATATTTTTAATTAGCTCATAAAATAACATTAGGGCTGAACCTCCTTAAATGCTGTTGTTGCTAATTGTATTTAGTTTTTCTTGTGTTATATGATAATCCCTATATTCAGTCCTCCAAAATATTCTGGTTTTCTGTGATGTCCATTTTCCTATTCACTTACATTTATAGGCACTTATTTAAAATATTGTATTTAAAAATGGCCTTCTCTAAACACAGCTCCTAAACATTTTAAATTATGTCTTTAAAGCTCCAATCTGTGCATGTTATTTATTCGATCTCAGTAGGAAGCACTGGCTCTTGTGTTGGTCTCCTTTCTTCAAGCTGCAACTTCTTGTTGCACAGCTTCACCTTCCTTTGCTTCATTAAACCAGTGATTGCAGACTTTCTTCACTACATTTTTTTGTTCAAACTCTTGGTATCTTTGAGGCTTTGTAGATTTTGCCTCAGAATCCATGAGCAACCTCAGGAGTGAAGTAGGAGAAAGATAGGCATCTTGATTATATCTTTGTTTTCTGCAAATGCATATTTTATGTTTAAAATCCATTTAACATTGATCCATCTTTGGTTGGGCTATGAATAAAATGTGGAGCAAACATTCTGAACAATCAATTTCACTGAAACTCACATATTCTTTTTTTTTTTTTTTTAAAGATTTTATTTTTTCCTTTTTCTCCCCAAAGCCCCCCAGTACATAGTTGTGTATTCTTCGTTGTGGGTCCTTCTAGTTGTGGCATGTGGGACGCTGCCTCAGCATGGTTTGATGAGCAGTGCCATGTCCGCGCCCAGGATTCGAACTAACGAAACACTGGGCCGCCTGCAGCGGAGCGCGCGAACTTAACCACTCGGCCACGGGGCCAGCCCCCGAAACTCACATATTCTTTTGGGAAGCAAATGAATATAAACTCAAACAGACTAGTGTCTTTAAAGGTAGATTCAAGTATTTGATGTCCATAATTTTACTTCCTACGTTCATACAGAGAACTTTGTAATTATATCTTGAAACATGTAAAGTAGAAGAGGAACATGTTTTTCCTTTAAAAAATATGTAAGGAAACCAAATTTATTATAATTAACCATGTCACTATCCATATGTCTATTATGAAAGTCACAACTTCTTACCATAGATATTGATCCTTATTCAGTTTCCACTTTTCGTAGATGTAATCAACAGCTTTTTCGTGACGGTTATTTATTGAAGGACTGTGGTATCTGACTTAAGATTACCTTTTTGGTGTTTGTCAAGATGAACTAATAAGGGCTACCTTGTGTCTGAAATACAAATGAATGCCCGTAGTCCTCCAAAATCAGAATACCACATTTGTTACGACGAAGAATATGCCAGAGACTATGCATTTAGTGCTACTTGAAAATTTAAATGAATAAAAGCTAAAAAAAATTACTTTCAATATCACGGGGGCTTCAGGTACTCATCTATGGATCAAAGAAATAAAACATAATTCCACAGTAAGGAATCACACCAGATCATGGACACAAAGACTTTGCTTTCCTCATGTAAATATTGGAAATTCTTATTTTAAATAGAGACATCTTAATCTGAGAGGCAAAATAATCATGCAAAATTTAGCATGCCAAAACGTTCAACAATTTGATTTTTTCCAAAAATATTATAATATTCAGATCTTCCAACCTGAGTTTCTACAGAATACTTGATTTTCTATTTTGTTATTTTATTTTATTTTATTTTTTTTGCTGAGAAAGATTTGCCCTGAACTAACATCTATTGCCAATCTTCCTCTTTTTGTTTTGCTTAAGAAGGATTAGCCCTGAGCTAACATCTGTGCGAGTCTTCCTCTATTTTGTGCATGGAATACTCCCACAGCATGGCTGATGAGTGGCATAGGTCCACATCCAGGATCCAAACCAGGGAACCTGGGCCGCCGAAGTGGAGCACACCGAAATTTAACCACTAGGCCATGGGGCTGGCCCCTAGTATACATGAATATTTTTTTAAATGAGGAAATCTCTCCATTACTATGGGATAAATTACCAGTAAAGACTCTTTAA
Source organism: Equus caballus (assembly GCF_041296265.1). NCBI lineage: Eukaryota > Metazoa > Chordata > Mammalia > Perissodactyla > Equidae > Equus > Equus caballus. Next base: position 2,731,127 of record NC_091715.1, on the reverse strand, counting down.
AAAATATGAAACTAAATTCTTTGACAACTGTTGGCAAGAATACTATGTAATCTTCAATGTAATTGTGAGAATCACAGTTAATATTGACATAGTCTTAAATGTGAATATATCATGTCACAATGTATAATTTTTTTCCAAAGGGAGGAATGGAAACACAATAAAACAATAGCAGGAGCAAGAACAAGAACAAACAAATCAATAGTGGGTGGGAATTTGGAAATGATCAAGGAATTGATGCTGTTCAAAATTTTAGGACTAAAAGTTGATTCAGATGTATCATCATTGAGACAGAACAATACTCCAGCGTGGAATTCTTTTAACCTGTATTCAAATCCAGCCTTAAAACCTTCTAGGCAGGTGGAATGGGATAAGTTTTAGCCTTCTGTCAGCATATTACAGGTTATAGCACTTGCTCCAACAATGGTTGTGGAAATCAATTTAGATTCATTGTACAGAATGTTCATTAAAGAGCCTGACATACAATATGCCTTCAATAAATGGAGGTTGTAAATGGAATGCAGACAGTCAATGTATATTCATCAATGTTGTGAATTAAATTCAATATTAGAATTACTTTAAGAAAAAGTTGAAGAGAATTTGAGTAATAAAGGTGTATGTCCTTTAATACTTAATATGGCTATCATTTTACTGTATGTCTCTGTAGGAATTAATAAGAGTGAGACTATGTGTGCTGAAAAGGGAAGCTATCCAAGCCGGTGCTATTGCAGACCCACAACTCTTACTGAAGACCATCTTGAGCAAGGTACAATGCTTTCCGAATGTTCACTGTGGCTGGAACCTCAGAAATTTACTGGGGACACTTTAGAAGTCATGTTCTGAAATCCTGTTTATCAATGCCTTCTTGTGGTAATTACAAATGGGAATTTAAAGATGTTTTCAGGCAGCCTTAAAACTTACCATTCATCAAAAATTTGAGGGTGTTAAAATAAACTGTTAAATTATATTTTCTACCTAAAATTTTTACACTGATATTTCAAAGTCTGTAGATGGATCCCGTTCATGGTAAGTAGCATAAAAAAGAAAAGAAAAACAGAATTCTGCTCACTCTTTGTTATGTTTATTTTGGAAATGTCAACCATCATTGAGTCATTTCATTCTTTCCTTAAAGAGGTCATTTTTGGGAGTATTGTCCTCAACAGTCTAAGGACACTTTATGAGCTATAGCAAAGTCACTTGACTTCTGGGTTTTAGATAGTATTTAAAAGAAATGTCATGGCTGAAATTCTGGCTAGACTATGCATTGTCTTTTTAGTAAACAAGGTCATTTAATTTATCTGGACCAAGCTCCTTCTTGGTTAAGTGGATATGAGCAACAGCAGAATTGTACTTTAAAATTTTAAAGCTTATAGAGAAATCCCAAACATATCTTAGTTTTATGAATCTCACAAAAATCTGTAGTTTAAACAGTGTGAGATATTAGCATCATTTAATCAAATGATTGCCCACACTTATGAAATTTAATCAATATTACGATGCCTCTTCATATACCTACCATTAATTTTGGGGTCACCAGCTCCTATAATCGTCAAAGATATAACCTAACAACAAAAAATAGCAAACAAATATTTATGCTATTTTCTTTTCTTTCTTACTGCCCTTCTGAGTTCATTACTTGTGATTCTATATCGACTACTACTACACGGAATTTTGGCATTTTATGTCAAGTAGGAGTTTATATATTGCAAGGTGTTTGATGATTCAATAATTATGTCTTTATATTTTATAACTCCTTATAACATATACCCTGGTGGTTATTTAAAGACTATAAAATACAATAAATCACTGCTAAAATGTGTCTAATTATACAAGTCACATCTCCAATCGACACACTCACACAATACACATTTATGCATATGTGTGTTTGGTTATTTCTATCTCTGTTAGAGAACAAATTTGTCACAGAATAATAGCCTTAAGAATTGAAGTCATTTAAAAGATTTTAAAACAATTGGGACAATAAAATCCAGATATTAAAAAAATCTATAAATCTATGAATTAGTGTCGTTTATGAGAGTAAGTTATTTTACTGAAAAGTGAATTATGTCATTCACTGGTAATGTAAAAGTACAAATTAATATCTGTAAATAGCCAATTAATATCAAATGATTGCTTTTTAATAGAACAATGTGACTATTTTAACTGCCATGTAAGCCACTCAGTTCTTCATGTTTTTCTCTAATACATTGAGCCAGGCTATTCATGAGGAAAGTGATTTTATTGAGCACTTTATTCTCTGATGTTGTAACTGTTGCTTTGGCAATCCTAATAAACTATAATAGAGTAGTGTCCTTGCGGTAAGTGTGCCTGGATATCATGTTTCATAGGAATGTCCTTGAAAACGGTCCCCCATTAGGAAGATTCATATCCTTTGCATTTTATGTGTATAATGATTATACCCCTACGAACTTTTCAAGATATCTGCATCTAGTGAGAAAGTAAAAAGGGAGTATACTCTATTTCCAAAGTTTTGTTTGCATGCTTTCTTTTTTCTTTTTCTTTTATCCCAAAGCTGAATTTCTTTTTTTTATTATAGTAAAAACAATGAAATTTACCATCCTAATTATTGTTAAGTGTGTAGTTCGGTAGGGTTAAGTACATTCGCATTGTTGTGCAATGAATCTCTGGAACTTTTTCATCTTGTAACACTGAAACTCTATAGCCATTAAATAGTAATTTCTCCCCCCCTCTTCCTCCAGCCCTTGGGAAACGTCTTTCTGCTTTCTATTTCTAGGACTTTGACTACTTTAGATACTTCATAGGAGTAGAATCATACAGTATGGGTTCTTTTGTGACTGGCATACTTTGCTCAGCATAATGTCCTTGAAGACCATTCATGTTGTAGCATGTGATGAGATTTCCTTCTTTGTTAAGGCAGCATAATTTCTTGGATGTGCCACCAAAACCACAGACAGCAAAAGCAGAAGTGGACAAGCAGAACTACACTAAACTTAAAAACTTTTGCACATCAAAGAAACAATCAACAGATTGAAAAGGCAACCTGTGGTCTGGGAGAATATAATTGCAAATCATACATCTGAAAAGAGGTTATTATCAAGAATATATAAAGAACTTCTACAACTCAACAACAATAAAATAACCAGATTAAAAAATGGGTAAAGGGTTTGAACAGACATTTCACCAGAAACGACATACAGTGGCCAATAAACATAAGAAAAGATGCTCAACATCACTAACCCTTAGAGAAATTAAATCAAAACCACAATGAGGTATCACCTGACACTAATTAGGATGGCTACTATAAAAATAAAACAGAAAATAACAAGTGTTGGCAAGGATGCTAAGTTGGAACCCTTGCATACTGTTAATGGGAATGTAAAATGGTGCAGCTACTATGGAAAACAGTATAGAGGTTCCTCAAAACTTTTTATTTCAGTTACTATTTTACCAAGCAATCTCACTTATGGGTATATATACAAAAGAATTCAAGCAGGATTTTCAAGAGATATTTGCACACCTGTGTTCATTGCAGTTTTATTCACAGTATTCAAGAGTGGAAGCAACCCAAGTTTCCACTGACAGATGAATGGATAAAGAAAATGTGTTATATACAAGCAGTGGAATATGTTGCAGTCTTAAAGCTTAATTTCTACATAGATTTATTTTCAAAGTTTAAGTCCAGCTATTTAAGTAAAGTGAGTAGTTTAAAAGCCAGGTGCAAAGTTTTGAATAATGATCATATCTCTGCAACTGACATAATTTTTGTAAAGCAGGAGGCACTTTTAAAATGTACCTTGCCTTTAGTGAGAGTTTACTAGACATGCAGTAGCTTTATCATTATTATTATTATTTATTTATTTATTTTTACTGAGGAAGATTCACCCTGAGCTAACATCTGTTGCCAGTCTTCCTCTATTTTGTATGTGAGCCACCACCACTGCATGGCCACTGACAAGTGGTGTAGGTCCACACTCAGGAACCAAACCCAGGCCAGTGAAGTGGAGTGTGCTAAACTTAACCACTAGGCCACTGGTGCTAGCCCTTAATATTATTATTTTTAACTTAAAACATCAGATAATTAGATAAGAAAACCATTTAACTCATCATAAAAATCAACAGAGCTATGGGGCCGGCCCCGTGGCCGAGTGGTTAGGTTCGTGCACTCTGCTTTGGCAGCCCAGGGTTTTGCCAGTTCGGATCCTGGGTGTGGACATGGCAATGCTCATCAAGCCATGCTGAGGTGGCGACCCACATGCCACGACTAGAAGGACCCACAACTAAAAAAATACACAACTGGGGCCGGCTCCATGGCCGAGTGGTTAAGTTCGTGTGCTCCGCTGCGGCGGCCCAGGGTTCAGATCCTGGGCGCGGACATGGCACCGCTCGTCAGGCCACGTTAAGGCAGTGTCCCACATCCCACAACTAGAATGACCTGCAACTAAGATATACAACTATGTACGGGGGGTGGGGGTGTTGGGGGGGGTTGGGAAATAAAGCAGAAAAAAAAAAAAAGATTGGCAATAGTTGTTAGCTCAGGTGCCAATCCTTAAAAAAAAAAAAGGAAGATTGGCAACAGTTGTTAGCCCAGGTGCCAATCTTTAAAAAAAAAAAAAATACACAACTATGTACAGGGTGGGGGAGGGCTTTGGGAGGAAAAGGAAAAAAAAATAAGATCTTTAAAAAAAATCAACAGAGCTAATCAATAAACATATGAGAGACTTCAACCCGTGTTTTTGATCAAGCATGAGGATGAGTTTGTATAAACATTCACACACACACACACACATACAGACAAACATTCATGCCCATATACCACATACAGTGTTGGTTAATGTAGGCAAAAATAGGTACTATCCACATCCTATTGTATCTTTATACATTTGCAAAATGTTTGGATGATATTTTCTACACATCTATCGAAATTTGTAATACACATAACACTTGGCTCAGCATTTCTACTTTTGGAACGTATCCTCCCAAAGTAATATCACAGTAGTTCAAATATGCATATGCAGGCAAATTGCATAACATTGTTTGGAAAGAAAAATTAAGAACAAACGTCTACAATCCCATCAATAGCAGAATGTTTAAATAACTGATGGCATGGTATTTGATATGGAATACTGACTTGTAATAGCTAGATATCACATATTGTACCATGACTAAAAAATCCACTACAAAATGGTCAGTAGCTTGGGACATTGAATCCTATTCTCTTCCTATGTTTAAAATGCATGTTGGCTACAGGTCACCTCAACCTCTGTGTCTTGTTTTCTACATGCCACTTCTTCAGGCTGAATATTCAGTGTGAACCTTTGATATGTCCATTCTCTCAGCAGAGAGAAGAGGGAGACTGCGGAACTAGGCAATGGCTCCCAGAACATCTCCTTGGAAATAGAGCGTGTCTTTCCACTCACATTTCATTGACCAGAACAAGTTGTAGGGCCATATCTGGCTTCGATGGGACAGGAGGTATCATCCTCTCATTGGGAGGGCCAGTCTCATTAGGGAATACCTGGAAATGAGGGAAAAGGACATTTTTACAATAACACAGTCTACTATACATTGTTGAATAGGATCATAGGAGAAGCAATTATAGTAAGAGGAGGAGAGAAGATATTGAAGAATAAAAGCTAAGGCTTATTGAATGTTCCTCATGGGCTGGTAACCATTTTCCTTTCTTTATAAGGGTTCCTCCTGCTCAGTGATGCCCAGAGAAGTTAGGAGACTGATCACAGTCTCCTGACCTCGCAGTAGGGAGCAGATCCAGAGTTGAGCGCGCTCAGTTCAGAATAGAGCAGGGCTACTCTGTACTAGCTGTGAGAAACAAGGTGACGACATCCTGTAAAACATGAAGAACAATTCACCAAAAACTTTGATCTTTTTAAAAAAATAATAGTATGTGTCTTTATATTTGTGTGTGCATATTTTACAAAATCTGAGAAAACATCTGAAGATATTTCCCGTTAAAGAATATGCAACAAAAGTACCATTTTTTTCTACACCTAATGAACTGATAAAATGAGTAAAAATTACAAAAAACCAAAAATTTTTAAAAAGCACCAAATTAGGGTGATATTCAGTTCCACAATGTCAGTTTGTAATCCTCATGATCAAAGAAAGCCACTGAAAATTTTGGTGATCTGCAGAGCAGGCTCCCTCCCTAATTCTTCCAGATACCTCAAATCTGAAAAACAACAAAACAAACAAAAAAAAACTGACTCAGACTAGCCTAAGCAGTGTAGAGAAAATTTAAGTTACACCTTAAAGCTGAAAGTCAAATGAAGAAATTAGCTAGGTGGAAAAGAAAATTTCTCATATACAGCAAGATTTTAATAAAGACTTTCCTATTAACTTCCTATGTGCACAATTTAGTTCCTTCAGAGACAACTTTGTCATAGACTTTTATATGAAAAGTTTTACTTGATAGACACATATTAGTGGTGATTATATATCTATACCTATTTCTTTTACGTTCCTCATTCATATCTTTGCCTACATCTATCTATATCTTTATCTTCTAAAGTGAAAATTGAATGTTCCTTGCGAAAATAGAGGTCATCTCAATTGAATAATCATGTATGCATATTTATATTTCCCGTGATTTAGTCTGGTTTTAAAAAAATAGGTCACATTACTAATCTGTTGTGTGCGTGCATGTGTGTGTGCATAATGTGCATGGAAATCAAATGATACGGTGTATGTGAAAACATTCTGAAACCTATAAATCCATCAAGCACCATGCCTACTCTTGGATGAAGAATATAAAGCTCATGCATGTCAGGTAACTTTCTCAGGAGAGTCGTGAATAAGACCCAGGTCTTTCAACATGTAATTTCACTCTCTTTCTACATATCATGAAAAAGTCATTCTCTTGGCATTGTATTTGTATCACGCTAGTACACCTGGTTGGTACAACACACCCCATCTCATAACAGTGGTTGATTATGGCAATAATTAGCCACGAACATGACATCCAGGGTATCCATACTGAATGTGTGCCTGTGAGTGTGTGTGAAGTGAAGTAACTCCCCAGGTGACCAGCAGCACTTGATGTTCTTGGGAATACAAAACCCCCAATTTTAATTGCCTCCATAAATTCTTGCCATTGCTTCACAACCATTATTGGAAACATTAAAATAGCAAATACTGGATTTAATAGTAGTTTGATAAAGTAAAATATTAGCATAGAAGAAGCATTTGTTTTCCATAATGCAAATAAGCTCTATAATGCTCTGAATATCCATTGTTAGATATTTTAAATCATCTAATCAATATGAAACTTTGAACTACTGATTTTCAATTAGAAGTAACACAAATTTACCACAATAACAGAACTAATTTCAAAGTATAGCATCGAATCCTACAGTGCTTACATGCCATATCAAATTTGATATAAGTTGGCATTCAGAGGAAAAAAGATTTAAAAATACCATTTTAGCAGCATTGTACTATATAATTCTAAAATGTTCCATAATTCTGGCAGAGTACCTAATTTACATTTAATCCTATTTAAAATATTCCACTGAATAAATTAGACTCTAAGGGAGCTATTCAAATTAGGTCTTAAAAAGATAAACAGAATTGGACAATTCAGACAGAGAACAGCTGTACCGTATTTGGCCACATGTCATTATTGTACTCACATATGCAATCAATATGGACTCAATTACTAGAAATAATGGAAATTGTAATACTTCACTCCAGCCATTTAATATGCTTGCACAATTTGTTATGCTTTATTAACCAAAAGGAGATTATACTATTGTATGTGAAGGTATCATTATTTTAGAATTGAGAAAACTCAAGTCTAGAAACATGAAAAGAATATTTATGGATGGAGAAAAAGTGGTACTTCTGAGAGTAAACTGAGAACAGAGTAAGCAAGTTTTGGAGGCAGAATTATTTTGACAACATTCATTGAGAAGTGTCTCCCACTGTGAGGAATAGGAACAGTACAGTATGTGAAGAACAGAGTCCTGGGCATTCTTCCTTGACCTTGGGTTGCCTCCATGACCATGAGCAAAGCAGTCCTTCTCTTTGAACTTCAATTTTCTTGGCTCTTGTTGGGGTTGGAATGCATTCTAACAATCCCTTTTTGCTCTAAAATCAGATGCTGCTCTGTTATGTGAAGTTATACATGGATAGAAGAGTACACTAATGGAAAGGCTGAATATTGTAGAGCATCACCAACAGAAATTCCTATCCAGTTTATGTTCAGTTCTACCTCCCCCTAATTTTTTGGTTTTGGTGTATTAATTTGATAGAGGACAAACCATGACATAATTCTATTTCTAAATAGTTCATGATGGATTAAATAGGATCAAAAGACAGTATAATAATTAGGGCATAACAGCAACTACAATAGCTTCTTAAACTCTAAACACACAGAGAGATTATTTCATCAAACTATAGCCCTGAATCAGCAATGGAAGGACATTGAGATACCAGGGGCAAAGAGACTCACAGTTACCCATTGACATCAACAAGGGGAGACGGAAAGATTAAGAATGGGAATTTTAGGACAGGATAGGAAGAAATGTGAGCAGAAAGATCATAAAAGCAGTAACCAAGAGCAATGTGACTAGGGGTGAGAGACACTCTCTATCAAATCTATTGCCACTGATATTAGGGAGTAATCAGTCTGAATCAATGAAGTCTGTCTAAAATAAACTTGCAGTAAGCATACAAATTTAATGCTCATTTTATACAAATTTAGTCCCTCTGCTCCAAATCACAGAGTCCTCCTTGTCTTTGTTTCTCTTGCACACTGCCTTTAATCTACCAGCAAATCTTGTTGACTTCACAGTTATCAGATATCTCCAATCTGATTCTTACTGTCTCCAACTCAACCGCTCTCTCTCAGTTACACATCTGCAGTAGCCCTAGGATGGATCTCCCTGTCTCCAACTGTGTCTGTTATGGACTGTATCATGTACCCCTAAAATTCATATGTTGAAGCTATAACCTCTAGTGTGACTGGATTTGGAGACAGGGCCTTTAAGGAAGTAATTAAGCTTAAATGAGGTCATAAGGGTAGGGTCCTAATCCCATAGAACTCATGTCCTTAGAATAAGAGAGAGACACCAAGCACAGAGGAAAGGCCATGTGAGGACACAGGGAGAAGGTGGCCATCTACAAGCCAGAAAGAGAGGCATCACCAGGAACCAACCCTGCCAGGACCTTGATCTTGGACTTCCAGCCTCTAAAACTGTGAGAGAATCAATGTCTGTTGTCTAAGCCCCCCAGTCTGTGGTCCTTTGTTAGGACAGCCCGAGCTGACTAATGCAGTGTCTCCTTTCTGTCCTCTCCTTTCATAAAAGCCAGAGTATTTTATAAAAATATAAATTAAAACAGGTTGTTCATACATGTTACGTTGTATAGGTAGAATGTCTTACTGTAGTAGATTATAGTCTAAATCCTCAACGTGGCCACCTAGGTTTTATATGATCTGCTTCCTAATCTTCTCTCCAACTTTATCTTCTATGATCCTTCTGTGTTCACACCAAGCATACTCTTGTCACCAGAATTATTCAATTTTTGTCCCTGAGTCTCATGACACTTTCACTCACTTGATTACGGATATGTTGCAACAACACGTCAAATGGACTTCCCTGAGCACTTCAGCAAAATAGAGCCCCCCTTCAGTGCCTAGTCCTCTATATTTTTCTAGTTTTCTTCATATCACTCATCTCTGTTTTATTGTAGGCAAGAGCAAGGTGCATATTTGTTCGTTTCCTCTCACCTTGTATTAGCTGAAGGAAAGCAAGCCCTAGACAAGGATTAAAGAGATGACACATTTTAGGTGCAATCCTTGAATGATGAGGGTCAGGAAAAAAGTATACAAGGTATGGAAAGATGGGAAGGGATGCAATGCAAAGTTGTCTGTTGGCTTTTTGGCGATTGCTTCAGAAGGAGCCTCGAAACAGCATAGTAAGTGGCTCTGCAGATGTGTTGACCATGCCGGACAGAAGAGAAAACCTGCATTAGTGTCCTATTTCTGCCATAACAAATCACCACATGGATGGCATGCACCTTGAGGGATGTGAAGCAGAGGGGAAAACCTCCGAATCATAAAGGTACAGATATTTATTCATTGATCCAATTGGTAGGAAGACTGCGTACTCCCCAACTGTTCCTCATCAAGAGGAAGTGGCTCCTTAGAGTTCCTGACAAGTCTCTCCAATTCCCCACTAAAATATCTGTAAAGATGAAGCCAAATCTTCCTCTATCCAAAGCAACAACAAGCACAAAACCAGCAAAACTTCTAAAACCAGGAATGACAGTCACTCACTCAGCCATGCAAGAAGGCTTTCTAATAACTACTAGGTGATACAACATGACAGAAGTGCACTGTCAGCGGCTAATCACTTCCCCTATAAGACTGTAGGTTCTGTAGATCAGACATGAGTCTGAATGCCTGAACTGATAAACTGACTCATGTGCGTTCCTTTATTCAGCATATAGTGATTGGCCACTGTATGTGTTTCCTATGGCTGCTGTAACAAATCACCTCAAACTTAGTTGCTTAAAACCACACAATTTTATTATCGTAAAGTTCTAAAAGTCAGAAGATCAAAATGGATCTCCCCAGGCTAAAAGGAAGGTGTCGGTAAGGCTGTGTTCCTCCTGCAAGCTCCAGAGAAGAATCATCTCCTTGCCTTCTCCAGCTGTATCACTCCATTTGGCAAATGCATCAGTCCAATCTCTGCCTCCCTCTTTCTCTTATAAATCCCTTGTGGGTCCATTTGTTCCACCTGTATGATCCAGGCTAATCTCCTCATCTGAAGATCCTTAAATTAATCACATCGGCAAAGTCCCTTTTGACATGTACCATATTCACATGGTTCCAGGGACTAGGATGTGGACATCTTTGGAGAAGGAGAGGCATTTTTTGCTGCACCTTAAACCATATTGCATGGAGTCCACAGAAGGGAGAAAGGAAGGCACATGCATCTGCCCAGGTGTGTCCCATCTCCTGCTTCCCATTGCCCAAGGTTCACCCCTGAACTTCAGATCTGCACCCTTGGTGGTTTCTTGGGAAACTAGAAACATGCATCACAATATGAATCTCTTCCATGTTCAGAACTGGATAGGCAATTTTCTGAGATTAGAGTTTCATGAGAGCGCATAGTACCACCCAAGCCCTAGGTTTCAGCTGAGATTTTGGACAGCTCCACATCACTCCTCCACAGAAAAGGAAATGTGCCTTTGGGTGGGTGTTGCCTTTGGAAAGAAGGAATCAGCAGAAGGAATCTGAAGGGCTGCATGCACCCATTTGGTGTCCAACACACTTAAGCTTCTAAGAATGTAAGCTTCATGGAGACAGGGGGCATGGCATCATTTACTGCTCTGTTTCTTGAGCTTGTATTCCTGGTCTTTAGTGGACATTCAACAATTATGAAAAGAAATACAATCATGGTCAAAAACTCTAAAACAAATGGATGTAGAGGATTGACCTGTAACTGCTTCTGACAAATAATTTCCTCAATAAAGAATACAAAAAAGATGGCAATTCACAACAGAGAAACACACAGTAACATATTTTTAAATTTCTGTATTTATTTTTACTTACATTTTTAAGGGGAAGCTACACTTAATTATTCAAAAATGTGATTGCAAGAGCTAAAGTAGCTGAAGTTAGGCCTACCACCTATGCGAAGTCCTGCCTGTGAACCACATGTGGGTAGAATTAAACACCAAGAATCTGAAACAGCTGAAGCCAAAAGAAGATGTGCTAAAGGGAACTCTAAAACCTGCAGTGCATGGTTGTGTTATTAGTTTAATTCTCTATGTGAAACTGCCATGTATATTGAAAACTGCTACATGATCGAGGAAATTTTCTAGTTTGGGAAACACTGTTAGTGCAGTCAAGTGGATTCTGACTCCTAGCGTCCCTGTGGACAGCAGAATAGAAGCCTGCCTGGTCTTTCTGAGCCATCCCCTCCCCTTCCTGTGTTGTATCAGACAATGCTCCTCTGCTATTCATACAGTATTCATGGCCAGTTTTTCAGAAGTGGGTGGCCAAGGCCTTCTTCCTCATCTGCCTTAGTCTGGAAGCTCCACTGAAACCTGTCCACCATGGGTGACCCTGCTGGTATTTGCAATCCCAGTAGCATAGCTTTCGGCATCACAGCTACACACAACCACCACAGTTTGACAACCAACAGATGGGTGGTGTGGTTCCCTGACTAGACCGGACCCCCAGGCTGAAATGGTGAGAGGGCAGAATCTTGACCACTAGACCACTAGGGCTGGCTCTTGAGAAATATGCTTTATAACAATTTGCTCTGAGGAACTTAGCAAAGGTGTTAAGAGGGGTTTCTTTTAATATTTTTTAATTACTCATTTTCAAATTTAGTAATCACATTACTTTCTTATCATTGTAATGACAAAATATCATAGCAACGAAATGGAATGCTTGAAAGAAAAGTGTCCCATGCAGTTCATGCAGGAAAATAGAACGCATTTTTAATATTTCTGCACTGATAAAGTAAAATGATGTAAGATTATTGCAGTCAAAATAGCATATGGGGATAAATTATTTAAAATACGTTTTCATTTTACATGAAGTTCTTACTTTGGTTAAGAAAAAGGTTCCCAGTCATACATGTACACAGTTCCAAGGAAATCAAAGTAGCCATAACCAGTGACGTCTTGTCTTATTTATTATATTTTGATTGGTAGTGATTTTGGTGATTTCCCCACTGTGTACTTTTGGTTCCAATGTAAACATTTTCAGATCTCTAAATCCCTAGTAAAAGCTGTGTCATTTTCTGAGTCTCAAACTCAGATCCAGAGAGAATAGTGAATGTGCTTAAAATAATAACATTTGGGATGAAACTCATTTATAAAATGATGCTTGGAAATCAAGGTGAATGCATTATGATAACATCAAGTTGGGAATATATCATGGAGCTCTTGCTTCTTTTGGAATTATTCTTGTAAAGAATTTATGAAAAACAAGATGATTTATGCAAAAGTTCATGATTATCTCACTTTTGCGAAATAGTCTGAACATAAGAATCATCTGGAATTTTCATTAGATATTGGAGGTGTCTGAGAATCTCTGTATAAAAATAAATACATTTTACATAATGTTTCATGGATACAAATAAAAACTAAGTATATGTAACTAATGCATTATAAAAAAAGTAAAGATTACATTAAGGAAGTTTGTGGAGAATTAGTATTTTAACAAAAACCACAGGGTGATTTCAATGAAAAGGCAATTCTGGTACACACTGGTGTGAGGGATTGTTTACTTCAAAATTTAGAGGTATACTATTGATATTTAAATACCCTGGCAGCTAATTTATTCGTGTAAATATATGCCACATACTTTCTTTTGTCAAACATATATTGAAGGAATGTATACATTATTTATATTAAACATATGCTGCTCATCCCTGTGTCTTTTCTCACCTCATATAAAAATGGCCAAAATAATGTTTGGGATGACACGCTGTAAAATATGGACCAAAGTCTTATATCGGAAATCCACTGGTAACTCCTCAGTCAGACTCTTAAGAAAACTGGTTTTGCAGGCCAATAAAGTGAGAAGCATTATAAAATATGCCTGAAATCCACAGCAGCAGGACAAGCTCCCTCACCTGCAAAGGGGATGTCTGCTAGATGGGAGAAAAGTGTGAAGACCCACACAAAGATGCAGCCTCGCTCAGCAATCATGGGAAATACTCAGCAGGAGTCCCCTGAAGTGGGTGGACCTGTTGATAGTAATGGGCAAGGACGTGTTATAGGGAGCGGTGTTTGACTTCTGAGTGAAAAGACATCTCTGTATATGTATACAACAATAAACAACAGTAGAGATAGATCAGAAGCAGAACTGCGGTTTTGTTATAACCCGCAATTGGTTTGATGAGGAACTCAAACCATTGATGCATTCAGTGTTTCGAATGTGTCACTACCAGTGCACCCTGATATGGAAAGGCAAACCAAATGTCAAATGGCTTTCCCCATGGTAAGGGCATATTGGGGCGAACTACTGAGACTTCAGAGATTCTGAGAATCTTGATGTCTCATTCCCTTTGGAATGCTATAGCAGAACACCACAGACTATCTTATGAACAAGACATTCTCACAGTTCTGGAGGCTGGAAGTCCAAGATCAAGGCCCTGGCAGATTCCGTGTCCGGTGAGAGCCCGCTTCCTGGTTCATAGCTGGACGTCTTCTCGCTGTGTCGTCACGTGGAGGAAGGGGTGAGAAAGCTCTCTGGAGTCTCTTTTATCAGGGCACTAATCCCATTCATGGGGCCTCCACCTTCATGACCTAATCCTCTCCAAGAGCCCCTGCTCCTCATACCATCACCTGGGTGATTAGGCTTTAAACCTATGAATTTGGTGGGGGGCATAAACATTCAGGCCATAGAGTTTGATATCTGGAATCCAAATATTAAAAAAAGAACAACTAACCATGGAACAAATAACAGCACATTCCACTAAGTGCAGTAATGGGAAATTAAGAACTGTTACCAGCATATTTCTGATTCCCTCGAACTTGCTTTTGTTTTCAATAGCAGTAGTGCTGAAGGCTGCCAGCTTTATGGAAGTTGTAAAAGCAGATACTCCGCCTTGCTGGGCCGATGTAAGGAGGCGGCACTTCTCAAATGTGCAGCCCCACCGCACCAGGGTGGGTGCTGCGGAGACAAAAACGGCCAAGAACCTCCTTCTCAAAATTGAAAACCATTAAAGTTCTGAAATAACTACCTCCATTCCCATATTCTCTTTCCTATTCCTATTCAATTGATTCCCTGAAGGTTCCATATTCCCCTGAGCAGTGTCAGGTGATAGAGCTGGCGTATAAATTTGTCTAAAAGGTGAAACCCTGTAATGTTAAAAGCTAGTTGCTCCTGGGAGTAGCCCCAGGGTGATCTGCTCTGAGATATTAGATCCTGATTATCGTGACCTACATTTAAGTATCTGATAGAGAAAGTCAAAATTCAAATCAGATCAACTTACACTGGCAGCAGCAAACTCATGAGAACATCAGAGATAGAATCTTCCCAATATTTCTGAATTTCATTGAAGAAGATGGGCCTTTTCCAGGGCCTACATAATTACGTTAACCACTCCAGTTGGTCTAGGATGGGGCCCAAGATTGACATTTCTAACGTGCTTCCAGGCGATGCTGATATTGCTGGTCCAGGAAACATACTTTGAGAACCTCTGGTTTAAGAAATGGAGAAATCTTAATTTTGAATAATTTTTAAAGTAAAAAGAATGGCATTTGACCCAATGAATATGTTAATTTATCCCAAAGATTATTGGATATAACTTGCTGCCTAAGCTGGGTAATTTCTTAATGACTACTAAGTGAGAACAATATCCCCACACATTGATACTGTTTTGCCTCAGGAAACATCATTACTAAACACATCAGATATATTAAATAATATCTATTGAGTAAGCCTTCTGAAATGTAATTGAAATATTAATTTTGTGTTGCATCTTATTTAAAGGAAATTGCTGAAAAATACATTTGATGACTCTATATATCTATTCTTATAATGTCGAGCAGCAATATGTTCCTAATGCAAAGCCAATTATGACAAAAAGCATTATTTAGCATCCATTATAAAGGGAAGTTTTTTAAAACCAAATCAAAACACTAGCAATCAAAGCATATTAGCTAAGTAAATAATCAGCCATGCATGTGTGACAGAACAATTAAACTGGTAGTGTAAGTGCAGCACAAAACTCTGATACAAATGACACAGAACTTCTGCATGGGTGCAAGGATGCTCACAGAAGATATATTCCTGAACAGTTTGGCATAGAGTTATTCTAAATGTCACAAGGAAACTTGCTTTTCTAACTACATTTACAGAAGATTATTTCATAACATAATTAATCCCTCTATCACATCTGATTTTTAAATTAAGTTAATCATTGCATCATATTTTTTAAAATGCAGAGAAATTAACATAGCTTCCTGAAATGTAGAATATCTACACAGTAGCTTTTCCCAGTTCAAAAAAGTCATCTTCTGTTTAACATTAAAATTTTGCTTTACACTGGGGCTGGCCCCGTGGCCGAGTGGTTAAGTCTGTGCGCTCCGCTGCAGGCGGCCCAGTGTTTCGTTGGTTCGAATCCTGGGCACGGACATGGCACTGCTCATCAAACCGCGCTGAGGCAGCGTCCAACATGCTACAACTAGAAGGACCCACAACGAAGAATATATAACTATGTACTGGGGGGCTTTGGGGAGAAAAAGGAAAAAATAAAATCTTTAAAAAAAAAAAAAATTTTGCTTTACACCAAAAGCTGCTCTCTGATATGCATTCTTCTCTTTCATGCCAACAGTCCACACTTCTGCTCTATATTCCAGAGGAACGTAGGTAATTGCAAAGGGCCTTAACTATCATCTATAAATAACATTTCTCAAATATTTTCTACTAAACTATCCCATTTTGATTATTTAATGAAAATATCATACGTGTGCATGTCTTTATAATGTAAAATATTACACCAGCACTTGACAAATGGAAGCAACCAGTGCAGATATTAAGTTTTTTCTTCCCGGCACTCTGTCCTCTTAATATGAAACTAAAAATATTCTAAGGAAAATTTTGTTAGAAGTTGCGTGTAGCTGGGAGAAAATACTGCCATCCTCCTATGACAGGGTAATTTATTTCCTCATTAATATTTGTGTACTAAGATTGCAAATATGTGCTTGTTTATGTATTTCAGTCTTAAAAGCATGATTATTTTATTGAATGTGTCTCCCCAAAGGTATAAAACAATATTTGCCCTATTAGTAACTAAAATATTGATGAATCATAAAGAATGTAAAGCAATATTGTTTCTTCTTATACAAATGAGTCAGATATATGTTTTATTATTATTTATTATTCCTACAAAGCATGCTTAAATTCAAGGGGGATGTTGTTTTTATGCCAATGGAAGTATGAAAAAGCAAGAATCTCGTGGAAAGGTCTTAGTTTGGTTCTCCCAGAAAACTCTCCTGAGTTAAGGCATCAATGTTACAAGTACTTTGAGAAATCACCCTAGAAGACACCATTTGGGAGGAGAGTGAAGCCAGTAACAGGTAGATTTTCATGTCTTTTACCACTTGGCATAAGTGGAGAGCTCATCTCTCTGTGGAACTCTTGTGTCCAGGGTAGGTAAGTTTCAGAATGACCCCAAACCACGAGCAAGGAGGAAAGGGTGTGTGTCTACCAGCGCTCTGTCTGTCACTGATGGAAGGCTGTTTCCAGAACATTGACTGGCTTGGATACTTCTGGCTTGCCATCTGCTGGCCAACCATGGTCCCCTGGCTAGGAAAGCAACAATAATAAAGCAAAACCAAACAAAACCACCAGGCAAAGAGCCACATGATTTCACAGTCAGAAAACTTCATTGTATAGACTTGAGTGCCATGTACTGTGGACTTCATGACAGTCAGAGTTATACTTTCACTCCAATGTTGGGAGCTTTATTTTACTGTTTTCTTTTTATTCTGTTAATTTCAGGGAAAGGAAAATAGTCATCATTGGTTATTTGTTTAGAGATTTGCAGTGAGAATGACAGAAGTCACCAGTAAACCAAATGTCACCTTGGGAAATGACTTAAGGAGAAATGGTGAAAAAGGCAAATCAAAACCACAATGAGATATAGGTGCTACTTCATTTTTATGAAAGGCCTGTATTAGTACCTGTTTTCACTAACCAAGAGAAATCCAAAGTGGATTTTCCCTTTTATGAATAAAGGTGAAAAACGAAAATAGCGTTCAGCGTTTGTTTTGCAGCGTGCCATTCCAGAGGCTAAACAGTCTCTGTCGTATTTCAAGCTTCACATCATCCACATCAGCCACAGCAGACAATGAACCTGGACCTTCAACATTCAGGCCGGCATACATAAAAGAAGGTGTAGACGTTGATGCCCTGCCTTTCCTGATGGATTCAGATGACAATGAGATGTCAATAGATGACTCTCTTCCTCTCTCTCCTGCACCCTAGTCTCCTGTACCTCCAGCCACTAATCCTAACACAGCATCATCACCACCACCACCTCTCAAGCTTCCAGTGTGCTTGCCATCTTCCCGATTCAGGTAAGTGAAACTACAGTCTACATACTTTATGTCTACTTTGTATAGGCTGTGTATTTATTATATCATTCCTGCTTTTACTATATGTTAGTGTTATTTTAGGTTTAATGTGTTATTTGGTATGATTTGGCAGGTTATTTTTTTGATCTGGGAATGCCCAAAAATGTTTCCCATATAAATTAATGGTAACTGCTTACTTGCTTTATGCCATTTTGGCTTATGAAAGGTTTCACAGAAATGCTCTACTATTGGATAGCAGTGGAAACGTGTATCATCTCCTACATGTTAGGATGTCTATTATCAAAAAGGCAAGAGATAACAAATAGCTGGTGACAATGTGGAGAAAAGAGCACACTTGTGCACTGTTGGTGGGAATGTAGACTGGTGCAGCTACTATGGAAAACAGTGTGGAGGTTCCTCAAAAAATTAAAAATAGAACTACCATATGATCTAGCAATCCCACTTCTGGATATATATCTAAAGGAAAGGAAATCATTACATCGAAGAGAAATCTACAGCCCCATGTTCACTGCATTATTTACAATAGCCAAGATGAGGAGACAACCTAAGTGTCCATCAATTGATGAATGGATAAGGAAGATGTGGTATATATATATAATGGAATGTTATTCAGCTATTAAAAAGAATGAAACTCTGCCATTTGCAACAACATAGATGGACTTTGAGGGCATTATGCTAAGTGAAATAAGTCAGACAGAGAAACACAAATACTGTATGATCTCACTTATATGTGGAATCTAAAAAGACGAACTCATAGGTACAGTGAACAGATTGGTGTTTGCCAGAGATGGGGGCTGGGGAGTGAGGAAAATGAGTGAAGGGGGTCAAAAGGTACAAACTTGCAGTTATAAAATAAATGTCATGAGGATGTAATGTGCAGCGTGCTGACTATAGTTAATAATACTGTGTTGCATATTTGACCATTGCTAAAAGTATATCTTAAAAATTCTCATCGCAAGAAAAAAATTGTAACTATATGAAGTGATGTTAACTAAACTTATTGTGGTGATCATTTTGCAGTATATACATATGTCAAGTCGTGATGTTGTACACCTTAAACTTATACAGTGTTATACAGTCATGTGCTACATAATGACATTTCTGTAAATGACAGATTGTATAAGATTGGTACCATATAGCCTAGGTGCGTACAGTCATGTATCACTTAGCGATGAAGACACATTCTGAGAAATTCATGATTAGGCAATTTCGTTCCTGTGTGAACTTCGCAGAGTGTACATTCACAAATTTAGATGGTATAGCCTATTACACACCTGGGCTATATGGTACTCATCTTAAGGGACCGCTGTTGTATATGCAGTCCGTCGTTGATTGAAATGTTGGTATGTGGCTCATGACCATAGTAGGCTATATAATAATAATAAAGGCCAATACAAAATAAGCCAGATATATAGATTTTGAAAGGGGGATAAAAAAGCGATACTTCCACTTTGGGATATTGTTTGGCAATCTCGACTGATGCTGAGCATCTTAGGACTCAGAAATTCGCTCCTACATCTATATCCAACAAAGCACCTGTAGTGTCCACTGAAAGATGTGTCCACAACATACACTGGGAAGATATAGTTGCTAATTTTTCTTCTGTTGCTTTGGTAAATGTGTGGTTCCTCCACTCCTCATCCTTATTGATTTGATTTCCTATTCAAATTTAGAATATCTTCTGGGTTCTTACAGTCCTTCCCTTCCAGGCGGGGGGCTCCGCATCCCTTCTCAGAGTCTCAATATTAGGAGTCTTCTCTTCATATTCATATTTCCCCTTGGTAACTAGGGAATGTGTAACCTAAAATATTTAAGAGCTCTGGCCCTTCCCTCAATCTCCTATGTTTTTTCTCTTCACCACCAACATATCCTTCATGACCTTCTTTATTCTGCTTCAGCCATACTTAAATTGGAGGGATGTGTTAAATCGCTTCTGCCTTAAGGTAGGGTCTTTACTCATGCCAGTTTCTGTACCCTGGCACAAATCTCCTTCATTTTCCAGGTAGTTAACTCTGTACTGTAACTTATATTTTGTGAAGTGTATTGTAATTTTAACAGTTTATTCGTTCACCTTACAAGTGTTTACAGAGCCTTGACTATGTCAGGCACTGTCTTAGGAAGAGGATCACAGAAATGAATCAGACAAGTTCCCTTCACTTTTGGAGATTATATTTTAGTGGAGGAAGTCAGAAAATGCACAAACAAGGACGCTAAGTAGAAGTATTTTATTTTTTAAAATTTATTATCTTGTGTCTTATGTATTGTCTAACCTGCTCCAGTCTGGTTCACACCCCGTTACCTTACTCAAGAAGTGTTCACTAAACAAATGTGCAATAGGTTCCATGTTCCTAAGTCTAGATTGCTTTGTCTTAATTGAAATTCCGACATCATTTTACACTGTTGACCACACATATTTCCAATGACTCATTCAGTATGTCAAAAGCAATCAGTGAATTGAAAAAGAAAAAAAAATAAGAACTTTATAACTGAAACTATGTTTAAAAACATATATTAATTTCCTGTCAAAATCAAATTGATTGAAGTTAATATATCACGAAATATTAGTAATGCTGATATTATAAAATTCCAGGATATAATGATATCTGTTTTTGGAATCAGAAACCAAATAATGCTTTAAAAGATTGCCTTCCACTGTACATTGTGAAGATATTTAAAACATGAAAATAATGCATTTCACATTTAAATTTGGGATGAAAAATTTAAATATCTATTTAATTCTTTTTTACACAATTAAAAGGACAAATCATTTGAATTTTCTGCTCTTACATGCTGTCTCAACATTAAACAAAAATAAATCAGAATCATGTTAACTTTAATAATAAAGAATGTAAAAAACAAAAAAAAAAGCAAAAACAATTATAGGGCTATCAACATTCTACTAAAGAAGTACAAAGTTTAAAGCGTTTTTAGGTAAGAACCAAGGACACATAGATACTTCTATGTGTAAATTTGTACGATCTCTACTCTCTTGTTACATGCTATAGGGGGAGGACAGAATCTCATTGTTGTCCAAATATATACTGTTGATAACACATAATAGTTTAAAAGCCAATGCGTGCATTCTGATGTCTGCTGGTTATTGCTAGAAGTATTCAAACTGATTATTGTCAGCACAAATCCTTTGATATTTAGATTATTCTCTTTTACTTTCCCATCTGGATTAAAGATAAAGTGTTCAGTTGTTAAAACTTCAGCCAGAGGCTGATGTGGTGAGAGAGTCTCTCTTTCTCTTTTAAAATCGTTTTTTTTCTACTTCACCCTTTTTTAAGAAAATTATTCTCTGATGTAGAATGATCAACTCAAGTTTATTCTCTTCATTCATTTATTGCTTTGAGAATTCAGCCATTCATCCTTATGATAAAAAGTATCCTTTTTAAGAGGGAAAAAGTAAAGAGGGAACACATTTTTAAAAAAAACAACTCAATTTACTTAAGAGGGGATAAGTAAACAAGGAACAAATTTTTTTAAAAGTTAAATGAAGAATTCCTAAAGAGACAACTTATTCCTGAAAGACATTGCTAAGAAAGTTAGACAGCTGTAGCTTATCCTAGGGAGACAAGGACTTGGCATTAATTTGGAGTGTTGTCAGTGGAAAGATATCTAATATAATTTTAGATAACTTATGGGGTATGTATTTTTATTTCAATATTGATATAGATATACAATAAATGCATTAATACTAAATAGGAATACACATGTTCCTAAGAGTGACTAAAAGTTTAGAAGAAGCCATTCTTCTCATGGGCACTTTTTAAAAATATGTGAAGTTAGGTCAGTGAAATAATTTCTTAGGCTTACTGATGGCTTAATCATTAGAATTTTATACAATCATAACCTGAGCACTGGGCCATGACATTTATTTAGAAGACCAGACCTATCCTTACTTGCTAATTATGTGTGCATAGATCATTCATTATCATAAGGTATCTCTATATCTTTGTTACTGTCTTCACTGAACTTAGTTAGCGTACTGCTTTCTTCACTGAGCTCTCTTTAGCTCTCCAAATTCCATTAGTTACAATTTTCTCTCACCCATACCTTGCATTTTGGTCTATGTTTTAGCAACAGTCACCTATTTGCTACATATCTGAGAAGTGGCTGTATAGATTATGTAGAATTTAATTCAGAGGAAATATTGTATCTCAGTCTCTGTCTATGAAGTGTAAGTGATGTCCTTTGGTTCAAGTCTTTGCTTACTTTACTTATAAGATGCATATATTAGAACATACATCATGAGATACTTGTGAGAATAAAATGCTATAATGGGAATAAAGCAAGAAGTTCAATGCATGCTTTATTATAATCAATAAAGAAATGAAAACAGTGGATATCATTATTACTGTGTTGTAGCTTATAACTGAAATGAACAAGGGCATGATAAATTACATACATAAGCAAAACCAGAGATGGACACATTGGAAAATAAGAGGATTTGAATTTTAAACCAAGAGTCCTCCCTTTTCCTTTTTCAAATTATGGAATGATAGAGTGAGGTAGAGTTCTGTCTTTACCAAAATACCTTATACTAAGGTTTACCCCACTTGAACTGCCAGAAAGAATGCCATGTCATCAAATGACAGATTGTCGCTCTTGACATACGTTAAGTCATCAGGATCTCTTTCCAGTGGAATTGTTTTCAGTCTCCATCTCTCGGTTTCCAGATGGTATCCACAGCACTGGTCCTCTGTTCTCAACAGGAATTTCTACCACCTAATTGATTGTACTGAATCCAGAATATTACCTCTAGCTATTCTCTGCCTGCCTTTGATGTCATGATCAATGACCTAAGTGCATGTCGCACTCCTAATTCTGATGATTTTGTGTATTATGATGTGCATACATTACCCAATTGCCTCTTTTCCTCCATCAAGATATAAGGAAGGTAATTGCTGTACTCAGAGGATCATGATGGGAAATATGTAACATAATACAGATAAATGACTTAAGCATGTCAAGCACATAAATATTCAATAAATATTACTGTAGTGTGTACAAATTTATAAATGTCATTAGGTGTATAAGAAAAAAAAAACCATTTTGACTTAAAAGTCAGTATAAGTGGGAAGTAAAATAGCGGGCATCTCTGGGCACCACCAAGTCAAGGGAGGATAAGATCCAAGGAATATAACAAAACAAAACACTCGGGAAGCACTGCATATTTTTACGCATTACACATACAATTCTAGACCATATAGCAGAAACCCAACAGTGAGCTGGCAAATGTTGATATTAATGACAGACTATATGTGTGTAGGACTTTTCTGTTAAGATACTGTCCTGTTGAAAATATCATGGAGATTATAATTGTGATCATAATTTAATTATCTCTTTCACATTTAGTTTCTCAGTAGTGTGACACCAGACAGAAACTTGGATCTACATACAGACACACACATACAGGATAACTAGGAATGGAATAGATGAAGGTAAAATCAAATTAATTTTTCATAGTTGAATTTCTCTAAAAGAGAAACATTTAAAGCCAAAATAAGAGTAGTGTTTGGTATGTTTGTAGCATATGTAAAAGTAAAGCACGTGTCAATACTGTCACCAAGGATGAGGGGAAGAAATTGGGTATATATAGTTGTAAATTCCTTACCTTCCATGTAGAGTGTTATTTGAAGACAGATTCTGTTTAAATTTATACATTATAAAAAAAACTGTGGCATCCTCTAAAAAACAAATTATTACATTGGACAAAAAAGCAAAGCCTGATAAATTATATGCTGCCTACAAGAAACCTGGTTGATGACTGGTAATTTTGTAGAGATAACGACAGATAATTCTGCAGAGTCTAGATGAAATATGTTGTGAAGCCCTGGTGAAGAATTTGGATTTTATTCTGAAAGATTTGTTAAATAATTAGAGGGTGTTGATCCTGGGGGATGGATGGACTGCTAGAATACGGGACTCATAGATGCTTTAAAATATGACTCGATGGAGAACAAAGTGTAGAGGAGTAAGACTGTAAGATAGGATTCCCATATAACCACAACCCAGAAGGAACTGACAGGGGGTGGGGTAGTAGATGTTGACAATCAGTGGATTATGCATCTGTTTTTCGAGTAGAGGATATTGTAGGCAATGGAGTTTTGTTTTTGTTTTTTTGTTTTGCTTTTTTTGTTTGTTATTAAACACAGGAAGAAAAGGAATCAAGCATGGCTTCTAGATTTTTTTTTTTTAATTTTCAACAACTGACTTTATGGTATGAAAATTTAGAGTTAGGAGCACCCGAGCATACAGTAAGGTTTTTTTTAAAATTGTAGAAATGAGAAGATCTATTTGATTGTGTAAAATTTGAGATCTACTTTATTCATACAGGAAAAAGCATCTATGAGCATGAGAAATATGTGAGTCTGGAGTTAGCTCTACATAGATGGTATTTAAAGTTACAACAGAACCTGAAAGTCATCACTAAGTTAATGGTCCATAGCCGCGCCTGGGACTTTCTGATTTTCGAAGTCATAAACAGGAAGAAAGACCATAATGAAGGGGGATTTGTATTAGATCCTGCTGAGAAGGCTAGAAACATAAGCCTACAGAACATCGTTGTGTTTGGCATATGTAGGTAGTTGTTGAGTTTCACAACAGCAATTTCAGTGGTCCAGTGAGTACAGAATTCTGACTGGAATGGATAGAGGAGAATGAGAAGCAAGGAACATATGAGGAAGTGGAGAAGATCCGTCCTAGATGAAAACAATTGATTATTCTGAAAAAATCCGGAAACATTCACTCCATTGGAAAAAGTAGTTAAATATCAGTAGATGCAGTTATGGAGTATTATTAAGCTATTAATTAAAACCAGTCATTAGATTACATTCTCATCACTTCGTGGAAAAATGTTTAATGGTAAAAATTTCTTCGAAAACAGTAGATTTATAGGGTGTCTATGCTAGGTTATATAAAAGAAGATAGTTATTTTTTTTAATTTCAGATGTGCGTCGTTATATATTTTGATTTCTGTGTAGATTACAACACGTTTACCACCCAAAGACTAATTACAATCCGTCACCACACACATGTGCCTAATCACGTCTTTTGCCCTCCTCCCTGCCCCCTTCCCCTCTGGTAACCACCAATCCAATCTCTATTTCTATGTGTTTGTTTGTCATTGTTTTTATCTTCTACTTATGAGTGAGATCATATGGTATTTGACTTTCTCCCTCTGAATTATGTCATTTGGCATAATGCCTTCAAGGTCCATCCATGTTGTCACAAATGGCTGGATTTCATCATTTCTTATGGCTGAGTGGTATTCCATTGTGTATATTTACAGCATCTTGTTTATCCATTTGTCCCTTGATGGGCACCTGGGTTGCTTCCAAGTCTTGGCTATTGTAAGTAATGCTGCAATGAACGTAGGGGTGCGTGTATCTTTATGCATTTGTGTTTTCATGTTCTTTGGATAAATAACCAGCAGTGGAATAGCTGGATCATATGGTAGACCTATTTTTAATTTTTTGAGGAATCTCCATACTGTTTCCATAGTGGCTGCACCAGTTTGCACTCCCACAAGCAATGTACGAGCGTTCCCTTCTCTCCACATCCTCTCCAACACTTTTATACCCATTCTGACAGGAGTGAGGTGATATCTCATTGTAGTTTTGATTTGCCTTTCCCTGATAGTTAATGATGTTGAACATCTTTTCATGTGCCTCCTGGCCATCTGTATATCTTCTTTGGAGAAATCTCTGTTCAGATCTTTTGCCCACTTTTTAGTTGGGTTGTTAGGTTTTTATTGTTGTTGAGATGTATGAGTTCTTTATATATTTTGGATATTAACTCCTTTTCAGATATATGGTTTGTAAATATCTTCTCCCAATTGTTAGGTTGTATGTTCATTTTGTTGATGGTTTCCTTTGCTGCACAGAAGCTTTTTAGTTTTATGTAGCCCCATTTGTTTATTTTTTCTATTGTTTCCCTTACCCAGTCAGACATGGGACTTGAAAAGATACTGCTAAGACCAATGTTAAATAGCATACAGCCTATGTTTTCTTCTAGAAGTTTTATGGTTCCAGGTCTTACATTCAAGTCTTTAATCCATTTTTAGTTAATTGTTGTGTTTGGTGTAAGATAGCGGTCTAGTTTCGTTCTTTGGCATATGGCTGTCCAGTTTTCCCAACACCATCCATTGAAGAGACTCTCCTTTCTCCATTGTATGTTCTTGAATCTCTTGTTGAAAATTAGCTGTCCATAGATGTGTGGCTTTATTTCTGGGCTCTCAATTCTGTTCCATTGATCTGTGTATCTGTTTTTGTGCCAGTACCATGCTGTTTTGGTTACTGTAGCTTTGTAGTATTTTTTTAAATCAGAGAGTGTGATACCTCCAGTTTTGTTCTTTTTTTCTCAGGATTCCTTTGGCTATTCAGGGTCTTTTTTTGTTCCATATAAACTTTAGGATTCTTTGTTGTATTTCTGTGAAAAATGTTGTTGGAACTTTGATAGAGATTGCATTGAATCTGTAGATGGCTTTAGGAAGGATGGATGTTTTAACTATGTTAATTCTTCTAATCCAAGAGCATGGAATATCTTTCCATTTCTTTGTGTCTTCTACAATTTCTTTCAACAATGTTTTATAGTTTTCGATGTACAGCTCTTTCAGCTCTTTGGTTAAGTTTATGCCTAGACATTTTATTCTTTCTGTTGCAATTGTAAATGGAATTGTATTCTTAATTCCTCTTTCTTCTACTTTGTCATTAGTGTGTAGAAATACAACTGATTGTTGTATGTTGATTTTGTATCCTGCACCTTGACTGTATTCATTTATTATTTCTAAAAGTTTTTTATTGGATTCTTTAGGGTTTTCTATATATAAAATCATGGCATCTACAAATAGTGACAGTTTCACTTCTTCCTTTCCAATTTGGATCCCTTTTATTTCTTTTTCTTGCCTGATTGCACTGGCTAAGACTTCCAATACAATGTTAAATAAGAGTGGTGACAGTGGACATCCTTGTCTGGTTCCTGTCCTTAGAGGGATTTCAGTTTTTATGCATTGAGAATGATATTGGCTTTGGGTTTGTCATATATGGCCTTTAATATGTTGAGGTACTTTCCTTCTACCTACTTTACTCTGAGATTTTTATCATGAATGGAAGCTGTATCTTGTCAAATGCTTTCTCTGCATCTATTGAGATGATCATGTGATTTTTATTCTTCATTTTGTTAATGTGGTGTATCACATTGATTGATTTGTGGATGTTGAACCATCCCAAAATCCCTGGAATAAATCCCACTTACATCTCAATTATTAAAATGTTTATAAAATGTTGGAATAAAATACAGCAAAATATTAAAATAATTGCTTCGAGCAATAAAAATAAAAGTGTGTATTTTCTTCTTTGTTTTTATGTTTCTGTACTTTCCATAACTTTTCTATATTCTGCAATACATTTCAGTGTAAAAGGATGAATTACTCACAACTAATGTAATGGAAATATGCTTCCAAATTTTGGAAAAAATCATTTAAATCCATAGCTCACACATGTTAGAATGAAGACAGTTTATGCAGTATTAAATTTGAAATAAAATAACCACAAACATGAGAAAGAAATCACAAGGAAAAGATCATTGTGTCCTTGAGTACCTACAGTTTTAATTCAGGTCAGTGAAGATTTTGAAGGAAAATAACCCCAGGAGACATCAGAAGGTACCAAGGCTTACAGTCTACTTTCCATGTGACAAAGTGGCATTCTCTAAGGGTATGTTTTTCTTGTTCTCTTACATCAGATAACATTTATATAATGTCTTTGGATAGAAGATGTGATATTGGAAAATGCTTTTCATTTTCCTTCAGAGGAAATGTCCAATGGATACATTTTATCCATCCTCATAAAAAGATAAGCTTATAGAAGATAATTCAGGGAATAATCGGCATTGCTAAATAAAGATGTTTAGGCTCAATTCTACAGTTTCATCTTCTAGTTAGCATTTTTCCTATGTAACAATCAATATTGAGTTTTTGTTTCATTTTGATGAAGACCTACCAATCATAGTAGAGTAAGGATTTCAGGTTTTTCTATTTGTATTATTGGCAAACACCTTTTTATAAATGTTAGGTAGCAAAATGAAATGTGTCTTTCATATATAGACACCTGCTGCAAAATACCCTTTCCTACTGTTTAGCAAAAAAAAATTTTAAAAAGCTGCTTTTTTCTCTGCTAACTGTAGATTCTAATAGTCTCAGACCTACTCATCTCCTCCTCAAAGTGGACTATTCCATCTGGTCGAAAATTGTTCTCAAAATTGAGGCATCTGTGGACTTGGCTATTTTTCTTGTCACTTCAAGTCTGGATGAGTGAACGCCTATCTTTTACAGCCACTGTGCACATCTTGGCTCTTTTAAATTGTAGTTAAATGTTAACCTGTAACAATAATCCTAGTGCATCTTTATGGGTTAAATTGACCTGTACTCATGTTTTTTAAATTATTCTGAAGAAATTCCAATAATATCAAAAGAATTATGTAAAGCTCATTTTTATCAGACTACATCTTCACACTGTGTCCTTTATCCAAAATTTTTAAATTAAGAAAAATGTTAATTATTCACATATTTGTCTTACTCTTAAAATGGTTTTGTATTGGCTATCTTTTAAGTTTTCTTCATAACTGACCTCTTTTAACCCGATGTAGTGTTCCTCTTTTCTTAGCCTAACCCCCTTTAGGTAATGAGATTCACTCAACTGATCTATTTAAGAAGTCCTTACAGTCATGCATCACTTAGCAACAGCGACATGTTCTGAGAAATGCATTGTTAGGCGATTTTGTCGTTGTGCAAGCATCATAGAGTGTATTTACACAAACCTAGATGTTACCACACACTTAGGCAGTGTGGTACTAATCTTATGGGACCACCATCATATATGTGATCTGTCATTGACTGAAATGTCATTATGTGGCACATGGCTGTAATTGTATTAACAATTCATTTTTCCTAGTTGTTCTAGTTTAAATTAATACAATCTTCCCTCAGTACTTCAGATTCTCACAATTTGTGTTTTTAGAATTAATTAACTGAAGCTTTATTTCCCTTGAGAACATCAATAAGAGTATTTTTGAATGATGTCTCAAGTTGAAGAGATGTGTTAATAAACATAGCTAAACACAAAGAAAATTGCTGACATTTAAATTAGTGGTGATAGCTTATGTCTACAGTCTTACCTAGAGATGAGTTCAGTAAGGAAATCAATAACATACATGAATAGCAGCAAGAAGAAAGCTTAAAGAGTATGTTCGTATGTGTACTGATTAATGGGCTTATTTTACACTTCAAATTGATTGAATTCTTATTCTCTGCTCAGGGAAACCCACCAAAAGGTTAAATGTCCCCACCTGGCCATAGCCAAGTAAGGGAATTAGATCACTTTCTTTTCACACATTCTATTCTTCCTCTGGATGCCCTCAGCAAGGAAATAATGCTACATTTGATATGTTTCTCCCAATTGATTTAAATTCCTCTTTGCTCTCAAAAATTTGGGAAATTGATAGGGCTTCTGGAAAGCAGAAAACTTTTGGAGAAAAAAGCTCTTATAGAATCATACAGTTAATTTTTCCCAAGGACTTAAAGTTCTACTGATACACTCATTAATTGGGTTTCAGATCATTAAAAGTATAGCAAAGGAATCATGTATTTTAAATGATTATGAAACTAATATAGCCAGGTTAAAGGAAACAACCTGGGAGCAGGAGTGGCTAGACAGAATATCACCATTTATAAATCTTTAAGATATTCTTAACTTTCCTTTTGATCCTTTTTCAGAAGTTAAAAGATACAAAAATCTAATAAACATCATGTATGATGTAATGATAGCCTTGAAGGCGGAAAAGTGGACATGCCCGCAGTCCACAGCTCAACTTCATAGAGTGAAACATGAGAAGATTCCAGTTTGTTGCTGAGATAGTGACCAAACCTGTGAATGGCAGAAATCCAGACATTAAAATACTCAGGAGTGCTAATTGGAACAAATGAATCTCATCAGACATTGTGGATGAGAACGTAGGCTTGTGGAACGTCCATGTATGTGAGGTGACGGATGTGTTAGCTTGATTGTGGTAATCATTTCACAGTGTGTATGTGTATTAAAACATCACCTAGGACCCCTTAAATATATGCAATTTTTGTTTTTCAATTATACCTTGATAAAGCTGGGGAAAAAAAGGAGGAAAAAGAAAATGGACGTGTTTCGTATTTTGTCTTTCAATTTCAAGTTTTTTTAAAAAAACTTACCGAGGAATCTGTCATCTGTGCCATCGAATGTAAATTAAATGCTGCATTTCCTGCGTATTTTAATAGCCAAAAGTTTAGGACTTGCTAATCACAGAATGTAGAGAAGAGAAATGCCCCTTATGTCTGCGAGCGATCATTAACTCCTGGGAGTTTTCCTCTCCAGGGCTTGTTCCAGTTGTTTTAAATGACGTCATTTGGGTTTCTTCTCCCACTCCCCCCAGGAAACAATTTCACACCCCAGTAGATCTTACTGTTAGGAATGTCTTGACGTTTAGGAAGAAACATTTACTGAGGATTACCTCGTTACACTTTGAACTCCTTCTGCATAATGCCTTTTTCTCCCCCCGGCAAATCAGAACGAATGTGATAAAGGTCAGCCTTTAGACTTCATCATTTGAGACAGAAAATAAGCTATGTTCACTTTCATAGCTTTATATTTTAACTTTCGTTAGTAAATCTTTTTATATTCTATTTTAGCCTGAATATATTTCCATATTGTCTACTTCCTCTATTTTGTGTAATTTATCCTCACTTTATCTAAAACATCCTAAAATCCCTGTCACTTTGTTTTTTGGAGGGACATTATGTGGTTATTACTATATACAATAAAAAATACTATTAAATATATTTTGAGATTTTAATAATGAATATCAATGGCACTACTCAATTTATACTTTGTAAATATATTTTAATGTACATATATTTATACAATTTGTACAAGTATCATATATAATATATATAATTTATATGTATTTATAAACATATAACTTATGTAATTATACAATTTTACAAGTACATGTATATGTATTTACACTTATTTATGTACTTGCACAAATTGGGTAAACATATATCTATAAATTATATGTATGTTATATATAAACATATAAAATAATGTATATTGGAAAACATCTGAAAAGAGTGTAGGGTAGAACTTTCTGATTTGATATTATTCATATTTCTTCAGTTAGTCTTCTAGCCTTTGCAGATTCAAAGAACTAAATCCCACGTGTTAATAAAAGGTCAGACAGTTTACACAAGGAAATATCTATGTTTGCCAACTGTCCTATGAGAAAGTTCTTTCTTCTATAAATAGTAAAAGTAACACATACATCCCTACCAATCCCAGCTGCCCCGGTAAAAGAGTTCTTTCTTCTTGTAGGCTTATGCTTCAGTTAAGGCCATCAGAAATGTAATATGTCCCAGAAAAACACACCTTTTAATGTATATTTTTGGTTGACTGGAAGCAGTAAAAGGAAGTTATACATTTAGAAAAAATCTTCTAAAAACATATGAGATCATAAACAATACAGTAAAATGAATAATTATTTAAAAAGGTCCATTGGAGATTCTGCATTGAAAAAATAATATTCGCTTGGCATCAATGAAATGCCTTGCTTACTTAATATGATGCATCTTTAAATACGGTTAATTTGTTAATGATATTTGAAAATGTTTGACTAGAAAACCCAATGAGCATTATCGCTTGAAATCATTGTAGCTGGCATAAGACAAGTCTCCACTTAAAAAAAAATTATAATTCATGTGTTACAATTATAATCATCTTAGAATTTGATGTTATATAAGGCTGAATTTCATTGTCACAAAGAGGAAATGAAAGAGGGTTAGAAGAAAAGTTCCTTTAAAAAATATTTTCTTGATTTGTCAGCCTCAAATAATAAATACTCAATATTGAAAACTTGAGAAATGTAGGAACATATAACACAAGCAAAAAATTCACTCATAACACACAACATGGAGTTGAGCCGTTGCTAATGTTGTATTGAATTTTCTTCCATACTTTTGCAGGAACAAATACAAGAACAAATGCAATTACAGATAACACTGCAGATAGTGTGTTCTGTACTATATCTGCTTGCCACTTGTCTAACTATGTCATCTATCATCTATCTACCCACCATCTCTCTCTCTCTCTCTCTATCATCTATCAATCTATCAATCTGTCTATCTATCATCTATCCACCTATCTATCTGTGTATCTATCTATCATCTATCTATCCATCCATCTAATTCTAGGTAGATTAGCTTAAGTACAGCTTTCTCTTTGAAGCTTCTGTTAATTATAACAATGTTGGATAAGAAAAAAAAATTACGATTCTGGTGCTCAATGCATCCCAGTGTTTTTGACTCTCTCCTCTCTGCAAATATATGTCATCCATCTTTTCTTTGAGCACTTATTCCTTTCCACTTGCATTCTAGATAAGGCTAACCTAAAATTCTGAAATCACTTCAAAGCTCCTGAGTGAAGTCGTCATCTTCTAGACAAGCTACTCCCCTTATATTTCTTTCTTCTTTTATATTTTTTGTCAATGCTATCCTCATGTTCCTAGTAATTTATGGATAAATTTAGAAAAAATAAACGATAATATTTTTCTACAATATGCTAATCAAAAAGTTCTTGATAGTGTCTTTCAAATTTATCTTTTATTTTTATATCTACGTAATTTTAGACACACAGAATTTATCATCTATTCTACTATAACAAACGTTATTCTTTCTTATTTCAGGTATTTCCACATACTATGGTTACTTTTATATTCCTAAAAAACAATTTTTTATCACATCATAGTCCCGTAGTCAAAATTATTCAATGTTTTTCTATTATTCCAAAACAGAATTTATCCTTATGTGGATCCACACTATTTTTCAAAACTTGTGTTTTGTTAGTTAATTAAGTTTTATAAACTTAATTAATATGTACACAATTTCTAATAATAGCTATCTTATTAGTGGGACACAGGTTTCTAAACTGTGGCACTTTGGGGGTCATTTATCCTCTTTATTATTGTTTATTTATCATTTTAGTCCTTGTAATGACAGGTCAGGGTCTGGGGTGGCTGTTGCCTCCAGCCCGTAAGCTTCTGGACAACAATAAACTCATCAATTTATGCCAATCTGATGGAGAAATATCATCCTTGGCTATATGCGCCAAGATGGGTTGAGGGGTGGAAAGCACTGACTCGAGAACAAGGTTTGCTGATTTAATCATCACCAGGAACACAATAACTTAAGTAAGATAAGAGGGATTTTATTTCCTATGCAAGGGTTAAACGGTGATATGAGAGATCCATGGTTGGAACCCAGGCTTATTCTGTATTGCTATTCTGCCTTCCCCAGAGCTTCACCTGTCTTCATGCATGATCTAAGATGCTCACTAACTTCCTTATTCCTTTATTTCTGCCAGGAAAGGATTGGCCAGAGCAGAATGTATTGCACACACATCCATTCAATGGGATCCCTGGACTTCTTGCATCTCTTTTGCTCATACCTTATTGTCCAGACACTACCCACACCTAGCAGCAAGCGAAGCAGAAAAATAGAGTATTTTCAACAATCGCATGTTCAGGTTAAGACATAGGAGGATTTTTGTTTTATTTTGTTTCCCTAAGGAAAAAAATTAAGGATACCGTTAGTTGCTCTACCATAACTACCAATGACCAAGAATGGAAGGTATCAGAGGTAAAGATTTAAATAAACCAAGGATTAAGAAAAATCTTGGTTTGAGTTAACTATAGTAAAAATAAGACTTTAATGTGTTTTTATATTTTTATGAGAAAGTAGGAGAACTACCCTTTTTAAAAGAAAATACACTTCTCTCTACACATTGAAGTATTAAAAAGCAAAGTCACAGGTTCTGTATGTCTATATATATATATATATATATATATATATATATATGATCTCTGGAGGATACTGGGAAGCCAACAGTAGGTATTACCATGGAAGCTAGGTTACTGGAGTTCTTCTGAGTCTATTTATGTCAACTAATTTGGCTCTGATAATGGTACATATGCATGCATAGGTAGTGTTCCATATCATAGGGAATGATAATAGGATGGTTTGGCATATGTTCAATGCAGGCTTCCAAAACTGCGCTAGAATACAGATATGAAATTTAAGAACAGATTGATGGTCCAGAAAATATTCCATGCCAAAAGGAGAAGTGAATGGAGCTGTTTATCAGGGTCAATATTTCCCCATGACTTTTTTAAAGGATAACCATAGAAATAGAGTGAAATATAACCATGTTTCACAGTGGGAGATTCTAATGCTTCCATTCTCTTGCAGAAGACTGATCAAAATGACTTACTTTGACTTAATGAGTTTAACATTATAGAGTTCCTGAAAAATATTAAGGCCTTGCCTTGTAGTAAACCTTTAAAGTCTAATTATGTTTTGATGTTTTACCAATAAAACAGTTTTAAAATTAAATCCATTCAATATTCCCTGCTACTGGATCCCCTTATATAAAGTAAAATTTGTAACATGCCATAGACAACAAAATATTCGTATTTGAGGTGGAGGATTAAGGATCCCTTTGAGAAGAAATCTCCAGATTATCTCTCTACAAAAAAACTTTTGAACATACACACATTTTTCCATGTAATTTAAAGGGGTTTACTGACAAATCCACATGTAACTATCTTTTAATAAAATCAGACAATATTAGGTTTAAAGTCTACAGCAACAGTTTTTAAGTTACAATAAGCTCATGTGCAACAGGGCACAACCGTTACTCCCTCACAGTGTTAGAAAGAAGACTAAATGAAAGTGTAGCACAAAATTACCTACAGTTATTTAAACGTTATTTTTAAAATTCTTCTTTACCCCAGTAAAGTTTCTATTGCAAGAATTTAATCTCTTTTTCGGATTCAATGGCCTTGTCTCTCTCTCTCCAAATCTGCCTCAATTTCATTAACCTATAGTGCTTGATAATGTATGAATATTTGTTCTAGCCCTGTTATATAAATTCTCTGCTATCTCAAATTCCAGATATCCAGGTGACCAGACATTAAATAATTTTGAATCAGGTGAGGACATGTAAATTATCAAAGTACTTCAGTAGGTAAAGTTTCTCACATCTTTTTCATGCAAAAAAATAATTGTACCTGAAAAGGCTACAATATTGTATGAATCCAATTATATGACATTCTGGAAAAGGCAAAACTGAGGAGACAGTAAAATGACTAGTGATTGTCAGGGGTTCGTGGGGAGAGGGGGGAATGGGTAGAGCACAGGACATTTTCAGGCAGTGCACCTACTCTGTAGAATACTATGATGATGGATATATGTCATTACACATTTGTCCAAACCCATGGAATGTACAACACCAAGAGTGAACCCTAAGATAAACTGTGGACGTTGGGTGATGATGATGTGTCAATGAAGGTTCATCATTGTATTACAATTGTAACAATTACAATTGCATTTACAGTTACAGTTGTAATTGTATTACAATTACAATTGTAACAAGCGTACCACTCCGGTGGGTATGTTGATAATGGGGGAGGCTGTGCATGTGTAGGGGCAGGGGGTATTTGGCAACTCTCTGTACCTGCCTCTCTGTTTTCCTGTGAACCTAAAACTGCTCTAAAAAACTAAGTCTTTAAAAAAACGAAACTGTAATAGTGTAAAGAGCTAGCATGTCAGGCCATCACAGTAGGCGTCCACATCTCTCTATAGAAGAGTTAGCTTTATGGGGCTGGCCCTCTGGCCGAGTGGTTAAGTTCACGCGCTCCGCTGCAGGCGGCCCAGTGTTTCCTTGGTTCGAATCCTGGGCGCGGACATGGCACTGCTCATCAAACCACGTTGAGGCAGCATCCCACGTGCCACAACTAGAAGGACCCACAACGAGGAATATACAACTATGTACTGGGGGGCTTTGGGGAGAAAAAGGAAAAAAATAAAAAAATCTTTAAAAAAAAAAAAAAAAAAGAAGAGTTAGCTTTAAATGAGGTCAGTCCAGTTTACATACTTTGAGTTATTTCTGAGAGGGAGAGAGAGAGAATTCTGCATGAAAAATGTCCTATTACCATTTGTATCTTGTATATTATAAAATCTCTACCAGAACTATTCATATTCGACGTCCTGAGAAGTAGATTTTCTGTGTTGTTATTATTGTTTTTATTGTTGTTGTTTTTTTCATCTAAAACCTTTCATTTCTCTGACTTGTAGGTCTAGCTTCTTACCATCTCTATGCAGCCAATATGCAGGGTTTTGTCCCACCTTAAAAGGGATGTAGTGATAAGAAGCCTAATTACCAAAATGAACATACTGGTCATTTGTTAATTGCTCCCTATGTGCCTGCATAGCTCTGAGCACTTTCTGTGCCTTCTTACTTCTCTCATTTGCAATTTTTAAAATTTGTTTTAATATTCACTCTGCATGTATTTTGAAGCTATATAATTAGGTGCATACAAATATGGGATTACTCTATTTTTCTATTAGATACCAGCTTTTGGTTATGGATTTAATGGTATATCTTTCCACCATTTTACTTTCAAACTTTCTCTATCCTTATTTTTGAATCAGTGTAATAAATAACTTCTAATCACTATAAGGTCTTTGTTTTTGTTCTTGTTCTTTTTGAATCCAAGTTTACAACCTTAATATTTTATTTGGAGCTTTAGTTCATTTATATTTAGCATAATTGCCAATGAGTTTTTTCCTTTACAACATGAATTGACACTTTTTATTATTTTGTTTGTCCCTTCTTTTAACTTTTTATGGCTTTTTAATGTCCCATAATTAGTCTAAAGATGATAGCTCACATCTTAGACTTATAAGGCTCTAATATGAAATATTACACTACAGTATTACCACTTCCCCAATGCAGCTAAAACCTTAAAATCTCTAAATGCATTTACCTATGTCCTCTCCTTTCGTGTTACTGTTTTCTTTCATTTTTGGCTTAAATAAAATTTGAAGTACAAAGACAACTAGAATTATTGTTTGGTAGTAAATAGTTATTGATGTATATAAATATATTAGCCCATTTCTGGTTCTTTATATCCTACTGCTTTTCCATATCCATCTATAATTTTTATTTATTTATCTTTTTTTTTTTTTTTGGTGATGAAGGTTGGCCCTGAGCTAACATCTGTTGCCAATCTTCCTGTTTTTGCTTGAGGAAGATTGTTGCTGAACTAACATGTATGCCAATCTTCCTCTATTTTGTATGTGGGACACCACCACAGCATGGCTTGATGAGTAGTGCATAGGTCTGTGCCCAGGATCTGAGCCCCCAAACACTGGGCTGCCGAAGCGGAGTGTGCAAACTTAACCACTGTGCTGCTGGGCCAGCCCCTCCATCCATAATTTTTATGAAGAATCTTTTTTAGTATTTCCCTTGTTCTCCATGTCTGCTAGTGAGAAATTCCGTCAGCCTTTATACAAGACCACCTTTGTGTCACATATATTTTTTGAAAGATATTTCTGCTAGTTACAGAAAATGTAACTTTCAGACTTAAAAAAATGTCATTCCTTTGCCTTCTGCATTCTTTTGCTTATGTCGAATTCAGCTGTCAGATTTATAACCCAACTATATACACATGAAAAACTTCTGGTCATGTGTACCAGGAAAATAACGCAAAAATGTTTTTAGTGGCATTGCAAAATGGTACAAAACCCAGAGGAACCTCATACACATTGGAAGAAGAATGGATATAGAGTATGATATGCTCACATAGAGGAATATTATAGAACATTGAAAATACATCATCATAACTACTTGCTTACTTGCAAACATGAATGCACGTGAGTAATCATATTTATTGATATAAAAAGTTCCTAAGAAAATATAAAGTATGATTCCCTTTTAATAAATTCATACATCTATAAATAACAGGACATGCATACATTTATATAAGAGCATGTGCAAACACATATACACATACACATGTATACATATACATAAAGCACATGCATATATGTATACATATGTGTATATACGCTAGTATACACACAGTTCTAAAACTTGAAATATTCTATTCTGTCAGAGATGAAGATTTGTGAGCTCTGGCTGTAGGCATGCATTGCTTTTGAAGATCTTGACTTAAAGAAGGCATGGGTACCAAAATATTTAAGTAATAGATGTTAGATACTTAACGCAAATGAGTTCAGTGATTGAAATGAAGCAGCTAGAGATTAATTGTCTACCAGGAAAGAATAGATGTTAACTCTATCCTGAAACATCCAATAACTGAATATAAACAAAGATCATATTTTTTATGAGAGCTTTTCTGTATTTTTTTTTCTATTCAGGAAACCTTTTTAAACAAAATGACTTTCACTGAAGTGATGTTTAAATGTCGTTGTCAATATCATTATAAAATTATACAATTAAATTTGCTTTGCAGACGACTTTATGCAATTTACCTACCACATAATCTCTGCTTCATAAATTATATGCCTCTCTTCTCTCTCCTGAGGTTCATCACAAAATAACCAAACGTAAAATACAATTTTAAACCAGTTGACATAGCTCAGCATCTTTTGAATTATGCTCCATACTGGTTATTCTGCCTCTTCCAAAGTGCACATATCAGTAAAACGGAATAGGGTAGCTTTTGTAGCAGACTGCCAAGGAAAATTAGGAAACTAGGTCGTCGGCATTATTTTATATGAAAAATACAAATATATATGCTCATTATGTAACCTTAAATATGGAAAATAACTTTCATATAATTCCTCCATTTTATAGAATCAAAATTAAAATCCAGAAAAGGTAGGTGGCTTGTTAAGGGTGAAACAGTTAGTTAATGTCAGGCCAGACATGAAGCTAAGGTTATTGACTTACATATCTTGATTTTCCATGAACTAGGTATTTAAATTTTAAATGTTATGTATATGAGTTTAGTGTTTGCTACATAAGACTGTATTTATAAATTCAGAAATTCCATCTGTCAAACCTCTGGAATTAGTTTTTTGAATTTTGACAATTGTAGACAATCTTAAAATTATTACTAATCACTATAATAACTTATTTTACATAGGCTGTATTTCTGTGTGATTCTACTAAAATAACCTTAATGATTACCTTCACAGAGTAGGAGATGGACAAGGTAAACTAGGGATCCTTTTAATCAATAGAAGATGATGTCCATAGAGTTGAGAATAATTCTAGAATGCAGGGACTATTTTTTTTTTAACTAGGGTAGATCTTAGCTTGAAAAAAGGTAGTAGATATATTTTCAAGGTAAAAATGGTCAAATGGTTGTACCATGTTAAATATATATGTTTATCTTGTCAACAAACTTGCATTTCAAGATACAGTATGATAGACTGATGTGATCCAATGATGTCTTTTTAGCAAGAAATGCATATAATGAACTATAAAATAAGCCAGAATCATATGGGAACTACAGACAATGTGTTACTTCCAAATTCAAAATAAGGGGCAATCACTAGAATGGAGATCAGAGAAGATTTTCAAGCAACTTAGCTGAACCATAGAGGGGAGAAGGATTTCATGATAAGTGATAAGAAAATGCATTGGTTTTAAAAGGAGGTCATGATCAAAGAAACAGTGCAAAAAATTATGAAATTTGCGTAGACTCTTCTGTGTACCAGCAAGGATGGACCATCTTAATACATCTGTTAATATCTCAAGGAAGTATATACTTATATATATGTATAAATATATCTGCATGTATATGATAAATAATCTGTATGTATATGTATATACAGATTTTTTAATAGAGGAGCATAATAAATCTCTTTCAAGAAGGTAATAATCCAAAATATTGGGCCACAGAAAGAGTGACTGAAATTTCTGTGTCCAAAGCCAGATATGAAGTTACTTCTACATTCCTCCCAGATGCAAGTTATAGAATAATCTCACTTTTTAGGGCTTTTTAGGTTATCACATAATTATGGTCCACAAAAGCTATTCAAGGAAGTCTTTGGAGTTCATAGTGACACATTAACTTAATGGACAAGTAATGGATACTGTTATTATAACTTGATTATTTTCTCTTTAATTGCTTTAAGAGAAATTCCATTAAGAGAATTCCTGTATCAAGTAATTATACTGTCAGTTTTATTTTTAAAAAATTCAGGCAAATGGACTATTTTATGATTTCATCCAAATGTGTCAATGTAGCTGTTTTAAGTTTTAATTTGCAACAAACTTTTTTGTTGTTTATGACATGAGCTGCAGATGTAAGATTATGTTCTTGGAAACACACCTTTATATATGTATTGATGAGTAAGTAGGATTAACTATAATCTATTAGTCACCACAAAGATCATGTAAATGTGCAGAATGAGTGGGGAGAATAGCAAAATGGTGTTTTGCATTTTTCATCTTTTGTCAACTTCATATTTTTGTAAGCTGATGATTACTCTTCAATTTATATTATCCAGGTATGCATAAGAGTTTGTAGCAAAGTGGATTGAGGCCACAATAGATTAAGTACCAATTGTTAAAAGGTAAGCACACGTTCTTATTTAATATTCTAATATTTCTAGTAGTATATTTCTACTAGAATGAAATGCCATTTCTTTAGGATCAGAGTGAAAAATGCCATTTCTTTAAACTAAATCATTCTTGCAGCATAAACTAAGATCTTTTGCCAAGTGCATGTGATATACCCTAAAAATCATGACTGTTAATATAAAGGCCAACTCTTGGAAATAGTAGTCATATAGACTAGTTATTTATGAATTGGCTTTGAATTGGGGACCCCCACACATTTACAGCCCAAAAAATTAGTAGTGTTGTTGGAATTGAATCAATAATTTTTAATGCATTTATTAAGGGGAAGTCAAAATTCTTGAATCACTAGGCACTAAAATTTATGATCTTAGGTAACACAGTGGAAAATAGTTTCTTCCATGTTACACACATAAAGGACTTGGGAAGGCATAGCACCTTCATGCATATTTACCTTCCTCTTTCCACTTCATGGTTACCAAGAAACAGGCACTTCCTAGCTCTAGTTCAGCATCCCGAGGTGATGGAATATGTTAGCCATTCCTCTCTAGGATGCTTCCAAACTTCCCCAAACAACCATCTTTGGAGATACTCAGGTAGCCATCAGTTGTGGTGGGAATAGACAAATAACATCTGTTTCCATTTGGGGATATGATGGCTAATTTTATGTGTCAACTTGACTGGGCCATGGGGTGCTCAGATATTTGGTTAAATATTATTTCTGCGTGTGTCTGTGAGGGTGTTTCTGTATAGGATTAACATTTGAATCAGTAGACTGAGTAAAGCAGGTGGCCCTCCGCAGTGTGGGTGAGCCTCATCCAATCTGTTCAGAGCCTGAACAGAACAAAAGGGCAGAGGAAGGGAGAATTCACTCTCTCTCTACCTGGCTTTCTTTGAGCTAGGTCGTCGGGCTTCTTCTGCCTTTGGACTCAGATTCACACTAGAACTTACACTGCCAGCTCTCTTGTGTCTCCAGCTTGTTGATGGAAGATCTTGGCACTTCTCAGCCTCCATAATACCATGAGCCAATTTCTTAAAATAAATCTGTGTGTGTGTGTGTGTGTGTATATATGTATACATATAGAGGGATCTATTATAAGAATTTAGCTCACACAATTATGGAGGCAAAGTTACATTTATTATAAATATATATGTTTATAGATAGATATCAATATATATCAATATGTAATATCTCTATCTATATCTATGTGTGTGTGTGTGTATATATATATGTATAGAGAGAGAGAGGATCTCCTTCTCTGTTGAACCCAGGCTAATACAGGGAAAAACTTTAGAATCAAGATTTCTTAAACTAACAAATCAAGTATCACATATAATCACTTAACATTTTGGAAATCTGTGGGGTGAATTGTAGTTGACACAAGGATCGCAGTGTTCTAATATTTAGTGTGCAGGGCCCACATGTGCTAACCATTTTGACAAGGTGGAGGACAGTTCTGTACAAAGAATTGTCCCTTTTCGCTGACTACTTTCAGATATCCCCCCAGACATAAATGTAGGTGAAAAAAACTTGTTTATAAGTATCTGAGTCTGGAAACTAAATCCATTTTACTTATGAATATGAATAATGTTTTGCATGGTTCTAATACACACTGAATTTTCAAGGAAAGCATTTAACTATGCAAATATAGGAAAAACTGTATTTTTTCTTGCTTAAAGTTCTTTTCTAGGGCAGCCTTTCTTTCAAGACAAAATAATAGCAAATTCTACCTAGGTTACAAGTAAATTCTATTTGAAGTAACAATCCTTTCTATGTCACCAAGACTCTAAGGGAACTGAGTTTCTTGATAACCATTCCAAACTAATTTGCATCCTGGTACCTAGGGCAAACGTTTTCTGCATTTTAAGTACAGTCGTGCTTGGTAGGTAAAGGTAGACTTTGATTGTGGTTCTCTCTCACTCATTTGATTTTTCCTTAGCATGGGAAACCATGCAGGGGGGTAGTTCCTTCACTTAAAAGAAGAATTTAGGAAAAGATAGAAGTTTGATGACAATGAGATTCTTTTTTCACTTTTGTTTTATTTCTCCTGTGTATGCTCTGGCACATTCAAATACCAAATGTTTCCATTCTCCATTACTTCTATTAAGTTTTTCTATTTTGGAAATTTAAATAGAATAAACATTTTGTAATCATTGAGGATTATGTGGTGTTCCATCCTACAGAAAAAAAGAAGAATGTAATTTAGGACACTCAAACTTCCACAGTGTATCCCTTGCTTAAAACTTCACTGGCTTGAATAAGAAATTGAATCAGATGAATTTTAAACACATGGCAGGAACTTGGCCCACTAGATGAATATACTCTATTACTTCATGCAGTTTCCGGAAGGCTATTATCTGAAGAGGTGGGCTTAAAGCAACCTGTGATTTATGAATTGCTCCAGATGGATCTTTCTTTCAAAAAAAAAATGTCCTTATGAAACAGTTGTTCTGACCAGACTCAGCGAGGGTCAAAGCCGTTCCAGACCCTTGATTGCCATGTCTACCCATCTTGAGTAAATTGCTAGAAAGTGGCAGTCAAAGCAGAATTGCCTTAAAAGAGTTGCAAAGTCTTCCTGTGAAAGGTGAGCAGGTGAAAAGCACATAACAGATACATGGGAGACAGAGAAGATTGCCTGGAAAGATGAAGGAAAATGGGAGCACATGAAGC
The DNA here is from genome assembly GCF_041296265.1 of Equus caballus. NCBI lineage: Eukaryota > Metazoa > Chordata > Mammalia > Perissodactyla > Equidae > Equus > Equus caballus. Next base: position 2,687,909 of record NC_091715.1, on the reverse strand, counting down.
CCCAAGCAAAATAGTCACCTCATACCCACTGTGTTCCCACGGCTCAATGTCCTGTTAACGCAGTACAGGGATACAGACATGGTTTCCACACAGAGTGCCAAAGAGCTACAATTCTCGGCTCTAAAAGAGCTGAAGTGCTTTCTGCATTGGTCGCATTTATAATAATTGAGCAAAAATCCACCTCTAGAATGCCTTAAAGGACTCTCACATCTAATAGGACATTGCCCAAGTTGCCACAGATTCTGAGGTGTCAAGATTATCCATTTTCCTCTGGACTTCAGGAGGTCTCTGAGAGTAGCAGAGGGCTTCAGAGAAACAAAGTAGCACAGCGGGATAAATGAAAGTCAGAGCCATGCTGTGGAATGAACCACTCAGTAGGGATGGGGGAAAAACTTCTGATGCCAAAGTAAGGAAGCAGAAGTAAAGCAGAGAGAAAATGTTGTCTACCCTGTGGCATTATTTGATCTATTAACATCGTGTCTATGTTATTTCATTTTTTTAAATTCTGATAAAAACAATGACAATTTAAGAGGAATAATATATTAAAAAACACTTGGAAACCTGAAAATTATTGTCTTCAACATGAACTTTAATAACAGAGTGAGTAATTAAATCCCGTTTCTTGTGTTTTGGATAAACAGTTTTTCAGATTGGGAATAATCAATAAAACCTCTCTTTCAACATTTCCAAGCCTAGATTTGCTATTTTCTTCCTTATTTAATGATTAAGGGAAGAGTAATACTCATAAAATGTAGATGATTTAGAACAAAACCCATCCATTCATCCAACAGCAATTAGTTATTGAATACCTGCTCAGTGCTGGTCAATGTTCTGAACTCTGTGGATTCAGTATCAAAGAAAACCATCATGGAGCTTATGTTAGCTTTTATTGATACAGAGGCAACTGGGAGGAGTAGAAATGAAAGGAAAAGTCAGGAGATCTGTTTTAAATATATTATTTTAAGATGATTCACCATCAAGTGTGAAAAGTCAAATCGACCCTTGTATATGCAAGTCTTGCATTCAAGGTAGAGATTCGTGACAGGATACAAATTGGGACAATCAGAATACTGACAACATGAAAAAGCATGAGGCTCTTTCATGTCAAAATCTCACTGAGAACACCTATTGCATTTTTTAAATTAAATACCACCCAGTTTTCATTCTTTCCAACCACCTGGACACCTTCTGGGTTTTTTTCCCATGCGAAGCAATACATATTTTTAAACTGTGGTCTAATACACATAATATCAAATTTATCATTTTAACCATTTTAAAGAGTACAATTTAGTGACATTTAATACATTCACATTGTGCAACCATTGCTGCTGTCTAGTTCCAGAATGTTTTCATTACCCCAAAAAGAAACCCTGTGTCCATTAGCACTCACTTCCCCACCCCTTCAACCCTACCCCTGGAAACCGCTGATCAGCTTTCTGCCATTAAGAATTTACCTGTTCTGAACATTTCATATAAGTGGAATCATATACTATGTGGCCTTCTGTGCACCTAACAATGTTTTCAAGGTTCTTCTATGCTGTAGCATGTATTAGAACTTCATTCCTTTATGTGGCAGCATAATTTTGATACAAACATACAGATGTACCACTTGGGGTATCCAACAATTCTAAAAAGAACATGAGTCTTGGGAGACCCAAAACTGAAGTGGCTTTCAACACAATTTTGTCGAAACCTCCAATGAGATTCCAGCCCACCCACTCTGCTTGTGATTCATCTCCATGTTCCATTTGATTTCTGCATGGTGATCTTGTTTCAGATTTATTAGAGGGCTAAGAAGATTAAGTCTCAATTAATGGAACTTCTATTTGGCTCATCTCAGCTTCCTGGAGAATTTTCTCTTATTTAATAACAGTACTGTCAAGTGTAGCTGGTTCACCAGATATTACTTTAAGCAGAAAATATGGAGCCTCCGTCTCTTGTGGGATCAGCATTTTAATTAGCAAGCCCTCCATGAAGAACTGACAGTGCATTTTCCTAACTTAGGGAGAAAGTCGATGAATAGCCCTCCTAGGAACATTCTCATGCCAGAAGGACATACTAGGCATGTTTGGGAAATATCTTGCAGCTCCTTTTTAATTAGCTTCTGAAACTCTTCACTCAAGGTCACAGTAGCTGCATTTTACTTACTTTGTAAGGAGAACAGGTCCGTTTAAAATGCAAAAACACTGTGTGTCTCAGAATATGACAGTCGCTTAATGGAAGCTCTTCAATGGATATTTTGAAACACACGACATTAGTCATTTAGTTTTCTGGTGTCAAACACATCCCCTCTCTGTGGTCCAGCTGCATAATATTTTTACCTTTTCTGAATGCTGAACTAATCATTCCAATCAGTACAAGCCATGGCTACAGTGATCATTTGGTGGTGGGGGGGGGAAGCATTTAATTTTAAAATATTATGCTCAGATATCATGTCCTTGATTTATGGCAATTGCTTGAAAATATGAATGCACTTATACATAAATATCCAAGGAATATTGGCTTCTTGTTTTTCTCTTTGAACACAATTGTGGCCATATATTTAATTGAAAGCATTCCGGTTTAAAGCTGTAAAAATGTCTTAGAGATTATTTTACTCAATTACTTTTAATGATGAGTAAACAGGCCCCTACTATGTCTAGAAATTTGCTCAAGATCTTACAGCAAGTGGGTTTTCGTTGTCAGTTAGAATGCAAAACACTCAAGTTTCAATTCAGAACTTTCATTCCCCATCGCCAATATTTAGAGAAACAAAAAAAAAGGGGGGGAGGAGAGATTATATCGTGTAAATGGGGCACATTTTTTTGTTGGGGTGTTTGTAGCAGAATGAGGGATGCAAGAAAATGATTGAGACGTTATATTTGCAAATCTGTGCTTTATGGTCCAGAATTGATGTTTACATCCGTCTCCAGTGCTTCTCTAATCCTTGTGTTTCTCAGTTATGATCTGGAGATGAACTTAGTATGGAAACATTTACACTTGGTGTTATTCAATCTGTTGTTTCTTTCTCTTTTTATTGTGAAATATATGTACCAAGAGTGCGCAAACAACAAATGTAGACCTCAATGATATATTACAGAAATGAACACCAAAGGCAAGAAATAAAACTAACAGCACCACTGGCATCCATCTTGACCCCTCAGAAACATAGACTCCTCCATTCCCTCCCAAAATAACACTATCCTGAGTGTTATGACAACTACTATCCACTGTAGTTGACCTCCGAGTCTTATCCAGATTGAGGGTATAAAAAATAAACCTGCAGTGCATATATTGTACACAGCTCTTGAATGTATAATTCACTCATTTCAGTTTTGTATATACCCAGGCATGGAATTCTGGTTCATACATATATGAGATAATGCCAGATTGTTTTTCAAAGTTGGATGCCAATTTGCTTTCCACTATCAGTTTATGGAAGTTTCCTTTTCCCATATTTCCAACTGCACTCGGTATTGTCAAACTATTTCTCTTTAGTCATTTCAGAGGGTATGTTTTTTACCTGACTGGTATTATAATTTTTATTTTCCTGTGCACAATGCAGTCGGCCACCATTTTGTACATTTATTGGTTATTTAAATAATCTCTTTTGTGAAGTTTGATTAAGTCTTTGCCTCTTTTGCTATTCATGTGTCTTTTTCCTTCTCGACTTCAAGGAGGTCATTTTAAGCCCTTTGTGGTTACATTGTTGCAAATGCCTTACCCCATTGTCTGCCTTTGTTTCTTGATCTTCACAGTTACTTTTGGCAAAGAGCCATTCTGAAGTGTGATGTCCTCAATATATCAACGTTTTTCTAATCTTTGGCATTGTGTATACTGCTTAAAATCTCACTTTACCCTAAGCTCATAAAAACATCCTATACGTAACTAGAAGGACCCACAACTAAAAATATACAACTATGTACTAGGGGAATTTGAGGAGAAAAAGCAGAAAAAAAAACATTCTGTAATATTATTTTATAAATCAACACTGTCAACTTTCTGGGATGATGAAAATGTTGTAATCATTGCTGTCCAATACAGCAGTCTCTAGCTACATATGTAGAGTATGTAAGTGCACATATATGGCTATGTGCGCTTAGGTGTGGCTAGTATGACTGGGAAGGTCAATTTAAATTTTATTTCATTTTAATTAATTCACACTCGAAGCGACATCTATGGCTAGAGGGTGTCTTACTGAAAAGTGCAGTTCTAGATGGGCTTATACTTTTACATTTCGCATTTGTATCTTTGCTTCACCTGGAATTGATTTTTGTTTATGATACAGTTTCTCCTCTGCTTCCTCCTCAATCAACTCCTGCCTCTCCTTCTCCTCTGCTTCTTTTTTAAGTTTTCAATATTGGTAGTCAATTAAGCAAAAACCTCTTTGTTCTCTACTATATTTTTCCCAAGTGCATTCATTTTTACATTGGTAATTAATCATTTATCCATCGATATATTATTTCTGTCCTCTCCATTCTGTTCCATTGTCTGTTTTTCTATTCTTGTGCACAGTGTTAACAACTCTTAATTTTAAACATCTTTATATCTGGTAAGACAGTAACACTCTGTGGTATAGTAAAAAATATTTTTTTTATTGAGTTTATAATAGTTTACATCAGTGTGAGATTTCAGTTGTACATTATTTCTTGACGGTCACCACATGAGTGCTCCCCTTCACCTTGTGTGCCCACCCCCCCCCCCCCACTTCCCCTGGTAACTACTAAACTGTTTTCGTTGTCCATGTGTTTGCTCACCTTCCACATATGCGTGAAATCATCTGGTGTTTGTCTTTCTCAGTCTGGCTTATTTCACTTAGCATAATTCTCTCCAGGTCCTTCCATGTTGTTGCAAATGGGATGAATTTGTCTTTTTTTATGGCTGAGTAGTATTCCATTGTATATATATACCACATCTTCTTTATCCAATCATTAGTCGATGGACACTTGGGTTGCTTCCATGTCTCGGCTATTGTGAATAGTGCTGCAATGAACATAGGGGTACAAAAGTCTCTTTGAATTGTTGATTTCAAGTTGTTTGGGTAGATACCCAGTAGTGGAACAGCTAGGTCATATGGTAGTTCTACTTTTAGTTTTTTGAGGAATCTCCATACTGTTTTCCATAGTGGCTGCACCAGTTTGCATTCGCACCAGCAGTGTATGAGGGTTCTCTTTTCTCCACGCCCTCTCCAACATTTGTTATTTTTAGTCTTAGTGATTATAGCCATTTTAATAGGCATAAGGTGGTGTCTTAGTGTAGTTTTGATTTGCATTTCCCTGATGATTAGTGACGTTGAACACCTTTTCATGTGTTTATTGGCCATCTGTATATCTTCTTTGGAAAAATGTCTGTTCATCTCCTCTGCCCACTTTTTGATCAGGTTGTTTGTTTTTTTATTGTTCAGTTGTGTGCATTCCTTATATATTATGGAGATTAACCCTTTGTCAGATATATGATTTGCAAATATTTTCTCTCAATTGGTGGGTTGTCTCTTTGTTTTGATTCTAGTTTCTTTTGCCTTGCAGAAGCTCTTTAGTCTGATGAACTCCCACTTGTGTATTTTCTCTTTTGTTTCCCTTGTCTGAGAAGACATGGTATTCGAAAACATCCTTTTGAGTTCAGTGTCAAAGAGTATACCACCCATATTATCTTCCAGGAGTTTTATGGTTTCAGGACTTATCTTCAAGTCTTTGATCCATTTTGAGTTTATTTTTGTGTATGGCATGAGACAATGATCTACCTTCATTCTTTTGCATGTGGCTGTCCAGTTTTCCCAACACCATTTATTGAAGAGACTCTTTTTCTCTATTGTATGTTCTTGGCAACTTTGCCGAAGATTAGCTGTCTATAGATGTGTGGTTTTATTTCTGGGCTTTCAATTTTGTTCCATTGATCTGTGTGTTTGTTTTTGTACCAGTACCATGCCATTTTGATCACTATGGCTTTGTAGTCAGGGATTGTGATGCCTCCAGCTTTGTTCTTTTTTCTCAGGATTGCCTTAGCAATTAAGGGTCTTTGGTTGCCCCATATGAATTTTAGGATTCTTTTCTCTATTTCCATGGAGAATGTCATTGGGATTCTGATTGGGATTGCAATGAATCTGTAGATTGCTTTGGGTAGTATGGACATTTTAACTATATTTATTCTTCCAATCCATGTGCATGGAGTCTCTTTCCATCTCTTTGTCATTATCAATTTCTTTCAGTAACATCTTATAGTTTTCATCGTATAGGTCCTTCACCTCCTTGGTTAAATTTATTCCTAGGTACTTTATTCTTTTAGTTGCGATTGCAAATGGAATTTTATTCTTGAATTCTCTTTCTGTGAGTTTGTTATTAGAGTATAGAAAAGCAATTGATTTTTATAAGTTGATTTTTCACCCTGCAACTTTACTGTAGTTGTTAATTATTTCTATTAGTTTTCCAATTCCAATGGATTCTTTGGGGTTTTCTATATATAAGATCATGTCATCTGCCAACAGTGAGAGTTTCTCTTCTTCACGCCCTATTTGGATTCCTTTGATTCCTTTCTCTTGCCTAATTGCTCTGACAAAAACATCCAGTACTACGTTGAATAAAAGTGCTGGTAGTGGGCATCCTTGTCTTGTTCCTGTTCTCAGGGGGATGGCTTTCAGTTTTTGCCCATTGAGTATGATGTTGGCTGTGGGTTTCTCATATATGGCCTTTATTATGTTGAGGTAATTTTCTTTTATCCCTATTTTCTTAAGAGTTTTTATCATAAATGGCTGCTGGATCTTATCAAATGCTTTCTCTGCATCTATTGAGATGATCATGTGGTTGTTATTCCTCAATTTATTGATGTGGTTTATCAGTGTTTTGCGGATGTTGAACCATCCCTGTGTCCCTGGTATAAATCCCACTTGATCATGATATATAATCCTTTTGATGTATTGCTGAATTTAGATTGTCAACGTTTTGTGGAGGATTTTTGCATCTATGTTCATCAGTGATATTGGCCTGTAGTTTTCCTTTTTTGTGTTTTCCTTGTAAGGCTTTGGTATCAGAGTGATGTTGGCCATGTAGAATGTGTTAGGAAGTGTTCCATCTTTCCTAATTTTATTGCTTTTACATAAAAACTCAGTGATGTTTGTGTGTGTTGATTCTGTACCTAACACCATTACTAAATTCACTTATTAGTTATGTTACTACATCCTTAGCTGCTTTTGGATTTTGCATGTTGTACAAATACTGACATGCTTATTCTTTCTAGTTTATGGCACATAATTTTCCTTGCCTAACCACCCAGGAAATAACTTCTAGTACAGTGTTGAATAGAATGTTTTTTGAATACTTATTTTGCTCCTTATTCAAAGGGAAAGTTTTCAATATTTCACTAATAACTATGGTGGTTGTTACTGGTATTTTAAAAATATACATTATTTGTGAATTTATTAAAATTCTATTATATTTCTTGTTTGCTTATTTATCATGAATTGATAAAAGATTTTAAATTACGATTTTTTTGCCTCTATTCAGCTAATGTGGTGAATTATTTTGATAGATTATGACTGGTAAACTAATTAGGATTCCTTATTATGATTCATTTTTTTACAAAACGTTTTGTGTAGAATTTTGTTCACTGTGGTATTGGAAAACTGTGGCCTGTAATTTTACTTTTTAATACTATCCTTTGATGGTTTGGGTATCAAAATTAAGCTGGATAATGAAAAAGTGTTAGGAAATCTACTCTTTTGCTATTACCTGGCAGTATGGGCTAAAATGGGTTATTTTACTCTGACATTTTATCATGAAAAATTTAAAATATGCAGCAAGTGAAAATATTTCTACAGAAAATACCAATGTACCCCACCTAGTTTCAACCATTAGCATTTTTATTTTGCTTTCTTTAATGACATATCTGTCTATCTATGTATCTATCTACATACCTATCTCATATCTATCTATATTGATCTCTCTAAACAATCATTGAGACATACATATAATATATATTTAATGCATATAGAATGTATAGGGTAAAATATTTAATATGTAATGCATAACATATGACATACAGCATAGAATTTATATTCATCCCAGACTATCTGTGGCCCACCTACTCATTTTCTTAATGATGATTTTTGATGATCAGATTGTTTTTAAGTTTGATGAAGTCTAACTTGTTAACCTTTTTCTTATATGGTTATTGTTTTCTGCGATGCACATTTGCTTTTTCTCAGTTCATGGAGATAATATCCTTTGTTTTATCATTTACCTTCAGGTCTATAATCCACCTCAAAATAATTTTTAAAATTTTTGTTTGCAATGTGAGACAGGGGTTAAGGCTCATTATTTCCATCAAGATAACTAGTTATTCCAGCATGATTAATGGAACAAACTCCCCCTCCCCCAGTGGATTGCTTTGGCACCTTAGACAAAATCCAAATGGCTATAAAAATGTGGCTCTATTTCTGAGTTACATATTCTGTTCTATTGACCTGTTTACTGATTGATCTTTAAGCTGGTACCACATTGCTTGATGACTGATCTGTAGTAATTCTGGAAGTCATTTAGTATAAGCCCTGAAATTTTTTTCTTTCAAGTCTCATGTATATTCTAGGTCTTTTGACTTTACATATAAATTTTAAAATCAGCTTACCAGCTTCCACCCATAACCTGCTGGGTTTTGATTGGGGTGCATGGAATCTATAGGTTAATAAAGGGAAAACTGTCATGCTGTGCACTTCAATTGGTCAAGGTGAGACAAGTCAAGAGACCATGTCCAACATTAATAGGATGGGGAAGAATACACCTCCCCAGCAGGTTTTGTTTGAGGTGGTGTGACGGTTAATCCTATGTATCAACTTGGAGAATGTTTTTAGATGAGATTAACATTTAAATTGGTGAATTTTGAATAAGAAGGTTACTCTCCATAATGTGGGTGGACCTCATCCAATCAGTTGAAGGTCTGAATAAGACAAAAAGAGTGGCCTGCCCAAGCAAGGGGGGATTCTCCAGCAGACAACTTCAGATTTCATTTATACCATTGGCTCTTTTGGTCCTCAAACCAGCAGTCAACCTTGCAAATTTTGAACTTACCACGCTCTGTAATCCTGTGAGCCAATTCCTTAAAATAAATCTCTCTCTCTCTCTCTATATATATATGCATATATACATAAGATATATATATTATTGATTCTATTTCTCTGGAGAACTCTGACTAACACAGTTGGGAAGGTATGACTGTTTTCTTATCAGCAATTTAGTGACCACAATTACCACAGAACTATCCTATCAAGTACTTGGAAATATGGTCATCATAATAAACTTTTAACAATTTCCCTTTTTTAAAAAAATCTGGAAAATAATGTTTAAAATGTAGTTTTTAAATTCAACTTTGTGGTCTTTTCAATCTTTTGATTAAATCCCCTTTTATTTGCCTTCATAAACTTTCCCAATTTGATCACAAATTTATGATTTTTGAACACTTTCCTATGTGTTTCTATTCACAAGACTCATGTTATACGTGAATTCTGTCACTGTTTTATCAGTTACCAAGCTTGACCTCACCAAAGGTCTTGCACTGCTCTTATTACATGTGTCAACATCCTACATGCTCTCAGGATGTGAATTAATTGATCCTGACATTAGTACCTTCATGGATTGTTTCCTATCATCGCTAAAAGGAACCTTCTGAGTGTATGTGGCATCCCAGAGGGAAAATCTTCTTTTGCTTTGGTACAGACACGAATGATTAAATATGCCAACAACAGGGTATATTTAAAATTCTTTCTACTGATTTTGAAATATTTCATCAATTATGGAATAAGTCGTATTGAGCAGGTAAAGTTTCTAAAGCATCTTATTGCTTCAGGTGAGTGATATTGATCATGTGTCAAGATCTTAAACATTGAGTTGCTAGGGAGCCAGTGAGTTTAACATAATATTCAGTATAAGTCAAGGCTATTTTTCATGCAAGTATGAAATACTAAACTCAGAGCAGTGAAGAGAAAACAAAAAATGGGAGAAAGTATTGACTTCTATGTTAGCAATCTCAAGAACGATGCTGGTTATCCAATAAAATGTACAAGAATCTTTCAGATTGCTACTCTGCTTTCATTTGTATCGTCTTCATGAATAGTCAGGTTCTTCCCTTGGGAGTGGTGGAAAATTGTCCAGAAGGAGCTCGAAGAGAAGCAAATCCAGTGGAAATAGATTTTCTTTCTCCAGTTTCTCAGCAAAATTCTTAGCATTCATTCTTGGATGAACCCAAACCACCTTTATCTCTAAACTTGTTAGTGACTGAATGGAATGCGGTGCTTCTGTCGGAACATCTTTAAGATATGTACAGCCCTGGGGTGTCTGAAGTAGAGTCAGCTCTATTCAAAGGCCAAAATCTGAGAGGGAAAATGGAATAGATATCAAAAGGAAGCTCAAATGATTTTGCTGAAGTCAAGATGCTGAATAAGTGAAGGCAATAGGAGTCCAATTGTAAGTGACAAAATCCATGTGAATACCACTAAATATTTTTGAAGTATTCATGTGTAAAATTATATGACATATATAATATGAGTAAAAACTAGTAGAATTAACCCTATTATACCAGAAAACAAATTAAGCTCTAGGCTATGATCAGTATTCGTGTGGCTCACCCATAAACATATCTCTTTGCCTGCCGATTAAGGTGATGGATTTTTCTCATTGTTCCTTTGCACTTGGTAATAATTGTTCAATATGTGTAGATATCCTTAAACACTATATACCTATGTTTACTGTGGATTTACATTTTCTATAAATTCATCTTACTATATATAAACTTATACTAATTGCATTTCTTACTCAACATTATGCTTTTAAATGCAATTTCATGTAATAACAATTTGTGATATTCGCCAACATATAACATTCCACTAAATGAATAGAACAAGCTTTATCTATTCTCTTGTGTTTGAGCATCTTCATTGTTCTCAGTTTTATTTTTCTAAAAAAAAAAAAATCAGTGCTGGTTTGAGGATTCTTGTCCAGATCTCCCATTGTATTTCATCAAGAGATAGTCTGTTCCTAAGTGTATAATTAGGAGTGGAAGTGCTAGGTCTGAGGGTAGCCACATTTAAATCTAATCAATATATCCCCAAAGTGCTTTGTTCCCACTATCCAATGCCCTAACAAACACTTTTTCTGTGGGACAGTGTAATTTTTTTCAATATGTTCGCAGAAACGCGTCTTACTGTAGTTTTTATTTTTGATTCCCCAATTCGTATTGAAGATGGAAACCCTTTCATATATTGTTTGCTCAGTTATGGATTTTTTCCTATGAAATATTTACTATGCCTTAACATTTTTTCTATTGTTTTTTCATATCTCTCTTTTTTAATTTACTTGATTCTTTTATGTGTTATGCATATTAAAATGTTTTCATTTATAGATATTGCAAAGTTCTACTTCTAGATTGAGATATTTTGAAACTTTTATAACATCTTTATTGGATAGAAATTATTCAATTTCCATTGTAGTTGAATTCATCAGTCTCCTCTTTTCAATGGCCATTTGCGTCTTTAAACCTTCTTCCCTCCTGTAATAGCACTACAGTCTTCTATATTCTTTCCTACTTTTTTAATTGAAGTATTATTGACGTACAACATTATGTTAGTTTCAACTGTACAACATACTGATTTGATATTTATAAACATTACGAACTGATCATCGTGATAAGTCTGGTTATCACCTGTGTCTTAATGTCCACAATGACAACAGCTCTCAGATGAAGGACTCCTCTTTATGTATCAGGTGATGTTCTAGACATCTTCATCTCTTATTTTATAATAGAATTAGAAATAGTATTTATATGTCTAAAATCATGGCTTTTTTGCCTTATTTGAGATTGAAACTTAAGACAGTGACATTTTTCAATAATTACTTATAGAAAGCAAATAACTGAAAAATAGTGATTTGGACAAAATGAAAGGGTTAATGCATTTGTACTGCCTTACAGTGTTTTTATTTTTGTCAGAAAACTTTCTCTTTGCCCATCAATGAAGAAATTTTTTTCTGCTATGGTTTAATAGAAAAATTCATATAGCTTAAGATAAAAAATGTAAGAGTGGAAAAAGTCCTATTAACACAGATATGTAGACTGTATACTCTATATATACAAATAGTGGTTTATATACATCTATAGTTTTAACTGTTTTTAGAACATCATTATATTATATATTTAATATATACATATTTATGTGCATAGACATATGTCTATCTACCAAAAGAAGGGAAAATTATACAATAATAGTAGCAATTATTTTCTCCAGGTGGTGATGTAATTTTTTCTTTTCTCTGAGTTTTCCTCACTTTCCAAATTTCTAAAATGAACTTTTTAAATTGGAATTAGTAAATATTTAGTTTTAAATATAAGCATATAGTCAGATTAAAAGGATGATGTTGGATTTTATTGAAGATCTCTATGAAAACTGGTTTGTGCTGAATGTTGCTCTCTCTTCCAGCATATCAGTTTAGGAAGAATTGCCTCTCTTTTATGTTCACATGAAGACTGGTAGATCATCCAGTATTGGAGAGGGGTTATCCAGAGTGGGCCAGAGAAGATTAGGCCCTAGGGGGACCTCTCCAATACGAATCTTTGTTTCCATAGTAGAATATGTTTATGCAAAAAGAGATCCTGATGCTAAATACATATGGAGCCAAAGAAGCTTCACACTAAAAGAGTAAGAGAAAAAGATTGGTGATTTCCACAGAGTAAAATGATTCTTGGTCCCAGAAAGAAGGAAGAGTGAATGAGACAGGATAGTTCAAAACAAGTCTCAACTCTAAATAGTTGGTGGTTTTGTTTCAGTTGCATAGCATAAATTATTTTTCCTCATTAAAGTATTAACTGATTCTAAAACATTCCGAGCTTTCTAGAATTTCCATAAAAATTTCCAGATATTTCAGCAGTAAATTTTAAACCTCACATGTATTACTAATAATGACATTACAAATAATGATTAATAAAAATAGTACAAGTCATTATTTTCTTTTAAAGTGTTGCTGGTTAATGTGTTCACCATCACACCCCTCATTACAAACACACACCATCACCATCTCCACCACCACCAATAACAAATATCAAAAGTATATTATATACACAGTATTGGCCAAATTCTCCCCAAGACATAATCCAATCTCAGATTATAAGATCCCGTTTTGCATTAAAACAAAATAGAATATGTCATCAAGAAAAATAAATAGCATTTGTTTGTATTGTAAATATTTGAAACCTTAACAGTGGACATGCCTGTGTTTCAAATTTTAGAACATGCATTTATTGGATGGACATAGTTAACAAACATGTCCAGTTTCCAGGAGGCATTTGCCTGCAAGGAAATAACTAAGTCATGTTCTGGGCATAATTAAATGACATGTTAGCAAGTTTATCAATACAAGATTGGACAGATCCATTTGAGGTGATGGATTGCTTGCATGACATTGTTGCAATACCTTTAGCAGAACAAGTAAAGATTACATAGAAGTATGTGCATCTTGTGCAATTCTCCTCCTGTGACAAGGAAAAGGATGGCTTATTCTATATCAGGTAATTTGTCTATGTGATAAAGTTTATTTTACAATAGGGATTTTGTCTAGTCTCATCCTTCCCGAGAGGGGAATGCAGAATATTTACCTTTGTTGGGTTAATGTTCTCATTATTAGAACAAGATTTCATAAAATTTTAATAAATATGATGTCAAGTATTTCATAGCTTTCTCTTTTTAGAATTTTATTTTTAAATCTGTTTATAATTTTTTCTCTATCAGTTTTCTTTAAGCTTCTTAAATGATCAGTATTTCTTCTCTTCTCAACCTCTCCTTTTAAAAGTTTCTCACAAAACTGGTCCACTTGGTAACACTTAACACATTGCTCTCAATTACCGTTTCTCAACCTCCCCACTATTAACATTTTAGACCAGGTATCTCAGTGGTAGGGGCTGTCCTGTGCATTGTAGGATATCGAGCGGCATCCTCGGCCTCTGTCCACTGATAGCACTCCCAATCAAGCTGTGATGACCTGAAATATCTCTCTACTTTGGAAAATGCTCCCCTAGGAGCAAACTCACCCCCAGTTGAGTTCCATTTGTCTAGACTATACCAAAGAGGTGGAGTGTTGATGTAATCACTTCTTGCTAATTCTACCTCCAAATTCTATCCAGAATGTATTTTCTTCTGTCCAGCTCTATGGCCAGCACTCTCATCTAGGTAATGGATTAGCAAACTACAGCCTGTGAACCGCGTTGACCAGAAGTGTGTTTTTGTAAATAGTTCTATTGGCAAACAGTCATGACCATCCGTTTATGTCTCGTCTATAGGTCTCTGGCTGTTTTCACGTTACAGCTCCAGAGTGGAGGATTCCTGCTAGAGACCCTATGGCCTGCAAAACCCAAAATATTTACCATTTATTTGGCCCTTTTTCAGAAAAAAAATAAATATTACAGACCTCTGGTCTATGTCATCTCCAGTGGTCCCCTACTTTAACTCTTTACATGCTGCAGTCTGGTTTTTGTGGAACAACTTGAGCAATCTGTTTCTTTGAAAAATGTCAATGTGCTGATTTTACTCCACTATTTTGAACTGCGAATCCGTTCACAGTGTCCTCAGGCCTAAATCCAGTCTCCTTAACTCACCCCCTTGACTCTCCCTTCTCCAGCTACGCAAGTCTTCAAATAGCACAAGTTCTTACCCACCTTGGGTCTTTCACATGCTGCTTTCTCTTCCTCAGATATGGTTTGCCTCATTCTTTGCCTCAATTCCTCTTATTCATCCTTCAAGTCTTAAAATAAATATTATTTCTTTGTGTTTTTTTTTAAATGACAACCCACACGCATGTCAATGATACACTTCTCCCCCATTAATTGTTCTCAGTGATGCTGTATCCACCAGGGTTCTCAGTTGCAGATAGACACATCTACTCAAGCTCATTTCAGCAGGATGCACTAATATCAATGTTAGTTTGATTTTAGAATCAGAGCCTATATGTAGGACTTCTCTGATAAGGAAGCTGCTACGTCTACTCACAGGTTGCCTCTGTCATATCATGAAGTCATCAGTTCTGTCACCAGCCTCAGAGCCTGGCAGCTTCTGCCACCATCACTACAATGGCAGTAGTTTCTGCTCTGTGCCCAGCACAGGTGGGGCTTATTTTAAGTAGAAAATCATAGGCTTGGTCCTAGCACCAGGGTGACAGAAGCTTGAAGTCTTCTGTGGATTGCACAATAGGAAGGAAGAATTCACATTTTAGGGAAACAGTAATAAATAGGGAATGATCTACAATAAGAGGAAGGCAGTCTTTTCCATGGGAACAGAAGGGAAATGGAGAATGGGTGTAATGTTCCACGGCTAACTCTTCCATTCAAGAAGAAGGATTACATTTACTCTCATCATTACCACTCTGTTGATGGACAGTGTTTCCTTTCTGTATCAATGATGGTGATGATTCTCAACCCTACACTTGTAGGATCATTTATGCTCATACTTTCCTAGCTTGCCAAAAATAGCCTTTACTGCATAATCGTTTCCTTCCCACAGCTGAAGGATAAGTGTCTGGGATATATAAATACATGCATATATATGTACACATTACATAGCATTAAGATTTGCTAAAAGATGAGGAAATGCATGGTATCTCTTTTTATATGGTAATAATCTGTGCCTATTGTTTTCAGTAGCAGTCAAGGCTCTGCTACAGTAGTAGGTTCAGAGTATTATGAAAACATAAGGAAAGGAGCACTTCAAAGTCTTTCAGGAAGTCGAGGATGGGTCAGGGATGAGGTGAGTTACATGACGATTTAGCATAGCAACTTAAAGTGGCAACAATTTGACACAGACTTAAAGTACACCATTAAATTTCCGGGTTTAATATAATTATTTCTATTTTATTTAATCATCAGAGAAAGGGTGAAACAGAAGTTCAGGGATAAAATGATGAAAAAAGAGATGTTTGATGCTGATTACTCAATAAGAATTTTTTTAAAGGATATGTTATAAAGATCTCAAAATATCCACATCAGAATATCATGCTCCATTTGATCTCAGACAAGTTTGAGGTGAATTGGCATTTTTCCAGGTTCGCAAATTGAAAGGACTGTTTCAAGCAGAAGAACAGAATGTGCAAACCTCAAAGGCATCCGAATTATGTATCTGACTAGAATTATACATCTGATTCTTCTTAAAATGCATCAGTAGCTCTTTCCAGTCTCCAAGGAGACGCCCAACAACTTCCCATGAGCAAGACCCTTCATGATTTCCACTCCTGCTTCTTTCTCATAATAGCTTCATTTTCATCACGAATCCCACCCCTCCAGCCCATTACCTTTCCATTTCCCACAAGAGTTCATGCAATTGTACTTTAGATTATATTCCCCCTACCCTGTGGTTTTGCTGAGGCTGCTCCCACTCCATATGAGTCCAAACCCTCTTCACCTATAAGAATCTCATAAATAAGTCAAGACATAACTCAGCTGTTACTCTCCACTGAGCATCTCCTAATCCTCCCAGTCTACATAGGATTTCAGATTTCCTCAGAGCATCGTTTGATCACTCTGTGTAGAGTCCTTATCCACTGTATTTTGAGTATCTTATTACTTGTCTGTCTCCCATCCAGGATGAGGGATCAGGTCCATATTTAATTAATATTTAAGTGGCCAAGGCCGAGCTCACTGGCCACTTAGAAGAAAAAATAATTACTCTGGAATGATTAAATCAATGAATGCATAGATATTGCCTTGCGTTATTACCCAGCTATCTTTTTTATTCTTATTCTAGAATTTGTTTTAGATTTTATTTTATTCTAAAATTCAAATGCATCTGATACAGAGCAGCTAGTGCTCAATAAGAAGAGAATGAAGGAGCTCATGCTATTTATAAATTGTTTTCTCCAAGAGTGTCTGAGGCTCCACATGACATATTAGAGGGCTAAATTCAGCATAAGAGGTTATTGAATACTCACTGAATTCAGAAAAATGAATAACCTCAATGTATGTCTGAAAAGAATTGGTACATCAGCACCTGACAGAGTAGCCAATCATGATGAAAGCTTGATGTAAGCTAGAAGTACACGTGTATAATCGATGCAATTCAAATGGATTGTAAGGTTTATACCTCTTGAGCTGCACCATTCCTTCACCACCATCAGAACACAGTATCAGTCTATTCATCTGGATGTATTTTGTTATGACATCTCTAGACCAGGTACAGTATCAGAGATAGGCATAGGGAGATCAAATAAACAGGGTGGCCACGCCGATGAAAAAGACATCCTGGGGGCCAGCCCCATGGCTGAGTGGTTAAAGTTCCACATGCTCCACTTTCGTGGCGTGGGGTTCATGGGTTCGGATCCCGGCTGCAGACCTACTCCACTCATCAACCATGCTATGGAGGCATCCCACATACAAAGTAGAGGAAGCTTGGCACAGAGGTTAGCTCAGGGACAATCTTCCTCAAGCAAAAGAAGAGGAGGATTGGCAACTGATGTTAGCTCAGGGCAAATCTTCCTCACAAAAAAAAGAAAGAAAGAAAAAGACATCCTAATAGATGAAAAAGCCAATCAATAAGCAATATATCTAGAGATTGTTATTAGAACATATTGTGAAGTTGATGATCGTGGTGATCCTAATGATGTTAATGGTAGTAATGATGCTGGTGATGATGATGGCGGTGATAATAATGATGGCTGATAACAATAGTAATGATGTAATGATGATGATGATGATAATGATGATAGATCCACGCAGTATTTAATGGCCATTTACTTTTTCCTTGTCAGAAATCACTGCCTGATTTAGTTTAGTTCATAGATAGAGAGCATGCACAGCCAGACTCAATCCAAAAGTAAAACGCAATTTTTCAATAAATGTGCTGTAGTCCTGCCCACTTTTTCTTCCTTTTGTGTTCCAGGTGGTGAAAAACAAGAAAGGGCCCCAGTCTCTCCTTCCCTCAAACGTCATTTACCTACTTTAACATGAAATTGATTTAGCAGAAGTTCCTTCTGTAGTTGATAACATAGCAGCAAGCTGTGCTGCCCTTTTTCACTCAAGAGCACAAGAACATTACTAAAAATTGGTTTATCAACACATGTCAGTTGAGCTACTGGATGGTTCCCCCATCCATAAAATAGTTTTAAAAATGGTACAAAGTCATGATGAACATATAAAGTGTTTATTACTGGGAGTTGTTGCTCAATAGATAAAAAGTTTCAATTATAAATTCCAGAGATGTGCTGTACAACATTGTACCTATAGTTAACAACATGATATCGTGCACTTAAAAATTTCTTAAGAGCGTAGATCTCACGTTAACTGTTCTTACAAATACACACACATATATATACACACAAAGGGATACAGGGAAACTTTTGAAGGTGGTGGATATGTTTATTACCTTAACTGTGGTGATGGTATCCTTGTGTATACATAGGTCCATACTCATCAAATTGTATGTAACAAATGTGTGCAGGTGTTTTTGTACATCGATTATACCTCAATAAAGCTGTTAAAAGAAAAGAAAAGAAATAAACATTAGCATTATTTCATTGGCTATTAAGAAAACAAAAGAGAGAGATAACCAAGTTCAGTGGACCCTCTTAAATTATATATCAAAATCGAAGAACATGGAAAACACTCCAATTCATCCCAAACACTGCAAACTGTTATTCTTCAAATATTAAAGACATATATGCAGATCTGTTAAATGAATATCTATTTAGAATAGTGTAGGTTTTAAAATTTATCCAAACTCCTTTCTGTTGGGATTCTTAAAAAAGACAAAAACAAAACTACTTATTCACAGAAGAGATTTTGCTATAAAGTGGCTACACGTCATGAAGGAGAGATATGAAAATATTCTAGACAGAGAACTGTAGTTTATTCTTGCTTCATTTAATTTCCCTGTCAGATTTTCACTCATCATAAGCTGTATCTAAATTATTCTTGAGTAAGCCTTTTTCTACTTCCATTAATAAAGTTCCTCGTTTATATTACTGAGAAATATTTCTACATCTGGATCATAAAGTGTTTTATATGACACTTTGAAAACATGAATTTACACATATGCCTTGCCTTCTAGGCTCTATTTTTTCCAGGACGACAAGTATATCTGATTCACCTTGGCACATTCAGATTTGAACACAGTGCTAGCATTCACAGTGGACTCTGCCAATATTTAATGTGTTAATGAAAAATGAGATTTCTGGAATGGGAGATCTTCATGAGGAGATAATTTCTCTATCCTCCTCTCGCTCTCTTTTTTTTCTTTTTTTTGAGGAAGAGTAGCCCTGAGCTAACTACTGCCAATCCGTCTCTTTTTGCTGAGGAAGACTGGCCCTGAGCTAACATCTGTGCCCATCTTCCTCTACTTTATACGTGGGACACCTGACACAGCATGGCTTTTTGTCAAGCGGTGCCATGTCCGCATCTGGGATCTGAACTGGCGAACCCCGCGCTGCCGAAGCAGAACCTGTGCACTTAACCGCTGCGCCACGGGGTCAGCCCCACTTTCTCTCTCTTTTGAGTTCATAGCTTTATTCAGTGTATCACCACAAAGCGCCTTAACAGCTAATCAATTCTGTTCTGACAAACACATGCTGCAACTGTGTAAAAATAAGATGAGATTGCCAAGCAAAGTAAATATTTAATTAAGAAACAGGTAATCAGATTCCCCTTTGCTTTTTTCCATTTACAGTGAAGAACTCCATCTAATATGAGACCATTTCCATTAATATTTTACAATCCCTTCAGCATTTTTCATTTCAATTTTCTGCCTCATTATATTTTACTGACCATCACCTCAAAATTGATTTTGACTGTGTTACTGGTGGAGCTATATATGTGTATAAAACTTTTAAATTTACTTAGAATTTAAACTCACATAATCATAAACCTAGAATTGATTATTTTATTTAAGTGAGGCCTCTGTGCACAGGCAGAATCAGAATTAAACTTTTCTAAAACTGTAGTTAATTTAGTGCCTCATAAATTTCCATTAAAACTTTAAATAAACAGTCAAGCACTTAGACACTAAATGCAATGCATTGTTGTTAATTAAAGAGGGACAAATATTTCTAAAATGAGAAACATATCTCAGTTTCTCTATTTTACGAAATTATAAAATGTAGCAAACCATATGCAAAACTTTGATCACATACCAGGTATTTCCACATATTTTTTCTATAGGGTTGCCTTGATTCATGAAAAACATAGCACATGTTATCCTTGCTATTTGTACTCTTTAAAGATCAATTAATGAAATCAGCCACACGCTTTTGATAGTAATCTAAAGCCAATATCCAATGCAGAATTACAGTAGGATTTTAAAAGGCCACCAGATACATTCTGCAGGTAGTCCTAACTTTTTAGATACCTCCAAACTTTATTCTAAAATAAATAAATCCAGCTTATTCAGGATAAAATTAAGCATGAAATAAAAGCACAGAAAATTCAGAATGGTGATTTTTTCTGGAGGATGATAGAAAAGAGAGGGTGGTGGCTGAGGATTGACCTCTCTCTGATCAATATATATTGATCTGATATATAAATACAGTCCTGTGCTGCATAACAACGTTTTTGTCAATGATGGACGACTATACAATGGTGGTCCCACAAGATTTGTACCGTTTAGCCTAGGTGTGTAGTAGGCTATGCCATCTAGGTTTGCGTAAGTGCACTCTATGATGTTCACACAATGGCAAAATCATCTAACTATGATTTCTCAGAACCTGTCCCTGTCATTAAGGGACATATGACTATACATATAGTATATAACGTATTTATATGTATAATATCTATATCTATAACTGTATATACTATACGTGTATACAATCTGAAGCCTAATGGCAGCTAATAAACATGTAATAAATTTAGATGGTGTGTATGTCAGTGATTCCTACATTATTCTCTGTCCTTTTCAGTAGAAGAGTTACAGACTTGTTTACTGTAAGAATCAAAGAAACAGGAAGCATGTGTTTGCTTTTCTGTATGTTTGTTTTCCAAGCGTATGGAATTCACCATTGGCGAGAAACCCATGTCTACAAAATATCAAATGTCAATGATAAAGAGAGCAAGAAAACGTACCTATGTTGAGAAAAAATAAATAAAACAAAGAGATATATGTACATGAAGGATAAAGCTTCCATGAAAACTGAGGCATTCAAGAGATAGGAATTTTTGTAACTGCGGGCCCTTCAGGAAGCAGTTCAACTGATCCCATCTTATCAAGAGAGTCATTAAGAGTGGTTTCTCAGGAATGGAGACCCCCTGGGAAATCTTTAATCTTTACAAAATCAAGTGCTCCACTTTGCAGCAAAATTGCTCAAAACCTAAAGATTCCACAGAAGCTGGAATGTTCACAAAGAACTGCAGAATCTTACCCAGCTGGTTTGGTGTCCTGAGGCCTTACCTTGATAGTCATCAGCTTGGGGCAGGGTCCCAGAAATACGAGTGGACAAAAATGCAGTTGCACCTGATTTTGTGGTCGGAGATGGTTGGACAGAAATGTGGGTTGCAGTCCCTTTTGCGGCTGAGGGTCATACCAAACTGCTGTCAGGGGTTTCAATTGTATGCATAAATATTATGGATCTAAATGTTTTAAAAATTATATAATGTTTCTAAAATCTGATCTGTCCTGGTTATCAGTCATAATTCTAGTTATTATCTTGAATTGTTGTATGTCACAGAAATAGCCACATTTTTTTGTCCATTGCCCTTTTTGTCTTTTGTAATTTGCAGATAGTGGTTGTTTCACTCTGATGTTTTTGCAGACATATTTCATCTTCAGAGAGATTCACACAAAGAACTCTGACACTTTCTCTAGAATGCAGGTTTCTCATAAACTTTCAGATGGTAAAGCTGAGCTGTGTGAAACAAAAATTACAGAACTCTAATGGAAAAACTGATAGCCTCATTACACAACTAACAGAAGATTAAGATCAAGAATTGATTACATGGGACTAAATGAACTGATGAGGGTGATGATATTTTGGATGACTTTTCATTTGAAATATTGCTGATTTTTTAAATGTTTTGTTTTTCCAGATTTAAGGAAACCTTTTTTCTCTTAAGCTAGCTGTGACTTACAGCAATTTGGTAAATTATAGCTTAGTAAGCAGAATTGGAGCGTTTATCTTTTTCTCCCTACCTGATCCCTCCAGAATTTGGAAACTCTTGATGAGTGAGTGTTCTTATTTTCATGGCAATATACTTCTTTGCATAAGTTCAATAAGAATAAGAATCTGATCTCCTTATAGCAAGACACAATTGGAAACATTGGCTGTATTGTCAAGGTTTTGACTGGAATGTCACATTTGAGACAAACATCATGGACTTGGATCTGATGAAAACAGCTTTAGGGGGCAAGGATTGACTTTGTGAAATAAAGCCACTTGGAAATATTGGCCAGGTGCAAATAAACTCAGGTTATTTGGGGGAACCTCAAGAGAAGAGAGGAATTCACCCACATCTGTAGGTATTGCAGGCACAGTCTGATGACAGTCCTTGACTTGGTTTTCCTGGCCTCAAGAGGCCTTTAAAGCTCATCTGAGATTCCTTTTGAAAAGTCCCAGCAAAGCAGATTTAAAAGAGCCTATGTGATCAATTGCTATTCTTGCTGTACTTTTATAAATAATTGGGCCAAGTTTGTTGAAACTAGACTTATTTTGAAAACCAATGAATCTTAATTTGGCCGTCTTTGGTAAAAATGAGGGTGGTTTTAGAGAGAAAATTATGTTTCAATAAGAACTGTAGTACACATTCATGGATATTAAATTCTAATTCTGTTAATTGTCTTTTAGGTTTTTGCTTTTTATCTGTAAACTGGACTGGATCCTGAATTCTTCTAGGTCTCCTGAAATATCTGGCTATAAATCTCCAAACTAGCATTTTCAATTTTTTTTCCATCATTTTCATTTGGAATCTTGAGAGCTGAAACCACCCTTGTTCCTGAAGCCCTGAAAACTGCTTCTGGACAACTTGATACAAACTTCAGAGAGATTCATGTCTGTTGCTGTGTAAGCCACTCAGAAAGATACCTCAACAGCAGACGACATCATCAGAGACATTTCAAACTGCAAAGGATCTAGAAATCTTCTTGACAGGCTGCCTGCTGGACTCAGAAAATACATTATAATCTTCTCCAATCATTAACCTTGTTTTCTTTTTGTTTCTCTAGAAATGCTTCTCCATAAATACCTGGTTACTTGCTTACAAAATGTAGGCCTAACTTTGGGAAGCCACCTGCACCATCATCTTACTAAGAGATTGGTTCAGTGAGATAGAACCATCTACATTACCAGCAGAAAGAACCTAGAAAAGTCATCACGCTGTATCACTCAAGACTCAAGACTGAGGAATGAAGAATAAGAAGGAGGAATTTGTAACTGCGGGCCCCCCAGGACAGTTCAATTGATCCCATCTTTTCAAAAGAGTCATTAAGAGTGGTTTATCAAGAACTGAGACCCCCTGGGAAATCTTTAATCTTTACAAAGTCAAGTGCTCCAACTTGTGGCAAAATTGCTGAAAACCTAAAGGTTCCAGAAGCTGTAAAAGTTTACAAAGAACTGCAGAATTTTACCAAGCTTCTTTTGTGTCCTGAGACCTTGGCTTGATGATCATCAGGTTGGGGGGTTGGTCCCAAAAATATGAGTGGACGAAAATGCAGTTACACCCAATTTTGTGGTCAGAGATGGTTGGACAGAAATGTAGGTTGCACTCCTTTTTGTGACTAAGAGTCACGCTAAACTGCTGTCATCCTCAGGGAATTGCACTGGCCATTGGAAGGGACATTCCAATAAGATAACATCATTTAAAAGTGCACTTAAATGTAAAGACTTGAAAATTCCAAAGTAGCTTTATTGAAAGTTTTGTTGCAAAATGAAAAAATTAAGTTATAAAAGGTACCTAAAAGAAAAGCCTAAGAGGTCATGGCTTTAGGGACATCCTGTAATCTACCTTCTAAGGAGAGTCCAAAATGAGACCCTCTCAGAGTTAAAGAGACTCAGAGATTTTCTGGAAAACTGTTATGTTGAACATTACTGGAATTGTTCAATACTGCCAGGTATAATTATTGCTCATCCTGACTGAAACTTGACAAGATATTTGAAAGGATTTAGCAACTTGTGATCAGAAATTCAGCCAAACTAGAAGCTAATATCCAGAGCCTGATAGGAATTTTCTTTCAAGGCCTTCTTTCCTAAGTTAGACTAAAATTAAGCACCCAGAGGAAAAGAAGCAAACTAGGGATGACACAGTTGGACAGGTAGAGTAAAGTATAATTTCATTTAAAGTACAACCCAATTTCTGAGGAATTAAAAGCAACTGTCCTTAAAAAAACAACTTTGCAAAATTGGAAATGCAACTCTAGGGGTAGTTAAGATTCCACATATCTCCTTTATATCAAAAATCCTGTAACCTTTCTGGCAACTGTTATCAAGCCTGTCACCAACTCCTAAGACTGAGCTAAAAAAAAAAAAAAAAAAACGGAAAAAGGCAAGAAAACGGCCATAAGAGCACTCTCGCCCAAAATCTATCATCTTGAGTGTCTTCTCCTCAAATATTAGTAGAAAAAGCATAAAACAAAATTTGGATTCAATTATTCTTTCATAACTAGTAAGCCTTATATTACTGTATAAAGCCTTATATTACCGCATATTACTGCCTGATTTATGGCAGTAATTTTAAAACGATAGCTGTGGAATCTCTGTGTGTATCTATATGTATTCTATGTGTGAGATATTTTTCCCTCTGAATGGTATAATTTCTTTGTTTGTATTTTTTTTTTTGAGGAAGATCAGCCCTGAGCTAACATCTGATGCCAATCCTCCTCTTTTTTGCTGAGGAAGACTGGCCCTGAGCTAACATCTGTGCCCATCTTCCTCTACTTTATATGTGGGACACCTACCACAGCATGGCTTGATGAGCAGTGCCATGTCTGCACCCGGGATCCAAACTGGTGGACCCTGGGCTGCCAAAGCGGAACATGCACACTTAACCACCGCGCCTCTGGGCCAGCCCCTGGATGGTATAATTTCTAAAGAACTCTATTTAATTGGCTTAAAGTAAGCACTTATATAAATGTAGTGGAAACCTACTCAAAGATTTTTCACATTAGTATGACATAAAATAATATTATTTTATAAATAAAGCTTATTTACGATTACTGGTTTGATTAAAATGGAAATGTCCTTAGAGTTATCAGCAGTGCATCTGATGCACATATGCAGCCTTTATTCTAGGTTTATTGGTCAAATTAACTCATGTTATCTCTGTTACAAAAGTGGTTAACAAAATTCATAGCTTAGAGTGATAGCTGATTTTGTCTAATGTCTCATGAGGTTTTTGTAGGAAATCTAATAATTATTGGGAGAGTAAACTAAATAGATATAAGTAAGATAAAAGTTTTTGGGTAAACTTTTTCACAATAATCATATTTTATGGGGTAAGTACTTAAAATAACTTGAAAACTTCTTGGTAACTAAAACCTTAGACTTTTGTTAAATGATAAAATTCTTTTAATAGCTGGGTCATTTCCAAATAAGATAAAATTCTGAAGCATTGCTCGACATGTTTAAGTTTATCTACTTTTGGCTTCTTATTACAGAAAAAGTAAAAGACTACATCCATTATAGGCAGAAAGAAGCTAGAGCAGTTGTCACCCTACAACCTTCAAGATTGAACAGTGAACAACAGAAAGGGGGGATTAGTAACCAGAGACCCTCCAGGACCAGTTCAACTGACCCATCTGATCCACAGAGTAAGTAAGAGTGTTTTTTCGGGAAGTGAGATCCCTTGTCCAGTGAAGGGCGATTGAGACCACCAACCCATCAACTGGTCCTGGGCAAATACTGGATAAGTGACCTTTGTGGTGTCAAGGAGCTAAAAACTCCACCCTCAGATCATGGAAATGCCGCCAATTTGTGAACATACATCCTATGAAGAGGCGTGAAGCTTGGCTGTGCTTGTGTAGATCATCAGTTACCTCACTTCTCCTACCTCCAATCATCTATCTCCACACTTCGGGCCTCCGTGCCCTTCATCCCATAAATTGTGCCCCAAGCCCTGGATTGGGGAGACAGATATGAGAGCATATGCCCATGTCTCCTTGCAGATCAATATCACAAATTAAAGCTAATTTCTTTTCCCAAATGCTGTTGCCATAATTAATTGGCTTTTTATGTGCATCAGACAAGAGAACTTCAATTTTATGCCATAACATATTCTCAAGAAAAAACAATTAAAGTTCCTGCAACCATTCTCCTTATGGAAATGATGTAAAAATCAAGTGAATTTTAAAGTGAAATTTCAAGATACTTTAATGTTAAAATCAAGTTGGATCAAGAAGCTTAATCATCCATCAGTGTAGTATGATGACTCAGCTTGGAGTCGAGAGAAAAGTGTATTTTAAAAAAATTTGGAACACAAAATAGATTCAACTAGAGATAATTATGCAGATGATCCAAAAATATTTTGGAAATTAAAAGACAAACACAAATGCAAAATCATGTATGTGTTATGAAAAGAAAAATTCTGATGAAGCAATTTGCAGCACAAAACCCTAGTAGAATATTCTAATTGACGCAGTGACCTCTGGTGAGTGGAGCAGTATTGTCAGGTCTCTTGAGATGTGGCAGCTCCTAGTGCATCAGTGTCCATTCTCCCTGTCATCGCTGGCCCAGAGTGCTTCCTGGCAGGGATTTTACTTACTCTTGCTTACTTTCTGGCTCTCAGAGTTTCACTCTCAGGACTCAGTTGACACTTGGGGCTTAGTTAAACAGCATGAGTTCCTACTAATGCACATTCGTCTTTTAGGTTGACCTAGCCAGATTGGAGGTTACTCTGCCCAGCTCCCTCTTAGGAATTCTTAATATTCTACCTTATACTGCTTAGTTTTCTTATCTTGCTATTTCTGTGTGTGGTAAGCTCACAGCTGTAGATTTTGCAGGCAAAATGGTTAATCCTCCACCTGCTGGTACTGATGGTGGCTCTGCCTCGTACTTCTAGCTACTTATGTAAGAATTTAAGGAAGGAAGGAAGGGAGGAATAAAGAAGGGAAGGAAAGAGAGAAGGGAGGGAGGAAGGAAGGGGGTGAGGAAGGAGAGAGAGAAAGAAGTAGGTAGGGTAGGACAGAAGGAAGGAAAGAGAGATGGGAGGACAGAAGGAGGAAACAAAGGAAGGAAGGAGGGAATGAGGGAGGGGAAGGGAAGATAAAGAAGCAACAGAACAGAAAAGTATGAAAATACATGGGAAAAAGAGGAGAGGAAAAGAAAATCACAAAGAAAAAGATAAAGATTTTATAAAGACAGAGAGGGAGCAGAAAAGGACCTCAAAAAGCAAACTGGCAGATTTCTATGAAACTGTTTTCCATTATTGGATATGATGATTCTTAAGTCACTGTAGTCCAGAGTTTAGAGAGTATCAAGATGGTTTCCCTTATCTCTCACTACATTACAAACTGTCCTCAAAATGTAGTACCTTAAAACAATGATGTTTTGCTATTTGTCATGAACATGCACATTGGCTTGGCAGTTTCTCTACTGACCTGGCCTATCTCACTCACCTGGCCACATTCAGTGAGAGGTTCAGCCACAGCTGGGCTCCGCTGAGGGGATGGGACTCCTGCTCTGCATTGAGTGCTTCACTGTAGAATGAGCTTCCTGACAAGGTTATGATAGTGTTCCATGAGGGTGAAGTGGAAGTGTCAAACCCACTTACAGCATAAGTCCAGAGCACACAGTGTCCCAAAGCCACAGTCCATTGGTCAAAGACATCCACGAGGACAACTCTGATTCAAGCTAAGGGAAATAGGAGCACTGCTGAAATCTCATGACCACTCAGCATTTGGCATGGGAAGCCTTGCTTCAGCTGTCTTTGGAATCAATGCACCCCAAGATAGGAAATCACTTGGATTAAGGTTCGGTATCTCTGACTATATTAGTTTCCTCGGGATGCAGTAACAAAATACCACAAACTATGTGACTTAAAACAACAGAAATTTATTGTCTCACAGTTCTGAAGGCTAGAAGTCCAAAATCAAGGTGGGGTAGGGCTCTCCTCCCTCCAGAGGCTCTAAGGTATGGTCCTTCTCATCTCTTCCATCTTCTGGGGGCTCCAAGCATCCCTTGACTAGTGGCTGCACCACTCCAATCTCTGCCTCTACCTTCATGTGGCTTCTCTGTGTCTCTGTCTCCATGTGGCCTTCTCCTATCTTATAAGAACACCAGTGATATTTGCTTAGGGGCCCACCCTACTCCAGTATGACCTCATCTTAACTAACAGCACTTGCAATGACCTTATTTCCAAATAGGGTCAGATTCCGAGGTAGTGAAGGTTAGAACTTCAACATGTTTTGGGGGGACCCAATTCAACCGATAAAACTAACATATAAAATTTAACTATTCTGATATTCTGATTCCAATTTCTATGTTTTACCCATGATCTTTGAACTTAATCTTTAATAACATTTTTTCAGGATTTTGTTTCCCTAGAGAATCTCATTCCATAAGAATACATTAGGAAGGACAATATGGCTGAAAATCAAGATACAAATATCTGGACATTACAGAACAAAACTTTTGAAACTTCCATTTCCTGCAATGTGGTTGACCAGGTGTCTGGACCAATGAAATAAAAAACAGAAATCCTAGTGTTACCGCACCAGGTTCATTGTTGCCCCCCTCCTGGAAGGCTAAACAGCAAGACAATGAGATTGCAGCAGAGAGAGGGTTTTAACCACAAGGCAGCCATGTGAGGAAGCGAGAGCATGAGTCTCAAATCTGCTTGCCCATAAATAGAGACTCAGGGATATTTATGGTGTAATGGGGCAAGGTGGTCTGAAATATGGAGAGAGGTGATTGGAGGTGAGGAGAGGTGAGGTAGTTGATGATTTGCACAAGCGTAGTCAGACTCCATTCCTCTTCATAGGACGCATGTTCACAAAATGGTGGCATGAGCATGATCTAAGTGTGAAGATTTTAGCCTCTTGACATCAAAGGTCGCTTATCTGACATCTGCATGGGCCTAGTCGATGAGTTGGTGGTCTTGACTGGCCTGAAATGGACAAGGGGTTCTAATTCCTGAGAAACAGCTCACATACTCATTACCATGGTGATCCAGGCTCCAGGGAGATGTTATCCATAGGAACCTAGTGGGAGTCAGATAGCATATTGCCTAAGCAGCACAATTAACATTGAGTGGGTTAAACAACTAAAAGCTATAATCAGTAATTGCAAACCAGAAAAAAAAAAACTTTAGTTCCTATCATTAATGGCTAACTCTCTGCCAGTTTCAATTCCCCCTATTCTTTGGTCATTTTTCATTCTTGAGGGATTTAGGGTGACGACCAATCTAGCTACTTACTGCTGAATTGGGGTGTAGATCTGGGTTAGAGGAATGAAACTGTTTAGCATTCATTTGGAAATATTCTCTTGTTCCTGGCTTCATGTTGACATTTTGCATTAGTAGAATTTTGTACCTTGCTCAACAGTTTGGAACAACATCTAAAGGCACATTTTATAATCAAATATTGGATCAGAAGGATAAGAAGTATAGACAGCCCAAATTTTAACAATCCCTGAAAAATAGACCTAATCCCGGGCCTCCATCTGATCTCTAGGTAGGGGCAGACATCTGGTCTCAATTCCTGAGAAGTCTTTTGTTTTACTGGATATGCATCAGAGATCGGAGCAATGCCCTGTACCCTGATCTTTCGGTTATCATTGATGATGGCTATCAGCATAGATTCTCTGCCTGGGGGTCATCACATTCCTAAGGAACTCAAGAGAAAAAAGTTATCATCTTATCACAGCTAGGAGGTACATGCACAAGCAGGGGTCATAAAATCTACAGAGCAGGTGGATCTCCTGGAGGGTGCATATTCAGCTGAGTTAGTTAGTCAGAGGTCATTCAAAGTTACAATATGGTTTCTTTTCCACGATATGACTTCCGTTATGTCAACCTTGTGTTGAGCTGGTATCACTAGATAAAATGTAAGTCAAAATTACCTTAGGTATATCCATGAGCTGACAAGAAATTTGCGAGTGCTCAGAAAAGATCAGGAGAGCCAGAAAAGGCACTAACGCTGCCTTGGCTTTGAGAGAATTTACCGAACTGGTGAACTTGAACACTGATATTCCACTCTGTTATTGTATTAAGGCTGCAAAGACAAAGACCAGGGACAGACCAAAGTGGGCAGTCTCATAGGAGAACTCTCCTAAAGCTGGTGCAAGGACCTATGCCCTTAACATAAGCACAAAATGGAAATTTCCCAGCTAGTACCAAGGTAACTAAACATTGCAGATAAGAAGGGAAGAGCTCCAAAAATGGTTAAGTGTCTGTGATGTTGGGATTTATAAGAAATATATATTTGGTCTTCTTCCCTGTTTCTGGCAGAGAGCTCCTAAAACCATTGGAATTTCCTGAGATAAGAGCCATAAAGTTGTCTTTTGTTATATTAATGAAGAGACTGTAGAATGCCCCTTGGTCACCTAAGAGTAGGGGCTGGTTGCCAGGGGAACCAACCATGTAATTAGAAGGTTAGAACTTTCAGTCGCACCTCCAGACCTCCAGGGATGGGAGAGGGCATGAAAGTTGAATTAACCACCAATGGTCAATTGATCAATCAAGCTTATGTAATGAAGTCTCCGTAAAAACCAAAAAGGACAGGGTTTAGGGAGTTTCTGGGTTGGTGAACACGTGGAGATTGGTGGAAAGTAGCACATGGAGAGAACATGGCAGCTTCGCACCCCTTCCCCCGTGCCTAGCCTTATGTTTCTCTTCCACCTAGCTGCTCCTGAGTTATAGCCTTTTATAATAAGCTGATAATCTAGTAAATCAAAAGTTTCTCTGACTTCTGTGAGCTGCTCTAGCAAATGATCAAACCCAAGGAGGGGGTTGTGGGAACCTCTAAGTTGTAGCCAATAGGTAAGAAGTTAAGATAACAGCTTGGGCTTGTTACTGGTGTCTGATGTTGGGGAGGGAGGCAGTCTTGTGGGACTGAGCTCTTTACCTGTGGAATCTGATGTTATCCCTGGGAAGATATCTCAGAATTAAGCTGAATTGTAGGACACCTAGCTGGTGTTCAAGCATTGTTTGTTGGTGTGGGGAAGTTGCCACACACACGTTGGAATTGGGTCCAAGAACTCAAGAGTATTCTTTTCTGACTTAATGAACATTTAACGTGATGGAGAGACTTGCCCAATACATATATATTAAAAAATCATTGTAAAGCTATACTCATTAGGACAGCATTGTATTATTGCAAGATTGGTCAAAGATACCATAAGATACATGAGTATATTGAGACTGGTTATATGACAGAGGCAAGGTTGCAAGTAATTGTGGAAAGGAGGACTTTTCACTCCTTTGCATGCATGCTAAATTTAGCAGTAAAAACTGCAAGAAAAACCCTGGTAGTTTCTTATAAACTATGAGTATGCAGTGGCAAGTGGGACTGTAAAATGGCCGGTAAGATTCTGCCCCCTGGTGGTACATACTCTATATAATTCAGTCTGTCTCAAGTGTGGGTGGGACTGTGGATATGATGGGATTTATTTCCCATGAATAGGATACTAGGCAGTTGGCTTTGAGTTAATCAGAAGTGGAATTATTCGTGACCTGAACTAATCAGGTGAGCCTTTTCAAGAGATAAAAGCAGGTGCACACCTGCAGGGCTCAGGAAGAAAAACAGCTGCATTGTGAACTGAGAAGAAGTGGCCTCTAGGTACTGAGTGTCCCTCTGCTGGCAACTGACAAATGAACAGGACCTCAGTTCTACAACCACAAGGAAATGAATACCCCAAACCTCCAAATGAGAATGCAGCCCGCCCAGCAACTGGATTTAATCCATGTGAATGCCTGAGCAGAGGACCCGGTTGAGCCTGGATTCCTGTCCCATGGAAACCATGAGATAATAGATGTGTGTTGTTTTAAGCTGCTACATGTGGAGTCGGTTGTCTTGCAGCAATAGAAAACTAACACAGGCATCCGTTAGGTTATATTTGAAGTAGGCTATAAAAACAGTAATCCAGGTGACATTTTAACCTTGAAGTGATGAACTATCATATGAATGATTCAAAGTTATCTAAAGGGGAAAATCAGCCTAGTACATTGGGAGGTGGAATTCAAACTTAGAAAATCCCCCAAATAGCACAGACCACAGGTATACTCATTTTGTCCAAGAGCCTATGTCACACGTACATGGCACAATTATAATCTCTCAACAGGCAGGACTAAGTGGATGGTATGATGCTTTCCCATTTGAAAGTGTGTTAGCACAATTTTCAGGACGTTTTTATATCATGCTCATGTGAAAAACAAAATGTAAAAAATTCACCTTGAGTGTGCAACATTCAACAACATGGCATCATCCAATTTTCAGGGCTCAATTTTGAGCCTAACCTCCAAAAAATTTCCCCTGCCCTCTTAATAGAGTTTTTCTATCTATCTGAACCATGTGGTGTTAGTCATTGTCAAAAGTGCAGCTCTGCAAAGAAAAAGTGTTTTTAATATTTAAGCGCTCAGTCAACCAATTCATTGGCATTGGTATTGAAAAGAACTATTTCAAATTGGAAAACAAAATCCACTCACCATGGAGTTTATGCAAAGTGTCTTTAGTGAAAAAGTCTGCACCAAGCACCGAATTTCAATAAAAGATCAATGTCAGAAAAGCAGAGTTGATGTACTAACTTTAGAACAATTAGGCATCCTTTCACAAACATGTATCTCTAGTTGCTTTGGCCGGGTGTCTTTAGCTATTACAAGCCTGTTTTACTTTCAGCAGAAGCCTCTACACAGCTGACATCAGATCTCTACACCATACAAAAGGAGGAAAGCAGGCTTAGAGCCACCTGCCATCAGAACTCTTCTAGCAGGCTGCATGAGTGAGCTTATGGTAGATGAAATAGACTTCATCCACAGGGAGATACTCTGTTAGCTGTAGAACCAATTATATGTAATTTATACTTAAGTGGATTGAGGAGTATTGAACTCTGAGACTGCATCATCTGATTGCAAAAGCTGATGAAAGTCTCCCTAGCATGAACATACAACTCAGTCATGGTTAAGACCCATCTCAATTGCCTACACGAGGGCCTGTCACAAGATTGGCATCCAACCAAACACTATCAATGAATGCTTCACAGCCTTGGGTCCACCATCACTGTATTGCTTTCATTAGTTCTCTTTCTCTGCCTTTTGTATTTAAAAAGCCAAGGTATGTGCCTAATGAAATGATGTCTTTGCAATAACGCAACTGGCAAGACAAAGTGGAGGTCGCCTTCTAAGTAAATCAGTTAAAGCAAATTTTATGATTATCAGTATCCTAATCATGGTGGAAAGGAATTGATGCTTAATAGGATTTTATTTTATAAACATTGATAATGTTCAGCTTTAACTGCTTTTCTAGTGTAAGCATTATGGATATAAATTTTAGTAATCTACTGATTTATTTGTTTTTAAAAACTTGGTAGGTGATATTTTCTTATCAACTTAAGTATATTCAAATTGAATATATCCAAGGAAACTGCTCACAATGATTTTTGCTTGAAGACTAACTTATTTGTATATGCATCTATTTTCTAATTGACTATATATGTGTGTGTATTTTGAAGTCATAATTGAGTCTTTCCAGCTTAATTGTGTTATGCTTAAAGAATCTGGTCTGTAGGATGCAGATCTGTAGTGATTTGTTGAAGGTAAATTTCTAAAATTCTTCCACTTTTTGAAAAAAGAATGA
Source organism: Equus caballus (assembly GCF_041296265.1). NCBI lineage: Eukaryota > Metazoa > Chordata > Mammalia > Perissodactyla > Equidae > Equus > Equus caballus. The sequence continues at coordinate 2,654,221 of NC_091715.1, read as the reverse complement.
TATCTTTGGGCAAATGACAGAAAGTCCACCAGGAACATAGTTGTAGTTGAGCAAGTTGTTTTTCTTGTTCATTGCGGCAAGAAAGAATGCAAACCATAGGAGCTATGGACTCTCTCAGTGAGAGGATGTTAGAAAGGACCTATTGTCCTTTTGGACATAGGATTTGGATGTTGATGGGTGATTTAGGGAGGGTCTAAGGAAGTAGGGGTTTTGGTCTGGATTGGACATTTTCAGAAAGTGGGCGTATTTCTATAATTGGGTATCTCAATAATTCTTATCTCCAGGGAGAGAAGAAAAGGCTACCTGTGCAATTGGTAAAGAACTAGCAACCAGGTCAGCCAGAAGAGGGGGCTGTTTTGTAATTTGTAATCTGGACAATGTTCCTGGTTTTTCTGTGTTCAGATGTGGTGACAGAAGGATCTTGTCTTTGTCTTAATTCATCATGGTCATGTGAAAAAGAAAATGTAAAAGATTCGCCTAATGTTTGACATGTATATATATCCAGCCATTATTTGGTTTCTCTACTTTCTCCATTTGAATATTTGCATAACATAGTGTCCATTTTTTTCCAGATCTTTTAATATTTGAATAAGAGGTGTGCTCATGAGATTAGATCAAACCCATGGAATAATCTCTGTATCTTGAGGTTACCCGTGTCATGTAACATAACACAATCCCATAATGTGACGGGATGAAAATCCTATCATAGTCACAGGCTTTACTTGTAGATGACCGAGTCCACTTTCTCTTGCAGTTCCTCTCCTCAGGTCTCGGGTCTGTCATTTGGATCCAGTCAAGAACACCGCATACCTCAGAGGATGGAGAAGCTATAAACTGCAGCTAATCCAGGTTCCTGAATACACAGGTAAAACTGAGCCCCATCCTCACGGACCTCAATATGTGGCAAATGAAGGCATAAACCTTCATTGTGTTAAGGCTCTGAGATTTGAAGGTCATCCATTTTTGCACTTACCCTGCTCACAGAAAGCTTGAAAATGATATAGGTACTAGAGTGAGATACTCTCTGTGGTAGCCTTAGGGCTTCCCCCACCTGCTGAGATGGACTGATGGGAACCAGAGGCAGAAGACAATCAAGCGTGGGTTGTTTCCCCAGGCTTGAGTCTTTGTGCAGCTTCAAGATGTGATTGGTCTAGTTTTAGCACCTAAGTTCTGAGTATCAGGTATCAAGGAATAATATTATCATAATTTAGGTAATAAGAAATAAATTTCACTTTATTTTGTAGTCACACTCGCTGTCATCAGGATGTTTGACAGCTGTAATGGGCTGAATTGTGTTCCCAAAAATTCCTACATTGAAGCCCTAACCCCCAGGACTTCAGAATGTGGCTGTATTTGGAGATGGCTCTTTAAAAAGGTGCTGAAGGTAAAATGAGGTCATTAGGGTGGGCCCTGACCCACTGTGACTGGTGTCCTTATCAGGAGAAGAGACTAGGACACAGACTCACACAGGGGGATGATGATGTGAGGACACGGGGAGAAGACGGCATCTACACACCAAGGAGAGAGGCCTCAGGAGAAACCAGCCCTCTTGACACCTTGATCTCAGACTTCTGGTCTCCTTAACTGAGAGAGAATAAGTTTCTGTCGTTTTAAGCCCCCCATTCAGTGTTGTTGTCATGGCAGCCCTAGCTGACTAGTACAACATCCCCGTGTCTTCTACTGTACATCTGTTTAAGTCCTTGCTAACAACTACCACCTGTTTATTGCCACATTCTTTAGAAACTGTGTGTTAGTTAGATTAGTCTTCACAAAGATGAGCATGTGTCCTCATTCTACTCACAAGACAGATACCATCTGGTCCTAGGGAATATGTCTAAATCTTAAACCCTTCAAAGATTTTATGTTTTGGTTTTTTCCTCCTGTATCATTGAAGATAAGTTGACACATAGATGTACATATATACATATACATGTCTTGCTCATGCCCCTTATTTTCTCTATCATCTTTTTCCTCATTTGGGATGACTTTATTTCCATGAGTTACATTTGATTAATGCATTAGAATCTCACATAAAAAAAATTTGTTGCGCTAGAATATGCCCATTTTTTCTAGTGCAATCTGTTGAGGTTTTTCTAGCTTAAGGTGAAATTTGACTTTCTCTCTGCTTCTGTCAGAAAAGCGGGAAGAATCCTGAAAACAGAGGTTTATCTGCCAAGTAGTTGGCTAAATATAAGCCAAGCAGTTACTCAAGCATCTTAAAAGCCAGTATTTTATCTGGCTGAGTCCACGTTCAGAGGGGAGAAATTGGCAAGTGAAAATCAGTGAGAAGTGCTAGCAACCCCAAGAAAATTATTTCAATTCCTATAGATTGTTGTGCCCTGTAAAGGCATTTTATTTAAACAGTCAATACGAATAGAAAAGATCTTAGAATGAAGAGAAATGGGGGAGGAGGTTTATTAAAAGGAGGAAATGCAATAGTAACATTCTACTTGTAAAAATCTATATAATTCAGGAAAGTGCAGACCTCTGAATGCATGTAATGACAGCGCCCTCACAGGTCCAAATAATCAATGTGGTTTTTGACAGTTAAATTGAATGATAATGTTAGACTATCTGTGTGTTAATGTTCTGATAATATTTTCCAACTATCCTTTTTATTCTTCTATAAATTACTTTTTCTTTAAAATGATAGTATTATACAACGTTCAAGCAGAAATGAAATTTAGAGATGCTCTGCAACCAAAGTGCTTATTTTAAACATGTTTTCAGGAGGTGGATCTGATAGTAAGCAGTTAATACATATGGTAGATAGAGAGAAGATCCAGCTGTCTTCCTTCCAAAGCCAGTATCATTTCTACCCACATTTTAGTTAAATGAATACATTTCCTTTCATTATTCTCCCAATCCTGTAACGGTTTGTAATACTATTACCATTTTACCCATAAATGTCAAGTTGAAGCTACTGACTTTCCTGAGCATTAGCTACCGCTACATGAACTATGTGATTGGGATCGTGCGCTTCATTCACTCAGTTTATTCTAATATGTATTTTTAAGTAGCAATACAAGATATAAAATTCAAGAAAAACAAAACAAAACAAAGACGACTAGATCCACACCTCAGTACATTTTCTGCTTTTTGGACCTATTTGTCAAAGATCATAGATTATATGCTTCATATATAAGCATAATATATGGGGTATATCTTTATGTATAAATGTACACATGCACATGTGTTTGTATCAATCTGTATCTATTTTACTAGCACTCATCAAATTTTACTAAAGCTTAGCAAAATGTGTCTCCTTGATCTTGTCAAATTAACACAAGTTTTCCAAATGGCCCATTTCTCACTGGTTGGCAGAAAACCCAACGTTCCTGTGATATTTAAATTGATAAGTAAAGTATCCTAGTCTCTGTGAGTCTCTAACGCTGTCTCTGGGATGAACCAATAGTCTTTCCTTGATTTTTCCAAATACCCTCTCTGTGAGGTCACATGGCAGGTAATCCATCTATGCTCCAATGGGGCAGGATGGGGAGACCTCAGATCATAGGTGGCTTCCCGGGATGCTATCTGCGGCCTTGTGGCTTTGCAGCACCCACTGCTGAAATTCCTAGGCTTGCAAAATGGGCTCTGTGTTCCCTCTGCTCAGAGGAGTGTGGACATATCCCTGTGCTTCATCTTGACCTTCTTTCTCCTTTGCTTTTCTGTCATTAAGCAGCTTGTAAAAATTGTATTATTCATACGAAGGCAGTTTTTCCCTGTTAGCCCTCTCAAGAGCCATTGCCATACATGAGAGGAAGGAAAAAAAGTGAGGTTATTGAGAAGGAATTAATGCATTGCAGACTACTTATATCCCCAAATTAACTAAAGCATGTTCTCCTTTAGGAGAATATGCAATATATTTGGAAATTGGTGTCCTAAGCTTTAAACACTTGCAACATCTTTCTTTTCCAAAAAGATAACAAGAAAAAATTTGTCAGAGAAATTCAATTGCTAATGTTATGATGAATTACCTTTTGCAAAAGACACAATGAAAGTCCAAAATGTCAATAATTTTGTTAAGTACAGGGAAATATGTTTGGGGAATTACTGTAACATTAGAAGGAACAATTTCATCCTGTACTGTACATATATTTTCTCCCTCCTAACCAACCATGAAATGGAGAATCACCAATCATGGATAATCATTTTTAAGAACTTGTTTGATCTCTGTTATTGTAATGTTGCCTCGAATTACCAGAGTGTTTTAAAACTATAGAGACTTTAAAATTTGTTAGAATGGTTTTATTTTACTGGTTTATGGTCTCCTTTGGGTTCAGTCTCCCATGAATCACATGGGAGCAACTGGCTTAATAGTATCAGACAGATGTAATCCTCGTTACACTGAGAAAGAAGAGCTGATCTCTCAGGCAGCAAGTGGAGATTCAAATATTTAGTGAAAATGCTACTACACACATAGTTATCTAGGTTTCATTGTACTTTGGCATGCAATAAAATGGAAATAAATTCCTGATAAATTCCTTATTCGTGATATGGAAATGATCACGAAATATGATACAGTAGGTAAGTCCACGAACTATAGTTGTACACGACTACATTGATGGGGCTTAACTACTTAATATCTGGCTTTAAAAAAAACCCCAGAAGTCTCTCTAACCCATGATACCATTTTAAATGTTCAACACAGACAAAACCAAGTGACATCAATAATGGCTTATACAAGTTCCGGTATATAAGGTTAACTAACATTTGACAAGGAAGCCAAGAGTACCAAATGAGGAGAGGATAATCTCTTCAGCTAATGGTACTGGGAAAACTGGAGAAATGCATGCAGAACAACGAAATCAGATCCCTGTTTCACACCACTCATAAAAATTAACTTGAAATGGATCAAAGACTTAAGCATAAGTCTGGATACTACAAAACTCCTAGAAGAAAAAGTGGGGAAAAAGCTTATCGATATTGGTCCTGGCAATGATTTTTTTAACATGGCACTAAAAGCACAAACAACAAAAGCAAAAGTCAACAAATGGGACTACATGAAACTCAAAATCTTCTGTACAGCAAAAGAAACAATTAACAAGATGAAAAGACAACCCACAGAATGGAAGAAAATTTTTGCAAGCCCTATATTGGATAAGGGGTTAATATCCAAATGTATAAAGAACTTACACTGCTTCATAACATAAAATCAAACAATCTAATTTAAAAAAATAGGCAGAAGAACTAAATGGACATTTTCCCAAAGAGAACATCAAAATGACCAACAGACACATGAAAAGATGCACAACGTCACTAATCATGGGAAATGCGTATCAAAACTATAATGAGCTGTCACTTCACACCTGTTAGAATGGCTGTCATCAGGAAGACAAGAGACAACAGGTGCTGGTGAGGATGTGGTGAAAAAGGAACCCTTATACACTGTTGATGGGAATATAAATTGGTCTAACCACTGTGGAAAAGAATATGAAGTTCCTCAAAAAATTGTAAATATAGCTACCATATAATCCAGCAATTTCACTTCCGGCTGTATACCCAAAGGAAATGAAAACAGGATTTCGACAGGATATTTGCATGCCCATGTTTATTGCAGCATTATTAACAATAGCCAAGGTAGGGAAACATCCAAATTCCCATCAGTGGCAATAGGTAAAAAAGATGTGGCATGTATACACAGTGGAATATCATTCAGCCATGAAAAAGGAGGCTATCCTTCCATTTACAACAACATGGATGGACCTTGAGCACATTATGCTAAGTGAGATAAGTCAGACTGGGAAAGACAAGTACTGTATGATATCACTTATATGTGGAATCCAAAAAAGTCAAACCTGTAAAAACCAGAGAGTAAAATGGTCATTAGCAGGGGATGAGGGATGGTGATAAGAGTGATGGTGTTTAAGGGTACAAAGTTGTAAGGAGTAGCAAATAAGTCATAGAGATCTAATTACAGTATAATGAATGTAGATAAAATTGTACTATAATTATGGAATGTGACCAATATCCTACAATGGCAATCATATTATAATATATAAATGTATCAAAGTAACACCCTGTACACCTTAAACTTACAATGTTGCATGTCAAATTTATTCAATAATTTTTTAAAAAATAATGTTTTATATATTTTTTAAAATATGGTTTATATGACTTTATAAAATTAAATTTAATATATCAAGGAAATGTTAAATAGAAATTCGAGGTATTGGTTACTTTATATTGTTGGGGTGGGCAGATGTGCAAAGGAGATAGCATGTAGTTGATCCAAGTTACTGGTGATACTCTCATTCTTCTTTTGGCTTGTGAGCCCATAGGTAATAATTATATTGTTTAAAATGAATGAGCGAATGATGGATGGATGAAAGAATGGATGGATGGATGGATGAGTGGATGGATAGATGGTTGGATGGATGGGTAGATAGATAGACAGAAAGATGGATGGAAGGATAAAACAAAGCAAAATATAGACCAGTGATGCCAGTGAACTATAATTATTCCATATCTTTGCACTTGAGTTCCTGAAAGACAAGCAAATAAAATATCAGGGTAGATTTTAAGTGCATGAGCATGTTTCATTCTACACATGTGTTCAGATATCCAAAGGGAATGCACTAGTACTAGTAAGAGCTGCAACATACATGGTCTTGGTGAAATGACTTCTTATGTTAATACTTCATTTTTCTAAGTGCTGCTGGCTAGAATGTTATATGGAATGTGGAGGCTATCTTTTGCCCTAGCTGTGCCCTGAAGCCCCAGTTGAGTAAAGGATTTTAAATAGTTAATTCCTACCAACACTGTCATTTCATTGATATTTTAGATGGCCTCTGAATGTAATTTTCTTAATCTACTACATTGAAGAATCATATTTAAATTCTAAATACCATGATTTTACATAAGGAAACGGGGTTTGATTTGGAGAAGGAAAGGGCAAAGAAGGAAGATAAGTGAAGTGAGGGCATCAACTTTCTCTTAGTCTCATGTCTTGTCCAGAATATCTGACTAGGCTATTCTCAGGACTGGGGCCTTTCTGTGCGTGGGAACAAACTACAGTGGGTGAATTCTTGGTGGCAAAACACAGGAGAGCTTGACTGTTGACTCCCTCAGCCCCAGATGCTTGCCTAAAGAGAGCACAATGATGTTGAGCCCATGCTCTGTCTCATCTGTAGGAGCCAGAATGTGCACTATCATGGCTGGGTCTTCAGTTCTAACTTCCCATGCTTCTTGATGTTCTGCAGAACACGGTCTTACTCTAATTGCTTTGTCTTCACCAAGATTGTGATATTTCAACTCAGGGCTTAGCAATCATTAGACTTATTTTTTATTCATTTATATGACCAAGAAAATGGGGGTCCTGTGGTAGGCAGGATTGTAGTACAATCCCCGATGACCTGCATCTTTCTAGAACTCCCTCCCCTTGAGTGTGGGAAGATCCTGAGAATATGATGATAGGCTATTGCTCCCATGATTAGATTGTGTTACAAGGCATGGTTGACTTTAAGAGCAGGAGATTATCCTTCCTGGGCCTGACCTAATCAGAGACTTTAAAAAGGACAGCGCTTTTCATTGCAAGAGAGATCCAAAGCATGAAAGGAATTACACAAGAGGGAGATTCTCCATTGCTGTCTTTGAGGATGGACAGGACCATGTAACAAGGAATGCAGGTGCTCCTAGGAGCTGAGCACAGCCCCTTGATGAAAGCCAGCAAGGAAACGGTGCTCTGCTTCCTCTAACTACAAGGAACTGAATTTTGCTACGAACTGTTAAGCTTGAAAAAAGACTCTGAGCTCAAGAAGAAAACAGGTGAACAGCTTAATTTCAGTCTTGTGTGATCTGAGCAGAGGATGTCCATGCTATGCCAAATTTCTGACTTACAGAACTGTGAATTAATACCAAGGCATTCTTTCAAGCCACTACATTTGTGGTCACTTGTGATGCAGCAATAAAAATGAATACAGGACCTAATAATTATTGTATCACGTGAGGCTTAGAGCAAACCTTAGTGATAATAAGAAAAGAAACCATCCTTGTGACAATGTCTTTCTGATCACTACAATATTATTTTTATTTTTTAAAACTACAGTTTCCACATCAAAATATGACTACCAGTTCTTTTCCAAAAGTGAGATGATGTCCCCTGCACTCTGAAGGAATTCCTCACTCGCAGCTGACACTTAAGTTCCTTTTTCAGATCCAAAATGCTGGGTAACCACAAACAGATTTTATGAAATATTTATAACTGGCTTACATTTTATTAGAAATTTGGAAAACTAATCCTATGGTAAGATTTTTTAATGGAAACTATGCCATAGATAAATGACAAGGAAATTGTCCTGTAGAAAAATATAAAAATTTAAACTTTCCATTTTGGAAGAGTATTTCACCTGCAACATCACAGATATTGAGCCTATATTCTAAATGTTAATGATTCATTGTCCTTTTTTCAGACACTTAGCATATACATAGACTAGGATATTAATATTTCTAAGATGATTCTTTCAAATGAGATTATTTTATTGACAGAATTACCTCAGTGATTGATGAAGGGCATGGCTAAAATTAACCATTCTTGAATGTTCACTTCATTCCTGATAAATTATGAGAATACATATTTTTAAAATACATATGCATGCATTTCCAGTAGGGTATGTTACAGAGAACATACATTATACTTTAGATAGCAATTTTGCCACTTTGAGAAAAATCATCCAATTTCCTTCAATGATGACAGATGCATTTGGCTCACATTTATATGCTCCAGAAATGTCCAAACCAGGTAATTATTGCAAACTGTGATTTTGAGAATTTCCAATTTTGTATTTTAGAATCATCAAACAATTGTAATTAGAAGACAATTATATGTTATTTTTAAAATTCCACTAATGACAAGGTATGTAGAGAAAGATTTCTAGTTCTTACTGTTGTGATACAAAGGTGTGATAATTTTTAAGACAGATTGATTAATGAGGTTGACCAGAAGGCTGAGGAGAAGGCAGGGGCTTAGTAGAATGTCTTCTCAATTTCTGGGCTCTCCTGGGAATTCTTGGCCCTGGAGGGAGCACCCAAGTAGAGACATTCTATTTCTCTCACTCTCAATTTGCTGAAATTCCAGTCAGCACAAAAGAAATAATGGCCAGAACTGCTTCTAATTTACCATATAAGAGAAATGTTATCCCACGGCCCAGTTCAAAGGGCTGGAATAATACAACTCAAATTACGTGTCCATCTTGGTATCAACAGACTGTGGCCAGAAAGGCTGTGAGGTTGTAGGGACACTGAAATAGCCACGTGGTTGGGGGGAGCAGGGGTCCACACAAGGCTGATTGGATGACCTGGCAGTAGATGTCCCCTGTGAGTGGCAGTACAAAGAGTGTAGACAATTAATGCTGGGTTAACTGAGGACATGGAATACCCAGAAAGCAATACAATTCTTCAGATAGATCTTTTGGAGATGATATGACTTGAAATGAACTTCAAAGGAGAGATGATGAAGAAGCGTTTTACTCCTCTGGAAACTATGCAAATGAATGTGGGATTCACCAAGGTGTCATTCAGACAAAGTCTGATGGGACAGAATATTATTTGACATGATTTTCTCTTCTACCCTTCCAAGCACATTTCCTGATGGAATTTCCCCTTCTCCAATCAGTCCTATAAATCTATGCACATTCCCTGAATTTAAGAAGAGGTAATTCACAGAACGCAAGGCACAAAGAAATCAATTTGTGGCTGTTGAGTTTCAGACTCCCAGAACAGCTGAATGAGTTAGAAGAATCCAGGTCAAAAAAATGAATGTTCTTCCACTCTTCACAGAGTAGGTAGACATTCCAAAGACCACAGGAAGAGAGGTGAATTAGAAAGGCTATCAGAAAAGCTGAAATATTGATCTTCCTGCTTAGGAGCCTTGCTTCGGACCCTGCAAACCAGATCAATTCTTTCTACCCTTGTATCCAGATATAGCTCATGGGCAATTCCAAAATCCTAGAATTCCCCATTGTCTCATTCCTTAGAAATAGAACAATAGCTATGGCCATATCTAGGCAGAGGGATTCATTATATCTTTAGAATGGACTGTGATCCAGCATGCCACAAGACTGTAAGAATGGTCCCATGCATTGGGAGCATGCAGGAAGTGGCAGGGGATGAGTTTAACCTGGAGGAGCGAAAATGACACATGACACTGGCCAGCACAGCTCCACCCCTAAAGACCAGATGGGAATTTACCATATCTCCAAGGATGACTTCTTTCCAACAAGGTAACACCAAAGGCCAGATGCTCCCTCATCTTCTACACTGACTTTCTTCCCTCAAAACCAGGTAAAATCCTAGAAAAGGTGGTTAGTGCAAGGGACTAAATTAACAAAAATAAATTACCAGCCACTTGATGAAGTGGAGGCTAAAAACAGAAATCGGTTGTTATAGAAAAATAAATGTATTATTTTGCACATGAGTTTTGGGTCTGAGGTTAGTACCCAATGACATCAGCATTCTCTTTAAACCCTTCCTTCCCTGAATAGTGTTTTGATCATCTTAAAAGTCAAATGTTGCTAAACCTCCTTTCGTTGTTTCCATACATTAGCATGCTCCTGAGGACTGTTGGCATTCAATTCTATTGTAAAACGTGTTAAATAGTCATTTTCAAGTTGCTGACTTGTAGGCAAAACTAGTAATAGATTTACAGGAGAGAAATCTTTATAAATAGTAATACAGAAATGACTGATAAAATTAATGCTCAAGATGACATTGAATCTACCCTTGGAATTTCCTTAGAAGCAGCGTTCAGAGTTTTGCCTCCACTGAACGCCCCTAATTCTCTGCTGGTAATTAGATATTGATTCCACCTGTCAATGGGCATTCTCCTGCGTATCCTGTCCCGGTGAGATGAGAAATGTATCCAGTCAGAATTCATCCTGAATCCAAATCCAAAGGAAAACATTTTGTTTACATAATGTCTGTGGGGGAGGAAAATTAATCTAATTAGAAATTAAAAAGTGACGATAACTTTTGAAAGTAAATTAAGTTGATAAGGAATCTAATATAATTTATCTCACACACTTGTTTCTCTATGAGAATTTATATCCTCTTTCTGGGGGAAAATAGAAGTCAGCTTTTCCAGGGGCGTTGAGCAGCCTTGCTCCTACCATTTTTAATATGGGGGTATTGATGGGCTGAAAAATGGAGTAAGCAATGTGCACTTGCAAGAGAATAACAGAAAAAGGGCGTGCATATTATCAACATTACAGTCTGAATCATTCTACACTGCCTCTTGTGTTTGCTTTTTCTTCCCTTTTTAAAAATAATAACACTTTAAAAAATATTATCTGTCGTTTTTATTGACGTGTTTGATTTTCTTCATCCTCATAGATGAGAGGACACTTTTTATTGTATACTTGTATTTCATTTACTCAGTCTTTCATTTAACAAATATGTATTATAACTCAATGGTGTATAAGGATTGTGCCAGATACTAGGAAAATATCATTGAAACATATGATCCCTGCTCTCAGATATTTCAAAATCTAGTAGTAGGATAAACACACAGTGTTGCATACCATCCATATTCCATTCAAGCTCTAAGAGAGCTGTGTACAACGTGCAGTGGAATATAGGGTCCATGATGGCTAAGACCTTCTGGAGAAGTCAGGGAAGTTAAAAGAGGAGATGGTGTCTGCACTGAAAGTTTGTTGTTTTTGTTTTGTTTTTTGTCCAAACCTGGTGAGATCATTCCAGGAAAGAGCAAGCAGTCATGGATAAATGCATTAATATCTCGTACTGTATTGATTCTTCTTCCCTTTGCATCTTCCAAATTCATTGTGCTGATGAGTTTTTGCCACCAGAACAATCTTCCCTGAAGTGACACACAAATCAGGGTCATGATGCCGTTCTTAGTCAACTCAGGCTGCCATAACAAAATGCCAGAGACTGGATGGCTTAAAGGACAGAAATTTATTTTCTCACAGCTCTGGAGGCTGGAAGTCCAAGATTAGGGTTCCAGCAGAGTCGGGTTCTGGTGAGAGCTCTCTTCTAACTTGCAGACAACCACCATACTGCTGTATTCTCACATGGCAGAGAGAGAAAGAAAGAGCAAGCTCTCTGGTATTTTTTCTTATGCGGACAATAATCTCATTATGAGGGCCCCACCCTCATGAACTCATCTAAACCTAATTACCTCCCTAAGACCCATCTCCAAATACCATCACAGTGGGTGTCAGGGCTTCCATATATGAGTTTTGGGTGAGGGAACACAATTCCATCAATAGCAATGCTGAAAGTACTTCAACCTGCATCTATGAAACTGTTTACAAATTAAAAATGAGACAGTCTTTGATCATCGTAGTGTATCTTTGGAGAACAGGATAACTTTTAGCCAAATAACTTTATGCTGATAAAAAAGAACATAAATTCAAGATTTCAGACATGTAAAACATATCCAGACTATATATTTAAGGCAACGATTTATTAGATTAGTATAAAGTACATGAAAAAACTAATTTGGAAGATACAAGTGTTGGCTTATTTTCCTCAAGCAGAGGGTATCTCTGTATGAAGCACTCTCTCTCCAAGTGGCATCATATATAGACAGTAATAATGCAGAGGTTGAGATTCTGATGCCAAGTTCTCAGTGTCTCAGGAGATAATGTCTTTTTTTTCTACATGTGTTGGTTAATGACACCCATAAAAATTGAATTTCTATGACTAACACACAAGCAAAATAAACCAGATGGGTCCTTCTGTTTAGATGATGGTTGCATTTCATTTTCTAGTGAGGCTTCCTAGAGAAACATCTACATAAACGAAGAGGAGAGAAGTGAGCTTTTGTCTTTCCTGTCAAGAGGAGAACTGCACATTCAATGTATTTGAAAGATGCTCATTGTTTGTCTTCAAGGGATTATATGTTCAAACGACTCTGCAACTCTGAAGAACCCCAAGTGCTACTTACTATGTCACAGCATTTAGACCCACTTCAGCATTTTCATGACACAGCCTAACCTGTGTTTTTGGCATAGAGCTCATGGGGTGCTAGGACCAGCTCATACTGGCTTGGGAGAGCTGATTATTACATTTTCAACAACTTTCCGAACTGCGTGTTGTCACTTAGGTAGTTTAAATTGGCAATGAAGGGGATATTTGCATTAAATAACTTGGGAACTGCTATGAATCAATCCTTCTATTCTTTTTCCTAGATGCAGTTGCTAAATATTTACCAGCAATACTGCTGCATAGAACTGAAATATTTTATTTATTACCTGGATTTTACAAAGCCAAAGTCAATCACTTCATATTTCTTTATATATAACTAGTTTTCTTCTATCTGTATGGCTTAGAATTTCTTGTTAGCCCTGGTGCATCAGATAGAACCGAAATGTTTATTTGATCCGAGAGTGCAATTTGGAGTGATAAAAAGGATAGCTACTTCCTGTGCAGACAAGATGGTTTTGACTCATCTCTCCCACTCCTCCCCACTAAGTCTAACTATAAGCCCTGGAAATAATACAAAGGAGAAGTCTGAAAGGTGAAAAGCAGAGGCCAACAGGTTTTGGATCTCAGAAATGGTGGAACAATGTAGTACCCTATGTTTCATGATGCTCGACCAAACGGAAAAAGAATACTCAGCCCAGTGTTTCCCAGCCTCCATCTTAGCAACAGAGGATGGCTCAGGTAAACCATCCTTACCTACCTTAACCCTCTGACAACACCAGGGAAACCCATTACCACCAACAAGGGGGATTGATTGATGTGGGGTCCTACCAATAATACATGACCAGGGAAAGCCCACCTTCCCTGCCAGCCCTGAGACTCCCTTTCTCAATCAAAGATACTAAAAATCAAATTCCCCTGAAACTGATTTGTAGGTTTTAATGCAACTCCTGTCAAAATCCCAGCAAGGTCTTTTGTAGACATAGCCAAGCTTATTCTAAAATTTACATGGAAAGGCGAAGGCCCTAGAACAGTTGAAATCATTTGAAAAAGATGAATAAAGTAAGAGGCATTATGCTGTCTTATATGAAGTCCTGCATTAGTCCCATAATAATCAAGACAGTGCGGTATTGGTGGAGGGATACCTTTTGCTCAGTGGAACGCAATAGTGAGCCCAGAAGTAGACCCACACAACTCACACTTCAACTGATTGTTTACAAAGTTGCAAAAGCAATTTAATGGAGGAAAGATAGCTTCAATAAATGGTGCTAAGGCAATTGGACATCCATCCATAGGGGGAAAAAAGCCTTAACTACAAATCTTGTACAAAAATTAACTCAAAGTTGATCATCAACTCAAACGTAAAAGTGTTATTTTTTAAGAAAAATACAGGAAAAAAATTTTGGAATCAAGGGCTAGACTTATTAGACTTGACCACAAAACCACAAAAATATGATCTATTAAGGGAAAAATTGATAATATAACCTCATGAAAATTAAAAGCTTTTGCTATTTGAAATCTTATTTGAAGACAATGGAAAGACAAACTACATACTGGGAGAAAATATTTGCAAACTCCACATCCAATACAGGACTTGTATCTAAAAAAAAAAAAAAAAAAACACCCTCACGACCCAATAATAAAGTAAAAATCCACAAATAGGTGGAGCAAAGAGAGTTTCTTGGGCAGTGAAACTACTCTGTATGATACCATAATGATGAATACATACCTTTATTTTACCCGCTACAAACATAGGTTCTTTACCCGCCACACAAGAGGGGCCAAATAAAAACTGGAACACCAGTTATACATCAAACAAGTTCAGAGATGCTGATGTTATCTATGTGTGGAGGGAGGAAAGGACCAGGATCGTTAATTAGTCCTTCAGTCTCTAAGAAAGGTAGCTGGGAATTGTGAGAGCGAGGTATCACTTTTTCTCTTCCTGTTGTGGATCTTTCTAGCTGGCATCTTTGGTCACGAGATGTAGGGTTGCAAGGCTGTGCGTTTGGCACAGGGTGAAGCTGGCCCGCATGGCCGCTTCACAGTACAGCTGCTTCAGAGGACAGCATGGATTTTATTGCGCTGACTTAAAGCCTATGCAGTTTGCTTGCTAGATACGCCTGTTAGACCAGGGAGAAGGGTCCCAAAAATTTGTCCAGTACCACACTACTGCAAGGTGCTAATAATGGGGGGAAATGTGTGCAGGAGGAGAGGGGTCTATGGGAACTTTCTACTTTCTGCACAATTTTTCGGTAAACCTAATGGTGCACTAGAGAATAAAGTCTATTAATTGTTTTTAAAGGGCGAGAAAATAAATCTACTATGTCAGCTAGATTTCCTCATGTCACCATGGACATAGGGAAAATCCTTCCAGATTTGGCATTTGGAAAATTCTGTGTTAAACCAAAGGCAGCTCCTATGGAGGCAACTACGTTCTGTCAAGACTTTTGGGAGAGCTGACTATCAAATCAGACTCAGTAATCCTGCTGACCACTCCCTGAGCCACAATGATCAGAATCACTGAAGCCCCAGGCATTGCTCTGGATCAACGCACCTGACACCTGCCCCCCCCCCCCCCACTCTCTAAGGACAATCAGGAGGCCACAGAAAGGACCGTGACAATGTTTCACAGGCTCAACTTCAGAAGAGAGATCATTTGCTCCCCACTATACCCAGCAAGCAACCTGACCAACATCTGCTTTGAATGCCTGGCTTACTTCTGGCAGAACTCTATATCTGTGGTTTTAGTTGCACCTAGCACGCTAAGAATATGGTTCAATGTTGTATCTTACAATACAAATGGAAGTCCTTGATCCTGGTCAGAATCATGAAGCCCTTAAGAGTTGAATGAAAACGTAACTGGCCCAGTCGTTTGCTGGCTTTCACATTTGCACAGTGGCTCTTGCAGTTTGAATCTTGACTTACCTCAAACTTCTTGAAGGAAAAGGATTGCAATTGGTATTAAGATCACTCCAATGAACCACTGGTGACAAAAGGCACACTTAGTTTAATAAGGCTTGAAATATGATCGGAATGTTTGAAAGACTTGAGGAATACGCATTAATGTTAAAAAGTATACGCTTGGTGAACTCTCGATTTTGGGTGGCTAAACTCATTAAAGTTAGTAAGGTATTCTCATTGTTTTCCAAGGCATAAAATAATCTCTTTTAAAAATTATTTTGGAATTTATAATAGACTGTTCTAAATACAACAGTAATATTTATTTTAACATTGGGAGCCTAGTAAGGTAAAAGTCAAAATATAATGCTCATGTTCAATTTTATGATTTATACTTATATCACAATTCTGAAATGGTTATTGCGATATCCCTAAGGATAAGGAATTAATAAATCTGTTTCTTCAAGTTAACGGTTTAAGCATTTCATCCAGAGGGAATGTTTATTTTTTCTTTCACATTTTTCAAGTCAAACTAGATATTTTCTTCCTTAAAGATGAAGTTCACTCATTAATATTCTGAGTCATTCTTTACCCATAAACAGTAATTTGGATGAGAAGCATTAAGTGGAACAGAGTCCAAAAGGCAATAATATAAGCGTTAACAAACAAACCAAAAATCTCTACCTGACGAGAATACCATCTCTGCATTTGGTTTTCTGGACAAAGAGACAAAAGATCAATGTTAGGAATTCTTCCATTTACCATAACCTACCAAACAAAATTATATAAAAGAAATGAGTTGAGGTAAATGCATATTCATTCCTTTGCTTACTTCATCTTTTAGAATGCAAATTTGTAACAGTCTGGCAATAAAGGGAAGAAAAGATTTGGAGGATAATAATGCAAATTTATGTTGAAATATAATATCAACTTCAGAATTTTCATATTTTTTTGTGTGTCATAAATATAGCCTTGATAAAACTAACACCTTAGTACCAACTTAGTCTTTTTACTTGTTTTCTTTGGAAAAGGGTGTGGGAATGGTTTCTTCAAAGTCTAATACAACCCCTCCCCTGATTGTAATTGAAATAGAAAAAGCTTATTCATGAAGGACATTGGGGGCTCTTATGGGCTCGGTTGTGCACCCCCCCTTTCCTATGTTGTAGCCCTAATCCCCCAGGACCACAGAATGCAACTGTATTTGGAGATGGGATCTTTAAAGAGGTGATTAAGGTAAAATGAGTTCATTAGGGTGGATCCTAATCCAATAGGACTAGTGTCCTTATGAGAAGAGGAGATGAGGACACAGACATGCACAGAGGAAGAACCATGGGAGGACACAGGGAGAAGATGGCCATCTCCACAACAAGGAGAGAAGCCTCAGGAGAAATCAACCCTGATGAAGCCTTGGTCTCCGACTTCCAGCCTCCGGAACTGTGAGAAATAAATGTTCACTGTGTAAGGCCCCCAGTCTGTGGTACTTTGTTATGGCAGCCCTAGCAAAATAATACAGTGGCAGCTGTCCCCGGTCCTTGATCATAAATATTATATGCATTCATATTCAGGATGGTTATTGATTAAGAGAGGAAGAAGTCATAGTCTAATGTAGAAATTATTTCAGAGGCACAAATAGAACCACTAGTCATACTAGTCATTTCCACTACAGAGATTTTACCTCTACTGGAGAATGCATCTCATTTTCTAGGCTACTGATTCTCTTTCATCATATTGGAGGGTATTCATGAGATCTTTTGAGGGTCCGGTCCCTTCTGCTCTTTCACAGCAAGATTCTTGATTGGACTCTGCTTGTCCATTTATGAAACACTCCTCCACCTCTCCTGGATTTCTGCCTCTCAAATAAGATGCTTTGAAATTGTGTTCCTTCCTCTGAAGATAGACGGTGGCTTTTTTGTTTGTTGTTTTGGGTTTTATTTGTTTATTTGACTTTTAATTAAATAATTCTGAGAAAATTGTAGATTCACATACAGTTGCAAGAAATAATGTGCAGTCATGTGTCGTTTAATGATGGGATAGGTACTGAGAAATATGTCATTAGGGGATTTCATCGTTGTGTAAACATCATAGAGCGCACTTACACAAACCTACATGGTATAGCCTACTACACACCTAGGCTCTATGGTACTAATCTTATGGGACCACCATCTTCATGTGGCCCATAGTTGACCAAAACATTGTGATTCAGTGAATGACTATGGAGAGATCTCCTGTATGCTTTCTCCAGTTTCCCCCATGGTAGCATATTGGTAAATTATAGTATAATATATGATACTCAAATGTCTTGTTCATCATTCATGTTGTGAACACCAGGATATAGATATTCATTCAGTCAAGATACAGACTGTCTCCATCACAAGGACTTTCATGCTGCTCTTTTATAGCCACATCCACTTTCCTGACCTTCCCACCCCCTCCTAAACCCCTGGAAACCACTAATCTGTTCTCCATGTCCATAATTATTTTTCATCTCAAGAATATAATATAACTGGAATTGAGCAGTATGTAATCTTTTCAGATTGACTTTATCCAGTCAGTAATTCCCTTGAGATTCATCCATGTTGATGGAAGTATCAATAGTTCATTTCTTTTTATTGCTGAATGTTATCACATTATATCGATGTACCATAACTGTTTCACCATTCACTTGCTGAAGAACTTAGCAGTGTTTCCAGTTTGGGGCTATGCGAATGAAGATACTAGGCATATTTGTGTATGAGATTTTGAGTAGCCATTGTCAGGAAGGGGAAAGTCCCCCCTTCTACCCTTCTTATGTTTTTATGGCTGGACTAACAATAAAATTGACACAAGACCAGATTAACAGGAGAAAACCCACTTTAATATGTGTGGATTGGGGATCATAGAGAAATGATGTTTGGAAACTGAACAAAGCAGAAAATACATGTATCTTTTACACAAAGAAACAACAAGTTTGTAAGGAATGGCAGGAGAAAGAAACCTAGGTTTGAGGTTTGTAATTAGAAAGGAATTCAAGCAGAGTTTAGGCTTTAGGTAGTAAATTAATCAGGTTTGTTTATATACGCACCATGGCCCTGAATTTCCCAGCTCTGGTGAGAAGGAGGCAGGAAGAACACTTTCACATGGGAGATTTATTTCCTGCTTTCAAGGGGAACGGAGAATTGGGTCAAAATACCTTTTTTGTTTCATTGGCTGCTTATCAAGTAACTTTAATTCAAAATATCGATATGCCGTTATGGGATATTTGGCGGGGGCCTGCCCTGGGCCCCAACACCGTAAATTTCCATTTCTCCGAGATAAATGCCCAAAAGTTCTGGGTTGTATAGTAATTGCTTGTTTATTTTTTAAAAGAAATTACCAAACTGTTTCCAGAGCGGCAGTTCCATTTTACATTCTCGTAGGAATGTATGGGTGCTCCAGTCTCTGCACATCCTTGCCAGCATTTGGTGTCATCACCACTTTTTCGTTTGGTCTTTCTCATAAGTGTGTAGTGATACCTCATTGTAGTTTTAATTTGCATTTCCCCAGTGCCTGACAACACTGAATCTCTTTTCATCTGTTTCTTTGCCATCTGCCCAACCTCTGTGTGAAATGACTATGTCTTTTTTCTATTTTCTAACTGAATTGCATGATTTATTTTATTGTTCAGTTTGGAGAAATTTTTGTTTATATATGTTCTTGCTATTAGTCCTCTGTCAGACACATGGGTTGCAAAGATTTTCTCAGCCAGTGTATTTTAATATATTATTTTATTATTTCTTTAATCATTTTATTAGGTTTCAAACAAGGAGCATTTTGAGATCTGACTTCTCTGCAATTTTACCTTTTAAAAGTCATCATTTTGTGAGGAGAAATGTTTTATATGAATTCTTGTTCTTTATAAATTTTCCTTATAAGAAGAAATAGGTTTGTTTGCCATGCAATTTAGTAATGCAATTTTACTCAATTTCTCCAGTGAATCGCTGTATATTTTACATTATTTTCATGGTTAAGGATATTCATAAACTCCAGAATTTTTCTGTGATTCAAGTTGCTATAATTATATTCTCCTTTCATAAATGCAATACAAACAAAATAAAACTTGAACAAATTAAATAGAAAAATCAAATTTACAATATTTTATTCTTAGGTCACTGAGAAGATATTTTGTAAAAAATAAGCTTCTAATATATGCATTCAGTAGTGTGTTTCCTAATATTCACACAATAAACAAAGTCAGAATGCCCATCTCAATAGGTATATAATCATTGATTAAAATTTGATACTATTTCTAAATGTAAAAATAAGAACATCAATTAGGATATCAAGGATGGGGGAAACAGCCTAATCCAATAAAGATAGCTACAAAAATCCTGCCCCATGGTTACACTTGATCATGAATCCTGGGGACCTCTCCCTTCTAGGTCAGGAACAAAGCAAGCGTGTCTATTGTCTTGCTAAATGTTCAACACTTCGCGTAAGGGCCTAGTCAGTACAGGGATAAGATAGTTTACAAATTGTAAGAAGATAGTCTGAACGTCATTTTCACAGATAAATTGATGCATCAATCATAAGAAGGAGTGGACACTCTTTTCAATTAATAGCTCAGCAATCACTTGATGTAAGATTAATACAATCATACAAAATAGTACCATCCTACTTGACAGCAGAAAGGCATACAATGCTGGGTTTTTTTAATGAAAATCATGTACAATAACAACAATATACAATGTACGTGGGGATTAATCTAAGAAAAGATTTGGACAACATTTTGTAACTATTGGAGAAAATTATAAACTTGTATTAAAAAAAGAAAGAACGTATTCTGTATATTTTTTGAATTTCTGATTATTGCCTATTACTTTTCTTAATGCAAGTGGCTTAGTCAAGAAAAACCATAAAATGATGAACGCGTGTAACTGTAGCCATTGGCAAGTGTGTAGAATGGCAGGATTACAGCATGCAGAGACAAAACTCCATCACGGAGGAAAGAACTTCTGAATAATGCAAACCTGTAAGAGATTTAATCCAGGAACCTGTAAGAGAAAATTCCTCTTACAACTTTGCATATTTGACCCTACGTGAAACTCAAAAGCCCACGCTAGCTTTCATCCGTACAGACAGAAGATGTTCACAGAATTCCTCTTTGAAAAAGAGAGACACGTTCACTGAAGTTTGTCCATTATGCAGACTTTTGTGATAGTCATACATCAAAGAGAGAAATCGAAATCTGGGCGCTGACCTTGTACAGTCGAGGTAAGAGGGTGCTGCTGACTGGATAGATCTTTAAATCACTTCAGACCTCCAGGCTGAAACACTCTGTGGTTGACCAATTAACACAGACACCTGGTGACCAACCAGGCAGTGAGAAGTGTGAACTAGCATGCTACATCGAAGCCGAAAATAACAAGAAAAAACGACGTAAATACTGATGAAAACATATACATCATCCTAGCCATTTAGTACATATATCTGCAAATATCCATACCAAAATCAAGCTCAAGTTCAATGAGTATCTCAATCTAAATATTTTTTATTGAGCCAACTTATTATTAGTTAGTCTTTCATATATCCTTAGCTGTCTATATCAGGGCTCTACCAAGGGTTTACTAAAGTATTCGAGCAACTTTTCAGGGTGAAATCTGTGCAAAGCACACGTTAGCACTATCCAGAAGGTAGTGTGATGTATGAGAACATGAAGAATCCTTTCCTTCAGAGATGGCCCATCAGTGGGTGGTGACCACTGAGTCACGGGAGAAGACAGAGTAGGACAGAAAGAATCCCTCGTTTCTTTTAAATCAGCACTAATCAAACGATAACGTAAAAGCAAGCCCCCTGGGCAACTTGTTAAAATGCAGATGCTAATTCTGTAGGTGTGGTATGACCTCGGGGCTTCACCTTTCTGACAAGCTCTCAGGTGATGATGACTGATGGTTTCTAGCATTCCATTCATAAAAAGTTCAAAACAAATGCAAAACCCATCAATCTTGTTAGAAGCCAGGAGAGTGTTTACCATTTGACAAGTTTAGTGAGAGGCAGAGGTAAGAGTTTCTGAGATTCTGTTGATATTCTGTGTCTTTATCTGGACATTGTTCATAAATTTTCATTTTGTAAAAAGTGCATACTATTTTATACTTATTGTCAATTTTTCTATAAGTATGATTTACTTGATTAAATGTGTTCTTTAATTAAAAAACAGTAGAGTTACTTTTTTCAAACATCTAGAAAAAATTTGATTCATTTCAAAGCAAATTTTCTCAGTAATCTCTTGTATATTGGGTGCAAATGTTAGGTAAAATAACTGGCAGAATTGTGACCCACTCTTGAGCAATAATTGCATTTCTTGAATGAAACTCAGCACAAAGAATACTAACCAACACTAAAACAAAACACCTAGCAATTCTGGAGAACAAAATTGAATGCAAAATGGAATGGAGTGTTTCTCTATTATTTTAGGATAACATGGATTTTAACTGGCCATATGAAGAATGTCGCTTTGAAATAAATAGCCATACTTTTTAAGCACAGTTATCAAACAAGAATAATTTAAGGGGCAGGCGCGGTGGCACAGTGGTTAAGTTTGCACGTTCCGCTTTGGTAGCCCAGGGTCCGCTGGTTTGGATCCCAGGTGCAGACATGACACTGCTCATCAAGCCATGCTGTGGTAGGCATCCCACATATAAAGTAGAGGAAGATGGGCACGGATGTTAGCTCAGGGCCAGTCTTCCTCAGCTAAAAGAGGAGGATTGGCAGCAGATGTTAGCTCAGGGCTGATCTTCCTCAAAAAAAAAAAAAAAAAAAAAAAGGAAGAAGAATTTGAGACCCAGTTTGTAGAATTTGCCTTTTTTTTTTTTTTTTTTCCGCTGAGGAAGATTAGCCCTGAGAGAACATCTTTGCCAGTCTTCCTCTATTTTGCATGTCGGTTGCCTCCATAGCATGGCCAACAAGTAGTGTAGTAGTGCCCAAGATCTGAACCCATGAACCTGGGTCACCAAAGCACAACACACCGAACTTAACCACTAGGCCACAGAGGCAGCCCCATAGAATTTGCCTTTCTGTAAAATATCATGTAAAATATCATGAAATTCTCCTTCAATGAAGCCATTTACAATCTTTTTGCAAGTCTTATTTTCGAATTGCATAAGGAAATGTTCACTCAATTACATACCAGGGAGTGAATTTTAAAGAACCTCATACAATTATTTCATCTACCAAATGCCTAATAAGAGTAATTCCTTGGTAAATTTTTCCTTGAATAGATTAATTTTTTAAAAATAATTTACCAGATTTCAGTCTCATAGTTACATGAAAATAAAGTATAAGTGTAAGCTATGTACAATCATTGCTAATTTCTTACAGTCTATATTCGTGAAATGTTGTACACAGAAATATTTTCTGGCTATGGTGCTTATATAAACCTAAATTCTAAACATTACCTTTCAGTAATTCCTCCTATCTTTTTAATGTAGATTTCTTAAATCTAAACTGTCAACATCTAAAAAAATTATTAAGCTTGTGTGGATTATGAATACATCACGTTTAGAATTTATTTTAATAGGTGATACTTTCATGTTTCAAAATTTAAAAACAAATGTATAGATGGATATACATCGGTAGACCTCACTTCTATACACGCCTCATATAGCCAAGCCTACTCACCCCTTAGATAATTTTGTACATTTTTCTGTATTGTCCTAGTGTTTCTTTAGGTATTTCCAATCAAATATGAATATGCGTGCAAATAGAATAAACACAAATATATATTGAAATATATGAGTGAATGTATATATGCACTTTTATTTCTCCTTTGCACTGAAAGTTTGCAAGATTTGCACCTTGACTTTTATTTGGCAAGTAATTGTTTATCCTGAAAGTCTTTTCACATCCCTTCATAAGGTGATTTTTCTTCTTTTTCTTATTTTACACCTTCATAGTATCCCGTTGTTTAGACTGATCATCAGAAGTTGTTCCAGTCTCTTGCCATGGCAGAAAACATTTGCATGAATAAATGTGTGCATATGTCGTTTCTGTAGAGGAGGAAAAATATCTTTTCTTTCAACCCTTCTAGGTTCTCTGCTGTCTCTGTAACAAAAGAGAGATTAACAAGAGAAAAGCATAAAAATTTATTTAATATAGGTTTTATGTGACATAGGAGCCTTCATCAGGAAAGGAAGATCCTAAGAAATATTTAAGCCTAAGCATTTTTATGCTAGGCTTGATGAAGAGTGGAAAGTTGTGGACAGATGTGATAGAGCAACAGGATATAAGCTAAGTGTAGTGAACTTGGGGAATCTTAGCAAGGTCTGTTCTTTCCGACTCCTCTTGGCGTCCCTCCATCGTGGAGATAAGGATGTTCCTTTCCTCCAGGTGTAGACAGCCGGTTTCCCCCATGAGGGTCACACGTCCTGCTTCAGGGCAAGGTCAGATAGCCCTTCCTACACCTGCCATTTCACAAATTCCTTCAGCTGGAAATATTCAACATGCCAAGGTGCCCTATTTGGGGGTAGTGTGTCCTGAACCCTGCCACTTCTTACATATGCAGGAGGGTCTGAAGTTTTCAAAGGAAGATGGCTGGTTCAGTTGGTAAGTGCCTTTGTCATTTTGACAATTATTCCAAATTGTGTCCCAGACAGCTTGCACCTCTCTGTTCTCTGTCTCCGGGAGTGTAAGAGCATGTTTCTTTTCCAACAGCTTTGCCAACAGAGTGTGTCGTTTAACTTTGGATGCTGTCAATCTGATACAAAATCCTTCCTGCTTTGACATTGATGTTTGCCTGGATCTCATTCCACCTGACAGCAATTGTGAGGCTACTTTAGTTTAAAACTTAAAAGTTATCCCAACAACCTGAAAACAAAACCATGACTGGTTGTGTTCACTTATTTATGTAGTGCATGAACGTGTGTTGACAGGCAGGTTTCTAAATATGGGATGTATAAAGGTGAATAAGACTCACTTGGCCCCTTTCAGCACAGAACTTAACAATAGTTTGGAAAAAGTCGACAATTATTAGTTGACCTGAGCCAGACAAGCTTTGTAAAATCCATGGATTAACTGATATATTCTCCACAGCGCTCTGAGGTAAGTGCTATAATGAATTCTATATTTTAGATTAACACATACACACGCACACACACACCATCATACGTACACAGGCACTAAGGCACACACACTAAGGCACACACACCTTCACACATTCACACTCTTTCTGACATACACACACACACAAAGGCATACAATGCCTATGAGCTTGCCCCAGGCTATCAAGCTGGGACTGGAAGCATAACCAGTTGGTTTTCCATTCCAGGTACCATCTTGAACTCTAGAATAAATCACAACTGGTTAAAGTGATGTCCATGATGCCTCAGGACAGTGTCCCTAATAAGCTCAATTAGCATGATTCACACCAATATCTCCTTACTCCTCACACAAGGAGATTTCCTATTGATCCTTGAATTTCTCTGCTCCCTTAAACATCTTAAACAGGTTTTTCGACTTCTCCTTGATTCATCTTCCACAGACCTTTCAGATTTTCCCTTCTTTCTCCCGTGACTCCAGGCAGATCCACCAACTCTATTTCTCATCCTTTGCAGACACTCCTGCATGGAAACAAAGAAAACCTTTTCATAAGACATTGCTTCCACATTTCCCATCTCTATATTAGACTATTGTCACTAAACTCATTTAGGCAGGCTTTGAAAATCATCAGTTATTAGACTTTACTTTTGTATCCAGACTTATTTTGCCCCTACAGGAAACTACATATGTTTTCAGTAACATAAAAAATGCTTTCATTCCTTAATATGATTTCTTGTTTCCTTCCACAAATGTGTTTTGAGTGGTCCCAGCATTCAGTACATACAGGTGCTGTTGTGTATATTTTATAGATCAGCTGCTCATCCTTTGGAAACTAATAACCTTGGTTTCTTTGTGACTACATCTGACAGAATATCTACCCCAACTTCATTAATGATAGCAAAAACTATCTTGACATCAAGCTATTTTGGGGCTTTCTCAATTAGAAATATGGTCTAATTGTTAAGGATGTCTGCTACAATGTTCAAAATCAGATCAATATGAAATTGATGAAAAACCTTGAAAGCCAAGCATTCTTTCATCTAACAGAAAGACAAATTCCTCTCTCCTTTAGGCTAAACTTATCATGGTATCATAAAAAAGAAACTTCTAAATGTTAAATAATTAAAAACATAGGTATATAATTACTATTTATATACAATGTCCATGCTGTATAGTGTATATACATGTATATACATATAATCGATGTATAGTGTACATATATTATACTTTGTAAGAAGTATACAATATAATAGTATACTATATTTATATTAAAACAGTACATACCATGTATTACTATATATTATATATGATATATATTGATATATAATATGTATTATATAATACTATGTATTAAAATTATACTAATTGCATATTATATTATATACATATAGTATACACAATATGCATACACACAAAATATATATAGTTTTCTGTATAATTTTATTATATATAATATATATTGTGTGTGTATATATATAGTGTTGAGTATATGTATATATAGTATATTTTATATATCATATATATACACATACACACACACAATTACGGTGTCTTCTTAATTATGTTTTAGACCAAAAATAAAATAAACATTTTTACTGCATTCCTAAGTAGCAACATTTTCTAAATTAAATTTTTTTTCAGAATTCCTGAATGAGTACAGCTAATATAAATCAGAGGAAGGTAATTTTACTATCAACCTTTTAAAATTCCTGCAAAAATCCTTTAAGATTTTTAAAGGTGTATTTGCATGAGTGAAGCTCCATCTCGTCTCTCATTTTTATCGGGCATGCTGGCATCACAGCAGCTGCTGTGGCTCTTGATTTCCCCAGTGGCTCGTGAGACGCCGCAAGGTTTCAAATCAAGGGAGGTCTATTCCCCTAGAATGAGAATGAGGAGATTTATTTCCTGCCAAGAATTCAGAAGTGCTTGAGAGAACAGAGTATGCTTTCTCAAGACTCTTCAACAAAATATCTCTAACAAACATGTAGAGAGGTTAAGAGAGAATTCTTTATTCCTTGGTGTTTTAGGAAATGCTTATAGTTTTCCACCAGGTTGGATCAGTCTATAATGGCTCAAATATTGAAGTGGTGTTTAGAACAATGCAAATAATCTTGTGTCATTTAAAGCAAATTCTGTGTTTTGGTTTATAATCTAGGAATAAGAAAAAAAATTCTCCAAAACATACCTCACAGTAGCAAGGCCTTCAACAATACACAGAGAGGATGAGATAGATCTAAAATGTGTGTCACCAAATTCCTGTTCTTAATGATTATTGTAGCACAGTGTCCCTCAACCTTACATTCCCAAGCACCCATGATTCCCACCATCGGGGCTTGGTTTGAGAGTTCCTACACTGTTTCACTTTGTGTGGCCTGGGGTCCTTGACCTTTGATGGCAGGTAGCAGATAGGGGTCTTCCACTCAGGTCTCTGAAGTTCTGGATGTTTTGCTCTCCCTATGCTGAAATTCTGGAGGCTTCAGTGCTGAGGACATGAGAAAATGGCAACTTGGTTCCCATTTGTACAGGGTCTTGGTAGAGTCTGAAATTTCTAAGAGTCTTTGTGGTGGAGTTTTAGGGAGTCCAAGCTTCTGGACTTTGATTCTCCAAGAGTCTTGATTTACTGAGCCTGGAAATGGAGTCAGGAGCCAGAAGCAAGGGGCGTATCATTTTGAGGGTTTGGTGACCAGATTCCAATGTATCAGTAGCAGTACTCGAACAGTGATGTCCAGTTTGGGGCAATATTGGCCCCCAAGATACATTTGGCCATGTGGGTAGAAATTTTTGGTTTTCACAGCTGGGAGGGAGTGCTGCTGGCATCTAGTGGGAAGATGTTACACATCCTGTAATGTAGAGACTTACTGTTATCTGACCCAGAATGTTGGCAGTGCTGAGATTGAGAAACTCTGGACTAGAAGTATTGGAGATGAGATATTGGGAGACTTGATATTTCTGTGGATGAAGCAGTCTGACTCCCATTACAGATCAGGATGTGGTCTTACTCAGGGAGATGGGCCTGACTTAAGATTCTGTGGGAGTTGGGGCTGCAATAATCTATGGGCTGAGTCTTCGGATTTGCCATAGCACACATCTGTAATAATTTTACTGGCTACAAACATAGGTTCTCCACCTGCCACACAACAGGGGCCAAATAAAAACTGGAACACCAGGCTTACAGCAAGGAAAGGGTTTTTATTTCAGGTGATGTCAGCCAAGAGACAAGAGTGATCCCTTAAATTCGTCTTGTTTTGTCTCGTCTCCTCAAAAGATGGGAGGCCAGGGGTTTTAAAGGTTTGTGAGGAATGTGGCTGCTTGTAGGAAGGGGGAGATAAGGAATTCCATAAGTAGCTCTCCTTGGTTGTCCGTCTCCAGGGTGGAGGGTGGATTTCGGTGCCAGGAAGCTCTGGGAAGCTTCAGTTTCTTGATATTCTCTGGACATCAGTTTCCTTGTAATAAACTTCAAGGACCTGTGATTAGTCAAAACTTTAGTGTGAGCCCAGCTCAGGCTACCTGGGCTTTAACAATTTGTAACTTCTATTTGGTTGTAAAGCTCAGGGAGTCAAAGGTTAAAGAAAAAGATATTTACATATGAGTGTTTTTGGTTTTAACCCCATATATGCTGGGTTTAATGTAGGGCAACCAATATCAGGGCCAGTATCAATAATTAGGGTCTGTACTCACACTGGCATCTCTACTAGCTGAGACTCTCCAGATCTTTGGTTCTGGGTTGTTTCTCCAATGCCTGAACATGCTGAGCTGCTCCCTGCCCCACTTCCTAATGCTGGCCTGGATATCCTCATCGAGGTTGCTGGAGAAGGCCCGGGAGGAAAGACACAAAAAGGGTTGTAAACAGCCAGCATGCCTGGGTCTGATCTGTAGATGTTCAGATTAACTTCCTGCATCTGGAAGTAATGTTCAAACTCAGCCCTTCCAGCCAAAAGTGCGTCTTACACAGACAGGAAGTGAGATGTTGATGCATAGTTTGTCCTTGACAATGAGCTGCCATGTACCAAGTTATCTCCATAAGAATCAAGGAACATTCATCATTGTGTTTACAGATTTCTCTATTGTTGGTAAATGTTTGTGGCATTCCTGAGCATTGTTTATTAGCCTCAATGTACAATTGGGCAGAGAAAAGAAATGTGTGATCACAATGGAATAACATCCCCTTGGAGTGTGCTGTTTGGGGGCAGCGTAAATTAGATCTTATTTTGGAGATTTTCTCTGAAGGCCTTATATAAAAAGTCTATGTTTTCTTGTGGAGTTTTGTTTGCTTTTCAACTTTATTCATCTTTACAGCTAAATACAAGTGATAGATGCTTTCCCTGAAGAGGTCTGGATCTCATTATAGTTGCATGTAAATAAGGTACCTTTGTTTGCTGGCTGAAGTAAAAGGCTTTCATTGAGCTGGCACAAGAATGTACCCCAAGTCCTCTGGACCTAAAGATAACCATGTCTCACATTGTTTAGGAATCCCTTCCTAAGGCTGAGGAACATCTGGCAACATCCCCTTAAATCAGGAATATATCATTCAAGACAAATGAATATTATAAACAACGAAGCATATACTTCCCTATGTTTTGATATAATTTGACAGCAGAGGTGTCATGTAAAATTTATCAAAATTGTTAAAATTTCAAAACAAGCATGCAAATAGAAATTTTTTAAAAATTTGTTTGTTTTTACCATCATTTGAGTACTGTTGTTCTTTCTCTGTCTAATAATGCAAACTAGTGAATATATACATGAGTAATATTAATTATATGATTTAAGTGAATCTTTGGAACATTTACTGTGAAACCATACTTCTAACATAATCCAAATATTATATAACCATTAGCCTTCATTCTTTCTTTTTTAAAGACTGGAACCTGAGCTACCGTCTATTGCCAATCTTCTTTTTTTCTTTTTCTTCTTTCCAAAGCCCCCCAGTACATAGTTGTATATTCTAGTTGTAGGTCCTTCTGGTTGTGCTATGTGGGATGCCACATCAGCATGGCTCAATGAGCAGTGCTATGTCTGCCCCGAGGATCTGAACCAGTGAAACCCTGGGCCATCAAATCCCTAGGCCACAGAAGCAGAGCATGCGGACTTAACCACGGGCACTCAGCCACAGGCCCGGCCCCTAGACTTCATTCTTAAGTGGAAGAATTATTTCCAGAGACGGAGGGACAGAGGTGTCATTGGTTCCAAAAAGAAATGATTAGGTTCAGGTTCCAGCTCTGATACTTGATCCTTAATTTATTCACATGTGCTTTAAACTCTCCGGAATTCACAGATATCTTTGACCTGGAGCCACTATCTAAATCATTACAGAGCAAAGAAAGGAAAAAACAAATTGGGTGGAACCCTACATCACCACCCAATGTATGTGGAAATCACTTGCTAAATTATTCTGATAATTTAGGTTTTATAATACTAAGAAAGAAAGTAAATTTAGGGAGAATTGGAAAGGTCAGCCTAATTTTGTGGAGACACAGACTGAACACAACAGAAAGAACAATGAAATCCTTTGCCTTTTCAATGCCAGAGGAGTGAGGCAAACAAGATTTCTGCAGGTTCTGACCAAGCGAAGTTGAGGCTGTCATAATGCATTATTGCATCACACTCAGTCGCTGTGGCAACAACAAGGAGTTTATGCTCTGAGGAGGAAAACACACAGCATTAGCAGGCAGCATATGGAGGCACAGCCAAACAGGGTCCTGAGGTCTCCACCAGAAGAGGAACTGGTGGGTGTTTGTAGAGCTAAGGATGGCACCTTGAAGAGGGACACTGATTTGGGCATGAGAGGATTCACTGAGCCTGGGGGATCGGCAGCAAGCTGGGTCCTGAAGCCCCCGGAAGCTTCGTCAGACATTGGCTCTCATCAGTGTCAATAAAAAATTGTGTCTTTGTGAGTTTTCTTTGATTCCTCAAGCCTACCTGATCCCATTGTACAAAGAAGTGAATTCCCCTGGAAAGAAGGTACGTGAAGAATAGCAACAGAAAATCTTTTGTGACTTCTCAAAGCGTTTTGCAGTAAAAAGTGGTTCATCATTATGTCAAGCCGTAATTTATAACTCAGCACATAATCAATGTCTTGCTTTATGAAAGTTCTCAATGATTCAAATCAGAGTATACTTCTCAATGCAGATAGGTATTGAGAGAACAGAGATCAATTTATTCTTGTGACTTAGCTTGGACTATTGTTCTATGTAAAGATAATCTAAAGAAAGTTCCCCTTAAACAGGGCCTCACAGCCATTGAATTGTCCCTCTAGATTAAACCCTCTAGATTAAAATAACCTAGAAATATATTTTCCTTGAAAGTGTGGAACTTTCTCTCTACAGTAAAATCATGATGGCTTTAGCTATTTGACTCCATTGTTCTTTGACTTCACAAATATTTGTTTTACAGATACACCTTTAAGAGCTTGGTGATTTTTTTTTTTTTTTTTTTTTTGCTTAATTTACTTGGGCATTGTAATATATTAAATAATTAATATCACTACCTGTTAGTGCCTAATATATGCCAGACACTGTATTTCTATTATTTAGAATTTTGACACTGTCCCTCTGTGAGGTATTCTAATTGCTGTTTTTGAGTGGTAGAAAGAAAACTGGAAGTTAAGTGAGAAGTTATCTGAGAGAAAACTTTCAAATCATTCCATAAAACTCCATAGCAATGCTTCTCATTGCCTTTTTCTTTTTCAGTATAGTAACAGTTTTTAATTAAATGCACCATAATCATATGGGATGTTTAAAAACAGTTGTGTTATCGCTGGGTGTTTGTCTTCCCTCAAATGCATACGTTGAAAGCCTAAGCCCTATGTGATGGTCTTGGGAGGTGATTAGGTCGTGAGGCTAGAGCCTTAGTGAATGGGATTAGTGCCCTTATAAAAGAGACCCCAGAGAGCTCCTTCACCTCTTCCGCCATGTGAGGACCCACCAAGAAGGCATCCATCTATGAACAATGAAGAGGTTCTCGCCAGACACCAAGTCTGTCAGCACCTTGATCTTGGACTTCTAGTCTCCAGAATCATGAGAAAGAAATCTATATTGTTTATACGCCACTCAGTCTATAGTATTCTATTACAGCAGCACAAATATACTAAGACAAGCTGTTTAAAAGAGTAATTATTTGCTAATATAGAATTTTTGAGACATGAAATAGAGGAATGTGAGCTTATGTTTCTAGTTCATTTCAAAAAGAATCTTTTTTAAAAAGTCATTATGAATTTAGGAAAAGAGGTGGTTATCCGCTGATATGAATTGCAAGCAGAAAGAAATCGAATGTGCAGTTTCCTATATTGTCATGTATACATATAAATGCCATAGGCAAATAAATTATGCAAAACTCTCTCAGGAATATAAAAGCAATTCTGAAGATTCTCACTTTGATTCTCAAGAGTTTTGCCATCAAGGTAGCTAATGCAACGAGGTAATTGTTAGCAGAATTAGGATTGGGTTGCTTAAAGGATACAACTGCTTTATACCACAGACCTGAAAGATGTATTTTCAGAAATTTAGTAGTTTAGATGTCATTCAAGGAAAGTGTCTTCTTGGACTCTGGGTAGTGGGAAAATGTGATTTTACTAAAATCCTTGTATTTGGCCTTATTCAGGCTGTATATCAGGTAAAGTAGAACACAGCATGGTGTTACAATAGAACAGCCTCAATCTTAGTCCAAACAAATACTTGTTTATGCTATAATGTTTTGTCACCAATTATTCTTTAGAGGAGTAATGAAGAGTTTATTAATATCAGTGACTGATTGTTTCCATTATTAAAAAGGAAACATGTGCCTCAGCATTCCATCAGCCTTAATTAGTGGAACAAATTCATAGTCTATAGCAAATTTCCTTCTATTTGTTCTTTGCAATAATACAGAATTTTAAAATATGCGCAGCAAAAAGGCTATGTACTAGTGCTATCTCAGAGAAGCCATTGCTTCTGGTGAAACTGCAAATACCAGACATTTAATATAAAGAATATCAACAGTTTATAATTACTGAGGAAGAAGTGATGATTTTGGCTTTACTTTGGCTCTTAGACGTGAATATCAGAAATGAAAGTATTTGCCTGTAATTTTTAATTTTCTCAACATTTGATTTTTGAGGGAGCTAGAATAAGTATTTCTATGGAAGTATTTGAGTAAAAGGCCAAGAATCTTTGCATCCCAAACATTGTCTCATCTCTGTGTGTGATGTAGCAAGATTTCTTTCTGTGTAGCTACTTTGGCTGTCATCTTGAGTCAATGGTTGGTTTTCCATTCTGCCACAAACTGGTAAATATGACTCAAATGTCTTGCTGTGGAAGTTCAAGAAGATGGATGTGATATCCTCAATATCCCAAACTCATAAGTCAGAGAGAAGATGAGACACTTTCATTTTAATGTAGACCTTGAGTCCCAACTCAGTGCAATTACACCTGGATGCAGGTATGAGGTCCATCTAGTGGGCTGGATGCCGAGTGAACTGAAAATCTGCTGCCCTCACTCCACCATTGGTGGGGCATGTGACTCTGCCATTGAATTTGGTCTTTCATCTGTAAACTGGTGTATAAAGGAGTAGATGTTCTCTCTTTCTGCATTACTCACTAGCATTTGCCCCAAATTGGGGGAAATCTGTTAACATTGCTGAAGTAACCATTGTCATATCATTTCATTCCATTTTATTCACTTGTACCACCTCTCCTGCTAAAAGACACCAAAGGCATCATGGCATCCAATGCACCAGTTTGGAGTCGAGCTAGGAGTGTTGTGGATATTCAGGAATTATATTTATGCTTCCCAGGAAGCATATCCAACATATTATCTGCACACAATGCATGTGTTAGGTTAAGAGAATCATTTTCATCTTAAATGATGGATACCTTTAAATATATAAGACCTTTACTGAAAAATGGAAGATATCAAAAACTCTTTGATTTAAGCAGCAGTCAAGCAAAACAGTGAAGCAGAACTGAGAAACAGCCCATAACTTGGAGATACCTTAACTATGAAAAATGGATTACTACTTCCCAAGGAATGAGGCACTCATCAAGGATATGGAATATGGTGATTTTTGAGTGCATGTTGGTTAGTGTTGGTTTTCAAGGTTATAGAGTGAATGGAGAATGGTGGCATTATCTACCAGCCATTCTCAAGGTATGGTTTATTGATGACTTTCATTAGGATCACCTAGAGGCTGTTAAATACACAATTCCTCAGCTTCTCCCCAAAGTGCTTGACTGGAATATCAGGGAATTATGTGCATGTTCTTGCACATTTAACAAGCTCCCCAGGTGACTTGAATGCATACCAAGGCTTGGGAGACAGAAATCTTGGTATTCTTGGAGAGAGCTAGGGGAGAGAAATCCATAACCTCCAAATGGGGCTGTTGGTAGAAAGCAAAACGTTGACTCTTAGGGGGCTTGTTATACTAATAAGAATTGGGGTTTCAGAGCTCCAGCCAAGTAGGACAGGGATAAAGACTTCCTCTAAAGTCAGCGAGGAATGATACTAAGCAAATGTACAGGCTTGGAAAATGGAGTAGATGAAAGGGCAAAGCTGCTTTGGAAGTGTCTCTTGGAGGGAGTTGGCATGTGTGCCTGCCTGACACCCATAGTTTGGAAACATTTTTGTCAATATGGACTTAAAATGAGAGGCAAGAGGAGTGACCTGGAACCTTGTGGAATTTAGAATAAGGAGGGACAAGTTAGGAAACCAATAAACAAAGACTGAACCCCAAAAGAACCTATATACGCCCATTCCAGTCTGAGTGTCTTAAATCCTTGGGGAGATTGCTACTGAGGTATGGATTTCTGAGACTGATCCTTTGACCTACAGTGCAGAGTTCCTTGTAGAATCTATCAAAATTGTTCATTGTTAAAAGTTCTCTCCAAAAACGAGCAAGGAAAAACAGTATTAAGGATCTTACTCCTCTATGGGGTAGGGGGATGATCAGAAAACGATTAGGCTTCAAAGTTTATTTTTCAGATGACACTGGGTAGCAACAACTGCTTCAGGATGTATATCAATCATTTACATCAAAGAGCAGAACCATCAGTAATATCCTTGGATATGAAAGAGGATTATATATAAATAGGGGCTTTGACTTGAAAGAAAGAACTTAGTACTTCGTCAAGAAAAATAACCCTCTAATTTTACCAAGAAACACCACCAACAAAAAATTATTCAATGCAGGAATTGGCCCTGTGCCAAGTGGTTAAGTTCACACACTCTGCTTTGGCAGCCCAGGGTTGGCTGGTTTGGATCCTGGGTGCAGACCTACACACCACTCATCAACCCTTTCTGCGGTGGCATCCCACAAAGAAGAACTGGAATGATCTACAACGAGGTTATATACAACTATGTACTGGGGCTTTAGGGAGAAAAATAAAAAGAAGAAAGATTGGCAACAGATGTTAGCTCAGGACCAATCTTCCTCATCAAAAAAAAATATATATATATATTCAATGCAAATGCATTACTTCCCATCTCTTCCAATTATAAAAGCATCACTATTAAAACATTGCATCTTTACCTCATAAAGGACATTCTTCGAAGTGTTGATAGCTATCATAGAATTATATTGACTTGTTTTGTTGTAAATTGTGCTATGGATAGTGTTACAGTTGTAGCAATGCAATCAAATATAATTTTATTAAAAACAGATTTTTCTCTTTATGATTTTTAAAGAGACCCAATTTCCTTTTCCTTTGCAGAAAAACATGACTATCACTTTGTAAGTTTTTATACTAAATATATGGAAAAGTGTCATATGAACAACAGTCAATGAGCAAATACATTCAATTTACTAAGACAGTGGAAAAAACAGATAAACATAATAATACATCCAACTCATGTTTTCAGAGTCATGTCTGTGAGCTTCAATGGGAAATCACATTGAGTCTGGCTAATCTTTTTGTTTTGTTTGTTTCAACTAAAAACATGTAAGGAGATAGAGTCATCACCCTTAGCAGTGTCCGGGTTATGGAGGAATTACATGTAGGACAGGCTAGGAGTTATTCAGTAATAAGAGAATGTGATCACTCAGTGCCAGGAATTCATAGCCATTGCAGGGGACTGGTCGAGGATAACTACGAAGGGAACAGGCAAGACAAAAGTGAAACAAATCACCTGGTAAATAGGATGGTGGTAACAAGATACAATAGTTATCTGTAGGTTATTTGAATCATCAGAAAACCTTATTGGAAAAGAGAAGTGTCCTTTAAAACTGAATTTATCAAAAGTTCTAGCAAGTCATATACACACATCAATTTTGCTAACACACTCATATAAAATATACACACATATGTGTATATTTATTTATATTTGTATATATATGCAGTATTTATAATATATGTATGGAGATTTCTCTTTCTCTCTCATAGATAGGTGATAATAGATCATAGATGAAGAGACAGAGAGAAATAATACATAGATAGATCATAGATAGAAGGTAGATCATAGATAGATCATGAATAAATGACAAAAAGATAGATAGATGACGCATAGATCAGAGATAGATACATGGTAGGTCATAGATAGAGAGATTGTAGATAGAGGACAAAAATAGATCATAGATGATAGGTGATAAAAATAATAGATGGATAGATGATAGATCGATAAATAGAGGATAGATAGATAGATAGATAATAGATGATAGATAGATAGATAGATAGATATTCAAAAAGATTTGAGTTTATACAATTTGCCATAGTTTAAAAAAGAGCAATTGGTGGTGTAGTGGTTAAGTTCACGTGTTCCGCTTCAGCCGCCCAGGGTTTGTGGGTTCGGATCCTGGGTGCGGAGCTGCACACCACTCATCAAGTCATGCTGTGGTGGCATCCCACATACAAAAAAGTAGAGAAAGATTGGTATAGATCTTAGCTCTGGGACAATCTTCCTCACCAAAATAAATAAATAAATAAATAAATAAATAAAATAAATAAAAAAGAATAACTAAAACAAAATCGAACAAAAGCAAGTACAGAATGTAGAATATTCTTTGATGGCAATAATTTGTTTTATGGAATACAGATTTTTTTAGTTTTGTTGTGGCTAATGCAAAAATGGAACCAAGTAAGAATATGTATTTTTTATTGTGTAATGGAGAAAATATGTAGTTATCTCAGAAAAAGATCATTTTCTCTGGTACCTTATTAAATGGTAAATCAATTGCATATTCCAAACCTTGGAGCACTGATAGATGAAATATGTAAAAAAAAAAATTTAATATGTAGCTGAGTTCAATCCCAAAATAAATCTCCCCTGGACCAGATGCAGAATGGCAT
This sequence comes from Equus caballus, assembly GCF_041296265.1. Lineage (NCBI taxonomy): Eukaryota > Metazoa > Chordata > Mammalia > Perissodactyla > Equidae > Equus > Equus caballus. The sequence continues at coordinate 2,617,139 of NC_091715.1, read as the reverse complement.
CTTGCTCAGCTGCAGTGTGAGGGGTTCTAGGGAGCCTTTTTTGTAAAAACAAGCAAAGTCAGCCACAAGTTCTAGTGCTCTGGAGTAATGGAGACCAAAACACCCCTCCTGTGCAAGGGAATGGGAGCCATGCTCGCCGTGTGAATTTGGGGCACAGGAAGCAGCCCTAAGGAAGCAGGAAAGCAAACACAGCACAAACAAAATCCTTAACCATTGCCGTCCAGTCGCTCTTCTTGCTCAAGAGCCCAGTCCAGATTTACCTGAGACATGTCGTAATAGGGAACAAGGTGTTCTTATGTGACATGCAGCCAGTGCATGCATGGCAGCTGCCATGGGGAGATTCTGACAGGGAACAATGGTGAGGTGCGTGGTGTTGACCAAGATGAGAAGCTACTAACGCAAGTGCAATGTGGAGAGCATCAAACCCATGACGCCATGGCAACTGCTCCTATGTCTTGTATTTCTTGAAAGCTGACAGGGAGATTAATGATTTAAAAGGCTGTTGTGCTATTTATTTATTATGAAGATTTTTGTTGTTGTTTTTTTGCTTTTGCACAAAAGCCCAAGCCTGAACATAACAGCAGTTGATCCATTTGGCAGCTTCCTAGTTGGTTTCTTTGAAAATTTTCTTTGAAATACCAAAATGACTCATTTTGTTGAATATTCGGTATGATGCGTGAGAAAGAATAGAAGACTAAAAACAAAACTTTCAGAATTTCCATTGCCACTGGAGAAATATTTGATTTTCTCTTTTACTAAGGGCGAATTGTACAACAGAAATGTATAAATGTAGAAAAAAGTTTTATAACTCACACAAAATGGTAAAAACTGTGTGCACAACATGATAGCAACAACAAAAATTACAGTTGAAGTTTTCTTTTACTATTACAAAAGGAAAGGCAGACTGAAGAAAAAGATTATAACTTAATACACAATATGGGGTGGAGGCATTTCATGTGAAAAGTACCAGGCAAGTCATTGCCAAATGAATGAAGTTGAACATATAGCCCTAAGGAGCTTAGAGAGTAGCTTGATTAAATAAAATATTTGATATATAGTGAATATTGATGAAATCCAAAGGGTAGAAAATCTTTCTGAAGTTAACATATTTGACCCTTTCTCCTGATTCATCTAGTCTAGAAGTCAGGAGGACAATGCAGAGAACTGGCGCCAAATTCATGGTTAACCAAGAAGGAAGTTCTGGTTACATGTCCACATATGTCCACATGCAGGCACATACGGAACGTGTGCAGGTGCGGAAAGCTGACCCTCCTCGTGGACCATTCCCCTCTTCCTGGACCTGCCTCTCTCCCAGGCAGCAGCACATTCATGCTTTTAGCCGTCATACTGTATTATCCACCCAGAAATTCAATTTCCATTTTTAAGTCCTCTCTCACACACAGCAAAATTGCTCATTTCAATAAGGTTTTAAACAGTGAAGTTCTGGACACAGCCTGATATTCACCTAAATGTACAGAGGAATGGGTAAATGAACTGTGGTTGAATAATATACAGCATTAACAGAGCAAACTAGCTCGATATTTGACAACAAGAATAAATCTCAAAGGCATATATTTGAGTTAAAAACCTAAGTAGTAAAAATATATGTAAATACATGGAGACAATGATATAGTTTATGTCCAATTTGAAATCAGACAGGTAAGTTTGCTTTAAGGTACATACCTAAAAGTAAATTTTTAAAAAATATAAATGGAAAGAATGTACATCAACATCAAGAAAGTGGTAATATGTGGTGGGAGCAGGGAGTGGGAACTTTTTTGGCTTTATTTATTTAAAAAATTGATATAAAGCATAAGGTTAGTCGATTCTTATTGTCTGCACACTTAACATTTGAAATGTTTTCTTAATCAGCTAAGGTTATACCCAGAATGTACAAGATCTCTGGGAGAAAACTCAAAATATTGTTTAAAAGCTATAGAAAATAGAAATAAATGGAGAAGTAGGAATATATGTAGATAAGAAAACTCACTACTGTTAAAAATTACAGATCTTCTTAAACCAAATTCAATATTATCCCAAAGAAAACATCTTTTCTTTTGTAGAAATTGCCAAGCTATTCTAAAATTTATGAGGAAAAATTAAGATGCAACAATACGCAATAAAAATTTGAAATTGAAGAATGCATAGATGAAAATGGAATTTTCATGCAGAGAGAATATTTAGTAATTTGAATAGTATTGTCTTGTCAAGAAAAAAGTAAACACATCAGTTTGATTCTGAAATAGCTGTTGACTCCATCTTCAAAAACATGTTTTAACATAGCATCGACTTCCTTTTCCCCTGAAAAGGAAAGCCAATTAAAACCAGAATATAGGGGCCGGCTCGGTGGCATAATGGTTAAGTTCACGGGTTATAATTGGGCAGCCCAGGGTTCGCAGGTTCTGATCCTGGGCACAGACCTAGCACCACTTCTCAAGCCATGCTGTGATGGCATCCCACATAAAATAGAGGAAGATTGGCATAGATGTTAGCTCAGCAACAAGCTTCCTCAAGAAAAAAGGGGAAGACTGGCAACAGATGTTAGCTCAGGGCCAATCTTCCTCACAAAAAAACCCAAGAAACAAAAAATGGAATATAAACAGTTTGAATAATGTGATGGAGTTAAATTCATAAAATATAAGCTCAACTACGTACATGTGATTTCCTCACAGGCTGCTGCCACTATATGTCAATTACTACTGAGAACATTGTGCACCCAAGATATGAGTTTTTAATTTGCATAAGAAATTATCACACATTTAGCGGCTCAAAGTAATACCTAGTTATCAGCTCACAGTTTCCATGGGTCAGGAGTCCAGGCACAGCGCAGCTGAGTTCTCTGCAAGGCTACAATCAAGGTGTCAGCCAGGGCTGCGTTCTCATCTGAAAGTTTAACTGGGAGTGAATGTAGATCCAAGCTCATTTACGTTGCTGTCATGATTCATTTCCTTGTGGTTATAGGACTAGGGATGGATCTAGGATCAAACTCACTTAAGTTGTTGCCAGAATTCATTTTCTTGTGGTTGTAGGACTGCAGGCTCTGGCTTCTTGCTGACTGTGGGCTCAAGGCCACTCCAAGCTCCTAGAAGCCATCCACAGCACCTAAGGGCCACATAAACTTTTCAAAGTCCTGCTCACAAATAGGAGATTGCTTCTTCAAACTCAGCAAGGGGAAAAGAGAGAAGGACTCTGTATTGAGTTGGCTAGCAAGGTGAAGTGAAGTCTTATATAAGGAAACATCATCAAAAAAGACATATCCCATTACAATTGCCATAAAAGGGGGGGTGATCTCCCCATAGTCATCATACTCTATTGGTAGCAAGTCCCAGTTCTTACTCTGTCTCATGGGGAGAAGTTAACACAAGAGTGTGACAGCCAGGAGGTGGGATCATGTCAGCCACCCTTGGGTTTTGAGTTTCTCCATCACAAAGAGTTATTTCCCAGTCACATATTATATTTTTAAATTTTAAAAATAACTGTATAAACTGAAATGCCTTCCTAAGTATATGTAAATCAGTAGGTTTTTAAAAATGTTTATTTTGAATGTGAAACATGTTTCATAGTCTTTTTACAGGGTATTTTGACCCAGTGGTGAAAAGCATATTGATTTTGATTTTATAAATAATATATGTAATGTGGTTTTTTACAAATGTGAAGGCATTAAAAAATACTATCTTTCCAGATATTGTCAAAATCCTAAGCACAAATAATTAGTTATGGATTATAACCATCTTTATGTCCTAACTGTGAGAAGAGTTAGGGTGCTAATATCTTCCTCCTGAACAGTATGTGAAAATATTCAGAGATATATTGTATATATGTTGGATGAGATAAAGTCAATAATCTAAGATAATTGCCAGAAAATATTAAAAGTCATCTGTGGATTGATCAGACTTTTCTTTTTTTTGTAAGGAAGATTGGCCCTGAGCTAACATCTGCTGCCAATTCTCCACTTTTTTGCTTGAGGAAGATTGTCCTTGAGCTAACATCCGAACCTGTGACCCCTGAGCCGTTGAAGCAGAGCATGCAAACTTAACCTCTACGCCACGGGGCCAGCCCCTATGGCCAGGATATTTATAATGTGACCAAAGTATTGAATGAGGGCAAAACTCCGTCATATAATTTGGCAAATGACTCAGTGATCGTATGATTTTCGTGAAGATAGAGCAGACAATTTGGAAACTTGGAGTTAGACCACTCCATGAAAAAAATCAATAACCTTCTAATATTCCACATGAATGGTCCCACCTCCATAATCTTATCCAGCCATTGGCTCAGTGATGAACACCATAGAGAGTGAGACCAGTGTATATAAACATCCACATGTTCCTGAAAGTTATTGCCAGCATTTTCACTACTTCACCAATGCCGAATCACTACGCAATCCCATTTTAATGGTACTCTCTTCTGATGCCCCTGCCTGTGGCATTTCTGTGTGCACAAAAATTAAACATTTTAAAGGGAGCAGGAAGAAGGCAACTTAAAAATATGGTAAATTGAGCAAAGGAAGTGAAGCAAAGAATATATATGTGATGTTGTAGGGCTGCTGTACGTTTTTATTAGCCGATGCTTGAGAAATCCTCACACTCATTTGTATCTTCTCTCCCTAATGCGTTGACAGCCTCCTTCGGCTCCTGGCCATAGAAATTACAAGATTCCTCACATAATCACTTCATTTCTCCTGCTTTCTGTCTCTTGTTTGGCTTCATCTGGAGACTTTTAACAAATTTCATGTTCTGACTTTTTGCCCTCTTGTACAGAAACTAATGAAGCTTATTAGCTACTCTGAAAACTCTAATGTCATTGGAGACACAGCCCAGTGCCATCCACAATTGCGGCACTAAGCTAATTGATGTTAAAAGGTTTGAAATGCACATCGCAGTTTGAGAAACATAGGTATTCGTAATGGTCATTGGAGCCATAGATAACATCTTTTAAATAGACCTACTTTTGCTGCTCCACAACTAGATAACTAGGTAGCTTATTTAATAATGCATTATTTCTGGAATATACAGTGAGTGCTCAGGCCTAGATAACTGGATATTCATCTGAAGAATCTAGGACACTGCAAAATGCATATATTCAGCCACTCTATGAATATCCCAATTTGCATGGCGCCACTCTACAAACCACAAAGAGGCAAGAAGAATAGACACTGAGTGTGATAATTTAGCCTAGAAAAGTCATCTTTGGAGAATACTCTTGAAAACCCACTTTATAAAATGAGTGCAATGATTTGTGGCCATCTCTAAGAGCTTTGGTGTACGTGACTTTGTTATCCCTGATATTTTCCATGCATCTGGATAGCTTCACAATGGTCCTCTGACAGCAAGATTCTTATGCTAGAAGTATGCTTTGTGGGTATTATGATGTCAAGTTTATGTCTATAACTACTACCTAGGAGATTCTAAATTGCTCATGGTGAGAATGGACAGACCATCCCAGAACTGAAAACCAGTGGAAAGTCCTATGTCAACAAGGGAGAAGTCATCATCTAAAACAGAGGTGTGCCTAGAGGTGCCACTAGGCAACTAACTTCTCCACAATAGTCCTCACAAGCCTTCACAACATCCTTTGTTTTGGGTTGAATTGTGTCCCCCACAAGTTCATAAGCTGGAGTTCTAATCCCTAGTATCTCAAAATGTGGCCTGATTTGAAATTGGGTCATTGCAGATATAATTAGCTAACTGGAGACGAGGCCATCCTGGAGTGGAGTGGAACCTTAATCCAGTGTGACTGGTGTCCTTATTAAAAGGGGAAATTTAGACCCAGAGATATGCACGCAGGAAGAACACAATGTAATGATTGGAGTTATCCAGCCAAAAACTAAGGAACTACCAACAGCTAGAAGAGAGGCCTGCAACAGATCCTCCTCTAGAACCTTCAGAAGGAGCATGGCCCTGCTGACACGCCTTCATCTTGGACTTCTATCTTCCAGAGCTGTAAGAGAATAAATTTCTGTGGTTTAAGTCACTAGATTTGCGATACTTTGTTATGGCAGCCATAGCAAACAAATCCAGTTCTTTTTTGGTGAAGTGGATAGAATTCACACTGACTGGCTTAGGCAGTAAAGGATTTTTTGATTAGATAGTAGAAAGTTCAAAGAATCTCTAGGGAATCCGATCTTGAAGCTTTATGCAGACTGGAACAAAATCCACCCATGGGATGGGAGCTTCTACAGTATAAAAAATGGGCTGCTTGTCAACCTTTCCTCTTGCCATTGGAAACCAGAAGTGCCACTCTTGCTGCTGCTGGACATGTGGATGCCTTTCCAGGAAGGGCCAGAGCCTGATTTCCCTGCTACTTCTGAAACCACTGGGATGTCCACTCATCATGAGCTAGGTCACCTGGTCTACACCTGGTGTCCAAGGGAGTTCGGGATGTTGGCTGGCTTCTACCTTGGGAATCATCACAGACTGGGAGAAATTCATAAGCTGGGCAGAAGGTTTAGGTCGGGAAGCCAAAGAGGACAGAGGTCTATAAAAGTGTCTGAAATTTCAACCATTATGGACATTATTTTGTGATCGACTCATCTTTTTATCTTTTTAAACTCAGAAAATAAATGCTGTGCCGTCTTTGCTTCAGCCACTGGGAATCCAAAAGGAACAGGACAGATTTATTCCTGTTTCTTATGGAGCTTGTCTTCCAATAAGAAAAGTTATTTGAAAGACATATTTTAAAAACTTAATCAATTATGGTTATGATTGATGTCTTGAAGGATAAGTACTATCAGGACCCACAGGTAGAGTTACGTGGGTTTTCAGCTGCTGAGAGCCACTTAGCCTAGGGGCAAAGAAAGACTGACATCAGGCTCTGCCCTCCACGCCCTGCCCTGGGGCGTGGGCTGTGTCTGCCCAGAACTGGAGAGCTCTTTGCTAATGAGTGCTGTGCCCCTGGTGGCCAGTGGGGTCTCTGTGTGTAAGGTGGACTGAGGGCACAGAAGGAAGCAAACCTAGGATGGAGAGCTATTTCCATGGGGGGCTGAAGGATGAAGACTTTCAGCTGGGGTCTTATTTTCATCCTCTAGTCTGTTCACTAAACCTTTCTCTGTCTCCTGTGTTGACAGGTATTGACCTTGTTATGGTGACCATGATGTATGTTTTCATAGCTGGCATATCTTCTGCCCTACATTCCACTTGTCAACCATTCTCTTGTTCCACATTTTGACAATTTGGAAGGAATTCCAATGGATTGGAATTGGATGGAGTCACACACACACACAAACACATATGCAAAATGAGAACTTTTAGTTTTTATTTTTCCATCAACAGTTACCTTTCCATGTATTATATACTAGTCATAAATCTTAATAAAGCATATTTTTTGTTTAAATTCTTACTATTTGTCTGTTCACTTTAATTACAAGACTAGAAAATATTATTTTTTAAAGATAACTGTTTGTAGCCAGCTAATTTTCCTAATTCTAATATTAATTCTAGCATTTATTTTTTTGTGGAGTTACTCAGAATTTTCCATGTATATGATTATATCATCAGGAAAAAAAATAACTATCTCCTCATTTACAATGTTAAGTTATACCACTAATTTGTTCTTGTTTTACTATGTTTGCTAAAATCTCAAAAGGCATGTTAAATAATTGTGGCAACAGTAGGCATCTTCTTCTACTTTGTTCTTTTAATTAAAATCGGTTTTAGTACCTGCTGGTAAGGATTTTTAGGCTGCTTAATTTAAAACTACAGATGAGAAGCAGGATCCAAGGAGTGGAATTTGCTTGCCCCTTTGTTGGGAAACATTTACATTTCTAAGGGAAACCTCTATCTGTAAAGATGCCTCCCTCTCTGTGCCAGGAAGAAGGGGGATGACCTTATCTCTAGAAACTCTTAATGCCAGAGGCAAGAACTTAAGTTGGTTACTGTCTGGCAACCTCATGTAACTGACCCCCCCCATCCCCCCAAATCCTCCTTTGTCTTTAGCTGAGGATAAAATTTAAGCGGTCACTTCTGCCAATTACTCAATCCGGTTTGATTCTTATCTAAAATTTGTGGGACCGCCAAATGGCCGGACCCTACCGGCACTGACACCATTTTAACTTTTTTACATATTCTTTGTGTTGTAAAGAGATAACACACATACCTGTGCCTTAAATTTAGCCTTACTCTCCACCCAACTTTGCAGCAGAAGCAGCAGCAGTGGCTCCTCCTGCCCGTGGGCCCTATCCCCACGCAGCAGCCTGACTGCCCATGGGTCCTGTCCCCATGCCAGCGGGGACAGCAGAAGCGGCGGCAGCAGAAGCTCTGACTGCCCATGGGTCCTGTCCCCGTGCTATTGTATTCTCTAAATAAAAAAGCACTACTGCCAGATCTTAAGAGTCTAAGAAATCTTTCTTTCAACTCCTTGGCTCACCAACCCCACATCACTTGCCATTTAAGAGATTTGCTCTTCATGTGTGAGTACTGACTGTGCCTTACTGCTCACAAGTGCTTCTTTTCTGGCTTCCCTTTCCTCTCTCATATTTGCTCTAATTAAAGTATAATTCCTTTGGACACACAGTAGAGTTTAGGTAATTTTTTTTTAAAGGCATCTACCTGTGGAAAATGGTAGTGGGAGCAGGTGAAAGCTGTGACTTACAGGTTGATGACCTGACTTCTCATTTTGTATGTCACCAGCACAATTTGAAGTAATGCCTATTGCTGGTTTTTATGGGGTTTTTTGGCATTTTGTTGGTTAAACAGATCTTGGAGGGCCCATTTCATGTTCTTTTGTCCAATATAAATGCGTCCTGGAAATGGGGTTTGTTTGTGTAACTGATTAATGGGGATCAAATTAGGTCAATCTGTGTTGACACAATTTGGAACTGTAATTGGTTTCTTTAATTGACTGCTGTAAACTAGAATGCAATCAGCTCAGATTATTCTGTCACTCTTCAGGAGACGATTTTGTCTCCTGGGAACTTGAATAATTAAAATGACCAAAGAGTTTTCCATCCCTCCATCCGTAGACGTGATCAACTCCAATCAAACAGGCCCATAAAATTTTAGTTAATCATCTCTACTTATTCGCTCTCTTAGTCACAGATGTTTTTGTCTTCAGTTTGATTATGAGATGAACTACATGTTTCTAAAGAAAGAAATATAAGTCCAGTTTATTTTGTATCCTGTAAATCAAGGATATAGAGCCTTTAACCATAACTCTTAGGGTATGAGTTAAATGATGATATTAATAATAAATGTAAAAGGAGTTAAAAATATCCTGCTTCTTTCTTAGTTTATATTTGTACAATTTCTTCTGCCTTTTTTTTTTTTTTTTTTGCTTTTGAAGATAGATCTTATCAACATAACCTTTCTCCCTTCTGCCATTGTGAAGGTTAGGTGGACGATTCCCAAAGCTATCATCAGAGCTTTTGTTTGTTAAGCTATTTTTCGTAAATGTTGAGCTAAGACCTTCCCCTATAGCTCTATCACCAGCCTCATTTAGCATATGAGAATATTGGGGTTCTTATCATTAAAGGAGCTAGACGCAGTTTATGATTGTATCCAATCAAACACATTGTCTGTCATACTTGATTTCTGAACCACTGTCAGTGCTCTCCCCAAGATTTTGGATCCTTCCAAACCAACAAGGCCGTCAGCCCAGAATGGTGACTTATCTACTTAATAAATCAAAAGTGGTACTTGATTCATTATTTCTGTAATCACAAGTGCCCCCTGCAGTTATTAAAACACTCTACACTTAAGTGTTAAAGATAAGGGTGGGATTTGTATACTACACATCAAAGCAATAAATCTCTTCATCAGGTAAGAGTAAAATGATCAGTTTTTCATTTTCTGTAAGCATTATAGTCTGTTTAATTATTCCTTATATTTTGTTAAACAAAGAAGGACTAGGTAATGTAATATGTAGTGTTTTTTGGTTGGGTAGGAATGTAAAATTAAAGGAGTTGTAATTAACTGCATGTGTACTCACAACATAAAGTGTTATAAAGATTGTTTCCCGAGGCTTCCACCAGCTGTTAATGCTCCAATGACCAATAGGACCCAAATACGCATGGCAGCAGTTGTGCATTTAATTTTCATAGAGCAGAGTGGTTTCATCAGTGGACTTTTGTTTTCACAAATTGGCTTCATCACTAGACCTATAGACCTTGTGGATGGGCCAGCAGAGGGATCTAGCAATCTGTGTTTTCATAAGCTCTCAATGGGATTCTGATGAATGGCTGGCTAAAATACCTGCCTTTATGAATGTAGGAGGTTATAGTATGCAGGGCTTAGGAAAATGTTTACATTTTACCATTTTACTTCTCAGACTTCAGATGTGTTTTCTTCTTGCTAATGGGAAAATGTGAAAGATCTTTTCATGAGGTAGCATGGACAGACTTAAAACCTCTCAATTATTCAAGGTTACTTACAGGGCTTTTTAATAGATTTAAGGATTTTCTGTGAGAAGTATGTCTTGCTTACCTTTCTTAAAGTAATTCTATCAGGAATATGAGCATGATGGGGCCGGCCCCGTGGCACAGTGGTTAAGTGCGCGTGTTCCACTTTGGCAGCTCGGGGTTCACCCGTTCGGATCCCGGGTGCAGACATGGCACCGCTTGGCAAGCTATGCTGTGGCAGGCATCCTACATACAAAATAGAGGAAGATGGGCACGGATGTTAGCTCAGGGCCAGTCTTCCTCAGCAAAAAGAGGAGGATTGGCAGCAGATGTTAGCTCAGGGCTAATTTTCCTCAAAAAAAAAAAAAAAGGATATGAGCATGAGTCCAGAAAAGACAAAGTTCAAACGCTCACTTTCAGCACAGTGAGTAATAGATTAAGACCCAGGATTTCTTAACAAGATTATTTGATTTACCATCAAAAATGAAAAATAAAAATGTAAACAGTGGTTTACTTAAGGTGATGGTAGCTGAAGATCTGAATCCATTATTAAAGAAAATCATGAAATGGCTTGTTCAAGAAAACTCCAAGTAAATAATGCACACTTTTATTAGTCTGAGGTGGTTTGAATGATTTCTTATCTGAAACGTAAGAAACCAACAACTGACTTTTGGAGTTACTGTCAGGTCTACAATGCTATCATTTAAAAAAATCTTCTTAAAAACCACTCAATTGACAATCACATGACTTAGTCAAGATAAAATAAATATCCACTCATTTTATAATTTAAATTAGAAGGTTTTCTCTTATTTCTATTATAGTGAGATTCTGAAACACTTAAAAATGAGAGGCATTCCTTTCTTTATTTGTATAACCATTTGCATATATTCTATGTGGAATTATCTGGGGAGTATATTCAAAATCTCTAACAATTAGTCCATTCACTTGATGAACTCATCCAGTCTGAAGGGATACTGGCCATCCCATTTGCTCCTTTAGAGGAGGAAAAATAATTTTCCCTCTACCCTTTTGAGTACTTGACTGAGACCCCTGTAATAGAAGAGATTAACAAGAGAGAAACAGGAGTTTATTATCGTGTATACCTCATGTATACATAGGGGGATGCCCAGGGAAAATGAGTAACTCAAAGTGGTGGCTTAGAATTCTGCCTTATACAGCATCTTCAACAAAGAACAAGAACTGGTGGCGAAATGGAAGGACAAAGGAAAGCAGTTTTAGGCTTCCAAGGGCGGCAAACTGGAGGAAGGTAGACTAATGGTAGATAAAGTCTGGCTAGTAAACTTGTTATACTGATTCCTCTGGTGCCACCTCCAGGCTGATAGGGTCTAAAGTTGCCTCTGGTGATTAACTTTTGTCCTTCCTGGCAGAGAGGGGAGCAGGGGCACCTTTGAATATTTGTGTCCTGCTTATAGGCAAATAGAGGGAAGGCAGGGAGCTTTCTTGTGTCTGCTTCTCAATTGCCTTCAACTCAAAATAATTCTGACACCAAAGTGGCACATTTTGGAATGGCTTATCTGCTACCTTTCATTGCCAACAGAATGGCTTCTCCAGTTTTTGTCCCCTTTGGAAATTGGCAGTCATTGTTTGAAAGATGACGTTTCTATTTTTCTTACGAGATACTACATATTATCTCCTTAAAATATGTGTGCTTTCTAGGAAATTACCCAAAGGTGATTGCAAATTAAAGTGTACCCATCCACACATACTTGTGTTTAAAAGGTGAATCAATTATGCCACATGATACAGTTGAAAATCTGAGTGGAAGAAAAGAGAATGAGCAAGTTTGTTCAAATGAGTGCAATAATGACAACTCTTCAAAAGCAAATTTGGATTGTCGGTAATACATATTTGTAGTATGTAAAGATTTCAAAATTAATGCAACGGCTGTGACTGAGTAATGAATGATCCCTTTTGATTTCATAACCTTAAAATTTATATAGGTTCTAATGCATGTGCATGTGCAGAAAAGTGAACTGTTGAAATGTTTATATTAGTCAAATTGAAATATCATTAAACAACACCAAATTTTGCAGCAGCCAAACATCTATGTTTTGATGGACTTGAGGGAAGCAGAGTTAGGGAAATAAATAATTTGGGGGCCTGAGCAGATATCTTGTCATCCTTTGTGGTCAGCATGCCTCCCTCTTACCCCTGATGCTTGGACTCTAGCAGAATAAGCCAGAACTGTACTGGTCTCTACCATGGTAGAACCTGAAAGAAGCTCTATCTGTAGGTACATAATATTTGATAATTTTCTCTAGTCAAAATTATTGTCAATAACTTTTTCTATTAGAACCTAAAAAAGAAAGAGTTTTTGAATGAACACACTGTCTAGACATAAATTGACCAGTTTATTGAAAAGTCTAAACATCGTGGGTGAAAGATGAATTGGCTTTTCTTCAATTGAACTTCCAACTGGATCTCTTTGAATAATTCATTCCATCCCATAAAGGCATGCCTGATCGATCCCATTGCTTTCTGACCAATTTAAATACAATTGAGTTCAGTCTAAACCCAATTAACTCTTTTAATATGTGCTGTAGGTTGAATTTTGTCTCCTAAAACAATGTGCTCAAGCCCAAACTCCCAGATCCTGTGAATGTGGTCTTACTTTGAATTAGGGTAAGGCAGATGCCATCAAGCTAAGATGAGCTCATAGTGGATCAAAGTGAACCCTAATCCAGTGCCTGGTGTCCTTATAAGAGGGAGATTTGAACACAGGTACAGAGAGGGAAGACGGCCGTGTGAAACCAGAGACAGCCATTGGAGTGATGCACCTACAAGCCAAGAAACACCAAGAATTTCCAGCAAACCATGAGGAGCTAAGGGAAAGGCAAAGGACACTTTCTCCCTCATAGCATCCAGGAGGAATCAACCCTGCCAACATCTTGATTTTAGACTTCTGGCCTCCAGAACTATGAAAGGATACATTCTGTTGCTTTCAGCCACCCACATCATGGAACTTTGTGATAGCAGCTATAGAAAACTAATACATCACCCTATTGAATTTCACCTTCATCCTCCTGCCCCAGGACCTGTGGAGATGCTGTCGTCTGCTCTCCCTCTATTCCCTCTTCCTCTTCCATTCCCCAGGATGAAGAAGGGGCAATGGTAGTTTCACTTAACAGTTGCTGTCAGGAATTTCTTTGTATTATGAATGCATGTTTTGTGATCAGAATCCAAAAACTGATTTTCTCATGGGACACATGGTGGGGTTGTCCTGGAGAGCTGTCCATTGTGCAGCTTGATGAAGATAACTGGGAGAGTTCTGTGCCAGTTTTGGAGCAACAGGAAAAATCCCACTGATAAACTATTGCTCCAGCATTTCAAGTTCAAGTAATTTTTCCGCTGGGATTGTTTCATCAGTCTATTCCAGAAGAATCAAAATCATGGTTTAACATGAATTAACAGCTTTTCTGTTACGTTTTTAAAGGTAGATAAGCCTTTAAACTATATTTATAGAGAGCTTTAACTATAATCACAGAAATTTAACAAAAATAAAACGAAAGAAAAGCTATACATAATTCCACCCACAGTGTAATTAAATGTCATCTTTTCCCATTCACCTTCTTGTAACTTTCACATTTTACATATTCTCAATCATTAATAGATTAATTTAAACATAGACATACACATACCCGTATCTGTATGCCCATTTATAAATGAAAATAAATCTGACTCTTATTTTTCCAACATTTATTGACATTTTTTTCATATCTTAGAGTATCATACAGAGCCACTAAAATAACTTGAACAATAATGATGATAAAGGACATCTCTACATTTTATCTGCCTTTAATAGATATTGTTATTGCTTTTCACTGTTTATACTTTCTCATTTCAATTTCACAGAGAGATTTAACATTTCATCTCAAGCTTTATCAATTGCTTTATTAGTAGCTAATGGTACAATCATGGGTTTTTCCTCTCTAGTTTTGTTGCTATAATAGTTTATAAATGAACTACCACTAATTTCCAGTAATAACCACTCCTTAGACAAGATGTATTGTTTAATCCACATATTGTTGAATGCAACTTACCAAAATGTATTCAGAAATATAGATTAATTATTGATCTGTTTTCTTCTTTTATAGCTCTCTTTATCAGATTTGGTAATAATTTACAATAAATTAAATCAGGGAAATTTCCCTAAGTAGAATTAAAATTATCTGGATTTGTTTGCTTGTTTTTATATATTTAAAGGATTATACAGATTTGATACTCCTTGGTTCTGAAACGCTTTACAATGGAAGTCAGTAATAACATTTCAAATCTCTGTTAGGGTAATTGGAGCTTATAATTCTTTACCTATATTTAGGCCCAAACTCTCCTTTATCTGGGCTAATCCTTTCTTCTTATTCCTAACATCATCATGCTGTGTCCGCTTCCTCTTTATTCCTTAATCTGTATTATAAGAATCCATTTCTCTATTTTCTCAAAGAACCAGCCTTTGTATGTATACATTATTGTTACTATTTATAATTTGCTATTTAATGATTTCCAATTTCTACTTCATCAATACTACTTACCCACAATTTGTTTATGTGGTCCATTTCATAATTTTGTAAAGTGAATACATTTTTCCTAATGTTCAATAATTTTCATTAGTAAAATTTGTGGCTATATAATTTATGATTGGTATGTACTGGGCCGTGTATTTTGGTATTTGAAATGAGACATACTTCTTTGTTTTTCAACTTTTGGCTGAATTTAATGTAAAAAATTTAATCAAAAGATTATTTAGGGGGGGCTGGCCCCGTGGCCGAGTGGTTAAGTTCGCGCGCTCCGCAGCAGGCGGCCCAGTGTTTCGTTAGTTCGAATCCTGGGCGCGGACATGGCACTGCTCATCAGACCACGCTGAGGCAGCGTCCCACATGCCACAACTAGAAGAACCCACAACGAAGAATACACAACTATGTACCGGGGGGCTTTGGGGAGAAAAAGGAAAAAATAAAATCTTTAAAAAAATAAAAAAAAATAAAAAAATAAAAAAAAATAAAAAGATTATTTAGGAAATATTTCTTAATTTGTGACCAATTAAGTTTCTGGCAATTCTTTATTATTATTTTCTAATTTCATAATTTTAGATTATTAAATATAAGCAAACATCACATTTGCATTTATGAATATTTTTATGATCATACACATACTTTTTTCATAAATGTTCTAGGGATGTAAAATAAAGATTTAGGGAACATTTTCCTCTCTCTTTATACATATGCATGTTGGTGTTATTACTCATAAACCTGCTCAGATTTTGCTCAGATTTGTTGATTTGAAATTCAAACACTAAAATTTAATTCCACCAGTTTAGTTTATTAAAATATTCTATTTTACTCCAAATATTTAGCTGATGTTTCCTTTTATACAAGCATATTTATAAATTCTATATTTATCACTGCATACACTATATTTCCTGTATGCCTTTTATTATATTTTTTACTTTTATCACTTTGTTTTAGGTATGTTTCTTAGAAATGCTGGGTTTTTTATCTCATTTATGTTATTTTTTATATTTATACTTTTATTTTTCCTAAATCTTTATATTTTATGATCTGTTCTAATTGGTATTCATCTTCATTTCCTAATTGAAAAGTTTATAATTGACATTATGCTTTTTCATTTTCTTAGATGGCACGGCCTCTTACTCCACAGTCATAGCAGAAAAGCATAATTATGCACTGTTTCAGAGCATTTTTCCCTTTCATTCTCACCCTGGTATGTAATCTTCCTTCCCAAAATTTCTTTAAAAATCTGGGTTTGAGACAGTCCATGCCTTTTAATTCCCGACACTTACTTTATCTGTTTAGTACATATGGCTGGTCATACCAGAACTAAAATGTCACCATTAGTTTAGTTCAAAATAGGCTTCTGTTCAAAGCCAGTGAAAGAACCAAGTTTACTTATGCACGAAGTAAACCTTATTTTCTTTAAATAGAGATTTTGTTGGTTATAATTCATGCTCCACACTATGAGATTTTTTAACATGTTATAATATATTTACCAATATTGTATTTCATCTTAACACTTAAATATTTGTTTCAAAAAGTGGGTACTTTTTTGATCCATATTTTAAATTTAGAGATCTATCTAAATATTTATAGACACTCAAGTCTGTGGTTTTAAATGGAAAATATATGAAGTGAGTGGCGTGTCAGAGCTAACATAAGATCACTAAGAATTATCCTCCTCACTTTTAGGGCAAAAACTGAGATATTATGAATGACAATTCAGCCATGGGTGACTATGTTTAAGGCTTCTTTAACCTCAGTGTTAGAGTTCTTCCTAATAGAATCCGAATAGCAGGGCCATCGGAATGAGGTAAACCACACATCATGAGATTGTTTAATGAACTGCAGAGAATGTCAAAGGAACAGCTGTAAATTCCCTGAAAATTGGACTTTGCCGGGAGAAATCTGGCACCTCCTTCGAGATAATTGCAAAAGAAAGTGCCCCCTGCCATGAGTTAACAGTGTTTCCTTCCTAAAAGCTGAAGTGAACATAATTTGCAGTTTCCAACATGTAATCTCTCTTGAGGACCTAGTGATTTACAAATCTGCTTGCCCTTTGTAATTTACATGATATGTTAGCCAGGTACTCTTTATGAATTCCACGCAAGATGATAGCAACTTCACATCAAACTCTCTGATTTGCTTGTTTAAAGACATCTCCGAGTGAGATGATATGAGACGTCTCGTTCATAAACCTGTTAATGTGCATCGAGGGTTGATGTAACACTGGCAAACGAAGCATCATCCCAATCATATAATAAGTTTGTTCTTACTGAACACAATGTGTATTTAAATTCTAAATTCTCTAAATCACACAGAAAAATATCACAAGTGATATTTATTATTGCCAGAAAAATTAGGAATTACTAAAATTATTGTCTAGACTTAACCATTATAAGTACTATTTTGGGATTAGCTAGCAGCTAGAATCATGCTGTCTCATATGTTTTCAAGTATTATTTCTATTATTTTGAAAAGACAAATAAAAGTGGAGTAAATATGTGTTGGCTTCAAATATAAATTTCCAAGTGGGCTATAAATTATTCTGATTTTTTCCATATAAATCAATTAGGTTAATTGCTTCTCCTTAATTAACAGTGAGACTATTTTGCAATCATCGATTAGATTATTAACATGTAAGTGGGATATTTTTGTATATTGATCAAATAATTTGAGTTTTGATTGAGTGTATCTGGAATTATTCATGGGAAGGTAGCAAATAAGCTGGATCAATTATAATGGACTTACCAGAACTGGTGTCAACAACTTTCTTACTCATAGTAATTACAGTTAAGGCATGTAAAGTGGAATTCACACATGCTTTTCTTAGTCATTAATCTCATGTTATGATAGCGTTTCCAACTAAAATGATTGGGAAAATTCTCCCTATCCTCATAAAATTCAGCTGTATTTAGCATCAGTCAATTTCCCAAGTAAGGTGGTAGTTTTATACACTGAAATAGAATTGCCTAATTTATGTGAGCTTATCATTTAAAACTCTCATTGTACCTAAATGTTCTCCTTGTGTGTGTGTGTCTGCATGCATGCACTAATTCTTGATTAGTGACTGCTATTGGCGATATTTCAACATAACTCACTCAAGTATTTTGAACCTTTACTACACAATGCTATTCTCTGTACGATGGAAAGTGTAACAGTGTTACCACCAACAACATGAGTTCTTTACCCTCCACACAAGATGGGCCAAATGAAAACTGGAAGGCCAGGCTTACAGCAAAGAAAGGGTTTTTATTCTGGGTGACGTCAGCCAGGAGACGAGAGTGAGCCCTCAAATTTGTCGTTTCATCTCATCTCCCTGAAAGAGGGGAGGTGAGGGGTTTTAAAAGTCTGTGAGGAATGTGGCTGCTTGTAGAGTCAGTGGCCTTGCTGGTTGGAGCTTTCCCACCAGCCTGCATCTGGCCTTGGGAGAAGGAGGAGATGATAAGGAATCCAGGTGGCTGTCCTTGGCAGTGTCTGTCTCCATGGTCAAGCGGATTCTGGAGCCAGGGAGCCAGGGAGGAAGTAGGGAAAGAGTGCTTTGATTTTAACCCCACATATGCTGGGTAGGGTATGTAGGGGAACTGATATCAGGGCCAGCATCAAAAGGATGGAACATTTTTCTCCCAAACAAGTTACTCCAGTAAGAAAATTGCAATGATTAAACAAATTAGCTAAACCCAAAGAGAAAAATGACTGCCGTGGTGAAATACAGTTATAGGACGGTAGAAGCTTAGAGACTGGAAGGAGAGATCAGGGACACATTGCAGTTTCTACAGATGGAGACACCTGTGCCTTTGTGGACCCCTTCCTCCATAAAAAAGAAGTATTAAAATTATGTTTTATGACCACCTTGATATAAAGATGAATCAAGGTCCAGACTGACTATTACATAAACCTAGACATTTGTTTCCTGAAATGAGGTTATTTTAGGGATTTCAATAACTGGAGGGCATTTTATTATCTGAGACAGTCTGTCCAGGGATAGAGACGAGCTGAAACACTAAGTGCACACTGCAGGAAAAGAACAGAATTATTTCCCACCTGTATCTTACAAATAATACTCACGCAGTGTAATAGCTCCATAAGAAAACACTGGGATTCATGAATATGCAAGAGATGTACAGACATGGCAGGAAAATCCAATGCATTTTAAATTAACTATTGCTCATGCTCTATTTCTTGTATGTTTAAATAATTGATTCAACTCCATTCTCTATATACCATATGTACACAAAAACTATTTTAATGTGTAATAAATGACATATTGATCTTTGCATTTGAAAGCTAAAGGCATGTGTCATAATATATCTCAGTGACATCTCCAAAAAAGAAACACATACTAATGAGGAAGATCTTAGGGACAACCGGAGGGAAATCCTTTACCCTCAGCTTCACAGTTCATCTTTACAAGCTAGAATGTCATCACTATCCTCATCCTTACGTCCAAACTCATTAAAGTAATGCAAGCAATTCGAATCAAATTCCTAACTCTAAACACTGTTTAGACATTTCCTACTGGCATTAGATATAATAGAAATTCCTTCTTGCTCCTTTATTCATACCGTACATATAAAGTGTTTATTCAGCCAATGTGTAAGACAGGAAATATACAGGAGAAGAACAAGCATTTCTTGCCCATATTAAGGCCATAATGTGTTGAAATTGGGAGGAACTATTTAATGAAGTTGTATTTGCATTAGCAGAAATATGAACAAAATTCTAACAGAAATAAATTCTAGAGAGTTTGAGGAAAAGGCACATTTATGGTGAAATTGACATCTCTCACAACATCGAGGCTTTCTCTCTGGATAGGATAGGAACTGTAAAACAAAGAATGCTTTCAGGTGGTCTGTTCCAAAGGAAAAGATCTCCCCTCATTGCTCAGAGTAGTAATTCTTATGATAAATATCTGTAAACAATTTGCACTTTTTAAATGGCAATGTAAGGACTTCTACTTCTAAACAAGTTGGAATAGCAGACACCAGATTTTACTTGTAGCCAAAAGGAAAAGAAATCAGATAAGAACAAAAAAGAAATGTATATGTATATTGTAATATAAACATCCTGATTTTAAGTCCTGCAGTGCATAGTAAAAACATAAAACAATAAGACAATTGGATAAGTTGGAAACTAAATATGTTTGTATAGACATAAGATAGATGTGTGTCATAAATATCTCCTGCCCTCTGAGATCATTAGGACCAAGTCTAAATCGTTGCTAACAAGGAAAATGCAAACCATTTCACAGTGACTTCAATATGCTATTCTGTATAAAGCATAATTAGACTTTTGAAGAGAAAATTAGTTGTTATAATTTCAAAAATAATTACAATTCTATCTGTGCTAAAATATGCAATGACCTTTCCAATTAACAATATAAATTTGTTCTTCTATTCTATTATTTTTTAATCAGAAAATGAATTATAAACTTATTAATATGAAGATATAATCAAATTCAGGTTGTGTTACGAAAAAGTTTTGAATTATGGTCAAGTGTATTTTACAGAATTACCTCTGCAATTCAAAGATGGTTGCTCATTAAAGTCACATGAGTAAGTACAATTCAAAAACAACCACAGTTACAAGCAAGACCCACAATGTGATAAAATGTCCCTCGACATCAGCAAACAGTGATTATGTTATTTCAGTACGCAGGGGTAAAGTGGAAACTTATCTTGCCTTGCTATGCCTTTTTGCTTCCTGCCCCTCTCCATGCAAAAACCTGGAGACAATAGAACAATTATGGAGAATGACAAAAAAAAGAGTGTGTGTTACTGTTGCAAAGAATTTTGCTGAAGTTTGGACCAGTGTGTTACATGCAAATTTCTAACTTTTCAGTGCAGAACCATTGCTACTATATTATACCTTGACGCTTTACAAAGGTTACATGAAATTTTAGTGTGTTATTCCAGGAGTCTCCAGGTCAACCATGAATAAGAAAATGGGTACTTCCTTGAGCCAGTTTAGATGAGAAAGGACTGATTGTCTATTTGCCGCATAAGGACAAAGGATCATCCAATGATAGATTTGGCCTGATTGAAATGTTTTCTCATTTAAATGTGTACATGAGATTGCATATTGTGCCTCACAGAGATTTAAACCAGTTCTGGTTATTTGTTTATCTGCTCACCTCCCTGTTCTTGGCCAGACTTTCTAAAGTCAATAGGGCTGGAAATCAGTAAACTACATTTCCCAGATTCTGTTGCCAGCTGTCTTCCTGGTAAACTCTGTCCCAGTGGCAGAGGTGTCAGAAGACAGGAGGAGCAAAGAAGATGCCTGTATAACGGAGCACAGCCGTGGTCATCGTTGGCAGTCTTTTATGGTAGCTGGACTATAAGTTTGGGCAGGCATTTGCAGACTCAGCAGCAGCCTTCACAACTCTCTGCAGACCCTGCCAACTCTCTTCAGCAGTTCCTCAACCAGCAGGTCTAGAATCTTCATCACTGATGGAACATGTGTGGGGCTTGGGGCTCTACCCTGCAATTGATAGCAGCTTCCTGATCTGTGGATATCATATCTTCCTCACTGTGCTTCCCAATGCCTTTCCTTTCTCTGTTGTTCTGTCAGCATTTCTAACACCATTTTTCAACCAAATCCCTATTATAAATTCCTCAGTTTGAAATACCTGTCATGTGTTCTGTTTTTCTGATTAGATCTGAATGAATACAGCACCTCTTTAGGGTTCGCATTCCTGAAATGGGAATCATGGTGGTCAGAATTTATGAGTGTCAAGGCAAAAACAAACATGGCACATTGAGGGGCTGCCCTGGTGGTGTAGCCGTTAAGTTCATGCTCTGCACTTCAGCAGCCCAGGGTTCACCTCTTCTATCCTGGGCACAGACCTATGCGTTACTTATCAAGCCATGCTGTGGCAGGTGTCCCACATATAAAGTAGAGGAAGATGGGCACGGATGTTAGCTCAGGCTCAATATTCTTCAGCAAAAAGAGGAGGATTTGTGGTGGATGTTAGCTCAGGGTTAATCTTCCTCAAAAAAAGAATTAAAAAGATGGCACATTGGAAGATTTAAGAAAGGTTTTCCCAAACTGGATATGTGTACGAATAGGATACTTGTAATAAAAATGTCCAAGGGGGCACATAAAAATTATAAAGTAGAGGGCAGCAACAGCTATACAAATCTTTGGTTCTTAATGGAGTCTTGGTAGAGTATTTGATATATGTTTACTTTTCTGGCAAGTTCAGGAATCTTAAAATAGAAACAAGAAAGAGAGTTAATATATATTTTGATCAAGGATAAAAGTTTATTGCATTATCAAAATAAAAAGAACTTTACACGTGTAGCAAGTGCTGCTATTGGGATGACCCACAGGGAAAAAAAATCCCATCTTGGACCTAATACATCTAAAGGATCGATATGTATGTGTCTATCCATACAGATACAGATGATAAGACGGTTACCATCAGAATATCAGTGGAGAATAAAACAATGGTTATGACAAAAAAGACAGAATTAAAGCAATTTAAAAAAAAGTATAACAGAATGATTCAATAGGAAGAGATAGCAAATCTGAACTTGCCTGTCCTAACTATAATGTCAAAATACATAAAACAAAAATACTAAATCGAAAACTGGCCATTGAACAATTGTAATGAAAGATTTTATCCTGCCTCTTTCTGAAACCTATGTAACTGACAAAAATTAGTGAAATGAAGAAGATATACATTATATCAACTATCATGATCTATGAACTGTCCTGATCTTATAGAACTACTGAAAGGCTTGGATCTAAATATAAAGAAATTACTGTTTTTAAGCACTTGTAAAACATTTATCAAAATTCACCCTGTGATTTGTCCTGAGTAAGTTTGTCTGATAAAATACAGGACACTCATATAAATTTAAATTTCAGCTAAACAACAAATAAAATTTTAGTAGACCTATGCCCTGAATACTGCACTGGACATATTATACTAAGAAATTATTTGTTGTGTAGCTGAAATTCACATTTAGGCATCCTGTATTTTTATTTGCTAAATCTGTTAACTCTAATCCTGAAGGAAATCTTTAAAAAAAGAAGAATGGTTAAATACACCATTTCCTCTAAGGATGAATTAATGAAATTAGAAATAAATTTTAAAAATATTCACAACTCACAAAGCACTTAAATTTAAATAGTGGTAACATCCTAAATAGCTCATTTGTCAAATAACTTGCAATAAAAATTACAAATTTTTTAAAAATCAGAGATCTTGCCTAATATTAAAATGTAACAATGATTTTCAGGATATGGATAATTGCACAAAGAAAACAAAGCATCAAGAAGTCCTAGACAATCAGCGTCTCTGCTTAGATGCTTCCTTAGTTGCATTGAAGCTCACTCTGCCCAAAGTTTAATGTACAAAGTTTTTAGGCAATGCGTGGAGAATATAAGTTATTTAAAAGCTTGCTATTTTGGTTCCGAAACATCTTTATTTTATACTTTGATAATAATATAGCTTAAGTAATTTTTAAGTAATATTTTCCATGAAGCAATGCTCCGCACAAATCCACAGATTCCATGTTGACTGCCCAAAGCAAACCGCGCGTGTGCTGCTGGTACCTCCTGCTAAAAGCATTGCATACATAAGGACTCTCTCACCACTGAACATCATCACTCTGTCAGGAGGTCTGCCGTGAGCTTTTTTAATTCTGTGATTCCAGAATTAGTTGGTAAACTTCAAAATGGCATGAGAAAATGAACTTACAAAACCAGGAAGAGAAGGGGACTTCCTTGATAAAAGGATTCTAACACAATATTACAGGAAAAGATTGATCTCGATGGTGAAATACTAGAATTATTCCCTATAAACCAACAACAAAATAAATGTGCCCTTTGTGACAATTCTATTCAACACTGAGTTGGAAGTCCTATTAGCGCAGAAAGTGAAAAGGAAGTGAGAGAAACAGTTATTATCGGCAAATGGCGCCAATGATAAAATTATTTTACAGTGATATATTCAGGTATGATATAGTAAGACAATTTCAAAAAGTGTGCTCAATAAAAGATCAGTTCACACATGTGACCAGCATTGGTTCACATTACCAAATACCAAATGGGATTCTCATTTGTTCAAAAGTCCCAATCCCAACAGAAATACACCTATAAGTTGTTAGAAATAAATGTATTTTTTTAAAAAAAGAACTTTGTGTAAAACAGAACAAAAGTTTAGAAACAGCATGATATAACATCTAAATAAATTGAGATATAACCAATGTTTGACTTAATAGTGAAAAGATGTCAATTCTCCTCCAAATTGGTGTAAAATTTTAAATTATTCTATCTTTTCTTGACTTAACAAATTACTCCCAAATATGTATGAGGAAATATAATGGCCCAAGAATGTTTGATAAAAGTTTGAAGAAGAGTCGGAGGTAATTGTTATGACTTCTCCCCCTGGATATCAAGACTTAGGCATACAGTTATCACTGCGGAATTTGGGCAGGATGGGTAAAATAAAACTCTGCAAAGCCCAGAGTTCAGATACAGACATGCAGGACATGGCAATGCTCATGTCACAAAGTTTGCATGACAAGCAGCTGGCATAGGACATGCCACATACAAAATGAATAATGGTAGCGTAACTAGTTTTTGTAAGATATACTTTTGCTTTTAGCTGTACTTGACAGATACTAATATCAATGACTTAATCAAACAGCATTTTATTTTTCTCATATAAGAAGTTCAAAGTCTGGAGGATGGAGTGCTCAGAAAAGTCATTCTGTACCCTGAATCTCGCACTTTTTTTCTCCATCATCTTGTGAGCCAGGATTTCAGGCTTATGGTTCCAAGAAGGCTGCTTTGGGTAAATAAGTAATGTTCTCACTACTGGCGGGAAGAAAGCGGGAGAACTCCCATAGCTGAAGGATTCTTCTTTTAGGAGGAAAGTGGTTTTATTCCCGAAACCCAGCCAGCTGACTTGAACTCACATTGCATTTTCCAGAAAAGCATCCCATAGCTATTTCCAGCTCCAGAAGTATCCAGAGAGGAGAGGATATCCAGCTATGAACATCGATCAACCTGAACAAGTCAAAGATCTGTCGGGAAGGAAGAGAATGGATGTCATGATGTCAAAAAGCAATATTGCCACAGCTGCCAATATGGGAGAAATCATATAGAAAAGAAATCTCTGTGATACATTTATTAAATTCCAGATAACTGTAAAACCTCAATGTGAAAAGCAAAGGCTTCAAATTTTCAGAAGAAAACATTGAAGGACATCTTTATGAGATTGGTGTAGAAAATAATGTCTTAAACCAAATACCAGAACACCTTCCCTAAAGGAATGGATTGGCAATTGAATTGCATAAAAATACACATATTTTGTACGAGAAAAGCACTGTGATTATTCGGGAAAGTATATAAACTGTGCAATTAAGCCACAGAGCTTTTCCTTGTCTCTCGTTGAAGCTTCCCTTAGAGAAATTTTCATTCATGCTAAAAAATTGTTCAATTCACGACATGATTCATCGTAAAGTGTGCTTTGTGAAGACTGTCTTTAATGCATTAATTTATATGCTTCTCTCTTTTGCCTTTTTATGCCTGTTTAAAAACCCATACCAGATGGAATTACATTTATTCAATTGTTTAAAATATGGCAAGTAGTGAATCTTAACCATAGAAATGTAGCCCATTTTGTTCAAATAAATCTGGTTAAGGAAACATATCATCTTTGTCAAGAATCATTTTATTTTTTCCTTTTCAACAATTCTGTATAAATATCTCAGGAGAAATTCCATTTTTCTAATTTTCAGGGCATGACCATAAAAGAGTGGAAAGCAATTTGTAGACGCAACTGTATATTATGTGGGAACATTGAGACCTAACCAAGTCCCCAAATTGAATAATTTGGGGGATTCCTACAATGGGTAATAAAACACTTTAGAAAAAATTGGCTTTGCACTCTATACCATAAATGGGTCCATTTTGTAAAATTACCTATTTATAGCAGCATCCACTCAAAGTGTGGAGGAAAAAAGTGTTTTTGATCATGCTTTCACACATTTTTATGACTATTGCACTCCAATATTTGCAGCAGAGCTCAGACGTCTATCTTGCTCACTTTGGTTACCCCATACAGTTCTGAACTGCTCGTGCTTAGTGAACAGAACCTAAAATTCTCATAATTATTCCAGGTCCTGAATTGGCCAAGTATTCTCCAATGGGAGGGAGTTAAAAATGTATTAACCAAGGATAATCTTAGAAACTGACTGTCTATATTAAACCTCTTTTTATTAAATCCCTGTTTTTTGAGGGTCAAGTGTATATCTATATACACGTTTTAACAACATAAATAAGATTAAAGGGAGAAAAAGTCTTTATAGGTAGCATTTTTTACCTTCCAGAAAATTTCATTTAGTCTTTATTTACTACTCAAGTTTCAGCGTTTGGATCAACCCAGCAAAATGCAGTCCTACTCAAATCCAACCGCTCTTCAAGACACATGAGATTTATTCACCATCATGGGAATCATTAGCATTGTGGGCTGTTAGGAGCCTAACAGAAATTCGGAAGGACCAGAGCAGCGATTGCAAATAATGATGCATAAATACAATTTTAGCCTACATTTCCTACTGGTAAAACAGAATCATAATTTGACACTGCTTACTGAATAAGGACCTATGGAAAAGAATGAAGCAAATTAAAGAAAGGAAAAATGATTTCCAACATGATTACACGTTTATAAAACAGCAGATCTGTTTGAAGAAAGCATTGGCTGTGAGCCTCAGTTAAAAGATCACGAAGTCTTCTCCAGCACTGCCCACACTGTTCTTTCGTTAGTTTTGCTTCAGGGGAAAAAGTAATTCCCACAAAAACATTATTAAGCTTCTAGAACACATTTTAAACATTGAATTAAGGAACAGTGAAAATTTAATCAGTATAACAAGAAATGATTACTTGGGCCATTGTAAATGATTTTTGAGTAGGGAATACATTTGTGGTTCAAAAACTGAAGTGAGATTGAAACGTTCTGCAGTGAAAAATCTGGCCCCTGCTCCTGCCCGCTACTCGCTGTCCTCCCCTCTGGAGCCAAAGCACGCTGCGCTTTCCGCTTGTCCTCGAGAGGCACTCTCCATCCCCCTCCTCCCTGTTCCGTGCTACTGGAGCCTGCCTCTGTGGACAAGCTCAAAGGTCTTCCCTGCCCTCTGGGTTCCGATTGGGGTTGGCCATTGATGTCAGAGGGTTGGGGAGAGCATGCAATGGAGACGTCTATTCCCTGTAGCTGTTTTCTGGGCCTCCACACAAAGCCGCCGCTCCTCTGCAGCTGTCTCCTACAGCTATTACCGCTCTTCGTCTCTTCGGGTTTCCAGATCTTCCTGCTCTTAATAATCCTGCCACTTCCTACTGGTTTTCTGTAAACCTTGCCCAAACACGCGTCTTGGCAGCATGTCCCTTTATTCAGCTCTCCTCGATTACCCCCACACGAGGGCGCCATCGGTTCCCCGTAAACCTTGACTTGGACACACAGCATTTATATTCTTGTCTCAGGAATCCATCAAACATTTCTCTTCTCTACGCAAATGTAAGCAGCGACACACACTGGTGCTGATG
The DNA here is from genome assembly GCF_041296265.1 of Equus caballus. Lineage (NCBI taxonomy): Eukaryota > Metazoa > Chordata > Mammalia > Perissodactyla > Equidae > Equus > Equus caballus. The sequence goes on along the minus strand of NC_091715.1, from coordinate 2,589,725 downwards.
CCCCACGTTTCTCTGCACAAAAGATGTCCTACCTCCCATTCTTTCCTCTACTTACTTTTTAATGTTTAAAATTTGTTTTACTTAGTATATTCTGAACATCTAGTCATAACGCTACACGGAGCAATTCCTAAATACGGTTTTTTATGGCGACGTAGATTTTCTTGCTACGTATGGGGAATGATTTATGTAAGCATCCGATTCCGTGTAATAAATGCAGCAGTAAATTACCTTGCGCATATTTTTCATAAAAGTGTGGATGTGTACGTAGGATAAATGTCTAGCAATAGAATTTCTGGGTCAATTGTAGGTACGTATGTAATATCCTTAGATATTTACAAATCCTCCTTTGTAGGAATTCAATTGTAGCTGATTGTAAACCCCCTGGAAAAGTGTGAGAACATTTCAGACTTGCTCATAGAAACTTAAGTCAAATTTTTAGAATTCTGCAGACTGATAGGTAAAAAAAATGAATTTAATGTCCTTTTAATTTATAACCTCTTTTTATTAATTGTGCTTTTTTTCTTTTTTTTGCTGAGGAAGATTTGCCCTGAGCTCATGTCTGTGCCAATCTTCCTCTATTTTTTTTTGGATGTGGTACACCTCCACGGCATGGTTGGTGAGTGGAGTAGGTCCATGCCCAGGATCCAAACCCACGAATCCAAGCGGGTGGCCAAAGTGAAGCACCTGGAACTTTAAACACTCAGCCACGGGGTCAGGTCCCTGGAATGTGCAGAATTTATATGACTAATAATAATTTTTATTTCACTTTTTATGAACTCTATGTTAATTTCCATTATCCTTGTTTTATATTACATTTCTGGGTTTTTATATGTGCATACACATTTCTAGGAGACATTTATATATTTGGAAATTAGTTCTTTATGATATGATTTGCGAACATTTTCCCAGTGTGTTGCTTGCTTCACTTATGTATCTTTTGCTATAAAGACTATTATAAAACAATTTGAATCAAATGAATTGAAACTTCTATGCCTATTGGATTTTGAGTTTTAATTAAAGGCTTTTCCATACCAAATTCAACAATTATCTATATAAAACAAACACACATCTGTTTAGAACACAATTGCAGTATTGTAGATGAGTAGTATATAATATATAATATTATATATTATGCATGCAAGTATTATATGATTATAAGCATATAATTGCAATAAATATTTACCAGGCATCATTTGTCTATCTGTAAACACACTTTTAATTTAAATTTGGCTGTATTTTGGACGTGCAAACCTCTTAACTTGGCGCTGGTTATAAACTAAGAAAACTACTGTCTGTCACACTTTTTTAAATGCAGTGATATTTTTATGAGTATCAAATGTATTAATTTATAAATGTTGCATAATTTACTTCATAGACATGTAATTGAACTTTGATTTCTTTCTGTCTGCTGCCTTCTAGTCTCCGTCTGATTCTCGTGTGTTTAGTTTGCAGTTTAAGTCCTCAGAAAGCTCAGGGGTCCAGGTAGCCTTCCTATAGTGGCTAACGAAGGGCTTGTTCCTGAGTATGGCTGTTAAACCAGGGTGGAGAGCAAAGGCAGCATGTGGAAGAACATTTTCCAGTAACATGCTGGATGTGGGGCAATGGGCTCATGTGGTTGGAGTCTGCTATGAACACTGGTGGCAATAAAGCTGCTGTGTTTGTGATACTGATACCCAGCAATGGGCTCACTCTGCTCGCCACAATCTGAGCCAATTAATCACAACAAGTTAGGGATCGAGAATGGAAGTTTTAATTCAATTAGCCAGCATAATCGGAAAGATGGCAGACTAATGTCTCTAAAAACCCATCTTCAAGGATTGCAGAACCTTGAGGCAGTTATACAGGGAAAATGGGCGGTGAGGAGGGGGTCCAGGGAGATTGGTCTCCAGGTGTGACAGGTTCCAGGCATCACATTGTTCTATTCTGTCAGCTGTGGTGGACACCTTGTAGGTGTATTTTCCGCCTGTGGTCAGCCTGTTCCTGGAGAGAAACTCCTAGAACACAGTTTTAATTTATCAAGCTATTGGGGAGTACATGCGTAAGCAGAAGCTATAAATCAGGAGAGCATGTGAATTTTTTCGAGTAGGTGCAGAGGAGTGAGTAGTCACACAGAGGAGGGGCTAGGGCCATTTAGCGTAACAAGGTGGCCTCACTTTTGCTCGCTTACTATTTTCCCCCTGTCAGTAGTGACCCATAATCTTATGAGCAAGGGGGAGACAGGGTGTCATACTTTCTCTGGCTACTTCCTGCTGAATCAGGATGTCATAGGGGAGCCATAGCATGCAAAAGAGTTACTTTCCTTTTGAATTTGTTGGAGAGGTCCGTTAAGTGGAGCTGTCATGTTGTTGACTTAACCGATTTGGAGCTTATGGCACATAGGCACTGAACACTCAACTTAAGAAGGAGAAAGACTAATACTCTAATAAACAGAACTGTGAGAAGAAGGGTTAGATAGAAGAGATCAAAGCTTCCTCTTAAAGACATATTTTAGCTCTCCAAGGGGTTCTGCCACCCACTTTCCCCTCGACACAGGTGAGATACTTTCCTGTGATCTTGGGGCTGCCTTGATCTGGGAGCGATGTATCCAGGGTTTCACGCCTGCAAGTTTTACAGATGAGTGAGTGGTGAGAAGAATCTCAAAGGGACCCGTCCATTTGGATGACAGCTGGTTTTTGGGTCCCTGGTCTTTCCAAGTTTTCAGCAAAAAGTGATCACCAGGTCGGAAGGCATGTGGAGGGACACATCAGATGGACCTGCAGACCTGTGAGAAGCAAACTCATGGACAGAAGCTCTGTATTAGAGCTTAATGATTTAACATAATTAGCAATCATAGCATTTCTTAAAACATCCAGAGATTCAGTCCCAGAAGAAGACGCCTGAAAGGGTCTCCCATATAGAATTTTGGAAGGACTCAATTTAAGTCCACTTCTGGGAGCTACTCTTACCCGTAGCAAGGAAGGGGCGGCGCCTGATCACAAGTTAGTTGTTTTTCCTGACAGATTTTGGCAATGGTCTTCTTTAAGGTGGGATTTATTTTTTCCATCTTTCCAGTTGATTGAGGTCTCGAAGCTGAGTGTAGTATTCATTGGATGTCTAAACTTTTGGACACTTGTTGGGTTATTTGGGAGACAAAAGCTGGTCCATTATCACTCTGCAAGGTATTAGGCAGACCAAACCCAGGGATGATTTCTCAGCAACATGTGAGTGACTTCTGAAGCTTTCTCAGTCTGAGTGGGAAAGCCTCCTACCCAGCCGGTGAAGGTATCCACAAACATCAGCAAAAACCTAGCATTTCTAACTGCCTGGGGCTGGGGCATCTGGGTGAAGTCTATCTGTCAGTCTTCAGTAGGCCAATTTCCTTTATGTTGGGTGCCCAGATGTGGGGAGACTGGAGGCAGTCTTGGGGTTGTTCTTTTGCACAGATTATGCAATTTTTAGTCACTTTTTATAGTCTTTTGTAGGTGGGGCCCTATGATATACTTCTGACTTGTCTCAAAATAGGATGTAAGAGGCCTAAGAAATTAGAATCACTCTGTGGGCATCCCCTTCCCAGCCTCCTGGGTGCTCAATGTCATGTCCCCATTCTTTAGCCTGTTCTTTATCCTTCTCAGAATACATCGGCTTGTAGGCAGCAAGGTCTATCTGTGCAGTAGGGATGTCATCACAGCAGAGGTGTCTGTCTTAGCCGTTTGGCTGCTTGGTCAGCCAGTCTGTTTCTTTGGGCAACAGGAGTATTGTTCCTCTGGCGACCAGGGCAATGCATGATAGCCACCTGAGCAGACTCATTAATAGCATCAAGCAGTTCTAGAATTTCAGGGCCATGTTTGATTTCCTTTTTCCGTGCTTTTCAGAGTGCCCTTTCCGTCCAGATTGCTCCATGAGCATGAACCACAGCAAAAGCATAACGGGAGTCTGTATATATATTTTCTCTCTTCCCTCGGGCTAGCTGTAAAGCCTGAGTGAGGGCAAGGATTTCTGCTCTTTTGAGCTGCTGTCCCTGGGGGTAGGGCTTTGTCCTCTAAAGTCTCTTACAAAGTTATAACTGCATACCCAGCATGTCTCTTACCTTCATCCATGAAGCTGCTGCTATCTGTGAAGAGTTCCAAGTCCGGTTTTCCCAGTGGACAGTCAAAAAAATCAGGTCGGCTAGAATACACCATCTCGATAACTTGTAAGTGATCACGTTCTAATCTTCTGATGTCTCATTAGGGAGCAAGGGAGCTGGGTTTAGGGAGGACGATACTTGCATCCGTACATTTGGATTGTCCAAAAGGATGACCTGGTATTTGACCATCCTTCCTGAAGCGAGCCAGTATACCCCTTTTTGTTCTAATAATTTGAGTGCTTGATGTGGCACGTATATCATGGTGGGTTGGCCCAGGGTGAATTTTTCAGCTTCCTGCAGGATGTCGCAGGTAGCAGCCACTGCCCTAAGGTGGGGGTCAGGGTGGAGGGCAGCCCTGATAGTCTGATCCAATTACTTGGAAAAATAAGCCACTGGCCGTGGGGTCATGCCCAGTTTTTGAGTTAAAACCCCCAAGCTTATTCCCTGCCATTCCTGTGCATATAGGCTGAAGGGCTTGTCCAAGTTAGGAACTCCCAAGTCTGGGGCTGAAATTAACTTGGTCTTGATGGTATCAAAGGCCACCTGACATTTCTTTGTCCATTCTAGTGGCTCCCAGTCTAGCCTTTAGAGCCTCATAGAGGGGCTTTACTATGAGATCATAGTTAGGAATCCAGATCTGACAGAAACCAGCCATGCCCCAGAATCCTCATAGTTGTCACCAGGTGGTGGAAGGGCTCAGGCGTGCTATAGCTGCCTTTCAGTCTGACAGCAGTTCCCTCTGGCCTTTTGATAAGGTGGGTCCTAAGTATGTAACTTTTTGTTTGCAGATCTGTGATTTCTTTTGTGAGAACTTGTACTCACATTCAGCCTAATGATTCACGGTTTTTATTATTTTGGTTTAGGCGCTGCTCATAATTGGGGCTTGCCATCAGCACGTCATCCACATACTGTAACAGCAGTCCTTCTTGTAACTGTGAGTGGCTCAAGTTTTCAGCTAGGGCTGCCCCAATTAGAGTAGGGAAGTTTTCAAAGCCCTGGGGGAGCACTGTCCCCCAATAGTGTTGGGTGGCCTGAGTATCTGGGTCACACCATTCAAAGGCAAAAAGTTGTTGTGATTCTTCTGCAAGCTGTATGCAGAAGAATGCCTTTAAGACCAAAACTGAAAACCAGCTGAATTCATCTGGAATGTTGGTTAGTACGGTGTAAGTGCTGAGCACCGCAGCGTGTAGGTCTTGAACCACCTCACTTATGGCGTGAAGGTCCTGAACAAACTGATATTCCTCTGAAGTCCAGGAGAATAGGAGCATTGTATGGCAACTGGCAAGGTCTGATTAATCCTGCTGCCAGGCATTTCTGCAGCACTGGCTGAATGTCTTTCTGAGCCTCCAGTTTTAGCAGATATTGTTTCAGGCTAGGCTTTATCTTTTGGGTTTTCGAGGGTATGTGTACTGGCTGGACACTTTTTGCCTTCCCAGTCTTCCCATCTGCCCACGCGTCTGGTCTTAGCTGCTTGAGAATCTCTAGTGGCAGAGGCTCCAGCGGTGGTGTTTGAACATTTAGCAGGGCCATCTGGAACCATAAGGGTGATTGTTCCTGTGGCACTTGCATCTCTAGCTGGCCTGGAGCAAAAGTCACCTGAGCATTCAGTTTACATAGAAGGTCTCATCCCAGGAGAAGAACATATTTCAGGCATATAAAATTTGTCCAGTTAAAAAGATCCGAGATAGAAAAAGGAGAGTGTATCCAAATGAAGCCGGCTAGCTGTGCTTCTTAATTTATGCTTATGGGATATTGTCACGGTGGAAATTGCCCCACTTCGGGAGGAGCCCCTGACAGGATTGTGTCCCTTGTCAGGTTCGAGAAGGAGAGAGTCCCTCTCTTAGACCATGCATTTTCCCTTGGGCAAGCCGTGAGCCTGGAAAAAGGGGAGGAGGAGGAGCCGGGGGACTCCTCAGTCCATTGTCCCCCCTTCTCTGATCTAGATATAGCAGCATAAACACTTGAACATGGCAGGGTTTCATCTTTTTCTCCTTCCTTTCTGTAGAACAATTCTCACTGCAAGATGGTATCATAATTGAGCAACCTGTTTGGGACCACTTTTCTCCTGAGCCCATGTGTACGGGGATTGGCTACATTACAGTAAAACATCATCCTTTTCTTTGTCTGTGGGCTCATAACTGAAATCAGCCTAATGGGCTGGCATGCACCCTAGTGGGCTTTTTTGCAGGGGGAGGGGGATGGATGGAGTGGCGCCCCGTGGAGAAAAACTGGCACACAGCTGAATCCTCCTCTGCCTGAGCCCACAGTTCTCACACCAGTGCTAAACAAGCCAAAGAGACAGGCGGTAACGGCTTCCGGCGGGGTAAAGATCTAATTTCCCAGCGCTGCCCTAGGAGCTCAGGTGCCTGGCAGAACGTTTTTAAATCCTCTATTTTGCAGAAAGTCCAAGTCTGGCTTACTTTGAGCCCAAACCTAACTTCCACACAATAACAGCAAAGAAGGTGCCAGACAAGACAGACAAGGAGGGGGAAAAGATGGTTGGGCCATGCTCTCATGGCTTCCTCCCAGAGGGGTACAATTCCAGCTTGACACTTGACAGAAAAGGTTGCAAATTTCATGTCCCCACAGATGATGTAACAAGCTCTGGAAGTATGCTATGAGATTCTGACACAGAGAAAAACTGGCACAAAGGCTAGTGGAACAACACATGCAGGAGAACAGAACACGCAGGCATGCACATCACAGAAAAACCAGAGACTAGTCTTCCAGATACTATGCTAGGTAGTCTGCACTTTCCTTTAGCCCTACAAACGGCACCTAAACCAGATGGACCTTGGCCTGACCAAGGCCCCCAGACAAGGAAAAAGGAATATAGTACCCAGGAGTGCACTCCGGACGACTCCCCTGGCTGCAGACTTAAGCTCGTCAGCTTATGATCCTGGCCTTCGTTTCCCCATCACTGAAGCGTTAGAGACAATCTGCAAGTGAAAAAGCCACACAGGGAATTCCCTAGGTGGACAAAAGAAAAAGAAAAAGATGCCCAGCAGATGCAGGGGAAAATCCCAAACAGCTTCCCCAAGTTGACTAGCCACAGGCAGAGGCTATGGTCCCATTTGGGTCACCAGAAATTGATACCCAACAATGGGTTTGCTCGGCTTGCCTCCATCTGAGCCAATTAATCACAATGAGTTCGAGATTGAGAAAGAAAGCTTTAATTCATTTAGCTAGCATAATCAGCAAGATGGCAGACTAATGTCTCAAAAAAAACCCATCTTCAAAAATTACAGAATCTTGAGGCAGTTATATAGGGAAAACGGGCAGTAAGGAGGGGGTTTCTTTCAGGCATGGTGGACTCCAAGGTCTTTCATTGTTCCCTTCTCTGTCAGCTGTGATGGATACCGTGTAGGTGTGTTTCCTATCTGTGGTCAGCCTGTTCCTGGAGAGAAACTCACAGGACAGTTTTAACTTATCAAGCTATCAGGAAGTACATACATAAGCAGAGGCCATAAATCGGGAGAGCATGTGAATGTTTTAGAGTACGTGCAGAGCAGCGAGTAGTCACACAGAGGAGGGGCTGGGGCCATTTAGTGAACAAGATGGCCTCACTTTTGCTCACTTACAGTCCCTTAAGAGCTTTTAGGAATCTTTGTTTACTAAGAGCTTCATATCTATGTTTTGATGCCCCAATAGAACATCTGATAAACCATTGATGAAAAACCATAAAGATTGTTTTAAAACTAAATTGGATTGTATGCATAAAGCAGCCTTGCACAGAGAAACATCTGAAGAGGTGTAAAGTTCTCTACTAGATCATCCCACATTAATGGTCTAACAATATGTCGCCACAAGACATTATTAACCATAATTCTCAACACCCATGGCATACGTAAACTTACAGCGAGCATTTGGGTTGGATGTCCTGTGTTTTCTGTTGCATTATGCATTAAATCAGCAACAAATTCATTAATAAAAATAATCTCTGAGAATCAGTTGTTTTGTAAATGAATCTCACAAGATATGGGCATGGTATGATTAATTTGCACAAGCTTGAGTTTTGTTAAGCAACAAAAAACCAAAACCTAACGGCATATTGGTCTATTGGTTTGGTCTACTTGCCTCCCATACGAGTCTTGCAGGGATGTATTTAATAGCATATCCCATTCGGTAAGCATCCCAATCGCTTAGACAGTGACCCCCAACACTGTCTGCTACTCAGTATCTGAGGGCTGCCTGCCTTCTTTACATTTGCTGACGTATAAACAAAAACTAGCACTCCAATTCAGAAACAAAGATAAAGCACTCAGTAATAGAACGCACCTAGGCAACGTGTGTCAATTTATAACCACAAAGGAACCCTTTTTTTTCCCTCGATGTGTGTAGCAGAGTTTCCCAATCCGGAGTAATCTAACCACATGAATCTCAGAGCCCACCACAGACCTAGTGAATTGGAACATCAATCTTTACAGAGCTCTAGCAGCTTCTCTGATGCTCACTAAACGGCATAACCTAAGGCCTTACATGTTCAGTTACAGTGTCTAAAACTAACCCACCCCACAGCTCATCTCTCAGGAAGTCTCTCTGGCATCCACTCAATCCTGAATTACAGGTTTTTCTGGAATTCTGGGACTCGGTTTTAAAGAATGTTTCCATGGCATTACTCAAAGGCAAATGTGTTTATCTTTTCTGTGAGGAGGCTGAAATTGACGCACGTCAGATTTAAAATCTAAAGATACAAAATCATGCTTGAAAGGTTTAAAAGTATTTTGAGAGTCTAGCTGTAGCAGTGATTTGGATTAAAGTAACAATGATGAAAATACGGTAGATTTAATGCCATCATTTATTGACTGTTTATGAATATCATAAATATTTCATATTTCATCTTTGTTGAATTGTAGAGGCAAATATTTTATCTTTATTGTGCTTCATTTTGAAGACAGTACTCATAGATATTTTATTTTTTTCAGACATTAAAGTCACCTCAAGAAAACCTAAGGATAAGAGAAATAGTCTAGTCTAGTAATCATGCCCTTTCGTTTACTGTTTTCTCTCCCTACGTTTGCAATACTACAACGGTATTGAGTACTGCCATTTCAAGAGAGACCATACATTCCAGAAATGAAAAACATTTGCTATCTGACCTTTTAGAGAAAAAAAATGCTGAACCTTGTCCTAAGCAGTGAAACTTAGCAGATACATAGAAACCTTTTATTTTCTCCACCTGTGGTATTATATTACATCGAGAATGGCAGGATTTCTTAGTGATATACTTGTTCTAATTATTTTTGCTTAAAAAAAGTGTATAATTAATTTAACAAGTTACTCATTCTTGTCCATTGTTATGCCTTTATTAATAAATCATTTTAGTGCTGTATTGCATATTTGAAAGATGCTAAGAGAGTAGATCTTAAAACTTCTCATCACAAGAAAAAAAATGTGACTACCTACAGTGAAGGATGTTAACTAGACTTATTGTAGTGATCATTCCTCAGTATATGCAAATGTGGAACCATTATGCTGCACACCTGAAACTAATGCAGTGATATATGTATTAGCAGGGGACAAGGAAATAGAACTTGGAAAACCGACAAGAGAGACACAATTTAGGATGAAGTTTGAGCAGACGCTTAAAGCAGAGACAGTGGGTTTGGTGAGAAGTAGGAGAAATTGGAATACATTCTAAGAATTACTTGCTTGTCATCAATCAAGAAAACTACTATTAACACATTTGTGGATTCTCCTGGTATCTTTTTAACATAGTTATTTCTATATGAGTCATGTTGTTCTATATGAAGGTACACATTTTGTCCATGTCAGTGTATCTGATTTTAATTGCTTCGTATTAAAAACATACTATTTTCTATGGTATTATGCATCAGTTGAATGGTTAAATATTCTTCCATGAGGTCGTCCTGGCAAAATTTACATAAAAAATCCCTTATCATTCAACTTTTAGAGTTTTAGCTTTTTTTTAATCACCAGCAGCACCTTCTCTCCTCACTGAAGACATTACGAATAAATCTGTTTCTTAAATTATTTTCCAACATTCACACCAGCTAATCATGATAGATTGAAAGAATTGGAATTACTTGGTTAAACATCTCAGCAATTTAACAGGTTTTTGGTGCATATTACAATATTGCTCTCCGCAATCCTGTCTGAGAACTCCCATTTCATCTTCAATAAAATGGACAAAACACTTTACATTCAAAGAGAAAACGCTATAGAAAAGTTATTAGTCTCATTGAGCTGGAAAAGAAAATGATTAACACATTTAGAGGAAAATTCTGTGGATGTGTGAAATGTTTTTGCAAAAATGTTTACCTGGGTTGAAAAATTGGGGAAGACAGAGATATTAGCCTTTAAAGAAAGTTCTACCTTTCCTTAAGCAATAGAAACTGTGAAGAAATCAGATTCCTTTACAGCTATGATTCATTGCTCTTCAATTGTTCTATATTAATTTGTGATTCGTATAGCTCAATTCGTAGACCCTCATTTAAATTGAATTTCACATTACTTGATCCATAGTTTGTACATGTTCTGTACATAAACACTTGGTGAGCTAAGAAAGCTCACATTTTAAGAAGATTTATGTTGATCTTTTAAATTTTTTAAATCCTCTTCTTACATATGACTCTATCGGTGGCACAATGTGTTTTTTAAAATAATTATAAAATGGATAATTTTACACTTCAAAGTGATAGGAATAAAGTAGAGTTAATAATCTAAATTATACTTGGGAATTTTATGGTCTTTTAGTTACTTATCAGGCACCTAAACTAGGGGTGATTCTATTCAGTTTTGAAAGCACTGGATTATTTGTTTTAATATTCATAAATATGAACAGAATGCCTGCCATCATTGTCTACTATGGGAGAAGTAAACAAACACTGAATGTATTAGTCTGCGTTCTCCAGAGAAGCAGAAGCAATAAGATATATGTACATGTATATGTATATGTATATCTATATTGATAGACTATATAGACTTGTCCCTTCACATTATTTCAAAGATGAACAATTTGGTTGCGTTAGTCAAGGATATGCAGAGAAACAATAGGATGGGTTAGTTATAGATACAGATACATATATTTACCTATTATAAGGAATTGGCTCATGTGGATAGGGGGCTGAGGAGTTCCATGATCTGTGGTCAGTCAGCCGGGGACCCAGGAGAGCCGATGGTCTAGTTCCTGTCGGAGTCCAAAGACTGAGAACCAGGAGAGCCAATGGAGTAAGTTCCAGTTCACTCTGACTCCAAAGGCCAGAGAAGACCAGTGTACCAGCTGCAAGTCAGTCAGACAGAGAAAATTGTCTCTTACTCAGCCTTTTATTCTAGTCGGATTGTCAATGGATTAGATGAGGCCCACCCACACTGGGCGGAGCAATCTGCTTTACTGAGTCTACAGATTTGAATGCTAATCTCTTCCAGAAACACCCTCACAGACACATCTGGGCACCCTGTGGCCCAGTCAAGATGACACACAAGATAAACCATCCCAATGGGTGAAGTATTGGTATAGATAGATAGATAGATAGACAGACAGATAGATAAACGTTAATGAATATTTACATAAGAAAATAATGACTTTTTTGGTTTTAAAATACAGATATAATTGACAAAAAGTGTAAACAAACTAATTTTCTTAATGTGCACCCAAATCCTTGCATTTGTGGGAAGAAATAATATGTCAGTAATACAAGTTGTCGTTATCTATGACAGACACAAAAGAATAGTTTAAAAATGAAAAATGCGTAACTCTCAAGGTGATAGCAGGGAAAAATAAACCAATAAATAGTAATTGTCTGGAATATTATTCAACACTAAAACAAAATGACCTGTCAAACCATGATAAGACATGGAGGAAACTTAAACACATATGACTAAGTGAAAGAAGCCAATCTGAAAGGCTATGTACTGTATGATTCCAACTCTGTGACATTGTGTAAAAGGCAAAACTATGGAGACTGGAGACGGTAAAAAGATCAGTGGTTGCCAGGGGTTGGAGGGAGGGAGGGTGGGAGTGATACATAGGCGGAGCACAGAGGATATTTAGGGCAGTGAAAATACTCTATATGATACTATAATGGTAGATACATGTCCTTATACATTTGTCCAAACCCATAGAATGTAAAAAACCAACAGTGAACCCTAATGTAAACTCTAGACTTTGGGTGATGATGGTGTGTCGAAGGAGATTCATCAATTGTAATAAATGTCACACTCTGGTGGGGAATGTTGATGATGGGGGCGGCTGCGCATGTGCGGGGGCAGGGAGTGTATGGGAAATCTCTGTAACTTCCTCTCAAATTTGCTAAAACTGCTCTAAAGAAATAAAGTCTTTAAAAAATGTAGATGAAAATAAAAATATAGCTGTCAAAAATTAATTAATTGATTGTTCCAAAGACATCAAGAAATGAGGACAATTGAATTGACAAGACACAAAGAATGCAAATATTAAGATGATAGTTTTAAAATCAATATGTGAATAATTAAATTTAATATTAATGAATTTAATGCTCCATGTAAAAGAAAACAACTGTCAAACTCTGTGGAAAATTGTATTTTCCATAGATGTCCTCAACAATATCTCCTATACCACATTGTCTTACACAATATGGCCTTCTCACATCTTGATCAAGAGGGAGAATCAGACTCCCCATGCATCCAGGTTCTGAGGATGGAAGTGACACTGTGACACTGTGAGTTTGAGTCATAAAAAACCACAAGGCTTCCATGAGGTCCCTTGGATTTTTGCCCTGAGCCTCCGTGTGCAAGAAGACAAATTATCCATACTGTGGGGAAGCCATGCCACATGGAGCTGTCATGTAAAGGAGCTCTGGTTGGCAGCCCTCATCTGTAGGTCATCTCAGCCCCAGGACCCAGACATGTGAGTGAACTAGCCTCCAATTATCCTGGACCCAGCTCTGCAGCCACACTCTCCCACCCAAGCTTCCCAGCTGAGGTGACTGCATCATAGTGCGTTGTGCTGTGTTTAAACTCACTATCCACAGAACACAGATGCATTTGGGGTCATTTGTTATGCAATTATAATAACAGGACAAGATTAGCAATGGCTGTGAACACGGGTGTAAAAACGCTTCTTTATACTCAGGAGTAGAATTGTTGGATCGTATGGTAATTCTACAGTTAACTTTTTGAGGAACCTCCATACTGTTTTCCATGGCAGCTGAACCATTTTACATTCCAACCAACACAAGGGTTCCAATTTCTCCACAACTTTGCCAACACTTGTTTTCCTGTTGTTGTTGTTTTTTTTAATAACAGCCATCCTAATGGATGTGAAGATGCATCTCTTTGTGATTTTGATTTGCATTTTCCTAGTGATTAGTGATGTCGAGCATCTTTTCAAGTACTTATTGACTATTTGTGTATCTTCTTTGGAGAAATATCTATGGAAGTAACCCAAGTATCCATTGACAGATGAGTAGATGAGCAAAATGTGGTACATACATACAATGGAATGTTATTCAGCCTGAAAAAGGAAGGAAATTGTGACACATGCTAAAACGTGGATGAACCTTAAAATTATCGTGCCAAGTGAAATAACGCAGACACAAAAGAACAAGTACTGTATGATTCCACTTATGTGAGGTCCATAGAATAGAGAAAATCACAGAGACAGAGAGTAGAACGGCGGCCGCCAGGGGCTGGGGTTGGGGAGATATTGCTTCATGAGGACGGTTTTAATTTTGCAAGATGGGAAGAGTTCTGGAGATGGATGGTGGTGATGGCTGTACAACAATGTGAATGTACTTAATGCCACTGAACCGTACACTTGAAAATGGTTAAAGTGGCAAATTTTATATATATTTTACCACAATTTTTTTTAAATAATTAAAAAAAGATTAGCACTGGCTATAACTACGGAGTGGGAGAACATACCTGCAACACAGATAACTCGACTCTTATGCAGAAAATATATAGAAACAATCTGTTTTGTAAACATATGTAATGTATTAATTAGTGAATAAGAGAAACTAATGAATTACATATTATATTATATATGTATATATGCTATACATATTACTATATAACAATGTAATCATTATTATGTCATATATTATTGCATTAGATGTATTTATTGTTGTTGTTAAATAATGAATGCGATGAAAATTAATCGATTAATGCCACTTTGGAATATCATTCTAGACTCAATCAAACAACATTAAAAAAAGACAGATAATTCCAAGTGTGAATTTGGACATGGAATCACCATAATTCTTATACACTGCTGTGGAGAATATAAATTTCTATAAGCATCCTGAAAACCTGGGTTGGTGGTACCTCCTAAACTGAGTTTGCACATACCTCCTGGTCCATTCATTCCACCCCAGGTCTATCCACCAAAGACCACTGTGAACCTCTGCTCTCAGTGCGGTATATGTATATTTATAGCATCATGTTAATAGCCAGAACAAAGTACCCAGCCCAAATGTCAATCAATGTTGGAATCTGTAAATGCACTGAGTTTCTCTACAACACAGAAGTCAATGGATCACGTCCACTGGGTAAAATATGGTTGTGTCGCATGAGCGTAATGATGAGTGCAATAAGCCAAACACAAAATAATTCTTCTGATTTATTTGTATAAATATCAAATATAGCAAAACACATCTTTGGTGGTAGAATGTAGACATTCTACAGAGTAAAAGACAACAATTGCTGAGAATAGGCATGTCTTCTAGCACGCCTGAAATATTCTATTTCTTAACTTAAATGGTGATGTGAGAGGTGTTCTTTATGTAATAGTTCCTTGAGCTGAACAATTTTTATTTGTATGTTTTACTGCATAGGTTATACTTCAATAAAACATTTCAAGAAGTAGTTTAGATAATATTATCCTTTGTCTAAATCTATATCTCACACGTATATTCATACATGTATTTGAATGTATACACATCCATTTGTATATACACATATGTATACATACACTTACATAAGCATATAAACATCTTTAAATACGTGCAAATAGATATGCCCAATGGACCCAGAAATGCATCCTATATATTTTAAATTAATATAATACCCACATTTATGTATTTATGAAACATGCCCTAAAATACTATTTGTGTTGGTATTAATTTCTTATTCCTTTGGGGGCTCATCTTTTTGGAAAGGTGGGATTATGAGGTTTTTACTTTCTGCTTTAATCTCATTGTTGTGATGTAGTTTCTACCATAATCATGAAAGATTTCAACAATTTCTATCGCTCTGGGAATATAATAACTGGCCTGAGAAAAAGTTTCTTTCTCGCAATACTTAAATATGTAGACATTTAATTTTCATAAATATGAATTAGCTTCAAAATCATTTAATCTACTTACTCTAAGAATTACTTCCATGAAAATCACAGTCCTCCATTTTTTAAATATTTTTCTGTTATTTCTCTGCGACTATAGTTTTTACATATCTTGTGGGATTAAAAAACGGTTGCATTAAAATATGAGTTGCTTGTCTTATGTTACTGAATGCAGGGAGAGTTTGGGGGAAAAAATAGAAAGCCCATGCGTTCTTTTTAATTGGTTCTTCATTTGAGATGCAGGTGGACATAAGTGTAATTTGGACTAACCTTGTAATACTTAATCATTTTTCTTATGGTCAGTTTCTTTACCAACAAAAATTGGCACTCGAGGGTGCACCTGGCAGGTGGTGAGTCCATATGCCGTGTATTAAAAATGTGCTCTCAGAGCCATTGTTTTTAAATAGGAGATACTTTCTGGCGTGTTTTTAACTTTTTTTGGTCATGGTCAGGCTCGCGGTCATGACAAGGCTCATAGCACAATAGAGTCAGCAAGAAAAGTCCATCTTCCCTGCCGTCTTGAGATCTCACCTGAAATTCTTAGGGCCCATCTAGAAGTGTTCAGGCACTTTTACTGTATTTGAGAGGATCATTTCATCTCTCTCAAACGTGTGTCACGGGTATGAGCTTTAGAATCTGGAGGAATAGCTAGGGATGAGCAAATTCAGGTGGACAGAACGTCTCTGGCTGACTCATGATTGCAAAAGGATCCTGCATGTGGCTAGCCCTATTGTTCTTACGGAGAAGGAGAGAGCTAAATGGAGAAGTGGACCCTGCCATCTAATACCTTAAGTACCAGACATTAAGAGAAAAATAACCCATCTCTCTGCTTATACTTGCAGTTAACAAATAACTTTGTATGCCTACTCTCTTCCTGGCATTGTGTAAATAAACATACAGACCCTGCTCTTAAGGACTTGTTGCATTCATTTATTTTATTCCTTGTTTCCTCTACTCATTCACTCTACTTCAGTAGATTTTGCACAATTCCTTTGACCTCTATGTTAGTAAATCCAATAGAAAATTTCCAGTCCTTCTTGTGCTTTTGGTGAATATTTCTCACTATTGTCCACTCCCAGTGACTGGAATCATCCACTTCCCTTGTCCTCAAAGATACAGCCCTCTCTAGGGGCTGGCCCGGTAGCTTAGTGGTTAAGTTAGTGCACTCTGCTTTGGCAGCCTGGGGTTCATGTGTTCGGATCCTGGACACGGACCTATGCACTGCTCATCGAGGCATGCTGTGGCAGCATCCCACATACAAAATACAGGAAGATTGGCACAAATGTTAGCTCAGGGCCAATCGTCCTCTCCAAAAGGAAAGAAAAGATACCCTCTCCTGAATTTTCTCTTGTCTCTCTACTTCTCCCTCTGATTTGAAGTCCCATCCTGCTCTGCCTGTCCTTCGGATATTATCTTCCATGACCTTGCAGGATCCTAGGACTACTTTTCTGAGTATCTACTTGGTGGTTCTGTTGTCTTGAGTCTTCACTGGAAAGCACCCAGTGCCACTACCAAAAGGCATGGAGGATGTTGATTTCTCCCTGGAATGTCCCTCCACATCTCTTTACCAAATTGACTGCTGTCATCCTTCAGCTTACAGATGAAGCATGAACCTCTCCTTAGCGCCTATACATGATCAATCCTTTCATCCCACCGTTCACACTCAGAACAACTGACCTGTCCTTCAGATGACTGTCATGGTGGTAATTTTTTGCTTATTTATTGATTGACCAGTTTATCTGCACATTACTATGAAATGAGCCTCATGAGGGAAAGAGAATGTGTTTATTGTCCTCACCTTTTATCCTTTATAACATTGTCCACCAGGCCCAAGACATGGCTTCCTAAATGATTTGCTGATATATTTCCTATTTCACAGAACCTTACGCAAGAAATCATTTGCTTCATTGATTAGTTTTTATATTTGAAGTTAAGAATCATGGTGTAGAAAAACCTAAAAATGAAACCCGTGAATAAAGCATTATGGTGCTGTGTGTGATGCAGGCATAGTTTATCAGTGGGCCACAGATGATGAGACAGCATGTGGGTTTTCCACACCAACCCGTTCTCCAATTCTCTGTGGATACAAACTGAGTGTCCTACAATTTAATTCAATTCTGACACTATCTCCCTGGAGTTAGTGCAGACCCCGTAGGTTAAGAGCTCTGTCCCACAAGACTGCCTCCACTTCAGACACCAATCACAAGTAGTGGGTCCCCAGGTTACCCACAACTTCTGTCCAATTTGGCTACAAATCTGGGGTTCCTGTGACACCCTCCTCATGTTTGATAACTTGGTATAACTGCTTAAAGAACTCAGGGAACCACTTTGCTTATTACCAGTTTATTACAAGAGATATTATAAAGGTTACAAATGAACAGCGAGCTGGGTGAGGTCTGAAAGGGTCCCAAGCACAGGAGCTTTTGTCCCCATGGAGTTTGGGGCCAACCACCCTCCCAGCACGTGGATGTGTTCACGATCATGGAAGTTCTATGAACCACCCTTTTTTAGGTTATATATGGAGGTTCCATTACATAGGCATGATTGATTGGCCATTGGTGATTAATTCAATCTCCAGCTCCTCTCCTCTCCCCGGAGGTCAAGGTGAGGGGTGGGGTTGAACATTCCAACCCTCTAATCACATGATTGTATCTTCTGGCAACCAGCCCCCTCTTGAAGCTATCTAGGAGCCCATCAAGAGTTACATCATTGGCATAAACTCAGATATTTTTCAAAGGGACTTATTATGAACAATAAAAGATGTTCCTCTCACCTCTATCACTCAGGAAATTACAAGGGTTTTAGGAGCTCTGTGCCAGGAACCAGACACAAAGATCAAATATATATTTCTTGTTACATCACAGTATCATAGATAGCCACTTTTACTGTGATGAAAAAGGTCAAGAATGCATGATTGCTGGATCATATGGTAAGAGTATGTTTACCTTTGTAAGAAACTGTCAAAGTATCTTACAAAGTGGCTTTACCATTTTGCATTCCCACCAGCAATGAATGAGAGTTCCTTTTGCTCAACATTCTTGTACAGAAAATAATTGTGTTTATTTATACAAGAATTATTTAGGCAAGGTCCTATAAAATATTCTACCAACAAATAAGAGATCAGTATGGATAGAACCAGGACAAGCCTACTTGGTCCTTTCGTCAATGTCATTCATATGTTGTCAGCATTCATGGGGTGGCTCATCTAGCAATCAGTTTTGATTACCAGCACCCAGACTCTGAGATACATAACTCCTTCCAGTTCCTCTTGCTCCCTCTGAATGCCACTTAGTCATGCCTACTAACTCAGTCACTGACGGAGTCATTGAGCCACTGAAACCCAACAAAACTTGCTCTTCCTCATTGGTCACATGATGTTAAAAGCATTGACTGCCCAAGTCACTTGGCTGCTATTATGAAATTACACGTTTAGAATTTCATGTTATAATTTTATTATTTTCCACACATAATAAAAATTATAAACAGATACAGTTTCGTAGTTTATTAAGATATGACATTTGAAAATATCACATTTTTATTGTATTACCCATGACTAGATTTACATTGTTTACGTATTATCTTCAAAAATGAAATGGCCTGTAATTCCAACAAATTGGACAGTAGGGGGCTTGCTAAATCAACTGAGGTTTAACTTTTTGTTCAATTTAAAGTCATTATTGCTGTTGAACTGGCTGTGGTGGTGGTGGTTAGAACAAGTTCAAACACAACTTGGATTCATGAGGGTAGAGGAACATCTGAGGGGGAAAAAACAAAGTCTTATCAGTATTTTTTGTTGCTGTTGGATTTCCCTTTATCTTCCTTAAACATTATTGAATGCTTATATCCATGTATTCTATTGCTGTGTCATTTATAATATAGTTTTAACAAATGGGAAAAATGCTAACCTTATAGTGAGAAAAATGCATATTATAGACATGAGTTGGAAAATTTTTGTAGATAGGAGAAATTGATCCTAAAGTATTACCTAGGTAAAATTGAAACAAATTTAATATCCATAGAAATATACATTACTACCTGAAAATAAGATGGACTGGAAATCAGTGAATCAATCACTTTTTACGATTCCAAGAAACAGGCTCACTTTTGTTAAAAAATTTTTAAAAACTAAATCAAAATATTTTTGGAATTTTGATGCTGTGTCATCTATTTAATTATTTGGGACAGTAAAACGGTACATTAGGGGCTGACCTGGTTGCCTAGTTGTTAAGTTCAGCATGCTCCACTTTGGTGGCCTGGGTTCAGTTCCCAGGTATGGACCTACACCATTCATCAGCAGCCATGCTGTGGCAGTGACCCACATACAAAATAGAGGAAGATGTTAGCACAGAGAAATCTTCCTCAATCAAAAGGAGTAAGATTGGCGACAGATGTTAGCATAGGGCAAATCTTCCTCAACAACAACAAAAAAAGGTACATTAATTTTTTAACCTAATTGTTAAACAAATACTTCATAGCTATTTTGACTAGCTGGATAACTATGCATAGATGACCAACCTATTAAACAAAAACAATTTTTTAAATTTTAGTTACTGAGCTTATTGGAATAATGTGATCAATATTTCCTTTAGTTTGTGTGGTTTATGAGGTAAAAGTCATTGACCCATCATTATCTGATTCATAGTTTTATACAAACTTTACACTTTATCATAATTCATTTAAGCTTTGCCATTTTCTGTTTAGTAATGTTTTGACTTACTTCCTCCAGTATTTGAATGGTGTTCTAGTTTAGGTATAAGTATTTGCACATATTTCATGAAGTACAACTGGAGCATTTGTTTTTTCCATTTATTTGGACTTGTACAAGAAACATAATGGACAGCATTTTTGTTCCGCTGCTATTTCTCAGCACAGTATACATTATTTTTTGAGTGGAATAGAATGTTCCTTCAAATGCAGTAAGAGGGACCTTTTTCTTACAATTTCACAAGCTGAGTCTTATGAAAAAATGAATTGGTTTGGTTGAAAGGAATGATGACTTGTAGTCCAAAAAGAATCAAACTGAAAATTACTGACTATTTTCTGGAACAATAAAAAATACACACTATATATTTTAGTGCTGTGGAATTTCTTTACCTGCAAGAATTTTGTATATCATCATTTTTTCTCTCTAAGCAATGAAAGAAAAAAGTAAATTTATTTTTATAAGCATTGATGCTTGCATCTCAACAATTAACATTAATTACTTGGACAATCTGCTAAAGTTTTCTCTTTTTTTTTGACTGAAGCCTTCACATATGTTTACTTTTTAGAATTTACATAGTGAAAGGGTTGGCAAAATAGGGAAGTTTTTTTAATGAGCTGTTTCCCTTTTATACTAATTTTTATTTGAACGAAGTTCATGTGACCTTTCCTTGCGTTAAGCTAAATTCCAGTTGAAAAGATGTATCTATAATGTTGTTTTACATAAAAAAGAATAAGCAGAATCATAGTTGAAAACACAAACAAGAATGTAGAAACAAAAATAAGAAATTTTTCCACCACAGGCACCCAAAAGGTCGTATTGAACTGGAAGTCCTAGTGATTTTGTTTCTCATGCAAGCAGAATTACGCGGAGGAAGAGTTACTAGGTTGGGCGGTGTGAGGGTCAGTCTTAGGTGTCCACGTGGCTGGGCCAGACTGCGCCCTTACCCAACCATGTGCTAATGTAGGTGTTACTGTGACGTTGTTTTGCATATGTGATTAAAATCTACAATCAGTTAACTTTAAGTCAAGTCAATTATTCTACTGTGAGTGGGACTCATCCAACCACTTGAAAAGGCTTAAAAGCAACGACTGATGTTTCTCCAGGAAAGAAGAAATTCTGCCGCAAGACTGTAGCATCAACCATTGCCCAAGACCTTCCAGCCTGCTGTCCTGTCTCGTGTGTTTCAGACTTTGCCTCCACAAATTCACATGCCAATGCCGTAAAACGTGAGAGAGAGAGAAAGGAAGATAGAGAGAGAAAATAAATAATGGTTGTATGGATAGATACACAGATGATAGATATAGATGATAGAGAGAGAGAGAGACAGGTAGACGTAGATAGTAAATGAATAGATGTATCCCACTGGTTCTGTTTCTCTAGAGAACCCTGACTGATAAAGGATAAACGTGGGAATAATCAACCCTGATTATCCCAGTGAATTAAGGCTGTAGCTACAAGTGGGAACCCATGTTGTCTTTTGCAGTAACTCCTAATACTGCCACACCTAGTGGAAAAGCAAGTGGATGATAAAAAACACCTAACATGGGCAGAGCCACCAGAGGTTTGATCCCCCAGGAATGCCTCATCTGGTCACCCCAACAGTTGAAGACCCTGAGGACAAACTGAGGGCTTGGGGTCATGGTTTGAATCGTGGAGGGAAGCCATGGCAAATATCAGGACTAGAGTTGATACCCAGGTGTTCTTTCTCATCTAGTCTTTTATGTGTGTGTGTGTGTCTATGTGTGTCTGTGTCTGTGTGTGCTTGTAGTCAACTTCCACCTTATTACTTAAGTTATCATCCATTAAAATGGGATTAAGAAGAGAGAAGGAGGATCCAAGCTATGATGAGTGCAGAGCCTGATGAGTGTTGGGGCTCCCTGTTTAAGGATAGGTGAGGGCATTATGTGTTCATGCTTACAGTGCATGGACCATCTGTTCCTCCCTCTATTTGGACCACAGAAACAGGAAAGCTCAACATTACATCTGCCTGAATTCTTTCCAGCTATTATTCTGGGATAAGGATATGTGCTCCCAGTTTTTTGCGTTCCTTCAACACCTGGAAGGAGAAGCACAATTAAGACCCTCCCTGAGCATCTTCTGTTCTGCTGGCATGCAAGTTCGAGGCAGTCGTGTCTGCCAGAATTAGAGTGCCAGGGTCAGTCCCCAGCTCAGTGGTTGTAGAAAAGGCACCACTGGTGGTCTGTCTCCTATCCATGAACCCCAAGCCCAGAGGTCTTAGTGGTGACTTCCGGTGCCTCATTCTTCCAGTCCTTCCGACAACTAGGCACCAAATTCCCTGCATTAAATTTTGTGCTGCTGAAAACACCTGGACGTGAAGCCTATTTCCTCCACTAAAACTTAGCTGATAGAATTTACTTTTCACTTGGTGATATTTCATCCCTAGTGTTTCCTTGAAAAATAGTTCCGCTTCAATATTTAACCAAAATTGTCACACTCTTATAACATATTGATTTGATGTTAGCTCTATTAAGTTATATATGTACAGATACATATTGTATATATGTGTCTGTACACTCATATATACACACATATGTACATGTATATATAATTTAAAATAGATATTTAAAGGTAGGTAATAGTACACAACACAAACTTTGTGGGTTTTTTAAAATTACAGCTTATCTTTGTTTTCATGTTTCTTCTGAGCACTATATTACAATTGAGACCTTTAAAAAAACCTATCCTTTCCTCAGAAGTCAGAGATTGGCTTATTCACTGAGAAGGAACGAGTGGAAAAATTAGGATATTTTTAAGAGAAGAGAAGTCACATCTGAATGTTGAAATAGAGAAGTTTGGTGGGCCAGAGATGGGGGGTGCTGACAAGTATGAGTTTACACGCAGCAGAGGAATGACATTTCTCTGCTTGGCTACAAAATGCAGATTCAAGGACAAAGGAGGAACATTGGCCTCTGCAAAATTAGTTACAGAAGATCTTTTTCCTGCAGCATTGATCTCTGTATAATCAGGTGGAAAACAACAATGTCTGAGGACTATTGTGGATACAATGTCTCCCTCCTTTAGGCGTGCAGAGTTCTAATATGGAGCATATATTGTGATCATTACTACTCCTTTTTCTTGGCTTTTAAAATGCTATCCAGCTCTATCTGCTATTTTTGTGGGGAAAAAGAAATCAAAATGCTCCCTAAAGTGGTGTTATCTTCCATTGTCTATTTCTGGCTGAATTTTTGTTTTCTCCTGGTGATTCCCAACAATCATTATATTTTGGAGGTTTATAAGACTGTTTTATTTGAAAGCTGTCGTTTTATTGGCAAACATCGTTCTTGATGTTTGGATTTTTCCAGCAATTGGATCAGGAGTTCTCCATGGGTTTTTTTCCCAACATTTCCATTACAGGTTGCAGCAAATGAGCACTTGGAGTGATGATTAAAAGGTCTGGCCCCTTGCCTCGACTTGTAAAATCTTGAAATTCTAACCCTTCTTCTGAGCTCCCTTAGGCACTGGCTAAAACCTCTACCACAACACAATCACATTTGCATTTCTCTCTCTGCCCAAACCTGCCTCTAGCACTTGTTTATAAGCATCCATCTTGTGAGCCCTCCCTGGTAAATCTCCAGCGTGCCAACCTCCATCCCAGCATCTGTTTCCAAGAAACCTGTTCTAAGACACTGGCGAGATATTTCCTTTTAAAGTCAAACTAAGGAGAGAAGTTGGTGCACCGCTTCGAATAGTGTCATCTTCCCCCCACAACAAACGCACGTCAACATGGAAACTCAGAATGTGACTTTATTTGGAAATAAGATCTTAATCAACTTAAGGTGTGAATAGGCTCCAATCCTATGACCAGTGTCCTTAAATGAAGAGGAAAATTTGGACACAGAGTGAAGACAATGTGAAACATAGAGAAGACAGACATGTGACAATGGAGACAGAGATTGGAGTGATGCATCTACAAGCCAAGAGACACCAAGGATTGTCAGCAGCCCCCAAAGCTGTGAGAGAGGCAAGGAATGACACTCTCTCTCAGAGGCATAAGGAATCAATCCTGCTGACACCTTGGTTCCAGACTTCTAGCATATGCAATTGTGAGAGAATAAATTTATGTTGTTTAACCACCGTATTTGTTGAGTTTTTCCCCCTTCTGTGATGGTTATACTTTTTAAGTGGGTTCATATGATCGAGCTACATTCTCACAATAGTCTTCTGAGAGGAGCGAGAGAGAATTTATGAGAGAAAGGCACGATACACTCAAGGACAGAGACTTATTCTGGTGGACTTGAACCTGGAGCTGTGTCTATACTACCCAACACAGCTACCCTTCTCCTCCAAGAAAAAATTAGGCTCCTAGGCGCACAACACTCTGGTTACCATTAACCTAGCGTTGAGACCAATTTTGGCTAAATAGTAACAATTTCAGCCCCATCTTTGGCAAGAGTTTAAAACCCCTCTGCTCTTATACTGAAAACCTTGGAAAAAGGAGCAACTTTATGGATATATGCTTAAAACAAATTAAGAATTATTTGGGATCATAAGGTCACGTTTCATAGATATCTTCAGTGTGCATGTTGTCATTTTAGTTGCCATAACTTTCAAAAAATACTGAAATGTATACAATTTTGAAATATGGACATATGGAAATATTACTTGCAAAATATTTCAATATTTTGTGATGCTGTAATGAAAAATTCTGCTGAAAGGCTGGTATAATGTTTCCTAAAGTGTGTCCTAAGTATTCTAAGCATGAAACTGTGAGGGCCTGGAATTGGCCACCCCAAGATATGTCTCTTCAACCTTATCTCTAGAAACTCTTAATCAATGGGGAAGGCAAGGACTTAAATCTGCATTTGTTTATTGTGCTTGTCTGGTAACCTCCTGTAACTGACTCCCCCCACCCCCAGCGTCCTCCTTTGTCTTTAGGTGGATATGATATTTAGGTGGTGCTTTCAGCCATGTATACATTGACAAATAGAAATGGCAAGCAATAGGATATATCAGAGTACATGAGGAAGCCATTTGGTGTAAACCTAATTCGGCCTGACTTTGCTATTTTTTCCAAAAGGGCCTGACTGTGGCCATTGAGCATGCATTGTATATCTGCTTTAAAACATTTACTATGGCAAGAACAAAGGCCCTTGAGATAAAGGTGCAACTTCCCTTCCCGTCCCAATGTTGGCATTTCCTTAAAGATTAAGCATCTTTCCTTAGGCTAGGAACTGATTGCTGCGCTCACCTGTGACCACCCAGCTTGAGACAATAGACTTGCCTCCTGCTATGTACGCCCTCCGAGGTAGTGGACCACTACCTGCTGTGTCCATCAAGTGCTGTGCCGACAGGGCAATCTTGTGACTATTGTGGGAGGGACATTTCAATCATATGTGAAACATCCTGTTTGGGGGTATATAACCACTCTGTGCACCCCACTTCTTTGATGCCCTTTCTTCCTTTGGGAAGAAAGGCCCTGGGCCATGGTCCTCATAAAGCTTTGTTTAATTTTCTGTTGCTATTCTGTCTCATGTGAATTTAATTTGTTCTCCGGCCAGATGAACCCACATTGGGTAGAGGAAATGTCTTCCTCCCGTACAAAACTCAAGAGAAAACTGGACCAGTGAATTTTAATGCATTCTTGTAGCCAGGGGTACATCCTGCTCCCAGGGAATGGGGACTTTTTTTATTTCTTCTTTTTTTTCCCTTGAAAAACAACATTCTTGAGGCAGGCCCTGGGCCTAGTGGTTAAATTCAGTGTGCTCCACTTTGGTGGCTCAGCTTCATTTCCCGGGTGCAGACCTACACCACTCATCAGCAGCCGTGCTGTGGCAGCAACCCACCTGCCAAATAGAGGAAGATTGGCACAGATGTTAGCTCAGGGAAAATATTCCTCAAGCAAAAAGAGGAAGCTTGGCAATGGATGTTAGCTTAGGGAAAATCTTCCTCAGCAAAAAAATAAAATAAAATAAAATAAGTATTCTTTATAGCATTTAGTAGGGGCTCAATAAGTTAATTCACATATTCAATAAATATTTATTTCAAATTATCCTTACTGACTGAAAGTAAGCTCTCTCCCTTCTTCCCTCCTTGTCTGTGCAATCATCAACCTGGCCCTCAGATAGCTCCATAGCTGATTCTAGTCCACTGCATCACACATTTTCCTTTATTCTCTCTCTAAATAAATCTTCCTCTCTTCTCCAGTCAGGTATATTTATTCCCTCTCTATACCCTATCAGATGACATCCTCTTCCTCTGTGATCCAATGTAAGTATCTTTAACATGCATTTGACATTGATAATAGAGCATCTTCTTGTCTTTCCTCACATATTTGTCTCATTACTCTGTAGAAACAACAGTCTTGAGGAGAAAGGACTGTGGGTGACATTGATGTACTATACAGCTGTGTGCAGATAGACCTTCTGTGTTAGCTGCTGGGGGGTGGGGGGGCGGCCTGACTTGGAGTAAATATTCTTCGGTATCATGGATGACACTGCCAGTAAATATTTGGTATCAATAAATATATACTTTAAAATCCCCCCAAACTAGATTCATCCACAAATAGAATTATAATTATAATATTTAAGACATATCTGAAGGAAATATGTCTAGATAATGTTAACAGTTGAACAATGTATTTTTGGTATAGTGCATAATTGATTGTTCTTTCAAAATGGATAAACACAAAGTAATAACACCACACCACATAATTTGCTGTTTCTAAATAGTTATGCTATTCCATTGGCAATCAATTGAAATAAAAGATGGATAGGTAAGTTAAGATCTTAATAAGCCTTTGAAAATGGTTCAACAATAAAAAAATTAGAAAATGCAAGGAGAATGGTATGATGAATTAAAAATTCAATATTCCATCTTCTTTCCTTCTAGACCTCAGCTCATATGCTAGTACCAATTTCTGCAATGTGAAAGAATACTTCAGTAAAAAGAATCCTGAGCCAAATGGGATATTTACTGGGCTCATTGGAACAAATGTGCCACTTCACCAAATTTCAAGTATTCTAGGCACAAAATGAACAAAGAAGCACTCTGATTTTTCCCCCACATTTGGTTCAGTGTATTGCTAATCAAGATCCATTATTCAACTCTCAATTTAAATGATTATCCACACACTCTGACTGTTCCTATTTAAGAATAATCATGCCTGATTTATATGTAAAGAGAAATAGATTGTTCCAGTGGAATTGTCAATGCCTGAATTTTAACTCAAAAGAATAAAGGACAGGACGTGGAGAACTGCCCAGAATCTTGCTACTCCCATCCTTTTATGATTCCTGGTTGTTTCTTAGATCTGTAGTCTTGGCCTCATTGAATTTCCTGATCTCCAGATGTACAATGACACATCCCTGATATGTGAATTTGCAGAGTTTCTAAGACCACTAACATCTTACAATAATAATGCCAATTATTATTATTATTACTTAGCTACCACTTATTTAACACTAATTTCTTAGTAGGTCTGAAGAAGAGCTCTGTATTTTGCATCTCTCACAAACTTCTGTATGATACGGAAGTTCCTGATCCATGGACCACATTTTGAGTAAAGAGGCTATACAAGACACTCAAAGAAAGGCAGCAAGGAAATCTTGCAGCAGTATTCACACAAAGCTCTGGATTTGAGGTGAGCTGGGTTATATAACAGACTATCCTGAGTGAAATCCACACAAAGATCTTTGAGATACAGAGGAGGTTGCATGGAATCTTGCATAACTCTTTCAGGGTCCCCACACATTTATGGCTCTTCTAAGAGGGTGTCTACTCTTTTATTTCAAGATCACTGTTGAGTGGATCAGTGAACTCTGGCAATGCATGAGCAAAACCCATTATCAAAATGCAGAACTTTGAGAGTTTGTGGCACTAGAGATGAGCTGAGTTGAGAGTTAACTATAAAATAAGCCTATGTTTCGAAGAGCTGCACCTCTGAAAATTTTCTCTTAGACGACTGACTAGGTCTCTATAAACCCAGATTTGGATCTTACTAAGCCTAGAAAGTGTTGCTGCTTCTTGTAGATACCAGGACATCTTTCTCAAGTGTTCTGTCCCAAAAACTCAGGGGCAGAGGTGCATAAGAGGAGTCGACCCCTAAATTGACAAAACTAGTGCTTGCAGGGACCTGGATTCCAATGTGATTGTTCTAATGGGGCAAGGTCCAAGTGCTGAGATTTCCGTGAAGGGAATGGAAATTTACACCATCCCTTATCTCAGGAAGAGGAAGATTTAGGGCAGGAAACATGAATTTGAAGGGATCACTTAAGACACCACATAATTCCCCTTCTTGTTTCTCCACATCATTATCTCAGACTGGGACACCAATGGGTCTCAGCATGTATCAGAGCTTTGCTAGAGGGGGAGCCTGTATTCACTTCTGAGGGTCACCAGAAAAAAGTGCCAGAAATTGAGTGGCTTATTAAAATAACAGAAATTTATTGTCTCACATTTATGGAGGCTAGGTGTCTGAGATCAAGGCGTTGGTAGGGTTGATTCCTTCAGAGGACTGTGAGAGAGAACCTGGTCCATGACTCTTTCCTGGTTTCTGGTGGTTTGCTGGCAATTTTTGGCATTCCTTGGCTTGTAGAAGCATCATCCCAAACTCTTCCTTCATCCTCATATGGTGTTCTCTCCGTGTGCATGTCTGTGTTCAAATTTCCCCTTTATATAAGGACACCAGTCATATTAGATTAAGGCTCACCCTAATGGCCTCATCTTAACTAATTACATCTGAAACCATCCTATTTCCAAATAAGGTCATATTCTGAGGTAATTGGGTTTAAGACTTCAACATATGAATTTTTGAGGGACACAATTCAACCTATCACACTGCCAGGCAAAGTCTCAGTCTGAAAGGAGTCCAGGCAAAGCAGGAGCCCTGTAGGAAAAAACAGGAGATAGACCACGATATCTTGGCTCTGGAGAAAACTGAAGCTTTAACCAAACTACATTTGGAAGTTGTAGTTTCCTTTTCTTATGCCCCAAATTTCAGTTAGGCCGTATTAAACATTGCAGCCTGATCTCAAGGCTAGTAGTGAAGATTAACCACTGAGTGTAGGTCAGTGCTTTGAGGCAAAGCCATTGCTTGGGCACAGAAATTTCCAGAAACTGCCCTGTACATAAAATTACACAGTTTAAAATATCCAGTTGGAATTAGGATCCTCATTACTTAGTAGGATTTAGATTCTATACATGTGTCTGAATGCCAGTCACAAATGCACAGAATCGAATTCACTAAATAATAAGTATGTAAACAAATTCAAAAGCAAACTAATCAATGAAATGTAGTAAAATTAATTGATGGAGTGACTGTGAACTTCTTCAACTTGGCTGTGCTGCAGAATACATGCAGTTGGGTCTTGGATGCTGCTGCTGACATTGATGAAAAGTAAGAAGCTTCATTATCTTGAAGAGGAAGAAGAGAAAATCATTGTTAGGCTGTATATGAAGCCTTACTTATTGCTGACTAAAGGAAAAAGACACTTGGTGTCGTCTCTTATATTCCTGCTCCTAATTTCTGGATAAGTCACACCCTATAAAATATATGTATTGTATATTATATAACTATAATATGTTTATAAGATCTAAATAATGTTAATATTACTGGGAAGCTATATCAATGACAAATTTATTTCTAGACGCCAAAAAGAAAAATTATTTTGAATTCAAATTTTTATAAAAATATATTTTCACTCAAATTTAAGTTAATCTGTAGGATATATAAAAATGTTAATTACCAAATTTGTTACAAAGCCCATATATATAGTTCATAATTATTGCAGTCTGTGGCCAATGTCACAGAGAATATCTTCATATTTGCTGCCATATTTAACATCTAGAATGTTTTCCATGAAATATTTCTATTTTAAACAATTCAAAGTTTTATGCTAGAAAATTCTATGTGATGTTCAATTTTGTGATTGGCATGCAAACAACTGGTAACTACTATAGGAAATGTGGCAGTAAGTGAACAAGAATATTCTCTAGAGCTATGCTGTCTAATACAATAGCCATTATCTGTATATGGCTATTTAAATTTAAATTAATTTAAATAAAATTGAATATTCAACTTCTCACTTCAAAAAGCTACATGTCAAGTGCTCAACAGCCACATTCGTTTAATGGCCACCATATTAGATAGAGCAGATTTAGAAGATTTCTACCACCACAGAAATTTCAGATGGATAGCATTGATCTAGATGATTGAGATTATTTATGGTTACTTATTAAACTCTCACTTCTATTAACAGTCAGACGTAAGCAGAAACACACACACACACAACTGGCTTGGCAAATATTGATATAGAAATAGAGTTTCAAGCAAGAATAAGGATTTTTAACCACTGCAAAAGAATTCTACAAACAAAATACTGATGAATTATTTTAATTACAGAAGCAAAGAAACCTTGAACCAAGTGAATCGTAGTTGTAATTAGTTTAATGCAAAATTTATTGAAAATTCCAATTGTGAACAGTAAAATTTTTTAAAATGTGAAATAAGAGAAAAATGGGAGCAATGGACATCTGTTTTCCTAATTCAATATATCAGAAACACTAGTATGATCTGCTTCACTAGAATTTCATAATTCAAATGTTTTTACTAAAGTGCAAGGAAGCACGTCATATTAGAATTTAAAGAAACTACACATGGAGCCAGCCTTGATGGCTTAGGGGTTAAAGCTCCACACTCTCTGCTTTGGTGGGCCAGGTTCACTTTTCCGTCACAGAACCACACCAGCTGTCTGTCAATTGCCATGTTGTGGTGGCTGCTCACATAAAAGAACCAGAAAGACTTACAACTAGGATATACAGCAATACTTGGGGCTTTGGGGAGAAGAAAAAAAAAAAGACAAAAGATTGGCAATAGATGTTAGCTCAGGGTGGATCCTGCTAAGCAAAAAAAAAAAAAAGTTAAAAAAAAAGCTGCACACAGATATTCATGGCAGCTTTATTCATAATTGCCCAAAATTGGAAACAAACAAATGTCCTTCAGTGGGTGAGTGGATAAATTGTGGTGCATCCAGACAATGGAATATTACTCAATGCTAGAAAGAAATGAGCTATCAAGTCATGAAAAGACATGCAGGAACCGGAAATGCATACTCCTAAGTGCAAGAAGCCAATCTGAAAAGACTGCATACCATGTGATTCCAACTCTATGACATCACGGGAGAGGGCAAAACTATAGAAAGAGTTGAAGATCATTGATTGCCAGGGAGGGATGAAAGAGCAGAGTAGGGAATATTTTTAGGTCAGAGTAACTACTCTATATGATACTTTAATGATGGATACTTGTCAGTATACGTTTATCCAAACCCATAGAATGTAGAACTCTGATAGCTAACTCTAATGTAAACTATGGATTCGGGGTGGTAAAGACATGTCAATGTAGGTTCATTGATTTTAATAAATGTCCCACCCTGGTGTGGAATTTTGATAATGGGGAAGCTATGCATATGTAGGGGTGGGAGGTATATGGGAAATCAGTGTATCTTCCCCTCAATTTTGCTGTGAATGTAAAACCACTCTGAAAAATAAAGTTTATTGTAAAAGATATTCAGACAATGTTATTATTTTTACTTTCAACAGTCTTTTTTACTGAAAGGAACTTAGGAGGAAAATGATCTACTATATTAACCCAGATATTTACTATTTCTGTTTTTCTTTATTTCTGACATCCCAGATGTTCCTCTCTTATTCCTTCTCTTTCCTCTGAAAGATTTATTTTAAGAAATAGATCTTGGTGACAATTTATCTTAGTTTTTCTTGAAATGAAATATCTTTATTTTGGCTTCATTCCTGAAGGCCATTTTTTGGCTACATATAGACTCTAGTTTAATAGCTATTTTCCTTCAGAACTTTAAAGAAGTTCTTCCAAAGTTTTCTGCTCTTTATGATTTTGTGTGTGTGTGTTAAGAACAGTTAACATATACCCTCTTAACAAATTTTTTTATGTACAGTCAGTATTGTTAACTAAAGGCATGATGTTTTACAGCACACCTCTAGAACTTATTCATCTTGTATAACTGAAACTTTATACCTGTTGAATAGCAAGTTTTCATTTCCCTCTCCCTCTAGCCCCTGGCAAAAATCATTCTACTCTCTGCTTCTGAGATTAACTATTTTAGATACCTAATATAAGTGAAATCATGCAGTATTCTCCAAAAAAGAAACATAATGGCCAACAAGTATATGAACATCACTAATCATTAGTAAAATGTAAATCAAAACCACAATATCACCTCACTTCTGTTAGGATGGCTATCATGGAAAAAAAAGGGATATCACATGTTGGTGAGGATGTGGAGAAATTGGAACTTTTGTACACTGTTGGTAGGAATTTAAATTGGTGCAGCTGTTATGAAAAATTATGGTATCTCTTCAAAAATTAAAAATAGACCTACCATATGATTCAGCAATCCCACTTCTGGGTTTACATCCAAAAGAATTGAAATCAAGATCTTGAAGACCTATCTTCACCCCCATGTTCACTGCAGCACTATTCGTAATAGCTGAGATGTGGAAACAACCTAAGTGTCCATAGATAGATGAACAGATGGATAAAATGTGGTATATACATACAAGAGAATACTATTCAGTGTTAAAAAAGGAGGAAATCCTGTCATATGTGCAACATGGATGAACCTTGGACACATCATGCTAAGTGAGAGAAGCCAATCACAGATAGCCATTATAAGTTTTGAAGAAAATGCTGTGCTCATTCCAAACATTAGTCTCTGAGTGTCACTTAATGTTTTTCTCTGGCAGCTTTCAAGATTTTTTCTTTACTTCGCTATTTAGCAGTTTAATTAAGATGAGTGTGACCTTAGTTTTCTCTCAATTCATCCTGTTCCTCATTCACTGACTTCTTAGATATTTTCTTAACTATGTTTGTGCAATTTACAGGTATTACTTCTTCATTTTTTTTCTGCACCAATTTTGGTCTCCTCTCCTTCTGCAACTCCAAGGATAAGAACATTAGACCGCTTGATATTATCCCAAACATTCATTGTTTTCTGTCTCTTATTTTTTCTCTTTCTGTTGTCCAGGTCAGGTAATTTGTATTGATTTATCTGCAAGTTCACTGTCTCTTTCCTCCATTTCCACCATCTTATCATTGATTCCCTCTAATTAAAATACTTTAGCTCTTATTATAATGTTCATTCCTAAAATTTCCTTTTGGTTTTGTTTTGCTGTTTTTATTTCTTAGTCATGACTTCTGTCTTTCCTGTTATTTCCAGAATATTCCCTTTTATTTCTTAAACAGGGTTATATTGTTGTTCTAAAGGCTTTGTCTCATAATTCCAATTTCTGGGTCAACTTGGTGTTGGCCTACGTTGACTGCCTTTTCTCTGGAGAGTTTTTGAGATTATCCTGATGTTTGGATGCCAAGTACTTTCAGATTAAACCCTAGACATTTTAAATATTACACTGTGAGGCATGAGATCCCATTAAAACCTTCTGGAATTTTCTTTTAATTTTTTTTAGTTTTAGCATGTACTTAACATGGTTAGTTTAAGATCGTAAGTTCTAACATAGCTTTAAGGACTATGGTTCCAATTTAAGTTTAGTTTTCAAAGACTGTGCTGTGCTATTTTAATCAATCCCACATGTGCATCTTCCATAATCTTCAGCTCACAGGGGCCCCTTTTCCTGGTATTCTGGCTGGAAAGAGCATACTTTCCATGACTGGATATTCCTTAAACAGACCAGCAAAGGAAAAGAGCTCAGGAGTGCAGCTGCAACTATTGCCCCCACTGTTTCTGCCAAAGCTCTGATACTAGAGTTTGATGGAGCAAAGCCAAGAGAGAGCTATGAGCTATGCTCTGCAGACTCCTCTCTTTCTGGGACTCTGACACAATAGAGAGATCTTGTGCTTCTTCTGTCTATGCTGTGTAGTTCCGGGAGGATAGCTAGCCACAAGCTAGGAAATACGGTAGAAGAAATACTGGGAGCCCACTGGTGTATGTCTGTTCTTAGAGCTTTGATTTCCTTCCTCAGTCTGTTTGTTATTCCTGGCTTTCAAGAGTCCTCATGTCATTGCTTTACATATTCTGTCTGAGGTCCAGTTGTAATCAGAGCCAATGTCAGGGTGGAGTATGTTTACTCCATCTTAATCAGCCCTTCTTTCCCTGATTATCCTGCACTGCATTCACTTTTTCCTTAGCTGATTCCAAGGGCTTGGAAGGGATGTATCCATCAAATATTTATCTCCTGAAATTGAAAATGGGTTTGTACCCCTGTATTCACCTGGAAGTAATTTTGAGGAGATCCTCAGAACTCACTATGACCTAAAGCTGAACTGAAAATGTAAATTCTCCAAAGCAAGGTCAAAACCATCTCATCCTCCTCTTGTTCAGCATTGAAGGCTGAGAGTACAATCACCACTCATGAATAAAGAATCTCCTGCCAAAGCCAAAGGCCAATTTTTCTTTTCTTTTCTTTTCTTTTTGAGGAAGATTAGCCCTGAGCTAACATCCGCTGCCAATCCTCCTCTTTTTGCTGAGGAAGACTGGCCCTGAGCTAACATCCGTGCCCATCTTCCTCTGGTTTATATGTGGGATGCCTTCCACAGCATGGCTTGGCAAGTGGTGCCATGTCTGCACCCGGGATCCAAACCAGCAAACTCTGGGCTGCCAAAGCGGAACATGCGAACTTTGCTGCTACTCTACTGGGCCGGCCCCAAATTTTTCTTTTCTTAAGGTCACAAAAAAATCTCTTTGTTGAATTCTATTTTCTGCCTTCAATTCTCCATATTCAGCTTAAGATGCTGTTAAATCTAAAGTGACATAGGGTGGCTTAGATGATAAGGATCACATTATTCAAACTTTTTTCCAAAGATACCTATTGCTTTGTAATATCCTTAAATCATAATGAAGAATCCTGGGAATGAACATGTATTAAATACTCCCTTTCCAGTAGGCAAGAAGGAGGACTTGCTTTGATGCTCAGCCTGCAAGCAGGTCATCCTCAAGTACAGGGGCGAGGTTCCTCCATGTGAGGCACTCCCAGTGGCTTTGATAAAAGTCAAGAGCTTCCTCCGATGCATGCTTTCCCCTTGAAGATGAGAGCCTAGAGGCACAATATCACAAAAGTTTGCCTTTGAACATATCCAATAGGCATTTATATTTAAAGATCTTGAACTGCCTTTTTTGCTTTTCACTTTTCATGCACGCCACTGATTTCTAAAAAAAAACGAAAAGAAAAATGAAAGTAAAAGACCTTTCCAAAGAAGTCTTTATAGCTGTTATTGAAAAGAACCAACAAAGACAAACCCTCACCAACCACCAGGAGGTAAGACATCTGTGTCACTTGTCCTAAAATGTTGGCTGACTTTTCATAACAACATGTGCAACTACAGTAGGTATTGGAAGCCCCGCCAGGCACACACCTGCAGACAGTCACACACTAGCCCTCGTGTAATTTAATAAGATATCTTTTGTTACGAAACCAGCATTCCATTTTCCTAGCCAGGCCTCTGCTGAAGTGGAAAATAGGCCTCAGAGCTTGCTCTCTTTTCTCCCACGTGGAGTTATTCTTAGAGGTTATTAATATTTAAGAGCCTCTTACTAATTTCAGTGTTTCCTGCACAAACCTGCTCTGTTCTCACCTTGCCAAATTAGCCCTTGAAGCCAAGCGCTGTAAATAATTCCTCGGTTCTCTCCAGAAATATTTGCCAAGGGCGTTGTCTGCTCTCCCAGAATCTCTCCAACCTGATTTAGACCGCGGGGGGTAACTGAAAAGCAGTGGAGAGAGGCCATCCCGAGCTGTGTCAGTCTTATCCAAAGCCATGGATGGTCCTGGAACTCTGCAGTGATTCCAGAGGCTCAGCTGTTCCTGTTTTCTTAATACTTCATTTATCTTTCAATTTGCTCAATAGACAGACAAGCAATGAGAGAGCAAAAGCTGCAGGAGAGGAAAGAGTCTCCTCTGGAAGCCAACTGGACTCAGTCAATTGCACAATCCAAATATTTATCTTTGCATAAGTAACAGATCCCTCTTTGGTGTGTAGTTCCCAGGAATGAATAAATCTTTTAACTTAGTTATGCTGCCTTTTCTTAGGCAAAACCTTAACTTATTTAAAGCAGTTAACCTATTTCTGTGGCATTTGGATGTCTTTGGTTTGTAAATGCTTGGCCTTCACAGCTCATTAAACGTTGGTGAGGTTGACAAGACTGGCATGCAATCCAAGTAAGGGATAAACTAATCAGGATTGAATAGAATCAAAAAATTTTTAGACTTTCTCCTTTTTTTAAAAAAAGAATTTGATTTGAAATTAATTGCTGTGGGGTTTTTTTTTTTTTTTTGGTTTTTTTCCCCAAGGAAGATTAGCCCTGAGCTATTATCTGCCAATCCTCCTCTTTTTTCTGAGGAAGCCTGTCCCTGAGCTAACATCCGTGCCCATCTTCCTCTACTTTATACATGGGACGCCTACCACAGCACGGCTTGCCACGCGGTGCCATGTCCACACCCGGGATCCGAACTGGCAAACCCAGGGCTGCCAAAGCAGAACGTGCCTACTGTGCCACTGGGCCCACCCCTAATTGCTGTCTTGATTAAAAAACAACAGCAACAAAACTACTGTATTCTGGAGTCTGGATCTTTTCTCCATCAGTGGTAACTTTTAAGATAGGGTGGTCTTATCAGATGAAGTAGAAGTGTGGGAACAAAAATACTCTAGTTCTTCTAGCACACATTTTACTGCACTAGACCCTGCAGCACTGAGATGAGAAATAGTTTAAATTTATTACAGGCCACCTCTCCTATGACAGTACACCCGAGATCCCCACCCATGGGAAGCATGACTTCATCCCTACCTGAGAACACCAGCATCAGGTGGCACTCATGCCCACCTCAATGTTGGCCAACCACAAGCAGGCGAATGCGATAGGTCTTGAATAAATTATAAGTTCTGAGTTGATTTTATTTTAGAAACATGAACACAGTGTTTAAGAATGTCTATATCAATATGCCCCTAAGTACTCAGAGATGTACCTGAAAGAACCAGTCAGCACCTTGCTTGCTTTCATATTTTGATGTATCTTGGTCGGCTCCAGCATGATGCTAACTGCTGGGGAATCCTGCTGAGTCCAAAAGTCACTCTCCTCCTCTTAGCCATCGTGAGTCACTCACTTTACCTCAGAGAGCAGTATGTGTGCATATGTCGTGTGAATGAGTGAGTTAAGTGGAATATTTTAAATGACCAAGCGTTTGCAAATACTTTCGATTTTTTTTCCTTTGTCTTCATAGTGCTCAAACTTCTGTGTACAAATTTTCTATGTACAGGGTGTAGTCCAAAACCATATGTCATGTGTATTTCATGGACAATGGGGAAGAAGAATATTCAAGGGCAATTTTTACAACCTTTACACCTAAGCATTTGCACTCATTTTGGATGTGACTAATATTACAACCTTGATAAAAATTTAATCTATTTAATTCTCAGTTCTCTTTGTGAACTCAAAATAATGAAATTGATTTTAGCAGCCTTTGGTCAACTTTAAAGAACATAAATGTGAAGGTTTTTCACAAATAGTGGGCACTCAACACCTGGTAATTTAATGCAAATTTGATTTTATATGCATACTCTAAAACCCTTATTAAATATTGCATGGAAATTCACTTTGTCATCTTAAATTATTTCTAGCTGATTTTTTTACCTTAAATCTTCTGTTTCCTTAGATTAACAATAAGATTTATGTTGGAATTTAATTCTGGCTGCTAAAAACTTAATCATTAATAGTGTTAAGGGAACCTCAGGGCATTTTTTCGTCTTAATGAACATTGACAACTCTATGGAACGTAACGATGTTAGAAAAATATCTCTGTCACATTAATAACTCCACCAACCGCGGAACCATCTGGACTCTACTCCAGAAACCTCCTCTCACAAAAACTTCTTTAATGGCCCAAACCTGGAAAATGTTACGAATTTTTCCCTTATAGGACTGAACATATGTCATATTTCTTTCCACCTGTGTCTCTTGACAGTTCTATAAATCTAAAGTTACAAAATTTACAGTTGCACACAACAATTTATGACAGATAAATCTTACTTTCTAGTGTAGTAGATTTTTTTTTCTTGTTTTCTTCATCATCCCTCTCATGTTTGATTTGAGTCAGAGAATTTGATTTGTACATACACGGTAAGGACGCAAATGCTTTTTCTGTAGATCAGATTGATTTCAGAGAACTTCAGAGTTAGATTTAGTTTTAATTTTTCTCTCTCCAAACCTCTCATTAGTGAGTCTCAACCCTGCCTGCATATATGAGAATCACTGGAAAGAATTTACGAAATATTGAAGTCTCAGGTCCACTCTTGGAGATTTTTGAGTTAATTAGCCTGGGTTGGGTCTATCTAGGGAGGGGCTTCAAGTGTGAGTATTTGAAACCCCTCCTCCCTCATTAATAATAGTATGAATATACAGCAAAGACTGAGAATTTTGCCAAATCAGCAAAATGTAGTCACCTATTACCTACTTGACCACATTCAATAGGAAAAGAGATTTGGAAAGTGGTGTTCTAACTTATATTCTAATTAAAATATACCTCATAGAGCTTTGGACAGTCTTGTCTCTGGAAGACAAATGATGTCTTGCATTCCAATCTTTCTTATAGAAAAATAGTGCTTTGCATTTGGTATCACCTTCATATTCACCATGAATTCATGGCATTGACAAAACTTTTATTTCTGTTCTACATATGAGGAAACGGAAGCTCTAAGACATTTAGTAACTTCTCAAAGTTGACACGAGAAATGATTAGTGGAACTGGCATCAAACCCAGACCCCCGGTTCATCGATGGAACCTCAATTCCATCACACCGTATGGCCTTACGTACTGAATTCTATAGAATACCAGTCATACGAGCATCTCAGAACAAATTGTTTAAATGACAGAAGACATCACCACTAAAAAATGGTAAAAGAAGGATGCTTCGATGGTGCCAATGACTTTATGCATTACCTTATGTTTCTGGTTGGGTTTTTAAGCCAGAGGCAACCAAGCACGTGTGCAAGTATCCTAACTCTTTGTGGATATTGGATGAAAATTCAGCTGGAAGTGCTGGGAAAGTAGGCAATAGGTAATACAAGATATATACGTTAAATCAAAGAGCATGTTGCAATGAATGAAGAGTTTCCCATGTAGCATACAGATAATATGTGAAGAGTATATCTCTATAATTATTAATAATAGAATTTATGATAGCATGAGCGACTAGTTTTACTATTATTATGATAGTAATGTTATTTACAGATTATGTATAATATGCCAAACCTACATTAGATGTGTTGGCTGCCAAAGACCTCAACTTCATCCGGCCTTGGATGCCACTGCCTTTGAGATTCTAAATTAAACTGATTATATTTATCTCAAATGCCTACTATTCCTTGAAACATCTCAGAGAGTCTCTGGCCATGTTTGCTATGTTTTTCTTCTTGCCTTTGGATCACGTTTATCAATAGCACAGAATTCTTCGTGTCTATCTTCATCTCACCACTTGCCTAAATTGTTCCTTTTCCGTCAACTCATATGTGTTTCCTTTCCATAAATATAATTGACCCAAGGCTGTTTGGTGGATGTTGGGAAGGGCACAGCTTTAAAAAACATCTGCACACAAAAGGGATATTAACATTGTCTATTCGACATCTGTGGGTGTGAAGCTATATTCTGCACTTCAGCTAAATTCCACTTCTGCTGCTTTCCAGACAAAGATCAGTTAAGGTATCAGAGAACATTTGTCGTCTCCTTTCTGCTCATGTAAGTTCTCTCTTTTATTCCTCATCAACCCTTCTTAGGAGAACTTATTCTTCCCACTTAACAGATGGAGAATGTGAATCTGTTAAACAATAGAATGATCTGTTCAAAGTCACCCAAGCAATTATACATCTAGGATATGAATCTACAACTTCCCAACTCAACCTTCTTCTTCTTTCCACTGAAGTTTCTCAACCTTTAAGTAAAGGGAGACTACACATTAAGAATGTTACCAATTGCTTGGTAGTCTGTGTTGTCTTGGGTTTTCATTGCATGCAAGTTTGTTTGGCTCCGATGGCTCTGTTCTTTGTATTAAGCTACATCTTCTTCCTTCTGATAAAATAAGTAGAGTGACTAAATATGGTGTACACACACACATACACACACAGAAATACTGATGACAATGTTGACATAATATAGGAGAACGTGCTGGAGTGGGGGCATTCACATTTATATTCCAATCTGGAAGTTAGGAGTCTGTCTTGTCTTCTCAGTCTTCTCTCCAATGAGCACTTCATCCACTACCATGATATCATTTACCAACTGCAAGTTGGTGATGACTCTTGAGTTGATATCTCCAACAGATCTCTCTCTTAAACCCATGATTATAAATTCAACAACTGATCTGAACCATCAGTTTACTGTATCATAAGAGACCTTAAACCTCCTATTTCTAAAGCTGAGTTCATCTCCATGTCCATTAGTCCTTCTACTTCCAGCCAGTGTTCCCTATTTTAATTAAATAGCAAGCTCACCAACCAACCCTCAAGCCAACAGTTGGTTGTGATCAGAGAATTTATCTTCCACTATCCCATAATCTCTTCCCAGTGTCTGTTGGTGACATCTCTGTAATCACTTCGCAGTCTACCCATATTTTTCACACATTTCCTTTTTTTTCTTAGATTTTTAATCAGTAGGCTCCTATCAGATTTCTCTGCCTCTCTGCTCATCTTCAAATTTTTCTCCGTCCTTCAGTCAGAGCGAACTTTGTAAATCCAAAGCCTCTTCAAATCATTTTCTGATTAAAACTCCTTAATGGTATCCCACAACCCTCAGGAGAAAGTCCAAATTTGTTAGCTCAGTTTCCAGGATAGAGAGAACTGATAACTTATATGACAGCTCCAATGGCAGATGGAGATTGAGCAAAAATAGGGAAAATATTCAGGGTAAGAAAGCGGCTGGGGAGAAGAGCAGAGATTATTACTTGATCAAAGTGGATGAAGATATTGATGAGTGAAAGGTGTGGTGAGAAGGGTTAAGGGAGCATAATAAAAGGAGAAAAGTTGGTGATGGTGACCTGAATATGTCAAGAAATTGTGGCAAAACAATGTATACCTAAGCGTTTGCCAGACACTCCTAAAATGTTGAGATGTAAAGAACTACATGAGATGTTCTCCAGAAGTGAACTATTTGAGGCAACAAAGAGAGGCTGAACCACCTATCTATATCAATCATGAATGAGGTAAAGAACATTCAAAAGACGTGGAACTGAAAGTGAGGGGATAGAGCTTGTCTGTGTGCTCCACTTGGCAATGCCCAGCTCAAGGCTGTTATACGTAATTTTTCAGTTAATTACTCCCCACTGTTGAGGGAGTTTTGGAGACCTGTAAAAAGTATCCTGTCTAGTTTAGAGTGAGAGAGATTCCCAGACGTGCATCATGTGAAAAAAATCTGAGTACCAGATATTCACAATTAAAGAGCATGAGCTGTGTGGGGTGAGGATATTCAACTGAGAGGTTTCATATGTATCTGTCAATGATGGTATTTTGTTTAAACAAACAAGAAAACTAATTTGCATCTTGGTAAACAAAGTGAAATAATCAACTCATATCCCTAACTTTCTTCAATAAATTTGACCTCAGTTTAACCAGACAGCTGAAGAACGAATTGTCTCTTTACAAGAATAGACCAGCTAATCAATGCAAAAGAATGAGACAAACACAAATACTACTATTTTGTAACCTTTAATGAATGTCTACTGATGACTCTTAATATCAAAAAAGAAAGAAATGCACATAATTAGTACCTCCTGATGGAAATATTCTTGCTGAAACAATCAAACTCCAATCTGATCAAACCTCTAGATTAACTACTGATTCACAAGAAAACAAAAGACCAAGGGATGTTATAAGGGCATCCTGAGTACAGAACCAGACTGTGGAGAATCATAGGAGGAAAGAAACTCCTGTTTCTTCAAAAAATAAATTGTAAGGGGGAAAGAAAAAGGAAAAGTGAGACTCTATAATTATAAGAGAAAAGAGACATATGTGCCAACCAATTGCAATGCATAGAATGTAGTTGGATCCTGTTTCAAACTAACAAACTATTAATAGTAGTAAAATAACAATTTATGAGACAATTTAGGAAACTAAACACTGATTAGCTATTTGTGATCTTAAGTGTGATGTATAATATTTTATGTGTGCTAAAGGAATTGTGAATTTATTTTTAAATGGCTCCTATTTAATGGAGAGAATTCCAAAATATTTACATGTGAGTACTGAAGGCTATTTTTATCACACCTGGTATTGGCTTTAAGATAATCTGAAGAGAGAGGGAAGAAATGAGGGGTGGAGGCAATGATGAATTAAGTTTAGCCATGAGTTGACCATTACTGAAGCTGGGTGATTGGTATACAGAAATTCATTCCAGAAATCTTTCCACTTTTTTATTCTTTTCTAGATACAATGATATGTGAAATTTATATTAATATATATTTTAATTTTTATGTTAAAATTATATATAAATTTCACATATAATTGTATGTACACATATAATAATATATAAAATTAAATATATGTACATAATATATATTACAGCTTTCAGAATATAGTATATATATAATTTTATGTAAAATGTATACATATTTATATGCAAATAATATACAGTACATATAATTTATATCTGAAAGGTGTAACTCAAAGGTACGTAATTTGAAGCAAAACGTTTTCCTCCACACAGAAAGGCTATATTGTAAAAGTCTTGAAACCTTATACTTAAATGGGATAAAACTGAAAATATGTATTCAGTCACCTTATACCCAGAAAAAGAATACACAAGTGTAATAACATTTGAGTGGGGCACTAACCCTTGAAATTACACTCTACTACTTGAAGTTTAACTCCGGAAAAGAGAAGTCTAAGAAAAAAACATCTGTTGGTCAACTGTTTTATATAAAGAAACTGAGCATGAAAGATTTCTCAGTATTTAAGGCAGGTGACCATACTGGATGAACCAACCCTGTGGACACTTTGATCTCAGGCTTCCAGCCTCCAGAACCACAAAACCGTAAATTTCTGGTGTTTGAGTCACTCAGTTTGTGGTACTCTTACAACAGTCTTAGCAAACGAATACAGATTGCATTAAGCATTTGGTAAGGAGGACCACCCAGACTGGGTTTAAGATGACTTTGACTTCGGTTTAATACCTAACTAGCAATGAGCCCATATGAATAGGTCCACCAGGGATCCAAGAGAGTGAGCACACTTGCCTGAGGGCTTTCTTATTCCTCACAGATGCACACTAAATTCCAGGGGTCAGTATATCCCTTAGGTAGCAAGGAACCCATAGGCCAGTGAAACTGAGAGAGATGTGTGTGCTGGCTTATGAGAACGGGGTGGCAGTCAGAGCATGGTGGCTCCCAAGGGCCCAGCCTATGGCCACATGAGGAGTTCTTGCAGTCCCATTCACATGCTGCCATGTATTATTCCATGCTGTGGCCAACCCTCAGCAAAGACCCTCTTCTAAATAAGGTCACATTCACAGGTACCGTGCAGCACAGCCTTGGCCCACAGGAGATTGTAGGATCCAAAGTCAAGGCAGAATTAGCCTTAAAGGGGATGAGACATTAACCAAGACAGCAAGGCCAAAAGCCATGGACAGGGAAGGAGATGTGGTGCAGTTTCCAGAACTGGAATATGGGATAAAGACTGAGGCTCAGTCAAGGTCTAGATTAGGAGAAGCCCTCGTCATAGCCCAATGAGTAGAGATTTTAAATTTTCAGAAGGTTGAAAGAGTCCAAATCTGTAAGAAAAATGGCACCAGATATTAAAGGAGCATAACTCAATAGTACATTGGGTTTGAGTGGGAAAATGATCTCTGTCATCCCCTAAAACTGAATTTAAAATGCAGCACACACACAGGCATCGTCTCGTCGTTTTCTCTTTGGATGAAAAACTATTATTTTGTATGCTCTCTTCTTTAATCTTTCATTTTCTTATACACATTCTTTGAGAATTTTGTTTTTAGTTTCAAGAGAATTAAGAATTTGGAAAAAGAAAAGACCCAACCCTCTTTGCCATAAATCATTTGAAATTACTGAAAATGTGTCTGATAATTTAAATTATCTTATAAACCACTTTTATCTTTTAAATAAAAGTTAATTAAGGTTATTCTTTATTACTGCTATTACTATGAGATATAAATTTTTCCTTTTATTCTTGCCTTCAATATTCCTTTATATCAAGCAACTAAAAGTTATAGAAAGTGAAATAATCCACACATAACATCGTTTTATATTCCAATTTTAAATAAATTTTGCTTACTAATTCCATGAAGAAATATGCCCACTTATAATTTCAAGGAGCAAATACACTCTATATGCTATAACCTACCTATCTACTATTTTCTTTTAATCTCATGATTAAGCAAAATGTTACCTGTTTAACTTTA
This sequence comes from Equus caballus, assembly GCF_041296265.1. Classification (NCBI taxonomy): domain Eukaryota; kingdom Metazoa; phylum Chordata; class Mammalia; order Perissodactyla; family Equidae; genus Equus; species Equus caballus. Next base: position 2,545,238 of record NC_091715.1, on the reverse strand, counting down.
AATATTTACGTCTATTTTGTTTCCATATCATGAAATGTGGTAACTATAATTAAGTGGACAAACTGGATTCCCAAATCAAAGCATTCGCTACTTTTAACTGCGTGTGAGCTATAGGTTGACAGAGCTATAACGTGGTTTTAAACAGCCGATAATTTCCCCACGTTAACTGTAGGTTACAAGGATCAACCTCTGCTAATTGACAAGCTGGAGCAGGGAGAGCCAGCTGCTCCAATTTTCTGGAATTTAAGAATCTGCAGAGGCATCTCATTTTAAAGGTCTGCCTTGCTGAGTACGGACATCTGGTAACTTAGGGGCCCCACTGAATAGAGCTGGCGTTTTCTTAGAAGGTTTAAAACTTCACACTGAAAGAGAAGGAACTGCTTCAATGCCCAAGATCGTACCATACGTTTTTACTAACCCCAGCACAGAAGAGCTGGCAAAGAAACAAGTGCTCACAAACGCAGACGAGTAGCTGTGAGTATGGCACACTGTGAGGACTCTGCGTTTCGGCGATCGCTCTTCTGATGAGCCCTATTACCGGAGGATGGGAGAGGAGATAGCTATAGGCAGGAACCAGGATTCAGATCAATGTACAGAATTAGTCGTTTACAAAGGTTGGGGGATCGAATGCCTTACTTCCTCTCATTTAGTGACAACTTGCCACCCTCCTGGGTTAGAGTCCCCTCAAATTCACTACCATCCAGAAACTAAGAATGTGGTTTTACTTGGAAATGGGGTAATTGCAGAAGTCACTGTGTAAAGATGAGGTCATTCTAGATTAGGGTGGGCCTTAGTCCAATGGCTGATGTCCTTAAAAGAAGGGGACATTTGGGCACAGACACACACAGAGGAAAGAACACGGAGAGGAAGATTGGAGAGACGCATCTACAAGTCAGGGGACCCAAAGGATGGCGGGCAGCCACCAGAAGCCGGAAAGGAAGCATGGAACAGACTCTCTCTCAAAGCCTCCAGGAGGAACCAACCCTGCGGACACTTGGGTTTCAGGCTTCTAGTCTCCAGACTGTGAGAGAATAAATTTCAGTTGTTTGGAGCCACCCAGTTTGGGGTACTTTGTTACCGCAGCCCTAGCAAACTAATACACCAACCGTATCCAAAAGTCCTCGACCTGTGTTGGAACTTCCTTCCTGAAGTCACTCACCTTTCTCCCCTCCTCATCCCCTAATTAAACCCAAATAAACACACTAGCTTTCTCCCTCAGTTCCCTGCTCCCATCCCTCTGCTATTCAGCACAGCCCGTGCCTTGCAGCACAGCTAATTTTTCTCCAGTATTTCTTTCTGATCCTTCCAAGATATTAAGTATTTAATAGCTCCTGCACATTCTTCACTGAATAAAGTCAATATCCGATCACTTGTATTCAATTCCATTTAGATGTCCTCTGCTTGACATCTTTGGGCCTTAGAAACTTGGAATCTTTTTTGTCATTTCTTGCATTTCCTATGGCAAAATATAATTTTTGAAAAGCTGAAAACCTGATCCATGAAAATAAAGAAAAAACTCATGTGAATGAAGTCATCAGATTCCTAAATTAATGCAAGAATATTTTAAATGGCAAAATCAGGTCTGAGAGCATGTAAGGGACACATATTTATACAGTCTATCAGGAAAAGCATTTTTTTTTTAAAAAAAAAGAATGTTAGAATAAAATTACTAGGTTAGATTCAAAACCCTTAAACTTCCAGATTCATTTTCTATGAGACAGAAGTCTACAAGTTAACATGTAATTCACAGTATCTGGACTGTAATCAAATAGTAAATAGCAAAGTTGAAGGAGGGACATTCTACTAGAGACTTTAGTTTTAATAATCCTTGAGTGGGCTTCTTTGTTTGTTTTCTTAATGGAGAAAAAGTCTCATGAAGGCAAATGTTTCTAGGATATATTGTGATATTTAACTTTATGTGTTAACTTGACTGGGTGACAGGGTACCCAGATATTTGATCAAACACGATTCTGGGTGTGTCTGTGAGGGCGTTTCTGGATGAAATTGGCATTTGAATCAGTAGAAGGTGTAAACCAGATTGCCCTCCTCAATGTGGGTGGGCTTTATCTAATCAGTTGAAGACCAGATAGAACAAAAAGGCTGAATAAGACAGAATTCCTCCTGCCTGAATGTTGAGCTGGGACATTTGTCTTTTCTGGTTCTCAGGTTCCAAGTGAAACATTAACACTTCTTGGGTCTCAAGCCTGTTGGTCTTCAGACTGGAAGTTAACCAACTTTCCAATCGCAGATCTTCAGCCTTTTCAGCCTCCAGAATCACACGAACCAATTTCCTGTAACACATCTATACTTATCTATATCCATATCCATATCCATATCTGTATCTACATCTATATCTGTACTATATCTATAACTATCTATATCTATATCCATATCCATATCTATATTCATAACTATATCTATATATCTTGTCTGCATCTATATCTGTAACTACAACTATGTCGATATCTATAACTACATCTATATCTATATGCATATCTATGTCTGTACCTATATCGTATCTATATCTATATCTATTCACACATCCTGTTGGTTCTGTTTCTCTGGAGAACTCTGACCAATACAGCAATGAAAGTCAAACTTCTGCACTGTTTGTGGTTGCTTCTTTAATCAGCAAAAGAGGCTTCCTTGAAAACAATAGTTCCCCAAATATCTTGGTTTGGTCCTCCAGAGTTCACACTTTTCTAATGGAAATCTTACTGAATAAGTTTGTGCTTCATATGTGTTGCAAGTTAAGATTATGGAGGAATGGGCTAATGGTAAGATGCACTTTTTTCTAGAAATACATGTTGTACAATATGCACATTGTGAGCATAAAATACCTGGCTGTTGAGTTTCAGAGAGATGGAAATGGATTACAAAATAAATCTGCAGATAAAGAAGGCCATGTTATGTGAGATCTCGAATCATATTAGCCAAGATCCAGTGTATACACACTCTAATGTCACTCATAGTTGCTCCTGAGCACATGACGTTGTGTATGTGTATTAGACAAGATATTCCAGAGAAACAGAACCAATAGGAAATATTATTTACTTTAAGGACTCGGCCCATGGGATCCTGGGGGCTCTCAAGTTCAAAACCTATAAGGAAGGCTACAAGATGACAATTCTGGTAAGGGTTGATGTTAGAGTTTTGAGTCCAACATCCACAGAACAGCACAGCAGGCTGGAAATTCAGGCAGGGTTTCTGTGTTATGATCTGGAGGTAGAATTTTTTTTTTTTATTAAAGATTGTCATCTGAGCTAACTATTGCCAATCTTCTTTTTTTCTGCTTTATCTCCCCAAATCTCCCCCACACATAGTTGTATATCTTAGCTGCAGGTCCTTCTAGTTGTGGCATGTGGGATGCCACCTCAACGTGGCCTGACGAGTGGTGCCATGTCCGCACCCAGGATCCAAACCGGTGAAACCCTGGGCCACCACAGCGGAGTGTTTGAACTTAACCACTTGGCCAGACGGCTGGCCCCTGGAGGTAGAATTGCTTTTTCTTTGGGAAACCTCAGTCTTTGCTCTTAAAGCCTTCAACTGATTGAGTGAGACCCACCCACATTATGGAGGATAATCTGCTATACTCAACATCTACCAATTGTAAATGTTAATCACACTTAAAAAATATCTTCACAGAAACATCTGGATGAGTGTTTGACCACACAGCTGGTTACCATAGCCTAGCCACATTGACATGTAAAATTAACGACCACAAGATGTCATGCTGTTATAAAATCTTGTAAAATTTACCCCAGTGAGAAGTCAACTTTGTGCCTTCTCTGTTTCAGTCATGGAGTTATGAACACTTAACATAGTTCTCATAAAAGATTCATGATGTCTTCATGGTGTTTCTAGATCTATATCTATATAAATTGTAGTTTATCATTTTATAACAATTATTAATGCAAATAGATATACAAGCAAAGCCAAAATAATATTACCAACATAGAAGAAATTCATTATGCTGTCTGTCTCAAATATGGGAACATTCCAGGAGAGAGACAGTTTAGGCTTCACAATCCCCTTCTGAAAAATCACAGATTTAAGAAACTCACAATTTCTCAAAAAAATTAAAATAGAAATACCATTTGATCCAGCTATTCCACTTCTGGATATTTATCCAAAAACATGAAAGCACTAATTGGAAAAGATACCTGCACTCCTATGTTCATTGCAGCATTATTCACAATAGCCAAGACTTGGAAGCAACCTAGGTGCCCATGAAAGGATGAATGGATAAAGAAGATGTAGTATATATACACAATGGAATACAACTCAGCCATAAAAAAGATGAAATCATGAGATTTGTGACAACATGGCTGGATCTTGAGGGTATTATGCTAAGTGAAATAAGTCAGACAGAGAAAGACAAATACTGTATGATTTCACTCATATGTGGAAGATAAACAAACACGTGGACAAGGAGAACAGATTGGTGGTTACCAGAGGGGAAGGGGATGGGGGAGGCAACAGGGGTAAAGGGGCACATGTGTGTGGTAACAGACAGAAACTAGACTATTGGGGGTGAACATGATGCAGTCTATACAGAAGCCAAAATATAATGATGTACACCTGAAATTTACACAAGGTTATAAACCAATGTGACCTCAATAAAATAATTTTTAAAAGAAGAAACTCAAACATTTTTTCATGAAGATGTTTTTCAATCATAAACTATTACTACAAATATGATATTGTCTTTATAAGAGTTCCATTGTTTAAATCTGCATGATGAGAGTGAGGATATTATTGCTGGCATTCTAACATTGGGCACGCTCCCTCAGATGTGAGAACATGTATGCCCCAGAAACACTGGAGACGGAGATTGGCCTTCCCCTGCCTCAGTTTCCCAATAGATGTGCACACACATAAAGGACAAGGGGCATGAATGCACATATTTCAAGGTGGGAATGGAATTCAGGACAGGCTGAACACCCACCCCTCATTTTAGAGAGAACACAATGAAAGCCATAAAGGTGACACAACTTGTCAGGTAATCAGTGCAGGCTCTGATGGGTCAAAAAGGGTCCTGGTCTCCCACCAAGCGCTCTTTCATCCTCACTCCATGCGTTGAGATGTTTCCGTTGCCTCTCTGTGGGATCAGGCATCGTCCCCTCTCAGAGGGAGCAATTAGGGTATGCCTCTAATTGTTGCATAAAATCCTTCTTTCTTTTTTTTTTTTTAAACTTTTTTTTTTTAAAGATTTTATTTTTTTCCTTTTTCTCCCCAAAGCCCCCCGGTACATAGTTGTGTATTCTTCATTGTGGGTCCTTCTAGTTGTGGCATGTGGGACGCTGCCTCAGCGTGGTTTGATGAGCAGTGCCATGTCCGCATCCAGGATTCGAACCAACGAAACAGTGGGCCGCCTGCAGCGGAGCGCGCGAACTTAACCACTCGGCCATGGGGCCAGCCCCTAAAATCCTTATTTCTAACTTTAGTTTGGGAAATAACCAGGATCAAAATCAGTGTTTGCTTTGCAGCTAAATATCCTCTATCTACCTATCATCTATTTGTCCATCCATCCATCCATCATCTGTTTATCTATCATCTATCTATTCATCCTATCTATTAGCTATACATCTATCTATCATATCCTATCTATCGTCTATCATCTATCAATCATCTTCTATCTATCTATTTTTTTCTCAGTGCAATGGTTTGTACTGTGCCCAATCAATGCACAGTGAGCACATCACAGCTTCAGAAATCCATACCTATTCTGAGCGGCAGCAGTAACGACAAAAAAGGCTTGAATTTTTTATTATTAAATGCATACTCAAACATACATATCACTTTGACAGACTTTCAAGACCTCTTCTTTGAATCATGCATTAAAAATACTACCTCTTTAAACTTTAAAACTTTGAGATGGGGAAAAAATACCTAGCAGGCATCCTGTGAATGATTCCTATTTTGCATGTAGTCTTGGAAAAATCTTAGGAGTGCCAGAAACCTAGCTGTCCACCCGTAAGTGAGTGCATTCTGAGATGAAGAGATGGCTGAAGGGGCTCCTTTGGCAGAATGCTTATTACTTAGATTTTTGTCCCTGTCAAGAGCTCCTGGAGCCTCTTGGTTAGGCAGCATCTATCTGCTCCCTCTCAAACTGGATAAATGCAGTGGCTTTATCACCTGCAGATATCTCTCTGAATTTTCCAAGAGAGGACTCTGCAATTTTCTTGCTTGTGAGGCAGTTCAACGCTCCTCTCCTGAACTAGTGAAAACATCCCAGCGCACCCTTATCTGCAGCATCCGGGACCTGCCTTCGGAGCATCTTAACTCGTGCCCCGTGTGCTCTAGGTTATGCTGAAGGGTTGACCTGAAGCTTTTATCAAGGGTCATATGCTTGAAAAATACAAATACCAACCGATATTTTGAAGAAGTGTGAGGGTGTGGAAAGAGAACAGCATCTCAAGGCCACGACATTGTCTGTGGAGATGCCCCGTGGAATGGATAGACAAAACCAGCTCTGCAGACAGACCACAGCCAAGTCCAGACCTATTGAAAGTGACAGCAGAAGAGTTGACCAGGAAAGAAGCCAACAATCGCTTGAATTTATTCTTGCAATACATTTTTGGCCTGGTGATCTTGTTTACGAGAAAGGCTGGAAGACATATCTGGAAAAGCAAGAGATAAATCAGAGTCTGACCCTAAACATTGTGCATGATTCTGTATTAGCTGATATAGCTAACTATGTGTCAGCTAATCCAGCTGATACAGTTTTGATATTCTGATCATCAAACATGTGCCCAGAAGTATTTTTTTATTCAATAAATTAAGGGAAAACAAAAGTAGATGTGACAGAAAATATCAAGCAGTATTTTTACTGAATTCTGTCAGAATCACTTGCACTTTGTTTAGGCAAGCAGGTAATGCATCATTCGTAGCATCAGCTGCCTGGAACATTGATGCATGTATAATCTGTACATGTTACACAATACTTTTTGGATGGGACGTTTTGGTTACTTGACATTCACTATGCATAATAATGACTGTAGGTTTGCACAGGAATTTACTTTAAAGGAATCTAAATATCTCCATGCATATGTTCCTCTCTGTTATGGGCTGAATCATGTTCCCCCCAAAATCATATGTTGAAGCCCTACCTGCTAATGTGAGTGGCTTTGGAGATTGGTCTTTAAAGGGGTAATTAAGGTTAAATGAGGTCATTAGGGCAGGCCGTAATCCAGCAGCACTGGGGTCCTTATAAGAAGAGGAGAGGAGGACACAGACACACTCAGAGGGCCAACTATGTGAGGACACAGGGAGAAGACGTGTCTACACGCCAAGGAGAGAGGCCACAGGAGAAACCAGCCCTGCTGACACCTTGATCTCAGACTTTCAGCCTCCAGAACTGGGAGAAATAAACTTCTGTTGTTTAAGTTCCCCAGTTGGTGGTATTTTACTATGGCGGCCAGAGCAGACTAATGCACTCTCTGTTCCTCCCTCCCCGTTGTCCTCAAGTCGGTACGCATCCTATTCATTTTAAAGTCTTACTTATGCTTGTATCTCTAGATGATATATAGCGGAGCCACTCCAATGGTGGTCCCCAGACTGTGCCACTCTGCAAAATGAATCTCCTGTTCTTATAATATAAAAAACATATACCAGAAGGTAAATTAACTGCATTACATATTTTCATAGCTAGATTTTTCTCAATGATGAAAGCATTGACTTATGCAACTGGTAATAAGTTGACGTATCCGCCACCATAAGTTGTCTCGATATATAGTTGGGGGTGTGTGTGTGTGTGTGTGTGTGTGTGTGTATGTGTGTGTGTGTGTAGTATGCTGTATTTATTTCCTGGATGCTAAGAATGCAAACTCATCTCCCAACCATGTTTGAACTTCTAGACTATTCCATTCTTCTGCTCCCTGGAGGTTAATTTTACCCTGTGCATACACAAATCAATACTTAGCCAGCATTTGAGGAGATCTTCTTCTCTATCTCAGGAACTCTTTCTTTGTGGGTCTCTTCTCTAGTAGCAACTACAAGGGAAAGTGTCTCCCCAATAAAAGTAGGAAAATAAAAACAGATGAAACACAAGAAACAGCTATTCTCAGATCCTGGATCACTGAGAGAAAGGAAACAGATGCTACGAGCCCTACAATTTCCCCAAGGTGTTGCCCCCAGGCAGTTTGCAGGCACTAGTGCAGAGAGAGAAACCCCAAACACTGCCACCTCTTCTCGAGGAGATGTGGGGACAGAGGTGGGCATGTGGGGAGGGTTTGGCAGGTGCCATTTGTGGGCCAGAGCATTGCAATTGAACAAACCCAGATATGGTGGAGATGATGGAATGAATAGACAAGGACATTAAAACGACTATTACATACCTGACAAATATGTCAGGAATGAAAAGATGTAAGTGATGAGGAGATAAATAAATTCAGGGAAAAAGGTCCCTAAAGCGAGTGTACAGATCAAAAATGTGCTATCTGAAGGTCTGCATCTCCCAAAAGAGCTGTCACCCCACTGCGCTCCACGCTTGTCCAAGGTGTGGGCCCGGCCACATTCTCTCTGTCCTTAACTCTTAGCCAAGTGTTACTCTCCCTGTGACGTGTTCCTGGATCCACCAGCACGCAGCTGACCACCCCTTACCATGCTCGTGTCTCAGAACTCCTGAGATACACTGCGCTCTTCTCGCAGACTTGGGCTTTGTGCTTCACCACAGACACCTGAAAAGGGTGATCGTATCTTTCTTCTCCAGGGAGCTCGCTGTTGACACGTCACCCACACACCGTGGTTGCTTCATGATGGCTTGTTGTGGAAGCTCGGGTTATTTGTACATTTTCTGATTAAATCATTTGTGGAGGATTTCTGGCAGCTATGGAACTGAAGTATCAGAATATTTTGCATATATATACACATTCATATCAAAATATACATATTTAAACATGCATATATGGACATACATATACACATATATAAATATATACACATTATACCTTGTGACATATATACAGATATAAGTTATTTTAGGGAAAATAGTCCTATTTTATTTTAAGCATAATTATTGGATTTTCAGTGGAAAACAGAAGCGTATCAAAATGTACATATATATAAATATATGCATATGGGTGTATATTTATATATGTATATATGCACATATATTTCTATATGTATGTATATTTCTATATGTACATGTAGTTATATGCATATATATTTATATAAATATATATACATAAGCATATGTTAATACTGCATATATATGTACATTTTGATATGCTTCTATTTTCCTTTGACAATCCAATAATTATGTTTAAAGTAAAACGGGAATTTTTCCCATAAAATAACTCCCCCACCAGTTTCTGATTTTTTTTAATAACAATAAATTGGTAGTAAAATCTCTGTTGTTGATTGATCTGGTAATCGACATTCTCAACTTCCTGAGGAGGAAATATACATGTTCTTTCTTCACAGATGTTTTAAACATTGTGATGATCAATGAAGTACGGACACAGAAAGAGTTAGCAACCTAAAACTGCTGATGTTAACAAAATCGAAATTTTGAAACAAACTTACATTTTAAAACCTAAATTTTTAAAATAGAAAATAATGCTTGCCCTGATTATTTTAATGGAAGTGCATAGTTTTAAGATGGGGGAAGAATAGTTCAAATCAGGAGTTTACCACCAACAGTTTAAGGTAATTGAACATATAGGCTAAATTCTATTTTTCGGTTGCCATAGTGGAAAGATAAAGTAGTTAATAGTCTGATTTGATTTTTCCCTGACTTCACGCACATCTGTGCTGCCTGTGCGATGGAGAATCCAAAGGTTCAATGCTTTTACATACGTAGGAAAGAAAACTGATGCACAAATGAGCTTCACGGCAAGGAATTAAAACAAATTGTGTTGGTCTTTAGTAGAACTGGGCAAATGCTCTCCAAGGGCTATAGAATACTGGGGTTTTCCTTTCTCTGCTGTTGCTATTGCCTTTGGGCTGGACAGTGCCAAGATCATTTCCACAGGCTATGAAAGATCCAGTAGACAGAGGACGGGAAGCAGCAGGAGGGCACATAAGGTCACAGAAAACCCTTTGGGGGAAAAAAAACACACTCCACACATTTAGGATGCCACATGCATTTGAATCAGCTGTAAAGGGCTGATGTTCTCAACATAGTATGCTGAATAATCACTAGAAAAAACTAAGCTAAAATAAAATCATAAAATCTCCCCAATGAACAACACAGAGCAGTTCTATGCAGGGCTGATAATAAATAGATGAAAACATGGTGTTTATTTCTCATGCCTAGTAAGAAGTGTGCTTTAAGTAATGAAACAGACATTTTTATGATAAAATTGTTTTTTTTTTAAAGACGACACTGAATGACTAAAAGGCAGGTCAACAAGACAGTTTTATACAATGATGTTGGCAATATTATTACTATGATTATTTAAAAAAAATTGTCATTGTGAACCAATGATGTTAAAACTATAAACTTTGTCACAATAATTCCATTTCATGGACTCTATTTTAATGAAATATCAAAAGTGTAGAGTAAGGAGTGTTTGCCAAGATTCTCATATGGAAAGTTAAAATAGGGAAAGAGGAAACATCAGGGCTTTCCAATATGAGATGAACCTTCAAAGATGCTCTCATTATGGAATCTGTGCAGATACAGAATAATCTTTTAAAGACAAATAATGACACGAGAAAAGAATCCCAATATTATCTTGAATAAAACAAACTACTCAAATGCCTATGCATGTATATCTTGCTGTTAGTTTTAAAAATACAGAAATACAAATGAATGCTAAAAAAATAAGACAAAATATTTGTGATTTCCTTTTTTTGTTGTTTCTCCCTATCTTACATTTTTGAATTTCATATTCCATATTTTGTACCAGAAAATAACCAAAAGAACCATATATTTTCTTATACAAAAGTAAATAATGCCATAACAGAAATATTTATAATTTGATAGACCTCCAAAAGAAAAAAACTTACGCATCACCTAAAATATGTAAAATTTTAGCAACCTGATTTTTGGAGAGGAGAAAGTAAATATTCCTTAAATTCCACTGAGCATCCTTTCTCATTTTTGAAGACATTTTATAAAAATATTTCCCAAATGCGTAAAATGGCACCTGGAGAAGACAAATTTGCCAGCTTCAAAACACTCCACACAGTCACTCCAGTACATGAGACACTGTCTTGTTCTTAACCAGACGCAAAGCTATTGGGTAGAGATATTGATAAAATTCAGAAAATTATATGTTATGTCGTATTAAAAAAAATAAGAGTTACAGAGACCTGAGTTTTCCACATGGAAAAGAAATGATTAGAAAACTGAATTATTTTCATAAAATTATAAACTAAAAAAATTGAATGAATGGCATAGAACACAAATAATATTATATTACTTTTTAAATTTTATGTAGTAATCAGGAAAGGATACTTGAATTTGGGGTCAATGCACAATTTCATTTTCTTTATCATGTTTTCTGAAGGGTTCACACATCATTGAACTTTATTTATATAAGTGAATGCATTTAATATGAGGCAGAAAATATTAGAAAAAGAATGACCACTTATATTTAAGTTAAATAGTTATCATGGACACAAAAAAGAATAGATTTACTCATTGAAACAGTATAACTTCTGTACAATACATTCAAAACATTGCTATACTTTTAAGCAAGAGCTTCTCAGTCTCATATCTACTTTTCAATCAGTAAATTCACTTTAAAAACAAAATGAACTGATTGATTAAAACAAAAGGACTCAGAGTCTGAATGTCCCTTCTCTTACGCTTGGACTGTGTGCTTCAGGGGAAACCCAAAGACTGAATACATTTTTCTTTTTATCACATCCAGTTTTGCAGGTTGCTTTTGTTCCTTTGTGCAGCCTGGAAATTGAATCCAGGTCATTTGGTTTGAGAAGCCAGTCCATAAGGCAAAAGGGAGATCTGCTATTATATGCAAAAGTCATTCAAATCCACCCAAGATTCAAACCATCTAGACAAAGATGTCTTTTCCTGTTTCAGACTTCCCTCCTTCAATACGCTGTTAATTATAACTTGAGTTAGGGAGATCCCTATGGCACAGTAGCACTGACACAAGATGTCTGAGAGTATAGAGTTGGTTACCTGGAAGTTTATCTATGGACCAGTTAGAGCAACACAGGTCAAGACTCCCTGTACTTAACATATATACATATCTGAAAGTAATAAGCTTTTGCCCTAACATCATTAATATCTGTCTGTGAAACTAATCTATTACTGTAGCGCTTGACACTTGAATCCAAGAGGAGGGAGAAAACTAAACTCATTACTGCGTCCTTTCGTTGTGTTCCGAATTAGTCACTCAGATCTTCCTATCTTTCAGGTACAAAACAGGATATTACAGACTTACCTCGTCCTTTCTCCACACCATAAATCAGCTATTTTCCCCAAGAGGCTTGAATTCCTTTTAATAACACCAACAATCAGAAATCAAGATTTGAGTACTAATTGTTTGATTTCTACTGTGGTGTCATTGCTTCTAGTCCTTTCTATTGAACTGAGTTAAGGTATAGTCTATTTTAGAAATTATCAGTTTGTATTAACATTTTTATTTGAAAGTTAGCAGTACAGTATTTTTCCTAACTTATTTTCTTATCGTGTTTTGTTTTCTCTTACACCGAAGGCCTTAGTTCCTAAGAACATCACCGTATCTATTCAAGTTGCAATTTGTGTTGTTATCAACATGAGTCATCATTTTATCAGTTTGACATAAAGTTAGATTCCTTGTTTGTTGTTGGTGGTAGCAATATTTGTGGGTTTTTATAAACTGATTTAATTTTATTAACATATAAAATGTTTATATTGTGTGAAAGTCAAAATTTAATAAAGGCTTTTCCTTAGAAAAATTCCACCCAGCCCTATTTCACCCTAGTTTCTTCCACCTCCAACAGGTGTTGATGATCCTTTCATTTCTTTAAGCTAAGATTTTGTTAAAAAAAAAAAACAAAAAAAAAGCAGGTTTGTATCTGCTCTTCTGAATATAATCTTAATCTCGGTTTTAATGAGATGCCTCATTTATTACAAGAAATTGCTTTGCTGAAGCACAGTGACAAGGGGCTGTTTGGAATCAGGAGCATCGCTATTTCTTGAATAATTCCTGTTTCAGGAAAGAGGCGCTCAGGGAGCAAATAAGGATTAAACCATGTGTAGAATGTCTATTTTGTGTTGTTCTTCTTGTTTGTTAAGCTAGGTTTATCAATGTATGTTTTATGTGTTTTCAGATATCTATATATTTTCTATGCAGCTCCATGCATCCTTTCTAGTGTACACTTCTGGCTTTAGCTATTTTACGGTCATCATTACCACAACGATGATATGGAACAGTTCTGTCACCTCAAAATTTTCCAGTGTGCCTCTGTGCTCACACTTTCTCCAAATCCACAGCCTCTCGCAGAGACTGAACTGATTTTTGTCCCTATAGTTTTGCCTTTTCCAGAATGTCATGTAGATGGGATCATATTACATGTAGACTTCTGAGTCTGGCTTCCATCGCCCTGAATAAAGCACTGGTCCCTGTGTGACATCAGGTCACTGGGTGCATTAGTAGTTTTTTTTTAAATTGTTGAATAATATTCTAATGTATGGATACACCAAAATCTGTTTATCTTTTCACCAGTTCATGGGCATTTGTGTTGTTTCCAGTTTCATACACTTATGAATAAACTTGTAAACATTCACATACAAGTTTTTGTGTGCACGTAAGATTTTGTTTCTTTTGAGTAAACAGCTAGGAGTGGGATTGCTGACTCAAGTGCTAAGGATAGGCTAAACTTTATCAGAAACTACCAAGCTGTCTTCAAAAAGTCTGTACCATTTTGCACCCCAACAACCATGAATGAGAGTTCCAATTGTTCTGCATCCTCACCAGTACTTGGCAATGTCTGGTTGATGTTTTTGGTTTTTGATGTTGTTGTTGTTTTGAAACGTTAGAATATGTGTGTAGTGGTACCTCATCTGATTTTATTTTGCATTCCTTAGTCACTAATAATTTTTAGTATCTTTTCATGCGCTTATTTGCTATACATATATCTCCTTTGGTGATGTGTATATTCAAATCTTTTACCGATTGATTATTATTAATTGGGTGATTTGTTGTCTTTTTATTAAATTTTGAGGGTTCTTATATATTTAAGATTGAAGTCCTTTACCAGATATATGTTTTGCAAATATCTTCCTACTTCAAAGACTTAACCATATGAACTGGCCTGGGGGAATGGCCAAGTGAGAAATGTCTTAAAAGAGTGGGCAAGAAAGAGTTGCCAGGGAACCTGAAAGCCATTCTTTTCTTTTCTTATAAACATACTACGGACAGACTTCCTGGTGAATGCCCTGATGGCATTTGCTAGTGGAGAACCTCTTATCTGTAGAATGATATGATCAAGATTGCCTATGGTAAATACCTGGAATCAATGGATTCATGGGATATGGATTTAGGGAAAATATCTCATGACCTATGTAACTATGAGACTATAAGATGAAGCTGTAACTATAATGGAAATATTCACTGGAATGAATGGAAATCTGTAAAACTTGACTAAGACAGATACAAGATATGCATTTTCATTTTGTTTGTAAGGAGAAATTTTTGGAAAACATCTGTTGAGCCTCTATAACCATGATAGAATTTCATGCATTAGAAATTTGCAAATGAAGAAAAGTACTTTTGATAAAGACGTCTCCCAAGAATACCCAAAGAAGGATCCATTGTTAGAGGGCATTGCAGTAGCTCTAAATATCAAGCCCGTCCTCCTTGCAGATGTGGTAAAACCGCATGGAGATGAAGGCATCCTCTTACTAACCTGGAAATTTTTTTCTCTTACTCTTTCAGTTTATACCTATACTTATTGATTTACAAAGTTAGAACAAATAAAGAAGCTGTGAAGTTTACCTTTAATTGCACATTGATTTTTGAAACTGCCCCTGGTGTTCATGCATTAATCTAAATTACCTTGCATCTGTGTTTCCTGGGTGAAGAAACGCTTTACCTTATGGTATCAAACATGCTGAGAAAAGAAAGCAGAGTCATTAGACATACTCAGGTTAACAAATGAGCTCAGTCTAAATTATAGATCTGTAAGAGTTATTTTTTTCTAAGGATTAACAATTATTCCTTATACTCCAATTGTATGTAACAGGATCTCCCTGTCATCACTACTTGATTATATTTATTGACAGATGTATACAACCACACACACATGCACAAGTATTATTTTTTTATGTATAGCTTATGCATGTAATTATAAATATATACACATATGTATGAGTTCACAGTCATGTGTTGCTTAACTATGGGGACATGTTCTGAGAAATGCGTCATTAGGCAATTTCGTCATTGTGTGAACATCATGGAGTGTACTTACACAAACCTAGATGGGATAGCCTACTATACAACTAAGCTATATGGTACTAATCTTATGGGAGACGATTGTATATGTGGCCCCTCATGGACCGAAACATCATAATGCGGTGCATGGCTGTATACGAATATGTATACGTATATGAACGTATGTTAATATACATGTGTATACTTTTTTGTAAATAATAAACACATATGCATAACTATTAATATGTGTTCACAAAAAAGTTCTAGATATATATTCCAGTATATATATTTCTGTTATATGTATGTGTGTGTGTATATATATGTTCTAATATATAAATATTAGAAGTCCAGGACTTCAACCCAAATGAGAATCTAAATGTCTAGAAAAGAGTGTAAGAAAGCAATAATCTCAGTTCTACTTTAATAATACCAGTATTATTACCACAAGTCTATATAACACATGCCTATAAATATTATATACCACATGTCTATAAATAAATTATTTACAGATTAACGTCATCTTAAAATATTGGGTATCATATGAGTAGAACTTAGAGCAGAAGCCAGTATCAGAGAAAAATCCATAATGTTTGGAATGTTAAGAGACAAAAAATAAAAAGTAAACCAACCAAAGATGGAGCTTTTGTAGAATAAATTATGTTCCTGATGTGAACACACGCGGGAGGTACTGGTTTTATATTAGGCACGTAGATTGCTCCTAAGAAACAAAGAACACACAGCATCAGTGAAGACTAACAAGACTAACGACCGTTAAAAATGATCCCCTGTCATTACTTTGAAGAGCAGATCTAAGCACCAAAACCCCCAGGGCCGTCATCCACCGCAATTACTCTCCATGCCCCCAAAGAGTAGGAATAAAACAAACAAGCGCCCTCATTAAATATGGACAAGGCTCTGGATCTCTAGGGGCTTGATTTACTAAAACAGGAGGAAAAACTCTGAAGTTATTTGACGAAAACAAAAACATCAAGCATGTTCATCTGTCTCATGTGCCACTGCCTAATTTATAACTCTTGAAACCAAAAGGACAAACCTATTTTTCTTCCTATTCTGCAGTCTCCTGTGAGAGAGGCCTCACTAATCCTGTCAAAGAATCAAACATTTTGCCATTGGCAAAGAAGTCATAGGAAGCCACGGCCTAGCATTCCGAACTGTTGTTACCGCCCCCAACTTCCTTTGGCTGAGGGGTACATCTTATCCTGCTTTCTTCCTGCTTGTGGTTTAGAGCTACGGAACGAAACTGGCAGAAGCCCACACCGGAAGTGTGCAAACCAGGAATGTCCAAGCTGCACCTATTTGTGCAACACAATTCCAAGACAACATAGGCAGAAGGCAATTTTTTGTTTCCAAGGATGTAGAAAGCATCATTTCTTTCCATTTAGAATATAATTAAATTGCCTTTGGATCAAAATATGTTTCTATCATGCTTCTTGTTGAGTCTCTTTGCGACAGAGTCTGATGAAACATCCAAAACGTAAGGTATTAAGATATTTGTTATGATACCTATTAAAGATGCAACCTCCTTTTGCACTGGTGAAACAAATGTGTACAAATGTACTTTGCATAACAATTTACATCCACAGATAAGCTTCAATAATCAGAGCGCATGCCGTAAATTAAATGCTCCATGCTCTGTCAACATAATTGGTTTGCCATTTTGCAAGGTGGCTCGGGGCTATTAGTTCCCAAATGACTAAAAGGTTATTTTTATACATGATAGCAAGTTAGCAGGTGCAAATGTTCTTGTGTTTGCTTATACCTGCTCAGAGTTGAAATACTTAATTTGCAAGTTAGCAAGTGAATTTTATACTTATATGTGGAATAAAAACGCTTGCAAAGGTGCTTATACAAGAGTTTATAAGGGCAGTATTTAAAGCATTCCTCTTCGTGCCGTGCCCTTCAAAAAAGAAATGTGTTATAGGTGGCCTACTTATTCTTTAATGGTTGGGTTGGATAAGCTGGGAGCATCTGTAAAGTTCGTTCTGGAAAAAATGCTATGGAAAAGATGTTTTGTTGCAATTAGGAGCCATGGTTTGGCTTAATAAAACCAAGATTAGAAATACATTTTCTTTGACCTATCGTATGATTCATATTTGTTAAGACTGTAATAGTTTGAATCATGAAACTGCCATTCTTATAGGTTAAACATGACAATTCCATGTGGTTCACGTGGATAACTAATGCTAAAACATATTCCGAGGTTTGTGGGGCTGGGCAAAGCCCCCCTCCAAGTAGCTGGACACCTGTGATTGATGTTATAAAATTTTAATCAGGGTTATAGGGCATTTTCAGATTCTGTTATGCCTTTCTCCTAGAAAAGAACAAAGGAAACATCGGGAAAAGAGATGACTTACTGCTTTTTAAAAAAATTAAGCCAGGTTATTGGAAGGATTCATATGACAATTATAAAACTTTTTATTTTACAAAAATACCAGGGATATTAATGTGAACAGGGTTTATGACTCAAGGCCACCATCAGCACTTCCTTGCATGAAAAAGAAAAACAATGCAATATGATAAAAGCTGAATTTTAAAATTAAAAAAATTATGATTATATAAAATTGTATTTTTTGGTAAATTTGTAACTAATAAGTATCTGAAACAATATTGCATATGAAAAATAAAATCAGTCTTCTAACTGGGAGCATCTATGCTCTTAGATATATGCCTTGAATGAATTTGTCAGGGTAGGGAAAAAAAAAATTAAGGCAAGGACTGAATTTAAAGGTGTTTATAGAGCATAAATGAACAGTTGTCTTAGTAGTGTATTGTTTTGGGCAGTTTATGTCTAAACTATAATTTTTTTATGGAAACAGGTGTGGAGAATCAAGAAGACCCCTTTCAATGTGTTTGTGCTTGAATTTATAATTATGACTGTTGACCTCAGATTTGTTTTTTCTTAATGTTGCCCAAAGGCCAGGTTTAGGTTTCGATGCCTGGATAGAATTCACTTCTGATGTCAAAATACTGGGTTTAAACCTTTTTCACAAGAATACCAGATGCATCCACATGAAGTGTGAAGCTATTTTAGCTTTATTCCCCATATTTGTAAAATGGGGATGTCACAAACTTACCTGATGGGATTGTTGGAAGGATTAAAAGTAAATTCAGAAGACAAAGTGTCTGGCATATAGCAGTTTCTCATTAAATGCTACCTCGTTTCCCTCTCTGTCTGCTTCAAGAAAATAGACTACATGCTTAATACTGTCCAAACATGTAGCTGGTCACAATAGTAAACCATCATGAGAAGGCCAGTGGATACCTAGCATCTCATTGCAACTTTTAGAAAACAAGCTGACACACCTACTTGTAAACTCCACTGCTTGATCACTATCAGCTTGTTTTCACTTGAAAAGTAGCACATTGTAAATTTACACTAGGATGTGACTCCACAATAAAAAAATTAAATGTAGTGATGGGGCAAATGGCACCTCCCTAAGGACTTTCTCCAGAAAAGGGGCCATCAACGTGTATGTGCCCTGAGCAGTTACTGGGCCATCATGGGGGTCACATTTGGAACTGATCAGACCGGCTTGAGTCACCAGGGACACCTGGGGAATGATCAATACCTCAGAGTAATGCTGCAATATAACAAAAGCAAAAATAAACACGTAGAATTACTCACACGAAAAAGCTTTTGCAAGGACAGGAAACTATCAACAAAATGAAAAGGTGACCAAGGAATGGGAGAAAATATTTGCAAACCATATATCTAATATGGGTTAATATCTAAAATAAGGAACTCATATGACTCAACAGCAAAAAAAACAAATGACACGGTTTAAAAAATGGGCAAAGGACCTGAATAGACATTTCTCCAAAGAAGATACATAGATGGCCAACTAGTGCATGAAAACATCACTAGTCACCAGGGAAATACCAGCCAAAACCACAAGGGGATATCACCTCCAACCTGTTAGGATAAATATTATTTTTTAAGAAAAAAAGGTAAGTGTTGGTGAGGACGCGGAGAAGAGGAAACCCTTGTGCTCTGCTGGGAATGTAAATTGATCCAGCCACTAAGGAAAACAGTGTGGAGGTTCCTCAGAAAACTAAATATAGAACTCATAAATGATCCAGCAATTCCACTTCTGGGTATCTATTCAAAGGAAATGAAATCAATCTCTAGGAGAATTATCTGCACTCCCATATTTACTGCAGCATTATTTACAATAACCAAGACGTGGAGCAACCTGAGTGTCCATCAACAGATGAATGGATACAGAACACACGGCATGTATGTATGTGTGTATAGAATATAATTCAGCCTTAAAAAAGAAGGAAATCTTGCAGTTTTCAACAACATGGATAGACACGAAGGACATTATGCTAACTAAAGTAAACCAGACACAAAAAGACACTGTATGCTCTCACTTATATGTGGAATCTAAAATAATCAAACTCATAGAAGCAGAGGGTAGAGTGGTGGTTGCAAGGGGCTGGGGGAGAGAGGAAATGATCAAAGGGTACAAAGTTTCAGTTTGCAAGATGAATAAGTTCTGGAGATCCACTATTAAGCAAAAAAACAAAAACAACATATGCCGATGTGTAGTTTGTCAAATATTTATTAGGTCTGAGGTTTTAAAAAGGTTTTATCCTAGCTCGAATCCACACTCAGGTATAAAAACAAAGAGGGGGAAATGAATTCTAAATTGATGGGAAAAAATGTGCCATCATTAAAACTCTCAGTATTTCTTCATACATCACATGATTCCATTTTAATTTCAATCCAGTTGATTTCCAAGCCACAAGCCTGGCCTCCAGTGGAAGGGATGGCAGATGGCTTTTACTAAAGTGTAATATAGCAGGTTTTGTAATTAAACCTGCTGAGCCACTGCTGCCTTAGGATGCAGACATCATTTGACACATTTGTGGGATGAATTCCAAAGTGATAACTTCTCCCAAACATTTTTGTGCGTCATCGGGAAGGACAGTGGTTTTCTCACCCCATGTAAGCACCAGCCAGTGATATTGTCACAACAGGACTTGCAGATCCCCGCTAGCTGTGTGAACTTTTATATAAGACTCTGCTGTATGACTTATTGGTCTCTCAATCCTTGACCCTCTGTTCAGTAGCTCAGCACTTGGCAGTAAAAATTTTCCTTCAGGCTAGACAAACAGCATCTTGGTTTAAGATTTCTCTCTGCCTCCAACGTTTTAAAACCTATCATTTGGGCCACACTAGAGTGGAATTTGAACAGAATGCTAATGTAACTATTTTGCTTTTCACTCTCCTTGTGCGTTTACTCATGTTATATATTTGCAGAATAGCATAAATTCGAAGGTACGTATATGAGTGTATGTGTTTCTAATTGTCTTTAAATTAATTAAAAATAATTAATTAAAAAGAATTTTAAACATGCCCCCAAATTCTTAAATCACAGAAGAGACCTAATTTGCATTAAATAGTGAAAGGTTTGCATC
Source organism: Equus caballus (assembly GCF_041296265.1). Lineage (NCBI taxonomy): Eukaryota > Metazoa > Chordata > Mammalia > Perissodactyla > Equidae > Equus > Equus caballus. Next base: position 2,524,458 of record NC_091715.1, on the reverse strand, counting down.
CCCCATACATCCTTAGGGAGAGCAGTTCAGTTTTTACATTGTCAGCATGACTTGGTTCTGTCTTCAGTGGGTTCACATATTCAGAGTAGTTAGATGTGTAGTTTTTTTTCTTGAAATTGAAGGTCATATTTTGCACAGTTATAAATTCATCCTGTTTCCTTGACCTGTGTGATGTTTCCTCCTGGAAGAGTCCTGGTGCTTGTCCTCCTGGGTCAAGCTGTGATCCGATTTAAATCATGTGTCTGGAGGCAGGAGGCCCTCTCGGGGTGGGCCGTGATGAGAATGGGATTTACTTTGCGAAGCAACTGCTCAAGTGTGGCCTGCAGGGTCTGCAAGTGAGAAGGATCGGTTTCTCATGTGGAAAGGGTGGGCAGTGGGGAGGATCAATTGTGGTTCAGTTGGCTTTGGGAGTTCAGGGACTCAGAGTCATCTGAGTCCAATTACATTTCCTAATCCAATTCCTTGAGTCCCACGGCTCCTGACTGCAACTGCTGTATCCATGGCCACTCTGCCCAGCTAGCTCTGAGCCAACAAAAATGAAAATACTTGGCACCATGCCCCGCGATACTCACAGAGCCAAGGATTGTACTTCGGAATGCTGAGGCATGGGAAACAAACGAAAAAAATCCTCTGTGTTTTGAGTTTTCCAGTGAGATACAGCAGAAGCAGTCTAACTTCTGCCTTCGGAAGACCGCATGCAAATGGCAGAGCCTGAATCACATGAAGTCCCAGAGACTCTACTCATAAGTGTATTCTCTGTAAACCAGATGATATAACAGAAAATGTTCACAGCTGCATTGTTTAAAAGAGCTTCAAGTGGAGTCGACCACTCCATCTGCCAAAAGTAGAATGCATCAATCCTCCGTGGTGTATTCCTAGACTAATATGTGTACTAGACAGCAGAGAAAGTGAGCGAACTACAAGGCGCTTGCAACACCTGAATGGATCTCAATACTTGATAGAAAGAAGCCAGAGATGAAAGGATACATATGCTACATGCCCATTTTTATGAAGTGCAACATTTGTGCTTTTAGGCATAAAAGTTTAGAAAAGAACAAGGAAGCAATTGTTCCAAAATTCAGGATAGAGCTTACCTCCAGGGGAGATGGAAAAAGCGCTGGGGAGGGCTGGGTGTGCTGTTTCTTGACAGCCTGGTGGTGCTGTGCTTTGCCTCATTCAGAAAGCTCTTCGTTTATTTTTAAGCCCTTTTCATGAATGCATGTCTTATGTCATTTAAAAGTTTACAAAGAGAGAAAAAAGGATCTGAATTGCATACATACTCTTTATCTGCAGGAGAAATGGAGATAGAACATTTTCTGGATTCGACAATGCAGGGGGATGCAGCAAAGGGGTTTGAAATGAATGTTAAGTGCAAGATCATCATCCTCCACCTTCACCGCCACCATCATCAGGGACTAGATTCATTTTCTTCCCTTTTGCAAAGTTCCATCACCACCCACTTCTTGAAGAGGAGTGGGTCGGGTACAGTTGACAATTTGATCGATAGCTCAGAGTTAAAACTGCAGGGCAACTCTTTGCATTTTGCTTGTCCTTTCCCTTATTTTGTGTGCATTATCAATATTAAATATGTATGTTTATCTTGATCTATGACTTATCTGTCTTTCCATCTATGCATCCATCCATCCATTCATTCATCGATCTATTGATCTAGATAAAAGATAGATAGATAAATGATAGGGAGATAGATGATAGAATAGATAGATAGAATAGATAGATGATAGATAAATAAACAGCAAATAAAATATTCTTTTGCTTTGAAACTTTTAGCATTTAGCGGAATTTATTTCTCAGTTCACGGCTTGACATCACCATCCTTAATCAATGGAAGGTCCATTTCTCCTGTTTTATTGATTTTTTGTCCCTTTCTCCCATAACCCAGTCTCTTTCTACTCCATTCACCCTCCCAATAGCATCTATCTATTGAAATTCATGTATCCATTTTTTAAATTTCTCCTTGCAGGTCTGTACTATTTACCCTCTGCTAGAAATCCTCTTTCTTCTCCAACTTTGAGTAACATCCATCCATCATCTTTCAGATCTCAAATTATCCCTCGCCTCAGTGGATTTTTCCATATCTACTCTACCAGAACACTTATTAGCCCTCTATCATTCTCAAAGAATCCACTTTTTCTTTCCTTGGGGGCAGTAAGATATTAAATATTTATATTTTCATTCCCTCATTTAAAGATGTTTTAGGTACTAAGCTTTTTAGGCTCAGGAAATTTTTGTTGGAGGACAGGAAGGAAAAAATTGTCAATAAATCAATTCCCTTTTTAATGTTTGTGTTTCTAAAATGAACAGATAATCCTGGGAAATTATGCCATGCGTCATCGAGAGAGTAATAATTCTGAAGGATGCACGAACTGAGAGGGAGGGACATTACTCAAACCTACAAGAGTTTTGTAGGGCCTTGAAGAGATATCAGAGGTGTGGTCTGTTGGTTTCGCAAGCAAAGAAGGTACCTGTGCCGTCATTCCTAAATCTGAAATAGCTGCATGATTCTCCCTTGGCAAATGTCTCTGGATTCTATACACAACATGAAAGCAGATTAGCTCCTAAGAACTGAAGACCCACATGGCTTACAAAATGAACAACAAAGAAACAACTCCAGACACATGGCACATCCTTGGTAAATGTCAAAGAGACTGAGTTTAATTTGTCACCGGCTTGTTGAAATGGGCTCTCAGAGTTATGACGTCAGTTGACCTGCAAAGACAAGAAAATCCTCTATCTCCTCTTCAGTTTAGATGGGACTAAATTGTATGAGAAGTCATACCTACTGGCATTCAAGGTTTTATTACACTTCCTGTATGCTGATGGATGCTCTCTCTCTCATCTGTATGCTTTGTAAGGACAACAAACCCATCTATGTATCATTGCAGTATTGGTAGCACAGGTTCCATCAAAACATATACACTGAGTGTTTGTTGATTGGATGGATTTGTAGGGGGCATATGCCTTCAGAAACTAGTGTGTATGCTAATAATTAGGCAGTGCGGGTAGTCTGAATTCTAATGCAATGAAATTTAAAGGGTCCTGTAAGCCCACATTGCTCAGAGCCATTAATCTATTACGACTCTTAGGTGCAATGAGTCTCATGGTTGGCATAAACACTGAGTTTGCAGTTGGTGTTTGACAAATCCAGTGGGGTCCTTCTACATTAGCCACCTTGATTCTTTCCCAGAAGCCATAATTATTACCTAAATAGCATTGTAGTTCTTCAGCATCGCTATCATCTACCCAAAGTTACTCTCATTGTAACTTTGGAAAATGCCAAAATGTACTGTGTAGTTATTTGACTCTTGGAAATAATCTGTGGTTACATCTCATAATCAAGACTGTGTTTATTAATACTACTGGATTCTTCAGACTGTAAATAACTGTATTTGTTTGCTGGGCTGCCAAAACAAAAACCACAGATGCAGTGGCTTAAACAATGGACATTTCTTTCTTTTTTTAAATTTTTTTAAAGATTTTATTTTTTTCCTTTTTCTCCCCAAAGCCCCCCAGTACATAGTTGTATATCCTTAGTTGTGGGTCCTTCTAGTTGTGGCATGTGGGACGCTGTCTCAGCGTGGTTTGATGAGCAGTGCCATGTCAGCGCCCAGGATTCGAACCAACGAAACACAGGGCCACCTGCAGCGGAGCGCACGAACTTAACCACTCGGCCACAGGGTCAGCCCCTGGACATTTATTTCTCACCTTCTGTCATAATATAGTCTGAAGAGATATGACCCACCTGGATACCCCACAGAACATCACATGGACTCATTACCCTGCTGGACATCATGCTAATAGGAAGAGCTTTAGGTCATGGTAGGATGCAAGCTCCAGAGAGTGGGAGATAAATCCTAGGAAGACTTAGATATATCAGATCTTTAGCCTACTGTTGCTACATTCGAATCTTTTTTTTTTTCTACCGCCAACTATAAACTCCAATTAGCATCAGAAGACTATAAAACCTAATTCCCTTTTAAATTATCTCCATTGTAAGATTTTCATTAAGTGCAAGAACTGGCAGACTGAGCAAATAGCACTTAAAAGTCTCCCATGCTTTTCAAAAGTGAATTCTAAAATTACTTGAAAGAAAAGCTGGTAATTTCAGAAGTGATAGGAAAAGGGAGTAAAGACACCTTAGATCATTGAAGGGGGAGTGTGAGGCCATCTGCTCTTGGGTGCTGAGTATTTATTCCATGCTCATTCTAAGATATTTGTGAGTATTTAAAAGAAAATTAAAGTGAGGGGTGGGACTGTTGAGAATAAAGATATCTCTTTGGGCAGGAGCTGAAGAAAGATTTTGCATATGATTTTTCACAAAAGGCATTTTGTCAGCAGAAACAAACCAAGAAATAGTGGAGGTTTAGAAACACAAATCATATCTGTAAATGGTAAACAATAATCCAATTGTCTTGAATACATAACATGTGTCAGAGTAATACAAATCAGATGACGTAGGGCATCCCGTGCTGTGTGGACTTTATATACAGTAGGCTATGTTGTAGAGATACTCATACACAAACTCATACGTAAGATCATGCATTTTCTTTGAAATAAAGTTGAAAAGTAATCTTTTAAGATACATTTTTACTGTGACGTATCAGTTCCTTTTCAAGTTATATATGAAAACATGAGTCCACATAAGAACTTGTACAGGAATGTTCATAGCAGCATTTGTAACAGCGAAAAAATGGAAACAATCCAAATGTCCATCAATGGATGAATGGATAAACAAAATGTGGTATTCCATACAACCATAGAATATTATATGATCATAAAAATGAATGAAATAGTGCTACAGGGTACAATACGGATGGATCTTGAAAACATCACGCTAAGTGAAAGAAACAAGTCACAAAAGAACACATGTTGTAGGATTCTATTTATGTAAAATAGCCACAATAGGCAAGTCGACAGAGACAGAAAGTAGATTAGTGGTTGCCAGGGGCTGAGAGGAGGAAAGGAATGAGGACAGTTAACGAATACAAGATTTCTTTTTGGAGTAATGAAAATGGTCTAAAATTAATTGTGGTGATGGTTGCACACTCTGTGAACAATCTAAAACCACTGAATTTTAAATGGGTAAATTGTACGATATGTGAATTTAAAGCTGATTTTTTAAGATACATGCTTAGTATTTGTTTTTTTTTAAAGAAAGATCATCAAACATTTTCTTTTTCCCCCATTTATTCTGTTTTCTCCCCTACTCCCCACACATACGAAGTGTGAAAAAGCCCAGGATCTCCATAGCAATAACTTTCTGAAATGCTAGGATATAACAACATCATTTTGTTTTTATTTGAGAAAATCGATTCCCTACTATATCTCCTTTAGGCCAAAATAATCCATGGAGAATCCCCATATATTGCTGAACTATATATTTTCATCTACCAAAAGTTCTTAATAGAACTTGAGTTCTTTTTTGAAAACCTTATTCCAAGTTATTTATATTGATGAGTTTATTCAATATAGTATTTTCTTGAAATATGTTTCAGAATTTCAGTATACTCAAAGGAGAAAACATTATAGAGTTTTTCAGTTTTGTCTCTTTGTGCTGCCAGTGGGAGACAAGACAAGTGGTGTGGGAGACAAATATTTGATTCATGTGGAAAGAAAAAAAAGGAAAAATGAAACAAGTAATGGGCAGCTTTATTTTCTATCAAAATACTCAAACTAAAATCAGTGAGGGTCTTAATTACCTGAGATGTAGTGGAGACATGGCTTGTGTGACTCATGGAGCTCATTTGTTGAGAGCACATGCCCCTTCTGCAAGTGCCTTCCCATGCAGAGGCGTGGTGTAGCCCTATAAGCCAGTACTGGAAGTAGCAATCCTGTGGACAGGTGGTCCAGTATCCTAGACTCTTCCCAATGACCTCCATCTTTGCAGGAAGCATCAGCAGCCCCATGTTCATGTGACCCACCTTCCCAGTGTGTTCACACCTGAAACCATCCAATCTCACATCTCCCATCCATGCTCACTCCTGTTCCTGACCTCACCACACTGCCACCTCTGGAAACTCTTAATTTCTCCTTTTCAAATAGATCCCACTTGCATTGACTCATGTCTTATGCAACTTAGATTCCATTACCATCACTTATGTCACCATTTTGCTTATATATTCAAGACCACTTTTATTCCATTGCTCTTTAATTTTACTACCTTGGATGAAAAATAATAATTTATACTCCTACTCACAAATGCACACACATACACACATCAATTTTTAATGTGAAAGCATCCTGGCATTATTGGAATTAGCCCCATTAGGTCTTGAAAAAAATATATTTGCATCTCTACTGGGATCCATTTGCTATTGTTTAGAAATCTTGCATCATTAATCATAATTGATTTTAACCTATAGGTGGTGGAATTCAATTATGCCAAATCCATAAAATAATACTTTCGAAGTTCTCCTTCTTTATATACAGTCTGAAATCCCTTATGTAGCATTGAAAAAGGATGTTACATTCCATCAAATTTATAGAAGAAGACATTTACACTTGGGCTTTCTTAAGAATCTCATTGATATCATCCTCAGTAATTGCACGATAATAATTTAGATATCTCCTGTCATTATTTGAGAGATTTTTGTTTCCCAGAAAATCATTTCACCTAGATTTCTCAATTTATATAGCGTTCAACAGTGAATTAACTAACATATTATAAAACTTAGTTCCTTTCTGCTTTCTTCTATATTCTCTTTTCTAACACCTGCTTTTTTGTTACCATTTCTGCATTTTAATTCCCATCAACATTGTTCATACTTTTATATTCTCAAGCCGCTGTCCTTATATTCAGACCTGCATCAGTTGTCACATTTTCAGTGATTTGTATGACTCTAAAACTAAAATCAATGAGAATATCTGTACATCTGTATTATGATTCCTGTTTTAAACAGCAAAATCAATTATGTTGCCACAGCTGAATTTTTCATCTCTATAATCATCAGTGCTTCCACATCTGGCATCTGGGGCAACAACAGAAGTTCAAATGGCATCTCCTTTCATACATTCCACTTCGTTTGAAAATACTTCAAATATAGATGATGCATTTCCTGAATAGTTTACTTTTGTTTTCCAATTGCCCTCTTTTTCTTCATTTTCTTAGAAAACATGCAGGTATTTTCTAGAACATACTTTGTATTTTCCAGTTGTTTGCAAATCTTCCTGGTAGTAGAACTGATTCCTCATCTTTAAAGTGCTGACCTACTCTTCAACAGTAGGCCGGTTGTTTCATGTTGAGATTGTCTCAGTCAGCTGGGGCTGCCATACCAAATCCCACAGACTGGGGGCCTAAACAACAGCATTTATTTCTCACAGTTCTGGAGGCTGGAAGTCCAAGATCAAGGTGCTGGCAGGGCTGGGTTCTGTTGGGAACTCTCTTCTGGTTTACAGATGGCCACTTTCTAATTGTATCCTCACATGATAGAGGGAGAGAGGCAGCAAGTTCTTTTGTGTCTCCATTTATAAGGACACAAATTCCATCATGGAGGCCCCACTCTCATGACCTACTCCACTCCCAAAGGCCCATCTCCAAATGCCCTCCCCCTGGGGGTTAGGGCTTCAACATCTGAATTGGAGAACACACACACATTGAGCCCATAACAGAGCCTATGAACACTTCTAAACCTTCATGATGCTTGCCTTTTCGAAATTATCATTCTGTGCCTTTACCATTTTCTGGGATTCCATTTTTGATCTTTACACTGAACTTCCCAAAAAAGGGCACTTCAAACTTAACTTGTGTCTTTTTCTCTTGTCATTCATCAGTCAACACATTTTCCTTCTTTAAGTAACACTGAAAGCCTTTATCCACTGAGAAACATTCACCCCCACTCTTGTGTTATGAGTTTCAACTTTAAAAACTGCAGTCAGTTTTAAGGGAGATTTACGAGGGGAGGAAAGATAATTCCTTATCCAAAACTGACAGTCATCAACCGAAAGAAAGCTGGTTTCACTTTTAATATTTGACTTTTTTAATCTGACAATTAGAAAGGCTCTTTTGCCTTCAGCAAGTGTGTGTGTGCTTTACATTCCTTCCAAAACATAGAAGTTATATAATCTATGGTGAAAATTTAAAGTGGATATCAATATATTCAAAATTATTTCTTGACTTATTAAACTTTACATTGATTCCTATTCACAAAGATTTGGATATTAGAAAAATATTTATCATCCTACCTCCCCATCATCATTTCTGCCTCATTTTCATTATTTTATTATTTCTAGTTTTTCTAGAGATTCCTACAAACTCTTTAGTAATATCCATAAATCTTTATCATAATCTATCATCTTTAAAATATCCACTTACTTTCTCCATGAAAAGAAGGAACAAGATGAATTTCAGCTTCTACCTGACAAAATCAAGAAGTCTCTCCTCATCCACTTCTACTCTCTATTAGTGTTATTACTGCCTTATTTTGCATTTGTATAACAAATAAATTATGCATGCCAATCACCCACCTCAATGCTTTTTAGTGTCAGTGACATGTTGAATATGGATTTCATATTCACTCACTTGACTGGCAGGATTTGGGTTCACTTGTCGTTTTTTTTAAGAAGAGCTCCTTTATGTTTCTCAATGTCTCCTATGTTTCAAAATATCTTTCTCTGACATTTACAGTTGAATGATGATGGTTCAAGGTAAGAAATGTTTGAATCTCTATTACTTGCCCCAGGGTCTGACGCATTGTTATCTTTTAGGTCATTATATCACTAATAAAAAATTGTGCATCAGTAACTCTTTATCAAACGATTATGGGTTATGCATATATTCAACTTGATTTCTGTACCAACACAGCTATCATTTTTGGCCTAATGTATTTTGAATTTTAGTTCTTTATTTCGAGTAGCTTAGGATTTAGAAGCCTAACCTCCAGGTTTAACTTTACTTTTTTACATTTTTCGGCTCTGTTTTACATTTTCCCAATATTAATTTCATTTTTATAACGGCATTACTTTTCTATCAAATTTTGGCGTGTAGATGTATGTATGTGTGTATGTTCCAGGCCTTTCTCCATCTGCTGTTGTATTTCCACTTCTTCTCAGATCTGTTGCATTCTATCTATGAGAGTTTATTCCAAAGAGGACGCAATTTATTCATTTGTGTCATCCAGGAAGTAACTTGGGAAATATTATTTTACGTTCTGCCAAAATTATATTTCCTGCTGATTGTTTCTCACTTCCTCATACCAACTTGCTTCTTTACTTATTTCTCATGGTTTCTTCATTTTGAGTAGAATCTTGACTTCTGGGCTGGCTCTTTGCTGAAGAGCAATATGACAAGGAAGGAGAGGCATATCTTGGGTGAGCTGGTAGCCTCAGTGCGGGCATGCTGTCTCCGTGATCTTTCCCACCAACTGGCTCTGCAGTCTGGCCTCAGCCAGTGGTCTCTGCATCTCCTCTCAGTGTTCGGGTAGATATGGATCTTGGTGAAGTTCCGTATGGGCTGCCCTATGCACGTATGTTTGTGTGTTGGTAGGTGCCTTGTCTGATTGGCAGCAACAAAATGAATCACCTCACATGTCACTATTCTGCTCAGATACCATGAAACTCCTCATTTTCGAGATGGTAAATCTAAGCACCTTATTTCACATCTTCCTTTCCTGACACTGTTAGTGTGTCTCTATGAATCCTCCTAAGCATTTCTCGTTCTCTGGAGCTTGCTGTTCCAAGGTGGGAGTCCATTCTCCAAAACTTGGGGCCATTCTCCCTAAAACCATGAGACAGTGTGACAGGGCTTGAGGTTGGGGCTACAAAAGCTCATCCTATGATGATACTAGAAGGAATTGTCTTCAATCCAAGGTAGGCTGGATTGGAAAACATTTCCTGCAAAAAGTCATGGCTAAACTGAATAAGAAAGAAGTTATAATACCTCACCCAAGGCTTTATTTTTATAATGCAAAACAAAATCAAATTAGAATTAGGACAGGATATAATCTAATACAGAAAATGAGAGAAAATCAAGAACCATTGAATAGAATATTCAACATTCCCTCTGGGAAAACGAAATGGAGATTTTCCTGAGGAAATGCAGGGAAAGAGTGTTCATTTAAGAGTGTTCTTCCAGAGAACTTGCCTGTGGCTGCTGGTGGGCCCTGCTAGTCTTCCGCACCACCTCCATTCTTCACTCTTCCCAGCCTGTCTCAGAGGACGGCCCCTCTTGTTCATGATGCATGGGAAAGAATAGTCCAGGATGGTCCACAGAGAGTGCTTCAAGGCACTGTGTTGATGGAGCCCGCTTTAAACAAGGCACCGCAGACCACAGGTGAGACTTTGTCTCCTTCCCGGTCTCATTCCTATTTCTGTCAGGGCCGAAAAAAGAACCCCAGGTATTTTTGGTCAATGTCGGCATACCCTGAATTCAGACAGACCGCAGACTTGCACAGTGGGAGTGATTACAACTTTCATTTAACAACCTGCCTTTTCCATGCCCGACTATTTCAAAGAAGGAATTGTTCCTGGGGGAACGTCGTACCAGAGCAGAACATAAAGAATATCTGTAGGAAATATTGAAGGTGGCAACACACTATTTTATCCAGTCCACGAACGCATGGCAGGGTCCAATGCCTTCCCTGTCTATCCATCTTGTGATTAGATTTTCAAGATCAGTGGCAAGCATCCTGGGAAATAATACTATGCTACAAATCATGCTCTCTCCGCCTTTTCAGCATTCTCTAGAGTGGCAAAGAGCTTGGAGGACTCTTTCAATCACTCTTGTTTCACGTTGTGTCTCAATTTTATATTTTGAATGATTTTAGGGGGAAAAAAGGTGGTAAAAAGTTACAAGTTACAAAATAATAATAACACTTTCAGTTAAAGTAACATACATTGGAGTTAAGATGCCATCCTGTATTTTAATGAAATACTACAACTCAGAAAAGGAACCACTGATTGTCATTTGCCAAAAGGTTATTGGACACTACAATACCAATCTTCTGCTTTCTCTACTGCACGTGCTTCTGTGTTCACACCTACCACGTATTTAATAGGTGAATGGCTATGGATTTTGGCATAATCCACACAGCTGACAAAAGTGTTTCATAAAACATTTGTAAACTTTGTTCTTATTAGTGGTCTCACCTACTCACTGCTAATTTTCTCTGAAATCTCTCTTATTCTGGGAATAAGTAAAATCAATTCCTGTTTACATAAAATAGTGGAAAAATCCCCAGCCATTTAATTCAGAAATATATTCATAGGAACATTTGTGTTTAAATGTTCAAATGTCACTTTACCAAAATTGAAAAATGCGTGTGTACACACATACACATATAGTGGTGATAGATTGTAAACTATTAAAACTTAAAATAATTATTCTGGAGGAAAAATTAGCCCTGCTGATGTTGGGAGCCAAGGTTCTCATAGTGGAATAAGAAATCCACATGAATGAACCTGAGGTCCCTGTAGGGGTGACTTGGAATTGAAGGCATCATTGTGATTTCAAAATTACACATATGCAAGTACGTGCGCTGTTATACATGCATGTATATTTATAAGTGTGTATTGTGTAAGCCCAGGCATGTGTACTTCAGTGAATACATAGATATATTTCCTACGTCCGTCCACTGAAATAGGCAAGAAACGAAGACACCCGGTAGCAATGAGCATACTTTGCAGCCAGATATTAGCTTCTGATATCAATCTCCACGAAAGGAATTGAGTCTTGTAGATGTGGCTGATTTCAGTGTTGGGCTGGGTACATATAAGGTGAACTTGGAATATCCTCGAATACTAAAAAGTAGGAAAGTGCTCAAAAATATTAGAAGAACTTATCAGAAGGATATGGAAGCTATAACAAAGGAGCTCCCATTCTGGGAAACTTTGAGCACCAAATAAATTAAGTACGGTAATAGATTATACATATTTGAAAAAGTAGCAATGCATAAGTCCATAATGAACATCTATTTATTTATATATCTCCATGTATAATGCAAGCATAGATATATATAATATATACAAATATATATACCATAATGAGTCCATTAACTACAGTGGACGCGTCATTAGGCGAGATTTTGTCACTGTGTGAACATCATAAAGTGTGTTTACACAAACCTATGTGGTATAACCTATTACACACCTAGGCTATCTGGACTAATCTTATGGGACCACCGTCACATATGCGGCCCATTGTTGAGCAAAACATTGTTATTTGGTACATAATGAAAAAGGGACTCTTTTCAATAAATGCCCAATCCTGACTGGTAAATATGGAACAAGTTCTGTAGTTAGAGAAATATATATGTAATTTTGCAACCATCATGTACAGATTGGACTGGGCAAGAACTATCAAATCTTGCTAAATATAGGGGGAAATCTTAAGAGAAACAGAATATTTACATGGTCTTAAGGTTTCTCCCAGAGAGCTTTCTGTTTCTAAGGAAAACAGTAGTTATTCGAACAACACCTTGACTGAGGGATCAGTATTAGCATCGACGATGGGTGAGTGATGTTCCTCCAGATGTGAGGCACAGAAGGACGCGGCATGGCCTGTGGAGCATCCCAGGTGAGATTACAGAACCTGAATCTACTCAGGAGGAGGCCAGAAGACAAACAAACAAATATCAAGCAAACAGGGGAATAAAAATCATACTATTACTTTCGTTAGCATCAAAAGATAGCAACTATTTGGGGATGGATTTTCCACAAAGTACATGCAAGACCTATATTTAAAAAAAATCTACAAAACACTGATGAGAGAAGTTAGTAAAGATATAAACACTGAATTGTGCTGTTGCTATTTCCAGCAGTAGGTTCTTTACACCAAAATGCAACAACAAAGCCAGATATTGAGTCCTCATCGTTCTTACTTCTTGTTTTGACTGACGTTATTTCAATCCCCTATAATTTCATGAAGTATTTGAAGTCTTGGAATCGCAGGGACAGTTTTCTGTTTTTCTACCTGTGCATTTTCTGGGCTACAGTGGCTTATGTTAAGCTCTTATCTTCCCCTCACTCAGTTCAAACTAGGCAGGTGTGGACCATCTCACATTCAGCGTCTGTTCTCAGGGCTACATGTGTAGCAGAGGTCTGGTCAGGCAAGTCTTGTGCCCTCCTGAGGTGCATTCTTATGGTTATTGAGCATAAAACGCGTGAGAAAATAAAGAAATGCATGAACAAGGAACATAGGAAGTGATAAATGCTGCCAAGCAAATACAGGAGAGGGATGTCAGAGAGAGTGGGTGAGGTCTAATTTAAACAAGATAGACAGAGAGAACCTTGGGAAGAAATTTATGTAGAGGCTTGAGTGATGAAGAGAAGACAACCTTTTGAAAATGAGAGGGGGCCGGCCCAGTGGCAGAATGGTTAAGTTTGTGTGCTCCGCTTCGGCGGCCCCGGGTTTTGCTGGTTCAGATCCTGGGGGTGGACATGGCACCGCTCACCAGGCCACGTTGAGGCGGCGTCCCGTATGCCACAACTAGAAGGACCTGCAACTAAGATATACAACTATGTACCAGGGGGATTTGGGAAGATAAAGCAGAAAAAAAAAAAAAAAAAAAAGATTGGCCACAGTTGTGAAAAAAAAGAAAGACAATGAGAGAAGAAATATTTGAAAGAGTACATGGCCAGTGCAAGGGCTCGGAGAGTAGCTGAGCCAGGCTGGTTCTAGAAAGAGAAATACAATGAGCCTGGCTGCAGCCAGGACATACCGAGAGGATGGAAAGAGATGCATCAGGAGGTAAAAGAAGAACCAAATTTTTACAACCAAAAGGGCTCAATGTTTGCACTTTATAATCAAAGAAACATGAAGCCACTGCTGGGTTTTCTGCAGGGAGAGCAATAATCTGATTCACATTTTTACCACCTCTTCGGAATTTGAGAGGAAATGTTTATTTTTCATGTAAGGAAAGCAGTATTTCTTATACTGATATGTCATTGTTTTATCATTATCTTTACCATCTGTTAAGTAGACTCTTCATATGTCATAAATAGCTATGAATTTTCTAGATAGGACCTAAAGTTGGTCATTTAAAAGATATTATGACAATAAATAAAAAATATACAAAATGGGGGCCCACCTGGTGGTGCAGTGGTTAAGTTTGCACTCCACTTTGGGGGCCCAGAGTTCACTGGTTTGGATCCTGGGCACAGACCTACCCACTGCTTATCAAGCCGTGTTGTGGCCGGCGTCCCACATATAAAGTAGGGGGAGATGGGCACACATGTTACCTGAGGCCCAGTCTTCCTCAAAAAAAAAAATGATTTAAGTTAACAAAGAGTTCATATGCAAAGGAATATTGCTAAAGGCATAACTCGTCAATGATTTTGTTAACAAATGATCCATATTTGAAATATTTTGTTTAGAATTTAGCTTCTACTATGCTATTTAAAACCATAACAGTGATTTAAAACCATAACAATAGCTGGACGCTCGTGAAAAGAGAATTTGCTTCTCAGTGCTTTTTCAGATATTTGGATGATTCAAACTCGTTATCTATCATTTCTTCCATAAAAGCAGATGTACTGAGGGGCGAAGTTTATTAATTTAGCCCAAAAAATGTATTCCTAAAGACAAGTAAAAAATTGCAATATTTAATCCTAACTTGGAGGTTTAAGATGGTACATCTTAAATGCTTATTTAAGCATTATCAGCTTAAGTGTTTATCAGCTACTCTCGTTTTGTCTTCTCCCTGGGAATTCACATTTATAATATGTTATTCACAAGGAAATCTCCATAGATCAAGTAATTATTGTTCTTCCCATAGATCAACAAAAAGACTTGTCACGGAAAAAAAAGTGATAATTAAAGGAACTTAGGGAAGTGATTACAGAGAAATATCTCAGAGTAAAAGATATCCTTTGTGGGGCTTGTTAGTTGTTTATACATGTTGGATTTAATAAACCAAACAAGCATCAACTCTAATTTCCAGGGCAAAGTGAGCACCATTTGTAAAAATACGAAAAAAAAATCACTATGGGGAACTGAGACCTTTTTACACCTTACTCAGAAACATTAGAAAGTTACTTGATATGCCTGTTGGCCATCCGTATATCTTCTTTGGAGAAATCTCTGTTCAGATCTTTTGCCCATTTTCTAATTGGATTGTTGGTTTTTTTGTTGTTGAGCTGTATGAGTTCTTTGTATATTTTGGATATTAACCCCTTATCTGATATACGGCTTGCAAATATCTTCTCCCAATTGTTAGGTTGTCTTTTCGTTTTCTTGATGATTTCCTTTGCTGTGCAGAAGCTTTTTAGTTTGATGTAGTCCCATTTGTTCATTTTTTCTTTTGTTTCCCTTGCCCGGTCAGACATGGGACTTGAAAATATGCTGCTCAGACTGATGTCAAAGAGCGTACTGCCTATGTTTTCTTCTGGAAGTCTCATGGTTTCGGGTCTTATATTCAAGTCTTTAATCCATTTTGAGTTGATTTTTGTGCATGGTCTAAAGGAATGAAAAGATGCTCAACATCATTAGCTATCAGGGAAATGTAAATCAACACTACAATGAGGTATCACCTCACTCCGGTTAGAATGGCTATAATTAACAAGACAGGAAACAACAAATGTTGGAGAGGGTGTGGAGAGAAGGGAACCCTTGTTCACTGCTGGTGGGAGTGCAAACTGATGCAGCCACTATGGAAAGCAATATGGAGTATCCTCAGAAAATTAAGGATATATCTACCATATGATCCAGCTATCCCACTGCTGGGTATTTATCCAAAGAACTTGAAAACACAAAGGCATAAAGATACTTACACCCCTATGTTCATTGCGGCATTATACACAATAGCCAAGAATTGGAAGCAACCTAGGTGCCCATCAAGGGACGAATGGATAAAGAAGATGTGGTATTTATACACGATGGACTACTCCTCAGCCATAAGAAATGACGAAATCCGGCCATTTGTGACGACATGGATAGACCTTGAGGGTATTATGCTGAGTGAAATAAGCCAGAGGAAGAAAGTCAAATACCATATGATCTCACTCATAAGTAGAAGATAAAAACAATGACAAAAAAACAGATAGCATTGGAGATTGGATTGGTGGTTACCACAGGGGAAGGGGGGAGGGAGGAGGGCAAAAGGGGTGATTAGGCTCACATGTGAGGGGATGGGCTATAATTAGTTTTCGGGTGGTGAACATGATGTAATGTACACAGAATTTGAAATATGATGTACATCTGAAAATAAATAAATTAATTAATTTTTAAAAAAAGAAAGTTACCTGAGGCTCCCATTTATCAAGTTCTGAGTCATGAGATATAACCAAATCTATTTCTGAAACTACACTACAACCTGTAACATTTGTTAGGTAGGAAGACTGAAGTCCTCACAATTGAAATAGAAAATTAGCTAAACTGAATCTCTCATAATCTCCTGTCAGTTCATGTTCCTTAAGAAGTTTGCAAATATTGCAAATCTAGAGCCCAACGCATGTTCTCTTGCAAGGAGAAATTAAGACATTGGAAAGCCATCTTTGTAAAAGTTCCTGTGAAAGTTTGCACATATTAATAGGACCAAATCTGCTCTGCCAGTGTGAATATGTTTGCTCAGTGGAATTACACTACTTGTCTCCAGTAATTCCTACCTCTGTTCCACTGCCCCTTCCTTAGTGAACTGCCCGTGATCTCCAGTGCCAGTCGAGATATCTTTCCCATTTGAATGTCTATATTTCTTCTTAGTGGTGAAACTTCAGAAAACTGGGTGTCTTAACATACACGCACAGGACCATTTCTGTTCTTTCAACAAATTTTCATTGTGGACACACTATTGGCCCAAGAGTATACTAGTTGTTTAGGTTATCCAGCTTAATTAAGTAAAAATCACCTTTTTCTTGAAGATATCTTTATCTAATTAAGAACCAGACCAATAAGAGTAGCAGCCCTTAGGTAAGCTGGATCTTACCATCATATATTTTCTGCCTCACACACAGACGGTAATAATTCTTCCTCTACCTGAGAATGACGTACAATAAGAGAATCTGGTTTCTTGGGGAATATCAAATGATGCGTGATTTTGTTGTAACCTGGGATTAAAATGTAAACTTGCTGTGGATTGGTGCAATAAGTGTTAAAGATGGCTCCAAAGACAGCTCTCTCCCTGTCTCACTTTCTCTCTCTGTAAATGATGGTGACATTGGCTCTGAATCCTATGAGAGATCTTCTTTGTTTGTTTTAAAGGTCCACTCTTCATTCACCTGGATATTCATCTCAATAAGTTATTTTTAGAATTCTTTGTGAAACGCCTACTGAACTGAACACCCACAGCGTGTGGCATGTTCCTGCAGCGTCCTCCAGACCCAGCCTTCCACATCGATCTATTTGTGCTCACAGCTGCTTTCAGAACGTTCATTCACCCTTGGCTGTCACCTCAGATTATTCTTAGCATTTGCAATCTGATCTATTATTAAATAGAGGCAGTATGATTCTGGAGATGGAACGCCACCATGAAGATATATTAGGAAACTCGAATGCTATTTCTCATTCAGTTTTTATTAAGTGCATGTATAGGTTGAATAATGCTAAAAAGATTCTGTTTACACACCCAAATTTCAAAAACAATGGAGATGTGTAGTCCAACAGTTTTCTATGTTGAGATATAAAAAAAGCTTTTCAAATCAGAATTTGATTAAAAGATTTGAGTCTATAACAAAATCAGTATTGTAGGATCAAAATACTCATTCAATCTACACGTTACTCATTCATTTTACACATTAAACTGTAATTCTAGTTTAAAAAGAAAGAAAAACAAATAAATGCCTATTAGAGATTCAGAATTATTGACATTTTGATTATAATAATAGTTAATTACATCAAAATGATAAAAGTTGTACAAAAAACCCACATTTATTGTAGTCTTTGTTTATCGAAAGTGAACACAATCTAAATTAAAACATGTTGAATTTAGTGTTTTATTCTACAAGAGAATGTTATGTTTTAGAAAAAGTTTTTAGTGTGAGTTTACAAGATAGGTAGATGGATAGATAGATACATAAATGATAGGTAGATGATAGGTAGATATCAATAAGTAGATGAATGAATAGATATTTATTTTAATATATTCAAGGTAAGCTAAAGTAAACCGTTGATATATGTGTACAAAGGAGCTCACTTTGGGTTTTTATTATGCTCCTTATGTTTCACACAACTGTAACAAAACTAGACACAAACAACTAGATAGAAGATGTTTATACCTTTTGCATTATTTATAAAAATACAGAGAGAGCTTATAAATAGGTTAGGGAAACTCTCCAAAAAAGCTCAGCCATTCATGCAATTTTTTTTCTAATTAGTGCTGTTTTCCCTAAGCACCTTCAATTCCTCTCCACTGCATTTCATTTTGCCTCTTGAGTGTTGCTGTCATACTGCAGTATGTTTTCCAGGACCATCGTGATAAACTGAAGCGTTTTACTCTGTTGCTATAATGAATCATGCTTGCACCTGGAATAGTAATTGCCCTATTTATTGAGCATATGACCTCCTTTAAGAAAATGAAATCATAATTAATATTAGTGATTACGTTGCGTGTGCAGCATCCACCTTGCTGGAGGAGAACGACGGCATAAGAAGAGTATGGGAGGTTGAGGTGGGCCAGCCAGTTTACATTTGTTCCACTTCTGAATATTTGAAAGAGGAAATATGCTTTTACAGTCTTGCCTATAGGCAGCGTGGCAGAGCATTCAGACAGACAGTGACCCCAGCTGATAGACCAATGGGAGGGATATGGTCCAGCATTCCCTAGCCACGTTTCCCAGGACCCCACCTCACGCACACAAACAGACAAAGTTTCGTTGACCCATGTCCAGGGTATGAATAAAAGTTTTGAAGCGTATTCATATTTCCTAAACTTCTTTAGGTAGCATCCTAAATGTATTTCCACTCATGGTGTCATCTGAAGTTGTCTTATTTATTTAACGTTTACCTATTTTCTAGACCGTTACAGAACCTCACCTTTTTTTCTGAATAAGGTTGCTAGATTGTGCTAATAAAAATACATCACGCCCTGTTAAATTTGAATTTCCAATAAACACTAAATATATTTTTACATAAGTATGTCTTATGAAATAGTTGGAATGCCTTATACTAATAATGAATTTGGTGTTTATTGGAAATTCAAATTTAATTGGGCAACCTCTATTTCATGAAACAACTCTAATTCTTGAGGAAAAGTAGAATGTAACCACCAGCACCACCCGCCGAACACGTTCATGCACGCTCCCCCCACCCGCATACACACGTTTCACTCCTTTATCTGGCACCGATAAATGCAAGACTTCCAATGTCAACCCTACAGGATAAGCACACTCAGATACCCGGAGAACCAGACGGACAGTTCCTTAACTTCCCCATGAGTTGTCTAAACCAGTCCTGAAGGATCCTCGGCTCAGGCATTAGGGGTGTTTCACATAATTTCAGGTGCTGAACTGTGTATGGAAGACCCCAGTTTATGTTTACTGTGGTTCCAGCGATGGCCTTTGCGTTCCAGCCAGGTTCTTCTCCAGTGCAGCACAGAGAGGCAGGCTGGCTCCCTGCTGAAATTCAGGGCCCTTTCATCCTCACGTCTATGCTGGCTGTTGGCTCCTGTCCTGGGACTTGCTGTCACAGGCAGCAGAAATTCTCTTTTACAGAGAGCAGCAAGAGCACTTTGTGAGGATAAATTACATGTTAGAATAGAAAAAATAATAATATAATAATAATTTACTCTGATACACAAAATAAGTTTATAGGTAGTACACTAGATATTAATATTTGGTTTATATAATTACATTTTTGCCTCTAAAATATACATTTTCTTTATATGTTTGAGTGTTTCCCTTCCTTATGGACATCACTTCTGCCTCCCTGCATCTCTCTCTAAATAAATACATAAATAATGTAAAAAGCATTAATGAAAAAATATATATGTATACATGTATATATGTATATAATTGTATTATATATTATATAGTATATATACTATATTATATATATACATATATGCGTGTATGGTATGGACAATATTTAATCTTTTTTTTAAAAGAATGATTTTTTTAAAGATTGGCACCTGAGCTAATAACTGTTGCCAATCTTCTTCTTTTTTTTTTTTTGCTTTTTTCTCCCCAAATCCCCCCAGTACATAGTTGTATATTTTAGTTGTGGCATGTGGGACACCACCTCAGCATAGCCTGATGATCGGTGCCATGTCTGCGCCCAGGATCCTAACCGTCGAAACCCTGGGCCGCCGAAGCAGAGGGGGTGAACTTAACCACTGGACCACGGGGCCAGCCCCTTAACCATTTTTTAACTTACAAATATAGTAATTTCCTAGGAAATATAATTCATCTATTCATTCATCGAGCATCACCCCATCTACCCATTCATTCACCCACTCATGCATCCACCTATCCACCCATTCCATCTGTCTCATCTACATGCTTCCCTATATCCTTCCATTCCTTTCCACACATGTTGACCTCAAAGACCATCCTTAATAAACACTGGCATGTTACATTCCATCTCACAATCGACATCCCAGAGAAACTAACCTGCACCCCATCCCAAATGCGAGGGACACAATGTCTCTGCATTCTCCATGGCCACTGTCAGAATGCTCTGCTAAAAAACATCATTCATTCATTCCTTCATTCATTATTTATTTGTCAAGCATTGCTGAGCACCTAATGTTTTCCCTATCACATAGTGGTGTTGAGGCTGAGCAGCCCATTCTTTGCACTCAGCAACCTCACGAGCTGGAAGATAGTGAGGAAAAAATATCACATCTTCTAGTAGATGATTTAATACAAGTTTGGAAATGACCTTATAAGCAGCAAGAAGGATGGAATGTGTTGTTCTACCTGGAATCACAGACGGAGTCTTAACTCCGTGAAGTGTCATGTTTGCTCAGGTGACTAGAATGGACACGTTTGATTAACTAGACCCACTGCTGTCTTTCTAAGAAAGGAAGGGAATCAGAAAGAGGAGGAGGAAAAGAAAACAGAGAGAGAAGCGACGACAAAAGAAGGGGAAAACTGGTGGTGTGAAGAGCAAATTGACAAAGTAAATATCCTCCAAAATAGTTCATTAAACTCATTTCATTTTAATTAAATAATTAGCATTTTAATCACATTCGGTCTCTGTCCCTCTAACAACATATGATGGATATTTTATTGATAACTAATCACAAGTGAGTAATACACAAAACTTAAAGTAATTTAGCTTTCTGAAATGGGAATTATTATATAGAATTATGTAATATTGTTTTAAAATTTATTATTTTAAAAGTCAGGTGCCATTTTCTGAAACTGATTTTCATATTGGTTTCAAATTATTTTCATAAAATGTATTTTTAATACATAAATAAGTGACTCAGTCTCTGACAAAAATACATATTTGGCACAAAAGAATGCGTTACCCAAATTGAATGCTGCACATATGGTCATGCGCTGCATAATGATGATTCGGTCAACAACAGACCACATACACAACGGTGGTCCCATAAGATCAGTACCATATAGTCCAGGTGTGTAGTAGGCTGTACCATCTAGGTTTGTGTAAGTGCACGCTATGATGTTCACACAATGACAAAGCTGCCTAAAGATGTATTTTTCAGAACACATCTCTGTTGTTAAGTGACACATGACAGTATTTATTTTTTTCCTGCAACATATTAGGAAAGAATGACTAGGATGCTACACATTTGAAAAATGTGTATCTTTATGTGATACTTGAAAGGGCCTGAGTGGTATATGATTGTGTATGTTTCTCTAAATAGCTCCCTTTCACAATATACAAGAACATAGCAAATAGTAAAAAAAAAAGGTTAGCATAACAGTCTTCCCTCTGTTTTTCATTTGATATTCATGGAAATGATGCTCAGAAATCATAGCACTTAAAAGGCCCAGAGGTTCTCTCTCGATCCTCAGGATAATTTTTTTCTCTTTCTTCAACTTTAAATTGGATGGAAGCTCATCTAAAGCATGCGTAAAATCCACTCTACTCTCAATTTAGTTCAGAAAGATAGTTTTTATATTCATGTTTCCGTTCATTTACTAGCTATGTATCTCATGTTAATGATATTTCTGAAAAGTTCTCAAGACTTCTCCCTTTGATGTCTAAAATTTTCAGAATTATAACATTTATTCCTTTCATATATTTTTGGAGTGAATAGAGGGAAGGGAGATGTTTCTGTTAAGAGAGCAAGAATGTCTATGGAAAAAAAGGATTCTTTTATAAACTCTCAGAATCACTAACCATCCTGTTTCCTATGTATATATACATACATATATGTGTATATTGTAAATATATTATATATATGTGTGTATATATAATTTTCATCTAAAAATTGATAGTTAAAGAAAATGTCTAAACTAACAGTTGACTAAGAAATGTCAAAGTGCGACCATGAATTAATTCACTATCTTACATTATCAATCTTTTTTTGAGTACCTTTCCTTTAAGACTGCTGCATTCCAGCCATTCTTGAAAATTTGCTGATACCAAAACAAGTCAAGAGCCATCTCTGTCATCAACTACTTCCCCTGGACTGAAGAGATCATGGCCGCCCCTCAGTTATCAGTCATTGACTACGTTCCCTTGACAAAGATCATGGCTGCCAATCAGGTGTCTCAGTAATAGACTGGTTTCCCTGATGAGGAACTCATGGTCTCCAACTCTGTTATTGACTATTTCCCCTGGGCTGAGACCATGGCTGCCCATCAGCCATCTCTGTCATCAACTGTTTCCCTTGGCCTGAGATCATGGCTGCCAATCGGACATCTTTGTCAATGACATGGAGGATCATGGTTGCCATCAGCCAACTCAGTATTCAACTACTTCTCCTGGACTGAGGTCATCGTGACAGCCCATCAGTTAGCTCAGTCATCCACTACTTTGCTGGACATGGAAGATCATGGCTGCTCATAGGTTGTCTCAGTAATAGACTTGTTTCCCTGATGAGGAAATCAGGGTCTCCAACTCTGTCATTGACTATTTTCCTGGGCCTGAGATCATGGCTGCCCATGAGCTGGTTCACTCATTGACTACTACCCTAGGACACAGAGGCTCATGGTCACCATCAGCCAACTCAGGCATAGACTAGTTCACCAGGACTGAGGAGATCACAGCTGCCCATCAGTTGTCTCAGTAATAGACTCGTTTCCCTGATGAGGAAATCAGGGTCTCCAACTCTGTCATTGACTATTTTCCATGGCCTGAGATCATGGCTGCGCATCAGCCAACTCAGTCATCAACTACTTCCCCTGGACTGAGGAGACCATGGCCACCCATTGGTTATCTCAGTCATTGACTACTTCCCCAGGACTGAGGAGACCATGGCCACCCATCGGTTATCTCAGTCATCCACTAATCTCCCTGGATATGGAAGATCATGGCTGCCCATCAGTTGTCTCAGTAATAGACTGGTTTCCCTGGTGAGGATGTCAGGGTCTCCACCTCTGTCACTGACTATTTTCCCTGGCCTGAGATCATGGCTGTCCATCAGCCTACTCAGTCACCGACTACTTCCCCTGGACTGAGGAGATCATGGCCACCCAGTGGCCATGTCTGTCATCGACTACTTGCCCTGGCCATGGAGGATCAGGGTCACCATCAGCCAACTCAGTCATCGACTACTTCGCCTGGACTGAGGAGACCATGGCCACCCATTGGTTATCTCAGTGATTGACTACTTCCCCAGGACTAAGGAGATCATGGCCGCCCATCAGTTATCTCAGTCATCCACTAATCTCCCTGGATATGGAAGATTATGGCTGCCCATCAGTTGTCTCAGTAATAGACTGGTTTCCCTGGTGAACATCAGGGTCTCCAACTCTGTTATTGACTATTTTCCCTGGTCTGAGATCATGGCTGCCCATCAGCCAATTAAGTCATCAACTACTTCCCCTGGACTGAGGAAATCATGGCCACCCATTGGTTATCTCAGTCATCCACTAATCTCCCTTGACATGGAAGATCATGGCTGCCCATCAATTGTCTCAGTAATAGACTGGTTTCCCTGGTGAACATCAGGGTCTCCAACTCTGTTATTGACTATTTTCCCTGGTCTGAGATCATGGCTGCCCATCAGCCAACTCAGTCATCGACTGCTTCCCCTGGACTGAGGAGGTCATGGTCACCCATTGGTTATCTCAGTCATTGACTACTTCCCCAGGACTAAGGAGATCATGGCCACCCATCAGTTATCTCAGTCATCCACTAATCTCCCTGGATATGGAAGATCATGGCTGCCCATCAGTTGTCTCAGTAATAGACTGGTTTCCCTGGTGAAGATCAGGGTCTCCAACTCTGTTATTGACTATTTTCCCTGGTCTGAGATCATGGCTGCCCATCAGCCAATTAAGTCATCAACTACTTCCCCTGGACTGAGGAGACCATGGCCACCCATTGGTTATCTCAGTCATTGACTACTTCCCCAGGACTAAGGAGATCATGGCCGCCCATCAGTTATCTCAGTCATCCACTAATCTCCCTGGATATGGAAGATCATGGCTGCCCATCAGTTGTCTCAGTAATAGACTGGTTTCCCTGGTGAGGAAATCAGGGTCTCCACCTCTGTCATTGACTATTTTCCCTGGCCTGAGATCATGGCTGCGCATCAGCCTACTCAGTCATCGTGTACTTCCCCTGGACTGAGGAGATCATGGCCACCCATTGGTTATCTCAGTCATCCACTAATATCCCTGGATATGAAAGATCATGGCTGCCCATCAGTTGTTTCAGTAATAGACTGGTTTCCCTGATGAGGAAATCAGGGTCTCCACCTCTGTCATTGACTATTTTCCCTGGCCTGAGATCATGGCTGCCCATCAGCCTACTCAGTCATCATGTACTTCCCCTGGACTGAGGAGATCATGGCCACCCATTGGTTATCTCAGTCATCCACTAATATCCCTGGATATGAAAGATCATGGCTGCCCATCAGTTGTTTCAGTAATAGACTGGTTTCCCTGATGAGGAAATCAGGGTCTCCACCTCTGTCATTGACTATTTTCCCTGGCCTGAGATCATGGCTGCCCATCAGCCTACTCAGTCATCATGTACTTCCCCTGGACTGAGGAGATGATGGCCGCCCATCGGCCATGTCTGTCATCGACTACTTCCCCTGGACTGAGGAGATCATGGCCACCCCGGGGCCATGTCTGTCATTGACTACTTGCCCTGAGCATGGAGGATCATGGTCACCATCAGCCAACTCAGTCATCGACTACTTCGCCTGGACTGAGGAGACCATGGCCACCCATTGGTTATCTCAGTCATCCACTAATCTCCCTTGACATGGAAGATCATGGCTGCCCATCAATTGTCTCAGTAATAGACTGGTTTCCCTGGTGAAGATCAGGGTCTCCAACTCTGTTATTGACTATTTTCCCTGGTCTGAGATCATGGCTGCCCATCAGCCAACTCAGTCATCGACTACTTCCCCTGGACTGAGGAGATCATGGTCACCCATCAGTTATCTCAGTCATCCACTAATCTCCCTGGATATGGAAGATCATGGCTGCTCATCAGTTGTCTCAGTAATAGACTGGTTTCCCTTGTGAGAATGTCAGGGTCTCCACCTCTGTCATTGACTATTTTCCCTGGCCTGAGATCATGGCTGCCCATCAGCCTACTCAGTCACCGACTACTTCCCCTGGACTGAGGAGATCATGGCCTCCCATCGGCCATGTCTGTCATCGACTACTTGCCCTGGCCATGGTGGATCATGGGCACCGTCAGCGAACTCAGCTATCGACTACTTCCCCTGGACTGAGGAGATCATGGCCGCCCATCAGTTATCTCAGTCATCCACTAATCTCCCTTGACATGGAAGATCATGGCTGCCCATCAATTGTCTCAGTAATAGACTGGTTTCCCTGGTGAACATCAGGGTCTCCAACTCTGTTATTGACTATTTTCCCTGGTCTGAGATCATGGCTGCCCATCAGCCAACTCAGTCATCGACTGCTTCCCCTGGACTGAGGAGGTCATGGTCACCCATTGGTTATCTCAGTCATTGACTACTTCCCCAGGACTAAGGAGATCATGGCCGCCCATCAGTTATCTCAGTCATCCACTAATCTCCCTGGATATGAAAGATCATGGCTGCCCATCAGTTGTCTCAGTAATAGACTGGTTTCCCTGATGAGGAAATCAGGGTCTCCACCTCTGTCATTGACTATTTTCCCTGGTTGAGATCATGGCTGCCCATGATCTAGTTTCTTTCACTAGTGAATGAAGAAAATGTCTGTCCTGCTCATTCCCATCAAAAAAATGACTATATATATGTATATATATCTGTGTGTGTATATAAACATAAATACCATAAATATACATATATATTTAAAGGAAATTTAAAAATCATAAATATATATGCACATGCAAATTATAATTGTTCCTTGTTTTAATTTAAAATAAATCTCCATGGTGGCATTTCCTAATATATGCAAATTTTACAGTTTCAAATAATATTCCTTTCTGTGGTGGGACAAGAAGCATACATAATTTTTAAGTACAAATAAAAACAGCATTCTATCACTTAAAATGGACATAGTTCATTTAGTAGGCAGCATGTAAGATGAGTGTTGAAGGAAGCAGAACTTATTTGCTCAATGTAGAATATGAGGCTGTTTGGTGGAGAAGAAACCACAGTCCTGGGTTTATAGAAAGAGTTTAAGAAACTAAATAGTAGTTTAAGTTAACACATATCAAGATCGTTACCAAATATAAGGAAAAAATGTTGCGTTGGTCTTAGACTAACCCATGTATTTGTGGGAAATAGTTGCTCACTTTAGGATTTCCAAACTTTTCCTGTAATGAGGCAGAGAGTAAATAGTACCAACTTTGTGGTCCATATGATCTCTGTCTCAACTACTCAACTCTGCTTTTGTAGCATGAAATCAGCCACAGAAAATGCATAAGTGAATGGGCGTGACTCTCTCAATAAAACTTTATTTACAAAAGCAGTTGGTCAACATGTGGGCTATAGTTTTCCAGCCCCTGTTCTAGATTGTTATAGCCATTATTATAGCATTTGATGAAAACCGGGATGCCAGCTCCCAGAGCTTCATTATTAAAATGACATCAACTTGATTGCTGTTTCTTCCAGGCAATTCCAGTACACAGAAATGCAAGGTTATAGACCAGTAAACAACTTCATCGTTATATTCAGGAACCTCCAGAGTAACCTATTTATTCAAAAATTAGATGACTCATCTTGGTAAATACCCTCCTTCTCAGAATAATTGATCATTCAAAGGGATGAACTCTCTGACTTATCAAATCAACTCTTTACTCATCAAGAGTCATTCTAAAGCTCTCCTGTGCAAAGCAACCCCAAACTATTATACACAAACTTTGCCCAAATTCAATACATCACCCACATCAAAAGGCTAGTCCTAATGCTCTTGAACTCGACCTCCAAATGCTATAAATATCTTCCCTCGATCTCCCCCTTTTAAAATATTCCTGAGACTCTAGTTGATGGTCTCCCTCTGCCGGGCTTGATCAACACATTACTCTGAGCATCCTTTTTGAGGACTGGAGGTCAACAGGGAGAATAAACATTTGTTCCAAATAAAATTTCCTACTTTTCATATTTCCCCATAGATCTGGGGAGACAGCTAGTCTTCTCTTTTTGGGGAAAAAATCAGAAAAAGAGGCATGTATTCAAATCCTTGTCTTCTGAACAAACATTCAGTTTGTTGGCTGTTTCAACTCAGAAGAACAGAAGGCTTCTTTGGGATTCCTCTTGCAATCTTCAGAACTAGATTCAACACGAATAACCCTCAGTGCTCACTAAGTGAAAAATGCTCCTGTTTTATCCTCGACAAATTCCTTTAAGGAAATATTTACATATTTAATACTGAAGATCAGAAGTTGGCACCCTAGGGCTCCATCCGGCCCACCATCTGTGTTTGTAAATAAAGTTTTATTGGAACACAGACTCACTCATTTATTTACACATTGTCTATTGCTGCTTCCATGCTACAACAGCAGAAATGACAATCATGACAGAGATGTGTCGCCTGAAAAGCTAAAAACATTTAGTATCTAGCCCTTTACAGAAAAACGTGGCTGACACCTGGCCTAAAGAAGTTATCTTGCTTACCAAAAGCCAGAAGGCAGCTAAGAAATTCCTAATCCTCATGTCCATTCTTTGAAAAGCCCATCTCTCCCCTTCTCCCCCATTCCTAGTAATGTCTGAGAAACGAACTGTTTGCAGAGTAGTAAGTTTTTAGCACCCATTAAAACAGTCATTTCACCATTTCCAAATTCCCCTGCAATTTGTTATTAAAAGTTTTAGGAATTCATCTCCAAATTCTGTTAACTTCTGACATAAAAAGCTGCATCCCACCGTCATAAATGATACCCACTCTTTTTTTTATAGCATGTCAAGTTTTTCCTAAAGACATATAGACATTCAATGGTGTACAGAAAATGGAGGATAGGAAAATTCCATGCCAACTGCTTCTCACACTGGAAATAAAAACAAATTTTAAACTAATATCAATTCTTTAATTATATTTGTGATATTCTTTAAGATTCCTGTATAGGCAAAAATAGTACATAAACTGTAAAGTGTATGCACCTCTCTGAAAAGTTTGTGTACAGCTTTTTGAAAGGAAAACACAATGTGAGACATTGTTAACAAAGTCCCATTTCCCCTTATCTCTTTGCGTGCTTTCCATCCCACACCCAAATAGAGGATCCCAGTGTATCATGTCTACTTTTGTACATTTGAGTCACTCTTCTCTACTTCTCTGAAACTCATAAAGGAAATTCTATATAATTCTAAATATAACTACAAAGCTCATGCTTTTAAAGGACACATTAATTATCATCCATACAATAGGTATAGTTTTCCAAAAAATCCTAAATATTTAAAGGCAGAACTTACACCATGTAATTAAATATACCGCCTCATCAATGAATTGCAACATTATAATAATGATTTTTATTATCAAACATGTATTGAAATAATACAACTTAAAATAAATACAAAGATAACTACTCTCAAATAAGTGATAGATTTTTACTATAACAGAACACAATAAACTTAGAGATTTATTTGAAAATTCGATTTTTGCCACAAATGACATTGTATTAATCTAATTCCTTTGTTACTTCCATTTCCTGGCATCTAGAAGTGGTCAACTTTCTTTGGAAGCCACTGTGGTTCCTGCTGTGAAGCTAATTGCAGCATCTATCCTGAATAAGAGTCATTAAAAACACTATCTTGTTGGAAATATCCTCAAAATTCCCCTGGAGAAACAGATTCCTATTTTCTACTCAGCAGCAGACTCTAGCTGTTTGAAGACAAACAGCCTTTTGAAATAGGCAGCAACTGTCTGATTTTATCTTTTCTAACTTTATCTACTTCCCTTTTTTAAAGTATCTGGACTATTTGTGCTTCTTTTCTCCTTATTTTTTTCATTCATTCAACCATCAGGCATTTGAGTGTATAGTTTGTATGAGTTATTATGTAGGTCACCCTGTCTGAATTAAGAAAGAAAAACATTTATAGATTCCCCTGCACTACTCTCAAAATATATTCCTAACTGCTAAAGAAAATATATGTTATACAAAATTCAGATGAGAAGAAAGAAGAAAAATTCACCTGGAAGCTAACCACCAAACCCACTATTGCTAGCATCTTAGAAATATTAGATTCCAGATTTTTTCCGTGTTTTCCAAAGTTGATATGGTAGATTGATCACATAAATAGCCCTGATTTTCCACCCCTGCGAGTTGCAAATGACTTTCCTCCTCTTCCCATCAACAGATGGAATCTGTTTCTCCATCCTTTGAAAGTGGGCTGAGCTTGTGATTTGCATTGGGCAGTAAGATGCCTGCAGACACATGACATAAACAGAGACTTGGAAAGTTACTTCTGTTCTTCCACTTCTTCTCCTGCATCCCACCACTGCCCAGGCTAGCCCACTGGAGGATCAGAGAACGTGTGGAGCGGAGTTCAGCTCTCCCAGCCTAGGCCATCCTAGACCAGTCAGCTGCAGGTCAACCTACCAACCAACCTTAGACATATGAATGGGTCTGACCAAGATCTGCTCAGTCTGGCTAAGATGAGCAAAACTATAAACTCATTAGAAATGTCAATGGTTCTTGTTTTAAGTCATTAAGTTTGGGAGAACTTGTTTTGCAGCAATTGCTAACCAATCCAGTTCCAGTAATATTGTATATACTACCTAATGTACAACTGTATACTCACTTAAATATTACTTCAATTTCCCCATGTATATAAAACATTACAATAATAAGCCAGTTTCCTATTGTGGGACATGAGGATTTCTCACAATAATGTAATAGATAAAAAAAGACTTTCTTAGCCATGCTTTGCTCTGCAGATGGGGTCACTGTGTGTGTGAGGTGGGTAGGGCAAAGCTATATTCATATGCTAACAAAAAAACTGACATTTTTAGCAGCAAAAACACTTGCCTTTTTTTGTCTTATGTGGTTTTTCCCTTGCTACTTGAAAAGCTGTTACTCCAATGTTTTCTAGCTTGCATTGTTTATAACTAGAAAACTGCTGTCATTCTTATCTTTGTTCCTCAAAGATAATCCATTTGTTTCCTGTGCTTCCTATAAAGATTTTATCTTTATCACTGATTTTGTGCAAATGGATTACAA
This sequence comes from Equus caballus, assembly GCF_041296265.1. NCBI lineage: Eukaryota > Metazoa > Chordata > Mammalia > Perissodactyla > Equidae > Equus > Equus caballus. Next base: position 2,493,869 of record NC_091715.1, on the reverse strand, counting down.
TTTCCTTTAGTGTGATATTCGTGTTTCTTCTGCTTCAGAATCACTGAGTTTCTTTCATCTCTAGGTTATAATTTTTACCAAGTTTACTTTAATAGCCTTTATTTCTTCAAGTAGATATGTTTTCTGTCTCTGTTTCACTCTCCTCTTCTTCTCAGACTCCAGACATGCAAATTAAGTCACTTACAGTTATTCATAACCCACTGATACAGTTTATCTTTCACTTTTTTATTTTACATATTTTTTATTAATGTGTATTAGAGTTCACAAGTCTTTTCTTCTGCAGTGTTTAATTGGTTATTAATCACATCCAGTTTATTTTTCAGTTTTCATCTCAGAAATTACATGTTTCCTTTCTGAGTTCCTTTTTTTCTCTTTTTTGTATCATTTGCTTCTCTCCTTGATATGTTCTTGAATAGATAGAGTATGTAAGACCCTTTTTCACTAATTCTATCCTGTGTTATCTCAGTCTCAATTTCTAATGACTGATTTTTCCACTTCTTTTGACTCATATGTTTCCTCCTTCTTTTGCATTCTTAGTGGAGTTTTGTTGAATGCCAGATAGTGTCATTTTTACACTCTCGGGTGCTATTTTAAAAAAATTCTTTAACTATATTTTTCCTTAGTGTTTTGGTTGAATTAATTTGCTTTAAATCATCCATCCAGGTCTTGATTTTAAGTTTTATGAGAGTAGAACAAGAGAAGCCCTTCATGTAGGGCTAATTTGGTCCCAGTTTTAAGGTGATACCATTCAGAGAAGTGTAGTACTTGTGGTCTGTATTAGGAGGGCTTCCTACTCTGGATGATGGTAGAAACTACTCTCAGCCCTGCGTGAGCTCTAGGGATTGCTCCATCTGATCCTTTCTGTTGGTTCTTTCTCCATCTTGGGTCATGTCCACACTCATGTACATATGAGCTCTCCATCAAATTTTCATGAGGGTATCTTGGCAGATCCATCATCTTTTTGCTTCCTTCTCTGCAATACTTTGCCTTTCAAATTCTGCTTGCATTGGTCCCTCAAATTCCATGCTCTGTGCCCTGAACTCAAAGAGATCTGTGAGCTCCAGTTGTGTTTCTGTACCCTGAGCAACAATAAGGTGGAATACTCATAGGGTGTACTTATTTGTTTCTCTTCTCTGAGGATCACTATCTTGTGGTGCCTACTGTCTAATGTCTCAAAAGAAAATGCATTCCACAATTTTATCTGGTTTCCTCATTTTTTAAGTTCATAGAGTAAATCCAGTCCTGGGAATTCCATCATGTTCAGAAGCGGAAGCCTGGACATTCGAGTCAACTTGGAGTGTTATGTTGAAGTTTTATTCTGTTCTCAGTATGCTTTGAGAGGGAAAGAATGAATGGAGTTGGCATTCAGATTAACAAAAATATGTATAGATGGAATCTGCTTTTGCTTAAGAATTTCCTGGATGATATGTATTGGTTTATAAGACCCCTAGTTCAATTAGACCCTTTTCTGTCAGTGTAAGGAAGTTCAGTTCCTTCAAATGATGTTTTATATTTGTGTGAGGGTCAATGGAAGGAATAATTGGGGGTAGGATTTTGTGTCCATCAGTATTTTTTTCTTCTTGAGAGGTTCTAAATATCCCTTTCTTTCTTCTATTTCCCTGAACCACCTGTGCTCAAAAGATAGCATTTCACTCTTTTTTCAATTGACTTCCCAAGATGTAATGCTTTTCCAAGACTACTACTTGGAAATCTTGAAACCTTCCATTTCCATCACTGTTATCAGTGGTCTGATATTCTAGAGCCCTTTATAAATATTTTTACGGTTAGTGTGGATTGTATATTTGTTAGGAGTACATTAGGCCAATCTTTGGCTCACTGCTTCCATTCTCATGCATTTTGTCTAGAACCTCCTATTTCTCTGCAAAGGGCTTTTGGAGGTATTGTGGGAGCTTTAGAAATAGCTCTTCTGGAAATTATTTTCTGTTTTTTGCATTTTTCCTCTTACATGTTATTTGAAGCTTAGTCTCTTTTCTCTCCTGTAGTTATGCAGCAGGCATGGGGTCCGCTTGGTTTTATTTGGGTTCTGTTCGTGTTGTTGCTGTTGTTTTTGGACTCTATCTTTTTGGAGGCTGTGTTACAGATATAGATTTAGGTGACTGTCATTATCTGGGTTTCCTCCAATTAGTTTTTAAGACCTAGTCCAGTTTGGTGTCCTATAAAGCATAAATATTTCAGTGTTGCTTTGAGATTGTAGAAATGCCTTTGTTAACTCTTTCAGACATTCGGTACTCTTAGAAATTCTTCGGGGGGCTGGCCCCGTGGCCGAGTGGTTAAGTTCGCACGCTCCGCTGCAGGCGGCCCAGTGTTTCGTTGGTTCGAATCCTGGGTGCGGACATGGCGCTGCTCGTCAGACCACGCTGAGGCAGCGTCCCACATACCGCAACTAGAAGAACCCACAGCGAGAAATATACAACTATGTACTGGGGGGCTTTGGGGAGAAAAAGGAAAAAATAAAATCTTTAAAAAAAAAAAAAAAAGAAATTCTTCGGTTATAATACATTGACTTCTGAGCAATATGTGCTATTTGGATGTTATTTTTTTAAATCTTCCTAATAGCTGAAAACTGACAACTACAAAGAACCTATACTACAGATAAGAGTTGTCTACAAGCAGAATAGTACCTATGTGCTTGTCTTACAACTGTATAATGAAAACCCACTACCCACGTTTATTTGCCCTGAAAAATAAGCTTATAAAGTATTAATTTTCTCATAGTTATGAGTTAACTAAAGTCCTAAACATTTTACCAAATTTCTATGATTTCACTGTTGCAATTTTCTCTCTACCCTATTTGAATCCTGATAAATCTTGAGCCAAGTGGAGTTTTTCATTCAAACATTGATCATTAACAAATGTATGATGATTTCTGAGAATGTCTTCTGTGTTCACATATGCGTGTCCTTTAAACGTACCTTACAATCCAGAAAGGATCATGTCAAGTATGATATTCTGAATAATGCTAGCATAACTTCAACTCCTTGCCACTCAATTCACATGTATGCCCTGCAAACAAACTTTTTGTTGAGGATTTTAAAATGATTATGGTAACTGAACATATTTAAGAGGGAAATCCTACATGTAGAATTTAAAGACTTATTGTGGTGCTCCCATTAGCTTTAAGGAGAGAGTTTTGAAGCAGTAAAAAAGTTTACACTAGACATTCAACTCTTTTTATCCAGTGTCAGTAATTTGCAAGATTAAATATAATTTTTTCTTTTTTTTTCTTTTATTTATTTTTTTAAAGATTGCCACCTGGGCTAACAACTGTTGCCAATCTTCCTTTTTTTTAAGGATTGGCACCTGGGCTGACAGCTGTTGCCAATCTCTTTTTTTTTTTTTCTGCTTTATCTCCCCAAACCCCCCCTGTACACAGTTGTATATCTTAGTTGCAGGTCCTTCTAGTTGTGGGATGTGGGACGCCGCCTCAACGTGGCCTGACGAGAAGTGCCACCAGGATCTGAACCCTGGGCTGCAGCGGAGCACGCGAACTTAACCACTCAGCCACGGAGCTGGCCCCTAAATATAATTTTTTTGGCAATATTTGTATGAGGCAAATAGGAATATGATTTTGGATTGCTAGTTAGATTAATCTCTTCTGGGTATCCCTGTAGAGGACAAAAGCACATGTGTTCAATGCCGTTTCTAGACAGATAAGGAGGCCCTCTGAAGGCTGCGCATCTCCTACCAGCTCTTCCAAATGAAACTATTTTCTAACCCTTAGAAGTATTTGTTTTTGCCAACCCCTGTATCATAGGAGCAAGCACACTGGTGCTGTAAAGCAACCCACAGGCTTAGATTTTAAAATAGGGCAATGTTTTAATGCTCTCTGATATCCCCACTTAAAAATAATCTTTTATGCACGAAACGTTCTGGGGGATTCACCTTTAAATGGGATTAACCCTTGTTAACGCTTGTTTCTCAAAAAAGGCAATTAGCTCTACTCAATTTGAGATTTAGTTCAATTTGTTTGCCTGTTACTCTTTTAAACATTACTTCTCTGTTCCTGATTTTGGATTTCCAATTTGTCCGAGTATGGAATTGAGCATCTGAGTCTAGACACAGTTATCCTCGTCATTTCTCTACTTATTATTGAAGAATTAATGATGAATGCAAATCTAGGCTTCACTTTTTTTTTTCTGTGCTGCCTATGTTTGAGGCACATAAGAGGGAATCCTAAAAACATGCCCCAGACTCACAGGTGTGAGAGTACCCCTTGATTGTGGAAGACATTGCCTCTGCAACCATGTGTTTATCTTTTAAAACCAGAAACAATGTTTTAAAAATTCTTTTGATTATAATTATTCATCTGAAGTCATATTTTTAAGGAAGACATTATGAGACGTATTGCAATATTTATTTTGCAACATGCTACAGTGTAAGCTAGTGCGATTTTGTTGTGACTTATATTTGATATGAGCTGTTTCTTAACACATCCCTTAGGACATCTGATTTGATCTGTTTGAGCAGAGTTTACTAATGATAAAATAAATGTTCCTCCTCATCATCAAGAATGAGGATCTAACTTTAGGACTTAAAACTTCAAAATACATTTGATTAAGAAAAGCTGCTATATAATAGTTTATCTGCAATTATACAAACAAAATATATACATCTAAGGAACAGTTTACTTTGTTTGAAAAATGCATGCAACATTTTTAGAAGACTTTCAAAAATTTTTAAATAAAAATTAAATTAAAAACAAAAATCATTTTATGGTTATAATTTTATAAATTTATAAGCAAATTTTCATCTATCAAAATTAATTTGAAATAACATGAATAATTTTGCCTCATCTATTTTAAAATTAATTTGAAGTCAATGGGCTCACTAGAAAAATGAATATCAGGAAAACATAACTAAGTGAATTTAGTCTCTAAATTTTGAGTACTTTAAAGTTACTTCAAGGAATTTCACCTATATCAAAGTATTTAAAAACCCTTATTTCCCAAAGCAATGAATCTGTATTTTAATTTAAATTTTGCAAAGGAATACTCTTCTCTTGGTAATGTGAAAGTAATAACTCCCCAGTTTACTTTAGTTGATTCTGATGACACCACAGGTAAGAACAGGGCTCCAGGGGAAGGAGTCAAATAGATGAGACTGAATGCCAGAACTTATTTAGCCACTTTAGAAAACATTGTCATAGATAGCATGAATTAATAATAACATGGTCATTAATATTATTCTTGAAATTATTGTCAAATGTGTTTAAATTAGTTCATCTAGTTTGCATCCACTTTTAGTCCTAGGAAGTTCAGAAGGCAGAGGCTATTCAAGACCACCAGTGAAGATAGTTAAGACATGTAGCCAAAAACAGCAGACATAAACGAAACACGGTGAGTTGATTCGCATGAACCCATTTGAGCACAACGTGTCATTCATTATGCATCACAACAGAAACAACCCCAGTGCCTGTGCAGTGGAGACTAACTCTTCATTGGAGGTTAATATCCATTTCAACTTAGTATCAGTGTTGGTATAAATTTAATGAAGCAAAACACTCTTGTTACATGCACTTGCAATAACACATACGTGCTAATGTGCTTTTCCTGTAAAGAGAGCCCACAGCTTTAATGAAGGGCTCAGCTCAAAAACAATGTAAGCCATTTCTCTTCCACAATCATCCAATCAATAATAATTTACTGAATAATGACACGCAGCTCACGGTGCCGTCCAAAAACATAGGCATTTCCTACAAACTCTCTTCCCTGAAGCAACTTATACTCAAGTAGGGCAAGCAGACATTGGTGAGTACATTAACACACAAATAATTAGGAAATTCAAAGAGCTTTGGAGGGCATGATTAGGCTGGAGAACCAGGGAGGGTGGTGTTTGATGATGTACTTACAAGAAAACTGTACAATTTTGTCAAAGACTGAAACCTGAAAGGTGACATTAAAGCTGAGACTCCCATAACTTGAAGGATTCAGTCATTCAAGGAGCAGCAGGAAAAGAATATGAGGACCAGGACCAGCATATGCAAAGGCTGAAAGGGTGGAATGAGCCATGCTTGTTGTTTAACAGAAAAGCTGGAAACTCTGGAAGCAGACGAATTCAGGGTGGAGAACCTTCCAGGAGAGCAAGAGGGTGGCTTGAAACGATTGTGGGAAAGATGCTAAATACAGACTTATATCTATGAACTATAACATACACTATATGAATTAGTTATACATACAAATTATAATAGCTAATTATAGTGGATTCCTTTTTAGTACAGAGCATTTTAAAAATGTGCGAGGAAGATCCATAATTCCGCCATACTGCTGCAACTTCTTGTCGTGTTTTAAAATAAGAGTAGAATTCACCTAAATCTTAGTGTCTTGTCTTGCATCCTTCTAATGTGGTTTTTTGTTTTGTTTTGTTTTGTTTTTTTAAAGATTGGCACCTGAGCTAACAACTGTTGCCAATCTTCCTTTTTTTCTTCTTCTTTTTCTTCTCCCCAAAGCTCCCGAGTACATAGTTGTATATTCTAGTTGTGAGTGTCTCTGGGTGTGCTGTGTGGGACACCACCTCAGCATGGCCTGATGAGCAGTGCCATGTCCTCACCCAGGATCCAAACCCACGAAACCCCAGGCCACTGAAACGGAGCTTAGGATCTTAACCACTTGGCCCCGGGGCTGGCCCTGTTATTTGATGGCATTGTCGTGGCCCGTTGGTTCCTTAGATGTTCCATAAATCTGCAGGTGAAAAGACTGGTGCTGATTGGTGTCCCAATGGCCAGGTGAGAAAGATCTGCTTGGTCACAAGTGTAAAATAGAACCCATTGGGTCTTCAAATTGAATTCACGTATTGGATATAAAAGAGTAGAATTCTCATGAGGAATTTCAGACTCCATTTCAGCTGCCGTTGAATTGTTTTTTTTTTTTAATGTAATGCCATATTCACTAAGTTACTTATATGTTACCTGTTTTTACCTTATGGCATATTTTGATCTTACTGTTTAACATGCGTTTGAAATGGTCTTGCATTAATTCAGGTGACAATTTCCTTTATATCCAGCCCCATTAGATTTTCAATTATATTTACCCCGACTCACCGATAATTTTGACCCTAAGTCCCTTTGTATTTCTCACATCTCACTCCCCAGAAGGACTTATTTACAGTGGTTCCCCCTTATCCACGGAGGATGCCTTCCAAGACCCCCAGTGGTTGCCTGAAACCATGCATAGTACCAGACCCTATGTTTATTATGTTTTCCTATACATACGTATTTGAGATGCAACAAAAAGACTGGCATGAATCTCTTTTTCCTCGTTCACAGTTTCACGGATAGAAGATTTGTTCTTCCCTTAGATCTTGGCAACCTCAGCATATGATTATTTTTCTTTCCTTATTAAGTCCAGAACTTTCACCTTTTCACTTACACACTTTACGACTTCTCTTTGGCATATCCGAATTGCCAGCATCACTACTCTTGTGCTTTGGGGCCATTATTAAGTAAAATAAGGGTGACATGAACACAAGCACTGTGATACCACGACTGTTGGTCTGGCAACCGAGCCGGCTACTAAGTGCCTCCCAGGTGGGTGGTGTCTACAGTGTGGATCCGCTGGACAAAGGGCTGAGTCACATCCCCGGGGCAATGGAGTGGGACAGTGAGAGGTTTCATCATGCTACTCAGAACGGTGTGCAATTCAAAACTTCTGAATTGTTTATTTTTGGAATTTTTCATTTAATATTTTCGAACCGAGGTTGACTTGGGTAACTGAAACTGTGGAAAGCAAACAGCAGAAAGGGGAGACTACGGTACTGATCTTTCAATAACAAATGCATTCCCGCTTATCGGCTCTGGTTTTTAAATCGCGTGTCATCTGCCGGACCCTGTTCTAACCATTTAACCGAGGTATTCTCATTTAGCCTCTTCACCTACCCCAGCTAGCCTGTAAGACTATTTTCTGCATTTTACAAATTAGGGAAGTGCAGCCTCAAAAGGCAGAGTCATTTTCCCAGGTTCACAGGCTGGCAGCAGACAGGATGGCAGTTTGAATCTAAACAATCCAATTCTATGACAGCTTCTGGGGTCCAAAAATCCAAAATTGAAACATAGATCTATGACTTACGTACAAAAATTTACCAATAATAAAAGTAACTGTGTTCAAAGAAATATGTGAATTTTTAATAAGCATTTTGAGCAAACTGTACGTCAGAGGTATTTTTATTTAACATAGTTTTATACTGAGAAGAATGAAATATTGATGCACAGGTATTATATAGAGAGAATCGTTTAATTTTCAAAATTGAATAATTTCTAAATAAAGTAAATACAAATTTCAAATAAAAATTTACATTCTGAGTTCAGTGCTTTATTTTATGTGTTTAAATGATTGTAGCTTATATAAATTAGTGGATGTTTCAATCACTATTACTATGGCAATGACAAAACAGCCCTTTTTTTATTTTTGAGTCTAAAAAACTAGTGTACCAGATAATGTAAGAAGAAGATACAACTATTTTTCAGATTCTGAATGATTATAACTTCATTCTCCCTCTAAATGATTTTCAATGTCTTACACCATTCTTTTCTCAAATGCTTGAGTTTTTTTACTCTGGATTTTGATCCTTCATATCCGAGAGCAGGCTTCTTTCTCCCTCCTGCAGATTATCTGCAGGACTGAGTAGGATCTTGAGCTTTGTTGTATGATGCTCAGATGTTTTCTTTGTAGCTCATTATTCTATTCCACACACCTCTGCCCACCAAACACATTACACTCTGTGACCCACTGATTCTCCAGCCAGTCACACACAAAAAAATCATTTGCAGGTGATTTTCCTAAGTTTTATGCTCACCTACATAAAAAATGAATTTGATTCTAAAATTTACTGGGGAACTGTTTTTCTGTTTTCACAAAATATTTATGCAGCCCGTCTCTCTAAGGAAATCTGTTCTATGTTGGCATGTCATTTTCACTGCTGGAGGTCTCCTGAGAAAACTTTTGTTCTGTTGCTGTCTAAGAAAAGTTTGAATCTAAAGTTGTACTGGGCTGCATCCATTAGTCCGTGGCGTAGTTGAAGTGATATCACTTCTGTGGAAAATCTAGCATGAACAAATCAATTTAAATGAGTGGATAAAGCAACACTTGCAGAAGAGAGAAAATACTCCTGATGCGATGTTGATTATATCCCGTGGAGACATGCTCAGACGTGTTCTGGGATGTCTCTGTGCTATTGTAGTAGAAAAAACAAAGCTCATGCTCATGTTCTGTAACAGATAAATAATACACATAACAATCCTTTTGATGGATTTATATGTCAAGAGATATATTTTTTGTGGAAGTTAAATAAATCTCTTCTCTAAAATAAAGTTCACATAAGTCTAAAAATAATAATAAAAATGCAATTGCTTACATCATGCACACCCACAGTTCCCTCTCCATGTACACAAAACACCCACTTTTGGCTATTTCTTGCTGTCTGTGTCCATTCCTGTGTGGGGGATCAGAATTAGCCACCTCAAAATGTGTCTGTTTGGCTTGATTATTTTTAAGAACAAAAGACTCTGAAAGAAACTTTGAACTTCCCCCAAACTGCCTAAAAGAATTTAAAATAGAAGGGCCTGTTCCAGGAAGGAGCTAATACCATAAGATAACTGCAATGTAATGTAAAACGTGTCTCTCAGGCCACATTGTCTGTAGTTGGCTCTTTACATTTCCACCTCCATGTACCTTGCTTTCCTCCCCTCTGAAGTCCCAAACCACTACCCCCAATCGGCCTTTGTCTTTAGCAGAAGATGATATTTAATGTGGCAGCTTCGGCCATTCTGGTGAGTTGCTCAGTTTTCCTGGGTTTCTCCCGTGTGTACGTCATATAAAGCTTTGCTTGATTTTCTCCTGTTACTCTGTCTTATGTCAATTTAATTCGTAGTCCAGCCAGAAAGACCTACAAGGTAGAGAAACTTCTTCCCCCCATACACTTGTATTTCAAGATGAAAGAATTGATGACATAGAGATATTTTTTTTCCCCAAGAAGCACGCCCTTTTGAGGAAGGAAGACACTGTGAATAGTCATTGGAAAGCTGTCTCTCCCAGCCTCTCTTTGGCACATTCTCCAAAACAGCACATCCAAAGTGGTTCTATTGTAACATACCCCAGCATCGCTGGGCAGGCCGCCCCACGCCCACCCTGTCAGCTCCAGCAGGACAACACAAACTTTGCTGTGCTTTGGCATCCAGAGGCAGCGTCAAGGAGAAACTGCTCCCTGAGCCAACACCCTCCCATTTCTGCTGGCTATCTCCCAGTTCAGATATCGCCACTCAAAATGGAGTTGCTCAAATTCTGCAGCCTTTAGACCAAATGATGATGTTTACTCGGTCTCAATGCTCTCAATATCTTTGAGTGGAGGGAAAACAGTATAGTGAAAATAAAAACTTCCCTTGAAACATAAGGGAGCAAATATTCCATCGTATGGATAGACCACGTTTCATTTATCCATCAGTTGGTGGACATTTGGATTGTTTCTACCCTTGGCTGTTGTGAATAGTGCTGCTGTGAACAGACATATACCAGCTTTTGTCTGAACACCTGTTTTCAATTCTCTTGTGTATGCACCTAGGAGAGGGGTTACTGAGTCATAAGATAATTCTATGTTTAGCTTATTGAGGAACCTTCAAACTGTTTACCACAGCGGCTGCAGCCATAAAAAAGAATGAAGCCCTGACAGATGCTACAACACGGATGAACCTTAACTAGGTGAGAGAAGCCAGACACAAAAGGCCACATGTTGTATGAGTCCATTGATATGAAATGTCCAGAATCAGAAAATCCATGGAGACAGAAGGCAGATTAAAGGTTGCCAGGGGCTGGAGGGAGGAGAGAATGAGGAGTCACTAGTAGTGGGTAGAGGTCTCCTTTGAAGGGGTGGAAAACAGTCTTGAACTAGATAGAGGTGCTGGTTGCAGTTTTGTGAATGCACAAAATGCCACTAATGGTAAATTTTATGCTATGTGTGTTTTACTGAGCTCCGTCTGTGTGCCAGCCCTTGGTGACCAGTGAACAAAACAGACTGTATTTCTGCCACAATAGATATCCCAGTGGAAGTCATGGTAAACTTCAGATCAATAAAATATATATGATGTAGATGTAAGTACTGCAGAGAGAAATAAAGTAGGGAAGAAGTTGGGAAGCGATGGGGGTGTGGGAGTTTGTAATTTTAGATAGGGCGATCCAGGAAAACCCCACTGACGACGGGACATGTAAGTCAAAGCTGAGGTGGGAGAGGAAGCAAGCCTTGTCAATATTGCAGAGAGAGCACTGGGAGCAGAGAGAACAGAGAGTGCAAAAGCCTTCAGGCCAGAGCACGTCTGCCACATTCTAGGAAAAGGGAAACAGCAGGGCTGGTAGGGGGAGAATGCGTGGGGGGGGGGGGGACGACACAGTAGGAGAAGGAGTGGGTGGGGACACCATGCGCATTCTTCTCCATCTTGGTAACCAGTGTGAATTTGACTCTGAGAGAGAGAGGAAGCCACGGGGTGTTTGGGACAAAAGCATACTGTCTCAGTCAGCTCAGGCTGCCAGAACAAAATCCCACAGATGGAGGGGCAGCGGGCTTAAACAACAGACACTTATTTCTCACAGTTCTGGAGGCTGCAAGTCAGAGATCAAGGGGCCAGCATGGGCAGGCTCTGTTGAGAGCTGTCTTCCTCGCTTGCTGATGGCCGCCTTCTCATTGCGTCTTCACGTGGTGGAGAGGGAGAAAGCAAGCTCTCTGTTACCTCTTCTCATAAGGGCAGGAATCTCATCACAGGGGCTCCACCCTCATGACCTCATCTAACCCGAATCATCTCCCACAGGCCCTGCCTCCTAATAGCATCCCACGCGGTGTCGGGGCTGCAGAATATGGATCTGGGGGACACACATTCAGGCCACAGCATGTATAATCACCACCCAGATGGGTGTACACTATCTGGCTGCTGAACCTCTCCCGAACCTGGGCTTTTGTGCGCGAGAGGCCAAGTAGAAACTGCTTTATACCTCTGGGTATTCTATCACTTATCATAATATCTTGGCACATTTAAAAATATTTATAAGAATATTACCCAAAATCTGGGCAATTTTACTTACTTATGCTTCTGTGAGTTCTGAGTTCATGTCTTGTTTAGAAGGCCTTTTAAGCCACAGGTTATTAAAAAACTCTATTGAATGAATGGCCTTCTATGTTTATTTTTAGTTTATAAAATAATATATATGTATTTATACATATAAAATAAACATATATGTGCTTATATATATGCACACACACATACCCATGTATATGCTTTTCTATTTTTATACATATAGTATATATAATATATTATAATGTAACAGAAACATATAAAATATATATAAATACATGTAAATATAGATTATGTACATATATAAAACATATTATATATATACTATCATATAGATGAAAGACAGGACCAGATAAAAGTCTGTCTAGATTATTATATTATCCGGTCCTATCTTTGGTTTACATCATATGTGAATATATTCATATATCCTGAATGGACAGTTAACTGCTCAAAGAAGAATTTTGATATTCAGCATTTGCAATGACAGGCAGCTGGGAGAGCTAACGAGAGTGCCAGGGGTGAGGCGATTGTCAACCAAAAGATGCCTAGCTGTATTTTAACAACTAGAGCATCTGAATATTCCTTTTGCCCATGAAGTCAAAATCTAAGACGGAAAATGGATGCAGGATGCTTTTAGAGCGGTGCTTCTGAATCATCATGTCTAGGGATCCTGCTTCCACAGATCTCTAGCGACAGCTCACAGGTAATGCAGCGTTGCTGGTCCCCACACTTTGAGAAGCAAGAGAATGGAAAGTATTTATTCAAGACAACGTGCCTTTCAAAACTAAAATTTATTTGAGGGTTGTACACCCCCAAATCTCCATCCATTACAAAAAGATTAATTTACTAACATGTTCCTTGACATCATAGAGAATAAAGCGCATCACTGGAATATGTGTCTGCAAATGATCAAAATGATTGTTTTTCAAACAAACTGCATAAAGCAGTGGACCCTGAAAATAATCGAGAGCGGGAAGCCAAAATCAGAGCAAATCTCACAGCTTTGCAACTTTCTTAAAAACCTCCAAGGAGAAGAGCTGTAAGGTTTCTAAGTTTACAATTAGAAACCAGGTCAGAAGGCCCCTAAAGCACATCACCAAAATACCTTGTTCATCGTTCTCTCCCTCTCTGACACAGGATTTTTAAAATGCACTTATTTTCCCTTGTGTCAAATGAAGTGGCATTCAGAAATTACTTCTTGAAGACCGAAAGATCCAGAATTCAGTAGAGCACATTTTAGCAAGGTTTGAGAGAGCAGTAATTGACTTTAATTGTGGAAACTTACAGGAAGTCTCTGTTAATAGTTTGCCAAAGTAGATAAAAACAATCATCTGGAAGAACAAACATTAAATGACAAGCTTTTTCTTTAATAATTGAATATAGATATACCAAAGTTACTGAATAGGGCATTCTGAGCCAAAATTATCTATCCATTCATCATTTATCTATCATCTATCTACCCATTCATCTATCTCTCTCTCTCTATATATAAATATTTAAACATATTTTTGTTATGTCTGTATGTATATGGGTGTGTGTGTGTGTGTGTATAATTATCTTTTTAAACAAACACCTTGGCACATAACTAATAAACGCATTTTCTGTGATAGATACTTTTTTATGAGCAAAGCATTCTTGCCTCAGTTTGTAAGTTAATATTTACTATAATTTACATAATCATTAAACTCCACCATATTAGTAGTAATATATTTCTAACTTTAGAGAAGAATACCCTGAAGCCCACTGGGCCTAATTTGCCGAGGTTCATACAAACTTAGCGAGGAGTGGTGGCATGATATTTGTTTAGCGGCAAAGTCCAAGCCAGTGAACTATACCCAGCCGTGTGATCAAAGAAATGACAGTTGTGATTTACAATTTCAAATTTCCTTTATAGTATAGCATCTGCTGACTTTCTGCTACATGGCACTTCCATGTTCTCATTCATGAGCAACTGAGGTCCTGGTAGACTATTGACATTTGCAGCTGCATAATTCTCTGTTGTGGGCGCTGTCCTGTGTACTGTAGGTGATGAGCAGCATCCCTGGTCTCCACTCACCAGGAGAGTTGAGATCCTCAAAAATATTTCCACATCACCAATGTCCTCTTGGGGACAAAATCACCACAGTTGGTAACTGCCGTTACAGATTAAGCTGAATTGCAAGCTTCTTATTCTTTTAGACATTTAAGCCCACACATTGCTCTTTTCTTGTTTTCCTTTTTTCAGGATTATAAACATGGATTTGCTTCCTTGCAAACTATTTGTCTCACTCATTCTTCCTTAGAGTCCTAAAATGCATAGTCTTGATGTAGTAAATTTCTGAAAAGTTTCCTTTGAACAGGAAACTCACTTTGCATTCACAGACCCTCATTATGTCCCTATAAATCCATTTAAAAAAGAATTAGAACATGTCCCCTCCCTTCACTGTGTGTGTGGGAGGTCTTTTCTGGTACTTTCAGTCCCATATACATATATAAGTGATGCCTATGAAAAGTCCTTATGCCATAGAGTCCAGAAACGTTGACCATTCAAAAGCTAAGAAGAATATGCCCTGCACAAAAAGATACCAATTTGCTTCTTGCCATAGTCCAAAGGGAGTTAGACAGATATACTGTTTAGTCACTAAACTTTCTCTACACCCAAAGAGTAATCTTAGCTGTTGATATAGAAGAGGAATTTCTCAACCTATCATTAAAATGTAGTAATCAGGATATGTAAACGACCAAGGGTAGAAGTCATTGCAAATATATACTTTTATTCTTCTTTATGAATAATAGTTTTCTTCTTGGTGGTTTCTAAATGAAATTAGACTTTCTGAGAAAAAAGACAACTCATTACAAATATTTGTTGCATAAAATGAATAATAACTAAAGTATCTACAGTGCTCTTAGCCGACTAAAACAATGAACTTGGGAGAATATATTGGCACATATATAGTAGGCGATGGAACCTAATGAATCCAAATGGAAATCCATTTTCTGGGTTCACCACTAAAGAGGTATATTTATCTACAGCATAACTAGAGTTTGACAATAAATTATTATGAGAAACCAAATAAAGGCGAAGCAAAATTGGTACTGGGCCCATTTGGATCTGTTCTAGGATATTTTGACAGTATAATTTACCATCTTATTTGGATTTGACTAATGGTTTACCTCTCATTTTCCTTAGCATAATTATCTAGGGTCTTATAAGTTCAGAAGAAACATATTTCAACCTTGTTCTATGTGGAGTCCTTAAGACAGCTATAAAATAACTTTAATATTCATGATACTTCCATGAGTAAATAGAAACATAATACAGCTTTAAATGCATGAAATTTATGAATCACTTCAGATAACCTAATTTATTTATTATGATGATATTTCTCACCTTCTTATATCTTTGATCCAAAACGTTGGAAACAGTATATTCTCAAACTTCACATACAGGAGTATTATTACAATGCACTGATGTAATATTTATTGGCTTCTTTAAAGTTAAAATACAGTTAAAATATAATATTAAATATTAAAATACGATGTTATATATAATAATCATATAGTAAAATATGCTTTAAAATATTAGTACATATTCAAAGTAATCCCAAGTGTGCTTAAATAAATGCAGATTTGGTGGGTACCTCCCTTTAATCTCAAAGGCCAATATATTTTATAAAATGGCAATTATTGGATAATCTTCCTTTAGTTATGCACTAAAGAGTTTAATGAAGGGTTTGCATCAATTATATCTCTATATTGTTTACTTTTTGTCTTTTCTATATATAACCAATAAATAATCCTGCCTAGGCAGTTTATTGTACCAGATAAAGCTGGATTTGATTAATTAATTGTTTAGAACTGGGTATCCATGGCCCTGAGGTCTACATGCAATCTAAATTGAATTATCCAATTGACTTGCCCTGTCAGTGATCTTTGTGGAGAGTCATTTCTGGAATCCATTAACTTTACGACTGTATTTGCTTTTTCTGGGCTGCTTCCCCATGGAATACTCATTGTACATTGAAGCTTATTTCATACGGGGAAATGAGCAAGGATTTGTAAAAACAATATGGTTTAAAATAGTGTTTCTGCGGGAAGAAAACTAAATATGTAAAAATAAAAGATGAATTCAAATAAAGTGAAAGGGATTTTTTTTCACTTAATAAAATCTACTTATTTTGGGCAGCCAATTTGGGAGTCACGTCTTGTACATACACATTTTTTAATTGAAATCTATAAGTAGAATAAAAAATAAAAATAAAAAATATAAATAAAAAATCTATCTGCAGAACCTCAAAATCAAATTTTGGTTTCTCTACTGTTGCGAGTATTTTGGGCAGTGAAAATAGTTATATTATCCATTTATATGGTTAGAGAGCACCTGAAAAAAATTGTAGCATTCTAAATAGTTTACAATGATGAAGAAATTGATAATTAAGCTCCGTGTTATAGGTTATCTATTATTCACATTTATTTGAGTCTCTAAAACTGGAGAGATTCAAACATAGATTGTCACTGTGATATAGTTGCCTTAAAATTTTGTAAAGCCTGGATAGCTATGATAATCTGCTTTTCTTTTATAGCCTTTACTGTTTAATTTGTTCAGGAATTGTATATAATGAAACGAATGCTCATAAATATGCATTTAATTATTTAAAATGCTAAAATGTAGTCATAGAAATGAATAACTCTCCTTTGTACTCATCAGTATTGAATCTTCAGATGGAAGAGACCAGCAGATGAGGGAGGTTTTCCTCCATGAATTCTGTTTTTGGTGTTGAGTCCTCTTTCCCTTTCCATTATGGGCATTTCTCTGTGAAGGACATGTGCCTAGCCACAGAATGCTCTTAACAAGTAAGAAAATCATAATATGATCTGATTATGTCATACAGTATATTAAACTGTGCTCATAATTATCCATATTGTGAAAGACCACTATACAAGGCTGGCAATGTAAATTTTGGATTCAGTAAGCATAGTGAGTGTATAAGCATAGAAAAGAAGAAAATCAGAAAAGAGAGAAAGGATCCGAACACTAGAGAAAGAATGTGAGAGCATTGCTCAATCAAGGCAAAGAGCCCTTCTGGAAGGTAGTTGGCAGTAAACAAATTTACCGTGCATGAATTTATTGACTACTGTCATTTATAACATACACCACCAAGTTTCTACTCAGTTGAAATACACAGTCCTTGCAGAAACTTAGGAAGTCTTCAAGAAAATTGTGAGTTAAATGTGAACCTGATGGGGTTTGAATAAAAGAGTAAGAAGATTTACAAAACATGTTAATTGGTAATCATTGATTGTGTACAAGGGAACTGATGATATTAGTGGTTCCAAGTGCACATTAAAGCAGCTAGAATGACAAACAGACAACTTCGACCATATATAACATTTAAGACAGCTATGAACCAATTTAAAACCTTCCAGAAAATGGAAAATTGTGCAGGAGAGCAACTTAAGGGTTTACCACTTTTGGTGTCTTCCAATTGAATTAATAATGCAATAGTTACTTCCTTTTGGTTTTCTCAATCCCAGAAATCAAAGAAAACATGTCATTTTAAATACTTTACAGACTTCAGTAATTATGGCATTTATTCATTTAAAGTCATGTATTGAGCACACATGATGAGCAAATAAGTATGCTAATATTCAGAGATGCAAATATAAATATGGTATCCGGGAATCGGCAGAAATAACTCTCCCTGCGGAGATTTCCAAATATGCCGCATTTGCCAGTCAGTGAAATAAAGTTTTGGTTACAGAGTATAATTGCATTTGTTCTGTTAGAAATGCAAATGAATGATGACATGGTCTAGGAAGAGAGAGAGATACAATAAAGGAAGTATAAGCTCTTGTAGAAAATGCAATCATTTTTAAATCACAGAGCATGGCATTTAACAGCATTAGAAATCACTTAAGAAACAATTGTCATACTTAAAGTGGTGCGGTAGCTTTTGGAGATAAAGGGATGAATTAGACATGTTACATCAGGGCACTCAGACTCTAGCTAGGGAGAAAGCTATGTGATAGCACCTTTAGCACAGTGTCGCCATTTCTTTAATGGGAATCTGTAGAGGTGGAGTTCAAAGGAAGTTGGAGAAGGATGCACTGAGTAGCGATGTCTGAGCTGAGAATTCAAAGATGGGCAGGGCTTCACGAGGCATGCAAACAAACTGAGAAGGGGGGAGTTTCGGGAATATAAGAAGGCTATCCCATGTGGAGAGAAGAGCAGAAGCAAATGTGCATGGGGAACAGAGTGAAGTGCTGTGGGGAATTCCACAAACCTCAGGGGCAGCCGTCATCCTGTACTGAACGGATACACACATCCCTAACTGTATCTAACTACCCTATCAAATTCTGATCATCTATCACTTATCTGTGTTCTTCTTTTTGCTTCTTGCCTTGCAACCATGTTGCCATTGAAAACATAAAATCTAGCTGTGCCTTTGAAGACTAATTCATAAATTCTCAAGAATTTACCAAAAAATAATAACAGTGATTACTGTACAGAAACTAGGTAATTATACAGATCATCCTCAATTTATGATGGCTTGACTTATGATTTCTCGACTTGTCCAGGTTAGGAGAATGGTACGCATTCAGTAGAAACTGCACTTCACGTTTTGGATTTGTTCTTCTCTCGACCTAGCGATATGTGGTAAGATACTCTTTCGTGATGCTGGGAAGAACCGCAGCTTCCCGTCAGCCCCGCGATCAGGAAAGTAAACAACTGATACACTTACAACCATTCTGTACCTGTACTGCCATTCTGTTTTTCACTTTCAGTACAGTATTCAATCAATTACATGAGATATTCAACACTGTATTACAAAATAAGTTTGTGTGAGATGATTTTGCCCAACTGTAGGCCAAGCTAAGTGTTCTGAGCATGTTTAAGGTAGGGTAGGCTAAGCTATGATGTTCGGTAGGTTAGGTGTGTTAAATGCATTTCAATTTACCATATTTTCAACTTCTACTGGGTTAATTGGTATGTAATCTCATCATTAGCTGAGGAAGAGCTGTATTTTGAATACACCTCTGCTATTTGCGCTGTTTCTTCCTATATTGTTTCCAGTGTTTAAAGGTCATGTGGTACTTGTCACATTTTCTCATCACGACTTTCCATGCTAGTTACTCATACCAATTTCATCTTCAATGCATAAATAAAGGTAGAAAACCAAATGTTGCCAGTCATTTAAAAGAAAAAAAAAATGACAAAAGAGGCTAAAATGGAAAAAAAAGAATAACTGTTTATAAAGATAGCAGAGATTTTTCAGGTATGAGGAAGAAATTTAAAATTTGCATTCTTAGAGATTTTCAAGCAATGAGTAAATCTTAAATGAGGAACAGGTTTCTATACCATCACAGGAATCAAAAACAAGAACTAATTGTAGAAATTTGAAATGTGATTGGTAATTTTTTTTAATATGGAAGGAATTGAAAAATAAAATAAGTTGGTCCTCTTTATAAAATAAAGGACATTTGTCAAGATGCAAAACAAAAAGAGAAAAGTGCTTTAAAAACATGTGGGGGAAATGATAAGAGAAAGGAAGGCAGATGCAGAAGTCAAATATCTGTCTTAATAGACAAAAATAAGTGCAGAGAACATAAATGAAAGAGTAGGAGGGAAAAAACCTTTCTACATCCTGATGAAATATTGAGATTTTAAGACTGAATTTTTAGAAAGAGAGAGGGAGAAGGAGAGAGGAGAAAAATAGAGAGACAGAGATGGAGAAAGCAAGGAGGGTGATGAGGAAGACCGTTTTTAAAGACTAATGATATCGAGGACTTCAAAAACTGAGGAACATCTGAATATTTACAGACAAGTGACAAAAGCATGCTGTATAAAGAAAACTGCTAACATATTGAGAGTCAAGAAGAAGATAGACATGCAATGCCTACAATTTTGGAAAACATGTTTTTACCTTATAATTTTCTATACAACCAATGAAGAATAGGTCAAAATAGAGACACAGTAACTAAGAATCTTTATGATGAAATTTTATGATGAACATAAAAAGACATCAGTTTATGATAAAATTTTACTCAAGCTTGTACCTTTATCAAAATTATATCTTCTTCCTCAGGGATCTAACAATTGCCCATCAAGGTTATATCTAAACACAATGTGGGTGTTCTTGACTTTTATTTTTAGAATTGGTATATGAAATGTAAAAGAGACTTACATATACTTATAGAATACAATGAAAAGGACAGAAATGTAAACAACTTAAAAATTATTTCTTTATTCCTACAAGAGGTTAAAAAACCTGAAAGTCCCTAATGTTGATTTTTTACATTTTGAAAAGTAAAAGGATTAGGTATAAAATAGTTGAATCAACCATTAGAATTTTAAGTATACTACTTAAAGATATAAATGTCAGCATTAGAAAAACTAAAAATAATAACATGAATAATGTTATGCATTTCTTAAATGTTTTCATTTTTTAAACCTTGTACATGTAACACTTACCTCATTTTAAAACTCTGTTTTCAAATATCATGTCCCAGTGCATGGCTGTATTTTCCTTCATTTCATGATATCTTTTGTTTAAGAAAGTTCTTAATTTTAATATAGTTAAATATGTCCATGTTTCCCTTTATGATTAGTATTTTTAGTATAGTTTTCAAGAATTCTTTCAAGGAAAGCAGTAAGAATGCCCACCATTTTGAATAGCTAATTCTTCATTTCAATTTAATTATAATAGTCACAACCAGGACCAGCAGACGCTATCTTAAAATGGAGTGTTGATTTAGTGAGTTGTGGACTGTTCATATCAAATTGAACTAATCAGAAATAACGGAAATATGTACTGACATACATAGAAAGAGATAGTCTAGGAGTACAAAGTGTAGAATAGTTGGGTTACATATTTATTACATATTATATTAATTACAATTCACATAGATTGAGCATGTAAAACATGTGAGGAAAAATGCGTATTTGACTATTTTTATTTTGTTGTTTTTCTGCAATGAACATATATTACTTCAGTAATACAAAATATGCTAACGATTAAATTAGGGAAAATAAACACATTATAGAAAAGCAAAATATTTCCCATAGTGTTATTCCAGCATGGGTACTAGAGAACTACCACATCAACTTACTTTAATGGACTCTAAACTTATTTACAACCTTACACTTAAAACTTGCTATAGGAACTTACCTCATCAACTCTGCGATAATAAAGTTTACAGGAGGAGTAATTAAATGCCAGATTGAACCAAGGCTAACCTCCTCTGCCCAGGGAATTGTAGAGAAAAAGAAAAACATATAGTATAGCTGTTTTGAGAACAAAAAGCAAACCACAGAGCACATAATAATTTGTTAGAAACGTTACAGAAAAAAATATAAAAAGGAAGAAAAACTTCTATCACCTGATATAAAGTCCCTTATGCTATATTTTCAGAAAAACACATAAAAACTTAAGGGCCATCAACATTTAATCCAACTTTTATAAAGTCAATAAGAAGTTTCATGCTTTAATATTTTAAATTTAAAACGTTTACTTAAGAAACATCCTACATTTATGTGAATATATGTGGATTCCAAAAAATTAGCTAATAATTCATAGTGAGGACAAATTAAGTAGGAAAATAGTATAAAAAAATGAAGTGGACAATAATGTCGTTCATTTATTTACATACTAAATCTGACAGTCTCCCTTGTGTTAGGATATTTAAATTTCATGAAATGTATTGTCAATATATTTTCTCCATATTATTTATTTATCTTGTTATTTGGAATACATGATTTTTAAATCAATGTGCAGAAGAAAGTAATGTTGGAAATCCTTTAAAACAAGAGACAAGACTTTTTTTCCCCAAATTCTCCAAACCTGTCAGAATTTCTTGCTGTAATGCCTTCAAGTATTTGAAGGAAAGAAACTTCATGGATTAGCAATTTAGTGAATATGTCAGTGGATGGCCACTCATTGGTAAGAAGTTCATAAAGATTCACAGGTTTCTCATTGCAAATTAATCTAAGGCAACCAATATAGTAGTTAGTGCAAGAATAATCATAAAAGGACATAATAATTTTTAGAAAGCAGTACTTTTCCTCCATTGAAATCCATTATGAAATCAAATTCTAATGTCCCCCTGACTTTTTTGGTAAACAGGACGATGGCCTCCCAGTTTTGCTTTGGGATGATAAAAACTCATAACTTTTTGTTGTTATATAATCCTAACATAAAAACAACAAAATCAAATATACTTTGTTTTAGACCCATGATTTCCATTAAAAACTGTACATTTCTATATGCCTTGGATGACAAGCATGATAAAACATAGTTTTCTTTAATAGGCTTGTTACCTTAATCCAATGAGTAGGCAATGAACATTCATTACTCAAGTGTAATAACATACATCAGTCAGGTGTAATTTATAGGCTATATATTACATTTTTCTCCTGCTTTGGTTAAGTCCTACTTCTTACCATGCTATGTTGTTGCATCTGTACTCTCGTTTTTCTTCAAGAATATTGTTATTCTGTTTATATTCTTATTCTACTGGCAGATTCCACCAATCTGTTTTTTTCCCTGAATATCTTTTTGTCAGGAGTTTTACTTTGAATACTCAGTTACTCAATAGGCAAATATAAAACTCAAATTCAGACAAGATCAAAAGTAGATGGATTGCTTCCATTGTTAATTTTTTTCAAAACTTAATGGAACTTGGGATTTTGTATTAACAAATGCAACAAAGTTTTAACCATGCAAGTTACAAATGAATATTTTATTAAACTCAAGTAAACAAAAATTATAAATAAGATGCCATAATTTTTTCATACATGTGTATACATTTTATTGTTAGTGCACATACCTAAAGATTCATAGTTAATTTTAAAAACATTAATGCATTGAATGATATTTAGTAGATTAAAGAATCTATTGTTCATCCTGAGTTTTAATATCTTTATTTAAATGTTTATTATATTAAACTTCAAATCCCCTCAAATTTGTCTCTGAGTTCAAGGTAAACAAAATCAAAGTTAAAGCAGGGTTTCTGTGGAAATTGATATCAATCATAAACTATAATGGAAATGGCAAGGACTAACACTTGGTGAGAAAATCTTGATAAATAAAAAAATTATGGAGAACTTACATCGCTGGATAATTACTATAATAATTCAGCAGTATGTTATAGATGCAAAAATATACACAGATCAATGGGAAACAATGGAACAATGATGAAAAAGATGCAGAGGTATATTGTCACTTGAATAATGACAAAGGCAGCACCATAGACAGAAAGAATATATTTTTTGGATATGGAAAAAAAAAGAATATTGACTTCCACCTCACACCATGCACAAAAATCAATTTTAATTATATTGTATATTGCAATGTGAAAGTTAACACAGAAGCACGATTCCGACTCTGAAAATTTTCAACTAATATTTATGAGAAGCAATCAAGGACTTGCAGCCCAGCCACAGTCTTCCTAGAGTCCCAAATTCTCCCTCAGCTTATAATTTTGGTATATTTTTATATATTTTAACATTTTTGCTTGCATCTTATGGAACAATTAACAATTAATTAGAAAACAATTAAACAACTATATAAACAATTAAAATAAATATAGCTTTGTTATGAAATAAATCCATTTGTTATATGAATGGATGGTAATCATGTGTTAAATATTGGTTACAATTTGTTCTTAATACATTTTTAATTTTTTCCTACTTTATATGTTAACCTCTAGAGTACAAAAAGAATGACCATTCTATTAATCTAATTTGGAATAAAAGAAGAAACAGCACATCATTGAGAGTAATAACTGTTATGTAAAAAGAAGCCCTTACATGTATTAACAGACTCTCCAGTTGATGTTCAAATGTAACTACTAAATTTATTTTTCTCTAAAAATGTATCCTGTTCTAGTTGATGAAGCAATAAGAACCAAATAGGGCAGAATTTCCAGATAAACAAGTACATACACATACCCCCCAAATTTATTTGCCTTGATGTGATAATTACTTTAACTGTTTATTGTAATGGAATTTATTGAACTTTAAGTGGATTTCAATTGTCTATGTTTAAATTATTACATAAATGTTTAAAAATTAAACTTTGAAAGATGGATTAAAATGCAGAATAGATTCGGCTACAGAGAGTATTAGAATTCTGGAAACTTGAAGAAATTATACAAAACTTCATATAAAAAGCTAAAGATTTGAAAACAAAAACGAATGATGAGAAACGGTCTTACAGGGCTGGCCCCATGACTGAGTGGTTAAGTTCCCCAGTTTGGATCCTGGGCACAGACTTAGCACTGCTTATCAAGCCACACTGAGGTGGCCTCCCACATGCCACAACTAGAAGGACCCATAACTAAAATATGCAACTATGTACTGGGGGGCTTTGGGGAGAAGAAGGAAAAATTGTAAAAATAAATAAAATTTTTTTAAAAAAAGAAAGAAATGGTCTTATACACTTCTGATTAAAATTCAGGAAGATTACAGATGTAATTCTATTAAAAACAATATTCAAAGGAGCTATACTGGAATTGTAAAGGATGATCTTTTTTAGATTCAAGAAAATGAGAATCAAGAATTATCATCAAGCTTGGGGAAAAAAAGCATTCTATATTCATTCAAAATATATAAAAGGAAGACAAAAAGCAGAATAAAAGTGAGACAGAGAGAAAAGTCTGAATAAAATACAGCAGACAAAAGTATCCTGCTACATTCTCTGTACAAATAAGAGATATAGCTAAAATATGAGGACCCAAAAGTCTTATATAAAAATGGCAGAGGGGCAATGACCAACCAAAGAAAATCTAATATAACTAGATAAATATCCGATATATAACTTTAAGATAAAAGGCATTACTGTGTGATGATATAAAATGATGTTTTATGTGGACTCTAAATTTGCATGCACCAAATAACATAGCTACAAAATATGGGGCAAAAAAAATCTGCATAGAAACAGATAGAGTAGTCATCATAGTCAGACTCTCATTTATTAACAGATCAATTGGAAAATAGGAAAAAATTGAATAGCGTAATTAACAAGCTTGATCTTCTTGATAAGTATAAAACCTCAAATACAATTCTCTGCAAGCAGAGAGACAATTTTTAAAATTGACTATGAATTAGGCTACAAATCATGTCTCAATGAATACCTGGGTACAAGTATCTTACAGGTCATATTTTCTAAGAAAAATATCATCGATTAGAAACAAATATAAATTTACATGAATGAATGAAATATTAACTAAAACATCTGCTTGGAATTTTAAAATACATTGTAAAATAAAATTGATCACATAAGAAATTAAAATGGAAATTTAAAAATCTATAGAAATAAGCAATAATAAAATTGCATTAAGACTTATTTCATGTACTTTGAGGAGAAATTGTAACATTCAGAATATAACAGATAAATAAGAAAGGCTGAAAATCAATTACCAAAGCCTACAATGTAAGAAGTTGAGAAGGCTAAAAGAAAGATACCCAAATAACAAAATAATAGGTAACAAACATAAGAGCCTAATTTAATTAAAGTGAATTGAAAATGTACAGAGATCAACTATATAGCTCCTTCCTGGAACAGGTCTTTTATCTAAATTCTTTTTGGCAGTTAAGTGGAAGGTAAAAAGAAAAACTTCCTGAATCTTTTGTTTCTTAAAAACAATCAACCTAATATAATCTTCATGCAAAAGAAATACATCTTGGAGTGGCAAATTTTGCTCCCCTACCCTCCCAATAATAAAGAAGAAAACTTTCACGTAAAGAGGAAAATCATTGCTCTTCACCGAATGATGAAGGATTTTTTTACAGATACTTTCAAATATTTTAAGCAAGCATGCTTTGTCAATCTTTTTTTGTTTAAATAAATAGCATTCTCCTGAATTTGGCCTTATAGTGTCTGGAAGAGGGTAGTCCAGAATAAATACCTGTGATATTGTGATTTATAATAAGAAATACATATTTGGTCTTCCTCCCGGTTCCTGGCACAGAACTCCTTAAACCCTTGGAATTTCCTGTGATAAGAGCCACAAAGATGTCTTTTGTTACATAAATAGAGTGACTTTGGAATGCCCCTAGGTCATCTAAGGATAGGGGCTGGTTGCCAGGGGAACCCATCTCTCCCATCTGGCTCTTCCTGAGTTATCTCCTCTTATAATAACCAGTAATCTAGTAAGTCAAATGTTTCTCTGAGTTCTGTGAGCCACTCTAAGAGGGATAATGGGAACTTCCTATCTGTAGCCCATGGGTCAAAAGCACAGCTAACAATTTGGATTTAAGATTGGCATCAGAAGGGGTGGGGCAGTCTTGTAGGACTGAGCTCTTAACCTGTGGGGTCTGACACGATATCCAGGTGGAGATAGTGTCAGAATTGAGTAGAACTGCTTGGTGGTGTCAAATCTCCCCCACCCTCCACACACACGTTGGAATTGGTGACCAGAAACTCTTAATACCTCCCTGAGGAGGCTTCTTGCTGTTTTCCTTCTTTCATTCCTTTTCTCTCCCTATAGCTAGAAGGTTCAAATGTTATTTTTATTTGTTGTACGATTAAGTTGGTTTCTTCAAAGTTTAATTCTAAGACAATGGGAAATCGAATTTTAAAATAAAATTTATTTTTAATGATGTCGACAAAAATAATCCATAACCAATCTATAAATGAAAATTTGGGAGAGTTTATTCTGAGCTAAAATCTGAGGACCATGGCCGGAGCCTTTCTTCCCGAAGGAAGAAAGGGCACCAAAGAAGTGGGGTGCACAGAGTGGTTATGTACCCCCAGAGAGGATGTTTCACATAGGATTGAAATGTCCCTTTTACAATAGTCGTGAGACTGCTCTGTCGGCACAGAGATTGATGGAAACAGCAGGTAGATCTGCTGTCTCGGTGGACACAGCAGGGTGGCAGGTCTGTTGTCTCAAGCTGGGTGGTCAAAGGTGAGTGCAGCAATCAGTTCCTAGCCTAAGGAAAGAAGCTTATCCTTAAGGAAATGCCAATATGGGGGGAAGTTGCACCTTTATCTTAAGGCCATTTGTTCTTACCATAGGAAATGTCTAAGCAGATATACAATGCGTGCTCAACAGCCATTGGTCAGGCCCTTTTGGAAAAACAAGGTCAGGCCGAATCAGGTTTACACCAAATGGCTTCTTCATATACTCCAATATATCCTCTTGCTTGCCATTTCTATTTGTCAATGATCATGAAAAGGCTGCAATCACAATTTCACTAATAAACTATTCAGATTAGCAGATAGTTCTGGTGTTGAAAGTATCAGTTTGTTTAATAGTTACTTGTGGCAAATATATTTCATTCGCTGCAGCATTTTCAAAGTTAATAAAGCTAAACAGGTTCTCCTTGATTGAAGTGGAAAATGAATAAATAGTGATACATTAGGAGTGGCTTTGAGCTCAGATTCAATCTTTGTGCATTTAAACAATTTATTCGAAATTCAATAACTCATAATAGAAAATAAAATGTTTAAATGCACCAAGATGTGGAAAGGAAAACATGTTAAAACCCAGTTTTTCACTTTTGTACAATCTTAGTGAGAAACTGTGCTTGGCTTTGTATTTATATATATACAGTATATAATATGTGAACATTTAACCTATTAATGCATAACCTATATACATATAGTATAACATAATATTTATAAACATAGCATGTTAGTAGGTTAAGTATGTTAGCATACTGATCTGTTAGTTAATATGTTTATGTATGTGTATATATAAAATGGAATTTTGAACTATTACCTTATTATTCTATAGTAGAAAATATTGCAAGTAAATTATAAGTAAATTTAACAAGGGAAATAATCTATGCATAGATAGATCATTCACAGATTCAGAAGTAAGTTCAATAAAGATTTGGAAAACTATACATTACTATAAGACTCGTGTTAATGAAAAGCCGTAAATTGGGTGATAGATTCTGTAAGACCACATATTCCATAACAGCAGCTTTTGAACTGAGGAATGACTCAACCCCAGTCATCCTTTGGAAATATGCAGCATCTACATGTTTAAATCTAAGACAGGGAGTCATCCACCATAAAGTTAAAAATTAACTTGTTTTAGATATAGGCTACGCAACCAACACAAACTGAAATAAATAAGTAAAATGTAAAGCCATTTTGAAGTATCAGAACTCCATAGGTTTCAAAGCAGACAGAACATTTAGCTCGATCATGATTTGAGATAGTCTTTTACCAAAAATGCATGTGAAAATTTCCCTTTTAGGATTGTATGGACTGACCTTGGTGTCAACTTGGTAAGTATATTTTTACTGTGGATGGTTGTGCTCTAATCTCACCTTATCGGTTTATTTTCTATTTGTCTTGCTGTTTCCATACACATCCAACCATCTAGATTCTTATAAGGCGACAGGATGTGGTGGTGAAGTCACAGCTTCCAGCAAATCTCTGATATTTTTCTTTCTTAATCATTTTGCCCTGGGGTTAGAGTTTTAAAGCTATTTCAGAGGAAGAACTGGTTAGAGTTAGCACTTTGGAGCTGAGCCATCTCTAGGTCACAGATTGGATTAAGTTTTGAACCTTATAAAGTCAGGGTGGAAAAATTACTAAATTGATGAAATTCTGTTGGCATTCGGGGCAAACGCCCACAGGAGCAATTTTAATCCTCCCTTTATTTTAATCTCAATGGAATAGCAGTGATTATAAGACAGGAATCTAACCACAAAGTAACAATTACAAAAACTAGGCTAGACCATAAGAATATAAATAGATGTTAGAAATCATTTATTCCTTTTTAGGTAAGAAATACCATATAGCAATTGACTAAATTGATGTTAGAAAAATGTGGGAGTAGAAAAGATAGACCAGTACAAAATTTTGAAAGGTTTGACCAACATAGGGTGGTACCACTATAACAGAAATAATGAAACTAGAGAAAGACCCTAATTTAAGTAATTTTAATAAAGTTATTTTGTTTTCTAAAATTAATGGAGCAGCTATCTACAATATGTTTTTTAAAAAAATACCTGTTTAATCTGGATGACTGGTTTCAGCATCTTGGAAAGAACATAGATCTCTTTTCTTCTCTCTTTCTCCCTCTGTCACTTTGGGTGATAATGATTTGTCAATGTAGGGTCATCAGTTGTAATAAATGTACCATCTGGTGGGGGATGTTGAGAATGGGGGAGTCTATGCACATATGGAAGCAGGGGGTATATAGGAAATCTCTTTACCTGCCCCTCAATTTTGCTATAAACCTAAAACTGCTCTAAAAAGTAAAGTCTATTAAAAAAAGGTAAAGAAATGAAAAAAGGAGGGTTTGCCTTCTTCTAAATGACAAATGAAGAGGAAAGTGGATTTTGATCTATGCACTGAGCAGTTGTTTCTGTGTCACATGGAGGGTTTTGAACACTAAATTTGGCCTGATCAGTAGACCGTGGCTTAGTTACTATTCTGGGATGCACAAACACCAGCTCAGCACGACCTAAATACAAATCCTTCCGCATCAACCAAAAACTCTTCTCAAAATAGCTCTCCCCCAACCCTGAGGACCCTGGTCTTGCACCTGGGTCACCAGCAGAGACTCTCTTTCCTGGAGGTGCTGTGTTGGGATGCCTTGGTCCCTTCTCCTAACAGCAGGTCTTGATCAAAGATAGCATCCTCCAAGTTTTTCCATCCCTGTTCTTCCAAAGGGTTTAGGCTTTCCTGCAAAGGTATTTCCTCAGTCCTAGTGATCAGCTCAGGCAACCTTGACTGTATCACAAAAGGCTCACTTATTCTCTTTGCCCCCCTCTCAGGCCAGTGATGTTTGTTCTCCTTACATAACTGAGAGGAATCATTCAAGTATAAATTGAATGCTCCCCATGTTGAATTATTTTGTCTTCTTCTCCCTTAGACATAGAAGAAGTAGACGACAAAATTTAACCTTTCCCCAACATGTACCCATTAAATCTTTGCACTTGACTAAATTTCTGTAGGAGTGTAAATGCAATGATGCCTGCAAGATGTCCGTTCTGTTGATGAAGTTAAATATCAAGGATTTACTCCTAATGGTGAATTCCGTTGGATTGTAGGGTGGGCAGATAACTTTGTGGTTGGAGAGAAGGTTATAGGTGTTGCTCACAAATTCAGAATGCCATGAGCCATTCTGAAAAGGTAAAATGATCCTCATAATGAGAATGACCTCCAGTTTTATTATATCTTACATCTGGAAGGTTCATAAAGTGCTTAACAACCCTGCAACTACGGATGAATATGAGAATCTTTTCACATACAATGAAAATGTGTCAGCTGTTTAACAGAGCACAGCAAAATTACTCAACAATTTATGGCAGGAACTGAACAAAAACAGGGGAATGCAAAAATGACTGGGATAGGCATGAGGTCATTATACGATCTGGAACTGGTCTATGGATTTGGGAGTGAGATTTTCCCCCAAGTGTTTAGGAAACTGAGATGAAAAAGATGTTGTCCTCCAGAAATGAGACTTGAAAATCAAGAAAGAGTATGAAAATATGAAGTCCCTTTAAATGTACTGGATGACCCCATTTCAATCTGTAACTAGATTCAAAATATTAACCTACCTAAAGATAGGTAGGTTTCTAATCCTGTGCCCATTAGAAAGAAAATCTGCACTGGTCAGCTGACTAGAAATAGAAAACAGAGAACTAGTCAACAACAACCGTTTCATACATGAGCTCCATTTACTAAGCCCTTGTTATTCTGGAGAAGACTGGATGAAGTGATCTAAATCTGGTCTATTAAGAGAGTTTAGTTCACCTAGCCAACTCTATGTTCATGGAAAAAATTAAATTATCATTTTTTTTTGCCACATAAGTCTGCCTACTGATGGAGAATATACTAATATTAGCTTTCCTTTAATATTCTAGTTTCAGTGAGAGGCATATATTGTAAGTTAATAATTTAGCTTTTAAGCATTGTTTATCAGTCTTGGAAATTTGAATTTTCTGCCTCCATATGATAGCTGTCCTCACCATGCATTTACAAACTCAAGTTTCTGAATCTTTGTGGTTGAGGACCAGCTCCTATAAGATAATAAAATCATTCTTTTGAAATGTCCAACATGCACACTCATGACATTCTTTTACCCTTAGGAATTTCTTTGGTTCAGTATAGGGAAGAAATCAGGGAAAACGTGTGATGAAGCATTTGTGCATTTGTTCATGCAGCCAAAAGTCTTATATTATATGCCCAAGAAGTATCACTCAAGAGCAGGGATCAAGAGAAGTTCTCTTGACCAAAAAGTTTGCAATTTAGTAGACTGTATAGTTGAACTGTGTTTAGTCTGGCAAATTCTCTGTACTTTTTGATGTAAGCATTATATTCAATATTTTTTAAACACACAGACTCAAAGAAAATGTGTAATTTTTAAGTGCACACAAGTACTTTAACTGGGGGAAGTAGTGTAATTCACTGATTCACGTTGGGGAGTACTTCTTAGTGAAGATATTTTTCTTTATATATATATATATTCTTCAAGTGCTTACATTTATTTTTATATCTTTCTTTATATATCTATTTGATACTGTCAACGATGTAATATGGATAATTGCTTCACAGGATGTGAAGTACTTATGTCTAATTTCTTGTCTTAATCATTGCAATCTTTCATACCAGCAGACAAATTCTCAACTATGCAAAAGAGCAATGGTTTGACTTCAGAATCTCTCAAGCATTTTCACCTTCTGCTTCTCCCTATTTCCATCCCAAAACCATAGATATTTCTTCATAAGTATATCAAGTTGTTCCATCATTACCTGTTTAGAAGACTTTGTTTCTCCATTAACATGGCTTGATGGCTTTGTGGAAAATAAATGGACCATGTATAGGTGGGTCCATATCTGATTTCTTTATGCAAACACTGTATTGTATTGATTACTCTAATTTTACAGTGTCTTAAAATTAAGTAAAGTCATACAAGTTTGTTCTTTTAAATTTTGTCTCCAAAATGAGATAAGATAAGCATGAATAATCTTAAAAAAAAGAAATTTTTGAGAGGCAATTTGCAATATATATATATTATGTATATATAATATATATACATAATATATATATACACACACAAACACAATATGTCCTGACATACATGTATAATACTTCTTTAAACACTTGGTTCATTCCTTCTGGTAACTTAGCTTCAGATGTATCTATCAAGGTATGGTCAGGATAACAAAAACCTCACGATGTGTTTCAACAGAGGGATTTAGTCTAGGGGACTGATTAGAGAGACACTTGAGAGCTGAAAGCACCAAATGGGATCACTGAGGTGCGGGAATAATATCCAAAGGAAGACGCTCTCATTGCTAGGATGAGGATAATCCATCAAAGTGGGGCTCAGGCAGAACTCCGAGGAAACCGTATTGCTGGTATACTTGATTGTGGGTGATGGGAGTGCTGTAGGAAGCTGGAAGCTGCTAGAAGCAATGGCCATGCTGGGGCAGCAAAGGGGAAGAAGGATGCCCTGTTGCTTCTCCTCCTCACTTTCAGATTCCTTTTATTGCCTACTCTCCAGTAACCTACATATGGAAACGTGAAAGGTCAAGGCCTAGTCTAGACCAGCAGGTGAACTGAAGGATTGTAGACAAGCTTCAGGTAGACCTATTGGCCATTCTCATGTGATGTCAATCCAGCAGCCAAGTCCTCCAGTTAGATTTCATCTAAAGAGTCAGGAAACCATTCCATCAAAGAGGCAGTCGGCCTAGGTTGTAATTCCCTAGAGCTGGAAGTTTGATTGGAAAGGAGGTTGAGGAGGAAATGGAGAGGGACAGCCAGGCAACCTGCATGGAGTATCTTTTTCCACATCTCATCCCAAAAGTCTGGGTGCTACCAGGATGTTGCTCCATCAAGGACAGTGGTGATTTTCCTGAGGAAACATGCAGAGCAGTTCTAAAAAGCTGTGCTCAAAACCCCTCTGTCACTGCAGCTGCCTCCACCTGCATCGCCATTCCCAAATATTCACACAAGTCCTTGGTCAGGACTAGGCTTCTCATGATTTTAAATACTGTTTGCTGGGGATCCTGGAAACCATCACAGCTTCTCTACCATTATTTGCATTTTTTTCCATTAATGTTTTGTTTCTTACTGCAGAACAAAAAGTTAGCAATTGAATAAGAAAGCGAGACTTTGTTTTTGGGATGCTGCAGAGAAATCTAATCACAAAAAAAGTACATTTCTAAAAAGAACGTTTCAAGGTGGCTTTACTATTTTGGAGGGATATGAGCAGAAATCCTGCTAAAGAGTCCTTGGGAATATCTGAAATCATAATTTTAAAGGTTGGAAAACAGCATAAAGAAACTTCTAAATATGGGGATAAATGTCTTCCTCCCATTCAAAGAAGAAATTGGTTTTGAAATGAGATGGCGAGTTTTAATCTATCTCTTCTGCTAGAGTGTTTTGCATTTGATTCATGTTAAGAATACTCTGGCCCAAGAAATTTACAGTCGTCTGGGATGACCGACAGTTTGGATAACCCTCCACCCCCCAACTGAACTGTGATAGATCCTTTTCATAGTCTCATTTTGAATTCAGGGAACATTAGGTTTGTTTTCGTCTGAAATCTGGTTTCTGAGAAAGGTAGTAATGGAGAAATGTATTGTTGGAGCCTCTGGCTAAAAAGACAGAAGTGGATGTCATCATGACTGTGTCCCTGAAAATGCAGAATCCATCATTTATTGATCTAGGGAAATTAAATTTACTTTGCACACAACAATTTTATAAAAATATGAAGATTTTGATCCATCTGAAAGTTACTTTCTCATTTGTCTGTTAAGCCTTTCTTCTGTCCTTTTAATTTGCAATGCATCATTCCTCACCGTCAAAGTACAGACTGCTTCCAGGCCTGCCAGGTGGTGTAGTGGTTAAGTTTGTGTACTCTGCTTCAGCGACCCAGGGCTTGCAGGTTTGGATCCTGGGCATGGACCTACACACCACTCATCAAGCCATGATGTGGCAGCATCCCACATACAAAAAATAGAGGAAGATTAGCAACAGATGTTAGCTCAGGGCCAATCTTCCTCACCCAAAAAAAGACCAAAACACAATGTTTTTCTTTCTGTGGTTAAGTGACCTGTCAATGAGAAAAAGGAGACATGAAATATGATTATGATTGCTCAGTTTCAGAAACCTGTGGTTGTCATCGCTAGCATATTATCGATCACATCTCTCTTTGAAACATCACATTCTGCATTTCATTCTCATTAAGTTCTTGCATCTCACTCCAGCAAAAGGTGATAAAACTTATAAGAAGGTAAGGATTTCTTTTCTGAAACTTAGTGGGGAAATTGAATGTAGTCTGTCTTAGTCGTGTGTCCCAAGATAAAGAAAACATCTTAGAAATATCTGTTAATAAATTTAGCTTCTGTATAGGATGAGATTTTTCACAATTGGAGGTCAATATTTCCATAAAGTGTAGAACCATGCTTTATGAAACCTTGCTAAAAGGAAAGCAAAGAATTGTTTCAAGAATGAAAAAAGCTATTTGATGAAAATATGCCCTACATGCAGCAAGAGAGCCTTTCCCCCTAAACTGCACATAAAAATATTATCCCACATGGAGATTGTGTTCCCTTTAATTCCAGAGTAAATTTCTGTGGCCCAGAAATAAATGAATAATATCGCTTATGGCATAACCTGATCTACAAGGACAAAAATGTAGACAATTGTTACTAAAACATCTAACTGACAAAGAGAGTAGAGTGGAAATGTCCAGAAAGTGGGCTACATTGGAAAAAATTCACTTCTGCCATTGATTGATGACTGGCCAGGTTCTTCTTACAATTAAGGAGTACCCCAAATATGATGTGTTAGGTGAGGATAATCACTAATAATGGTAATCCAAACACTTATGGAATTCATTCTACTAGGACAAGTGCTTGAATTCTACTGAATTAAGAAAATTGAGTATACCAAGTTCCCTGATTTCAAGATTGTCAGTCTGCTGCCATTTTCAGACTCATGTAACTAAGAAGTCCTGACTCCTGCAATAGAAACAAACAGCACAGATAAGAGAGGGGAAGGGAGTAATTAGGGCTACTTAATAGGGGAAAGAGCTCAAAATGAAGAGAATAAACCTTAGGGAACATCATTTCCAATTGGTTTAAGATTTAGGAGGCAGATACTTGATTTTAGACCAGGCTATGCCTCTAACTAGCCATGTTTGATACGGGGAACAAGTAGAAAAAAGAGATGTTTGATACATTGAATAAAATGTTTATCAATTATTTATAGTGTGACTATCAGGCTATGGAACTCAATTATTTCTTGGGTCTACAATTCTCTCTTCTCTCTCAACTTCCACTAGCCGTGAGTATTAGAGAAACATGCAGAATTATGAACCATGGTCATGTATGATTCACAAGCCTCCCAGCATCATTACCTCCAGGCGATGGCACTGATTTAATTTTCTATGGCCTTAAAATATCCAACATCTGAGGTAATTCCCAGGTAATAAAAGACACTTTAGAAGACCCACAGCCTTCTCTAATAAATAGGAGTAGAAAATAGGAAAATCTGAATCTAAATAGATCACCTTAGAGATATGCCAGGCCAGAAGACCTGACTTTGGACATGTAGAACAAAGGGAATTCACTACCGTTTGCCATTCTCTCATCCATCTATCTTCACTTTTCTCTCCACCTGTGCCTGCCACCATTCTGTTTTGATGCTCCAACCTATTATTTAGTTCCAGGGTCACTCTCTCAATTTTCCATTTGTAAGTGAGACCTCTTATCCTCATTACCTCATTGTATTTCAAGTCTTCAATTCACTAACTCACAATCCATTACATTATAATTAGCACATTCATTTAAATCATATTTGTAAAAATGTGATTTTTGATAAATTCTATTAATGATGTTCTATTTTATCAGAGTTGATATATTTTTTTTCAGATTTTTTTTTGAGGAAGATTAGCCCTGAGCTAACGTCTGCTGCCAATCCTCCTCTTTTTGCTGAGGAAGACTGGCCCTGAGCTAACATCTGTGCCAATCTTCCTCTATTTTGTATATGGGATGCCACCACAGCATGGCTTGATGAGCAGTGTGTAGGTCCGCACCCAGGATCTGAACTCGAGAACCCCGGGCCACCAAAGAGGAACATGTGAACTTAACTGCTGTGCCACCAGGCTGGCCCCCAGGATTGATATTTTTTGTAAGCTTCCATTAAATTCTAGCTTGTATTCATCCTCTAACGTTCTCTTTATCCTGCTTTGAGTAAAGGTTCTAAACACCAGCCTATTAACACATCTCCAGAATTCATCAAGAGCAAAAATTGTAGTGGACGGATCTTCAAGCATTTTTGTCATTGATCACATTATTGGATATATAAATAGATGCTTAAGCCTTGACTAAGTCTCAGGTGCAGAAAAATTACTACATGTGTAATCAACTATTTGATTTTCTCATGTGAAAAAAACAATAATAATAATGCAAAGAGGAATATGCTAAAAACACAGCAAAAACACAAGAACACATGTAATAATGAAGGAATCAAAATGAAAGGGGAAATCTTGAATTTTCTTTCATTTTTGAACAGCTATATTGGAAAGCAAAGATCACATATATAGGTGTTTGGAATAGTGGATTAAAGCAGGAAATGAAGATGGTCATGGGCTTCCCAAAGTCAGCAGTGTTCAGTGCAATTTCTTTATATTTTTCCCTGTCTTGTCTCCTAGCTACTCTACTGAATTCTGAAAACATGAGAAGCAGGAACTAGCCATTCTTCTCTTCGAAGTTCCCAGAGACTGAATGAATCCCTGTCATCTCTGCATGAATTGAGACAGATCACAACAATTTTTACCATGAAGAATGATGATCAGTATAAAATGAAATAAAGGCAACAAGACATTTGCCACACGATACTATAAATCTGAATTTAAAGAGCTTCATTATGTTTAGTGAAGACAAAGGATTCACATTGCCTAATTAAATATGCTTTGCATAGTAAAATAATTAGGGTTTCAGTGATTAATTGAGAACTTAAAGTTTCTTGATTTTTCCTAATTTAAAAATTTTCATTTGTTTAGATCACTCTGGTAGTAAAAATGTTTGCTGTTTATTTATGCTGGTGAGAAAAATGCTTAACCAGTCAGTGTCCAAATCTTTGAGTGTGGGGAAGATAAAATGTTTAAATAGACTTTAATTCTTAGTTATAATAAAAGCAGCATGATTTAATTTAAAATATCAGCACAATATTGGTGCAAAGATAGAAAATATAGATTACCAGAAAGAGAAACAGATCTCAGAAATTGCACCTAGCAGCTTGTTGATTTTGGACAAGGACATGGAGTCAAGGGAACTCACATTCACCCGGCCTCCTCTAGCGTTAAATCTATGTAACCCTGGTATGTTTATCAAAACTAAGAAATTAAGTTTGGTACACTGCTGTTAACGAAGCTGCAGACATAATTCAAATCCCACTTTTATTTTAAATTAATGTCTTCTTTATGTTCCAGGATCCAATCTTGGGTCCCACACTGCATTGTCATATCTCCTTAGTCTCCTCCTATCTGGGGCAGGTCCTACGTCATTCCTGGCCTTTGGTGACCTGGACACTTATGAAGAGTAATGGTCAGTTATTTTGCAGGCTGTCTCTAATTTGGATCTGTCTGATGTTTTGTTTGTTGGAAGAACACACATGTCAAACTCAAGGAGCTCCCAATACGGAAAGGTGGAAAAACTTGGGCAACAATAAAAAGAGCACTGAATTGTAAGTCATAGTATACTATAAAAATCAACTGAGTTCATACAGATGCACACGGATAATTTAATAAATAAATGGGTAAGAAGGCACAGCTCTACCTTACAGAAGAATTTCATTTAATACCTGTTTAAAGGATGAGGGAAATGTAAAATCACCGTTAGGCAAATATCGCAGAAATAATTGTTGTAGCCAATATCCTCCAATGGATGGTGAAATTATTGGGCAGAAGTTTGAGGAGAAAGACAACGTTTACATGGTTTCAAAATATCTCCCACATATTATTTGCAAAGGGAAAAATAGTAACTTTAGAGAGGCAAAACCACAGACAACAACTTAATCAAGCAATCAAGGTTAACAACAAGAGTCACAAGATGCACTGAGAAGGACAAAACAGACCCTGTGGTCATATTACCTAAAATTCTTAAGATCAATGGGAACACTTTTAACCTGCTATTTGGAGTGTAATTTATTCAAAACATGTACATCTCTACTAAAAATTAAAAATGGATCATTTGTACTATAATTCTCTCCAATTCCAAGTCTAGGCATATAACCTAAAGAAAGTCTTACTCATTTGCACCAAATGGATAAAAAAATAAATCATTTGTTCATGACAACTGCGTTGATCTAACAAAGAGAAAAGCAATCAAAATATTCATCAAGAGCAGAATATGAAATGCAATGGAATACAATTAGCAGTCAAAATACTGAGCTATATCTGTCACATGAATATGATAGATGTAAAATGTATTGAGTACAGTGGCAAAATTGAAAAAATGACAAAATGACACCATAGTGTATAATTTATACAAAGTGTAGATCATTTGTGGATATACAAGTTTATTATAAAATCTAACATATTAATGGGAAGAATACACAACACATCCATGGTTTTGGTTCACCTTTGGGCAAGGGTAGACTGTAATGGCATTGAGAAGGGTCGTGAAGTGGATATGGAATTTATATATCAACATTCTGTGTATTTTGTAAGATTGAAAAAGATCTGCAGGCATTATCACTAATAGTTGCTCATGTGTTTATAATGCAGGTTGGTAAGTAAAAGAGAGATAGAATAGATAGATGACTGACAGATAGATGATAGATATAAATAATATATCTTATATGTATATCTTACACATATGTATTATTTACACTAGAATTATCCTATTGTCAACTGCAGAGACTTTTGAAAGTGCAGGGGAAAAAGACTACAGTGTTTGCCCATCTACATGAAATAGCATATAATGTCTGTACACAAGGGTGGAACAGCTGGGATTTTGCTATAGTAACACCCTTTACTGGAAATTTCTCCCTTGATTGTCATGATCAGTCAGAGGCGAGTGCTGCTCCTCTCTCTAGCCTGAGCTTATAGAGTTTAAGTAAGCAGTCAATACTTATAGGATTATTAGAGGGCAGAATCAAAATTTGTGGACGAATGCCTACATTCCTCCCAGCCTTATTACATTGTTTCCCAGAGCTTTCACATCGTTCTTTTCAGTTAAATTAGAACTTGCTAAGGACGATCACACAAAAACAGGACCAAGACATACACAACGACTGATTAAAGTAATTCTCACCAATCAAAAAGGATCTGAGCTGGGGGACATGTCACACTGGGTGTCACGTCTTCACATGGAAAGGCTCTATTAGGACACCAGTTCTTTGCCACAGAATCATAATAGGATTGATCTCTTTGCATCTCCCGTGTTAGTTGTCCTTACATAACAAAGGTGTAAAAACCGAGCTCTAAGTTAAAAACTTGACAAAGAGGAGAATGAATAGACCAGAAACAACAAATAAACAAACTCCCCAAAACCCACAGTCTATATATATATATATGTGTGTGCAACATTCACAAATCGAGTGGTAATTTATATTCTTCATTTCAATTTCCCCCACTATGAAATGGGTACTGCTTTCTCCAAAACTACCTTTGATCACATAAAAATCCCTTGTTCTTTCTGTTCTGCCTCTTCAATTTTGCACACAAATTTGCACATCATTTGTTGTTGTTGCTATTTTTGTTTTTGTTTTGCTTCGTTTTTATATTAGGTTCATTGTTCTCTTGTTTTAGAGATGCTATATCTACTGCAGGAAATACTAATCAGTGTCTGCCTTTATTCATCATTCATACTCTTCATTGTCTTCATTTCTGTAGATATATAATTCTTTTTGCTGAAACTGCTTGTTGCATTCCTTCATGAAGAACTTTGGGGCAGTGTGTGTGTGTGGGGGTGTGTGTGTGTGTGTATTTGGAACTTTCTGTCATGCAGAAGAAAAAAAAAATAAACGTGTTCTAGGTTGTTGGTATATTTATCTTTTGAACCATACTTTAGATAGCCAACCCTACCCTCTCCAACTGTAGATATAGAGAGTGATAATTTTATGCTCATTTTCATATGGGCTGGACACACTTAGGGGTCCACAATAAATTAGAAATAACTCACGTTTTCTGTTGTCTCAGTAGCTGTTTGTTCCTCCTGCCAAGTTGTTATAAAATTTCTAGCCTACAGCAGCTGGATAAAATTGCATCCCATGAGGACAGATGTCATTATCAATGCACAAGCTTTCATCTAAATTTGACTTCCATTCACTCTTTCATCAAATATTTATTGAGTTTCTATTATATTCCAGTTGCTAGGCATATGGATACGATAGTAGAGCTATGGAGCTAAATTAGACCCAGATCTCTCCCCACAATGGATGTGGAAATCCTGCCATTCACTCCTCCTACCTCAAGAGGGAGCTGTATAGACAAGGAATAAAAATGTAGTGGAAATTAAAGGGTAACAACCTTAATGGTTTCATGATGCAGTCACACAATACAGAACTCTGGTAAAAAGTTGCCT
The DNA here is from genome assembly GCF_041296265.1 of Equus caballus. Classification (NCBI taxonomy): domain Eukaryota; kingdom Metazoa; phylum Chordata; class Mammalia; order Perissodactyla; family Equidae; genus Equus; species Equus caballus. The sequence goes on along the minus strand of NC_091715.1, from coordinate 2,453,310 downwards.
TGAAGCAAATAGCTGAGATTTGAGATCTAAGTGAGATTTTTTATTCTCTGTTGAATTGAAATATTGAGGTGAGTCAGTGCTGGCATGCCTATTGAGAGGATGACAGGGAACAGGAAGAAGGCAGAACATGGCATCCCAAGTTCATGAATTCAAAGGCTCACACACAAGTAAGAAGAACTCCGCTTCTTACCCATCTCATCCATCAGCAGCCTGTCCTTAGAAGGAGGCAGGAATAGATGAGAAAAGACCTAATGCATTTGGTGGTGGCAATGAAATTAAGCAATTATGCAAGGCCCTACAATTACACATGGCCCCATGCACTCAAGACTTTGGAGGGGAAACCTCACATACAGAGTTTAAATTATCCACTCATCTTTCAGCCTTCCCACCAGATCTATGGCCACCTTGCTGGGACATTTTTAAAAAAATAGTACATACAAAAGACACTTGCATTTTGTTGTAGATTTAATTTACATTTTTGATGACTAATGGTATCAAGCATCTTTTGATATCCTTATACACAGGTGTATCTTTAACATCAAACAGAATATCAGAGGAGAGTCATGGGTTCAACAAGTAAATGTGGCATTTTACTGTGTCACAGTTGCTTATTTTGGCAGATTTCTCAAAATAAAAGATTGCTTCTTTGAATCTTTCCAAGAAATTTTTCTATCTTTTACCTTATAGAAGTAGTCATTATCCTAAATTTGAACAATCCAGCATTTTTTATAATTGTCCTAAATGTGAAAAGATTCATAAAAATTTTAGTAGATTATATGATTTTAAAACCTATAACTAATATATCCTATTATGCATACACTTCTCCAACTTAATTATTCATTTTTGAGAAATTTTGATATGACCATGTAGACTGTATATTTTAAACATCCATTCAGTGTTGTATTCTGGGAATATAATCATACAATGTAACCATCTTCCATTGACAGACATTTTGGTTCTCTTCAGGGTTTCTGCATATGTTTGTGTTTGGTTTTCTTTAATGCAATGCTACAACAAATATCCTGTCTTGCTTCTCTTCAAAAGCATTTGCTACATGATCTCAAGGAATATATTACATGCAGAAATAGAGGATTAAGGGTGTTGTGCTCATTTTCAGCCTGATAGATGAGAACAACTTTTTTTAAGTTAATAAAATGCACGTTCCCATGAAAACTTAATGAAAATCCTGACTCCCCACAGATTTGCCAACATCAAGGGTTGTGAGATGTTAATCCTTGACAAACTGACACTTATGAAATCAAATTCACTTTTGTTTTAATTTGTGGTTTTCTAATTTAGTAATGACTTTGAGGATCTCGTCATTTGTTTATTCATAATTCTTTCTTTCTTCTTTGTAAAAAAAAAAGAAAAGATTTTATTCATGTATTTTGCCTAATTTTCTATGGAGAAATCTGTATTTTCCATAGAAAAAATATAGACAAGTGTGTATGTCAATTCTATTTATCAGTCTATTGTCTGTCATGTATGTTGCAAGTGGATTGTTTAAAAGTGGAATTTGCCATTTCATGTCTACGGCATCATCTTGAAAATAAGCTAATATGCTATCAGCTTTTAGCTTTAAAATTTATATGAAAGCTCAATGTACACCCTGAAGATTTTGAAGAGTTAAACCACCAACAGCACAATCAAGAAACAATGGTTCCCCATGAACACGCCCCTGACTTCACAAACCATCAATATCACATGGTTTCTGTTTCATTCATCCCTCACCACATACCCCATAGAATAATCTTCCCAATAACTTTGTTTTCATTTTATTTTCTTCTCTTTATCCATTGCTGGATTGGACATGTTCCACCTTTTTATGGTTTTTACCCAAAATAATGTGGTATGTTTCCTTTGGTTCTTCTCAGTGTCTACAGAATGCTTGGAACCAGGCTCCCAGTGATAAGCTGGAGGGCTGGATGAGAGGATGGTTATACCTATTCATCTGTCCAGTAGCCTAAGAATATCATTAAGGATGTCTGTCAGTGAGCTTTCAATGAAGAATATACATCTCTGTGTAACTCATTTTCTCCTTTCCTTGGTATATTTTGACTAACAGCAGACCAGATATTTTTTTCCACACCTGTCTGAATTCCACTCCAGCAGCATAGTCTCCTTCCAGACCATTGCCTCTGTTGCTTAGTGCTGCTATAACAAATCACCAAAAATCTAGTGGCTTAAAACATTGCCCATTTATTATCTTACATTTCTGTAGGTCAGTAGTCCAACATGGATCTCTCTGGATAAAAATCAATGTCTTGGTAGCTGTGTTCCTTCCTGGGGCTTTGAGGAGAGAATCCATTTCCAACCTCATCCTGGTTGTTGGTAGAATTCTATTTCTTACAATTGTAGGACTGCGGCCCCGTTTCCTTGCTGATGGTCCATTGAGGGCTGTCTCCAGCTTCCAGAGGCTACCACTTTTCTTGGCAAGTGGCCTCCTTCCTCCTCCTAAAAGGCAGAAATGGTGGGTTGGGTCCCTCTCACATCATATCACTCTGACTCTTCTGCTTCCCACTTCCACTCTGAAAGACCCATGAGATTAGATTTAACCCATTTGGGTAATCTTCCCATCTCAGAGATCCTTAACTTAATCACACATACAAAATACTCTGTTGGCCATGCACTGTAAACTGTCCATAGGTTCCAGGGGCTTGGGCATGGACATCTTTGGGGGATCATTATTCTGCCAAACATAGACATACTGTCATTTAAATTGGGGGAATGCTTTGTACTATTGTGCAAGACTTTGTGAAGTAATGATGATGATGGTAATGATAATATAAATAGAAGTGTAAACCAGTAATGATGATAGTAATAATATGAAATCTGCTACTTGCTATGAAGATTTAATCAGGTGGAATACGTAATTGAAAAATGTGAGACAATAAAGAAATAGATATTTTAATTTCTCTACTTATGTAGAAATGTCATGTTCAATTTAAGAACACATCCAGGTCTAGACGAGGTATTAGATGATATTTTCTTGGACAATTAGTTCTCTGTAGAATGACTTGAGCATTTCACTATAAAGTTGTCTTCTCTTCCATCAACCTCCTTTGGCTGACAGCTCTTATCAAATGTAGATGATTGACAGCAGATGTCATGTTAAGGAGATCAAATTGATTGAGGTCACTACCCACATGCACTTTCCAAAACCTCAGTAGCTGAGAGATCTAAAAACCCTATGGAATTTGAGACAGTTCCCATTCTGACAGTGGACTTCCTTGCCAACAAAGATGTATACAATTTTAGTTACTTGTAGAGCTTGAATTACGGTACCTTATCAAGAAAATGATTTGACACAGAATGGAAGGAAATTTGACACTGTCAAAGGAAATCCCATCAGGTTAAAATTTATCAACAGTGCTATTTGTAATTTTTATTTTTTTTAATTGAAGATTCATTTTTTTTTTAAAGTCTATCTTTGGCTTTTCCTTGGGAACCAATGAATTCAATCGTTCAAGAGGAACAGATGGCAGGGGGTGAATTAACTCAGTCTGAAAGAGCAACAGTTATTGTTCAAGTAAAGATTGTCACAATTATTCTTCCAATTGAGCGCTCTTCAATATTCACCAGTTCAATTGAACCAACGTTTGTGAAGGGCATATTCTCTGCTTGCTATTGTAACAGACAGTATCCTTGGATTTTGTGATAACAATACCTCTGGTGTCGCTCTTACTTATATGATATTTTTTCTGCTTCATCAGTGGTGTCTTTTCTGATCTTAATAATTAAATGGATCCTCATGGACTCTATAATTGGGCATCTGTCCTACTTGTGAAATTGGTCTCCTTTATGTTACTGGTCAAAATCACATTGCTATAGACAGATATATGTCGGTATAGATAGGTAGATAGAGAGATGATAGAAAGATAAACAGATAATATGATAGATATGATAGATACAGAGATATAGATTTATAATTATTCATAATATAGGTATATGCAAAATGATGTAATTATATATGGTTATATAAAGATGTAATTGATACATACTGATAAATGCACCTCTATACTATGTGCATATCTATGTATATCAATTACATCTTTTATATACATACACATATATTACATCATATGTATATATATACTTGTACAATATGCATGTATACATATATACTTATATACACATTTTCAAACCCCTTTACCCCAATCATTGCAAATCTGTACTGAGATCCGGACCCTTATTTACAAGTATCTGGGACACGTACATTTGGGTATCACATAAATCTCTTGAATTCATTTTACCCAAAATGAATTCCCAATTATCCACATGAATCCACAATTACAGGAGGAAGAGTGGTACGAATTCTCCAAATCCCTCAACACTCTTCCTTCTGTATTTCTCAGGTGCTGATGCTTTCCGGCAAGCATCAACATCCCAAACACGAGACTAGGCATCATCCTACAGTCATTTCCTTTTCCCTAAATGTGGTTAGTCCTGACCTTTCAAAGCCCCTTCAAAGCTCTGAGGACAGGTGACTTGAATGACACATTATAACCATTTGTTGAAAGAATGGCCAGAGGTTGGCAACAGTCCTGGCACATAAAATATCAAATTTTTTGTTTGTTTACTTAATTTATGAACAAATTATGTCATTAACTCTGAACAATAGGTAGACGACCCTTCAAGGTTTTTCTGGCCATCAAGCTGATGGCATTATTTTACATAAATACAAAACTATTTTTATATTCAGAGTTTTCTAAATTGAGGACAATTTAGTTTTACTTAGGATGACTTAGTTATCTTTGTGTAGGAAATCCCTGGATATGGCAAGGATCCCATATAATTATGACTATTCCCTTCTACCCACAAATATGATAATTATATGGACAACATATTTATACTTCAAAACAAAGACTTTATTCTGAATATTGTCATGAATTATCAGTGTGATAGCATGGATTAAAAGGATGGAGAATTGGGACTGCTCATGAAACTCACTCATAACCTTGAACTTTAAAAAATGCCATAAAAACAATTTGATACAGATTATAAATTACTCCTCTTTACCAAGAATGGCCTACTGTGCAACATAGCCTTATTCTCATGTAGCTTATTTTCCCTTCAGGGTATAATTTCGAGATTAATTCAATTCAGTTTTATTGCATTTATCTGAGCCATGAGTCAGTCATTTTAAGGTCTGAGCTCAGTTTTCAAAAACTATTCAGAATGGCAAGAACATTGCCATTTTGTCGTGGATCTACTTCTAAAAGAGAATTTCTACATCTGGCATTTGGAATATATTTGTAAAAAGTAATTGTTTTGTCTTGGGAGTAAGTAGGTGTTTAATGTCACTATGTTATCTGTGTTAGAGGCTAGGGGAATGGTAAAATTGCAGTTCATTCTTAAATTTATTGCCTTCATCATTTCCTAAGTTCCTTGGAAAATGTCATGTAAACTCAGTGGCATTAGACTTACCTATTCTTAACAAAGACCAAGTTTTTTTATTATCATTTTTCTGAAGGTATTCTGAAAATATGAATGGTTTACCAGAATGCCTTAATTTTGGAAAATAAACAATTTAACCTTTAAATTGCAGAGAGAAACATAGTTAACAAATTGAATTTTATTGAATGATTTTAAATGCTTGTGAAAAATTATAGCTTGAAAAGAAGACTCATATTTGCTGCTGCTGCTTTATCTTCAGAGCACTGGCGTCAGGAATGTTGAATCAGATTCTAATAGTGTTGACATGTTTCCTGGCTGTCTCTTGTTCTTTTGCATATTATTTATTCAATTATAATTTCAAGCATGCATTTAAGAAATATTTATTCTGCGCCTGCTATGTGTTGGAAACCAGTAAGTCACTGGAACATGTCAGCAAACAAAACAATGTCCTACCCCCATGGAGCTGAAGATCGTGTGGGGAGAGGGGAAATGAACAAACACATGTGGTGTGATGGCAAGATCCCCTGGGTCCAGGCACTCTAACAAACAAGTGTGGGAGTAACAACCAGGAGCCAGAAAATTACGGCCCACCACTTATTGTCATAAATAAAGTTTTATTGGAACATAGCCATGCTCATTCATTTATGCTTTGTCTGTGGATACTTTGCACTAAAACAGCAGAGTTAAAATTTGTGATGTAATTGACACGTGACATTGTGTCAGTTTAAGATATACAATACGATGATTTGATATATGGTGCAATAAGATCGTCACCATAGCATTAGCTAACATTTCTATTGCATCATAAAATACTTTTGTGTGTGTGTGGAGAACATTTAAGATCTACTCTCTTAGTAACTTTCAAGTATGTAACACGGTATTGTTAACTCTAGTCATCATGCTGTACATTAGATCCCCAGGACTTATTCATCTTCTAACTGGAATTTTGTACTCTTTGACCAACGTTCAGAGCCTTACTCATAAGAGCTAAAAACTGAAAACAATCCACATGTCCTTCACAATATGGTATATCCATATAATACTATTCTCCAAGTAAAAGGAGCAAACTTCTGATACACCTTACAATTGATGAGCCTTAAAACAGTATGCTAAGTGAAAGACACCAGACACAAAAGACTACATATTATAGATTCCTTTATCTGAAATTTCTAGAAAAGGCAATTTTTCCTGGAAACAAGTAAATTAGCTGTCACCTGGGGCTAGAGGTAGGATTGGCTGCAAATGAGCATGAGAGAAATTTTTTGCAGTGATGTAAATGTTCTAAAAGGGGTTTGTAGTGAAGATTGCACAGCTATATAGATTTACTAAAAATTGTTGAACTGTACCTTACAATGGGTGAATTTTGTGGTATGTAAATTGTACCTCAATTAAGTGCTAAAAATATTTTTTAAAAAATAAAAGCATTTGTGGCAAAGACTGCCTGGCCCACAAAGCCTAAAATATTTACTATCTGACCATTTATAGAAACAGTTTGCCAAACTCTGGTGGAGAGATTTATGGATGCTTACATTTTATTTTAAGATGGACAGGGGTTCTCCACGATGATGCAAACTTTCAGCAGCAGAGTCTGCAATTAAGTATCAGAGAACTCTGTGAATATATTTCAGGGTAGAGGCATTCCTGCTGAGAAAAGAACCAATATACGATTTGTTCAGAGAACAAAAAGAAAAATAGTAAAGTCCTAGTTCAGACTATTGGATTTTAAAATGTAATGTGTGTCTGGGGAAGAGTGTGTAAATTTTATTTCTTGGTCATGTAAACTTTAGAATCACTTTGTTGATATCCATAAAACAACTTGCTGGGATTTTGATTGGGATTACACTGAGTCTATAGATCCAGTTGGGAAGAACTAACATCTTGACAATGTTGAGTCTTCCTATCCATGAACGTGGCATATCCCTCCTTTTGTTTAGTTCTTCTTTGACTTTGCTCATCAGAATTTTGTAATTTTTTTCAAATAGATCTTGTACATTTTTTTCTAATATAAATGGCATTATCTTTCTAATTTCAACTCTACTTGTTAATTGTAGGTATATAGGAAAGCAATTAACTTTTGTATATTACTCTTGTATCCTGCAACCTTACTAATTAGTTCCAGGAGAAGATGTTAAATTTTGGTGAATGCAGAATATGTGTATGTAGGCCTGGTGGCAATGGGAGGGGAACCCTGGGGAAAGTGGTCAGAACTGAAGAAAATGGAGGAAATCAGTATTAATGATCTCATATTTAGAAAACATGTCTTGAAATACTGAATAATAGTAGTGAAATTTCCAAAACAAGGTGTTAAAGAACAAGCTGATTGAGATTCAATGGTGGAAAGTTTGAAAATATTTAAAAATTGCATCCCAACTGCACACAGTGATGGTATCTCTATCTTGTACAAAATGTAATTTCAAAAATATATACTATTTCTAACAAAAGGGATATTGTAAACCTGGGAAAACCGGAATATTTAATGTTTGTGCATCATCTTATTTTCATTATAAATACATTATTTATATAGAGTGGCTCTATTTTTCCCCTTCAAATAACAGCACACACACACACACACACACACACACTTGCCTACTCTTCTTGTCCTTTGTTCCAGGAATTTTAAGAGATATCATTTTAGAGTGCAGTGTAGGGCAATATGCAGAAATGAGGGAAATATTTCGTCTCCTGCATAACACATCTCCAGGTCGTGGTGTGCTCTTGGAGTTCCAAGCTTTGAGAAGGGTTAGCGTGAAGGAGACTGTTTGCTGATGAGTAAGTATTAACGCCAAGGAAGGATCCTGCTGGACTTTTTGGGGCAAATTTTCATTCTTATTTGTTTATTTTACTTCTAATTGACTGATTCTAAATGTCTTTTCTTTAATTGGCTAATTTTTACATTGCATTTCTTTACCAAATACCATTTACTTGTTTCTTGGCATATTTGGCCTGCATGTAAAATTTTAAAATTATCCTTTCCACCATTTTGATCGTCTTCTAAATATATAAATTTTTCTTTAGAATATTTTATGATTTTTATGGTATTTGACTTAACTCATCTTCATATCTTATGTTTTAGCTTTTTTTGAATAACCATCAGTTTCAGTTTATTTTGTATATCTTGTTTCCCTATACTAACTTTTGGAAGTATAATTATTGATTAATGAATGTTAAGTAAAAAGTATAGTCTGCTTTTCTCTTTTTGCCTGAAGAGCAGCAAAAGAACTTTAATGAATACACTACAGTCTTTAAAGTTAAAACTGTAATTCGAACATCTCTGGATGTCTATAGGTACCTTCCAAGTGAATAAAGAAGACTGTGTATGTGAATAAAATTTTTCCTCTCTCTCTCCCTCTCTCTCTTCTCTCTCTGTTTCCAATGTGCTCACACAGACATTCACACATGCCAAGGCGGAAAGGAATGCCATGTGTCAAAGACATCCTCTCCCGTGATCGTGAAGTTCCGGAACAATTAGTGGGAGGTAGAACTATAGGGAAGAGACGTCCTAATTCTGTGGGCCATTGGCCTGTGGGAGTGGATTGTGTTCTGCTCTCTAAGCGGGCTTTGTGAGTAGGAATGTGTTTACGTGATTACTATCTGCTCTATTTTCCTTCCCGCCTACATGACAGTGACTCTCTCCCAAGAGCAATTTATTCTTTGGAAACAGCAAAGTAAAGTAAACTTCCCATGAGTTTCAACTCCTTCAAAGTGGTGTTTTAAACTAGATTTTGAGGTTTGGCTTAATAATGGCTGTTAGCCAAAATGTGTTATTAATTCTCATAGATGACAAAAATTCACACGAAATTTGAGGCAATCTTAGAATAAAATATGATAGAATATTGCTGTCACTTCAGTGTTAACCCAATGCTTGGCACATACAATACACAAGCTAAATATTTGCTTGGCATTTAGCCTAATGAACTACTTACTATGCTATGCTTGATTTTATCAATAACAGAAAAATCAAATTTATTATAACATAGTCACTAAGCATTTCAAAAATGTCCAATTTTAATTATTAGCATTTTTCTTTAAAGCAACCATATTTTATACAATAAAGGAGATTCCTTTTCTGTTGATTAGAAAAGCACATATTTTTTTCTTTTTCTGTGTAGCAACATTATTAATTAGATAAAACATATGGATATTCTGATTAGCCAAATCTGTATAAGATTGCCACAAACTCCCGGTTTACTTGAAGGTCATTAGTAGGATTCTTTTTGTAACAGAGGAAATGTCCCTGGCATATGTTATAGTAGAATGCAGAGATAGTCTATTGTGAAAATTGTGATTGATCTAACTATTCTACACCACAGAAAAATGGACCATGTGAAACGGATCGAAGCAGATAGAGATGGGCAGCTAATAGTTCTGAGTTAAGGAACTGAAATCAGAACTTTGATTTTAAATGTCTCATCTGTTCCACAGAGATCAGACAGTGTGAATGGAATAAGGAAGGCAGGTACTCAATGATTTTTCTGAATAAAATATGGCAGTGGGTGTTATACAAGTTTCAAACAGGTAAATAGGTGATTGCTGAAGTTAAAATGGAGAACAGTGCGGAAAAATTCCAAACCATTTGTGTCGGTACTCCACCCTCCAGGAAGTGGGACATAATTGCTGACTCTTTAGGGATGGGCTGCACGTAGTGATTTCCTTCCAAAGAGTGCAACATGCAAACTGAGGGGGAAAGTAAGTGGGGAAAATTGACAAACACTATCTCAACCAGCAGGTAGATGGTATGTGCCTTTGATGTGATGTGGTGAAATGTTATTTCCTTCTGTGGTCTTCCTTCCAAAAAACTATAACCCAGTCTAGTCAGATACATCCCAATAGAGACACTCATTCTACGAAATAGCTGCCCAGACCTCCTCAAAAACATCAAGGTCATTAAAAACAAGGGAAGTCTGAGAAACTGTCATAGCCAAGAGGAGCCTAAGGAGACACGATGACTAAATGTAATGTGGTGTCCTGATGGGATCTCAGGCAGAAAGTGGACCTTAGGTAAAAATTAAGGAAAAACGAATAATGTGTAGGCTTTCTTTAATCAAATAAAAAGTGAAGGGGAACAGACATGCATTTTAAAGGAATTTGCATGTTGGTCCAGTAGAAGCCCAGTAAATGTGTGACTGTAAATTAGCTAGCAGTGTTTACAGCATCACTAACCAGTTTAGAAGAACATCCCAAAGCTGCTGCATTTGAGGATGAAAGATGGCAAATGTTCGGCATGTCGCAGGGAGGATAATGTTGGCTCCATGCCTCATGAAACCTGAGAACTCTGGATAATGTCCATAGAGGAAAGTTGCTTGTGCAGTCACCTATTTTTGTTCTTGATGGGTGGATGTGCTGAGTGGAGTCTAGAAGGAGTGGAGAGGAGCATCCTACACAGTGAAATGTAGCTAATTGCTCTATTTGAGAAAGAATGGGGAGAGAGAGGGTTAAGTTGTGGGGTAACCAAGATATAGGCAAAGAAAGAGAGTGAAATGGAGAAAAAGAAAAATGCAGATGCCAGGAGAAATGGGATTTGGGAGCGTGAAGTGAGCAAAGGTAAGTTTTTGGAAGCCTCACCTTGTGGTATGAAATATGATTCCCCTCTGCATCCTTCTATAAGAGACCTTCCTTAAAGCCTGCATTACCTTTCATGGCATTTGGGATTGCAGGGCTGTATATTTTAGGTACATTATAGTGCAGGTATAATGTGATATTCCAGTTCATTCAGTTTGCTTTTCCAAGTTGCTAGATTTTAAGCTCTTTGAAAGTAAGGACTGTATTTCCCACATAATATCTATCAGAGCACTTGATATGTAGTAGAATGCCAGAGAAAATAAAATTAACAGAAAGGAAAAACTGGCTGGTTATTTCTGAACTTCGTCAGAAAAGTGGACTTCGGGAGATTGGCCAATAATTGCTCCTGGTCTCTATTTTCTGAGCTGAAAAGGTTTTGGCTACACCCCCGCCCCTTCCGTCTGCCCACAGACAGCTGTGGGTCTACTGGAACCCAAATAGTCAGGGCCTTGGTTAGAGTCTTCCTTCTGCTACTGAAAGTTTTTAGATGGTGTTGGTGCACCAACATGTGAGGACAGTGGAATTCCCTACCATGTACGGTAGAAGGAGGACTGAAGTTTTTTATTCTTGTATTTGATCACATTAGCTTCTTCAATCACATTGTCTAGGTGGACACGTTTATTTGGAAAGTTCCAATGAAGATCCTTTATCCTGTTCATGACTGTATCTTCAGTTGCAAGAACAATAGTTAGCATTCACTTGCTGATACATATTTGTTGAAAAGGTGAATAGTTTCAGACACTAGACCTATAATTCAATTCATTGCTCTACTCTAAGGGATATGATCCACTTTCACCCTCAAATTAAGTGATGCCTAAAGGACATAATGGCTTTTTTTCTATCCACATTATTAACAAATTAAATAAGTGAAAACTGTCTTGAAACAATGCATTTGGAACTTATCACTGTCATTACCAAAATTCTAGTGACTGTCGTTACCAAAATTCTAGTGACTGCAAGTGTGTTTCATAAACCTGAAAAGCCAGTATTCCTTCAACTATGTTAAATAAGGCACCTCTGCGGTTTATATTAGAAAGTTTAAAGAACATGGAAAAAACAAAAAAAAAAACACAATAAAAACGCTCCCACACTTGTTCAGGGAGTTATAGAGCCAAAATGTAGAGAGAATCCATCAGATCTGCACTTTCAAGAATACAATTGCTTTCCCGCAGATTTTTGTTCCATTACAAAATGTGATGGATTCTGGTGCTAAATGTCAATGCTGGTGGTTGTTCTTGTGTTTAACGGCCCAGGCTGAAGCATAATCTATTCCAGGAATTGTTTCCAACAAAAAAATATACATAGTTGGTTTACTGTTGATTTTGAAATTCGGATATTCAATCTCACTGCTCTGAAGTAAGGATTTATTTGGTGGCATTTGTGAAAACTGGTGCAGGATGCAAGATTTTTTACAAATCTCATTTTCTCTAAAGAATATGTTAAATTTCGGTCAAGTAGAGTCAACTCATTACATCCATTAGCCATGTGTATTTGCTCACAGACAAGGGTGTGTGGTCTCCACAGTGGAGAAAAGCTAAATATTTCACTGAGGATCTGGTGTACTTCACAGTAACATTGTCAGTGAGAAGTGACAAGTTTCATCAACATCCCTATGGCTACCATCATGTAGGAGTGATTTCTAGAAAGTTCCTCATAAGGAAGCAATAATCCATAATCTTAAGATTCTCCTTTGTAAATCTTTGGTCTGCAGTTACCATTAGTATAATTTGCTTTATTCATTTTTTAATTTTATCATTTTGTTTATTTTATTATTTCTTTTATTGCTTGTCTACAAAATCAACCAATGTCCCTGCATTCTCTCCTTTATAAGGAATTCCTTTAAAGAAACGCCATTGTTGAAGATGCACTTTTGAAAATTAGGGCACTGTGGTGAAATCAACCGGATGAGAGAAAATGATGTTCGAGTTGGTGTGGAAGGATTTGACAAAACTTGCAAGGACAATCGTTTTTCCACTGTCCCAGTTGGTTGCAAATGAGACACTGATTTCTGGGCCAGTGTTTTGCTGACGCACTCCTACGAGAGGGCGATGGGAAAGGCCCGGTGTTCTGGGTTTCTGACCTTAGAGCTGCTGCAGTTGTAAGGCGACTGACTTGGTGGACTTTTGTTTATTAGGTAAAATTGAAAGATTTTTGTAACACACAGTATTATTTTGGGTATGATTTGAGAAATAATTGTAAGTTTTTAAGCTGAAAAGTATGAGAAGTCACGAAACTCATGGTTCATTTGGAAGTAAGTGGGAAGCGCAAGTGCCTGCGGTTTCCAGCTTCAGAGATTACAGGCCGTGAAAGAGGACAAATGATGAGAGAAAGGGAAGAGAGAAAGAGGGGGTGTTAGCTGTCACTGTGTTGTCATGTCATTTCAATCCCTTAAAAATATTTAGAAATGGTAAACCTCTACTAGGAACCAGTGATTTCAAATTTAATGTCATTTTATCTATTTTCCCAAAGCAATTTTTTCCTATTCCTAAATTAGTATCCTTGCATAATTTAGGAATGATTGTTTGATATCTGAAAAAAATGGTGTGTTCCTCAATTTAAGACCATTTTAAAGCAATTCATACACATTAAAGTCGTGTTTTACATCTGGCTAGTTTTCTTTTAACTCAGTTTAAGGTTACCAGTTCATATCTTTTCTGGTCTTTGCATTACTCCATTGATCTAAAAGTTAACTGCTGATAGAAACATCTTTACTTTGCTCGCAATTGCTTTTCTAAGACCGCCACTGTCCAATAGAACTTTTGGGGGTGATGGCAATGTTCTATTCAATATGGCAGCCATTAGCCATGTGTGGCTGCTGAGCGCTTGAAATGTGGCACCTGTAACTCAGACACTGAACTGTGAATTGTTGTTTGTTTTAATTAACTGAAATGTAAATATCTATATATGGTTAATGCTACCAGATTGGATGGCCCAAGTCTTGTTAAACCCTCCTCCATTTCTTCATTCATTTTTTTCTAAATTGTCAAGAAAAGATTTCATTGCTTCCACCTATGTAAATAGAGCTGATCGTTGAAGATTTGCTAGGAAATATCACCTGCTCCTTATTTTCGTTATTTCCTCTATAACAGCAAACATTGTTTCCCTCCACCATTTGACCTTCCTGGGTACTACGTTTATAATTACATTTTCTTTCTGTCTTATGTGTGTCTTACATCTTTCTTCCCCTTCTGTAAATTGATTTAGGTCTAAATGATAATATTTGTGCAATGAATTGGAAAAATATATAATTAAATCATAGTGGTTAAGGCACAGGATTCTGGGTAAGACGTCCTGGGTTGAAAGACTGTTTACTGGCTAGATGAAAATTTAGCTAGTATCACTATTTTTACTAGCTAGATGAAAATTTAAAGTTGTGAAACTCAATTTCCTCATCTAAAAGTTGGAATAATACCAGTAGCACGATAATTGATGGGTACTTGTAAGTGAACTGGGATGACTGCTTATGAATGTTAGGTTTACCAGTATACGAAAAAAAACAAAAGCAATTTTTGATATTGATTGCAATACTATTCCTCATAGAGCAAAATGTAGTATAAGGAACATTTACTTGAATGTATTAAAATGTATTTAGCTATAAACTGTACTGTAATATTTCACGCAATAATATTATATATGCCATGACTCCCATTGCAAATTTCAAGTTGTTTTAGTTTAGGATCAACATCATTGCATTTGATTATAAGTAAAAAACCCTCAATTTGTATAATTAACAAAAAGTCCTAATGTTTTGAATGTCAGTATATATATATATACATACATACACACATATAGTTAACCAATAAATATCTGTAGTGAAGGTAAATGAGGTATTGAGCCATCGAATTCCACCCCGAACTACGTAGATTTAGTAATAAACACATTAGAAGCTAGGGGGAGGAATAAAAGGGCTCACTTAAATGAACAACAACATCGACCCCTTCTCAGAACAGCTTAATTTATTATCTCAAGCACTATAGTTAAACATGTTGGACCTCAAACGGGTAATATTTCTGCATTTCAAAGATTGTTATGGAACACACTGTCTCTAGTCCCTTGTCAGCTAGAACAATGGGCTGGATTTTAACTGCCAGGATGCTGCCTATAAAATTGAGAAATCATTGTGGAAGTTTGCATAAGCATTCCCCAAACTAAAAGCATGTAGCATTGTTATTGGGTTATATTATGCTGGCAAAATAGCTTTTTAGAATGATATTTGTTGGGTACAGCTTTGAGCTACTATTCCATTATGCAGCTGGATAGCGTTTCCATGGTTATATTTCTGTTTTCTTCTGCATTTGGAGTGAAAATATAATAAAAAGGCAAACATAGAGAACTTCAGTATTATACGAAAGGATGCACAATTAACACACAGAAATGTTGTCATTCTTTTTAGGTTGTTCAAAACCAATGTCTATGTTTATCAGGAGTTGAGATGTATAAGCCTTTACAGCTTAAGACCAACTTGGTTACTTTTGGCTGGGAATGAAGATGTAGTAAGAACAAACCACAGATGAACCTGCGAAGAGAATTTATGTAGGCTAAAGGCAATTTTCTGAATGCATGCTTTCTTTTTATAGAATGACAAATGTCCTTGCAGTATTTATCAAAGACTAGGAAAAAAAGGGTTAAATTAGACCACCTCTTGAATGAAAATAATTTAATGAATTGAATTAGATATTTTCAAACTCAAATAGTGTACATAGGGAATAATTCTAATCCTAGCATCTTAGATGCTACAGGATTTACAGACTCTCCAAGACTCTCGTTATTTTCTGTTGAAATCAGATAACGCTAGAACGGAGAGGAACTAAGTGGATCATCCATTCCTGTACTTCCTCTTTATGAGCCTATTTATGACAATGAGACTCTAAAGAAAGCTATGATCCTCTCTCCAGGAAAATTCAGGCAAGCACAGATATATTTAATGAGCCCTTTAAAGGCAATCCGTGGAATTGCATTAAAACCATCAAGTCAACCTATCTACTCATTTTAGAAATTAGGAATCCAAGTGCTAGAAAGATAAGCTACATGCCCAATATACAACCAACCAGAGTTTCAGTTCCATTGTTTTTGTTCTAATGCAGGCTTCCGACTGTACTATACTATCTCTTTTTTATTATTGTTAGTGTTTTAAAGAATAACTTTAAAAATGTCAATGGAAAACCCACAAGCTGTAGAATTGCTCTTTTTCCACTCTTTCTCTCTTCCCCGTAGTCCTCCTAGGTTACGCATCTTTGCCATGCAGCAGTGTGGGAGCATGAGAGATGGATCTCTGGAATTTAGAGGAGTTTTTTCATTAAAGATTGGTACCTGAGCTAACAACTGTTGCCAATCTTCGTGGGTTTTTTTTTTCCTGCTTTTTTCTCCCCAAATCCCCCCAGCACATAGTTGTGTATTTAGTTGTAGGTCCTTCTAGTTGTAGCACATGGGATGCTGCCTCAACGTGGCCTGACGAGCGGCGCCTTGTCCGCGTCCAGGATCAGAACCAGCAAAACCCTGGGCCACGGGAAGCAGAGCTCGCCAACTTAACCACTCGGCCAGGGGCCAGCCCCGATTTTTTTTCTTACGGTTAATACTTAGAGTTAATTTGAAGAGGGGACATGCTCTGCCATAGAGTTATGTTGCGGCTGGCGTTGTTGTGTAGTTCTATCTGTCCTTCTTGTAGTTCTGTATAGTTTTTGCAAGAACAGTCAGGAGCTGTACTGACAGCTACCATCATCTCAACTTGTCTCTTTGGCAGATAGTGAATTCAGTTGTGGTTGCTTCTTCGACAGTGTTATTTGGAAATCTTTTCTTAATTACTAAGCTTTCTGATTTAAATTTTATTTAGATGCCATTTTACTTTCATTGACTTAGGAAGATCGACTTTGCCCTGTAAATTATGTAAGTATGAATTTTTATGCCACTTCCATTGATGTATTAAAGAGTAGATTTTCTTATTGAAAGCTGAACCATCCCTCCCCATGGATATGGACACAAAAGTAAGCTGGTGATTGTATGAAGCACTTTCTCTTTATTCTTAACTTTGTGCTGAATCTGCCCAACATGAATGAGGTTCATCGTAGTGCTTAAAATTTTATTTTTATCATTTTTTTATTATTTCTCTTTTATTTGGTCACTATCATGTTGATAATATATACAGATTTATGACAAGAGCATCAGAACTTTCATCTTCACTCATTAAAAGTTCTCCTCTTGATTCTGACTTCTGTGCTTAACCTAAAATTCCACTATATGATATCAAAATGACCTTACCTCCATTCTTTTTGTTTGCATTCAGCTGGTAAATTTTTGCCCATCACTTAATATTTTATATCTATGTTTAAGTGTGTTTCTACTAAATAATAATCTAAATAATTTGAATAATTTTAAAATTAAAAAGTTCCACTTTCCATTTTAACAGAAAGTATAATCTATTTACCTTCAGTGTGACAACCAATATATTTTATTTTTTTCCTTTCAACTTACTTCATAGTGATCATTTTTTAATATTTACTTTTATTTTACTGTGGCAAGAACACTTAACACGAGATCTACCCTCTTAACAGATTTTTAAGTGCACAATAGAATGTTCTTCTTTCTTTTCTTTCTATATTTCTGATTGTTTGATTTAGATGATAGAAATTTCCTTTATTCTATTCATGATGTTGGAAGTTCAAACTGTGGGGGTTTTTTTCCTTTAGTGCTTCTTAAATGTAACATTTAATTTATTCAAACATATCTAGTGTTTATTGAAAAAGTAAAAAAGCAACTATATAGATTAACTCCTGTGAGATCGATCTATCTATCCATCTATCTATCTGTCATCTACATCTATCTATCTAATTATCTATCATCTATCTGTCTATGTATTTATCTATCTATCTATGCATCTATCATCTCTCTAACTGCATTTGGACTTTGAGTCACTTTCAAAGCATTCCTATATATCCACATTTTAGAGAAATGACTCATCTTTATTTCTAAAATTGTACATTTTCAAGTTCTTCCATGTAGGTTTCTAATCCATTTCTAGTCTATTTTTGTGCATGGTGTGAGCTAGGGAATCTATTTGATTGTAGTTTCCCAAAACAATATATTAAGAAGTCCCCATTTGGGGCCGGCCCGGTGGCGCAGTGGTTAAGTTCGCACATTCCACTTTGGCGGTCCGGGATTCGCCAGTTCAGATCCCAGGTGCAGACCTATGTACCACTTATCAAGCCATGCTGTGGTAGGCGTCCCACATATAAGGTAGAGGAAGATGGGCATGTATGTTAGCTCAGGGCCAGTCTTCCTCAGCAAAAAAGAGGATTAGCAGCAGCTGTTAGCTCAGGGCTAATGTCCCCCCCCAAAAAGAAGTCCCAATTTATTGATGATATCCTCATTTTATTGTCTAAATTTTCACATGTGGTTGGGTCTATTTCTGGACTTTCTCTTCTATTGAACTTGTCTGTCTCTATGTGCAACAGAATGGTACTATTTTACTTATGGAAGATTGTTATGTTTTAATGTGGTAGGACTAGTGCCTTTGAATAGGATCGCTTGTCAGTTTTCCCATGATTCTGCTTCCCTGCAGCACCCCAAAGCTCTACAGAGATCGCCTTCTCTCCCCTGTTCCTTTACACCCTGGGCTGGTTAAAGCTTAATAATTTTGCCAGTGCAGATCTAGAATGCAAATTGCTGAGTTCGGTCTTCTCCACACCTTTGTAGATAGTCCTTACTTTAAACTCTTCTGTGCAACTTTTGAGTAGATCTGTGTCCAGCTAGGATCTTGCTGGCCTACCTTTCCTTGGGGCCTTGACCATCACTGCACCCTTTTCTATGTTGAGATAACATCTCCTGGGGTCCATAAATTACCCCAATTCCCCAATTACTACTTGACTTGACCCTTTGCTTACAGCACTGCATTTTCTCAACATCACTCATGTGGCAATTTGTTTTTTTCTTTCTGTAGTTGGTAATTTCTTTACAAAGGCCATAAAGTTCCAGAGTAGGTCACTTTAGCTGACTTTGCTGAACCTAATCCACAAAGTGATTACCTATTGAAGAAAGTTGTATAAAAAGATGTACCTGATAGGAAATTTACAACAATCAGTGCATCATAGTTCTTCCTATCTTTTTTTTTCTTAATCTCAACTTTTTTCCCCCCGCACTTTGGTTTCATCAAGAAAAATTTAATAGCACAATGCCAAATTCGGGCTCTATGGAATACAGAAATTCACACCTGTTCCACTTCTCTTTATGCTTTTGTTTTCACACACCACTCCGTGATTGGTAACCAGCAAGCCTGACCTGTAGTTTAAAGAAAAATAAGAACTCGAGGCAGCTTCAATGCAAAGTGTTTCTTGCTTCAGTGGACAGATAGCAAAAATGTCATCTGGGTGAAAAATAACAGATCAATTGTAAACTGTGGCTTAATGATAGCTTCTTAGAAAATAGCATCCCTTTGTTTTGCTTTATAGGTGGATCCTTCTAAAGTCTGTGGTCAAATCATTAGCTGTCTGCTCAGCAATGAAAGACGACACCTGGTCTCTTCCTGCACTACCACTTACGGTTGACCTTCCCTAACCAAGGATGGCGCCACTGTTACCTTACTAGTGTGATGCCGAGTCACAGCACGTAATAGACAGTTCTCTTCTGAAAAGGAACACGACAGTTCTGTCGGTTCATTTTTAGAAGATGGAAAGAAATTCAGGCAGTTTTGAGAGAAGGGAAGACTCTGTAATAAAATGCCTTCCTATGGAATTTGGAAATGTCCTTTTCCTGAACACATTCTGTACCTAACTGAAAATGATTGTGCCAAGGTTTACTGGATTCTTTCAGTCTTTCCAAGAATTTCTGGATTGGGGAAAGAAAAAAAGTCCTACACATAAATAAAATTATAAGGCATTTACTCAGAGCATCATGAATACTTGTCTTACAATATTATTAATATCAATTGGACTGCCATTGCATTATTATTATAATACTATAAGTTTAAAAAAATAGAGCAGGAGCCCATTAAATTTACTCATTACCTTATTGAGCCAAGTAATCCCACCTGATATCATATCCCCTGAAAAGATTTATTCAGAGCAATATTCTGGAAAGGGACAAGTATTAAATATTTTAGGTTTTGACAAGTATTAAATATTTTAGGTTTTGTGTTTCTTATCACGATTATTCAACTATGCCTGGTATCACAGAAGGAACCATAGACAATATGTCAATGAATGGCTGTGTCTATGATCCAATAATTTTTTATGGATGCTGATATTTGAATTTCATATAATTTTTGCATGTCATGAAATAATAATCTTCTTTTGAGTTATTTGTTCCCAACTATTTAAAAATGTAAAATGAATCTTAGCTTGTAGCCCATACAAAAACAAGCAGTGGGCTAGGTTTGGCTTGTCAGCTATAGTCTGTGGACTCCTTGTTTTAGAGTAAAAATCTGTTAGAGCCAGAAGGAGAAGGTCTGCCCTCTGAGCCCCGCCATTGATTGAATCCCCTGAATTCCCTCTTGGCTTCATAAGAAAAAAGAGAGAAAAAGAAAAACAACAAAACAGTACAAGAAACTAAAGGTGATCTGATTCGCTTTAATTGAGTTTTCTCTTGAGCTGTCTTCATTCCTGCAGTCTTCTGAGCATGTAAATCTCTGAGCTGTCGTGGCCAAGTCACAGTCCCCATTAATATTTCCCAAAGACATGCTTTTTGTGCAACAGAGTGGGTTATTCTATAAAGCAAAGACGAATAATCATTTTGAAAGGCTTAGTTTTTGATCACCTACCACGTGCTGGGTGTGCTGCTGAGGGATTGATGTAAATAATTTTATCAAATGCTAATACCAACTCTAGGCATTTAGAATCATTCTTTACCCCACTTTCAGTTAGAGAAATTGAAACAGCAGTAAAGCACATCTTCTAAAGTTACAAAGTGTTAAAGAGGAGAGACACCTACTCAATGAAATGATGCCAAGTCCATGCTCTAAAAATTGTAAGGAAACATTGCTAAATGGGTTTCCTCATTATAGAGTTTCTCCTTTGAATAAGGAAGGAAAAGAAAAAAGAAAGAAGGAAGGAAGGAAGATGATAGATTTACATCTACTATTAATGAAAAGACATAAGGATTATTCCATCCTTTTCCCATGTATGCAGTTAATATATTCATACCACCTGCACTGATAATTGTGGGCTTATCACTGTCATCATTTTATATGAAGACCTACTTTATAGAATAGCCCATTCTGTTGCAGGAAAACAAGGTCAACAATGATGCTCTCTGCCCCAAATAGTTTTGTGTTGAAGGAAAATAAAGCCACTCATCACATACGTGCACATCCTGATGTGCATCCTCACAGGCTGGGGGCTATCCAGGCTTCTGTTCCTTGCTTTTTCTGTTTAACTTTAGAATGAACCATACATTCTCCATGTCGATTTTTCTTTTTATCTGATAATATTCCTCTGAAGGAGTTTCTAGCCATAGACATAGCATATGTGCATTAGAACAAGCTTTGGGGAATATGTGAAACCTAAACAAATGAGCCCAAATCCCCACCTCTAGCAAGAGTGCACAGCCTGGACTAGAAATGGACTCAGGTTTCAAATAGCACCCATGAGCATTCATCAGTTGTGGAGCTCGGGCTGTCGTACTATTGCAATAACTTCGAAGATGGCTAGAAGAGCTGCAGGCTGTACAGTTCCATCTTTCCTAATATACCGAGGTGGATTGGCTATGTTGAAGTCTCTGGTCTTCAGACATGTGAAAAAAGGAGGGGAGAGGGAAGACATGTTACTTGAATGTGGGGACGAAGAAGTAAGTGACCTTGAATGTCTAAATAGCTGCATTTCCACCTCTGGCCACTGGGAGTGTTGATACCTGAGGCTGATGCCTTTATCTTAGGAATATTGTTCACCTTTGCATAAATGTAGCTGCTGGTGATTATAATACCTGTTGTGATTCTCCTACCTCATGGGATCCTGGCATCATAAATCCTCTGATCTGACCAAGAAGGATGGGCCAGTAACAGCAACCTTATCTTAAGCCTGGATCTTGCGTTCCTGGGGCTCATTCGTCTTCTCTCCCAATGCTTTCCATTTAAAACAAGATCCATTGATCCCAAAACAGCTATAGGAACAGGTGATCTTCTCACTGACCCGTTTACTCAATCCTGCTGTCCACTCAACATTTGCACCTCCTCTCTATCACTCTTGGCAAATAGCTTCCCTTTGGCAATATCTACAGGAGGCTGATGGCCTCACAAGACAGTTCTCTCTATTCAAGAACAGTTTAGTAATGATACAATCTGTCCTTAGACAGAAGCACTGTCAGTTTCCCTGAAACTCATGCTCATCTATTCTAGTTCTTCCCCAGGATGCACACATCTCTTTTCCAAGCATCAGTACCTCAAACATGCGGTACCGAAATCAACTCTCATACCCACAAGTCTTTTCTTAGACCTGAGAATATGGAATCTTTCAAATCATCCTCACATAACACAATTGTGAATCCTTTTAACCCCATCAGTGGCTTTTGTCTGGATTTGCTAGAGTTTCTCAATGTGTCTTAAATGTGGCAGTTGGAACTACATGCAACACCCTAATCTAACCAGAATTTCAAGCTAGTGAACTTCTGTCTCTTGACTTCATGCATCTATTAAATGCAATTAATGAATGGTTAAACTAGGAGTTCTCCATCCTGCCGTTAAAAAATGAAATGAAAGATTTTACTCTTTCTCAGTTAGATTTCATCATAATTTGGCGAGTCATTTTCGTTTTCTCCACGATGTAAATATTGCTCCAAGCAAGCTATTGCTGTGTGGAATGAACATGCTTTTTATGCCTTCATGCAAGCTCTGGACACTCATGTGAAATAGGGGAGAGCCAGGGAAAATGCAGCCCTAAGGACCTTCCAGCAGCTTGATAATAAGCCGTAAAGAAATACTCCTCAGCACTTCCTGAGGATCATTCCTCAACCAGCTGCAAAATAACTCACTTATACTATTATCAAGCTCAAAATTTTCAATATTATCTACTTAAAAAATCACCAGAAACATTGCCAGACATTTTTCAGAAATTGGAATATACATTTTGAGTATTTCTCTCATGATCTTTCTTCAAGTTTAAATAGCATTTTTCTTCCACTGTTTTTTCATTGTTTAAATCAAATATTTTCTTGTGTTCCATCTTAATTACTGATCACAGAAGGATTAAATTAGAAATTGATGAAAGAGGCATATGTAGAAAACCTCAAAATATTTAGGAATTAAATAGCACAGTTTGGAGTTAATGTTGGGCAAAAAAAAGCCTTTAGGGAAATTTTTTAAATATTTTGAACTGAAAGAAAATGAAATCAAAATGTACCAAAATGTGTTTCTTACAAGCAAAGCAAAACATAGAGGAAAATTTATATATTTAAATGCTTATACAAAAATATAAAAATATATAAAATCAGCTACTTAACTTTTCATTTAACTAGCAAAAATAAAGAGAACAATTTTAATAGAAAGTAAAGAGAAGAAATGATAAAATAAATATTAAATCATTGAAATAGAAAATTGAACCATTAATTAATAAAGTCCAAAGTGTATTCTTCTATACACACTGCATATAAAGAGGGGTGAAATCTGAATAAGGTCTGTCTAGTTAACAGAAGTGTCGTACCAATTTCAAAGTTCTGGCGTTGATATTATTACCATAGATATAAGATGCTACCATGAGGTAAGCTGGGTAAGATACAAGTGACTCTGTATCATTTTTACAGCTTTTTATAAGTCTCTAATTATTTCAAAGTAATATTTTTAAAAGGCTGATTCTATATAAAATAGGTAAACTAGGTATATAAATAATGATACATCATAACAAAGAAAGTTTTTAAAAGTACCAGTATCAGTTGAAAACTAGGCGACACCATATGGGAGGAAGAACCAGCCCTCTACCCTCTGGGTCCTTCTGGCGGGTCTAAGAAGTAAAGTGACATGAGACAGAATCACAGGAGAAAATCAAACAAAGTTTAATGACATGTATACATGGGAGAAATCCGGGAAATCTGAGTAACTTGCCAAATTGGCCAAAGCCACCACCTTAATACCGTCTTCAGCTAAAGACAAAGGAGGATGTTGGGGGAGTGGTTTGGAACTTCAAAGTGGAGGAAGACAATTTACATGACGATGGAAAAGCAAATGTTTGATAAACAAATGTTGGCCATGCCTTGTGAAGACAAGGAGAGATGGGGAGGACTTTGGTTAAAAAGCCCTTGTTCTGGGTTGGCCTCGTGGTGTAGTGGTTAAGGTTGCACACTCCAATTTGGCAGCCCAGGGTTCACGGGTTCAGATCTCAGGCACAGATCTGCACACTGTTCATCAAGCCATGCTGTGGTCTGTCCCATGTACAAAATAGAGGAAGATTGCCACAGATGTTAGCTCAGGGACTATCTTCCTCAAGTAAAAAGAGGAAGTTTGGCAACAGATGTCAGCTCAGGGCCAGTCTTCCTCACCAAAAAAAAAGTCCTTGTTATTTTCCTCCATGTCCACCACACCTAGTTTGTATTATATTATAGTTATCTTACAATATTACCTCCTTCTTGGAACAGCCCTTCTATCTTAAATCCCTTTAGGCAGTTAGGGAGAAATTCAAAGTTTCTTTCAGTCTTTCGTCCTTAAAAATAATCAAGCCAAAGAAACGCATTTTGAGGTGGCCAATTCTGATCCCCTACAAAACCATTCCAATCATACAGACATGAAAAGAATATTGAAACATGAATAACAACTTTATGTCAGTAAAGTAGACTACTATTTGAAATGGAAAAATTCTTGAAAGGACACAAACTACTGAAATTGACATGCAAAAAACAAAAGATCATGAATAGCTGTAAATACATTTTAAACATTGAATTTTAATTTTAGTAACCTTCAATAAAGAAAACTCCAGAACCACGTGACTTTTATGATGATTTCTATCAGATGTTTAAGAAAAAAGAATCATCTAATTTTACACAAAATCTTTCAGAAAGCAGTAGATAAGCAAATCATTATACTTTGGACATGCATTTCAAATGTTGCTGTAAGAACTTGGTACTCAAATGGAAAAAAATAATCAACCTCAAGTTTTCATCATAGCTTGCAAGAAAAAACAAAAACGAAAAACTAACTCCAAGTGGATCATAAATCCAGTTAAATTTGTTAAATTTAAAAGCATAAAATGTTAAAATTCAATTTAATAAAAAAGTATTTGTGTCACTGAGGTAGGAAAAGACCTCTTAAATTGTACACACACACAAAATAAGAAAATAAATACATAGGCTTCATTAAAATTAAAATATTTTGATCTTTGAAAGGAAAATATAAGTCACAGACTGGGATAAAATATTTGCAACACCTGTAGCTGAAAAAGAGCTCATACATGGAATAGACTTTTTAAAAAACTTATAACTTGATGATAAGAAGAGAAACAACACTTTTAAAAAAAATTTAATGAGCGAACAGGTACTTGAACAAAAAAATCAATTAAAAAATATATATAAATGATAAATTTAATTCAAAATAAGATCTAAATGCCAAATAAGTGTATTAACTGATATTTGACACTGTCAGTTATTGCTGAAATACAGATTAAATCCAGAAAGCAATATTAGTGCACACCTATTAAGAAGGATAATCTTAAAGTTATATAAGCCCAATATAGGCAAATAGTTTTCATACATTGCTGGTGGGAATATAACTGGTTGAACCACTCGGAAAATTGTTTGGCATATTCTTATAAAGCTAAATATAAACTTTCTACATTACACAGAAATTTCATTCCTGAGTATTTACCCAGAGAAATAAAAACATGTCTACCCCAACAATGTGTCTGTGAATGTTTATAGCAGCTACAGTAATAACAGCAAGAAGCCAGAAACCATCTGAACGCTCATCAGCAGGTGAATGGAATTCTCCTTAATCTTCAGCCCACTGCTGGGCACATATCCAAAGGAAATGTTACTGCAGCACCATTCATGATAGCCGAGACGTGGAAACAATCTAAGTGTCCACTGACAGATGAATGGATAAAGAAGATGTGGCAAATATACAGTGGAATGTTATTCAGCCGTAAAAGAAGAAGGAAATCCTGCCTTTTGCAGCAACATAGATGCCCCTGGAGGACCTAATGCTAAGTGAAATACGCCAGTCACAAAAGGGCAGATACTGTATGATCTCATTTCTATGTGGAATTTTAAAAAGTCAACCTCCTGAAAGCACAGAGTAGAATGGTGGTTGCCAAGGGCTGGGGGGCAGGAGAGATGGGGAGATGTTGGTCAAAGGGTACAAACTTCCAGTTATAAGGTGAATAAGTTCTGGTGATATAATATACAGCATGGTGACTATAGTTTTTAAAAACTGTATTTTATTCTTGAAATTTACTAAGGGAGTAGATCTCAAGTGTTCTCACCACGTGCAAAAACATGTTAACTATGTGAAGCGATGGATGTGTTAATTAGCTTGCCAATCATTTCCTAATGTACACATACATCAAATCGTCATCTTGTACACGCTAAATACACACAATTTTTATTTGTCAGTTATACCTCAATAAAGCAGGGGAACAAAGAAAACCGATTTAAAAAAGTGAAGTCTAAAAAGCTTCTGATGCCTACGACAATGTGGAGCAATGTCAGAAACAGTGCTTAGTGAAATAAGCTGGGAACAAATAAATACATACTGTATGCTTTCATTGATAAGAATGTCTACAAAAAGCAACTGATATGTACTGAGTAATCGATCAGGGTTAAGGGTAGAGGGAACTGAGCTTCAAATGATGGGAGGCCACTATCTGAGGGGATGGAAACGTGCTTTATCCTGATGGTGGGACCTGGCACAAGGAAATTCATAGGTGCTAAAACTCTCTCGGGGTCCATTGATCATCTTAATCTTTTGAAAGAAACAATTTTTGGTTTTGTTGAATATCTCCATTGTTTCAGATTTAATTGATTACCATTGTTTTCTTTATTATCTTCTCTTTCCTACTTATTTTTATTTAGTTTGATCTCCTTTCATTATATTACTATCCCATTCTTTCTCCTGGCTCTGAGTTTAGTGGACTCTCTGTCTAGCTTCTTAAGTCAGAATATTAGATCCTTCATATATCACATTTCTTCTAGTACATATATGCAATGCTATGCAACTTTACTTGTCACCATTTTAGGTATGTCCCAAGAACTATTACATACTGTGTTTTATCTATCCCACGCAGACTGGGAGGAGATATTCACAGTGCACCTATCAATAAAATGAATTTTACCAAGGCTAATTAAGGAGTATATAAATAAATGTTATAGAGAGAGACATAAATATTTAAATCCATAATGTTTAAATAAACTATTATTTATTTATCACACATGTAAAACATATATGATTTATTTTCATTAATATATATTTGTATGAATGCATATATACTTAAATTTATAATTTAACTAAATATTTTAACAAATATTTTTTAAAAGTACTTAAGCAGATGCCTCACAATAGAAAACATACAAATGTCAAAGAAAAAAAAGCTCACAAAGAATGGCCAACAATAGCAGACATTTTTGTAGTTCTTATGGGATTATACCCACACGCCACATGACCACGTCATTCTACTCTTAGGCATTTACCCAAGACAAATGAAAATATGTGCCCCCAATAGACTCACACATGAATGTTCATATCACCTTCATTCTTAATGGCACCATGCTAGAAGAAGCCAAATATCCTTCAATAGGAGAATGGACAGCCAAATTGTGGCATTTGTCATCTTATGGGATGCTATTCGATAATTAAAATGAAAAAAAAGGGCTTATAAACACAACCATGTGGATGAATCCTAAAACATTATGTGACATCAAAGAGACTAGAGACAAAAGATTGCCTACTGTATGATCCTGTTCATCCAAATTATAAGATTGGGCAAAACTAGCCTAGTGTGTTGAATGACAGAACTGTGGTTACTTCTGAGGACAGAAGCTGTTGACTAGAAAATGAGTTTTTGGAGTTGTAGGAAGATACTTTCTCTTGGTGTGGATGTTGTATTCCTATTCATACATATTTTGGAATACTCATTGAATTGCATATTTAAACTCTGTGACTTTCACTTATGTACGCTTGTTTCCATTAAAAAATTACTCAGTTCTATTGATAGCCCCCAAGGCATAAGTAAATGAAGATGCACATTAGTTCAATAATACAGGAAACATTGCCACCCAGTCATAGTCTACCCGGAGGGTCCTTGAAGACCCACACAAACAGAACTTAGGAAAGTTTAACCACTATTTCAGAGTAATGTCAGGAGTGTCTCCAGTTTCACTCTTGGGAATCTTAGAGGCTTCTGTTAATTCTTTTAGGACATTCACCTTTTAAGTTTATCCTGTTTTCTAAGCAGCATAACTTACAGAATTGTCCTGAATTAGAATATTTTCTTTCTATAATAGTGGAGAGTAATCTTTTCATCTATGCTTTAAGGTCGAATTCTTCAGAGTGATGCTGAGCACTTCAAATGACCTTATGTTAGGGTAACGTAGCCCTTGTTTATCTTGGTACCCCTGACTCTGGATTGGCGACTGGCCTCAGGTGAAGAAGTCAGCCAGATCTGTACACTGTAGAAATACTCATATCCCTTTTTGAAATGGAACACTTCACTTACCAATAAGAGCTCACAGCCTACTTCTGCTATGTTCCCAAAATAATTCTTGGAAAAATTGTGTACACATATCCTTCCACAAGCAACATATGCATGCAATGTGTGAGTAAAGATTTACAATTTTTCTGTATCACATTTAGTAGAATTTGTCTTGTGATGTAATTCTGTGCATTCAATAGGGCCACATTTTAATGTGTAATTATTTACGTGGGTGAATGAAACTATGTAGAATAAAAAAACATACAGTTTAAAAGCCACCTTAGAACCCTAACAGATAACACTGCAACTCAAAAAGTGCGATTTAGTGGCTTTCAACTTAGTACAATTAGCTTCAAATTTCGACTCACAGTTTGCACCGGTCTTCTGTCATTGTGTTCCACACAGTCATAAAGAGCCAGAGTCAGAAATGAGTTAGAAGATGAGAAATCTAACATCAAGTATCAGAAATGAGAGGTCATTTGCCCTCTGCTAGCATCTGACTGTTCTCAGAACGATTCAGAAGATTGTTATGATCTGAAAGCTGGATTCCTTTATGCTAAGAGTTAGCTTTTTCTCTAAAGAGAGACTTCTAAGTGGTTGTCTGATCTATAATAGGCATTTTGCCATTAAGATATGACACACACAGTTCAAAGTAGCATATTTGCTAAAAGTTCCAAAAGATTGCTTTTGGTGTAATTATTTATTGGATTTTTTTTACTACATTTAATATTACATCGAGAAAAATTGCTAAAATGTTAACGACATACACAGCATACTCAGCCTTGAAGTTCAAAGTCTTTGAATTTGCTAAAATTGTTTAATTAGCAAATTGTTTGATTGACAATTTCTGTACTTACTAAGCCAGGCATTAATTGTCTGAATAAATACTGCTGAAACATTCCATGTAAGATTTTTAAATGCATTAAATATTTTATTTTATTGGACTTAGCTTGATTTTTGTTTATAGCACTGACCCATGAACACAGGAGCAAAATAGAAACTGTATTGCCACAAATTGGGGCTAAATATTACATTTTGTCTTAAACAACATTGCTCTATTCATACAATACTCTTTTGGTTTTTCTCTATAATATCCAGCATCCTACAAATTCAAAATATAAATCTATTATCAATATAATTTATGAATTCATTTACCACATATCTAATGAGAAAATCTACCCTCAGCCACATTCTGTACTAACGTTGAGTAATCTGACAATGAATAATACTTGATGTCTATTTTTTTAAACACAGGAAGATGACTTAAAACACACATGTCAAATGTGGTAAGGCACGTCCCAATCATGGCCAAGGAGAGAGGAATTAGTTATGGAGTAGTCAGAGAAAAGCTTTGGTGTGTACTGGTTCCCCACTGCTGTAGGAAGTCACCACTAAGTTAATGCCTTGAAAGAAACGCAAGAATACAGTTCTCAAGATCAAAAGTTGACTCAGTTCTCACTGGGCTAAATCAAGGCATTGACAGGGCTGTGTTTTCTCCAGAGGTTTTAGCAGAAGAAATTTTTCTCGCCTGTTCCAGCTTCTAAAGACCACCCACATTCCTTGGTTTATGGCCCCTTCCTCCATCTTCAACCACAGCAATAGCTAGTCATCACTCTGAGTCCTCTGCCTCCAGCTTCCACATTTAAGGATGCTTTTGGTTACAGTGGGCCCACTCAGGGAATCCAGGATTATCTCCCAATGGCAAGGCCAGTTGATTAGCAACCTTAATTCCATCTGCCACCTTAATTCTCCTTTGCCATGTAACCTAACTGATTCACAGGTTCTGAGGATTAGGGCATGGACATTTTGGAGGGGCCATTATTCTACCTACCACAAGCCCCTGAAGCCCAGAAAGAATTGTCACAGGCTCTGATGCTACCTCTCAGAAAGGCAGAAAAGCACAGAAGCATAAAATGATTGAAAAGGCTTGAAAACAATACAATCAAGCTATGTTATATAGGGGAGGAAGACATTTCCTTTACCCCCTCTAGGTCCTTCTGGCCAGACAATGAATTAAATTGACATGAGACAGAAAAATAGGAGAAAATCAAACAAAGCTTTATAACGTGTATGCATGGGAGAGACTCAGGCAAACTGAGCAACTCGCCAAAATGGTGGAAGCTCTCACCTTAAATACCATCCTTAGCTAAAGACAAAGGAGGATGTTGGGGGGTAGGGGGACTCAGTTATGGGAGATCATCAAAAAAGTACAGTGAACAAGAGTAAGGTTATTATGCAAAAGTCCTTGCCTTCTGCATTGATAAGAGTTTCTAGAGATAAGGTCATCCCCCCCTCTTCCTGGTACAGAGAAGAAGACACCTTTACAGATGGAGATTTCCTTTACAAATGTAAATGTCTCCTAACAAAGGGTAACTTCTGCTTTTCAGAGTTTCTCTCATGTCTGCAACTTTTAAAAGTAATCAGGCCAAAATAATCCTCATGACAAAGAGACATATCTTGGGGTGGCCAATTCCAATCCCCCACACTATATTTGTTTTAAAAAAAATATTAAAAAATAATCTTATATACTTCGACATCCATAGGAAGAAGTCTAGATACACCAATGACTTGACGGCAGTTATTATTCAGTGACATATTAATAGATCCTTTGATTCTCATTCTCTGTATTTCTCTACATTTATAAAAATCTCCACAATGAACTCTCTTTTGATATTCAGAAATTATGATTTTATTCTATATACCATACTTCCTCAAGGTCTTGTGTTGTGAGAAGACTACTACTTCACAACTCAATTGTTAAATGATAAATTTGTGTATTCTGGTTTTAATGAATGATCCACCTCAACTTGCTAAAAATGTTACTTCTCTCTTCCTAGATTTTCAAATGCCGCCCCCAAAGATGTTGTTGATCATCAGAGGATCAAAGGTGCTTTACATAGAGTTACAGTTTTATAGCACAGAATTAAATTAAAACACTGCAATGATAAACATAATTTTGCCAATGAAGGAGAAATATCTTTCCTTTGTACTTGTTTTTTTCTGGCATTGTTTAAGAGAATCCTACTCTTAAATACTTAGTATTAAATAAAGTAAACTATTTCATTAATAATTTTATATTAATTACATGTTAAAGTGGTAATATTTTGCATCTGTTATAAAGTATATATTTTAAAGTTAGTTTCACTTGTTTCTTTTCATCTGTTTTAATGTGGCTGCTAGAAAACGTAAATGGCCATAGGCATCTCCCATCCTATCTCTAATTGGCAGCATTGATCTAGGACAATACTTTACACACTACAGGCTACTTAACACCATGGGGGTAATGGACAACCTTCTAAATGATGAGAATTAGGGATATGAGTGATGAAAACTCTGAGCCCCCCAACTTACCTCACTCAAGGAGTCTAATTTTATCTGTTTCAGATAATGGTCTTTGAAGAAAGGATACCTCAGTTTTAAAATGGTTGAACCCCTCTGCCTTTAAGGGAATGGAAAGCTGGGAAGTCAAATGGTTGGGCTTGATTTGTTAGCATTGTCAGTCTCACTTTGGTGGCTGTCAGAAGGAAAAGGGACTGCCTCTGGCCAGAGATGATGGGCCAAGACCATAGCAATGGGTACATCCATGTTGAGGGGGTGCGAGAGATAATTAGGAGGCAAGATACGCACCAGGAAGATGTGGGGGTTGGAGAAAGTGAGGTGGTGCCTGTATTCTCAGAAGTCTGGCATCTTTTAATATGCAGGAACCCAGAAGATCTCCGCTGGTGGATCAGGTGGAGATATGTGTGAGAGATGTATTGCTGGAAAGGACAGGATCGCTTTCTTTGCACAGGAACAGCTGTAAATCAAAAGAGGGAATATCCAGGAGTGGGGTGACTTGCAACCGGGAAAACTATGGAAGAAGTTTGTTGTTTTCTCCCTCTTCCTGTGCAAGTTGAATCAGCAAACCCAAGTCATTTACAACTCCCTAACTGTGGTAGGCTGTGGTTTTAGTTAACCATACCATGAATAAATCATTTGGGAGAAATGTGGGCTACTATATGACTTCTCTCCTTCAGCAGTTAGAATTTACGGAAGAAAAGAATCTCAATGAATAGGCATTAAATAGATAGGGATTTATCACTCACGTTGGTGTTTTTAAGGAAATTTTGCTGGTGAACACTTGGATCTTGGATCCATCTGGGAGACAAACCATCTGAGGTTGTCAAATAGTAGTTTGAGGAAATAAAAGGTTTATCTCTGAATTCCATTGGCTGCATTCCTTCCAAGGCGAGTGTTTCCTGAGAAACTGGCTTAGTGGCTTTCTCTCTTAATCTGCAATTCTTTTCTTTTTCTCTTGAACATCCCACTTCATCTTGCTCAATATGAAGGATTTTGCTTCTTTTTAAAAAGAAGTGGATTTCTTTTCATCTTGAAATGTTCATTCAGCTGCAAATAGCTTAGAGGAAAAGTGCTTAATTATTCCTATATTCCCAGTACGACTAATTACATTTTTGAATCCATTTTTTTTTTCTTTCACCTATTAGGCAGATATACATTGCTTATGTTATAAGTAGTGTTTAAATAAAGCTCTAAAATATGACACCTGGTAAGTGGGGGCTAGCTCTTTAGGAACCTAATTAGACAGGCACGTCCTTGTATTTCATTTATCATCATCAAACTAACACAGGGATGATTCTTTCAGCCCTGTTTCCACCTACCCATTTATCTCCAAGCCAGCCGTAACTCACACTAGATTTCTGTAGCAAGAGGAAAGACATTCATCAATCATGACATTACCCGATGCATCCACAACTTTCTTTGGTGAAGGATTCATATTTTTGGTTCTTTGACTTGTTTTGCACTCACTTGCTATGCCTGGCATATTTCTTGCTTTATGAGTCTCATCTACTTAAGGTAGAATTCATGAAATTCAAATTTTCAGCTTCTCTTGAAACGACCCAAATTGGTGACCCAGGGTGCTCCAATTAGAGTCATTTTTACAGGTGTCCATGGCAGGAGGGGTTTCCAGGTTTCCCTGAGGGAGCTGCACTGGAAGTAGGTCACAACGTTGGCTTAAGGAATGTCATTGCAGGGCAGCATCAGAGTTGGCAGTAACCCCCCAAGTGTGCTGTGGCAATGTAGACAGTTGAACAGTTTACATTGGATATTGTTTCTGGAAGATTTTGCCATAGCCTGGTTCTCCAGCCCTTCCAAACAATTTTGGGATCTGTGCAATCTCTTTTAACAAGCATCTTTCTGCTTAATCTGCCAGGGTGTGCTTCTGACGGCAGCAATTAAGAACCCTGGCTAACTCACAAATCTGGGGTAGCTGGTGGCCAGAGGTTTCTCAGTATTGTGAAGCATCAGGCGAGGTCACCTCCAAAAGAAATGACAAACAACTGATGGAAATGTGGTGATGAAAGAACCAACTTACTGTAGAGCAGAAAAGATGATTCATATAGTTAATTGCCCTGCATATCCACATACTACCTCGATCTGACCTCCTAATCCACATACAGAAATGAACATTGTTTCAGCTCACCTCCCCATTACTTCACCCTCTGGAAGGTGTGGAGACTGCAGTCAGGCTTGTCTTCTGCCTTACGTTGTAGATTATTTCAAGTGAGGCTGCATTCCTTCTTCACGTATGTATTTTCAAGTTAGCAGCACTGAGCATATCACTTTGGCATTAAGTGAGTTCAATGAGTTCTTTCGCCATGAACAAAAGTAGCAGAGTAGCAGAGAAAGTCCAGAAGAGATGTGGGAGGAGGTAGGGAAAAACCACAGCAATAACAACAAAATCATCATTTTGCTCTAGTTCATTGACTCTTTGAGCGATAGTTGGTCCACAGCTGGGGAAAAGCAGCCTGATTAGGCTTGTAAACCTGCAGCTGCAATGCTTTAGCTGCACTCGCACTGCAGCAATTTAGGAAGGATTTCAGGCTCTACAGTAATGAGGAGACAAATAGGAGAATTTCTCCTGTGCCTTTCTCTCTAGAAAGGACATCATGTTTTTCTCTAAGTGCAAACTGAACTGGTCTCCACACGTGCATTCACACGTACACACACACGTGCATTCACACATACGCCACACACACACTCACATGCACACACTCCACACATGCAAACAGACTCGAGCACACACAAACACACCGAAGCAGAATGAAAAGCGGCCTGTCCTGTTTCTGACACCATATGTAGGACCCTATGTAGGACTCTAGAACTTCTGTGGGCTAATCTCTATAAAGGTTCATTCCTTATTTTATGCCAAGTTGGGTGCTTATAGCTCTTATTTATAAGGTTACCAAGTATATATTTTCCCTTGCCTTTTTATGTCCCTTAAAAATATCGACAATCTATCACGCTTCATTGACCCCCATGCACTTAACACTGTGACATGCACAATCTGGGGTTAAAGACCTGTTGATGATGAAGAAATGAACCCCAGAACTGTTTGTGAAGTTTTCATTTAAAAGAGGAGGATCCTGATTCAGAATGGAGTTAAGGAGACTGATTTTCTCTAAATAGTATTTTTTATCTAATTGGGAATGGTAATTAAATTATCTGGAAAGAACTCTAAGGTGTGTCAGTATAAGTCAATATAGAGATATTTAAACGCATAGCATCACGATGAATTCTAAACTGTGTGTGATTATTCCCACAAGCTAGAGACTTGCTTAAGTGACCTTCATTTGGAGAGACTGTTCTCACTCACGCATGTCCATAAAATCAGATTCATCTCATTTGAACACTCTGGAGTGTTGAGGCAATGAATATGCTTACTTCCTCTCATGTTTCGAGATTTTCCTGGGGCCTCCCTGTGGCCGAGTAGTCAAGTTTGCGTGCTCCACTTTGGCAGCCCAGGATTTTGCCAGTTTGGATCCTGGGTGTGGACGTGGCACTGCTCATCAGGCCACACTGAGGCGGCGTTCCACATAGCACAAACAGAGGAACTCACAAATAGAAGATACAACTATCTACCAGGGGATTTAGGGAGAAGAAAAAAAAAGATTTACCCTCATTTGAGTAGCTTGTTTTCATCACATCCATCCTACAATGACTGCAAATACCTCCCAGTGGCTCACTGGCCACCCATGTGCTTTCTTGTTGTCTTTGGAAGGAAACAAAGATCCCTATTCTAAGGTGTTTACAATTTCCAGGCTTCCTTCTACAGCTCAGGCGCTCCTCAGTGATCCATTACATGCATGCCTGCACTGACGGGTACTTGTACACAGATAACAGTGGAAAGGCTAAATTATGTCTCTACCTAAGGAAAATCAGTCATCTTACCATGGAATGACCTAACTGTGTATGGCCTGCTCAAATTCATACATTGAAGCCCTAACCCCACAGTGTCGGTCTCTTTGGAGATGGGGCCTCTAAGGAAGTAATTCATAAGAGTAGTCATAAGGGTGAGCCCTGATCCTACAGGATTAATGTCCTTATAAGAATAAACACCAGAAAGCTCTCTCTCCTCTCCTCTCTCCCTCACTCTCTTCCCACCACGTGAGGATAGAGCTAGAAGCCAACCATCTGCAAACCAGAAAGAGAGCCTTCCCCAGACACCCACCATGCTGAAATCTTGATCTCAGATTTCCAGCCTCCAGAACCATGAGAAAATAAATGTCTGTTTTTGAAGCCCCGTGCTCTGTGACATTTGGTTACGGCAGCCCAAGCAGACTAAGATATCGGGGAAGGCAATTCTCAGAGGAAAGAATAGTCAATCTCCAGAACTTTGAGGGTCTGGCGAATTCCTTTTAGTTTTCTATTTCAAATCATCTCCAGCTGCTGCTGCATGTGTTCGATCGGGTATCAGGAGGTCGAACATCAGCGTGCAGGGGGCAGCCGCCCAGCTATTTGCAGTGCTAACAGCTCATGCATTACGACTTGCACTGTGGCATTTGAATTTCTGGCACATATTTCTTCTGGAACTCTTTAGTATTCTCTGAATTTACTAGGGTGTTAACTAAGTTAACTAGACAGGAGTCAGATCATGATGGGGCGCTGTTGATTGTACTCTTACCTAGGAAATCATAATTGCACGGAAAATAAGTTTGAGGAGAATCAGTTGTTTCCCATAACTGGCATTCTCCCTCTTTCTCTCTCCCTGTCTCTGTCTGTCTCTGTCTCTGTCTCTCTTTCTTTCTCTCCCTCTCTCTCAAGCCTCACTACCCATTCCCTAACCAAATCACAGAACTGAGTGCTGAACAAAAGCTGAGCTCAGGAGATAAGATTCCTAGTGTTTGCATCCCAGATCCTTCACTAAGGAGCTCTGTGACCCTCAATGAGTGACTTAACTTCTCACTTTCTGCCGATGTCATGTTCATGCAGTGGAACTGCTTTCAATGGAGCTATGAGAGGTAGCCAACATGAATATTTGGCATTAGCGGGTATGACGTACCTCTGCATTCCATGTGTCACCAAGCCAGAAATGAAGAATGGCTCATATTTCTTTTCTTAAACCTTGAAAAGATGTATGAACAAATTCCCAAATTTAATCTCTCTTCTTCTGAATCTTTTACTGAATTTTTCACTATGGGCTACAGAGGTTAGATCTGATGTGGGAGGAAAAGGTGCTAAAGAAAACTTAGAACCAGAATCGTGTTCTCTTCGGTAGCTTATCTTCATTGAATCCATCCTACGATAACTCTGCAAAGACCTCTAGAAGGCATGTTCAGCCTCCTTTCTTCCTTCACTCCTTCCACCTATTCTTCCTTCCATCCTTCTTAACTTTAACAAAGACTCATTGGGCAAGATATTTTGGCAAACACAGAACCCGAATCCTTCCCTCCAATCGCCCTATATCCCTAAAGCCATAGATTTAGTTTACACTCAACACCATGCAAGCCCTGTCTCTCTCCCCCTTTTTAGCGCACACTCTTCAGTAATCTACCCACCAGTCACTAGCTCAACTTCTGAGCTCTGCCCACGCTTAGGGAAGAGATGAGCTGACTGCTCTGGACTGGGCATTTTAAAGGGCAAGGTGGACCTGGACAATAAGAGACTCAACAAAAGTTGCCTGTACGTGCTAAGAAAAGTAGAACCAAGGAATTAGCAACACCTCAAAAGCTAAGTTTGCTAATTCAACAATTTATGCAACAGAAAGCATAAAATAGGATTAATTGAAAAAACAACAGAATATCAGAAAAAATATATTTTAGAGTAATTGATGCATTTTAAATCTGTTTGTAGGATAAAAAATAAAAGCTGATCTATGACAGAATAATTTCACCTTTCCCTTCAAGATTAAGCTTCTTATAAACCAGATTACAGGTTTTTGTTAAGATGGAAGCATGCCCTATAGGACTTCTGCATTTGTCTCAGATTATCAGATATACCTCTATTTTTATAAAGGTTCTAGTTTATGTGCTTCTGTCTGTATTATTTTAGGACATAAATTATAGTACAAACAATTTAAGAAAAATTATATGGATTCATTAAATATTACTTTGTATTTTGACTTGTTAAGAATTTCGACATTCAAACATTTTCTGAGTGTTAAATTAGTATTATCTTTAAATAATCCTTAAACTAATCAATTTTCTTATGAGAGTTAAACTGCCACATTATTAGTTTGATGTATGAATTGTACTCCTGCAATATTTAGCCTTTTGGGAGATAGCTTATTTCAGTGAATAAAATGATAATAATGATCATAATATAAAACACTACACTGAGTTAATTTATTGAGTTTTTACTATTTTTATCTCAATACTACTACTCTTTCCTCATGTTGCAGATGATAGAATGATATGGTGCTAAGCCACAGTTATTATAATTATGTTCAATTTATTCCTTAGTTTTTGTGGATATGTTGAATCTTTCTAATGCTTCGAATTTAGTAACGATGATGTTCTATTTATTTACTTCCTAATTTAACTAAAAAGGATACTCGTTTTCTATAAAAAGAGTTTGTATAACAGAATATCCCTATGCATTGAAAAAATTGATAAAACAGCTATAACAGAATATCTCTATACATTGAAAAAAACCAGAAGTACTGTAATTTTATCAATCTATTTTGCAAAAACAAAGTTAACTTGGCTCATCCAGTTTCAATCTAGCAAGGTTTTCAAGCATTTTCCCTGTTGTAAAAAATAAGTAAAATAAACATCAATGGCTTATTTAAAACAAAACCAATAGTTCTATGTTCTTGAAGGTATACCCGTTGTGTATATGGAACGTTTAACTTTTGTCCCATCATATACTCTTACAAATACATCTTTTTGTAGTATCTCTACTAGACTTTTCCTTAATTTCCCACTTTATATTACTGGCACTACAATAACTTAAAATATGATTTGATATGTTCTTTTACTTATATAACTCAATGGAACTAATCCATATAGTGACAAAGCTCAAATTCAACATTTTTGATTGATGATGTTTTACCTGATAGTAAGTATAATTTAAATCACTAAAATTAAGTTTTACCTAATATTAGTTATAACAATGTCAGTGGAAAATATTATCAGTCAGGGTCTAGACAGGAAAAAAATATCATTAGAGGATTTGCTTAAAAGTTGTACCAATGGGTGGAGGGAGCCACAAGGGTGCGATCCAGCCCTGGTTCTGACGAGAAGCTGCTCCCACACTTACGGCATGAAAGTAAGGTGGGTTTCTCAAGTGTAGCAGCTTGGGTCACTTTCTACTGTGTATCCCAATAATAATAACATATGCATTTGAGTAGGGGGCGCTTACAGTGTGTCCTGATGTATACCAGCAAATGCCCTGGAATCACTGATTATTTAAAACATTTATTTCTTAACTGTACTTGTAAATGTATCTTCCTTATGAACTCTAAAATCACTTTGTCCTATGAAAAAACAAAATACCTTCTTAGGATTCTAATTTGAATTGCAACGGATTTCCATATTAATTTTGATAGAATTGGTATTTTCATGATATGAAATTTAAGCATTTGAGAATACAGCGTATACTGCACTTCTATTTGCTCAAATCTTGTTTTGTTTCCTTTAATAAGATTTGATCAATTTCTTTCCAATAACTTTTTAAATTAAATGCTCTTCTAATATTTTTTACAATAATTGGATTTTGAATAGAATGTCTCCATATTGCTTTGTAGGTTCTTATTGCCTATATAGAAAAAAAAAAGGAAAAATTTTTGTTTATTTACTTCATATTCAATAATGTTTCCAAATTACCTTATTTCTTCTAATGGGTTTTTAACAGATTTTGTCAGATACTCTGGGGAATCAGAGCTTGCCACCCCAAAATGTGTCTCTCTGGCATGATTATTTTGGGCAACAAAAGACTCAGGAAGAAAATTTGACCTTTCCTCTTACTGCCTAAAAGAATTTAAGACAGAAGGCCAGTCCCAGGAAGGAGCTATCACCATAAATAATTCTAGGTGTGGAAGACAGGAAAGCTTGAGCAAGCCCATTTTTATCAAAGTTCTCTCTCAGGTCTCATTGTCTACAGTAAACATTTATTTATCAAACATTTGCTTTTTCATCTCCATGTGAATTGCCTTCCTCCTCTTTGAAGTCCCAAATCACTACCCCCAACATCCTCCTTGGTCTTTAGCTAAATATGGTATTTAAGGTAGTGGCTTCCACCATTCTGGAGAGTTGCTCAGTTTTCTGGGTTTCTCCCATGTATATATGTTATTCAACTTTGTTTGATTTTCTCCTATTATTCTGCCTCATGTCCATTCAATTCTTAGACCAGCCAGAAGGACCTAGAGGGGAGAGGGAGAGTTCTTCCTCCCCTACAGTACACATTCATGCAATCAACTAAAGAGGTTTCCTTTTATTTGTTCTTTTCCAATAGTTACAACGTATTTTCATTTATTCATCTCATTGCATTTTCAAGAATCTTCAAAAGAACTGCTGGGTGGTAATAGAAATAGAAGGTCCTCCTGTCTGCGTTTTAGTTTGATATTCTATTGGTTTTAGAAGGTGCTTTTGTTATGTGATTTGTCTTACTTATCCTTACTTTATTACCTCTTTAGATTGGGCTACATAATTATTTTAAAATGCATTTTCTATGACTCGATGTAATCATACGGCTTTCTTCTTCCATAGGTTGAATTAATGGATTATATTGATAGATTTTCAAACACAAGAAAGACCCTGGCATTTTTCACAGTAACCTTACTGAGTCAAGGGGCATCATTTTTAAAATTGATTTTAAAGACATGTGTATTCCCCAGGTGTACCTGGTCAACATCTCTCTGTTCCCAACTGTCCTCACACTTCTCCAGGCTTAGTGCAAGGAGGAGTCAACCCACTTGTCCATCTCCCTGTTGGTTTTTAGTGTCAGGGGCACTAGCACACTAATTCAGAGCTGAGAAGAAACTGTCTTTAAGGGTCTGTTTCCAAGATGTCTCAGACTCCAGTTTGTACCTGTGGGCTCCCCAAATTTTGCCTTGAAGCATACAAGGGTAATGAGAGGAAAGCTCTGTTCGAGTACTCTGTGTCCCAACCCTCTCCTAATCCCAGAGGCCTGAGCAGTTATTTGGATAGGTCTCCAATGAGAGAGAGGTGGATTATGGAATTCTGCTCCTTTGTTAAGACACTTTAATGTCTGACGGCCTGGCATCTATAGCCCACTGAGTCCCGATTTAAAAGGAGAGCAAATTGTTACTCTTCATTGTGTTGAAGAAGTAATGTTATTTCTAACAGATAAATGTAACAAGTATATATGTATCTTTGGATTTCACATACGTATCCACTTGAAAATCTTCACTGTTTTGCCTTAGAAACTGTGCCAAAAATGTGCTTAAATATAATGCCAAATGTTCACTTAGAAAACTTATTTTTGTAATAAATGTAAGAAAGCTACAAATTTACCCCAGCTGTATAATTTATTTCTCTGTGTTAGATCTGCTTTGTAAAGAATAGCTTATCATAATGCATCTAGAATCCATAAGATTAGAATAAGTCTTTACTTTGTAGGAATATATTTTAATTTGGACAAGTAAAATTTGCCAACTGGCGATTAAGTCTTTCATTGTGTATATGCAAAAACCTATGCTTCTTTATTTTTATGCTCTTAAAAAATAATAAAAGCCAAAGTGCATTTAAATGTTAACAGAAGGACCATCTTTGAGCTCACATATTTTAGACAGCAATAATACTCTAGGATTTCGTTTGTCTCCCAGTTAAATTCCACCTAGAGTTATTAGCGGTCTAAATTGAGTTTTATTGTCCTGCACAATTGCTTAACAGTTAATCAGCAATAA
The DNA here is from genome assembly GCF_041296265.1 of Equus caballus. Classification (NCBI taxonomy): domain Eukaryota; kingdom Metazoa; phylum Chordata; class Mammalia; order Perissodactyla; family Equidae; genus Equus; species Equus caballus. The sequence goes on along the minus strand of NC_091715.1, from coordinate 2,411,616 downwards.
AGTTGCAAGTATTTCTATTTTTGTTTTGAAGTTTGTTGGCACATTATCCACTAATGAGACATTTTGGCTATATATAGCACTTTCTTCTAGAACATTAAATATAAACTCAATCAGGCACTGTTTCCCACAATGTTTATGCCACTTTTAAACGATACAAAGAAAGCTCGAGTCTTAAAACGTTTCCACCCTGAAGAAATCTATTTCTTTGTACTGCATGTTGCTGTTATGTGAAGTAAAAACTTACGTTTTGTTTTTAAAATTAGCCCATATTTTAATTTCTAGACTGCTGAGTCATGCTGAGTAGTTAAATCAGGAAAATAATTAGGAAAAAAATAGGACAAACAGAGTTATATGATCTGTCTCAACTATTTCAGGCAAAACAAAAATAAAAGGAACTGAAAACGGTTTGAATAGGAGGAGCAAAAACAAAATTACTCTGTAGGATAGGAAACAAAACACAAATCAGAACCTGCTTGACCTGAGAGGGAAAAACCCAAAACAACAAAAAAGCATGAAATTGAGAACGTTTGTTTCAGGCATTGCAGGTGATAATAAACAATACAGTGAATGATAGTGAGTTATTTAGAATCTGGAATTTTATTTCTCGAAGAGGAATAAACTGTGAATGAGGGTGTTACATTATTGTAAACATTTAAAAATTCCTAAAAGGGAAAAATAAGCAGATGTGTGTCATGCAAAGTGTTGAAGTATTCATAGAGTAGCACAGGGCACCATTCAGTTTAAATGAATCTTCTTTAATACCGTCAGAAATCATGAAAAATGCATTATTTAAAGTATTAAATTTACCTCTGACAAGACACGCTAAACTTCATATTCATTTGTTCATTTTTACATTATTTTTTACTTATTTATTTTTATTTTGGAATAAGTATAGTCACAGGAATTTGCAAAGATAACACAGAGAGTTCTTACGTCCCCTTCCAACTGGTCCCCCATTGGTTACATCCTACGTAGCTATGGTACAACACAAAACCAAGAAACTGACAGTGATACAATGCGCATCTAGTTCTATACTATTTTTTCACATTAAGCGGATTCGAGGAACCAACAACATCAATATACAGAACTAGCCCATCCCCACACAGTCTCCTCTTTATAACGACGTGGTCCCTCACCTCTCTCCACCATCCCTAATCCTGCTAGTTGCTAATTTGTCACCCTTCACTATAATTTTGTCCCTTTGAGACTATTGTTCAAGTGGATTCATATAGTATATGACCTTTTGACTTGACTTTTTCTTCACTCAGCAGAATACCCTGGAGATCTATTCAAATTGTTGAGTATATCAATAGTTTCTTTTTTTTTTTTAATTGTTGATTAATATCTCATGGTAGCTCCAAAAAGCTATTTCTATCATTTTATTCTTGTATTTATTTCAACGAGATTTTGGTGCGATCCATTTGATATGTTGTTTTGTACATAAAAATGTGTTTATAGTTTTTTCATGGATTAGATGTTTTTTTCCAAAACACACTATAGCAGTTAAGATGCTTTCACAATTAAAAATATACCCAAATAAAGCAGCTTGAACAATAGGGGTTTATATATTTTTTGGTAACATGAAAGAGGCCAGAAGATACTTCCAGGGCCTGCTAATTCAGCAGCTCAACAATCCAGGGATCTTGGTCATCTTCTTTGCAAAACTCTTGCCTTTCTTGTTGCAATTCTCTTGGCCTCAAAGTGGCTGCAGCGGCTTCGAGCATGACATATCTTCCATGCAATGTTCAAGATCTGGAAGGAGCAGAGGTGCTTTTTTTTTCTTTTTAATATTTGGCATGTATTCTTCCATTTTTTAAAAATTTTTTAAATTAAGATTATGTTAGTTTACAACCCTGTGAAATTTCAGTTGTATATTATTGTTAGTCATGTTGTGGGTATACCACTTCACCTTTTGTGCCCTCCCCCCCCACCCCCCACTTTCCCCTGGTAACCACGGATCAGTTCTCCTTGTCTATATGTTAACTTCCACCTATGAGTGGAGTCATACAGAGTTCGTCTTTCTCTGTCTGGCTTATTTCACTTAATACCCTCAAGGTCCATCCATGTTGATGTGAATGGGAGCAGAGGCTCTTTTATCTCATCCATCTGACTTCATTCAACGCTGAGAGTCCTAGGCAGTATCTCCCAGGCCTTAATGACCAGAATGCACTACATCTTCAAAACTGAAAAGAAGGCTGGAAGGTGAGTGTGTGGTATTCATCTTCTAAAATGGGCTAATGTTCTGCAAGTGTGGAAGAAAAGGCCAGTAGTAGCAGATGGGGAGGGGCCAACAGAGTTTTCCATCTCGAAAGTCATACCTGTCCCTGGGTCTTCCTTTGGAACATCAATTCTGCTTAGTCTGCTATTGACACAGCCTCTCAATCTTTCTTTTCATTTGCATTTACTTTTGGATCTTTTCTCACGTCTTAATTTTATTGCTTTCCTTTTTAAAAAGTTTTAGTGTGTATCATTTAGAAAGCACGCAGATAGATTTTGTCTTACCTGACAGTCTGTATTTTGACAGGAAATTTTATCTTCTCCATATTCATTGTGATAACTGATATTTAATACTTGATTTATTGTTTTAATGCTTGACTGTTGTTTCTTCTTTATTTACATGTTTTTAGCATGGTCAAATTTATGCTCACACTTTACTCCCCATGCACATTCACCCTTTAATTTGGAAATTGGGCTCATATGGGTTTGTTTGTTTTTAAATAATGAATGCATGTGCCAAGTTAAAAAACAGACAATGATACTAAATTAAAATGAAGTCCTGCTGCTATATTAGAGCCCCAAGGATCCCTCCTAAGAAGCAATCACTCGGAACACTTCTGTGGCAATCTGTTCACATATTATAGCATACTCTATGTAATATATTTCAATTTTGTTCTTGAGATGCTTACAGCTATATAAATCTTTTTATACAAGTAAATACAAATCACCTTCATCTTTTTTAAGTTCTGCAATATTTATTCTATAAAATTGGTATGGTACAATTCAATTAACCTAATCACATGGGAATTTAACTTACAATCTATTGCTACTTCAAATCATGCTGCATTATTTGTCTTTACATTAACATTTTGGGACACAGTTGAGCATGGGTTGTTGGCATGAATTCTGACAATTCGAATCACAGGGACAATAAGGGCACGTTTTTAACTTTGCAAATATTGCAGAAACGTCCCCTAAAGAGGTTGAGTCAGTTTACACTGTCATCAAAATGTATGAAGAGTTCTATTTTGTTTCGACCTTCGACCACCACATTATAAAACTTTTCAAACTTTGCCAATAGTTGAAAAATGCATATCTGTCATTAATATTTGCTTCTCTTACTTGTGGGGATGATTATCTTCATGATTAAGAGCCATCTTTGGCTACACTTTGAAATTTAGTTTGTGCTTTAATTTTCAACGCATACATTTACGTACAAACTGTGTGACTCCATTAGCTTATCAAAAAAAAGTCAACTGTGTCCCCTTTTCTGAGAGATTTTGACGACTACTCACCCTTTCTGCTGCTCCTCTCCTGGGGTTGCACTTTCAGAACGCTTCCAAGTACCCATATCCGTACTGTGCTGAAAGTCTTGGTTTTGCTGAAATACTTTAAAATGTATGCTTCCAAGCTTTTATTAGGTTTCTCCTTATGTATGTGGATTTTGGAATCCAGGATTCTTATTAAACATATGTTATTGATTCAAGTCATATAAAATGAGTGATGTGAGTCTATGTATTTCATCACTATTTCCTTACCTCACTCTGTGTTGAGATCTCAGAGACTGTGCAATCCACATTTGGCTGGCCATTTTCCTGCCTTGTTGAACTCAAAACTCACATGAGGAAAATGAATCTGGTGCATTCTGGTAAGCATGACACGGGGCTCCTGGCTCTGCTAGGCGAGCATTCATGGATGGGTAGAGAAATCTTCCCTCAACTGTTGCAGACTTTACCCCACTGCATTCAAGTTTGCGGTGATGTAGATGAAAAGTCTTATCTAAGGTGATTCCCTTTCATAGCAAGGAAATGCTCTTCCCTTGTGGAAAATGCTAAAATGTGCTCTTTATCCCTGAAATTTTACCACAATAAAATGTGTGCCATTTGGTCATGGTGCATAATGCTTTTTATATGTTGCTGAATTTGATGTGCAAGCTTTTATTGAGGATTTTTGTGTATATATTTATGAGGGATATTGGTTGTAGTTTTCTTGTGATGTCTTGGCCTGGTTTTGGTATCAAGGCAATAGTATCATGGAATAAATCAGGAAGTTTTCTCTTCTCATTTTTGGAAGGGTTCGTAAAGTTACTGTATTAATTCTTCTAAAATAGTTGGTAGAACTCAGTAGTGAAGCCATCTGGACGGCATTTTCTTTGTGGGAAGTTGTATGTGTGTGTTTTAATTACTAACTCAAACTCTTAACTGTTATAGGTCTGCTCAGGTTTTCTATTGTTTTGTGTCTGTCTCAGTAATTTCAGCCTTTCTAGGAATTTGGCCATTTTGTCTAGGTTATCTAAAATGTTGGCATACAATTATTCACAGTTTTCTGAAGTAGTCATTTTTATTTCTATAAAATCAGTTGTAATGTCTCTCTTTTATTTCTGATTTCAATAATTTGAATCATCTTTTATTTATTTATTTTTTTTGTCAACTTAACTAAGGATTGGAAAATTTTATTGATTTCTACAAAGAACCAAACTTTGATTTCATTGACTTTCTCTCTTGGTTTGCTATACTCGATTTCATCTATTTATACCTTAATATTTACAATTTCCTTCCTTCTGCTTGCATTGGGCTTAATTTGCTCTTCTTAATTTAGATTCTTAGATGAATAGTTATGTTACTGTTTTTAGCTTGTGTTATTTTTTCAATATAGACTTTTACAATGGTAAATGGCCCTTGATGCACTACTCTAGCTGCATCCTATGCATTTGGGTATGTTGTGTGTTCATTTTCATTGATCTCAAGTTCTTTTCTAATTTTCCTTCTGATTCTTCTTTGGCCCATCAGTCATTGATTAGCATGCTGTTTAATTTACATATGTTTATAATTCCCTTCTGTTCTGGATAACTAGTTTGCTTCCATTGTGGTCAAAGACATACTCTGCATGATTTCAATCCTTTTAAATTCACTGAGGCTTGCTGTGTGACTTAATGCAGGGTCTAACTAAAAATGAGTTCCATGTGCACTTGAGAACAATTGGCATTCTGCTGTTGCTAGGTAATGTGGGGAAAGAGCTTTTCTCACTGGGCAAGCTTTCAGTCAAGTCAAATAAAAAATCCTGTGAACAGAGCTTTTCCAGGGAGCTTCCAGACAGATGAAGTAGAGAAGATCTCTTGGCATGGAGCTTTTTAGGAAAAATGGTGCTTGCAAAGCTGCTGGATTCTATGGTGACGGTGAAGCTGGGTGAGGGGCACAGGAGTGGATCAAGTTAAAACATCACAACTTCAACACTGTCCTGGTGGCATAGTGATATAGTGATTAAGTTTGTACTCTCTGCTTTGATGGCCCAGGTTCGCAGGTTCAGATCCCAGGCACAGACTTAGCACTGCTTGTCAAGCCACACTGTGGTGGCATCCCACATAAAATAGAGGAATATTGGCACAGATGTTAGCTCAGCGACAATCTTCCTCACAAAAAAAAAACAAACAATAAAACCCTACAACTTCCTGCTCTTCCCAAAATTCAACCATTTCTCTTGAATAAACTCTCCTCTGATTGTTGCAAGCTTTTGGCTAATTAGCACAGTTTTGGATATTTTAATTTTGACAACTTTTGCAGGTGTCCTCATTGCTTTTATGAAAGAGCAAGTTTTCAAAAGTCATTGCTCCACAATTTCAGAAGCAGTTCCTGTTTTCTTTTTTATTAATTTCTGCCCTTACCTTGACTCATGTTCTTCTAACATCTTTGAGTGCAACTGGTTGCATTTTTTTTTAACTTGCTTAGACAGATGCCTGTAGCATCAATTTTTAGCATTAATCAAATAGCAATACATTTAAGCCTATATAATTCCATTGAAGTCTAAATTTGGGTACATCCCACAAGTTTTGACAGTCACATTTTAATTATCATTAAGTTTAAAATATTTTCTAATGGTCCATATATATCTGTTTGGTCCCAGGGGTTAGTTAATCCTGTTTTCCTTAATTTACAAACATTCAGGAATTTTCTAGTTATCTTTTTGTTCTTTAATTTCTGCTAATGCCACCAGGATGAGAGCACACGTGGTATTTCCAGTTCTATGAAATGTGCTCACATTTGTTTTATGGTGCAGTGTTCGCGTATTGTTCCTTGAGCATTTGAAGAGAATATGCAATCCATAGTTGCTGTCTGCACCACATTATATGTCAATTAGGTACCAGGTGCTTTTAAATAATCTTTAACTTTCTTAATTATTTGCCTTCTTACTCTATCAGGCACAGAGATAGTTTATGTTAAAATAGTCCATCATTAGGAATGTGTCTGGGGCAGGCCCCATGGCCGAGTGGTTAAGTTTGCATGCTCCGCTGCAGTGGCCCAGGGTTTCGCTGATTTGGATGCTGGGTGTGGACATGGCACCACTCATCAGGCCATGCTGAGGTGGCATCCCATGTGCCACAACTGGAGGAACTCACAGCTAAAATATACAGCTGTGTACCGGGGGGATTTGGGGAGAAAAAGTAGAAATACAAAAAAAAAAAAAAGAAGATTGGCAACAGTTGTTAGCTCAGGTGCCAATCTTTAAAAAAAAAAAAGGAATGTGTCTATTTCTCCTTTATGATACGTGAAATTTTGATTGAAATATTTTGAAGCTCTCCTATTAGTCACCAACAGATTTACATTTTTTTATCTTCCAGTTAAATTATGAAATTTCTGTCTATATCATTAATAATGATTTCTCCCTTGTGTTTTATTTTATCTCATACTAGTATTGCTACACAAGTTGTATTGTGGTTAGTATTTGCATAATACACCTTTTTCCATAATTGTAATTTTAATCTTTACCTGTTTTTGTATTTAGAGTTTGCCTCACAGAAGCAGCATATTATTTCCTTTCAGTTTGAAAGCTGTTTTTAATTATACTATTTAGACTGCTAGTACTTATTATAAGAATGTTTTTACATTTTTTGGATAAAATAAATATTTTTATTTTTATGCATTTCTGCCTTTCTTGTCACTTTTATGATTGTTTAGTTTTTCACTCTATTTTTAGCAGTTGCTTTGGAAAATAGAAAATGAGCCAATGCTTTCTTCAAGTCTAATAAAAATTAATGTGTTTACTACACCACTTTACAGAAAATGCAGTGAACTTATGAGGCCACTTTATTATCGTTTATCTTCTCTCATCTTGTTTTACTACTGTGTTCATTTACTGTTTTAATTTTACTTCCTTCACACACACACACCTGGAGGGCATTATTATTATGGTCTATAAAATCCATATTGCTCATGAATTAAATTGTCATTAGTGAAATTCTCAGTCATCTCTGTGTTTCTATCTAGGAACATTTTCCATTTGTTTGAAACACAAATTTGGTATTTCCTTTAGCTCTGGTTGACTGATAAATTCTTGGTTTTCGTTTTTTTTAATGTGTATACTTTGCTTTCATGATTAAAGGCATATTCTGTAGGCATTTCTAGGTTGGCACCTATATTTGCACAGCACTTTCAAGATTCAGTCCACTATTTTCAGCTTTCCATTATTTCCACTTGTCTTGTTGTTGCTTCTATGAAAGTCGTCTTTTTCCCCCTCCTCTGGCTGTTTTGAGATTTTCTTCTGTGTTTTTGGTTTTTAGCTCATTTACTCTGATATTCATTTTGATGCTTCCTTGATTTATTTCATGCTTGGGCTTTGTAGTTCTTCTTGATTCCACATTTGATGATTTCTTCAGTTTTGGAAAATCTTTGGTCAAAGTCCACAAACTTTTAGACATTGCTTCTGTTCCATTTCCTTTCTCATCTTTCTAATACTCTCCAAGTACAGATGTTCTCAAAGTTTTCATCTGGTTTCATAAGTTTCTTTGGGTCTTTGTTCTCCATTTTCCATTCTTTGTTTTTACTTTCTGTCTTGCATGCTGGGTATTTTCTTTTGACCAATCTTCCATGTCACTAATTATCTCTTCAACAGTGTCTATACTGCTGTTAAACCTATCTATTCAGTTTTCAATTTTGGTTAATGAGCTTTTCATTTCTAGAACTTCCACTTGATTCTGTTTTAGACTATCTAGTTACCTGCTGAAATGTTCCATCTGGTCCTCCAATTTCTTTACATAGTAGTCGTCATTATTTAAAGTCTACATTTAACTCCCAATATTTTGATCTCACAGGGGCCTATTTATATGAACTGGTTTTTTTCCATTTGTATTTAATTTTGTTGATGTACTTGATAATTTTTATTGAATTCTGTGCATTTTTTATGACAAAAGATGTGGATTTTTTGTACAATGTGTTCTTCCTCTAGACAGGATTTATCTTTCCTTCTGGCAGGCAGCTGGTGCCGTAATCCAAATAGGAATGGAACTACTTAGAGCCTGTCCCTGTATGTTTGTGAGAGCTTTTATTTTGCCAGTTCCCTGCTACTTATAATATCCAGCCTTCTGTGAGGCCTGACTCAGAGCTTGGGGCCTTTTTTTCAAGTCCTCCACCTTTGTGGGCTTTAAACTCCAATTTTTTTTCTTCTGCCCCATAATTCTACTTCTATCACTGCTTGATTCTGTTTTCTGCTCATCTCACTGTCTGAACATACACGTGTAAATCTGTTAATGGGCAGACATTGACTTCAGAATGGAATATGTGACTTAACTATGTGTTTTTTTTCTCTCTATTATGTTGGGCCTTCAAGTTCTAGCTTCTTACAGCTCTGTTTCCTTCAAACAGTATTCTATATATATCATGGCCAGATTTTCTGGTTATTATTGGCAATAGGGTTGGGAAAAAGTGGGAAATTTTACCTAATGCAATAAGCTAGAAATTTCATAAATATATCCTACACTGTATTGCATATATGAAAAATTTGGCCTTTTGGTTTATTGGGAAAAGGAAGGCTCATATGATAAATAGGGTTGGCCAATTCACCTCTCTATCTAGAACAATGGTCAGCAAACTACAACCTGTGGCCTTAATCTGGGCCTCCATCTGTTTTTGTGAATAAAATTTTATTGGAACATGTCCATATATTTGTGTATTGTCTATGTCTTCTTTCATACTACAATGAGAGAAACCATATGGTCTGCGAAGCCCAAAATATGTACTACCTGACCCTTTGCAAAAAACATTTCCTGACTGTTCACTTAGAAATAAGCCAGCCCATACCTCCACTTATACTATATTCCATAATACATTTCAGATGTATTAAATATTTACATGAAAATTCATGAAGATAAGGAGATTATCCAGCTTGGCATGGTTTAAACACATGAGCTCTTTAAAAGGAGAGGGTTTTCTCTGGCTGCTGGCCAGTAATGCAGGCATAATCATAGCATGAGAATGACCTAATGTGCCACTTCTGGCTATGAAGGGACCATGTAAGTGCTAAGGGATGTGATTGCCTTCAGGAGCTGAGAGCATACTTCAGCTGATAGCCGTCCAGGAAAAGCTCAGTCCTACAACACATGGAACTGAATTCTGCTAACAACCTAAACGAACCTGAAGGGGATTTGTTACAGTACCTCCAGATAGGAGCCCAGCCCACTGAGACCTTGGGTGTGAGACTCTGGGCAGAGAACCCAACCACAAGTCACTAGATTTCTGACCTACAAAACTGTGAGCCAATGAATGAGTACTGGTTTAAGCGACTATGTATGAGGCAAGAGGATGTGAGGAATTTGGAAAGAGTCAGGGCCATTGAGGTCATGGACATGGAAGCACAGACTATACATGGAACAGTTTGTCATGATACATTGCGTTTTCTAGTTTACAAACTTCTCAATTTGAATGGAAAATGGGTGTGATATGACTTGTGGTTCAACCTTCTTTAGTATTTCTTATTTCATATGGCACAGGGAAAATACCAGATTTTTTATAGTCCTAGGGGGTAATATAAGTTAAAGAGCATGATAAGAACTGATAGTTAAGATAAGGAAATAAATAACAATTAACAGCAAGAAAAGAAACATTATGCCTCTGTGGATCACAGGTTGTGTTTCTCTCCTTTCTCTTTCTCACTTCCTTCTCATTTCTTTCTCTTCCTTCTCTTATTTACCTTACTGTTAACTAAGATTATCTTAATGTATTTGGAATCGATTCATGTCTTCTGAAAACAAATTTTGTTTTTAGCTTTCATCCAGAATGTTAAATCTTTGTGATGTTAAGTTTTTTAAAGAAGTATTTAACCAGCCTTATTGCTTTTTCAAGCTTCTAGCCAAGACAGTGAGTGTGTTCACCCACCAACTGGGCTGTATCACTTTGGAGATAAGTAGAGAAACACTTGCTAGCAATGCTTCCAGGGTCTACAGGAGGCTCTCTGAGCTCAATTAATCATATTCTCTTGGATGCAGATTAACATTCACTAAACAGCATTGAAGTGAAATGGCTAGGGAGAGATTCATTGCAGAATCATTGCCGTTCTTTGCGTATTCTTTTTCTCCTTCCATAGGAGCTTAACCTCAGATCTCTTCCCATCACTGTGGCACATTTTCATTTATTAGTGTTTTTGAGGTCTGTATCACCTTGTAGTGTCGTTATTGCTTTTTTTTCATAGTACACTGGCATCTCTCTAAAAATATTAGTTTGAAAATAACACATTCTGCAAAGCTCTCCTTCTCTAAACTTTCACTTCAAAGCCTGTGCTTTGTAAATGAAAGTAAAAGAGAGGGATTTGGAATTTCACGTAACAGCACAAACTCCACATCACTTGAAGTTTAAGAGAAATGTATTGGAACTGCAATGCTCTGTACAGTGAAAAAGCAAATCCACACCCCCTCTCTATGCTTTCTCCCACTCCCCAACCCTTGCAAGGACTTACATTGTCTTGGGTTGGTCTTCTTTCATCTGGAAATCTCACACTGACTCCTCATCTCTGGAAAACATCACCTTTTACTTGATTTCTCTAAGACACTGCCTGAGTAGGTTGAAGAGTGGCCCTTAAAAGGTTATGTCCAAGTCTTAACCCCCAGAACCTGTGAATGTGATCTTATTTGGAAAAAGGTCTTTCCCAATGTAACCAAGTTTAGATGAGGTGCTGGTAGGTTAGAATTGGCCCTATGCCCAATGACAGTGTCCCGGTAAGAGACAGAAGAAGAGAGACACAGAGGAGAAGTCATGTGAAAATGAAACCAGAGACAGGAGGGATGTGGCCACAAGCCACGGGACACCTGGAGCCCCCAGAAGCTGGAAGAGGCAGGAAGGACCCTCCCCTAGAGCCTCCGGAGGGAGCTTGGTCCTGCCCACACGTTGACCTCAGTCTTCTGGTCTCCAGGACTGGGAGAGGATGAATTCCTGTTGTTTTAAGCTTAGTTTGTGGCACTTTTTTACAGCAGCCCCAGGAAACTAAGACACTGCCCATACAATGCCATTCCTTGTGTACGTTGTACCAAATTTTTGTGCTGAGTTGGGACTGTGATACTCTAACAGAACAAACAAACACACTTCTGTTCCCTAGGAAAATGTGTGGGCTACAAAATCATTCCTGCCTTCATAGATTATCTCACTCATCTTCTTATGCTCTCTTTAAATATTTTCAAATAACTTCTTTTCTATTTACTTCATGTCAGCTATCCTTAAGTGTCCACTTCATCTGCTACCTCAACATCGGCATCTTGTTCAGTTTAGTGAGAAACGCACTCTCTGTGTGGTCTTACAGACCAATTGTTCTTTTCACCAATAAATCCAGGGTGTAATTGAATGACAGTTAATTGAGTGGTAATAGGCTTGTAATGATTCCAAAAACAAATCCTCACTAGCGTCATTAAATACCCTTTCTAATAGAGTATACGAAGACACAGGCAGGGATTGTATTAGAGGCCACGATTCTGTACAGTTTAGGAAATGATTTCTAACAGATTCCTCATAGGAAGTGAAGTTACATGGGATAAAGGAGTTGAATCAGCCATTTCCAAAGAAAACTGCCTTGCCCACCTGTGGACACTCAGCTTTCTAGGATTAGATGGACAGAGAGTTGAAAAATTAAAACAGTGCTATGCAAAGCACAAGGGGAAAAGTTTACACACACGTACACAATTTATTCTTTAGCTCTAGAAAAGTACTTAGCAGCACTTCCAGGACATGCTCTGCGACTAAATGCTAGGACTGAAAGTTTTGACAAGAATGTGAGGCAATAATTCAAAATTGTGTGGAATGTGAACGTCCCTGTAAAGGTCTGGCTCAAGATAAAACTCTTTTTCTCCGCTTCTTTGCTAAAAGACGACCATTGTGATCTCAAGAAAAGGAAGTGTTGACTTTGAGTGTCTTGTATAACATAAGGCAGAGCAACCGCACACGTCTGCGCTTTCAGGCGTGAGCCCAGCCGTCTCCAGCACATACCTCATCTTCATCAAGTCCTAGGTCGAACTTTTTTTAAAAAGCCATTTCTACATAAATACCTTTTGTCCAGAGAGCCAACCCCACAACTGTTGTACTGTATCAAAATTGCTTACTTGTTTGCTTCAGCGAGGGATGATTTCTAAGCATCAATGGAACCACAATGCCCAGTTTTGAGAATTATTTTAAATTCAGAATAAATCAGAAGTATATTATTCAATCAACAATGACAAATTAAAGGCTGTTCCTTGAGTCAAGAAATGGTGCTCTCGCCCCACACTCAGAAGATCTGAAACGTCTTTTTTACCCCTTGATGTAGTGTTGGGTTTGCACTAAATACGTAATTGCCATGGCCTCTCTCCCCTGGATTGCCCTGTGTACAGCAGAGATTTTTAAAATATTAGTCTCAGCAATAACATAAAGCTCATTACTGTTATCCCATGGGATCAATTTCTTCAAATCCACAGGCATGCAGACCCTATAGAAAAGATAAGCTAATGCCAAAGATAATCAATAGGAAAACACAAGCAAATCTTCCGAAATAGAGCAGAAATATCCTCCTTAACATCAGCTGATGTATTTCAATAATTCTCGATTGTGAAGACATTGAAAGTGAACTCATCCCTGGATCTGTCCACAGTTATGTAAATGTTCCAGTTGTGCACTCAGGGATCTGTGGAATTGGTGAGACAGCCACACACTAAGATTTCTCGTTTTTTTTTTTTTTCTGCTTTATCTCCCCAACCCCCCCTGTACACAGTTGTATATCTTAGTTGCATGTCCTTCTAGTTGTGGGATGTGGGACGCCCTCTCAACGTGGCCTGACGAGTGGTGACATGTCCGCTCCCAGGATCTGAACCCTGGGCCGCCGCAGCAGAGTGCACAAACTTAACCACTCGGCCACGGAGCCGGCCCCTAAGGTTTCTTTTTAATAAACAAGTCATGGTTTATATTCAATAATGTAGGTTTGAGCATACACAATGAATTTATTTATAAAGTAGAAGTCAAAGTTGAGTAGGAGGATTTCTTCATGTATAATTAAAAGCAGATCACTGCGTGCATGAATCCTAAAAGAAACCTTGATTCAAGAATCTTCCCCCAGTGTGAGGCTATGTAAAAAATACCTGTTTAAGAAGGCATGATTGCTTCTCCACTAATACCCTGGGGTGTGTAGGGCATACGCTGTGAGGTAATTTCATTACGTACATTGAGTTGTAGTCATCAAAAGGTGTCCTATGAAATAATGAAAATCAAGAGTTAATCTATTCTTTTTTGCAAATACAGCAAGGGAAATTCATTATTAGCTCTTATCTATTGTACATCTCATTACTTATTATTAGTGATTTAGAATTAAAAGTACCAGAGGAGCAATGCCTATTTTTAATTATTAACTGATGAGGTCTACTGTCTCATACACGTATTCACTTTTACACTTGTTGGGGGCTGGGGAACAAGTCTTAATAACCAGACCCGTGTAGGAGAGAGCTCTGATCTTATAGGTTTATGGAGCTCTTCACCACAGTCTTCAAAACATTAGGTGAAGAATCTCTTAAGAATAATAGCTAATTAAACATAATCCACTCCCTGCAATATATTCTACATTTTATAAATAAGCATACAGATGAAACTGAGCAGAGAGTGTCTTCCCTTGTACACACTAGCTAAGACTTGACATGGAGACAGAGATTGGCTTTTGTTTAATTTGCTTTGAACTCCACCCTTTCCAAGCAACTGAGAGTGCATTCTCCCCTGAGTCTCCTTCCAGCATTTGTTATCCCATGTAGCATCCCTTTTGCCAAGGAATTCATGTCTCAAGGCAATTTGGGGCAGAGAAAGAAGATTTTACTGCCAGTAATCTCAATCCCCATGGCCTCTCCCATCCATTGCAACTCCTCCAAACGCAAGAGCCCAATCCTGGGGTTGGGGGGGGTTCCCTCACTCTTTGCCCTAACATTTCCTTTTCTTATCATCTTGGGGCACTTTATGGTCTTCGGAATGTACCTATTTACCTTGAAGAGCATTAGCATTTGAGTAGCATGAATATACATCAGCAATCCTAAATTTACACACCAGACAAAGGAAATCAGCATGTATTAGAACATGTTTGCTCAACAAAGATATTCTACCCACTCAGTTTGGGAAAAATAAAACATAAGCACATGGTTATTTGAGCTTTAACCACTGAAATGCTCTCTAGCTGTGACTAGGGGCAAAGTTTGAAAGATTTCATTATCCCTCGTTCAGGTTTAATTCTGTCTAAAGCACTCTTAGACTATTGTAACATTGACAGTGTCCTAACTCCACACCAGTACTTAAAAATATGACTTTACATAGGGAAAAGCTGGAGCATGACCTGAGCATGTTGTTAGTTTCAAAGATGGTCATGTGTTGTTCCCCTTGTATCTGCAGCTTCCCCTTGTCCCCAGCGCTCAGGCCAGGTGTCAGAACTGGAAGGAGGCTGGTGTCCATCTGCCATGGTGCTTCAAACTGCACGTATGGCTCCTTGCTCTCACTAAGGTGAGCCCGTCCGTGAATAGCATCAGGTATCTGACTCCAGTGTCCCTTGCATTAAATAGTGGTATTTAGTAATAGTGGTAGCGTGCGAGCTACTCTTTCAAGGACATAAATGTGAGATCCAAATACAATGGGATCACGTGTCTGGATGCATCCTCACAATCTTCCTAAATCTCCCAAATCTTTGCTCCTCTCTATAGATCCTCATAGCCGTGTTGGGTTTATATATCGATTTTGCACATGTATTATTTTCCCTAAGTTGTAAAGCAGGGTTTCTCAACTTCAACACTATTGGCATTTGAGGCTGGATAATTCTTTGCTATGGGGGCTGTCCCGTGCACTGTTGGATGTTTAGCAGCATTCCTGTTCTCCACCTACTAGATACCAAAGCTCCATCAGTCGTAACAACCCAAACTGTCTCCAGACATTGCCAAATGTCCCCTGGCGTGGAGGAGCAAAATTGCCCCCTGTTAGGTATCACCATTGTAGGCAGTTAATGGTATTTTCCCAACCCCTCCATTAGGTAGCAAGTATCATGATGGTAAGGACTACGTCTTGTTTAGCCCCGAATATATCCAGTGGTAGAGCACAACCTGGCTAAAGTGTTTCCTCAATCAATATTTATTACATTAAATTCCCTGGATCCAGCAGTTAAAAATTCCTTAAAATAGAAAAGTTTTATATAGCATCACTGTCTTATTTCAAGAGATGATGGTTTCTGAGACAGGCACATTCCATAGATTCAACCACAGGCATGAAACATAGAATCCACATAAATCTTAATTATCATAATATGCAAAGGCAAAAAACAACCTCCATGGCTCAGAGGGAGATATGGTACACATTTTTATTCCATAACTCAAGATTTGGGAGCAGAAGAGAGCAAGTATTGCCATAGAGATTGATTTTCACGTTGAAATTAGTCCATTTCACACTTTTTTCATTGTATAAACAACCCACAGAGCATCTTGCTTTCAAATACTCTCTCTGCAGTTCTAGTTCGGCAACATCAAGGCACTGGGTGAAGAATGCCAAGTGTGCCTCTTCCCGGACCAAATCAGTCGCCTCACAGAGCAACTTGTCTCCTCTGAGGCAGTGTAGACATAAGCACCTTACCAGCACTCGACTATTTCAACCTGTGTGCTTCCCTACTTAAATCAGGATGAGGAGGAGAATGTCATTATGATGTCATATCCTAGGCTGCTAGTGAAGAATCTTCACATTATTTGTAGAGAGGAATCATCTCAAGCCTTGCAGTTAAATTTGCCTTGTGACAGGTTTCAATGTTTGCTTCACATTTTACATTTAGAATCACATGGTCGGGCAAAGTTCTATGCCAGTGGAGACTCACGACAGGCACAGGGCAACAATGGGCAGATTGGGACAACTGCCCATTAAGCTTAAGAAACAGTACAAGCATAGGCCCAGCAGCAGAAACAGGACTGACTACACTTGAAGGAGAAGAAATGTGGCTGGAGCATAATGAGCCTGTGAAAGAGCTGCAGAAACAGCGGGATCGAAACAAATGAGGTTTCATTGGCTTTGGCAAATGTTTGGGTTCAATTCTAAATAAAACAGAAAACAATGGACACATTTTAAATAAGGGAGTGGCACCATCAGAAGTATGCTTTGTGTACATTTCCTTGGCTGCATGGAGAGACTGAGCTATGCTCTAGGGTAGGAAGACCAGGTGGGAGGCTAATAATAGGAAGAGTTAATGAGGGTAGCGATGGAGGTGAAAAATGTGGAGCAAGTAGACTGCATTTTGGAAGTAGAGCTGACGGTATTTGCTGATAAATTAGATGCACGGGGTCAGGGAAAAGAGGAATCCATTAGGACCCTTTTATTGTGGGCTTAAAGAACTGAGTGGTGCCACTTGCAGAAATAGTAAGAACTGGGGGAGAGGCAGTTATGTAGGATGAGAACTCAAAGTTCTCTTTGGAACGTGTTAAATTTGACGTGCCTGTAGATGTGGAAATTGAGATGATTGTCAACATCTAGAGCTCTTCATAGAAGTTGTGGTCCCAAATATGTATGTGGTAGGTTGCACTTTTTAAACTGTATTTGGAAGTAAAGGCAGGTTATGGTGGTATTTCTCAAAGGGCTTCCTTTTCATTATTGGCTCCTCTTGAAATCTCGCCTATAAAAATGTTTAGAACAGCACACTGTTCACGAATAAGTCACTCCAGTGTCTTGCGTAATAAAGGAAATTTGAGCACAACCAGAATATCTATCCAGAGATAAATAAATAAAATGCACCTAGTGTACCTACACAGAAGAGTACTATGTGTCCTTCAAGATAAAAGACACAGATCATTCTGCAGTAATGTGTCATCACGCTACAAAATATATTAAGTGCAAAAATATCATGAATGATAAGCATGGAGTGATTTCTGTATTAGTCAGAGTTTTCCAGAGAAACAGAACCAATGAAGAGATTTATCTTAAGAAAGTGGCTCACTCAATTGTGGGGGCTAGCAACTCTGAAATTTTTTAGGGCAGGCCAGCAAGCTGGAAACTCAGGAAGGATTTTTACGTTACAGTCTTGAGGGGGAATCCTTTCTTCTCTAGGAATCCTTAGTTTCTGCTCTTAAGGCCTTCAACAGATTGGAAGAAGTCCATGCACATTATCAAGGTCATCTCCCTTACCTAAAGCCAACTGATTGTAGATGTTAACCATGTCTCTATCTATCTATTTCTCTGTCTACATACACACACACATGCACACACATTGCAGATCATTGAAATCATTGAAAAATTTTATGAGAAACTAAGATAAGAAGCTGGGCCAGCAAAGCAAGTTCACCTAGGAATAATCTTTTTGGAAATGCTTGATTCTCCTTAAAGCTGGTCAAGATAAAAATACTGCCACTTAGAAAGCATGGAACTTGAAAGCATAATTAGTAATATTAGTGTTGAAACTTAAGTTTTAACTCTTTAAGAAACTTTAGAGTTTGCTCTGTACTTTGAAGTGTTTTTTATTACCAAATGTGTACTTGAGCTAGATTGCAAATAAATTGGAAAAAGATGGAGAGTAAGATGAGCAACTTTCTTCAGGGGAATTTAATTATAAAAGAGATGAATCCTCAAAGATTGGGTCATACTGAGACAGCGTTATACAACAGGCAAACAAGACAGATCAGATCTTTAAAGGAGACCATCTTGAACTCTTGGCTTTTTTACAGGTGTTCATAGTCCATCTTGCACAAGAGTAGTTTTGACATAAATAGAGGCAGCTTCTAAGAGCTAAATTTTGTCGTAAACCACAAAGAGGGAAACATAATCTCATTTAAAGAGAAAGAAAGCACGTCCCAATCTTAAAGCAACCTTAATTTTTTTTTCTGATCCTTTAACAATAACATATTGTTTTGAAAGAAGGCTTTGAAGAAACAAAAACCAGAAATGAATTATTCATTTTAATGAAACATATTATAGTTGGTTTATAGAACTTCATAGTACTTGGCAGTAATACTTCACAGTAATTACATTAAAAATATTTGGACAGAAAGAGATTGTGCTATTAAGCAACTTTGTAAAGAGCTTTTCACAATATTATTGCTATGACAGAGGCTCAGTGTAACAGTTTAAGTGAGATCGTTGCTGTAGTAAAACACAATGCATAAAACTGCAAGATTGGAAATCATTTTGGAATTCACTTTGTAAATCATTTGTTTTGTAAATTGCAACCAAATTTTGTGTAATTAAATCCTACTGAATAGGTTAAAATCAGATGCATTCCACTTTAGATACTATTTTAAAGGGAGAAAAATGTCACCACAGTGTTCCGGTGTAGTCACGTGTAAATGTACAAAGATTGTACTAGAGATCTGCTATTCCAGTCTCGAGGTAGGTTGTACTTGGGAGATACGCACACAACACAAACTACAGGAACAAATGTGCTCTCATAGATCTTCTGTAGTATGATCATAAGATTTTTAAAAAGAAATTTGTTAACATGTTATGATAATCTTATTACACTTGAATACCAAAAAGAAAATTAAATTTACTGCCACAGAAAGTTTTCTGCATTCACATCCTTCATCCCACAAGCTATTCCTGCTATGGCAAAGAACCGCCCGTGCTCCACCAAAACCATTTCTCTTTCCTAATAACAGGCTGATAGTTGGATGGTGCCGCTGGACCAAAGCTAAAACTGACAAGCCCCTCTGGCAGTTAGTTATGGACATAAGACTAAGTCCTTTCTGAGTGATTGAGAGTGAAATCATGTGCTTCCCTTGCAGATGTGGGGTATTTAGAGAACTAGTGTCTCTCCAACATGTGACTTCTCTACCCCCAACTTGAATGGAATCAACCACAAGTGAGACCTTGGAAAGTATGGAGTTGAAAGTAGCAAAGCTATTAGTAGCCTGGATCCCTGCATGACTCCATGGAGCAGAGCCAGCCACCAACCTGGAAAATGGGAGACAAGCCTCTTTCTGTTAGAGCCTTTGCATTTTTAGATTTTCGTATTATTGCACCCTAACTTTTTGGCTTGGTTTAGTCATCAGTTTAATGGAGACTGCAGCCAAGAAATCAAGAGAATACTGATGCTTGGATGGGCAGCAACGAAAGGATTAGGAAAGATCATCAGGTGTAAGGAGGTGTCGTTATAGACCAAGGCCAAGATTATCTACACCCTCATATTCTCAATCACTATGTACGGGTGTGAAAGCTGGACGGTGAAGAAGGCTGACAGGAAAAAAATGGATTCATTTGAAATATGGTGTTGGAGGAGAGCTCTATGGATACCCTGGACTGCCAGGAAGATGAACAAGTGGGTCCTAGGGCAAATTAAACCTGAACTAGAGGCAAAAAGGATGAAACTGAGGCTGTCCTACTTTGGGCCCATCATGAGGAGGCAGGGTTCTTTGGAGAAGACAATAATGCTGGGAAAGGTAGATGGCAGCAGGAAAAGAGGAAGACCAAACCTGAGATGGATTTGCTTCATGAAGGAAGCCACAGGTATGAGTCTCCTGGAGCTGAGGCGGCTGCTGGGGACAGGACATTGTGTACGTCATTCGTTCACAGGGTTGTCAGGACTTGGAGCCAACTTGACAGCACATAACAACAACAACTTTTTGGCTGAATAATACAGCCTGAGTTACTTATGTTACCATGTTTTTCTTCACGAAATGTCTAGTCATTTCACTATGATATTCAAAAATACAGCTTTGAAGTCGTTTTACTTCTGGTATAGTTTTAGATGGGAAAACACATAATTTTATCATTTTCCTAACTTTTCTCCTATAACGTCATGGTTCTTTAAAGCTGAAGATGTCCCTCTGAAGGCTTGTGAGAAGCAAATAAAGCTGCTTCTCATGCTTAATTATACATGTATGCAAAGATAGTGCTTCGAGTTTTTTTTTTTACTAATGTAAGTTCAAGAAGTCCATGTTTTATTACAGGGTGACAGTAAAATACTTGGAAGATCATCAAATAAAATCAGAGAAACTTTTCGATTGCCAGCTCTGAAGACTTTGGGCTAATTAAATGTCTTCAATTCTCAGTTTTTACATATGGAAAAGGAGTGTGAAGTGGAATACAATGATGTCACAAATATAACAAAATCTGGGACAGATGCACAGTAAGCACTGAGCTTGTTCCTCATCAGCTTGGGGTCTTCAGCTCCCTCAACACGGCATAAAGAAGTTTAAAGCACAGCTGATTAAATGATGTTATAGGTGCACCTCTGCAGTTACGTTTTTGTTTGTTTGAAGTAAGGGGGTCATAGAAAGTTGTCTTGGAAAATGCTTTGAAACCAAATTATCAATGTCTAAGTTTTACCAGAAACTAGCAAATAATTTATTTTTCAGTATGAACAATATATAGATATTCATGTTGAAGTTTTCATTTTAAGTAAAAATACATATGGATTTTTATATACTAGTTTTCCTGTGTTTTTTATCATGTGACTTTCCATTGAGAGAACTGTTTTGTCCCTAACATGAACAAACTTGAAAATGGCTACTTTTGTTTGTATTTGGAATACATGTTTCTGATTACGAATGTGGGACAGCTTCAAGTTATGTACATGTCTGTTTAATTACCAAATATGATACGTTGCACAAATTAAATCTGTATAAATATTTGTCAATCAATCCTGTATATATTTTACAAAAGTTGTTTGGTAATTTCCACTTATTGAGCCTTAAAACTCCTATGTAATATTAATCCCATCCTCAAAATGGAGGTACTGGTGAACGCTGATTGCTTTGAAATTGTGATCGTGAACAACTTATTCACCTCTGAACGTTTTAAGACATTCTTCTTATTTGCTCTGTAAGTATTTAACCAACGACTTGCTCTGTCTACACCTTAGTATAACTCTTATTAGGGTTCTTGCTTTCATAATATAACACGGGCTCCTCCATTTACAAGCATTTCGCATTTTCCTTCGACTTGTTTGGCTTGCGGATTTTTAATGAATTAGATATTGAATCTCCTAAAGATTTTTCTCCAAACATAGACAATTATTATACATTTCATGTAGATATTTTATAAAATTATGTGCTGTATCTAAAAATGTTAGAGAATATATATCCGTTCACTTTTTATGTTTTTTGGGCAAATGTTTTATGGAAAGTCAAACCTTGCACTTAGGAAAGTTACTGTCTGAGGGGGCAGGAATGGTTGTCATGGGGAGATGGGAAATATTGACTACTACACAGACCCTACATGGCGCTGGCATATGAAGGAGTCATGGAAAAGAAGGGGGGGTGTGCATGGTGTATGTGTTTCTCATTTTTCAACAGGTTTATAAAGAAGGTGACTTTTATGTTGGATATATGTACATAGCGTACCATGATGATTATTCCTATTTCTCATAAAAATGTGCTCCTTTTAAATCCAACAAACATGGTAAGAGCCATCTCAAAGCTGTCTATATATATACTAGCAGAAATCATCTACAGGTTTTCTTCTCTCGAATTCAAAGTGTAGCAAATAGGAGACAGCTTCATTAAGCGTAAGATGAATGCCCAGCTGCTTTCTGTATGCAAAATTTACTGTGCGAATCTGGGCATGGGTTAGTGCCAACCTGAAGAATAATACAATTAGAAACAGGTGTAAAGATGATTGCAAACCAACACAGTCATCTCCTAAAAATAGTGCTAGTTTCCAAACCGTAACTACAAAACTTGATTTATGTATATTTCAAGCACGAGATAATTTCGTCTACCATCTTTCATGCCTTCATTTCATAACATTCAAAATGCATCAGCCATGAAAAGTACATGGAGCCTGGAACACTAATAAGCGATTGGAATATGTTTCTTCCTGAAGGTTTTATATCTTCAGACATCCTCCCACCTTGAGCAGCATATGTATGTGATAAACTGAGTTCAAAAGGAACATAACCAGCCTGAAACTAAGATATCAAAGGTTTATATTTACTCTGTAGATCAAATGGCTGACCTCAGATTCTCTGACCTCAGAGAGGCATGTCATTCCACCTAGAAAACAGATGCTCACCACTTACTCAGAGGAGTCGACATTATATATGTATTTGCACATGTAGATTTGCATTAGGGAGAGTTAAGGCTCAGACTCACATTACAGAATTATAATCTTTTAAAAAACCCTCTGCACATCAAACATATAAATGAGAGTTACTTGAAGAAAAATCCTAACAATGAAACAAAAAAGTGTCATTTTCCTGAAGAAGATCTTGTCTTTTGGAGACTTGACTATGAGGGAGATTAGATTGATTTTAGGAAGAATGCTTTTGCTCTAATGCTCAAAACATCCAAACCAACTACAGCAAGTTAAGGAATCTGTATCCTGGGCTGTATGAAAATGAGGAATAGCCCATAATTAATCTATATCGAGGGTTCTCTACGTGTCAGCTGCCTTACAAATATCATACTGCATTTAATTATTTCCAACTTGTCCCAACTTGATGAAGTCTGAAAACTTTTAGAAAATCATAAAGCAAATAATCAATTGACTATTTTAAGCTCAGGTGAAACAACTCCAAAACCCACGCTTCTAAGTCCATAACATTGGGGAGCAGAATACTGGTCAACCATCTCCCTGACGTTCCAAATGAGAATGGAGGATGGGCCCAAAGAGAAATTTTGTCTCCTCCAACTCCATGTTGCACAAAAATTTAAGGAAGAATTTTGATAACTTTGATAAGTAGATTTCTTCTGTTGAATCAAGAATTTCTCGAGTGACATGAAGAAATGAGAAAATAATATCTCAATTAAAAAGAAAACTATTCAAGGGGCTGGCCCAGTGGTGCAGTGGTCAGGTTTGCTGGTTCAGATCCCAGGTGCAGACCTACACACCGTTTGTCAAGCCATGCTGTGGCAGGCATCCCACATATAAAATAGAGGAAGATGGGCATGGATGTTAGCTTAGGGCCAATCTTCCTCAACAGCAAAAAAAAAAGAGCAGGATTGGCAGTGGATGTTAGCTCAGAGCTAATCTTCCTCAAAAAAAAAGAAAAATATTCAAGGTTAACTTACAAGGTTCACTAAACATCCTCCTACCTTTGTTTTCATCTATAAACTAAACTGGTAGTAATCCACACGCTGATAAACACTTCCAGGATAAAAAAGCAGGTGTTGCTTTTTCAGGTCATACTGAACTTAGATAAGCAGGAATATATAATTTACTCATTTGTATAGGAAGACATCAATGAAATCATCAATGACTTTATTTTCATTTATATCACTTCATTTATTTTATATCTTTGAGTTTTATCACCAAAATCTAATCATTTTAATCTATCACTTTAAATAATAGATCAACTTTATATAGTTCATAAAACAAGACATTACCTGTTGAATTAGTTCTCCATAAAAGCTTTCTTTCTAACATATAGTATTAGAGTTTAAGCTCAAATATGCTCCTTAATATTTTGCTTTCAATTACGAGATCCCCCCAACATTAAACTGACAAATTCTTTCAATCCAGCAACAAAGGTTTTCTTTGCCTTAGTATAAAATAAACTACAGGAGACGCCTGGCTCAACATGACAGGACTTAGTAAATATGCATATTGCTGGCCCCTACTGAAAACAATCTGGCTGTAAATGTATGCCATATGATTCAGTATAATTGCCAGATAATTTTCTAGGATGTAATTTGCATCTTTCCTTTGATTTAAAGACTAAAATGTTAAAGACTCATAAATTAAATTAACTAAGGCCTCCTAAGTTAATTTAAGAACCAAGTACATAGGCAGACCCTCTCTGCACTACAGATGGGGTCAATGGGGTCATTTGTCAAAGGCAGAGAGTGACAGCACAATCTTGCTTTCACGACGTGTAAGAATTTCCTTTTGGCCTCAGGGTAACAGGAAAGAATCGGTGAAGTACCAAGTTATACGTAAAAGACGTCGGATAAAATGAAGCTTGCTTTTCCCTTGGTATGGTTTTTATTCCCTGTGTTCTTTCTCTTTTAGTCCTTGTCCCATCATTTGTGTCTGTCCTTCTGCTCCATTTATAAACATCCTCAAGTAGTATCTTCCATCTTACATGCAAGATTGACAGTCATAGTCACTCCACACAATGACACCTGAATTTCATGCAACATTCACACTTCTCTCAACCTTCTCCACAACCTGCCTTATTCCTGGTTTCACTGCAGGATTTTGCACACCTTCTTGTTAGGAATAACTGCGTAAGACGGTCTCCTGGGTTTCAGGGACCAATGTCTGTATTCACATTTTCTATTGTTTCAATTCACTCCTGGATCTCACTGTCTTAAAAAGACTAACATGAACACATTCAGCAGCCTATTTTCAGGATGTATTTACCTGCTTTATTTGCAATTTAGTCTTCTTCCTTCCATGTTTTCTCTGGCAATTCATTCTCAAGATGTTGGAATAGCTCTAAATCCCTTCTGACCCCATAAATAATACATTTATCTTGTCCAGCCTCTTTCATCTTTTTTAAAACCATGTATTCAACTACCTCTCTTAATAACTGCTCTCAGACTGTTGTCTTCAACCTAGAGCTTAATCAGCATCCACATTGCTTTTCCAAAAGGTTCGACATCATTATGACTCCCTGGATATCTGACAGCATCTAGAATGTGAAAAGTCGGTTGTAACGTTATGGGCTTTCTGGAACCACTGGAACATATAGCCTACATTGCATAGTTTATTTAGAGACCATTGTGCCATTGAACTGGGAGGAATTATTTCTCATAAATTACAAAATATAGATTAGATCAAATATTATATAAGGGAATTTCTAGACTTTATGAGCCCCTAGGAAACTGGAAAATGCCAGTGTGTGTTTTTCCTCATTTTCTAAATGGCATCAGGAGTGGCCTTAGAACCATTAAGTATGTTTTCACAGTACAAAATGCTCATAGCCTCCATAAAACTAGCACATTAAAGATGAACTTGGAAAAGCAGTGCAAATGTGCTTATGACGAGACACATATGTTCAGCAGACCATTATAAGAAAGTGTTCAAGTTGTTTTAAATTAAATAAAAATCTAACATCAATATTCCCCTTTTAACTAAGATGGAATTTGAGAATATTTCAAAACACAGTGAGTATTATTCCATATTTTTTTAAGTGTAAGATTTTGGGGGGGGGGTTATTTCACAAGGACCTTTATTTGCATCAAGTAGATATCCTTTGTAGAAAGTTTAATTCTCACGTGTCTGAGAGTCTACAACATATTTTTGATAAAATCAATTCAGAGAAGAACATAACACAATTATGTTATATAACGAAGTCCTTTAAATTAGATGGAATTACAGCTGGCTTTATTATTACTTGTCTACGTGCTGTTATCATGCAATTGACACTGAAAAAGATTCCAATTCTGTACTTGGATGTGGACCTGGTTATCAGGAGAGGGTTATGGTCTAGGACAAGTCAGAACAGAAATATGCTTTCTGCATTCCCAGGGCTACCTTTTCTGGGAGCATAGTTACATGCTGTCTATGTCATCCCCATGTTCCTCACTTTGCAGACATGGGGATGAGCAGATGAGGTCTTCCCCATCCCAGGTTCACGTAATCAATGACTGAGGCTAAATGTAGACTTTCCCCATGATGGCTTAACCCCATGGGGGAACAAGCCTGGCTGATCTTCACTGTAATCGCCCCCTAGCCCGGTATTTCAGTGCTGTCTGGATGGAGTGTTGGGTTAGGCGGGCCATCAAGATTAGTTGTTTTCAATCGTGGCAATGTATGCCCAAGAAAATTAAAGCAATTATCTCATTGCTTTAGCCCAGCATTGATGAGTAAAATTTACACCTACTATGGATAGATTTCTAAATATCCAGGATCTTAGTAGAGGCCATTAAATGTAAAGTTTTAAAATTTACTGGAGCCTCTTTATTGAGCTTTTTTTAAAGGACTAGAGTAGCAGAATATTTTTATGCAACCTTGACCTCTCCTTTCCCCAAATGATGTGAAAGACTGCGGCTGTGTTGGAATTTAGCAAGAGCAAGACAATTTCAGGGATCTTCTTGTAGTTTTCTTCAATAAATATATTTTCCACATCAGTTGTTCTGAGTTGAGTTTCTGGAACTTTTCCCCATTCTTTACAAGTACATATTTTTTGGATAGGTTCAAAGAGATTAGACTAGACATTGTCCTTTGAATGTAATGATGTGATTGAGGTGGCACAGTCTCAGGAGCAAACATCAGTTGGTGATGGAGAATTGCCAGAGTCTGAGCTTCATGGGCTTTCGAGGAAGCGTAGATGATGGAAATCAAATCAAAACCAAGCCACTAGTACATCTGATATGTAAAATAACTCATAAGAAATTCTGGGAAAAAAAACAGTTAAGGAAAAGCAAACCTAGTCTCCTTTTTAAAAATAGAACTGAATATATCATTCAGAATCACAAGGAATGTCCTTCCGATTTTAAAGTTCTTAAGAAAAAGGATTAACATCCATCCATTTACTAAGCTCCAAATCTTTCTCCCAATTTTATTTACATTAAATTTTTCTTTTGCTCTCAATTCTCAAGAGATTTACTTACATATTTTGGAAATGCCATGTCCTTGAACTGTTGAAGCATATTTGTAATCTATTTCAATAAGAATGTGCATACTTAGAAAGACACAGTATTTATGGGTTTAGAAGGGCAGTTAATAAAAATCTAATCGAAGTGTCTATCACCTAGTTCAACCATTTTTCCAACATTCCACCAAAACGTTGTGCAGCCTATGCCTGTACATTTCCAAAGACAGGGGATTCAATGCCTTGAAGAAAACAAACCAGAATGTACAAACTTTTACTGAAACGTGACTAAAAGGTTAAAACTTATTATAAACAGAAAAAATGGTGCATCCATGTTAAAAATTAAGAAAAACTCATCATATATATCCTGACTTAAAAGATAGAAGCAATATCTGAGTGCCATTTAAAATTCTATAACGGCTTTCACGTATAGTCAATCCACTTATGGTTACAAAGTTAAACCAGATTCCCACGGCTTTTTAAAAAATTTAGGTGCTATATATCATGAAAATGTCTAACACGAAGTAGATGGGCAATATGTGTTGATTCTTTCATCCTAGGCATTAAATAACCTATATTTGATAAATGAAGACAACGAGGGTCAGGGAGACTAAATGAATTACCAGAAATCTCATTAGAACTCAAATTTTCTGCTTTAAAATTCTATATCCTTTCCAATCTACCATACTAATTGTCTTGTTCTCACATAGGCAGGAATATTTTCAAGCAACCCTCTTTTTTTTTCCCTACAGGGATATTTATTACCCTCCATGCCAGTACTAGTTAAAAACAGTCGAAGAACGATATGCATGTTGTCATTATTTGTCTGTCTGCATTATAAAACATAACATGTATGGGTGCCAGGACAAAATATGTTTAGATTCAGCTCTGCCCATAATTCATTGTGTGAACTCACATAGCTCATACTTCTCCATACCTCAGAACCCTGTTCTCTACTGATATGTATATTTTATTTTATATACATGTTTATATTATGTATATTTTATCTTTCCGATTTTTTATTGTGGTAAAAGACAAAACACGTACTTTAGAATTATAACCATTTTAAAGTATACAATTCAATGGCACTAAGTACATTCTCAATGCTGTGCGCCCATCACCACTAGTTCTAGCCTATCTAGTTCCGTAACATTTTTATCACCCTAAATGGAAACCCCGCACTCATTAAGCAATCGGTCTTCACGATCCTCTCCCCCCAACCCCTGGCAATCACAGATCTGTTTTCCATCTCTGCTGACTTCCCTATTCAGGACATTTCATACGAATGGAATCATACCTTTTGTGTTAGGCTTTTTAAACTCGGCATATGTTTTCAAAGCTCACTCGTGTTGTAGTGTGTATCAGAGCTTCCTTCATTCCTTTCTGTGTTTGAAAAATATTCCATTGTATGGATAGACCACATTTTGTTTATCCCTTCATCCGTTGATGGACATTTGGGTTATTTCCACCTTTTGCCATTGTGTTTAATAATTCTGTGATCGTCCACACACATGTACTTCTTTAAATAATTGTTTGCAATTCTTTGGGGTATATACTTAGGACTGGAATTGCTAGGTCATATGCTACCGGGTTTTGCATATTATGTTTTTTTATTTCAACGAACATAAACATGTTTGGCACAGGCACACATAAACAAAATTTTAATGACCTTCTTTCTTGTTATCAAATGATTAGTATCCTTTAAACTAATCACTTTATACTACACACAATATATTTAAGGAGGACATGGGAAAATGCGAGCAAAATATATTTTCATGTGGAGATTTATTTGGCATTATCATACTATTCCCTTCACAAATCAGAGCCAAGTCAAGTTAGAAATTCACTTAAATATATGAAAGACAGCCCATTAAAAATAATCTAGGAATTCATAGGCACTTCAAAGCAATTTGAAAGTGAATTCTATGGAACACACCTGATATTCATGGCAATTATTACTTTATTATATTTCTAGCAAGTATGACTTACAGGTCTTCAGACGTCTGCATGTGATATGCTATTTCTGTAACCCTGAAAGTATGGAAAGGTTGACTGAATTGTTTGTAGATTGACAAATTTGTTCAAATGTTTACTGATCGAATTTGGGAAAACTTTTTTTTCCCTATTGAAAAACATTAAGTAGATACAAATATTTAGGAAAATCTGTTCACCGAATTACAGTTGAAAATCTAGGTATGTGCTTCAATGGAAATCTCGGGCTCCAATTTAAAAAAATCCCAAGAGATAAATGGAGAAGGAGCACGGCACAGGAGAGCACCTGCAGATGCCGCTCCCCGTCAGACTCAGAGACGGTCTCCTACTCAGGACTTTATAAATTAGGGAACAGGACAGCTTCAGCAGCCCCAGACTGGCCCATGGTCTCTGTTGTTCTCTCCCTTGCATTTGTTTGCATAACAGAGTGGAGCAGCAGGACACAGTAATCACCGCAGTCCTTCTCCAGCACATTCATCTGCTCTAAACTGTGGGGAGGAAATGAAGCAGAAGGAAACCCAGTGGAGAAATAGTTCTTTCGTGTGTGGCAAATTCAAACCCAGTTAAAGTCGTGCAACACCAACTTGTAATGTATCTTCCTCTTCCCTGACTATCAGCAATTAAGATACTAGGTGAAATATGAGATTCAAAGGGGTTTCTGAACACTTGGTGGATGTTGGCTAATGAAGCTTCTGTTTAAATAGGACACCTGTGCCTGTCTGCTGCTTTCGAGACTGCAAAGTTCTCATCAATTCCTATTTTGTTCCACAAGAATTGGAGCTAATGGCTTGTAGAAAATAACCAAGGTGATAGCATTTTTTTCTCTCCGTAGATTTTATTCTTCAGTTACTTTATTAGGGAGTTTCTCGTTCCATTATTTATTTTTCTCACAAAAATTACTGCATTTGGATGGAATTCCTCATGTAAGATCTATTTTGAACTAAACGAAAATGAAAACAAAGCACATTACAATTTGTGGTGTGCAGGAAAAGAAAGACAAAAATTGCGTCACTGAAGGCTCGCACTAGAAAAGGCTCACATAAGTGATCTCAGCTTCTGTTTCAAAAGCCAGAGAAATAAGAGCAAATTAAACCTAAAATAAATGGAAGGAAAGAAATAATAAAGTTAGGAACAAAAATAAAGGAAAGACAAAAAAGTTAAACAACAAATAGAACCAGATAAATCAAAAGCTGGTCCTTTGGAAACTTCAATAAAATTGATGAATTTCTAGCCATTCTGGTCAAGGGAAAAAAAGAGAGAGAGAGAGAAAAGACACAAATAAATAAAATAGCAGACATTCCTAAAGACTTCATAAATATTAATACAATAAGAAGTAAATACCATGAAAAACTTAATACCAATACATCTGACAATTTAGATGAAGTGAACAAATTATACGAATGATGCAAATTACCAAAACTCACCCACAAAGAAAAAAAAGATAATTTATCTAACCCCATGTATATTTGACAAATATAATTTGTAATAAAAAATATTTCCCAAAGAAAACTTGAAGAAGAGATGGCTTATAAGGTGAAACTTAAAAACACATTTATGGAATAAATAATACCAAATGTATGCCAAATCATCTAGAAAATAGAAGATCAGAAAACACTTTCACGTTTTATGAGGCTAGTATTATCACAACAGTAAAAGAGACATTACAATAAAAAGAAACTGCAGAAGAATATCTCCAGTAAATCTAGGTGTAAAAATCCTTAACAAAATATTAGTAAATAGAATTCAGGAATGCGTAAAAACAATCATTTATCTTGGCCAAGTTGGGTTTAATCATGGGAATATAAGGTTAGTTTAACACTCAGTAATCCATCAGTATAAGTCAATATATTAATAGAATAAAAATGAAAATCTGTAGGATAAGAATAAGACTCATTTGCTGAACATAGAAACAGTTGATAAAGTCAAATAGAAGAGCTAAAAAATATAACTCTTCTGCAAGAAATGGTAAGAGAAGTTATTTGTGACCTTCAGTTAGGAAAATATCTCCTAGGTAGACACAAAACAACATGGACCATAAAAGAAAATTCTAATCTGCATTTTATTAATGTTTAAAATTTCCATTCTTGAAAAGAATGTTAACAATGTGATGTTAACCCACAAATTAGGAGAAAGGATGTACAAAATAAATAACATAAAGGTTTTATCACCAGCATGTATAAAGAACTCTTACAAATGAATAGTAAGAAAAAAAAAACAATTAAAATGATTTAAATGGCCAACCAATTTAAAGACATTTTATGCAGGAATATATGCAAATAACCAATAAACACATGACTTATAATCAATATCATTAGTCATTAGGGAAAGCAAATTAAAACAACAAGTTACCACCACACACATATTGGAGGGGCTAAAATGCAAGGCTGATAATTCCAAGTGTTGGTGATAATGTGGAACAACTGGACCTCATACATTGTGGGTGGAAATGTAATATTAGAAAGCCACTTTGGAAAATGATTTGACTTATTTTTTTTATTTGGAGGAAGATTAGCCCTGAGCTAACTACTGCCAGTCCTCCTCTTTTTGCTGAGGAAGCCTGGCCCTGAGCTAACATCCCTGCCTATCTTCCTCTACTTTCTATGTGGGACGCCTACCACAGCATGGCATGCCAAGTGGGACCATGTCCACACCCGGGATCCGAACTGGCGAACCCGGGTCCACCGAGAAGCGGAACGTGCGAACTTAACTGCTGCACCACCGGGCCGGCCCGATTTGACTTTCTTTTTGTAAAATTAAATACACACTTGACATATCACCCTGTAATGCCTCTCCTGGTATTTATCCAAGAGAACTAAAAAGATTTTTCTACTCAATGACCGGCACATGATGGTGCCGGTCATTGTAACTCATAATAACCAGAAAAGGGAAGCAACCCAAATGTCTATCGACTGCTGAATCTATGGTTGTGTATCCACGAGATGGATTACTACTTGCCAATCAAAAAGTACAAATGACTAACATTCATAACATGAATGACTTGCAAAGCATTATGCTCAATGAAAGAAGCTAGGCAGAAAAGAATAAGTCCATTGACATGACATTCTCAAAAAAAACAGGTGATTTAGAGAAACCCAGGGGCTGTCACACTCTAGGATGGGAGTAGGCAATTTACTGCAGTGGGCCACATGGAGAGGTTTGTGGGGGACGAAAATGGTCTACGTCTTGGTTGTCGTGATTTTCATGTTTCCATATATTTCTCAGAAGCTATCAAGTTCAACAATTTCTCGTGAATTGTTAGTGTGGATTTTATTCTACATAAATTACTCATCAATGAAGATGATTAAAAAGTTTTCCAGAAAAGGCAGCAAGGGAATCTATGAACATTCTCACTTCAAGGAACCTCATTGGAGCAAATTCTGATTGCCTCTGTTATGCAAAGGCTGATGACATGAAGATTTCCCTGTGCCCCTGGATTCTGGCTGTCCTGAGATAGTGAGGGTGAATTCCAGTTGAGAGGATGGAGAACAAATTTGGGTGGAAAGCCAGGTTTCTATCACACAGATAAATTTATTTCTAAAACCTCATTTTTTAAGTGAGAAAATTTAATCTCCTATGTTATTATATCTTTGACCCAAGAGTTTACATCTCCCACTTTGTCTTAAGCTAAAATGGATTTTTTTTTAATGTGGGGAATCTACCCCCAAACACTTCTCCCTAACTCCAGAGAGATTGCTTCAGCTGGGATTTGACCAACAAGATGAGAACTAGAAACAGGAAATTATCAATGGTCACCATTTTTGCAGTTCTTTCCAAACATGAATTGGATAAAGAAATCGAATCATTGAAACATGCTATTGAAACTCAGGGTGAATTACTACATCCAAATGCCAATTCTAACCTTCATTTTAATTTCTATCATCGAACAATGCAAGTCAAAATACCAGATTTGGTAAGTAAGTGACAATAATAACGGTAATAGTAACAATGATAGACTTCCAGGACTTTTTGGAATTAAAGACGAGACGTGGCGTCTGTCTTCTCTCAATTCCTTGATCGGCATTAACTGAACTCATGTGATGCACTCCATGGTCATCATGTGAAATTTGGTGGAAGGCTGCAGCATAGGATACATTCACTCCATGAAAATGCTCCTCTCGGATCCTATTCATTTCTAGAACAGATGGTTCATTGTAAAGAAAGTGCCGGTGAGATCCTTTGAAAGGTCATGGAAATTAAGAGATGTCGGTGCACCACAGTCAGGCCACAACAAAGAAATAAGACAGGCCCTTATGTTTTTTCAAAAGCTCAAATCTCATTCAAAGACAGATCCCTTAAGTGATAACTTAAGGTAGATAGCATTGAACATGAGGATTGCAAAAGGGAAAGATATTGCATTTTGCTTGTTAAAGTTTGCAAGGAAAAGATAAGGATAGCAGAGAAGCAGAGTAAGATAATGCCAACAAAAGTTTTCTGTGGGGATAAAAGGCTCTTTGATACATGCTGTCCATCTGAGAGAAAAGAAACCAGAGAGCAGAAAAACCCCTACGCATCCAGGAAGAATATCAAATGAGCATCCACTCTCAAGTTCCAGCTATTGAATGCAGCCTGCCCTGTGCAGAAAAGGTGGTAAGAATTTATTAGAAAGTTGGTACTCCATTGTAAATAAATTTGCTATCAAACAAATGTCAATTTGGAAGTGAGAACAGAGCGTAAAAAGCCAAATCATGATTTCTGAGTCAGGGTTTTGTGTGTAGGTGGACATTCATTCTCTGTTTTTCTATAAAAACAGAATTCTTAGCTGGGCACAGGGCAGCTCAAAATGAAAACCACACAGCCGGCTTTCCTCGCTGCAAGCTGAGGTCATATGACTAAGTTCTTGCAGTGAGGCAGAACTTTAAAAGCTGTGGGATGACTTGCAGGAAATCTTCCTTAAAATAGAAAGTGTGCCCCTTCTTTGTTCTTTCCTTCCCGCAGGTGGTACCCAGAGCACAGATAATTCTGTATCCATCTGCGTGGATGAAGCTTGTCCACTTGTCATAAGTACCTGAAGCTTTGCTCAATTTTATCCATGCATGCCTTCTTTCCTCTGATGCAGGGGTTGGCAAACTACAGCCAGAGAGACAAATTCGGCTGTGAGACAAGAATGATTTGGACTTTTTTTTTTTTTTTTTTTTTTTTGAGGAAGATTAGCCCTGAGCTAACATCTGCTGCCAATCCTTCTCTTTTTGCTGAGGAAGCCTGGCCCTGAGCTAACATCCTTGCCCATCTTCCTCTGCTTTCTATGTTGGACACCTACCACAGCATGGCTTGCCGAGTGGTGCCATGTCCACACCCGGGATCCGAACCGGCGAACCCCGGACAGCCGAAGCAGAACTTGCGAACTTAACTGCTGCGCCACCAGGCCGGCCCCATGATTTAGACATTTGTAAAGGTAAAATGAAAAAAATAAACAAAACACACAGACACACAAACTACTCACCTTTGAGAGGCAAGAGTTGCTTGCAAGGTTAGTGCATTACATCTACCTATAATGTCTAAAATATTTACTGTCTGGCCGTTTAAAGAAAAAATTTGCCAACCCATTACTGTATAGCAAATGTTTATGGGAACGGAAAATATTTATACTTTCTTCTTTGCATTTTTTCAGCAAAGACTGAAAGAATGTGCATAATAAGCTAAGCATTCAATAAAATAAAATTGTAATGCTACCACTTTGATTAAATGCTTCCTATGACAAATTCACTTCTACCTTAATAGGCTTCCATGAAAAAAATTCCACCCACCACTTTTAGTTTCTACTAAAAAAAAGAAAATCCTGTTTATCATCATGTTTAGGTGGATGCAGTATATATATACGAATATGCTTGGTAGTAGAAACATTGCCAGTTTTAAGAGGAGGTGGAAGATACTTTTGTTGAATGTTTTCACATCAAGTCTTCAAAATGAGAGCTTTTGTTTTTTTGACTGACTTAGTTGAAACCCCTGTTAAAAGTCAACGAGGAGGTTACCACTTGCCTACTTGTTACAAAAGTTTGAAGCAAAATTGAAATCACACTGGATAGAAATGACAGGTTAAGAGATAAATGAACATTGTTAATTTTTGATGAGAAGTAAAAGAAGGAATGAACATTTTTTAGCATATTCACAGACAATGTGGAAAGAACTTTTAAATATCTTCAGTATATTTTTAAGGCAGGTAAATTTAAATAGCTACTGAGGAATTTATTCAATTCACTTGAATAAATATTCTTTGTTGAATGTTAAAATAACAGTTTTTTTTCCAATAAATTTTGCCTGAAGAATTTTAGATAACCGAAAGGACAAAATTTGGCTAAATTTTAATTAATAAATTAATGAAATGTGTTGAAATACATGTACATGTAGAAATGGGTCCTGATGTATTTTATTAGGGAATGCATTTAAAGAAATAATTAATTTTGAAAACGTCCTCCTGCATACATTATGCTATGTTTTTATTAAATTATTTGATTAAGTACTTTGTATTTTGTTTAAATCTCATTGGGTAAAGATAGACTCTTACAATTGTAACCTTTTAGTTGCAATTTCTCAACCACTTGGCAGAAAAATAAAATAAAGTGCTTCGAGAGCAATGTATGAAACCATATGCATAAAAAACAGCAGGATATTGAGAGCGATAGTGAGGCAGTGAACAACTACAGCAAAGTCTTTTTCTCCCCAAACACAGAAGACAAGGGTGGAAATATCAGAAAATTCATGTTTGTGATGTTCTTTGTCCTTGTGTGATTTTAACCTCCCTTCTGAGATCTGTTTGGGAGCGCACAATAAAACGGTACTACTCAGCTTTACTGATGGCTTTTAAGATCCCAGTATATTGTCAGTTGCAACCATTTTTTGTTTGCAATTGTGTCTTTACTGCTTTAATAAAATGAATAGGATGTTAATTCATAAGGAGATTAGAAATCTTGTCTGCTTCTGTTGTAAGGCTCCCTTGCTTGACCCAAATTCCGACCAGTGTCTGTAAGTACTACTTTCTGGTGTGACTCAAAATTCTGAAGTGGGGCAGGAAGAGGAGAGTCTCAACTAAGAGGACCCATTCTGTCCTATCAGTACTTCATATGATTGGCTTTATTCACAAGTTCTCTAATTTATATGTTTACTCTTTTCGTGGAAATGCTACTTGCTGATAGTGAGACATCCTCAACGTCTTCATCATCTCAGGAGCTGAGGCTGTGAAACGTGCTAATCTCTTATGTGGAGATTGGAATAAATCAACTGATCCTTGGCAGGCAATTACTATCATGTTAGTGCTGTTCCAACAGGTGTAATTGAAGAGAAAGAGCCCTACTCTACTTCCTAATGCTCTTGAACTCTTAACACATGTAAAAAGAGACCGTGTGCAGGAAACCTCCAGGTTAGGCCCCCCAATGATCCCTGCCTCCTGGTACTTTTGTGTCAAGCCTTAGTGAAATGCCTTCAGTAAATGTATTAGGGTTGGTCTGTCTGATCAACACACTAAGGCAGAGGTGATGGATGTCATTTCTATAACAGAATTATGAAAAACACTGAAGCTTAGAGACAGCAGAAGAAAGAGGGTTGGTACACTTGAAGTCAGACTGATAGAAATACTCCATCTGAACAAGAGAGAGAACACAAAGATTGAAAACATAAATAAACTGGACATCGGGAATCCATAGGAAAATATCAAAATTTAATTAAAGATGCTGGGAATGGAGCAGAGACGGCAGTAAAGTTCTTAACTTTTGTGAAAGGCATGCATTAATGGTTCAAGAAACACAACAAACTCTAAATAGGGTTAAAAAAAGAAAACTGAGACACAAATCGTCAAACTGCTGATGTACAAAGATAAAAAGATGCCAAGCAGAGAAAGAAATGACCTGTAATATACAGTTGACCTCAGTGGAGAATGGATCATGCCTAAGAGTTTTCAGACATTTCTGTATTTATTACTGTTCTATGTGTGCTTGGGATTGTTTTCTCCTGTTGTGCCATAGGTGTTACCTTTATTAAAGCCAGATAGATAGATAGATGATAGATGATGAAAGACAGATTGATCGGTAGATAGATAGGTAGTTGAAAGATAAATAGATAGATGATAGAGATAGATGATAGATAAATGATAGAGATAGATATATTGATAGATAGATAGATACAGATAGAAATGATAGAAATAGGTAGATACATAGATAATAGATATAGATAAGTGATCAAGATAGATAGATACATAGATGGATAGATAGATAGGTAGGTATATAAATAGGTAGATACATAGATATAGATAGATTTATGTCCTATGTGAGTCATTTTATTTATCTGACCAGTTTAATCATAGCAGAACTCCATCAAAACACACACATACAGGGCCAGCCCTGGTGGCCTAGTGGCTAAGCTCAGCGTGCTCTGCTTTGGCGGCCTGGGTTTGGTTCCTGGGCGTGGACCTACGCCACTCCTCTGTCAGTGGCCATGCTGTGGAGGCAGCTCACGTACAAAAAAAGGAAGATTGGCAACAGATGTTAGCTCAGGGCGAATATTCCTCAGCACAAACAAAACAAAATGAAACAAAACACATACACATACATATGAAGATATGAGCGATCAATAAGTACATAAGAATATGCTCAGCATAACTAACAAATTTAAAGAACCATGGGGTGCTACTAGCCCCACAGCTAGCACAAATTTAAAATCAGAACAAAAATACAAAGGTTTTGAAGAATTTGGAGTAAGTAGAACTCTCATACCGTGAGTGTATGATGGTAGGACCACTTTGGAAAACAATTTCTTTTAAAGTCAAATACACTTACCTCACAACCCTGCAATTCCTAATCCAACACTGCTTCCTATTTACTCCAGATAAATGAAAATACGTCCACTCTAAGACCTATATGTGACTTTTCATAGCAGATTCACGCAAAATAGCCCCCAAATTAGGAAAGAACCAAGACCCCATCACCTGGGAACAAATAAACCCATGGTGGTCTAGCCACACAAAGGAATCCTCAGCAATAACAAGAAGTAAACTAGTGGTACACACAACAATATGAATAAATCTCAAGGGCCTTATGCTAAGTGAAAGAAGCTAGACACAGAGCATAATATTTTAAATTTTCATCAATGATTCCATTTCTACAACATTCCAGAACAGGTATAAACTACGGTAACAAAAACAGATCAATAGTTGTCAGAGGCTAGGTAAGGAGGGGCTGTCTACACAAGATCACAAGGGAACTTTCTGCAGTAATGGAAATGTTCTTTATCTACACTGTGGTTGTCATATAACTGCATCAATTTACCAAAATCTCTCACATTGTACATTTAAAGGGGTTGAACTTTGTGTGCACAAAAATCGTGGTAAGTTATACTTTAATGAAAATAGTTTTCATTATTACTATTGGAATATCAGTGTAGAGCAATTAGCAGTTAATTATCTTCATGTAGTATTGGGGGTTTTATTGTGATTCTTCAAAATAAATTCTCCTAAGGGTATGCATGACTCTTGGAACAGTTTTCATGCAAACTTTTCAGTAAGCTTCATAACCGTTTGACCTCTTTGAATTCATGATTTACATTTTCCAACTCAGAATACTGACGCTATTTTCTCGAGTTTATATGCTTCACTTGCCTCCCCTCTACAGCTCCCACGCACACTTTTTCCCTTTCTTGCAAAGTTTCAAGAGGCTGTGAGATTTAAATAACCTCTGATTGATAAAGGAGTTTGTTGTTCAATGCACATTATGAAATGCCTTAGGCCAGCCTCACCATACGGGAAAAATAAATACAGTAACTTGAAATTCTCATGACTTTAAAGCAGCACTTTGGTTATTTAAAGAACATTATTGGCTGCATTATATTTGTAGACAACTGTAATCAAGGCTGTATGTAGAGAGTTAAATATAATGAAACAGTGCAGAATCATCTGTGACTTCACTGTAGCACATTTTCCTCGGGGAAAGGGGTTTGGCACAGTGGATGTGCCTGCCAATTTCTGTGTCAGTTATGGAGAATAGCATTGTCAATATAGGAAATTTTGCTGGAATCTCTTTCATAAATATAGAAAGTCATATGCCATCAGTTTGACTTTGAACCACTGTATTAGTCAGGGTTCTCCAGAGAAATAAAACCAACAGAATATTGATATATAGCTATCTCATATAGAGATGGATAGATAGATATCAGAGAGAGAGATTTATTCTAAGGAATTGGCTCACGCGACTGTGGAGATTGGCATCTCTGGAATCTGTAGGGTAGCCTAGCAGGCTGGAGCCACAGGGAAGAGTTGATGTTGCTGTTCAAGTCTGAAGCCCATCTGGAGGCAGAATTCCCGCTTCCTCTCTGGACTTCATTCTTTTTTCTCTTAAAGACCTCACCTGGTTGGATGAGGCCCACTCACATTATGAAGAGTGATCTGCTTTACTCAAAGTCCACTGATTTGAATTTTAATATCATTTTAAAAAATACTTCCACAGCAACATCTAAGCTACTATTTGACCAAATATCTGAGTATTGTGGGGACACACAAAATTAACCCTCACAACCACTTTATCATACATTTGCTGAAACTAATTTATGAGTAATCAAAGGTAGTTTCCACAAAATCTGTGGTTGTATGTCTAATTGTCTGGCTCTTTGTAAGATGGAGACCTTCTTTGTCATTATTTAGCATCACTCTGCTGACCTCTTAATACTTCCTACTCTGGTCAAGAAGTGTTTTAAGTATTAAACAGGACATAATCAAATTCTACAACCCTCAGAATATGGAAGTCAGGAAATCCACTTATTTGGATGACTGTTTAATCTTGGGCCATTATATAGGCCACTTTATCAACATAATCATCAAATATATAAAAAAATCAGACTCACTAATCTTAAGTCCCCAAGGTAAGCTACGTATGGAATAAGCAAAGTTTCACTGCAGTGTGCAGCTGCTTCAGATTTTATTACGTGTTTTGAGCAGTTCGAAGCAAATATTCACTAAAAATTTGCATATTATGGCATCAAGTTTCCCAGTTATGTTAACACTGATGTATTACATTTTTTTCAGACCCACATCATCATTGTAAACATAGAGAAAATAAATAATTTTTTCAGACCCACATCACCATTGTAAACATAGAGAAAATAAATAAATGCATATAATAAATTAAATAATACCACTTAAGCTTCTGCTTTCAAGTAACTGTAAGATAAGTGAGTTTTAACACACCTTGAACAGTGAATGGCTTATGTCTCCGAGCAGGGCCCAAGACAGGTTTTAGTGGTATTCTTTTATAAACACATTTTTTTTCAGGTTGGCTGACACTTGCTTCCAAAACAGAGTGGAGGCTCTCAAGCAGTGTATCTGGGCTTCACCTGCCAAGGGGATTCTGGAAATCAGGAAGCTTCTATCATTCTGTGTTCTCATGCTTCATTGTTTAAATCTTGCTCAAGAGACAGGAATGCAAACATTTCTTGTTCAAGGATTGTTCTTATTCGCACTTTCACAGAAATCTCAAATTCTAAGAAGCATCTGAGTTTCTAGTCTGCATTAGATTTCCTGATGTCGTTTACCCTTAAATTTTGTATTTGGGGTTAGGGCATAATTACTGACATTTTTGTAATCCTAAATTCATTATGCAATGCTGTAGGGACAACACGATCCTATCGTGATTCTGTTTACTTGCAGATATTTGCAAATTGCATTACCAGTTAGCAAATCTCTTCCTGTTTTGCCTCTCCATGCTCCTGCTTGAAATTATAGATTTAAATTACTATTCCACAATACGCTTATGTTTTAAAAAAAACCTGAGCTTCTTTTGTTTTATTAAACATTTACTATGGCTGGAAGTAAATCTAAGTGCAAGGCAGAATTTAAAAACTAAGTATTTGCCATAATTTCTGTATAAATTTAACATTTATTTAAAGAATTCAGTTGGGTATGCATATTTGTTAATAAAATTAAGATCATGAAACAGTGCTGGCTTTTTCGATTAAAAATTTATTTTTCAAGTGCGAAGTATGATATACTGGGTAGCTTGAAACAACAGAAATGTATTCTATTCTCTCACAGTTCTGGAGGCCAGGAGTCTGAAATCTAAGTTTCAGCGAGGCTGTTCTCTCTCTGAGACTCTGGGTAGAATCTTTTCTCCTGTCATCCAGCTCCTGGGGGCTGCAGGCAATCCTCCACATCCTTGCGGGGCTGCTGCCTCATTCAATCTCTGCCTCAGTCATCACCTAACATTTTCCCTGTGCACTGATCTGTGTCCAACTTTCCCCTTTTTATAAGGACACCAGTCATATTGCTTTAGAGCCCACCCTGATGACCTCATCTTAACTCACCACATCTGCAAAGACTTTGTTTCAACTTGGGTCGCATTCACAGTACTGGGGGTTAGGATTTCAACATATCTTTCTGGAGGACACAGTTCAATCCATAACATTGAGAAGCTAACTTTTGTGGTCTGCCAGATTAATGCTGAATCATAAATTAACATCCTCAAATAGCAAAATCACAATGACCATGATGAGCATCGATTTCGGTAAAATGCACTCTTGCTAAAATATTCACCCAGTGATTTAATCAAACTCTTGCTCTGAAACCCGTAAGTGCAACAGTGTGCAAATATTTCCAGCTCTTCAGCCTTTCATGAGCGAGCAAGAGGCTGGCGTCCATGGAAACAGAATTCTGACTTGCTTTGCATAGCTTTTGCAGAAACTGGTGGGATGAAAGAAAACTGAAACTATTTCCCTAGATCAACTTGGTCTCAACACGTCATGTAAAAATATCATTTCAGAGGGCATCGTATATTTGGTTAATTCTGCCACAAAGCATCAGTTTGAGAAGAAGGACATTTCCCAACTACTTCAATGCTCTTCTCCTGTCCTTCTCTCTGCTCCCTCTGTTTTAGCAGCCTCCAAAGTGACTGAGTGTAATGCCATCTGTAAGATCAGGGTTCTCAACAGTGGCCATGTTAATGTTTTGGACAGAATAATCATTTGTGCACTGTAGGAAGTTTAGCCGCGTCCCTCGCTTCTTCCCACCAGATGCCAGTAGCACCCTCCCCCTGAGTTGTAACCAAGAAAAATGGTCGAATCGCTCCTGCTTCAGAACCACTGCAATAGATGCTGTGTCAGAGATCTCTTCCAAAATGGACAGCAGAGGTTGTGGCCATTAGGAAGGACTCAAAAATACTTGCTGAATTAATAAGAGTTGCAGATATTCATTAAACTCCTACTATGTGTCACACGCTTTGATAAGCCCTTTTGAATATATCATTTCATTTCAT
This sequence comes from Equus caballus, assembly GCF_041296265.1. Lineage (NCBI taxonomy): Eukaryota > Metazoa > Chordata > Mammalia > Perissodactyla > Equidae > Equus > Equus caballus. The sequence continues at coordinate 2,369,497 of NC_091715.1, read as the reverse complement.
CTTCAGAATAACAACAGAATGGAAACCTAATTTCCATTTGGGAGATGAGAAAACAAGCTTGAGGAGGAAGCTGGCTTCGGGGCCAGACATCTTTTCATTTTCCAATAGATGACGTTGTCAAGTTTCTTTCTAGACTTGGTTTTAAAATTCCCACTTGATGGTTCCTGAGCTGGACTGGAGCCCATTTAATTAGCTTTGGGCGCTGCACATTGGCTGGCCAGGGGTCCTTCATAAACAGCAGGGGATGATGATATTTCTGTTGTTTGTGTGGGAGAAGCAAGGGAGGCATGCACTGAACTGAATTCTTTCAGTGTGTTGTTCTCTCCTTTAACAGAGGCAATTTGAGACATGCATTAACTTTTTCAGGCCATTAAGGTATTTTATGGGAAAGGACTGTGACGGTGCCCCAAATGGTTGTCTGGCGGCCTCATCCAGTTAATTCAGCTTCCAAAATTACCTCCTCCACAATCGCCCGCTGGGAGCGCTTGGAGTGAGCAGCTATTACAGTCCAGCTGGAGCGAGGGGATGCTGCATCTCCATCTTTCTCCGGGCTGGGGCTGCTGGTCTGCCAGGCAGGTGACTCTACTACTGAGAGACAGGCAGAAAGAAAGAGAGAGAGAAAGAACACCTCCTCTCTCCCCTGGGTCACAATATCACTGCCTATCCAACAGCTCTGACTATCTCCACCTCGTGTTCTGTTTGGCACCATGGTGCAACATCACGAAATATTCATGAACAATGAAATGGTGTCCCAGGGGTATTTGAAGACACAGTGATTCAGAATCCCTAAGATGTATTTCAGAAAAAGAAAACATAGGGTAATATCGTTGTGTGGCCATCCCTGCACCCTGCACAGTTATACTCACAGAGACAAACAAGACGCCTTCTTTTTCGGCTTTAAAATCACGCCCTTCACTTTGGACTGTAATTGATACAATCAGCATGGTTGCTTCTCTTTTGGCAGGCATGCAGCTAAAGCAGGGCTAGAGTCGTTGCCCCCAACCAGCTCCTGCAGGAAGGGAGATGGCTCTCTTACATGAGTCACTTCTCTAAAACAGCACTGCAGTTCCGTTTTCATCGTTAAACTGGGTGGCAGCAATCTTGTAAAGAATTCTGCATGCAGGATGCTTCTATTCTGCATCTAGCCTCACCCACTAGATAGTCACTAATGTGTGACATGAGTTTTAGTTCTAAAGTGTTGTTTTAACTGTTTTTACATTTCATAAAGTTGGAATCTTACCAAATCTGCTTTTTTGTTAAGTGGATTCTTGCATTATGTTTGTAAGATTCACCCATTTTGTTTTATGCATTTGGATATAATGTACAGAATTCTAGGATATGCATTTACCACTATTTTTTCATTCTAATACTGATGGTGATGTCTATTGTTTCCAGTGTCTTGCTTCATTTGGATATAGGGCTGTTTTGAACAAGTGCTGCTAAGCACGTTCTTGTGGATGCTTTCTGGTAAATACATGTACATATGTCTAAGGGGTATATATTAAAGAGTGGAGTTGCGGAATCCTAACATGTAGCAAAAGGTTTTCGAAAGTGACTGCACCATATAACACTTCTACTGGTTGTGTAAGAAAGTTCCAGTTTATCTACAGCCTCATTAACACTTGATATTTCCTGTCATTTTATTCCTAGTCTTTCCATAAGAGTGTAGTAACATCATACTCTTTTTAATTCCATTATCTTCATGACAATAGTGTCGAGAACCTCTTCATATTTTTGTTGGCATTTGGGTGTCTACACTTATGTTGGAATGTCTGTCTTTTCATGGAGTTTTAAAAGGAGTTATGGATGGATGGATGGATGGATGAATGGATGGATAGAGGATGGGTGGCTAGATAGATGGATAGACAGACAGACACTTAGATGATGGCTAGATGGAGAGATAGATAAGAGATAGATAAACAGATAGAACAATATGTAGGTTGACTGGTAGATTATAGATGGTAGATAGATAGAGAGGATCTTCTGTTGGACATATCTATTGAACTTATATTTTCCTCTTTAGTGGCTTGCTTTTTTCACCTTTTTCACTCTTGTGATGGTGTCTCTGATAAACGTAAGAGCTGCATTTTATTCTAGTGTGATGTATCAATATTTAATTTCATGGTTAGCATGTTTGTGTCCTATTTAAGTAATGTCGACTAAGAAATATCAAGAAGACATTTCTTGTTTTCTCCTAAAAACATTATTTTATATTGTGCATTTGTATATACAATACACCTAGAATGAATTTATGTAAATGACGTTAAATAGTAGTGGAGATGCATATTCCCCACATGGACGTCCAACTGAACTAGCACCATTTGTGGTAAAAACCATATTCCTCAGTGCACTTTACTGTCAGATTTGTCACAGACTGGGTGATTGCATACGTTGGATGTGTTTCAAGACTGTCTGTGTTCTATTTCACTGGTCAATTAGTTTAGATTTGTGACAATGAAACACCATTTATTGTAATAACTTAGAGATGTCTGGTAGTGTATATCTTCTGGTACTGGTCTCAAGTTTCAAGATATCTTAGATATTCATTTTCCTTTATGTTTCCATTCTGAGTTTTACAATCAATTTGTCAATACATATTTAATAAACTGCTGAGATTTTTGTAGCAATTGGGCTAAATCTACAAATTTGGGAAGAAATGGCATCCTGAGTCATGAACAAGACTCCCTGTTCCCTCCATTAACTAAGATTTTTATTTTCTCACAATAATGTTTTATAGTTTGGAGTGTAAATGGCTAGTTTATGTCGTTATATTTATTTTCAAGTATTTCATATTTTGATGTTTTAACAAATTGTTTCATTATTAAGTTTATTTTTATCTCCTTTTCTGGCATACAGATATTGATGTTTTCGTGTTGCTTTGTATCCAGAGACTTTGCTCAATGAACTTATTATTTTTAATGGTATAGCTACAGATCCTTTTAAATTTTCTATGTAGATGATCATGACTTCTATGAATAATTTATTTTAAACAATATATATATACATATATTCATTCTGAGTAATATAAATATACAAAGCCATTCAAAATTATATATGTGTGTTATATATTCATTCTGAACATTTACTTAATCTAGTCTGAAAATACTTTTAAGAAGAATTGGAATATTTGGACCATTAACCTTTAGTGTTAATTACTAATATATTTGAAGTAAATGTGCTATATTACTATTTGTTATTTTCTTGTCTGTTCTATGTTGCTTTTTCTTCTGTGCCATACCTTTTATCAATAATTTTCATTTTTTTCTTAAAATTAATATTCATATTTTTCAGACATCTATTAGCTTGTTGTGGAGGGTTTTACCATTCTCTAATGAGGTATTCTTGAGATTAAAATATACTTTCTTTACTTATTGATACCAATATAAATTAGTAGTTTTCCCCACTTTCCTGACCTTACAAGGTCAGTTCAACCTAATTCACTGCAATCTATTCTATTATTGTGCTGTTTTAATCGAGATTTGATTCACATACTATAAAATTCTCTATTTTACAATACACAATTCAGTAGCTTTTACTATATTCACAAAGTATGAATATAGCACCGCTACCTAGCTCCAGGACATTTTTCCTCACCCCAAAAAGAAACTCCATACTCGTGAGCAGTCACTTTCCATTCACCCTCCTCCTGGCCCCTGGCAACCACTTTCTGTCGCTATGGATTTCCCTCTTTTATATATTTCTTATAAACAGCATCATATATTATGTGGTCTTGTGACTATTTATTCACTTAGCATAATGTTTTCAAGGTTCATCCATGTTATGGTATGCATCAGGACTGCTCGTTTACAGCTGTATGATATTCCATTGTATGACTAGGCCATCTTTTGTTTATCCATTCGTCTGTTGATTGATGGACAGGTGGTTGTTTAACTTTTCAGCCATTATGAATAATGCTGCTATGAACATGCATGCACAAGTTTTTTGAGTTGATACTTAATTCTCTTGGGGCAGAATTGCGTGGTCACAGGGTAACTTTATGTATAGCACTAGTTCTGAGCTTTTGTAACCTCAAAATGACCAACAGATGAGGCAAAGGTATGAGGAATGGCCTTCTGCCCAGAAAACATCAGCATCCAACATAAACATATATTTTACTTGAAGACTAGAAACAGGTCTGCTGCTCATCCAAATAGCCTTTTCCAGTCTCTCTCTATAAATGAGTAGTTTTGCATTTTCCTTTTCCGTCTATTTAAATCATATGTATTTCCTGATGAACATATTTCTATGAATGGTACATTCTGTATTATCATGAATGGCATTGTTTTTCTTTTTATCTTTAAATAATTATAATCATGATTATCACTTTTCTATATATTACTTTTATTAAAATCATTGAGTCAAATTAAAAAAATGGATCATTTTACAGATGATCATTTTATATTTTCCAAGATTATTCACTTCTTATTGTTCAAAGGGCCTGGTGTATTTTTGTTTGAGTATTTTGATTAGATAATGCTTAATTTGTTTTATAAAAAGAGAAGACAGATCAGGAATTAAACTCATAACTCTGTCAGATGCACAAGTGACCCCTTAAACACCAACAAGTATAGATAAAATTAAATGTAATTAATTGGGTACCACAATTAAGAACATCCATGATGGGCTCTGAGAGAACTTGGCCTCATCTTAAAGGCATGCACTTTATCTACTCATTTCTACTTAGTAGTTCATTTCCAAATCTGCACATGTTAAAAAGTAATGATTCCATTTTATCTTTTTTTGTAGCATCTGTCCTTCCCCTCTGTTTCTAATATCAAATAACTTCTTATCCTAGCATTCATGCATCAGGAAACTAAATTGGTTTAATAAATATGGTAATTTATTTCATTAGAAATTATGTCCTCTATACCTGAATGGACACTGGCCCTTTCACTTTGAATATATTTAATAAAAAAGTGATTATTGTAGCTAATTTATACCTACATTAGATTAACCATTGCCATTCTTTCTTCATATCTCTCTAATGAGGTATGTCTTTTAGATTGTCTAAAAATGACCTGCACTTTCTCATTAGAAATGTACACCCAGATGATAAATCAAGTCTCACTGAGTGAACTACATTAAACTGACTACATATGTAAGGTCCCCGGGAGATCAATTACGAGATAATACAGATGGTCTGGCTCAATAGCTGGGCAGAATTTACAGAATACCCAATGGAAATCAACAGAAAGCATGTGGTAAGAATTAAATTTTTGAAAATTTAATAATTCTTCATTTTCATTTTGATTATGTTTTAAATAGAATTGTCCATCTAACGATGAGTTCATCACCAAGCTTGCTTTCCTAAACTTTTATCCTGAAAAGAAGTTTAAAGCAGACATCCCCCAAATGGATTCTTGAAGATAAACCTAAGAACTTATTAAGGTTTTAGATAAATGAGTAAAATCTTGCTTTTCCTTAAATGGCAGATGACAAATGATTACAATCTGAAATTACTCTTGTTATATTTGTGTATAGCTCATTAATTTCTAGTCTTTATTTTTCCCTTACCAAATCTTGGAGAAATTAGTTTAACTTTAAAATGTCATTGACAATTTTATTTTCTTTCCTTCTACTCTTTCTGTCTCTAAACCATCAGTCCACTCTCTGTCCTGCTTGTTTAAATCATTTTTTTGGTAAGCTATTTAAAAGTTACCACAACTCAGGGCCGGCCTGGTGGTGCAGCAATTAAGTTCGCAAGTTCCGCTTAGGCAGCCCAGGGTTCACGGGTTCGGATCCTGGGTGCAGACCTATGCACCATTTGTCAAGCCATGCTGTGGCAGGCGTCCCACATATAAAATAGAGGAAGATGGGCACAGATGTTAGCTCAGGGCCAGTCTTCCTCAGCAAAAAGAGGAGGTTTGGAGGCAGACGTTAGCTCAGGGCTAATCTTCCTCAAAAAAAAAAAAAAAATTACCACAACTCAGTGCTATTAGTAAGATACACAACAGCCTAAACCAAGCGTTAAATCCTCTTGGTTGATACTAGACTGAAGGAGTAACTCCGCATTGAGGCAGGTGCTGTGACTCAGAACACTCCCTGAGCCATGGAAGCTTGTGTGATGGGAGACGATGAAGACCCAGGGCACGTTGAAGCTTAGAAAACCTTGTCCTCAGCTTGTTTTATTTATTTTTTTTGATCGTGGCAAAACACACATAACATAAAATGTACCATCTTAACCATCTTTAAGCATATACTTCAGTGGTATTAAATACATTCATAATGCTGTGCAACCATCACAATCATCCATCTCCAGAACTCTTTCTATCCTGTAAAACTGAAACTCTATACCCATTAAACACTGGCTCCCCATTCCCTCCCCTGGGGACGCTTCCTCATCTGTATGAGTCCGTCTCCTTTCTGAGCTTCTGAAACATCTCTCCCCTGATTTCCTCCTACCACATGACGGGTACGCCTGTCTTCTTTGAGCGTTATTCATATTGATGTTCCCATCAACACACACGTTCTCCAGGCATCTTTTATGGCCCAACTCTGTAGTCACTCTATCTTTGCCTCCAGTCAGTCAGCTCTGCCTGCTTCAATATTGTCTCTCTGTAGCTTTACAGGGTTGAATAGTGTCCCCCTAAATCCATGTCTGCTTGGAACCTCAGAATGGGATCTTATTTGGATTTAGGGTCTGTGCAGAGGTAATTAATTAAGGATCTTGAGAAGAATTCATTTTGGATTTATCGTAGGCCCTAAATCTGATGACTGGTCTTCTTATAAGAAGAGGAGGCACAGACACAGAAGCTAAGACAAAGTAAAGATAGAGGCAGATGTTTGAGTGATGTGACCATAAACCAAGGGACTTCTGGAGCCCCTAAAAACTGGAAGAGTCAGGAAGGACCCTCCCCTAGAGCGTCCCGCAGAGTGTGACCCTGTGACACCTTGAGTTCAGACTTCTGGTCTCCAGAACTGGGAGAGAATAAATTTCTGTTGTTGCAAGCCACCCAGTTTATGGCAATCTGCCACTGCAGCCCTAGGAAACCAATGTTATAGCTAACCCGTCAGTCCCTATTTCCATCCTTGATTCCTTTCTTGCACTCCAGACCAAATGATTTTGAACTCACTCAAATGATTAAAAGCACCTCAAATTAATATTCCTAAAACAAGAATCATTTCCTCCAAAGCCTTCTCTTCCTCCAGGACTTTCTATTTTAATAAGCTTTCCTAACCCATTCTGGAGTCCAGCCTGAAACCTCAGCAGAGACACTTCCCTCGTTTCATATCTCTATCTATCTCGGTACAGATACTGTGGATTCTTGTCTCCTAGCTTCTCCAGTTTACGTCCTCTGCTTTCCTTTACCACTGGATTCAATCAAGACCTCATCAATACTTGAGAAATGCCACTCTCTAAAAAATACCATGTGTGCTTCCTCAATTCCTACAGGTTTACAAACTCTTTCAGGAAAAGAATTCAGACTCATTCATTTGTGTTCCCTGGGGCTTGATTTAGTTCCTGGAAGTGAACAGACGATAAATATTTCTGAATGAAAGAGTCTTGGGAGAGGCAAATGACACCTCTGAAATCCAGCTCCAGCTCCGATCACATGTTAAAGCATTGGAGGAGGGAGTATTTCATCAAAAGTCAAAGTAAGGGGCAGGCCTGGTGGTGTAGCAGTTAAGTTCACTGGCTCCCCTTCGGTGGCCTGGGGTTTGCCAGTTGAGATCCTGTGCATGGACCTACACATGGCTCATCAAGCCATGCTGTGGCAGCATCCCACATGGAGGAACCAGAAGGACTTACAACCAGGACATACAACTATGTACTGGGGCTTTGGGGAGAAAAAAAAAAAAGAGGAAGATTGGCAACAGATGTTAGCTCAGGGCCAATCTTCCTCACCACAAAAAGCATATCAAAAATAAAAAGTCAAAGCAATAGAAAACCTCACAATGAAAGCTTTTCAAACGTACAGGATGACTCAGCCATGTAAGAAGCTCAGCACCACTAGAGTTTTACGTGCAAAGTCAGAAGAAACCTTCTTGGAACAAAGAGGGAATATTCCAACATCTGATAAAGGCTGCATTATGTAACTTTGGAAGACATTCAGCCCTATGTGGTTCATCTTTGCCCTTGCCCAGACTTTTATTCTCCTTGTAATTTGAATGTGTGTTTGGACAAAAAGCCACTAGAATATCAACCTGCAGACTTTGTATCCAGGGGTTTTCTTGCCAATTTGACCGCTAAACACTCAGACTTCCATGGATGGAAAATGCCTCTTACTGTAGTATGAGCTAAGCTATCATAAAGGATAGCTCATTAGTGGTGGCTATTTCAGGGAGTGGTGGTTATCATCCTACAATAAAAGATTCAAAGAAAGCCATGATGCTCTTTTAGGAAACTCAATCTCATTATTCAGTGTCCTGCCACACAGTCAGTCTGCACTCTTTAAAACAAAGGATAATTTTTTAATTTTAATTGGGTCATTAGCTTTTTTGTTGTTGAGACGTATGAGTTCTTTATCTATTTTGAATATTACCCCCTTATCAGATACATAGTTTGTAAATATCTTCTACAGCAAAAAAAAATAACCCAATTAAAAAATGGGCAAAAGATCTGAACAGATATTTCTTCAAAGAAGACATACAGATGGGCAAAAGGCACAGGAAAAGATGTTCAACATCACTAACTATCAGGGAAGTGCAAATCAAAACTACAACGAGATAGCACCTCACTCCTGTCAGAAGGGCTATAATTAAGAAGAAAGGAAACAATAAGTGTTGGAGAGGATGTGGAGAGACGGGAACCCTCATACACTCTGGTGGGAGTGCAAACTGGTGTAGCTGCTATGGAAAACAGCATGGAGATTCCTCCAAAAATTAAGAATAGATCTACCATATGATCCAGCTATTCCACTGCTGAATATTTATCCAAAGAACATGAAAACACGAATGCATAAAGATACATGCACCCTTGGGGCCGGCTCCGTGGCCGAGTGGTTAAGTTCGCACGCTCCACTGCGGCGGCCCAGGGTTCAGATCCTGGGCACGGACATGGCACCACTTGTCAGGCTACGTTGAGGTGGCGTCCCACATCCCACAACCAGAAGGACCTGCAACTAAGATATACAACTATGCACGGGGGGGTTTGGGGAGATAAAGCAGAAAAAAAAAAAAAGATTGGCAACAGTTGTTAGCCCAGGTGCCAATCTTTAAAAAAAAGAAAAAAAAAAAGATACATGCACCCTTATGTTCATTGCAGCATTATTCACAATAGCCAAGACTTGGAAACGACCTAGCTGCCCATCAAGGGATGAATGGATAAAGAAGATGTGGTATTTACACACAATGGAATACGACTCAGCCATAAGAAATGATGAATTCCGGCCATTTGTGATGTGGGTGGACCTTGAGGGAATCATGCTAAGTGAAATAAGTCAAAGGGAGAAAGTCAATCATAAGTAGAAGGTAAAAACGACGACAATCACATAGAGACTTAGATTGGATTGGTGGTTACCAGAGGGGAAGCAGGAAGAGAGGAGGGTGAAAGGGGTGATTAAGCACATGTGTGTGGTGATGGATTATAATTAGTCTTTGGGTGGTGAAGATGATGTAATCTACACAGAAATCAAAATATAATGATGTACACCTTAAATTTATATAATGCTATGAACCAGTTATCATAGTAAAAAAATAAATACAAATAAAATTTAAAAAATAAGAGATCCACGCATCTTATTTAAAGACAAAACACACATAAAGGAGAGAGCCAGGGATCTCTCTGTCAAACTGCTAAGCCTTCTCAAGTCTACATTTTTAAAAGTATTAGATGTATACACATTACATTGAAGCCAGGAGCCTCCAAGGCTGAATGCCTGTTCATTATTTTCATCATTCAATCATCATTAAAAAAAAGTGCCTGCTCTAATATGCTATTTGCAGACACTCAGTGCCAGAAATAACCCTGATGTGAAATCAGAGCTCATGCATTATTCATGGGGTCTGGTTTATATTATCTGTGGCACTCACAAGAAAACAAGCGGTATTGCTCCTTTGCAGACTAATTCAAGACTCTTAAAAGTCAAAGGATACCTGATAGAACAAAGTCTACCAGACATAAGCAGCAGACGAGTTAGAGAGTTGGACAGTTGTCAAAAAGCAGGACATTAACTCATCACGCTACAGATCAGGAAGAGGCAGCATGCACTTTGTTCCTTCTTAAAAATATCCAAGAGGAGAGCCAAATATATCACAATGATTTCACGGAAAGTGCTTTTGCACCCCATAGCAACTTTACCTTGACAGGAATCCAGAAAACACACGAAGTCGCTAGATGTCATCTAGGAATGCAGCAGAATGAGAAATAGAGTGGGCTCAGGGTTTACAGAGAAACAAGCTTGGTTTCAAAGACTACATGGGCCGACTGCAATTTTGTGGCCTTGAAAAATCACATCACCTGCTTCCTTGAATGGAAAACTGAAGAAACAGTCTCAGCTGCAGCTCTGATCAATGATGTAATAGACCCCCTAACTCCAAGCATGGAAAATAGTTGGTAATAAATAGCCGTTCCTCTTCTTTCTGCCTGCTCAGTAATGTGTGGACTTAAATGAAAACATCCTTAGAAAGTAGCCTCTCCAGGGGACGTCCAAGTGCATGAGGAGGGTCTAGAATTTTCACCATGAGAGGAAGTTCCAAACTCTCTATGGCTAAATGATCAACTATAGGAGAAACCATGGTTTCTAAAGCTCCTATTGGTTAGAAACATTGTGACCTTACAGAGTTCTGCACTGGCAGTCAATTTAGGTTTGAACTGACCTCCACACCTGGATTGGGAGTAAGACAGTCTAAATTCTTTTCCTGATTCTGCTTCTTATCAGAATGGCAACCTAGGATGAGACTTGCATGGTCTGGCTACCAGATGTAAGTCTTGCAAAACAGATACCTCGTGCATTTGGGACTCTGGATCACCTCTTTCTCATGGACATCCCTTCTTTTTGGTTTCTTAGGTCATGGTCTTCTTTGTACCATTTTGCTTGCTTAATCTCAGGGTTCTTTGATGTTTCCTTTCTGTTTTCTTGGTTACTTATTGGATTTCTCTTCCTAATTTCCCTGCAGACAGCTCAAATGTGTAATCTACAATGTACTCATTTTTTTCCTCCAATACTTCTCTTCCCACAGTATTCACTAAACGGATTAAAGTCGTCATCATCCAACCAGGCATTGTAGGAGAGACTTGTGTCAGCCATCTCATCTTCTGTTCTCTCAGATTCAGATTGTAACTTGCGATTATTCATCAAGTCCATCCCTGGTTCTCTGTTCCCACACAGATTATGCTCATTTTGTCCATTCCCTTGGGTTGGCCTCAAATGTCATTACAATCTGTATTGATTTCCTATAGGTGCCAGATCAAAATACTACAAACTGTATGGCTTATGCAACAGAAATATATTCTCCCACAGGTCTGGGGGACAGAAGTCCAAACTCATGGTGTGAGCAGGGCTGTGCTCCCTTTGGAGGCTCTAGGGGAGAATCCTTCCTGTCTCTTCCAGCTTCTGGGGGCTGCTGGCCATCCTTGGCTTATGTCTACTTCCCTCCCATCTCTGCTTCCATCATCACATGGCCTTCCCCTCTGAGTCTGTGTCTTCACATGGCCTCTCCTCTTGGTGTGTCTGTTTCTGTGTCTCCTCTTCTTACAAGGACACCAGTCATGTTGGATTAGGGCCCACCTACTCCTGTAGGACCTCATCTTAATTTATATGTTAATTACATCTGAAAAGACCCTATTTCCAAAGAAGTTCACAGTCACAGGCACTAGAGGTGAAGACTCACCTATCTTTTTGAGGGACACAATTCAACCCATAACAAATGGCTAAACTGCTATCATTAACTATGTTCTCTTCAACCTCAACTTCATCACTCAATGTGTCTCCAAGAATTTATCTTGCTCTGAAACAAAACAAAACCAAGCCTCATGCTTTAGGTTATCTTTAACCAGCCCCCACGACATATCACTGCTTACTCTTGCCTTACAAAGTTCTTTAAAATTGAGTGACAGTATGTCTTGAGTCTACACCCTAATCACCAGTTCTCCGACTACATCACCTCCTTACGATTTACCAAATCTTGCCCTCTTCCTCTGCTCCAGTACCCACTCCATCCCTTTGCTGTAGGGAACTCATGACTCCGGTAAGCTCCATGAGCACTTCTGTCCTGCCTCCTGAAGAGTTACCTACACTATCATCCTCCCTCCTGTGGAACTTTCTGCCCATCTTATTTTAGCATTTGTCTTCAAAGAAAAGTAATCATTGCTTATTGATCCCATACCATATGTCAGACTTGAGTCTAGATTCTTTACAATTTCTTGCTTGATCCTTATAAATACTTCTCATACCAGAATTCTCCTCACTTCAAAGACTAGGGAAGTAGGTCTCAGAGAGATGAATGTATTCAAGTTTACACAGTGAAAGATCGGTAGACCCATCATTTCAACCTGATTCTGATGCTGTTATTCATTCCACCCACCTCTAATTAGAGACACCTCTAATTTTGTAGTCATGATGGTCCCCCTAGCGCCAAACATTACCTTTATGTTCTTAGAGCTTGTTAGCTCCTTGAACTTTCCCAGCTGGAGATGGAAAATGAGAAGAGAAGAGAAGTGAAATATGATCTCCCCAGCTGTTGCATTCTCTGTGACAGCAAAACTTTATCCATATCCAGGTGTAAATAAGGTTTAGAGAGTTCAGAAAGGGTAGAGTCATTCAGCCATTAAAGAGCAATTTTTATACATAAAAACCAGAACCACGGTGTGGACATTTCCACTGTATCTATAAAGGTAACACTAGGTTTTACTCCTGGTTTCCACATGGTATATCCACTTTGATTTGAGGGGAGAGTCAGCCATGCCAAAACCCAGCAAATGTGAAATGGAAGACAAGAAAGAAATGATGCAGAGTCAACATTCAGCTCCAGACCCTGATTAATCAGTATGGCTCGACTTAATCTAGGTGTTTCCAATTGGGAGTGCTTGTAATGTTTATTATACACCAATTAAAATGGTTTTCCTTTCAGACAGGTTCTGCGTCTTGTGCTAATCACCTTGTCTAGATAAACTTGATGTGTAAAGAAATTTTGTTTTTAGTTTAAACTTTGGGACATACTGAATTTTATTTTAATTGACATTTGAAGTAAGTTTTGCAGCAAAATAAATAAAGAAAACATTTTGTTTTCTTGAATAACATGATTACTTAGGTTGGAATGAGATTTTCTTTTCACTTTACCAAGTGTCTTCTCATATATTAATGCATTGAGTATACATATATATGTGTGTGTTCATACATGCACTTATTTACACAATACCTACTGTCCTTCTCTTTGCTCTTTTCATATATCTAAATAAGAAAACATTACGTGATACCAATTTTGCTTGGAAAGGCATTAGGTCCAGATAAAAATCTTCACCTGCTCAGATCCCCAAGAAGCTAGGCATACCCATCTGGACCTCATCCCAGCCAATGGGGCAGCGATGGCAGGTGCTGGGCATAGCTTCCAGGAATCATCCTGAGGGAAGCAAGGCTCGGCTCCACTATCATGCTACAAAATCCTGACTAAAACCAACTCTATAACTGGAATTACTGGATCAAAATACACATGTATTTTTAACTGTGATGGGTATTGCAACATCATTCTCAAAGTTGCTACAATGATTTACATTCTCACCGATTATATATGAGAGTTTTTCTTCAGCCGCTTATCAATTTGGGGAGTGTCATTAAATTTGTCACCTTCTCTGCTCTAATGAGTGAATGTTTTAATTTATATTTCTCTTAACATGTATAAGATTAATATATTTTTATAAATTAAATAGAATATTTGTGAATGATCTATTTATGTATATTTTCCATTTTTTTTCTATTGGATTTTTCTTATTAATTTATATATGTATATATAAAAATACTTTTATGTTTATTTTATATATTAAAAAGTTAGTCTTTAATTACTTTTCCTTTCATCTTTTGATTTTCCTTATCATATTTTCCCATGCAATGCATAAAATGTAGTCTAATATATTAATCTTTTAAAAGTAATCTAGTTCAGTACTATGAAAACATTTATCACTCTGAAATTATTGAACCAAAATTTTTGCAAGTTTTTCCTAGTGTCGTATTATTTTCCTTTTTAATTTGAACTATTTGAGCCATAGAATCTATCTAACAATCCATAGAGAGAGAGAGAGTTGGTAGGAACAACATTTTTTCCCTGGTGATTACTCATTTGCCATTAAAAACATTCAAATCTTAAGGGGTCCTTCGTCATATATTAACTTATTTTTACTTTGGGATATATTTCTGAATGCCCTATTTTATGTGAAGTATTTATCAAACTATGCATGTAACAAAGCCAACTCTTTAATTAACTTGCCTTTATATCAAATTTTGCTTTTAAAGTAGCATAATGCACCAAAAATTATGTTTGAGAAAATTTTGGAAAGGCAGTGATGCAGAAGAGAGAATCTTAAAAAAAGTCTTAATTAATAGACAGAGATAATTGGAAATGACATTTTAATTGTATTTATTTCCTGCACACACTTCAGGTGCACTAAAATGTTGGCATTAGTGTGTAACATATTTGAAGATTCTATTTCGTCCTATTAAAGTTTAATAGTCCCAGGACAATACCTTCTTGGTCACGTGATTAATAATATTAAAATACAATTTATGTCATGTGGAGAGCACTTTTTCTAGGTTTTTCACATCATTATTGACAAATAATATTTTCACACAAATTTTGTGACACATAGTGAGGTTTGGTACCCGGCTAAAGCTAGCTATATTTTTTGAGTAAAATTTTTATTTTCCTTTGTTTTGAAAGAATTTTACTTCATCAGCAGGTTTTCTTCATTAGTATTTTCAGAGTCTTAGCCCAACAAACATCTGGCTTTGTGGATTTGGTGATGGCAATCTTTTGATCATGGGTATAATTGAACCAGAGATCAATGGTTTATATAATTTTGTACTTTGAATCAATTTCATGCAGAGTTTAGATAATCCCCAATTTAATCAAGCAGCTAAAATGGTTTTATTTATAAATGTTGCCAACATTTAAATTTGTAATCAATTTGGAATCAATCTACTTTTTCTACCATATGAAGACTTTGCATACTTCAATAATTCTTCAGAAATCATGTGTGTGCAACCAAGTGGAGAATTTGTTCCTCCTTCTCTGGCTTGCATTCTCTGCTCTCTTTCTCTCTCTCCCTCTCTTTCTTTCTTTTTTTCTTGAAGTGCAAGAAGAGAATTTTTCCTTGCTGGCTTATTCTGCAATAAATGTTACCATCCATTCCTTTCCTCTGCAACAAAGTTTCGTTATGAATATAAAGTTGTGACAAGCTGTGTGCTGAATGAGGAGACCTGCATTTTAATCCCCACCTTCTTTCTCGCTACAAGGTTTTGTACTCTTAATCTTTGGCTACTTGATTTCCTATCTCTTAGGCACATTTACTCGTGAGCAGTAATAGGAATAATTTATGATCGCTCTCTTTTTTGTGAGTGCCCATATACATTCTAACATGAGACTGGCAACCTTTAGTGGCTGCGTGAATGCAAAGTTCCTGACTGGAAATTATATCATTGCTATATTGCTTCTGTCTCAGAGTTCTGAAATCTGAAGACAGCATTTCTCAAGAATGCTGTTTATTCAGCATAGAGAGCTGCAAGTTGTCCTTGGTTGTCATGGCATTTTTACTTTGGCTCAACTACAAGGCTGCTGACCTTCAAGAACAGTCCAGTCTCTCATGAAGAATCCTATCGCGAATGAAAGCAAAGCATCTCCTTCCTTAAATTTACAAGATAAGAGAGCTCTTTTTTGCATTCATTGGAGAACAAAGAATAAAATAAAATTCAAATGCATTTGACACACTTTCAGATGCCTTTTAACCTTGACGTTTGCTTCCTGATTCTTATTTCACTAAACTACCAACATAAAACACAGAATAATTTCTTATTCCACGTGACTGAATCTTAAGGAGAACAACTGTGTCCATCACTATACCCTTATTAATTACCAGTGTCAAATTTGTCTTTTTCACATTGATTCAACAGGTATTTGTGGAGTGCCAATCTGTACCAAAACACTCCTGTAGGTGTCCAATTATCAGTGAACAAAACAGATACGTATAATGTCCAAGACACTATATTCTTCTTATTCTGTTTTCTTGTTGATTTTCTCCTCCTCTCTTTCTGTTTATCTTCCCTTACTTAGTGACTTCACTAAGTATCATGTCTTTAAATAGTATTTGCACACTAATTTCTCTCACAGTTGTATTTCTAGCTTAGAACTCTCTTCCCAACCTCAGGCTCCATGCCCCACTGTCACCTCCATATCTCCACTGGATTCCCCAGTGGAATCCTACACTCAGCACATCTGAAACCAAACTCTATCTCACCTTCAAACAGACTCTGTTTCCGTTATTTCAGTTGTTCAGCCAAAATCCTTGGGATCCTGGTTCATTTCTTTTTCTTTTGTACACTGCGTCCTCTTATCCCATCCTAAAGGTGTGGATTGAGTAGGGAACCTCTCTTGCTTTACTTTGGCAGAACCATCCATCGGTTCCTGCTTGTTTGATTCAACAACCTAACTGGCCTCTCTCTTCACTCTTTCATCTTCTTGTTCTAAACACAGTAGCCAGGTTATCCTTTCTTTCTTTCTTTCTTTCTTTTGAGATAACAATGGTTTATAACATTACATAAATTTCAGGTGTACATCATTATATTTCAATTTCTGTGTAGATTATATCATGTTCACCACCCAAAGACTAATTATATCCATCCCCACACACATGTGCCTAATCACCCTTTTTGCCCCCCTCCCTCCCCGCTTCCCCTCTGGTAGATTTACCAACAATCTAGCCTCTGTATCTATATGTATGTTTATTGGTGTTGTTTCTTGTCTTCCACTTATAAGTGAAATCATAGGGTACTTGTCTTTCTCCCTCTAACTTATCTCACTTAGCATACCAGCCTGAAGGTCCATCCGTGTTGTCACAAATGGCACGACTCCATCTGTTTTATGGCTGAGTAGTATTTCATTGTGTATAAACCACACCTTCTTACTCTTGGGGCAACACAGGCCATATGAGTTCTTTCTCTCTCAGGATGCTGCAATGACTCACTTTTTGTTTAGAGTAACAACCCAAGTCCTCTCAATGACTATAGGCTGACATCATCTGGCCACTTTTGTCTGTGAACTGCACTTCTACCAGCCACTCCAGTCCAACCACACTGACCTCCAAGCTATGCTTAAGTGCCTGGAGGATTTGCACCTCTGGGCATTGCCTGAACTAATCCTTTTCCCTGAAATATCAGCTCCTCCCCCTGCATAGAACCATACTCAACTTTCTCACCTCTTCTAAAGTCTCTGCTCAAATAGCACATTTTCAAAGAGGCCTGCCCTGATAATCCTATTTACAATCCAACACCTGACTCTCACATGGCAGACCACTCATACCCTGCTCCATCTTCCTTATTTTTCTGTAGCTCTCATCATCTTCTAGAATACTAGATAATGTACTTATTACACTGTCTGTGTCCACTAGCTAGAAAATAATTTCCATAAATGCAGATGTCTTTGTCATTTTTTCCCCTCTGATGTATCCTTAACAGCTAGGAAAATGCCTACAATATAGACATTGTTTCCTAAGTGTTATTGAATCAGTCAGAGAATTTAATTGAAAAGCATTAATTTAGGCAAACTGTCAGGATACAAATGATGAAGTCCTCCCCCGCTGTGGCTGTGGCAGTGTTAGGAGTCTGCTGACCAGGTGGCCAAAGCAAAGAGTGACTCTCTCCTCAGTAACAACTAAGTTAAGTATTCTTATAAAAATTAACTCTAAAAATATATTGGCTAAAAAGCAAATAGTGACTATTTACTCAGTAACAGCTAAGTATTGTTATAAAAAGTAACTTTAAAATACATTATACAGATTTTGTACAATTTTTATAAAGACAAAAGTAATAATTATGATTTTAGAGTGGGTACCTACATCAAAAATGTATTAGATGAAAATCTTGTTGCTTTCTTTACACACTTTGCAGCCAGTTTTTGTCAGTTAGATGTGCTTTTAATTTCTACTGTCAATACAAAACAGCTTGTCGTTTCACTTACTTAACATTGTCTTTTCATGAACAGATGTTTTTAATTTTCATGCAGTCTTCTGTCTGTAATCAATATTTTTTTTTATGTTTAGAGTATCCCTATCTGGGGTAACAAATTATATTCAGATGTGTGCCACTTGTAAAAGACATATATAAGCAGAATTATACAGAAAATTTATATACATATGTATAAAATTTAAATTTAATTTAAAATTTAATGTAATGCTTAAAAAATAATGGAGAGAATAGCAAGATGTCCTAAAAACATCAACACCATCAACAGATGACTAGAAAAAGAAAATGTGGTTTATACATACAATGAAATGTTACTCAGCCTTAAAAAGGAGGAACTCCTGCAATATAAGACAACATGGGGACTGGCCCCATGGCCCAGTGATTAAGTTCGCGTGCTCCACTTTGGCGGAGCAGGGTTTTGCTGGTTCAGATCCTGTGCGCGGACATGATACCACTCATCAGGCCATGCTGAGGTGGCATCCCACATAGCACAACCAGAAG
Organism: Equus caballus; assembly: GCF_041296265.1. Taxonomy (NCBI): domain Eukaryota; kingdom Metazoa; phylum Chordata; class Mammalia; order Perissodactyla; family Equidae; genus Equus; species Equus caballus. The sequence continues at coordinate 2,350,889 of NC_091715.1, read as the reverse complement.
GGCCTACAACCAGAATATACAACTATGTAGTGGGGGGCTTTGAGGAGAAGAAGAAGAAGAAGAGGAAGAAGAAGAAGAAAAAAAGAAGGTTGGTAACAGATGTTAGCTCAGGTGCCAGTCTTTAAAAAAAAGGGGAGAAAGAAAAAGAAAATACTATGGAGCTGCTATTTAAAAAAAATTTTAAAAAGACAACATGGAGGACATTATGCTAAGTAAGAGAACAACAAGCACTGTTTGACTCCACGTCTATAAGTATCCAAAAGAGTCGAACTCAGAGAAGCAAAGAATAGAATGGCGGTTGCCAAGGGTTGGAAAGAGGGGGAAATGAGATGTTGCTAATTAATATCATCAACTTAAATGTAAAACATAAATCTGTAAGTTCTTCAGAAAAAAAATTAGAGAAAATCTTCAGGATCTAGAGCTAGGCAAAGTTGACACCAAAAGCACCCATAAAAGAAGCAGTTCATAAACTGGACTTTATCAGCGTTAAAACTTTAGCTCTGCTAAAGTGGTCAGCCCAGCCTATCTATATTACGAGGGATCTGCAGGACTCACGAAGCAGTACAGCGGTATTCATATAGATAAAAATGTATATTGATAATGCTCAGGCAAATACTAAAGTATAATTCATATGCTCAGAGATGAGACAAAATGGAATTATTTAAAATGCTTGAATAAAAATAGAAGGGGTTGAAAATGAGGAAAATAAACAAAGAACAAATACAATGGCTACAAATATGTTACCTACTAATCCAACTATACCAATAAGTACAATGTTTTGTTACATTGTTAATGTTGTAAGTACAGTGATTAAAAGACAGATTATAACAGTGTATTTAATTTTTTTAAGAGGACACATATATGTTGTCTAAAGGAAATACATTTTAAATATAAAATCACAGACCAGTTAAAATAAAGGTGTGGAGAAAGATATACCATGCTAACATTAATCAAAAGAAATCTGGAGTAGATATATTAATTTCAAACAAATCACACTTTAGAAAAAGGAAAATTATCAAGGATAAAAACATACACTACATAATGTTAAAGGGGACAGTTCCCCATGAAGACACACCAATTCTAAATGTGTATCTGCCAAACACCAGACCATAAAAATAAATGCAGTAAAACATAGAACTGAAATGAGAAATAGAAAAATCCACTCTTCTAGTTGCAAACTTCAACTTACCTCCTTCAGTAACGGATAGACCCAGCAGGCAAAAAATCAGTAAGGACATAGTTGAAATGAACAACACTATTAATCAACTTGTTCTAATTGGCATTTACGGGATACTCCATCCAACAATGCAGAAGACACATTCTTCAAAAGTTCACATGGAATATATACCAAGATAGAACACGTTCTGGGTGATAAAACACAACTTACCAAATTTGAAAGAATAGAAATGATACAAAATATGTTCTCAGCCCACAGTGGAAGTAAATTAGAAATCAATAACAGAAAGATAGATGAAGAATCCCCAAAGAGCTGGAAATGAAACAACACACTCCTGGACAACACATGGAAAACATATAGCTTATTGAAACAGGTGGAGTGCAGTGCAAGCTATTCTTAAAGGGAATTTTAAATCATTAAAGGTATGTTTTAGAAATATCTAAAATAAATAACCTAAGTGTTTGCCTTAAGAAAATATAGAAAGATGAATTTAAATCTAAAGCATATCAAAGAAAAACAATACTATAAATTAGAGCGGAAATCAATAAATTAAAAAACAGAAAACCCACAAAGAAAAATCAAAAAAACAAAAACCAGGTTATTTGAAAAGATCAATAAAATTGATAAACCTCTTGATAGGCTAACCAAACAAAAAAGAGAGAAGACACAATTTACTAATAACACAAATGAAAGAAGGTCATCATTAATGATCCCATGGAAATGGCAATATAATAAAAGAATATTATGAATAACTCTCTGCCCACAAATTGATAATTTAGATGGAAAGGACCAATTCCCTGAAAGGCACAAATTACCAAAACTCATACAAGGAGAAATAAGTAATTTGAATAGCCTCTATCTATTAAAGACGTTGAATCAATAATTGATGACTTTTAAAAATGTACCAGGCCACATGGTTTCACTACAGTATTCTACCAAACATTTGAGAGATAAACATGTACTCGTTTGCAAAGGCTGCCATAACAAAAGGCCATGGACTGGGTGGTTAAAACAACAGAAATTTATTTTCTTATAATTCTGGAGGCTAGAAGTCCAAGACCAAGGTGTTGGCAGAGCTGGTTCCTTCTGAGTTCTCTCTCCTTGGTTTGCAGACAGCTGTCTGCTCCCTGTATCCTCACATGGTCTTCTCTCTGTGTCTGTGTCCTCATCTCCTCTTCTTATAAGGACACCAGTCATATTGAATCAAGGCCCACCCTAACGACCTCAATTTAACTTAATCATCTCTTTAAAGACCCTATCTCCAAAAAAACATCACATTCTGAGGTTCTGGGGCTTGGAACTTTAACAAGTGAAGTTTGGAGTACACAATTCAGCCCCTAACAAGGAAGACCAAATTTCTAAATCTCTTCTTCAAAATGGAAGCAGAGAGAACACTTCCTAACTCATTCTATGAGGCCAGTATCACCTTAATTCTAAAACCAGATAAAGACATTATAAGAAAGGAAACTACAGGCCAATGTCTCTCATAAATACAGAAGCAAAAATCCTCGATATAAATGTTGGCAAATAGATTGTAATGTCTAAAAATAAATATACAAAATGACAAAGCAAGATGTATAGTGTATGCAAGCCTTTCTCAACATTTAAAAATCAATTTATGTAATCAACAGGCTTAAGAAGAAAAAAGTCCTATGATTATATAAATTGATGCAGAAAAAGAATTTGATAAAATTCAGCACTGATTCATGGTAAAAACTCTAAGCAAACTAAGAAAAGAGTGATACTTCCTCAAGTTCATGAAGAACATCTACAGAAAACCTACAGGTAGCATCATTCTTGATTCTAGGAAACTGGATGCTTTCTTTGTAAGATCAGGAACAAGGCAAGGATGCCCTCTCTCACCACTCCTATACAACATCATACTGGAGGTCTTGGCTTATGCAATAAGACAAGAAAAGGAAATAAACATCACTCAGAGTGGAAAAGAAGAGTAAAACTGCCATTTTTCTTTCACAGCTGGTAGATGCAGAAAATCCCAAAGAATCAACAACAAAGAAACTTCTAGAACTAATAAGAGATTGTAGCAAAGTCTCATGACAAAGGTTAATATAAATAGTCAGTTTTTTTCCCATATACTGGAAATGAGCAATTGGAATTTAACATTTAATTAGCACCATAAAAAGGCAACTAATTACTGAAAGCGACCAGTGAGAAATCTAATTCTGTCATTTAACTTGTTGTTTATTAGAGCTTTGAGTAAATACAATAACAAAATATTGTAGGCAATCTCAATGTCCATTAGTAGGGAGATGACTAAGAAAAGGCATTGCCATTTGTAATACACAACACAGAGAATCACGATATGGATCTGTATGTACTAACTCTGTCACATCTCCAAGCTAGGTTATATCGTACATAGGCACCATATAATATTATTGACAAAAGCAACTTAAATATCTACATATTGCCTGCGGGTACATATATATGTATACCAAATGATATAATGGCTATTTCCTAAGAGATGGCAAGGATTGGAAGCAGCAATTCAATAGGACTTGTTCCTTATTTGAATTTCAAAAAAAAATTTGCAAGGATAATTAAAGTGTTTGCTTATAAAGTTAAAATTAGAAAACTAATAAGAATGCATTCTTGAATAATTGAAACAATTATCAGAGCAGTGGCCCCAAGTACAAAGGGGACTCAGCAAGAAACATTATGATATTTGTTGTGGGTAGAGCAGATTAAAATCACCACGTTATTATAAAACGATCTATAATTTAGGGAGCACAAGGAAGAGAACTAAACCCTACTGAATAGTCAAAATTTTCTAATACATATCTTGTTTAACTTTCATGTGATTTCTTTGCGATAACCAGCATTCTCACCTTTCTTACGGATGGAGTGACTGAAGCTCAGAGAATTAGTCTTCAACAGTCTCACAATCCACTGAAGAAGAGTCAGGATTGAGCTTGGTCATTGGGCTTTAAAGTTCATGCTCTTTGGCACTCCAGCTTCCTCGTTTTATATTCATAAAGCAAGTAAAATTTATCCCAATGAGAGATATTATATAGAAACAAAATATTCCACTCAACACCATTTGAACTGGTCTCATTATAAGATCCATTTCTATAATATGAAGCTATTTCTGCACCCCAGAAAATGACCCATAATAACAGTGATTTGTAGATCTTCTTATAAAACCTTCCAATAAAATTCCTGTATAAGTATTTAATCCATTTCCACAAGAATTCATTAGCTTGTTTTATCAATGTAAGCAAGTTCAGGAGTGAAGTTCCATACCAAAGGGCTTTGGAGATCACAGCATGCCACTTGCAGGGCTAAAATGAGAGACACAAATCTAGAGAGAGGAAGAAGGAAGATGTCAGAAGGTACAGACTGGGCACTAAGAAACATGTTGGAGACTTGTGGGAAGCTGAGGAATCACACACACAAAATCAAGGTGGTGCTCTTTCCCCTTTGGATCTCTCAGGAGGAATATACTGAAAAATATGTATATGCAGCCACTCTCAAGAAAAGATGGCCATGATCATTTACTTCAGCTTTAAATCTAAGGAAGTGAGATCGAATACTCTCGTAAATCTATTAATATCAGACTCTACCTATGTTTTGGATGAATTCTACTAGCTAAGGTGACGTCATAAACATTTTATTTTAATTTTCAATAGGGGTCCTATTGTTACTTCATTTCCTCCAAATATCACATACTCCATTTAAAGAAAGTATCCCCTCCTCATTTTCCACTTCCACCCCTCCCTCCCTTCCTCTGTCGCTTCCTCCCTCCCTCTTTCCCTTCCTTCCTTCCTTCTTTCCTCCCTTCCTCCCTCCTTCCTTCTTTTCCCTCCTTGCTTCTTTCCTTCTTCCTTTCCTTCCTTCCCTCCCTTTCTTCTTTCTATCTTCCCTTCCTTCTCTCTATGGGCCAAGAGGTCTACAAAGTTTCACATCCAAAATTCAATAAGAAAACAAAAGAAAAAAATCTCATGGAATCCAGTCCATCTGGAGAGATACATGTGTAAAATAATCCAATCACCTTACAGTTCCAGAGCAGACTTAAATACAGAGAGGGGATTAAGGAGAGAGTGACTCAGTTTACCTGAGGGCTCACCAAAGGCTTCCTAGAACAGGTGACTTGTGAACTAGGATGGAAATAAACATTAGCTTTTTACCAGGTACATTTTAAAAGAGGATGGGAAAATCCAGGCTGAGAGAATCACATATGCTGAAAGACAACGTGTGTTTGGGGGAGTTTAAACATTCAGATTATTTGGGAAGGTCAATTGAAGGATCCAGGAATAGAAAAAGCAGCGGAAGCAGAAGTTGCTGGCCAGGATGAATGGTGCTCACAGTCTATATCTTAAGCAATGGGAATCAGGCAAATGACTTCAGGTAAGATAACGTAACTATTCTTTTAAAATGTTAAAGAATCATTTTAAGTGTGAGGACCACACTTTGAAAACCACTGAACAAGAGAGTGACGATACCAGGATGGCGAATCATTTTAATAGCTGTTCATGGAGCAGAATCACGAGAGGTAAAAGTAGGGCTATGTAAAACCTTTGCTGCTATCCAAGGTGTATCCTGGTCAGAAGAAAGGCTGCAACCAATCCTAGAACTCAAGGGGCAGGAATTCTAACCCAGGGGGATGTCAGAGGCCAGCTTTCTTTTTTGATTACCTTAAATCACAGCCATCATAACTACAGCTTGATGTATCCTTTCCTGGATCCTTCATCAAGGAGGCTTCTACTTCTAGGACTTCTAAAGGCTAAAACTGCCCACCTGTGTTCTTGCTGCCCACTCGTGTCCATCTCCCATCGCTAAGTTCACTCAAAGACTTGGCCCCTTGATCCCTTCTGGTCTTTATCTAAATAGCACCTCCCTTGTCAGGCTATCTGTACCCATCCTACCTAAAATTGCCCCTCTCTCTCTCTCAGCTGATGCATCTCTCTTCTTACACCCCTTTCTTTATGTATTATTTTTTCCTTATCCTTTACTTTTTAACCTATCATATGTTTTACTTATGTATGTTATTCATTTCCTGCCTTCACTACCAAAATGAATAGTTACTAGTGGCAGGATTTTTTTATTACTATTAATCTTTTGTTTGCTGGTATTTTCCACGTGTTGTGGATGAGTATCAAACACAGAGCAGATACTCACTAAATGATTATTAAAAGAGGAGAAAATTGAAAGGGAAATTTTTGTGGGCAGTACCCTGAAACTTGATGGTAGCTTGTTTTCAATGTTTTCCCCCAATTTCAAGTTCAGACAAGGGTGATGAAGGCTTTTGGATGCCTCCCTGAAGCACTTCCCCTGAATTGGAGTCTCTCTTTGTTCACATGAATTTTGCCCCTGCATCAGCTTAATGGCTTGTTTGGCACTAAACTGAACTCTGATGTACTCTGGTCTCTGCTTCCCCATAATGTAATCAGTGCTGGCGTGCATTTTAAAAGCAAGTCAAGGAGCAGTGAGATTCAGGAAGTCATTAACATGTGAAGAATTGCCATCAGTTGTCAAATTTCTTTCCACAGCTGCTGCCCCTTGTGTGGTCCTCTGTGGCAAGAGGTTGCACTGTGTCCTCTCTCCTTTGTTCTGGATTTAAAAATGTAAATGGGGACAGCTAATCTTTGACAAATGAGCCAAGAACGCACAATGGAGGAAGAAAAGTCTCTTCAATAAGTGGTGTTGGGCAAAGTGGACAGCAACATGCAAAAGAATGAAAGTAGAGCATCCTCTTACACCACACACAAAAATTAACTCAAAATGGATCAAAGACTTGAATGTAAGACCTGAAACCATAGAACTCTTAGAAAAAAAAAATATGTAGTAGGCTCTTTGACGTCAGTCTTAGTATCTTTTTGAATTATCATGTCTACTCAGGCAAGGGAAATAAAAGAAAAGAAAAGAAATGGGACTACATCAGACTAGCAAACGTCTGCCTAGCAAAGGAAACCACCAAAAAACAAAAAGACAACCCATCAACTGGGAGAAAATATTTGCAAATCACATATGTGACAAAGGGTTAATTTCAAAAATATATAGAGAGCTCATACAACTCAACAACAAAAAAATGAATAACCCAATCAAAAAATGGGCAGAGAATGGGGGCTGACCCCATGGCTGAGTGGTTAAGTTCATATGCTCTGCTTCAGCAGCCCAGGGTTCACCAATTCAGATCCTCAGCATGAACCTACACACTGCTTATCAAGCCATGCTGTGGTGGCATCCCACATAGAAGAGCTAGAATAATCTGCAACTGGGATATCCAACTATGTACTGGGGCTTGGGGAGAAAAGAAAAGAAATAGGCAGAGGATATGAACAGGCATTCTTGCAAAGAAGATACACAGATGGCCAACAGGCACATGAAAAGCTGTTCAACATCAATAATTATTAGGGAAATACCAATCAAAACTATAATGAGATATTACCTCACACCCATCAGAATGGCGATAATTAACAAGACAAGAAATAACAAGTGTTGGAGAGGATGTGAAGAAAAGGGAACCCTCATACACTGCTGGTGGGAGTGCAAACTGGTGCAGCCACTATGGAAAACAGTATGGAAATACCTCAAAAAATTAAAAATTAAGTTAAAATTAAAAATAATTAAAAATAGAAATTAAAAAAATTAAAAATAGAAATACCATATGATACAGCTATTCCACTGCTGGGTATTTATCCAAAGAATGTGAAATCAACAATTCAAAGAGATTTATGCATCCCTATGTTCACTGCAGCATTATGCACAATAGCCAAGATGTGGAAGCAACCCAAGTGCCCATCAATGGATGAATGAAGAAGATGTGGTATATATATACAACAGAATACTACTCAGCTATAAAAAATATGAAATTGTGACAGTTGCAGTGACAACATGGATGGACTTTGAAGGTATTATGTTAAGCAAAATAAGTCAGACAGAGAAAGACAAACACTGCATGATTTCACTTATATGTGGAAAATAAACAAACACATAGATAAGGAGAACAGATTAGTGGTTACTAGAGGAGGAGGGGTAGGGCATGGGGGTGAAGGGGCACACATGTATGGTGATGGATAAAAACTAGACTATTGGTGGTGAACAATTGCAGTCTACACAGAAGCCGATATATAACAATGTACACCTGAAATTTACACAATGCTATAAATCAATATAACTTTAACTTTTAAAAAAATGCAAACAGTTGTGTTATATGGAAAAGCTTGAGGGATACCGTAGGCCAAGGAAAGTAGAATGAGGTTAACCAGGTGCACATTCTCTGACCTCCACTTTCCAAAAAGACTGAGTCAGTGGCCAGGGTCCATGCAGGTGCCAAAAACATATGTCAGGGTGTACAAAGTGCAGTAGAGCCAGTGAATGATATGCCAAATGACAGCACAACTGAAATTCCTTGCATTGAAGTAATCCACACTTTTTTTTCCTAACTAATAAGCAGACTTTTTCCTTTTGATAGAGCCAGTGAAGCTTAGGGAGTGAGAAAAATGTGAGGTAGACTTTCTGAACAGAGCATTTTGCACAATAGAGCTAGAACACGCCAAGGAAGATACAGAGTGGTTGCTAAGAACTCTGTCTGATTTGCATTCCCTTAGCCCACAGCATTGTCTCTAGGGGAAAAGAGTTGATCTTGGGCTGCAAAGGGACAGTAAATGTTGGGAAGGCTGACGTTATGAGGCCTGAATCCCCACGATATGAATCACTCGTGTTAGAGCTGTGTTAACAGACAAAGATTTCTAATCAAGTGACAAGGTTCCAGCTATGGTGGGGGAAGGGTTCATAGTGAAGTTTGCAGAATTTTTTTATTTTGTAAGACTCAAAAATAATAAGTCCCTCTCCTTAATAGTTCTAGAAGTGGTTTGTTACCATGGATTTTTTTGAGTGCTACGAAAGATCTCATTGGGTAACTGAAACTTTGCAAGAAAGCGTATAACTCTGTGTGGCATGCATGCAAACCCTGCCTTCTGCTATGTATCTCTTATGCGCTCCGTCCTCCTTTAAGCTCTGCATCAGTTCATGCAGGTCTCTTCGGTTCCTCGTGTCATTGCTCAGAGGCTAGCTGCCGAAATCTTTCATCAGTCTGTCTGCAACTACAAAAAATTTGGTTCTAAAAATGCAATCTTTCTGTTTCAACTACCAATAGGACTGGTTCAATTTGTTTGTGGCTCTTTTCCAAATTGTTATTGTGTGCATTTTTACCATGCAAGTTATTAACTCTAATTTCCCACTAATGTTTGCAAATATATTTAGATATATCAGTCTTCATTGTTTTATGGAGAATAAAGTCGGTATTTTTAACTGAAAGGTCCCTGTATCTCTCCCAATTTAACTGAAAAACATTGGCCTTCAAGGTATTTTCCTGTTGCTCACTCTGATTTTCAGCTAAAGAAGAATGCCATCGCCAGCGGCATCTGTGTTTATCAGGTTGAGCCAAAGTGCTGCTTCTGAGCTCTGTCTGATCCAATGACATTTCAGGGGACTGATTTACAAGACAGATTCTGTTGAGAATCTGTATTGGCTCGAAACTCTAGCTGAGTAATTCTCACCCCATGGTAACTATTATGAGCTACAATTTGGAGGTCTTCTGTAAAGCTACACAACTTTCCAAAGAGATTAGCCAAGAGTAACAAAAAACTGTTGTTTCCTCATGATTCTCTTTTCTGTTAGAAGTTCTAGGAAGGCCTCCACCACCAACTCAAGGACTAGCCCGCCGTCAGGACTTACACGTCTGCCTCTGGGGTCTTTTCTATCCCATCCTAGTATGTCTGCTATGAGCACTGTGATCCTGTTTCCAACATCTGTCCATAGTCTTGGGTCATTTATGTCATCGAAGTATGACACCAAGTTTCATCAGTAATGGAAAAGCCAATTGAAATTTTATTATTTTCATTATTTTTCTTTAATTTCATTATACAATGTTCAACTTCTCATTGTATCCTACACCAAGAACAAAATATTAAAATGGAACCATCACTTTAAGATGGGTAGCCCCATGGTGTGGTTCTCATGAAAGTACAATTCTGGAGCAAGCTACACAGCAATAAAACTCCCAAAGTAAATTCTAGGAAGAAATGCTAAAGAAACTGTGATGGTATAACGCTGGCTCAATCACAGAGGCAGAGCAAGTAGCAGATCCGTTCGAAGAGATTTAGTTTAAGTGTTATGGACTGAATGCTTGTGTCTCCCCCAAATTCATATGTTGAAACCCTATCCCCCAGTGTAACGGTAGTTAAAGATGGGGCCTTTGGGAGGTTATTAGGGTTAGATGAGGTTGTGAGAGTGGAGCCCCTCTAATGGGATGAGTGTCCTTATAAGCAGAGACCTCAGAACTCATTCTCTGTGCCATGTGAAGACCCAGTGAGAAGGCAGCCATCTACAAGTCATGAAGTGAGTCCTCACCAGAAGCCGAATCAGTTGGCACCTTAATCTTGGATTTCCCCAGCCTTCAGAACTGTAATAAATAAATTTCTGTTGTTTATAAATCACCCAGTTTATGGTATTTTGTTATAACAGCCCAAACTGACTAAGACAGTTAGGAATTAGCTTATGTGATCAAGGGGCTGGCTAGACAAGTCCAAAATCTGTAGGGCAGGCCATAAGGAATGACAGGCTGGAACTCTCAGGCATGAGCCAAAGCTGCTTTCCATGGATGGAATGTCTTCTTTCTCAGGGAAAACTCAACTCCATTCTTAAGGCCTTTCAACTGACTGAATCCAGCCCACCCAGATCATCTAGGATAATCTCCCTGATTTAAAGTTAACTGATTATAGACGTTCATCACATCTACTTAATACCTTCATGGCAACACCTAAATTAGTGTTTAACTGAAAAACCAAGGACTGTTGGAAAACTTTAAACTATAGCCTCATTGAAACATAAAAGTGGCCATCCCAGTAACTTTGAGGAAGGTACTTATTCTTTAACTGAAAATCCAATGGATTGAAGAGGAATCAATATCACGAACTCCTCTGGGAAAGACTCAGAAGTTATGCTGGGATAAAGTTTGAAGTCAGACAGGTGCAGGAGACAAATTATGTGTACCTATGTCATGCTTATCATGAGACAGAACCCCTAACACATAACATAATGCCCCAAACGTTCAGCTCTCCCGCGGCTTGCATGAGCCAATTGGAGTAGAGTCACTTTGGGGGTAATATCTGCTCAGTCTGTGACTTAGAGTGCTTGAGCTGCTAGAACAAAATACCACAGACTGGGGGGCTTAAAGAACAGAAATTTATTTCTCTCCGTTCTGGAAGCTGAAAGTCCGAGATTAGGGTGCTGGCTGATTGGCTTCCTGGTGAGGGCTCTCTTCTCGGCTGGCAGACCTCCATCTCCTTACTGTATCCTCACCTGGCAGAGAGAAAGCTCTGGTCACTCTTCTCCTTATAAGGGCATTATCCCATCATGAATCTCATGACCGTGTCTAAATCTAATCACTTCCTAAAGGCTCCACCTCCTACTAGCATCTCAGCGGGGGTGAAGGCTTCTACATATGGATCTGGAAGGGACACCCATGTTCAGTCCATAGCATTCTGCAGTACTGCACTCCTTCTCTGGGAAATGTCACCGCATCTTCAGGCATGGGTTCCAACCTTTCTTTCCCCGTATGTCCTGATTCTAGTGCTTCCTGAAAGTCAGCTCCTATCCTCCCTTTGACTATGCACAATGCACTATATTCTTCTAATAAATTCCTATATTTGCCCCAATGAGCTAAAACACCTCCTTATTCACCACTAATGAGCTCATACCTGGTGAAAACATTGACATCACAGTTTATTTTATTTATCAATCAGCTGACCTTTTTGCCACTAAAATAATTACTTGAGTCACTAATAGATAGGTGACTTAGGTCAATCTAATTTTACTGAGTATCTGGAGCAAGATAGTAAAATGTCTTACTTGTATTGATGGATATTTTTTTCCTTATCACTCTTGGTCAGGTTCTGAAATCATTCTCTCTATTAGTTAAGCAAATTCAGGAAAAATAAACCACAGTTACAGAGCAAATGATGGGTCCTGTGCAGATCACTAATAGAGCTTCCTGTTGGGGGTGCACAGGTGTTTGGAAATCCACGTGTCCATCATGAACATTTCATCATTCCAGTGAATATTTCCACTTTAGTGAGATCAGTCAGTCTACTTCAGGAATGCCTGACAAAATAAACCCCAATCATTTCCCTCTAATCCCCTAGGGGCTCCTGGCAGTTTTTCATTTAAGAATGTTAAATCATTTCACTGCAGAATGGACCTACGAGATGCCTCTCAGTGAAAACATGGTCTATCTGTATATTTGACAATTTTCAAAATAAAAATTAGCCCAAAGGGAGTTGTCTTACGTGTTTTATTGTATAACAGAATCATAAACTGATAGCTAAAATCTGAATATAGGATCTATATATTTAGGACCATAGCTTAAGTATTTGCATTGCGTTTTCAAAATCAGTAAGTTAGCCCAGCTACTAACATCTGGGTGTTTGCAGAGCTGGCTCCGCTACGCAAAGAATCAAACAGATGCGAAAAGAGTGTCATCCTGGACACGTGATGATGACTGTGGGGCTTGGTTTGAAGTGCACCAACAAACAGCGCAGCATTTTAAAAACATTATGAAAGAATCACATTAGCACTCATTTTATACGCTGGCTGCAGTTCTGGATGCCACGTCGTCTAGTTCTGTTGTAATCATTGCCCGTGGATTTTGGGGTTTGCTATCTCCTTGGTTTGTCTGTTCCTGTGTGAGGATTTGGAAATAGCCAGAAACTATGCTGTTACTGCCACAGCCATCATCCCAGAAACTGATTCAATTTTTGATCAAAGAATTACATCATCTTGGTTTGACACTTTATGTGGGATATTAATTGAGAAGCTACCATATGATAATTCTTAGAAATGAGAATTTTTATCCACGTGTTAAAAGAAAAAAAATAATGTTACAGAGATATTTACCATACGGTTCACACCTGGAAAAATAATAATCATGAAGATTCAAGAGCATATTTTGATTTCTCACCTATGAGAAATGGTACACCTCACCTTGGGACATCTCTGTGGATGTGTGCTTGTGCATATATATGCATAGAGTGGGACCAATCCCTTTCAACAGAGGAGAAGTTTGAAACTCTTTTATTTTTTGGAATTGACTACAGTCCAAACTCTCTGATACAAATGCCCCCCGTAAATTCCTTTGGGATGTGTAACTGGAGGCTGGAGGCCATGAAAATTGCAGATAAATCAGAACATAATTATGAGAATTATAATGATATGATTTACAACACAAGGACAACCTTTCCAATGACTGTAACAGTCAGTATCTCTGACTGTCCCATGCTTCAGGAATGTCACATGGATGTGGGAAGCAACCAAAGATTGCTGAAGAAAATAGAACCCTTTAGACCCCCACCCTCACCTACCATGCCCACCACCGTTATGCATTCACTTGTGCCCACCCTTCTCCATGAATCAACACACTGCTATTTCATTGCCTTGCTCTCTTTCCTTGTTGCTCAAATACCACTTACATGGACAATCATAATCTAAATTTTAGTAAGGACTTCTACGGGCAAGGTGTTGGGTAAATGCCCCTCTGCTCTACATCAATGCATTTCCTATGTAACCTCGTAGAAATGATAGCACCTTATCAAAAACACAGATTTAATTATTAGTACATGTGTATGCTATAAATTCCTTGGGAGCAGGGACCTAGATTATGTTGGCTTTGTGAACCTTTTTCTATCAGAGTGCCTGATACATAAAGGCAAATGGCTATATGCATGCATCGATAGTGTTCATGAAGACAAAACCAAAAGAAAACACAGAGGCCAGCCCAGTGGCATAGTGGTTAGGTTCGTGTGCTCTGCTTCGGCAGCCTGGGTTCGCAGGTCCAGCTCCCGGGCATGGACCTGCACACCACTCATCAAGCCATGCTTCAGCAGCTTCCCATATACAAAATAGAGGAAGCCTGGCTCGGATGTTAGCTCAGGGACCATCTTCTTCAAGCAAAAAGAGGAAGATTGGGAACAGTTGTTAGCTCAGGGCCTATCTTCCTCACCAAGCAGAAAACCAACAAACCAAAACAGCCCCCACAAATCATAGCCTCAGTTAAGACAGAACTGTCACATCCTGCCTGAGAGACGCAGGAAATCCGCTATACAGCTGGAAACACGGAGAGACACTGGATTCAAAGAAGCCTAAACTATTACCGACCTCAAAAGCAAGAAAGGGCAATTCCAAATGCCAGAACAGAAGAAAAAACTAGTACACAGACTAAACTGCCTGGGGGAGCTGAAACGTGTTTGTGGAAAAGAAAATTACATATAAAGAAATACAAATATGCATAATTTCAGTCAATGCTAGACTGCAGGACACAGTAGGTATCTTGAAAGAGTCCCTTAGAAATAAATACCAACAAAGAATTCTATGCCAAATTAAAATATAATTCAAGGTCGAGGAGTCAATAAAATCTTTTCAGACAAATGCTCAAACATAAAAGGAAAATAAAAATGTCATGCTATATAAAAAATAAAATAAAATTAATAGTACTTCTATGAGATGAAAAATGGAAAAAATAAATGGATTAATCTCAGCAGCTGAAATGAATGAACTAGATACATCTGAGTCAACATTGTGTGAAAGTGATACTGCGGATGATAAATTCATCTGAATGTAAAAAATAGCACACGGGGCTGGCCCCGTGGCTGAGTGGTTAAGTTCGCGCGCTCCACTGTAGGCGGCCCAGTGTTTCGTTGGTTCGAATCCTGGGCGGGGACATGGCACTGCTCATCAAGCCAGCTGAGGCAGCATCCCACATGCCACAACTAGAAAGACCCACAACAAAGAATATGCAGTTGTGTGCTGGGGGGCTTTGGGGAGAAAAAGGAAAAAAATAAAATCTTTAAAAAAAATAGCACAAAAATACTATATAGTATTTATCAGTATGTGTCTGAGCAGTAAAAGTGTACTTACATGCATTTGAATGATACAAGACGTTCATGAAAATTCAAGAAAATTCAAAATATGTGATTCATGAAAATGGTTGTCCAGTGGGGGTGGGGACGGGACATATTTCCTGTAAGGCAAAGGGATTCTTCATGTTGTGTTTTTTAATATAAAAATTTGAATGGAAAATTTAATGTTTAAATCTATTGATGCTAGATAGTGGCCACTGGAAATCCATTGTCCTTCTTGTTTCATTTTATATAATTTTAAATAGTTTTAAATATAAAAAGTCATATTCTATAAGCACTAGGAGATATCACAATGGATTATGAATGAAATTCACAAGTACATGATATTTCAAAACCTCAGAAATTCAAATAAGGTGTAGTTGCGGCAAATATTCAAAGCAGGGTAACAACCACCACAATAAGAATATTTTAGAGGAAGACCAGAATTTGAACCAAATCCTCTCTCCCTTCCAAGTTGACCCGGGGAAGTTGGAAAACATCCTGGAGTTTGAGATAGAAATAGAGACTGAAGAGTAACTGTCTAACTCTTAATACATTAGTTAATTCTGGAAGCCCAAGGTCCCTCATGAGTAAAATGTGGGGGAAATAATTCAGATGTCATCAAGGTTCTTTGAAAGAATACTAGAGTAAATATGACCTGATTCTTGACAAAAGGGCTCCATAAATGTTGGTTGAATCAAGCCGGATTTGCCATCAGCCGTCTAACCTTCTGTGGAAACTATGAGTGCACGTCAATCCTAACGGTGCAGTGGGTGTGGTTTATGTTGGAGACTAGGTTATCCAATCAACATACCTTCTACTTACGATGTCGCTTCCCTTTATTATGTCATAATCTGTGTGTTAGCATTACAGCTTAAGTTTTACCTTGCACTAACCAGAACACTTTATCTGCTTAAGAATTTGTAACACATGGTCCCATAACGTTTGCTCTGGGGAGGCACGGTGAAGGTGCAAAACTGGGAGTTTCTAACTAATCATTGTTGGCAATTTTCTGTCAAACATGCTTTTCGGAGGAATGCTAAAGAGAATGGAGAGCATCACGGTATTGAGAGGCTAAGAAAACAGAGGGAAAAATAAAAGAAACAACTCACTATACGAAAAAGGATTCGGTACAAAGCCTTATAAACATTGAAGAATCACAGACAGAATATCACAGACAGAATATAATTCAAAAGAACGTAAGTGACTAAGGAGATATTGGAAATCAGAAATTTGGTCTGATACTTTTTATGTTACTGTAATATACCAACAAAATGCCGAGGGATATTAAAAACAAAGCTTTATTATGAAGAAATGAAATTTTGGAATCTAAACTTTTTTATTCAAGTATAAATAATATACAATAAAGTGCACAAATGTTAATTGGATAGCATGATGAATCAGATTGACTAAGTAAACAGAAGGACAGAAAATTTGGGGCATTATTCTCGAAAATTGCAGACTGTTTTTCACATTCGAGTGAATCAGATTCAACAACACATGCATGTATGAATGTGTTTTAGCTGCATTACCTAATCCTGAGCTTGAATCCTACCAGGCCCTTAACAGCTTCTTTCACTGCTGTTTAAAAAATTTTAAACTCTTTTAACCACCTTTACATAAGTACCAGCTTCTTTATGGGAAAACAAATCCCATAACGCTTATTACTGAGAGAACTGCATTTGCTTTTGAATTTTGTTGAACCGCACATTTAAAGGAGATTTAAAATAAGAATCTGATGTAAATGAAAAACCAGGGGAAAAATAGCTCAGGAATGAGACTGTCAATAAGATTTTCCTGTTGTAACTTTATTTCTATTGTTGAAAAATATTATAAGCATATTCTAAACCTATTTCATTGTTCTGGGAGTTTTAAGCTTTGATACCAGGAGAGTAGCTGTTTTTTTCCATGAGCTAAAAAGCCAAGAGAGTTGACTTTAAAAAGCAACCTCTGTCTAAAGGTTGGGAGCTAAATGAACCTCTTTAGAGGATGGCATTCACCTATCTCAGTGGTGGCAATTTACAAAACACACAACCTCACATCGATCATCTAAATTTGCTAGCTGCCATCCCTGGGACACACAGGGGCCAGAGCTCTGAGTCTTTCTGTCATTTGAATCACAAGTTCTTCTTTCAAGTTCTGCCAGAGGTTTTTCTGTAGTCATCTTAGTAGACAGGAAAATAATTATACAAAGGCAAAGAGATTCTGCGGCTCAAATTAGGGAACTATGGAAACCATTTAAAATGCGCTGTCTTCTCCAATACACTATTAACACATTTAAACGGATGTCTAAAAATGAGCATCTCTGGAGACGTAGAGAAACTAGATATAGTCCACAAATCTGGAGAAGTTCAAAGTTAGGATCATATAACTTTCTAACATTGAGAGTGTCTCCTGAAATGTTGCTTTTGGGGTCTGTTTGCAGGATGGCCATATAGAGAGAATGTCAATTCAAAACTATAGGTGCCATCAGATGCATTTTCATTCTCATCAGGTCTGTGAATAGTTTTTTGATTATCAAGAATACTGATAGTCTTAAATCCCCCTGTATCATCAAAGAGGTGAATATGACTGATTATTCTGTTTTTATAAAACTTTTATTATTGTATTGTATTAGCGCATTACTATCTGGGTTGGGAGTAGCTCTCAAACCTGAGTCAATTTAGAAACAGAGATGTTATGTGATTATTTAAAGGAATTTGGAAAATTGGTGCTGCATTGCTTTCCTTTCCCTTCTGAGTCATCATACCAGCTCCCCGGTCACCTCTTGACCTCTTTGTTTTTCATGTTCCTCTCTCAAAACTTTATAATTGTGCTGGAAAGTAAGAACTGTGACGAGATACTCGGAAAGGCATGGACTTTGGAGCTGGTCTGACCTGGGTTTGAGTCCTTGTTTGGGCATCCTCAGGGGTGTGACCGAAGACACACGGTCAACCCATTCCCAGCTTTAGGTTTCTCTCATATATACTGGAGATAATCATAGTTTCTAACCAGCCAAGGAATTGTGAGAATAATGCATTCTAAACCGCCTTACCCAAAGCCTGGTATATATGCTCCATAATTGGTGCAAGTTCTCATTATTTCTTATGATGACGATTTTTAAAATAATAGTTGCTATAATGTTTATAAAGTAAAACTAACCCTTCTAATTGTACGGTCCTGTGAGCTTTGATAAAAACACAGTCATCAAATTGACAACATAATCGGTACCTAAAGCAGCTCCTCAACCTCCCTAATCACTCTGTTCTTCTTTGTGGTCAACCCTCATCCAAACTCAGCGCCCGGGACCTGCTAGTCTGTCTTCTGTCCCTATAGTGTCTTTTCCAGGATGTTCTATAAAGGGATCACACAATATGCACCTTCTTGAGATGAGCTTCTTTCACTTAGATTAACCCATTTGAAGTTCACCCAGGTTGTTACATGCATGAGCAATTCTTTGCTTTTTTATTGCTGAGTCCTATTCCATTTTATAGATGTTCTACAGCTTGCTTACCCAACATCCAATGGAGGACGTTTGAGTTGTTTCTACTTTTTCATGGTTACAAATAAAGCCATGATAAATACTCATTGACAGGTTCTTGATTGAGCATAAGTTTTTTTTTCTTTCTCCTAGGTAAGTGCCTAGGAGAGAATTTCTGGTTCATATGGTAATTGGATGTTTAGTTTTATAAGAAGCCAGCAAAATATTTTCTGAAGTGGCTGTACCATTCTGCATTCCCACCAGCAGCATGTTAGTCCTCACACTCCCCAGCCCCAACCCTTGGTCTTGTTAGGGGTTGTTTGTGGATATTGATTACATTTCAGATATTCTTATCAGTGTGTAGTAATATCTCCCTATGGTTATGGTTTTAGTTTGCATGACCCTAATAACTAAAGATACTGAGCATCTTTTCAAGGGCTTATTTGCTGTCTATCATCTTTGGTGAAGTATCTGTTCAAACCATGTGCTCATCTTTATTTGTTTATTTGGTATATAGGGTTGTTTGCTTGCTTATTACTGAGTTTTAAAAGTAGACTCTTTAATCTTGAAATAAGTTTAGATTCACTGAAAGATTGTCATATAATATGTAGAGTCCCCACGTAATTCCCGTCCAGTTCCCCCCATTATTAATATCTTACACTGCTATGGTACATTTGTCAAAACTAAGAAACTGACATTGGTACATCATGATTAAACTGCAGATTTTTTCAGATTCCACCAATATTTCTGTTAATGTTCTTCCCTGCCTGCACCCTCCCCCCCACCCTGCACACTCCCGGTTCCAGGATCCCATCTAGGAGATGACATTACATTTAGTTGTCATGTCTTCACAGCCTCTTCTTGTTTGTGGCCATTTCTCAACCTTTTCTTGGACTTTCATGACCTTAACAATCTTGAGCACTGGCCAGGTGTCAGCAATTTCTATCAACATGGAGAAACAGATAGAGGCCACCTTATATGCAATTTGCCATAGAAGCAGCATTAGAGGTAGAACAACTCTTAGAAGGAGCTGGAAGTTATCTGCTTTCATCTCTATAGGGCCGGGCAGTATTTCGTGTGTAGTGGGTGCTCCATATACCTTAAATGAATAAAGGGATGGCCTGGTGCCTATAATACTGTGTGTGGAAGAAAAATATAACCAATATGATTTACAAAGCTGTCTATAATCACTTCACCACATCTGAAAGCTAAATTAATGCTCCATAAATATTTTCCTTTGTGCTTCTTTTTCCTAGGTCTGATCTGACTTTATTCACTGTATGAATTGATCTCCAGTGGGTGAAAATGTGCTTTTGTTCTGCCGTTTTTTTCTTGGTGGTGTTCCATGGTTTTAATGTACAGGAACTAAAAATTCTGTTCCACCCACTGAAGGGTCTATTAACTTAATTAGACTAAATGCATGTCTTTTCAGCTGGATTCAACTTCCAGCCTGAAGTGTTTTTTTCCTCTGTTGCTCATGGGTGAAGATTTCTTCACAAATTCTTTGCTTGCTCTCTCTCCTTCAGCGTCCTCTTGCAGCATGCCCCTTTCTTGGAATCAACGTCCACAATCAAACGTCAGTCTGGAAGGATAATCTTTCTCTTTTTTTTCATTGCACATTAAAAGAGAACAAATGCACATAATACACTCATTAACGTGGTTTGGACAAAAACAGTGAATAAAGTGTGGTTTCAGCACCTCAGGTAGGAAGGCTAATGATGCATAATTGGCTCTCTCCAGGCATCAGAAGCTGCAGGTGTAGTTAAACAAAGCAAAGCCCCTGAGGGGGTCGCATGAAGATGCCAGATTTTAAGGAAAACTTCCCAAGTCCCTGAGAGCTACCAAACGAGTTCGTTTCCCAGCCATCAAATCAACATCGCCACCTGCTGGCCTCTCTCTGGAACTGCATGCACCTTGGAGATGGCCCGAGGACGTTTTGCACATGTTCCTGAACATCAGCAGTGGTATTTCCGTCGTAGTGCATATTAACACGCACGCTGTTCTTAGATGAAGTCTCTTGGGCAATGCGTGCATTAAGAAAAGTTATACTCCGAGCAAAAGGCGTCATGGGTGACAATTAATCAACATTCCCAGCTGGGAATTCTTGGACATTCCTCTATATTAGAATCACCGGGAACCTTTAAAATATCGCATTTCCAACGGTGCATTTCAAGGCAGTTAAGTAAAAGCCTCTGAGGGTGCTACGCGTGGATCTGTAGTTTTAAAAGTTTTCAGGTGATTCCAATGTGCAGCTAAGCTCAGAGGCCCTGTCGAGCCTTTCTCTACTGCACGGCTTAGCCAGGAATGATGTCGATGTCAGAACTATGGATGACATGATCAGATGGCCAGTAGCACTGTTGCCATTGAAAGCAGCTTTGGGAACCTCTCTGGCTTAGGAGCTAGGCAACATCTCTAGTCACTTCCATGAATTAGAGATGCTTGCTGTGGGGCAATCCACGCTCAGTCAGCTCCTTTTTCCCTTTCTTTAAGGGGTTATTGGGTGTGAGCTCTATAAGGGATTTAATGACTCAAAGTTCTGCTAATCTCTCTTTGCTGGAAAATAATTAACAGCAAACCGGATCAGAGCACAGATGAAAGTCCTCCTGTGTCATTGTACCTTAGTAGGTGCAGTTCAAAGTGCCCATTTCATTGGCCATAATTGGACATTACGATATGAAGAGCAGGCCATTAATAATTTTCAGTATTGTAGAGAATTCTCTAAGTCATACTTGTCATACCAACTTAACTTCATTAAAAAAATATGAATAGTTCATCGAACATTAAAAGCTCTCAGGACTTTCTTGCTAGCTGAAAACACTTACATAGAATAGACTAGAATAGAACGAGGTCCACAGCTAAAACGAACACAAAATTACCTGACCTAGTTCCTAAAATGTACAGATAAGACCACAAAGGGAGAAAAAAAAATTAAACGAAACATCCAATAGTTATGTACCAGCGCAGGAATTTATAAAAGTCACCTCTCAGACTGTTTTGTGTGGATATAATTAGAGGATGTGAAATTCTAGGGTTTTCAGTCTGATTCTACTTCTTGTGAGCTGTGAGATCATGGACCATTCTCTTCACCTACCCGACACCCAGATTTCTCAAACATAATGTAATACCAACTCACTTATTCACATAAGGAGTTTGTGGGAAAATTAAATGAAATAATGAATATTCAAAGTGTCTTTAAATCTGTAATGAGTTATTAAGGACTCTACACATAAAATGGCACACACACCTGAGTTATTACATCAGGCACAGTGTAGGATGGGACTTACATGCACACAATCTCAAGTGAATACTGATCAAGCACATTATACATACAACACACCAGGATGATCAAATGCGAACAAGAGTTGGTTTAGTGTCTTAAAAAGCATATTATCTAGGGGCCGGCCCCATGATCGAGTGGTTAGGTTCACGGGCTCCGCTTTGGTGGCCCAGGGTTTCACCAGTTCCCATCTTGGGCGCGGATATGGCACCACTCATTAGGCCATACTGAGGCGGCATCCCGCATGCCACAACTAGAAGGACCCACAACTAAAATATACAACTATGTACTGGGGGAATTTGGGGAGAAAAAGGAAAAAAAAAAACATATTATCCAGATACAATCCACATATCCATTACAAGAAAGACTGGCATCAATCTAGCTTATCCAGTCCCATCAAATGGGTACTGCACAGACAGGAAAACATTGCCAGGCTAAAATTTGACTATAAAATGTTGAAATTTGATATATGCCCCTCTGCAATATTTTATGTACCCACAATAAAGTTATTGATATTTTTTCCTATGGAAACAGTCTTCACTGTAAAATCCTGAAACTATTTTTTAGGTCTACAAATGTGTTCTCTACCCCTCCAGATACCTTACTGAGTAAATCAGCGTTTTACCATGCTCACACTTTCGCAAACCTCTCACAATATTCTTACAAGCTACACCCTTGTTGTGTAAATCATGGCAAAGGAGATTTCCAAAGTGAGGTGCATACCTTCAACTTCTGCAGCATATTTTAGATGTCTCTATGTATTACCAGATATTGGAGGAAAAAGAAACCGGGGGGAAGAGTACATTCTGATCCTGAGGGAGGCTCGCAGGAGAAAGGGATGCTCTTTCCCATTTGCCTTCAAGTGGGGTCTCATTCTTTCAAGTAGTCACCCACAACACTCCACACTTGTCAGTTTCTCGCCAAAGTCTCCAAAACCTCACCGTCGTCATTTCAAATCAACAGGGCTGAGGGCATTTCTAAATGTCTGTTTGTCCCAATATTGACTGTGATGGACCCTGGCACATCACTCATTCATTTATTATTAGGGTGTCTCCATTTTCCCCCCAGTTTTGTAGAAGTCTGGCTCTTTGCGTTAAGCTCTTCAAGATACTTCAGACATCTTGATTTCCCCATAGCCTTTCCCTTAACAGGTGTTCAATAAATATTTGATAAGTAAACGATGGGTGGAAGGAGGGAATAAAGGAATAAGAAAATATCTGAGAAATACAATGGAACGAGTTTAAGGAAAGTCCCTTTGCTTCTTCCCCAGATACAGAACAATTATTCATACCTTTAGTCCCTACTGATTTCAGAGATATCCTGATGGATGGAAAACGCAATTTGATCCATTCTTACCAAGGGGAATTAAAAAATAAAAAAAAAAAGATTGTTCTTGTCCTACTTAACCTTGGATACAAAGATTATGCTTTTTCATAAAGAGTTTCAAATAAAAGTTACAGCCCATTTCAACTAGTGGGGAAGGAAATTTCAGTGCAATTCCTTCCACATGCAAAGCTATGATAAAGTATCCCTTGGAGGCATCATTTCTGTTCTCTTGAACAACCTGAAATGTGTGACTCTCAGTCGAAGGGACTTTGAAAAAATATAAAGTTCAATCCTGCATTTCCGGCTACCCACAGCTGAATTATGAAACTCAGCCCAGTGAACTACAGTGGAGTAGAGTGAAATCATTTCCATTAACTGTGTTAGTCTCGGGTAGAAGATAACAAACTTCAATGCACATTATAAAAGTAGCCAGCTCTGATCTCCTGCTCATGTGAAACCCAAGACGCAAACCATAACCCAAATATGAGTATTGTGAGCATACAAATGAGGAATTTATCTCACAATGCATTGAGCTTCTTATCTAGTTTCTTTTACATAGCTGGAGGGTAGCAGGCACTGAAAAATAACAGGTTTCTTGATGGATTAATGACTGAGGAGGTTATCTGGAAGATGGTCATTGTATTTTTTTGAATTTATTTTTTATTGAAATATTTTTTACAGATTGTGCAAATTTAAGGTGTATAACGTTAATTTGATACATTTATATATTGTAATATGATTGCCATTGTAGGGAAAAACTGTGGAGGCTCCTCAAAAAATCAAAAATAGATCAAACCTGTCGCTGACATCTCTCATTGGCATGGCTAAGCCCTCCATTTTGCAATTTTAGTACAAATCACTGCCCACCATCCACTTTGTCTTCTTCGCGGGAATTCTTCAAAGTGTGCACGCGTTTGCTGCAAGTCTTTTTAAAGCTTTTCTTATATACACTCATGATACTGAATGATGTGAGAAAGTTATAAGAGACTGTTAAATGAACAGAACACAAATAAAATAGCATCTAATGTAGGATCCCAAATATTTAAGTGATTTCTCTCCATACGTAGAAAGAAAAAAAAGACTATAAGGCAATGCTTATATTAATATTAAAAGTCACTTTCTCAGCATGGTGGGTTCATGCATATTTGGTTTCTTCTTTAAAATCTTCTTGCCTTAATAGACATCCAGGTTAAAAACACTAGAGTTTTGATTTGAATCTAAGCTCCCCGTGGCTGAGGGCTATTACTCTTGCTGGAAAGCTGATTCAGAAAGAGTGCGTTCAGGTGGCACCTTTCATTGGAGGCTCATAGATGCCACAAGTCTTGATAAACATACTGAGTATTGTTTAAAGCTTGGCACCACATGCAAAAGTAGACAATCACAGTTATTTCCAGAGAAAGATGCCAAAAAGGTTCCTGGAAATATTATCCTGGAGAAATTTTAGTGAGAACTGGAGACTCTTAATATGGAGCAAAGGAGAAAAGTGTGAAATGAAAACTACCCTAAGACATGTAGAAGAATTTAACGTGGACATGCCTTCAGATATTCCAAGAGGCTGCTCTTAAAATAACATGTAGGCATAATGGGAGGTTTGGGGTTTGATCTCAAGCTCTAAGGAGTAACATGGTTGCTTGAAAATCCAATTAAAAGAATAAAGAAACATGCAATCAAATAAGTTTTAAAAACATACGATCTTGAGTAATATCCTTGAGATGAATGTGCCTTTCTTTGGACCAATTCCCTCATGTCAAAATGTCACTTGGCAACACATCTCTTAAATACATAGTGCCAATTTATGAAAAATGTGAATAAATAGACACAATACAAGCATGGATGAAATTAAGGCTGCAAAGGATTAGGAAGTTTGGAAAAGATTATACCTTTGAGATGTTCTGGGAATCCTTGGGAATGTTCGAATCCCAGGGCTCACTAGCAAATCGTTAACAGAACCCTAATTAAAGCTAGGATGGGGGGCTAGCCTGGTGGCATAGTGGTTAAGTTCGCACGCTCCACTTTGGCAGCCTGGGGTTTGGGAGTTCAGATCCTGGGCGCAGACCTAGCACTGCTTGTCAAGCCACGCTGTGGTGGCATCCCACATACAAAATAGAGGAAGATTGGCACAGATGCTAGCTCAGTGACAATCTTCCTCACAAAAAAATAAATAAAGCTAGGATGATCAATTTCATATTTCCAGGAGTCAGAGCATTCTTTGTGGCAGAAGTACTCCAGTCAATTTAAACAGAAGTGGATTTATTAATGTGTGGCCATTAATTTGTGGAATTTGTGAGAGCTTTAGAAATTGATATGGATATTTCAAAACCAGAAGTGACTCAGGCAGGAGAAAGACCCAACTGGACCACAAAACTGGCCCCATGAAAACCCCTATCAAGAGACACAAGGCAGGTCTGGACACTCCTGCTCACAGCAGTATAAACCCATATAAGCATCTATAAAATGATATGTCATCATATACCATTATATATGTCACTTCTACCTCTTAGGTAACCAAAAGAGCAAAGGTCACCTTCATCCTTTGCATATCACTCTAGTCTACCTGTCTGGTATAAGTTAGCCCCATGCAGGACCCTAACTCAAAAAAGGATTCTTTGAGCTCCTAGTGCACAGGATAATTTCACAGTACTGGAGTGGTATTGAAAGATCAAGTATTTCATTAAACTATCCCCACAGGCAAATTTAACTATACATCACCAGAATGAGAAAACTAAACGAAGTTAACATCACTAAGAATCTTTTAAATATTAATAATAATGTGTATTTATTTCATCTATGCTGTATGGGAAATACATGTAATCCTGTTAACAAGCATCAAATGTCCATGAATATGTGAGATGATTCTTACAGGTACATTGTCAAATAAAACTGCAGCTGATTACAGCCTTATGGATTTATTTTAATATGGACATGAAGATACAAGCCATAATATTTTCCAATAGGATTTGCTCATCAAAATCTTATTTCTATTTAATTTAAAAGAGAAGATAAGATAAATCCCACGGAGGGGAAAAATCAATGAAAGAATCTTCAGCAATTTGAAAAGATTAAGGATTCATCAAAAGTACAAAAGTGACTGCGTTTTCAAAAATAATGGGATTGTGACTTCATCAAGGAGGTTTGACGGGCAAGAATTGGTAAATTTAGGGAGAAACAGTCTTTGTTTTTTACTGATAAGAATAGAAATATAGGACAAGCAAAGTTACTATAAAATGGATTTAGAATAAACATTATAAATTAGAATCAAAATATCCATTCATTCATTCAATGAATGCAGCAAATATTTATTAATTATCCGCTAGTTGCCATATCATGGCAATATATCAACATAAATCCCATGTATTCTTAAGGAAGTAAGAGCAAAGTGGGAAATTTTTCTACAATGGTGGGGAGAATTTTAAAGGCTATTGGAGTTCATTTTGTTTTATTGGTGGGGTTGTCACAGAGGAACATAACCTCGTCAAATAGCCAATCAATCAATGAAATTACCTGACCATCCAGCATGCTACATAAAACTCAGACAATTTTTAATAAGGACTGCATTTAATCATACAAGATTTCCTAGTGGTGGCGAGAAAATCTGGAAGTGATTTGTAAAGTAAATGATGCAGATTTCTTTTGACGTCAGACTCAGTCCCTCCAGACTTCAGGGATGAGGGGCTTGTGAACAAAGGTCACGGGAGTGGACTTTTATATTCCAGTCTATACTGCAGTATCGTTGGACTAACGATAATGAGCTGAATGATAGAAGACGATGGTCAGAGAGTGGGAGGCTAGGAACAGAGAGCGTGGTGATACAGTCTTTCTAATGGCAATCCACGGCATGGTCATAGGAGGAAGTAATGAAGGAAGGATGAACTCAACGGGGTATTACCAAAAATAAAGGCAAGGGCCATGTTGGAGATGATGACAGTAAGCCAGGACTTAAAATCTTCAAGGAATTTGAGACAGCGACCTGGGTGGTGGTAGATGATTGCCACAAGGATGACTGTGAGGCCTGGGTGCTGGTAGATGATTGCAACAAGAAGAATTGTGAGCTGTCGAGGCTATTGTGCTTGAGATTCAACATTGGGTGTTTTCAGACGGAGAGATGAGGGATAGACAGGAAGCAGCTCAAAGTAACGAAGAGAACACATCCCTTCTTTGCGGCTAGGTAGAATGAGGCGTGCAAGAGAAAAATAACACACCTCTTTTGAAGCTGCACCTGGGCACCCACCAAACTGCAGCAGTCATTGTGGGAGCTCGTCCTTGCTCCTCTGGATGGAGCCTGGAGGGCGGCAGAGACAGCGTTACCCCAAGGAACAGGGCTGCCGCTGACATTTATTGGCATTCATAGTTCAGGAAGTGTCACAAAAGTAGAATATATACCTGAATAACAGGTCTCAGGCATCGGTTGTTTCTCGGCCGTATGTTTGAATGCTGGAATTACCATAAAGAAAAGAATTTTAACTCTGTGTTTTCTTGATATTTTGCATGTCCCATAGGAATAAAAGTTTTGAAACTTAGATGATGGATACCCTAAATACACAGATATCCTATATATATGGATACATAGTATGTATCCATATATATGTGTATGTGTATAAATATATACACACATCCTGCACAGAGAAAGAAGACAGATGGGACCAGATGCCTGAGTTCTGTCCAAATGGTGGACATAGCTGTGATATGAAAAATATACCTTTGTTGTATAAAGCCAGTTAGAATTCAGGGTGTATATGTAAGTGCAGCTGCTATTACTCCAGCCAATACAGTCCTTTTCTATATGTTTGAAAAATGTACTAATATAGTAATGTCCTGGGTCCTTTAATACTTATTCCATTAATTTTAAGTAAATTCCCAGAAATTAAGGTACAACCAAATTCAGTGTTAAAAACACAAATATATTCTAATGGAAAGCAACATTTTTTTCTCTAAGTTATTTTGGCAAATGACTATGTTTTTGTAGTAGCTATCTGGCTTCTTAGCATCCATAAATGAATATTCTTCTTAAAATATCAACTATGTTTGCAATATCTGCCATCCCATAGTTGAATCACAACCCTAAAGAACTTACTTATCCCTCTTGGTAGAGGAAAATCAACGTTCACTAAAATATATCTGGGGATTTTTCCTAAGTCCTGAACAATGAACTGAAAGACAAAACATAGTGAAATCTCTAAGGCCAGTCTCAGAATCTCCAATATACCATCAGCCAATTTATTCAACAACTTTGTATTTTCTTTAGTGGTATATCATCTTGATATACCGACTTCTGATTTAATAGCCAGTTCTCGAGCAAGGGAATGGATCAAGTTAATATACTAGTCAACTAACCATCCATTGATAAGATAAACAACAAAAGCTAATTTAAAATGGAAAGTTCACATATAGTCAAGAGCTCAGGAGATTTTTTTTTAAAACAAAGAAAAGAAGTTCTGCATTTAAAGATATTTTATAGGATAATTATTTTCTAAACCTTTATTTCTCTCCTGCCCTAATTTAATGAAGAAATAAGTTCTGTCCTTGAAGCTTGAAGTTCTCATGAATATTCTTCAACAATTAACCACCAGGGACTCCTTAAATAGAGAGTTCTGTGAACAGTACTTTAAATTACATATTCAAACAGTACAATCACTAATTCTTTCAATTGTTTATATTGATCTTGCTTTTCCAAGAAAAATATGCTCCTGTAGAAAGCACAAAATAATCTTTCCTTGAATAAAGAAGACTCAATCAGATTTAATTTGTTCAATCAAGGATAATAGACAATATAATTTGTCTTACAAAAGGGAAAGATCATTGTGGTTACTTTCGGTGGCGTTATAAAGCAACACATTAAATTACAGCCGAGGGCAAAGATCACCATGCAAGTATGCCATAATTGTGGTACTTAAAAATATAATTATTCATCTTAATATTTTTGGCCACCTCTGAAAGCAAGTAACAATGTGGGAAGTCTAACCAGAATCAACAAATATTTACAACATAGTGAAGCGGGACTTAACAGACAGAACATTCGTTTCAGTGTATCTAACGAGACAATCGTGTGTCGTTAACGCCCAAATGAGTCAGTGCTCCACGAAGACTTGACTCTAGCAGGCAAATCATGATTCTAATCAATGAATCATTTTGAAGAACACTGAACTCTGCCTTCTGCAAAGGCTTGCCTAAAGAGAATTGTTCTTCATTTTAAATTATCAAGCAGAGCAAACCAACAGCTTCAAAAAAATTATCTTACCCACAAACTATGTAGCTGCTCCCCAGTTTCCAACAGTCCATGAGAGTCTCATTCATTATCATGATGAATGAAAAGAATCAGAGCATAAGGCACAAGAATTGCAGAAGAAGAAATTGGTGCGTGGGAAATTAGTCATCCATTCTCCAAAATTCTTTATTTTACACTGCAAAGCCGTGGAAAAGAGAAAGTAACTCCAAAGGCTATTATTATTGAGTTTGCTTTCCTTTGACACACATGCTATGATGTAAAATCAAAGAGAATAAATTTAAGAAACCATCTATCTTGAAAATATATATTCAATATATGTTGAGATTTTACAGATAAAGTGGTCAGTTAGGATATGCCATCAATCGGAGAGGTCTGTTTGTAATACCAGCCTGTGAACTCCGATTTAAACAATCAGGAATTTTATGGTGCTTGGAGAAATTCAATTGGTATACAATTATTCTTAGATTAAGCATTTGAGCAAAGATGTGTATTTAATATAAAGGACATATAAGACATCGGGTATTTAAATTCTAATTTTAAAAAACCCTCTTAGATTAGCAAAGCCTTAATTCTAAATAATTCATCACTGTTTAATTTATCACTGGTTGCTAACATTTGTGATCATGTGTTAAGAACACAAACTTGGAGAACTCTACCATTTATAATAGGTTTTATCCATTTGGAGAGCAGTGAGACTGTACCAAGCTTAAACATATACTACTTATATGACTGTGCAGTGTCATTCCCAGGTATCTACCAGAGACATGAAAACATGTGCCCACATGAAGATTCGTACATGAATTCATAGCATCTTTATTCAAAATAGCAAAAAACCAAAAAACTGGAAACAAACCATATGTTCATCAACTAGTGAATGATAAACATCTTGTCTACCCATCTGTACAATGAACAGTATTCTTCTATCAAAAGGAACAAAGTATTAATAAATGCAACAACATAGATGCGTTTCAAAAAACAATAGGTCAAGTGAAAGAAGTCAGACACAAAAGTCTACCTACGTTGCCTACGGCCATTTATATGAAATGCTAGAAAAGGCAAAGCTAGAGGCTCAGTGAAAGGATTCGTGCTCGCCTGGGACTGGGAGTAATGTCGGATTGACTGCAAAGGGGATAGAGAACTCGCTAGAAGGTTCACACTGTTTGTATCTTCATTGTGGCTGTGGTTACACAAAATAATACAATTAACGGAACTCATAAACTTTACAGTTTAGAAAGGTGGGTGTTGTGTGTAAATTGTACCTCCATAAATTTGGACAATATGTTACTTTTTACACTAAACTTTCATGCTTAACTTTTTCTTTTTTTTTTGAAGAAAGAGACCTTTTTTCTTTTTGCTGGGAAAGATTCATCCTGAGCTAACATTTGCTGCCAATCTTCCTCTCTTTCATTTTCCTCCCCAAAGCCCTAGTACGTAGTTGTAGATTCTACTTGTAAGTCCTTTTAATTCTTCTATGTGAGCTGCCGCCACAGTTTGGCTACTGACAGTGGAGTGGTGTGGTTCCACGCTGGGGAACTGAACCCTGGTTGCCAAAGTGGAGCATGCCCAACTTTAACTGCTAGGCCATTAGGGCTGGCTCGTTCATGCTTAAGTGTGATTGTCTATTCTCTCTGTCTTTCTATCTATCAATCTGTCTATATATCTATCTGTCTGTCTATCTAGCTGGCTAACTAGCTTCTGTAAATCGATCTTCTATCATCTATTATTATCTATCAATCATCCATTTATCTATATATCCATTATCTATCATCTATCAATCAACTATCAATCTGTCTATCATCTATCTAATCTATCCTCATCTATCAATCATCTATCAATTATCTATCAGTCATCTACCAATCACCTACCAATCTACCAATCATCTATCTAGTCTACCATCATCTATCATATCTATCTGTCTATCTATCTATCTGTCATTATTGAGCTAAGCGTCATCTATGATACTTGAAGGGATTCTTCTTTACACCATACCAAAGAGATTCAGGCAGTTTGCAAGTAAGAGCCTGGGCAGTCTTGACTCCAACCTTTACCTACTTAAAATTTCCAAGAAAAAATGCACTCAGTCATCTCCTTGGCTTGTCCAATCAGTTGTCTGAGTGTTCTCTGAAACCTCTGTTCATATGATAGAATTCAAGAAAGGACTGAGTCTCCTCATGACATTCAAGTTTCGAGTATTCATCATGACCCATTTTATAGACAGGGTGCATCTTCTCCATCTCATTCTTTTCTTTTGGCCAGAAATAAGCCTTGCCGCTGAGCTCTATACTGCATATATTTATCCAATTTATCTTATTTCTCTTTCATATATGAGGAAACAGGCTCCAAGAGCCTGAGGGGCATGCCCAACATCACTTAACTAGCAATGGTCAAGACTCAGTTGAATTAAACCACTGTGCTTTCCCAACCCAATAAGCTGGGAAGTAAAATAGCATGGGTTATATAACCCATGTGTGCAACACAATGCATTCAATGTGTCCATTTCAAGCCTGTTTCTGTGTATTGCTAACTAACATTTTATTGTCAGAGACCATTATTGATATTTATTTATAGCATCTCCTCTTGAAAAATGCATTGTGTTTCCATCTAAAATATGAAAAAAATGGTACTAAAATTCATGCTGTTTTATAGTAAAATTTTATTCCACACTCAAGCTCTGTTGGCCTTACCATAACTGTCTATGTGTTTTAGTTGCATAATGCAGGGGTTTTATTGATCACTTCTGAAGCTTGCTGGTATGAAACCTCATTTCTACAGGAAGTCAGGAGTAGTACCTTTTTTCGCTAAATTTTCATCACCACCCAGATTCTGTCCAGGTGATCTGAATTAAATTGTACAGGCAAGATATAAATCTTAGATAAGATTTGTACAGATATATATTATATATATTAGATATATTTTAATAAAGTAAACAGTATTTAGTTATTCCACATTGATCTATTTCTTTCCACAAATAAGATTTAAAAGAGCACACAGATTTAATCAAAAACAGATCGAAACTTGAATTGATTCTCCTAAGTAAGGCTAAGGCTTTTTGTACATTTTAATGTACCTGTAGGAGATGATTTCTCAAAATCTTTCAAGTACCCATTGTTCACTTTTACCTGAAATTTAACTGTTGAAATTTAGTCTTAAGGGATTATGTTATGTTAATGGGCAAATAATCCTTGAATGGGAAAATCCTTGAATTAATATCACTGCTGGTTTATTGTAAACAGCTTAGTTCACTACTCAGTTGGTAGGTTCTTGAGGAGTGAATCCTGGGCAGAGTGTAAAAGCAATGAGTTCTGAGAGATTAGGAGAGCCCCAAAGAAGCAGAATCATACTTAGAAGACAGAGTAAAATATGGCTTTGATATAATTTCTTGGAAGTGTTGCAAGATATTATTACACAACCTTGAGAATAGTGATGTATTTGTCTGGTAGGCAAGGTGATGATGCTGTAACAAGCACTTCCCTGTCTCCACAGGCTAAATCAACCAAGACTTATTCTCACTCACTCTTCCTCCATTGTGGGTTGACAGCTGGCAAGTAGACTCTGCTTATCTTGGTCACTCAGGGAATTCAGGGATAAAGTCACATAGCTGTAAAGTCCCAAAGAGTAAGTGCTGTAAATTTTCCAAAGAATTTAGAAACAACAGGCTCATCATTGAAAACATTAAAGGCATTTTCAGTAGTTACTCAGATAGAAGCCTGGAGAAGCAAAGGCATTTAAGGAAATGAACAAAAATTGAAGTATGTCTTTAGAGAAACATAGATGATGAGAGGAATTCTTTAGGGGCCGTGGTGGGTGTGCAGAGGTGGGGTTTGGAAGACTTGCAGAAACTTGAACGTGTTTAGCATCCAATTCACCAATTTAATAGGAACTGCAGTCTTCTTAATTCTATTCCATAATAATATCTCCATTCCTCCTTTTCCCTTCATCACTATATTGTTGACTTAAACACAACAGGATTGAGCTTATTTGCAGGGAGAGGCACTAATTTCTTTATTAAGTATCACTTTTTAAGTATCTTTGGTGTATGATGGTATGGGAAGATTGATGGAGAAAAAACATCAATTTTACTTATTTTTTCACTATATTTGCTGTGTTGATTGAGTCAGGTTGATTAGTTTTGTTAGAATTAGTCAACAAGAGAAAAGGACTGGGATTTTTTTTTCTTATATTGAAATTTTCACTCATCAGCTGGATGAACCTATTCAAGTAGGCAACCACTTGTTAATTGCATGGCAGCGGTATTTTAGTTGTCTAAGCTATGCGGAATGTCTAGGATTATGAGGAGTGTGCGTGTGTGTGTGTGTGTGTGTGTGTGCAGTGCATACTCAAATTATATATTGGAGCCATAGTGAATACTTGGAACTACTCCTCTTGAATCTCACAAGACCACATTGCAAGACAGAAGGTTCAACTCTTTGTTTTCAATGTTTCTTAAAGATTCCTTTGTGTTTTTATTTCTAAGAAATAACCATGCAAATAGAACTGATTCCCAAGCATGATTAGAGAAAAAAAAATTTTTCAAATGCACAGGAGCCAAACTTTTGAAATATAAGGAGAAGGATGTATTTGTCTAAATCGATCACATAAAATACGGTTTACTCAGCAGTTATGTCCAATTCGGCTGTTAATTTTTTTCCACTGTATTTCTTCTTGTTAAATCTAAATCTCAAAGTCTGGGGAAGTGAAAGTGAAGTTCTGGCCCATAAATTCCATGAACAGGAGTGATGAAAATTACCATAAGAGTGGTGGTTTTCCTTCTTTTCCTGGGAGTCATACAAGTGGTTCTTTATGTGGGTTATGTGGAGCAGGGAGTGCTTCAGAGCTTGAGATTCTGTGTGTTGTGGGTCATCATGTAGGTGGAACATTCTGGTGCATCCACAGGAGGCCAAAAAGCGTGAAGTTCTGTGAGAGTGACATTCTTTGAAGGTAGCTCCAGTCTGGGATAGAGATGTGGAAATGGAAATATAGACATAGACAATGACATATAGATGTATGTATACATGTCTATATATCCATTTCCATCTCTGTCTATATCTATATTATTTACATCTACATCTGTATCATTTACGTCCGCATCTATAATGCCTGCATCTATATCTACACCTGCATCTATATCATCTACATTTACATCTATATCTACACCTACTTCTCTCTAGATATCTATATCTACATCTGTATCTGCATCTATGTCATTATCTACATCTGTATCATCTGTTTGCATCTATATCTATATCACTATTTACAGCTACATCTATATATCTATATCTATATCAACATCTACGTCTATATCATCTACATCTATATCAACAACTGCATCTATATCATCTACATCTATATCATCTTCATCTTTGCCATTCACCATCCATGAATGAACAATTGACATACGGTATTTTCCTGCTAAGGCTTTGCAGTTAGATGCTGTTGGAGCCACAAGTGTAGGCCTCCCTGGAATGAGGTTTTTTATGGTCTTCATTACTCCTGCGGTTCTAGGACACTGAGACAGCCTCTTTGCCTCATTGAACTGCTGAAGTTCCCCCTGAATACTCTGCGGCCCACTTCTACCCACTGGACTACTTTTAGGGCTTCTTATGCATGGCTGCTGCCAACTTCTCTTTGCAGCCTCACTCACTTTCCTCTTGATCAAAGAGCTGTGGGAGCCTGGCTGCAGAACCAGCACCTAACAGTGATGGTTTCCTGGACCATGGAAGACATTAGATTCATGGAAGATCTGAAAGAAGGATCCTTTTTGGTCAGAACTCACTGAACATTGGAGATAACAAAGAGATTCTTCCTCTTTAAACACTTTTAATATGTTTTCCTTATGGAGTTGATTTTTATTTTTTCACCCACTTTGAGGCTTTCATAACAACTGTCAAGGTGTGGTCAACAAGGAAGACATTTCCTTTGACATGGAATGAACTGGTTCTGTTAATTAATAATTGACGCTGTTAGTAACCATGTGTGAGAGCAGTGTTTTTCAAACCTTAGTGTGTGTGTATGTATGTGCGTGTGTGTGTTAGGAACATATATTGGGACCACAGGGAATAACTAATTTTACTTCTCCTGAATCTTATAAGACGACAGTGCAGAGCAGAATGATCAGCAATGCATTTTAAAACGTTCACTTGGGACTTTTGTTACAATACAGCTTCTGCTTTCATACATCTTTGTGGGGCTGAGGTTCTAACTGTCTCCAAAGCAATGCTGATGCTGTAGCAAGGGAAGAAGGGGCGAGCAAATTACAGCCCATGGACCAATTCTGGCCTGCCTGATGTCTTTGTAAATAACATGTTATTGGCATACACCCACAACAATTCATGTACATATTGTCTGTGGCTGCTTTCATGCTACAACAGTAGAACTGAGTAATTTCAAAAGAGACCATGTTGCCTGAAAAATCGAAATATTTACTATCTGGCATTTCACAGGAAAAGTTTACAGACTCTTGGATTAGAGGATTCATTTCTTTATTAAAGCAGGGAATGAGCTTCCTTCTATTAAATTTTCTTAAATTGCTTCAAGAGGCATCTTCCACGTTCTTTACACTTTCTATTTCATTTTGTGGATGAACAAAATGGAAAGGGAATGTTGCAAAATGGAAATTTTTTTGCCAACAGATTGATGTGGGTACATGTGCGTGTATACCCATCCACACATACACACGCACACATCTTCCTCACACAGCTTAGAGGAAGAATCCTCTCTCCATTATATCTCATTTTATCTCTATCTCTGTGCATTTACAAGAACAA
Organism: Equus caballus; assembly: GCF_041296265.1. Classification (NCBI taxonomy): domain Eukaryota; kingdom Metazoa; phylum Chordata; class Mammalia; order Perissodactyla; family Equidae; genus Equus; species Equus caballus. The sequence goes on along the minus strand of NC_091715.1, from coordinate 2,314,749 downwards.
TGCATTTTAGAACATATAATGGCAGTTCTAGCAATAGAAATTTTGTGATTACATATATTATGTCCCTATATTGCATACGTAGTTAATTGATATTCTGTATGTAATAACTCCAGTATCCATAGTGTGGCCATTTAGTTTTTCTTGACCTACTAATTGTGGCTAGTGACCTTTGGTTGAAAACTCCTATTTGGTGGATATTAATTTTTGGAATTTCTGGAAACCTAAATCAGGGAGGCATTCCTAAAGTGAATGTGTGTTTGCTTGAGGTCTGAAACAAGGGGTACTACACACCAATTTGATTCTCCTGTCCCCTCCTTTTGGCACTCCATTTCTGTTTCATGTGGTGGTTCTTGGATCAGTTCTGCCGTCTTTGCAGTGGCCCACAGCACAGTCTCTGAACCACATCTCCCTTAGGGGCATTTGTACTCTTAACAACCTCACATTCTGTATTTAGTAAACCTCACTGCTCACTGTTCACTGAGTTGTTTTTGTTATTTTTTTAATTATAGTGATATTTATGCTTGCATAAAATCTAATCTTTTGTTTTTGTAGCCATCTCTTCTTGTTTCCTGACCACCTACTCTTGGTTATCTCTTTGACTCTGTTAAACAAACTTAATTAAAAAGATTTTTTGTTTTCTTGATTAACTCTTTTCACTTTGATGGGGTTCTTCTTTGGTTTATCAAATGTATCATTTATATTGAATGCTGGGCATTGTTTTCAAAAGCTTATTGTTCATCGGTTTGATTTCCAACTCTTGAAAGCCTACTTATCAGATTGGTTGATGCTTGAGTACATGTTCATCCATTTGGTTGACATTTGTTACTTATCTGGTAGAACCTTTGTTTAATCTGCCTGGTTAAGGATGTGCACTTCGCTCTTGGTGGGTTTTATACTGTTTCCCATGACAGTGGGGCTGGATACTGGCCTTCAGACTCTTCACTTCTCTTAGATGCTGCCACTTTTACAAGTCAAATTTGCATGCTTGTCATTCTCACCTGGAGACAACCACTTCCAGCATTGCTGACGTCTCCAGCTCACCCGAGTGAGTTTGACTGGGGATCTATAACACCAGATTCTCATCTTCTAATAGTTTAAGCCCCCTACATCCTACCTTTTATTTTCTTCTTTAGAATTGCGTGGTGCTCTGTTCCCAACACCTTACGCCTTTACCCTTCAGAACTTCCCATAATGCCCTGCACTGCGGTGCCTCCTCCAATATCTAGCTTCCCTTTAATTACTTCCTGTCTAGTCTTGTGTCTGGTCTTCTGAGAAATCCCCACACTGATTACAGGCATTTCTATGTATGTACATGCATGTGTGTATTTATATATTTTCAGTCATTGCTACATTTTTACTGCAGGGAGATATAAGATGTACCATGTGCTTAGTTTCCCATTAGGACATCTGGATTGACTAGTTCTTCATTCCTGCCCTTCCTCCTGAAATTGAGAACAAGTACATTCCTACTTGGACATAATCAACTCCATATATTTTAATATAGTTATCACTTTTGCCTCTGATCCGAGTATAGTGTCCTCCAGATGAAAAATCCTTTGGGCTATGCCTTGTTTTCTATGGAGAACTCAATAATGGTGGGGATTGCAACAGAATACCTTAAAGAAATCTTTCAACTCATGTTAACTAAGGTATTACCAAATGGTAGTTTCTTTTTTTCCCCCTGAAATCTCTAGGTGCCCCATGAAGGTTAAATCTTAGGAGCATCATGCACTTCCCAGAGCATCAAAATTAATGGGGCATGTGGAGATTTATGCCTGACTCATCCGTGTGCATTTATCGGACCATGAGTGCAACCATTGAATTGGTGCAAAGGCGTAAGTCTTTACCCAAACACCGCGGCAGGTCACCGACATAAACACAAACACTGGCAGATTTTATGAGGGAGAAAACAATCTATTCCATGCAGATATCTTCACAGATTTAAACCAAGAGCTTCTGTCCTTTGGGACGACCAAGAATCTTGTCTCCCACATAGTTTCTCCAAGACTGAAGCAGTCTCCTGGCTCGTGCCGTCCCACTCAGACGTTTCTTTTCCTCCTGTTTCCGTGGGACATAGTTTCTTTGTGTTACTGATGTTGTCCTTTTTTTTTTTTTTTGCCTTCTTATAAAATTTTATATAAAACAGTCTCTTTCACAAATATCAACTTCCTCTAACTTACTCAAGTCTTCTTTGTAATAAACTCAGCTGGGAGTCTCCATGGATACAAGCTCGGAGGAGACCCGAGAGGTGGCGTAAAGTGGTATCCACAGCCTTAGACGTGGCTTCAGAAGGTCTGAGCTCGAGACAACGTCAGCTCCGGTTTGGACATGTACCTTTTCTGGCTCCTTCTCAGGACTATAGTGAGGAAATCTGGGATGGTGCATCCTGAAGCTCTGCATAAATATGAACACGTCGTACCAGGGACCTCTATTTAGAAGAAGTACTTGGGTAAGTGAATAGAGCAGGTCGGCTCTTGGGGCTTCTTGACAGATGGCAAAATCACTCAGAAAATCCAGTCGATTAAGGTTATATACAAAATAGCTCCCAGATTTAAATTTTGTGATAAAAGGACCCTTTAAGTCAAAAGCATATTTTGCTGAAAATATTAATATCATTGAGAATGTAGCAAGCTTTGTCCCAGCAAGCTCTTGGAATATATATATATGCATACATATATATATATGTATTTTTTTGTCTTCCATGGGTGACTTCTGATTCCTACTTAGAATCTCTCGATTACTGTAATGGATTTGTTCTCCAAATTAAAATAATGCACAGATTTGATTTTTTTTATTGAGAAAGAGAAAGCATAACACACACACACATGTATACACACTGCTACGGATAGAGGGATATTTAAACCAAATCAAAGTGTCAAGAACTGTTGAAGAGAGGAATACTTTCCGTTTAAGGAATACCTTTGCAACGATTTCCAAAGTAGACAGTGAAACCTCCTTCCTCACTAATTCCTTGGAATTACGTTCCACCGGATTTGAAGTGAGGGAGACTTATTGGCCCAGGCGCAGGCGGGGTGCCAATCCTCTGGAGCTCCTGCCTGCTGTGATGATTTCCACGTGGGCACCTAGTTGTCCATGTAGAACCAATCCATTCTGTCTTCACCACATGGAGTGAGGTGTGGTCCTGAAATGGCTGCCTCGGTTTTCAAACTCAAATTAGGATGACAGTGGACCTGCTGCAGATGATAACTGTTCGACTGAGAGGACCAACAGGTGTATTCTGAAAGGGATTAAAACCCAAGACCCAGAGAATTTAGACAATGATTACAAGTATTTGTGCTCTGAGGAGAAGAATACAGAGTACATCCCTTCTTTTCCGCCTCCAATAAGTTTTAAGGACAATTTCTTTGTATCTAATTACGTCTTATTATATCTGTCAACATTTATCTGCAATATTGTAAAACTTGCTAATAATTAAACTCAAAACGAATAAGAAAAATTGAAGGACACACTGCAGTATTTGCTTTGCCCCTAAATTCAACAGGTTTCTGTTAAATATATCTCGGTAATTCTATAAACACATTCAAAAATTGTCATGGTCTCCGTTTGCAAATGAACTGGTTACATATTAACAAATGCACCTTGTCCTGTGTACATTTTAAATAACTTCATTTTGGGATAATTGGTTGTAAGGTGTTTCAAATTACACTCTTTGAGAAAAGAGGATCAATTTCAATTTAAGGAAACATTAAAAGCGTTGCAGGCTGTGCCAAGACTTGATGTTCATGTCGTAAATCAAACCTCATTTTCTGCTCAGAATTACTAATTTATCTTACTCCTATCCTAATGCCTATTTGATCACAAATAGAAATGAGTGTACAATAAGATATGCCTACAGACATTTAATTTGCAATTTTAGACAGTTAGCCTTTTTTTTTTTTTTTGGTGAGGAAGATTGGCCCTAAGCAAACACCTGTTGCCAATCTTCCTCTTTGCTTGAGGAAGACTGTCACTGAGCTAACATCTGTGCCGATCTTCCTCTCTTATGTGTGATGCTGCCACAGCATGGCTTGCTGAGTGGTGCTAGGTCCACCCTGGGATCCAAACCTGGGGACCCCAGGCAGCTGAAGTGGAGTACGTGAACTTAACCACTACACCCCCTGGCTGGCCCCTTAACCACTTTTTAAATGTTACATTGCCAATCTCCCTTCCTTACTATCCACAAAGCTTTGATATGTAGCTGCCTTTAAGAAGCACTGGGAATTTTACATGAAAAGTCTACATGGAGGATTTTCATGTTGGTTGTCTTGACAGTTTTAAAGCAAAAATCATCTGAATACTTCTACCCTCTAGACATGTTCAAAATGCCACCACCTCAAATATGTTATCTAGAAATCGTTGATGAAAAAACATATGAGAGTAACAGATTGCATTCAATAATTTCTAATACTCTGAAGACTCTTATTTAATACCAGTTACACTATTTCATCCTAAATTATTGTTTAGTTGTGAAAACAGGGAAGGCTAGTGATAATACTGAGCATTAATTGAAACATCTGAGAAAAAGCAAAATTATGCTTCAAAAGTAGAGGTATCATTTTTTTTTTTCTCATAGCAAATTACATTCTTATAATTCTGGGCTTTTAATAAGTCAACACTGCATCAAAGTAAATTACTAATTTTTATCTGATGTGTGAAACACAATGTTTTTCTGGGTGAATATCCTCCTTGTTAGATACCTCTGAACAGAAAAATGAAATTTATTGGCATTTTGAGGGGAAGAACGAAGAGGAAGAACACAGTTAGAAATAACCATGACGTGGAGACAGGAGGTTCCTGCCTATAGAATATAGAAAATATATTCTGTAAGCTGAAAGTAGTAGGGATTCACCAGAGGAAGGAAATCACCATGAAAGAAAGATCTATAACATTCTGGGAGCATAAATAGCAGAGGCTAGAGTCTTCCAGCTCTGCCTTTCTCACCGTTCCTGGGTGAGAATTCATCAGGATAATGGGAAGCTGGATTGGCAACCTCTACTCCAGCTGGTTCTTCTTAGAGGGGAAGTTGAGTAAACAGCTGTTTGAGCTAGCTAGTAGTTCTAGCGCTTGAGCTTCTAGTCTATCTTCTGCTGCTTCCTCATGCAACCTTCGTTTCTTGGTAGCTCTTGCATCTTGACTTATAGTACGAATAGCTCAAAGTAGACATATAAGATGATGGGAAACAACTTGTTTCCCAATTTTGCATTTCTGTCATTATTTTAATCTTTTTTTGCAACATACTGGAAAGATCCAAGGGTTTGGAGTTTTGTAGACTGGATTCTGCTTCTGCTTTGCTCCCTTCTAGCTATGTGACATTGGTGTGGTGGCCACAGAGAGTGAGGCTCAGATCTCCCTTCAAGAACTTGCTATTCAGTTGCAAGGCACGCATTGGGCAGAGCGCCTCCAGCTTCAGCGCCTTTAGGATTACGCTCAGGTTAATGACTGAGCAGGACAGGGCTCTTACCGTGTCTTCCCAATGCAAGCAGGACTCTGCCAATGGGCAATCTCTGCTTCATAACCTTGCGCTGGGCTGACTCTGCTGTGTCAGATCGGCGTGTCCATCGGAAGCTCTTCCTGTTTAATCCTGCTGCTTCCTCCACTTCTTTCATAGGTATCAGAGCTGTGTCACATTCTACAGGATTTCCCTGCCCAATTCCCCCCCAAACTTTTACCTTTCAGTAGTGTTTCCCCCGATTAACCACTAGCACTCCTAACTTCACCCCAACACGTGCTTCTCAAAAGATCCAACTGACAGCATTGGGCAAGCTGGCAACCTCATTGAGACTTCATTTTCTCTCATCTAAGCAGAATTTCATGCCTAATTTTTGAGCTCATTTGTGATTTAGAACAAACAAACCAACCACTATATGTAAAATATTGTGCATTCAGTTAAATATTAAGAAAGTGATAACCAGCTGAAATAAACTAATTAATTCATTCATCCAATAATTTCAATGATATTGTATAGATGCTGAAGATTCAAAGAAATAAACATCAAGTTGTTTGGTAGAGAGTGTTTATGTGATATTGAATTTATTGGGTCCATTATATCAATTGATGTCATGACTAGAATTGGGGGGATCAGTTGATATCTTTAGATCTCCTAATTAAAGATATCCCAGAATCTCATTTCTCTCATTCATTTCTTTCAGTTGGATACTCATTCTTTCATATTCTCCACTTCCTGTTTCCGTCGAAGATGGTGGAGTCCATTTGTGTGTGTGTGTGTTTCTGTGTGTCCTTGGAGCTATATTATCTCATAAAGGCATAGATATAGTTCCTTTTTTATACAATTGAATTTAGAAGCAATAAAACTTGGTATCTCAAAACCAAGAGAATTCTATATGACATTGATTCATCTGCTCTGAAATAGCATTCAATATTGCCTTCCATGCATATGCCAAACAGAACGGCACACAAAAAGAACACTAAAACAGGCTCATGAGCAATGACAAGCTTTCGCTAAGAGCAAAATAATAATCTTGGATGTAGTGAAATGCCCCCTTATAGAAAGGAGATGCATAATATCTCGTTATGACCTTCATTCAAAACCTCAATACAAATATATGCATCTACTTGTATGTTAGTGATCCGAAGGAGCCTGATCAAGCTCACCGGAAACTGACATCTCTATGGAAGCTCCCCTGATGGGGAATTGTGGACATGAGAGAAGACTTTGTTGTTTCGGAGAAAGCATCTCAGTCTTGGAGAAGGCACGATACCTTTCAAATCGCTGTTGTCCTCTTTACAGACCACCCACTGGCTGGAGTCCACCTCCCAGGTAGGACTCATGACCTCATGAATAATAAAAGAGATAATGTGCACTCAGAATTCAATATTGGTCCTGGTCCTGGAGAAAATTAGGCCCTCTTTTTATTTACTTCCAGATCTCTCCCCAGTTACATTCTCCTTGCATTTTGTCAGTGCTCTCCATCACTCTCCTTAGACCTCCATGCTTCCTTGCCACTCAGCAGGAAGCTGAGCCAAGCTCAGAGAATACTGAGGGGCAATCATTGAACATTCCAGGTGTGCGAGCATTTGAGTGGATCTAAAGCATCTGGTGCAAACTGCGCGTCTCAGCAGAATCAGGTTCACCTGGGGTGCTTGTTGAAGTTATACATTTTTGGAGTGCCCCTTCCCCACCCACCATTGCATAACTACTAATTCTCTTGGAACAAAACAAAGAATCTGTCTTTTAACAAACTTCCCAAATGGCGTCGTGAACACTACATTTGGAAAAACGTTATCAGAAGTGAAATGGTTAAGTTTTAACTACCTTCAGCTAGTCAGTGTATGTGCTCAAGGCTTGCGGTGGAATTGGGAGAAGGAGATGTGCATAAAATGAGCCACCTGGCATTGGCTTTGCATCTTAGGAATCTGCAATAGCCTCATCAATATCCAGGAGCCTTCAAATTGCAGTTTTCTACTTAAAATAATTGTTTCTCTTATAACTCATATGAGTAGACGGCTCAGATGCCTTTCACTCCCAGCTGAGACATGAAGGAAAGCATGTTCCTTGACAGAGATAAGATTTGGTGTGAAGATGTTTATGTTGATTTTTTAACGACTTGCTTTTATTTGGCATATACCTGCTTCAAATTTTCCTTTTCTTCAAATTGCTACAGTTTAAACTATTTGTGTTAAATACTCAACACCAAGGTTGTTTAAAGACAGCACTGGCTTCATTCCTTTAAAGAAATATGGAGACAACCCACAAACCCACTGACTTTCCGAAGTCTATATCTGTAAAAGGAGTTTCTAATTGCTAGAATATGGTTAATTAAGTTAAATCATCTCAATGTTTTTAATAAACTTCGCATATGCAAAAGCAAACGTGTATAAACCACAGAGCGCATGCTCTTTGCTAGTTTTGAGTTTGCAAGCCTGAGGCGCATATTATTCTGAAAGATCAGCTTCAGAAAATACTCACCAACATCCAAGTTAAATATAATGTTGATAAAGTCTGATTTCAGAATGATCAACCGGAAAAGACTTTGGGGGGGAAAAAATCTTCTTTTCATTTACAAAGATCAAGTTTGGGGAGGAGTGTTACAGCCATGTAAGTATAATCAGCGTTGACTAGGCAACTTTTTCTTATTTTTTTAAACCATCTTTCTCCCGGATGTCCATAGGAGGAAGAATAATAAAATACTAGAAATTTTACTGTTCACTCAACATAAATGTATGTCATCTACCTGGTAGCAGCATAAGGTAGGGCTGCGGACTAGGAACTCTCCTTTATGTTTCCCTTGTTGACAAGGGAAATTTCCCTATTCTTGAGGTACAAACATTCATCATTTCTGCTCTCAGCACAGCAAATAAAATGCTTCATCAAAAATTTGCAATATGGTTCCCAAAGAATAGTTTTTAGGGAAGCAATACCCAATTCCGTACTGATTACCTTCCATTCCCTTTCTCTCTGTATTACCGAGTACCCACAGACCACAGTGTGGTCGTCTCTGTTGGAAGACTTTTAACCACTGTTGTGGTGTCTTTAACACATAAAATTTTCCATCTTTTTACTTCTTAGTAAGCAGCCCTAAAATGATTCTTAAACTTAGCCTCAACATTTCTCCCACATGTCAAAGTCTTTGAAGGTGTGATAATATTCTCTTCTCTTTACTTTCTACATTATCTGGATTTACGACCCCTCCTACATTAAACCATTGTTCCTTTGTATTTTTTTTCCAGTTTTATTGAGAAGTAGTTGACACACATCTCTACTCCTATGTATTTTGTCTCCTCATCTCTTGTCAGTACTGCTAGAGGCGTGCATCTTTTTCTAGGTTTTCCCAAAGAGCAACTCTTGGTTGTGTTGAATTTCTCAGTTGTACTTTCATAATGTATTGTTGATTTCTTCTTCTATTTATATTATCTCTTTCCCTGTACATTTTTGGGGTTTATGCTAATGTTCTTTTTGTTTTTCATATGAACACTTAGATCAGCATTTTTGAGGAAGTTTGTTTTCAAATTTAAATTTTTAAGGATGTAATTCCCCACGTGACCCAATTTTACTTCAACATAGAATTCTGATAGGAAGGATACCCATTATGATTTAGTTCTAATCATACTTTAGAATTCCAGTGATGATGTTTCCTGTAACCCATGAGGTGTTTATCTATGCATGTTTCTGTTTTATTAAATATGCAAGAATTAATTATCTACTTTCTTATTAATTTATAAATTCATGTCAATAAATGTCAACATAATACAAATTGAGAGGTGAAGAGAAAGCGTGCTCTCTATGAAACTGTATCTTTGATATTTCTTGAGTGTTTCTATGACCTAATTCATGATAAATTATTGTAATAGTCTGTAAGTGCTTAAGAAAACAACTATATTTTAAAATGGTCAGTCTAGCACCACACATTCTTCTGGACATCTTTGTGCACCACTTCAAAGTCGTTGGGTCCTACCTCTTATGCTAATGGCTTTGGTAATCCACTCCATGCAGATTTTGACGAGTTCTCTGCAGGTACATTAGACAGCACCTTTCCGAAGCTGCAGACTTCTGCCACCTCTCAGGGCAAACAGGATGTGTGAGGGCATCAAGGCGTACGGGGATCTAGGTTTGGCAAATGCGTGATGGAGACCCACTTCAGTGTCCCCCCTTTTCACCTTCCATCCCCGAATGGGCAGTTGTGAGACACAGTTCAACTGCCAGAGGGGATCTGCCCTCCACCTGTTTTTCTCAGCTTCTCACAAGCTCAAGCTTCTATACTGGCTTTATTTGACTCAGGACACCAGCTGCCTCAAAAGTCCAAGTGAAGAGAGGTGAGGAAGGAGGCAATGGTGGGACAAAAATAAAAGCAAATGTCTCTCTTGTGTCCTCTTGGTCTGATCTCCACGGACACTCACAGCTGCCCCAGGCTAACTCAGCCATCAACTTCACCCACCCTGCCAACACACCGGCTCAGACAGCCCTAGTCACACACCACCCGTGGGCTGGCTTTGTCTATTTTTTCCCCCTTGCCCTCTAGGGCCTTCTTGACGGATTGATCTTGGGAGAGCCAGCAGCTTGAGGAGACCTGCATTTGTTCAGAATACTCACTGCTCTCTGAATGTCCAGTTCTCTTCTGCACCCTCGTATACTACATATGCAGTTTATCTTGCTGTTGTGCCACTCACCAAAGTCCCCCTTGAGGCAGCCAGAAAGCCCTCTCCTCCCTGCAGCAGCCAGGCTTATTCTGTTGCTACGTATGTCACACGGTGTATCTTTTCATGTGCTGTCTTCTGTTTTAGAACATAAGGACAATTAAAACCTGCCATCAGAAAATGTATTCAACGGCTTTAGGATGAATGTTGAAATGACAGCGAGAAGAACCTCTTAAAGGTGAAATCAAAGAAAGCGCAGCTAAAGAAAACAAGGAGGTGCCCAAATGCTCCCAGTGCCAACCCATGGCAGTGATTTGGGGGAAAATTCCCACACTGAACTGCAGGCACTTGACGGGCAGATTTTAGTTTGTCGTGAATAGACAGTCTGTAGCCCTTAAGATTAAAGTGACTACCCTACAGACTTGAGAAAACAAACTGTCCTGTGCATGACGTGCCCTTTTCACTTTCCGGGGACCACACAGATAATTAGCTGGCAGCATTATGAGGAACTTATATTGTTTTAACCTTTTCTTTTTGAACCCTTCCTTGACTTTTAAATATGCTGTTTCCTTTTTAAATCTAAAGCCAGAAAAAACATAACATTCCTTAGAGAAGAATAATAGAATCTGAACAGTGTAGAAGCACGTAATCCGAAAGAAATGGGTGATTGCCTCAGAAAAAGTCAAGAGTAAATTAATTTTAATATCTTTGTAATTCAAAAGAAGCCGAAGATTAGTGACCATAAAATCAATTCCAGATAGTTACTTGCAAGCATATAATATAAACCTATGTGTAAATTATTGTGATATTTCCTAGCCTACACTAGATCATTATTATTTGAGCAGTAATAAAACAAGAAGATAAGGTGTAGAAATGACTCAGATATAAGATTTTATATACGAATATGTTAGGTTTTCTAAAATTTTAAATTTGTCTTGCTTCTTCTTGGATTGTATCCTGCACCGTCAACCTCTGAAATTGGCCTCTAGATTCCAGAGTTGAACTCCCCAGATGTAAGGTTGCTGTTTAAAATACTGGGTGGCCACTTTCACTGCATGACTAATTTATTGCTTTTCATTTTTCCTGCACTTAAATGATGTTTTAAAAATATACATATGCTGGATGATTTTTTAAAAAAACTTACCTGAATCTATTCATGCAAATGAATGTTCTGCACCATATTGGTTCCCCACGAAAGTTGAAAGCTCCTTCCATTGATCCTGTCAAGGTTCCAAAAATATAGACGTCTCCTCCGGGTAGTGCAACACGTTTTCATAACTTTGTCCTAGCCAGAGTCCTTGCATGTCATCTCATTGTGGCTGTGCAGTTACGTTATGAAAGGAAGATATTTGTCCTTACTTTGCTCCTTCAAACTCACTTAAACTATATCTCAGGTCTGACCCAATGTCTTCCTCCTGGAAAGCTGCAGAATCAAGATAGGATCATTGGTCTTCTAATCCATGATCTTCCCCAATATACCACCCAAAATGGACTTGAAAAGTCAAGAAAAGACTCCTGAGAGGGGCACCTCAGTGATGAGCTAGGAGAGAGTTTAGGTCTGTTGCTCCTGTGTTTAAACTTCAAGTTATCTGTCCTTCCAGCGCTGTTGGACCCGAGAGGCGCATTCTTCATCCTTTTCGCATGCAAGACACTCCACATCCCAATTCCACATTCTGAGAGTCTGTCTTGCCTCTGCCCATGTGTACCTTCCTTCCCCAAACCCATTTGTCTAAAACAAATACACTACACATTTATAGTGACTGTGCCAAGTGATGGGAAACCAAGCAGAAAAAAGACTAGGGTTTCTTCTTGAGCCAGCTCACAGGAGGTGAGGTATGAGATCATGTTGCAGGGTATTGTGGCATTCGCAGTAGATCAATCACACGTGTGAGCTATGCAAGTTCAGCGGCAGTGACAATGTATGGACCATAGTCGCAGGACTCACTGGGGCTTGACAATTGGGATGGGATCCTAAATGAATGCAAGTCTGCTCCTAGACAAGAAGAGTTCCAGCAAGCAGCAAGTTGGATCCATCCCTGCTTGTATCCCTGGCCCTGCTGGCTGCATGGGGCATTGAGGCCAGCAAGTGGGCCTGATTCTGACTGCTTTCCTCAAATGCTCACGTAGCATTGGCTTTTCCCACGCACTCTGGCAAGAGCTGAGACCACAGGGCAGGGCTCCCCGTCCACACCACAGTGGACAAGTCCCATCCTTCTCACGATTTTCCTTCTCATTGTGGTTAATACGCAAGCAGCACAATACATGGTGGCCACTGGTCTAGGACTACGAACGTGAATGTCCCAGTCAACCAACAGCCAAAGTCTAGCCATCCCTGCATCAAAATACTTCCTGTTCATTAAAACAAAAAACACTTTATATGCCTGTTCATGGAGGCATACAACTCAACATTAAAAAAGAAAAACACACTTAGCCATTATTATTTGGGTTCTGTTTTTTTTCAGTAGGTGAGGTCCCATGGCTGACTTTATGACTGATAATACTCTAGACTGAGGGAAAACTGTCCACTATGCAATCAGTAAGAGACAGTTTGCTTAATTATACTCTTTTTTATTTGGGGAAAACTCAGGTAAAAGAGGGCCATCCTCTTCACAGGATTTGAAGATAATTAGAATGATGATGCTATTTGAAAATGTTTAAGATCATATACAATGTAAAAGGGCAAATGCCCAAGGAAAATTACACTAATGGGCCATTCAGAACATTCGTAGGGGATCTAACTTGCATTTCAGTGATATTATGCAAATATTTTCTGCTACTAGAATTAAAGGCATAAAACACTTCCTGCTATTCTGCCCCGAAACGCTCCATTTTCTTGGTCCCCAACCTTTGCTTTCCTGACCATCATTAGATAGAGATGCACCAAATGTGAATAGCAAATAGACACGTGTTAAATGATCCGGTAAAATAGCCTAATAATGTAGTTGGACTCTTCTTAAATAGGTTTTACAGAAATAACATTTTTCGCGATAGCCCAATGCTATAGAGGTGGTTTCAGTGATTGAAGAACTATCATTAAATGTAGAACTTTTGCTTTCTCTCTACGGTGCTGCTCTTTAGAAGGTGCCTGATTTTAAACCACGCAGAGGGACATCCAAAGGAGAACGAGACAGGGCAGCTGAAGGAAGTCCTGCTTCAACTCTGTGTTTTAAGCCGGGTCAAACAGCTTGATCACACACAAGTAGAGACTCAAAAGTTGTAGGGACCATTCAATACGGACCTGCAGCTGGTGCATGACATTCTGGACACGCTCTGAACTAAGAAAGGTGCCTAATCCCATCTACTTCTGGCAACAGGTCCCCATGAGGACACTCTGAAAACATTCTCCCTTGCCATTTGGGGTCACTCTGACTTTCTATGAACACTTGATAATATTTGAGATGAATAATGCATTAAGAGTTTGTAAAAGCCTATCTTCTGTCCCATGTATTTACTCTAATCCCCCCAAATATTTTCCAAATATGCTATTTCTAATTTTTAAAAAAGTCAATAAACCCATATGCATTTAGTCTTCAAATGAAAACTAATATATTTTTATTTTAAAGGAAAACTCAGATTTCCATCCCTCTCTCAAGGAAAATTACTTTAGAAACTATGGGCCCTCAAGAAAAGATGCTAGCTTATTTTGTTTCAGAAAGATAAAGTAGGACTCTTCTTATTTTGATACTTCCTTCCTATTTTCCACCTCCCCTTTGGACAGAGAAAAGGAAGGGGAGGGAATTTTGAGGGTTGTGACTAAAGGATTATAACTCAACCTTAAACACTCAGATAGGAATTACCTAAATGTTTTAAACTTGAGGAAAAAAATGTGACATACTTATTTAGTAACTAGATATTTTCTAAGAAATAAGTAGATCGATCATAGCTTCTCAGGGATGTTTCAATTACTTGACTCTTTCAGTAAAAATGTTTTCAGCTTTCTGATTAATTGCCTGACTTCTGCAATTGTCTGGCCACCACCACCTACATCAGTTGCAACAGATGGCTGACGCTTTGACAGGCGAAGTGATTGGAGTCCTGGCAAAGCTTAAAGGAAGCCATGTCAATGCGAAATTTAAAAAAAAATAAGGAAATTAAAAGGGATCGTTTGGCGATAGTGTAAGGGCAAAGTGATGTTGAATTGCTATTTTGCCATACATAATCTAAAGGCTCACGCTTTTCATCAGTGTGGGCAATGGCAACCTAATATATATTCAGAGGGAAATAGGTGTTTGAGGTCAAAAAAAGTTTGGGAAACCTTTTGCTTCTAACTCATCTTCTTGGAGATTGTCCAATTAAAACTCTGAAGTTCAGAGAGGGGGACAAACAAATTTTTTAAGTTTTTTTAAGCCAATATTTCTTATGGTACAACCACAGTACACTTGGAGAAACCCCCCTTATGCAACCACTTCATTCTCCGACCTGTAGACTTCAGCGGTTAGGAGAGCCTTTACATGACATCATAAAGCATACAGCACCACCACGCCACAGCTCAAAATTCTCACATTTAACCTGAGAAATCTCTGACAGTCACAGGAACTAAACCTCTTTCTTTGGCATTTTATTTTGTTTTGAATCTGTGGTGGTGGCATTTGTTTTGGGTCATGCTATTTCCCTGAGCAACCACCCATTAAGTGGCTTTGGCAAAGCCACTAACTCTATTCACTCTGTATTTGTAGAGAATGGAGATAAGATGGTGAGTTTTAAGACTTAACTGCATGTTTGTCTTATTTGCTCAGCCTTATTGAGGTATAATTGACTTTCAGTTATAAGGTAAATAAATTCTGAGGATCTCATATACAGCCTGTGTCTATAGTGAATAATGCTGTGTTTCACACCAGAAATTCAAGATGTTTGGTTTATAAACTTCAAGATGCTTCCTTCATTGCACCCAAGTGTTAAATGTGACCCTGTGGAGACAAGTATCTGGGCCAATAAATGCATCTTCTCTCAATTAGTCCCTGAATGCAATCCCCGCCTCCTCCCCCCCAGCCCAGGCAGATGGAAGAATCATGGAAGGTAGAGTTGATTTACAGGTGGACTGGGACAACTGTGTCCATTTCTCTGGTCTTGGGATAAGATAAGTGCAGTGTGCAGTGAAATTTATGACCTGTTATTCAAGTCCACGATGCCTATGGTGATCCCTAGGGTCAGATTCTTTACCGATGGTGTGTGGCCGGCTGGTCTCATCAGTTAGATAACTTGGCTTGATTGCTAGGCAACATTCGAAGCTTGCTGAGAACTTCTGCTGTGCACTCCTGCGAAGAAGAAATCAAGATGCCCCTTCAGATGCTGATGGCGCAATTCTGAGACAGAGCGCAGTGCATGTAAGAATAAAAATGCAGAGAGCTCAGGCCAGGGATGTCTCTTGGACCCTTGGGGTTTGTTGCTCCCTCTGCGTATCTCTGAGTCTCTGTCTTCCTCCCTCTCTCTCTCTATCTCTCTGCATCTCTCTGCTCTCTATCTTTCTGGTTCTGTTTCTCACTCTCCTTTCTCTGTCTCTCTTCCTCTCCCCCCACTTTCTGTCTCTCTCCTCTCTTTCTCTCTTTCTCTCCCTCCCTTTCCCTCTCTCTCACCTTGGACTTTGCCTTTGCCTTTCTGTGAAATCTCTATATGTGCAAGCTCCATGGAGCCTGGTGAGTCCTTTCAAATGCCTAACCTTGGGAAATCTTTGCAAACATATAGACATTCTCTGAAATTTTTGTCATATTGTAAAACTCTCATGCACAGCTTCTGTTCTGAAAAGGAAAACAAATAAAAAAAGAAACTTATCTAAAAGTGAATAGTTTTAGGGTCAAAGGTTCTTCCTGAGGCTTGTGTTAACTTGTTTAACGTCTCCAATTGGTCAGTGTAAGTTCCAGCATGTTAGCAGAATGCTGGCTCCTTCAATATTGTCCACACTGAGGACAAAAAAGCAATTTTACTAGGTGAAAAAGAGTAATATTACAGTTTAGATAAAACATTAGATTGGGGGCCGGCCCAGTGGTGCAGCGGTTAAGTGCACACGTTCCACTTCGGCAGCCCAGGGTTCACCAGTTTGGACCCCGGGTGTGCACATGGCACTGCTTGGCACGCCATGATGTGGTAGGCATCCCACATATAAAGTAGAGGAAGATGGGCACGGATGTTAGCTCAGGGCCAGTCTTCCTCAGCAAAAAGAGGAGGATTGGCAGCAGTTAGCTCAGGGCTAATCTTCCTCAAAAAATAAAAAACAAAAAGCATTAGATTGGTCTTAAGTAGACTAGTTGTACTTTTGCTATATGGCACACCATGAGATCTAGTTCATATTACCTTAATATTATTCATCTTGACAGTCAAAATAAAGTCATGTGTTCTGAGTTCAATTCTATTGACACCTTTAACCCAATCACGAGCAGCTAAGATGAATTAGTTCAACTCTTCTCTTACATTCAGTCTCTGCCACAATTAATTCCTACCAATGTCTTTACTTCTCACACTCCCAAGAAGGTTCAAGCTCTAAAATGCAGAGGTTGTATGGCATGTTAAGAGATTAATGAAAGAGCCATATATTGTCGACACAAATAACCCATAACCAATCTATAAATCTACATTTGTGCGAGTTTATTATGAGCCAGATCTGAGGACCATACGGCCTGGGAGAGTCCTTTCACAAAGGAATGGAGCACTCCAAAGAAGTTGGGCTGTAAAGAGTGGTTACATAGCGTCAAAGAGCATGTATCACATATGATTGGAAGGTCCCTTGTATAACAGTCACGAGATTGCCTAGCTGGCACAGTGATTCACACAGCAATTGATGAACACAGCAGGCAGCAGACCTGTGGTCTTGAGCTGGGTGGTCATAGTAGGTCAGCAATCAATTCTTAGCCTAGGGAGAGATGCTTATCCTTAAGGAAATGCCAATGTGGGGGAAGTGACATCTTTCTTTATCTTAAAGGTCATTTTTCTTGTCTTTGGGACATAGTAAATACTTAAAGCAGATATACGATGCGTGCTCAATGGTCACATCAGGCCCTTTTGGAAAAACAAAGTCACGCTGAATGAGTTTTACACCAAACAGCTTCCTCATCTACTCCAATATATCCTATTGCTTGCCATTTATTTATCAGTATCCATAACCTTCTCCTTTCAAATCCTGTCTGAAGACTACTATGTTCCTCATTCATGGCTCTTCATAAAGGTGGCCAACATCTTGCACCATTCCAAGCCGGGACTAGGAGGAGTTACCCAGCCCATTACCCAGAATATGAAAACACATATTCATCCTTTCTCAGTAAGGGTTCTACACCGAATTCCAATGTGTGGGGTTTTTTTCCCACCACCAAACAATTCTACGACACCAGCTGGGTGTCCTACAGTTCAATTCAATCCTGAATTATTTACCTGGAGATAGCATCAAATCCCACAGGTTAGGGGCTTAGTCCCACAAGACTGCTCCCACTTCAGACGTCAATCACCACAAGTGCAGGTTGTCATCTGTACTTCTGACAAACCAGCTATGAATCAGAGTTCCCACATCACCCCCTCCTTGGGTTCAATTAATTTACTGGAGCTGCTCACAGAACTTAGGAAACATTTTACTTACGACATTACCGGTTTACTATAAAGGGACACAACTCAGGAACTGCCAGAGGGAAAAGATGCATAGGGCAAGGCAAGGCGTGGAGAGAGGGCGCAGAGCTTCCAGGCCCTCTCCAGGCGCCACTCTCCCCAAATCTTTGTGTGCTCATCAGGCCATCCTTTTGAGTTTTCATAGAGGCTCCATTACATAGGCATGATTGATCAGATCATTAGCCATTGACATTTGAACTCAATCTCCAGCCTCTCTCCTCTCCCTGGAGGTGGGAGGGGACAGACAATGAAAGTTCCAACCTTCTAATCACATGGTTGGTTCCCCTGGAAACCAGCTCCCATGCTTAGGTGCATTCCAAAAGTCACCTCATTAACTTAACGACAAACACCTGTATTGCTCTCACCACTTAGGAAATGCTAAGGTTTTTAGGAGCTCTGTGCCAGAAACCAGGATGAAGACCAAATATATATTTCTTATTACAAATCACAATATCATACTCAGCTATTTCAGACTGCTTCATCACCCTGGCTCACTGTGTTCTTCATGTTTGAAGGATTTGTATGATATTCCTCTGCTCTGTTAATATAAAATTCTCTGCACCCCAAGGTCAAACCTGTTTCCTTTAATACTGGAGCAAAGCTCTTATTCAGGGTCGTTTGAAGTCTGATATTTATCAGGCCTCTGATAGCTTTTTGTCATGCCTGAAATTTCAAGTAAAACTCCTCCAGATGTTGTATTTTAAGAACAAAGATAAAGAGTCTTTGGATTTGTTTAGGAATGAAATTCTGTGGTGCAAAAATCCTGCTATCATGAACAATCATGCGTTTCACTGGCTTTTTGCTCTGCAGTAGTAATTTACGCTTGTTACATAAAAGGCAAAAATAAAAACAGTCTAAAATTATTTAATATATAAGTTTAATTTTAATCTTTTTAAAAAAATTATAAGTATTAGAAATGTAAAATTAAATGTAGAAAACAATGCCAGGTAGCCAAGCACCCTCTATACAAACTTCAAAGATAACTATATTTTTCTCTATTCAGTTCTAAAAGTCTCTTCATTATCAGAAACAAACTGTTAAAGATGTGAACAGAATCATTTAAAATTTATTGAAAAAATTTTATGGCCCAGAATATAATCTAAATATTCTAAGTGTTTGTGTTCTCTTGAAAAGGATGAGTATTTGGCTATTCTTGGGGGGATTGTTTTATAAACAACAATTAAGGGAAGTTGGTTAATAGTGTTGAACAAATCTCTGAGATCCTTACTAATTTTACTCTCTTTTTTCTATCAATTGTTGAGAGAGTGGTGTTTAAATCTCCCACTTAAATTGTGAATTTCTCTGGTTGTCCTTGTATATCAATTAGTTTTTGATTTTTGCATTTTTGAGGCTCTGTTATTAGGTGCATAAGTGTTTAGAATTCTGCATCCTCTTAACGAATTGGCCTTTTTATTGTGAAGAAATAACTCTTATCACTGGTAATATTCTTTGCTGTGAAACATCCCTTATGTGATAGGAATAGCATCACAGCAAATTTTATTTGATTATGGTTAGCATGTTATAATTTTTTTCTATCACGCTACTTTTAACTTCCTATGTCTTTAAAGCACGTTTTACAAGAAACATATAGTTGGCAGCATGTCATAGGGTTGGGTCTTGCCTTTTTTCCAACTTGACAAAATACAGCTTTTAATTGGAGTTTTAGACCATCTACATTTAAGGTTATCATTGATATGATGAGGTTTAAAATAGCATCTGCTATTTGTTTTCTATTTATTTGTCTCATTTGTTTTTTGTTCTCTTTTTTCTCTTTGACTTTTTTGTATTAATTGAATTTTCTTCATGATTTCATTTTATTTCCTTAGTAGGTTTGTTAGCTACAAATCTTTATTTTTTTATTTTGGTGGTTGCCTTAGGGTTCATAGTATGTATTATTAACTTATCGCAATCTACATTCAAGTGGCATTACATTTCACATAGAATATAAGAATATTTCCAGAATACACTTGCATTTCTCTCTTCCCTAATTTTGTGCTAATGTTGTCATCCATTTTATGTTTATTTATGTTATAATTCTCACACCAGATCATATTTGCTTAAAGAATCAATTATTTTAAAGATATTTAAACAAGAAAAATATTCACTCATGTAGTTATAATTTCCATGTTGCAATCTTATTTGTTTACACAATTGATTATCTTTAAAGAGATTTAAATAATAAGAAAAAAACTTTACACATTATCGATGTAGTACAATTTCCGATTTCCTTCACTCTGTTGTATAGATCCATCTTTCCATAATCACACTTGATACTATTTGCCTTCCACTAAAGTGATGCTCTTAATATTTCTTGCAGTGTAGTCTGTGCTAATGAATTCTTTCTGCTTTCATATGTTTGCAAATGTTTATATCTTTTTTAATTTTAAAATATATTTTTGCTTGTTATATGATTCTTGATGGACTTTTTTTGCACTTCACACGTTAAGGATGTTATGCCACTTTTTTCTTGCTTGCAGTGTTTCTCACAAGAAATCTGCATCCATCCTTCTCTTTGCCCATGCTATGTAAACTGTCTTTTATCTATGGATCCTTTAAACTTTTCTCTCCATCACTACCTTTCAACAATTTGATGATGGAGTGCCATGCATTTCTCCTAAGTATTGCTTTAGCATGATCTTACAGATATGATAAGTTGGAGCTTAACTCGTAGTTTTTGTGCTTGGGGTTGACTGAGCTTCTTGGAGCTCGGTACTATAAATTTACACCAAATATGGAAAATGATTTGTCACTATTTCTTCAAATATTATTTCTGTAACTTCCTTTATCAGGAAATTCAGTTACATGTATGTTAAGGTGCTTAAAGTTTTCCAATAGCTCACAGAAGTTCCATTCATTTTTAAAAATCTCTTTTCTCTGAGTTTTATTTTGTGGAGCTTTTATTGCCACGTCTTTAAGTTCACCAGTCATTTTTTCTGCAAAGCCTAAACTACCATTAATTCCACTCAATGAATTTGTCATCTCACATGTTGTAGTTCTCATATCTAGATTTTGGTTTGGGTCTTTTATATCTCTTTCACATCTCTAACTTTGTGAACATATGAAATACATTTATATTAACTACTTAATGTCACTTTCTACATATTCTACCTTCTGTGTCATTCACGAGTTGATTTATTTATTTTTTTTCTGCCTTATCAGTTATGTGTTCTAAATGCTTCCCATGCCTGGAAATTTTTGTTTGGATTCTAGACATTGCAAAATTGACCCTGTTGGGTGTTCAATATTTTGTATCGTGTAAGTATTTATTGAGCTTACTTTTAAGATGCACGTAAGTGATCAAATGGGCACAGAATGCTTACCACATTAGACCATATCCTGGGCATAAAAATAATTCAATAAATTTTTAAAAATCCAACTGATACAACATATGTTTTCTGACCACAGTGACATTAAATTATAATGAATAATTGAAAGATGTTTAGAAAACCCACAAATATTAGAAACTAAATAACACACTTCAAAACTATCAATGAGTCAAAGAAGAAATCAAAAGGGAAAGCAGAAAGTATTTTGAACAAAATTAAAGTGAAAGTACAATTTGTCAGATGTGTAGGATGGCACTAAAGCAGGACTTAAATTTGTAGTTTTAAATGACTATATTGAAAAAGAATTGATGGTCTTAAATCCATGAACCCAGCTTCCACTTTAAGAAACTGAAAAAAGAGCAAGTCAAATCCAAAGTAAGTAGAAAAAAATCAAATAATGGAAGAGAATTGAAAGGAAATAGGCTAGCCAAATTAATAATAGAAAAATTGGAATAAAGAATATATTAAAATGATGATAATCTTCCGTAATAGAGAAGTACTAGTTCAAACAATAATAAAATAGCATTTAATACCATTGAATTTGTAAATACATATGTAAGATTGCCAAACTCAATGTTTTCTCTATTTCTGCCACACTGTGACTTTTTATGGTAGAATGTCACTCTACTTCCCCCAAATCTCTGTGTCTGCATGAAACCTCAACTCAACATATCCATCGTTATATCCATGGTTTCTTTATTGGTTAAAATCTTACCAAATTTTCCTAGAATGGACATACACTCAATATAAAGAATTAATACAAATACAAATCATCCTTAGGTTATAGTCTATTAGCAGTGGAGGTATCTGGCATTTTAGGGTATGAACAAAAGTTCATGTAGTCATTTTTATTTTTTTTTAAGATTGGCACCTGTGCTAACATCTGTTGCCAATCTTTTTTTTTTCCTTCTCCCCAAAGCCCCCTGGTACATAGTTGTATATTCTAGTCGTGAGTGCCTCTGGTTGTGCCATGCGGAATGCCACCTCAACATGACCTGTTGAACAGTGCCACATCCACGCCCAGGATCTGAACCAGCGAAACCCTGGGCCTCGGATGCCAAGCGCATGAACTTAACCACTCCACCATGGGGCCGGCCCCTAGTCATTTTGACTATAGATCTAAGATCTACATGGAATTGCAAATTCTTCATTGAATTATGTGCATATTTATGAGTTTGTGTGTATAAATATGTTAATATATAATACATACGTGAATACTGATGAGGATTTTTAGGCTGGTTAATTTTAAAACTACAGATGAGAAGCAGGCTCCGAGGAGTGGAATTTGCTTGTCCCTTTCTTGGGAAACATTTACATTTCTAAGGGAAACCTGTATCTGTGAAGATGCCTCCCTTTCTGTGCCAGGGAGAAAGGGGATGGCCTTATCTCTAGAAAGTCTTAATCAATGCCAGAGGCGAGAACTTAAGTTGTTTACTGTCTGGCAACCTCATGTAACGCGCTCCCCCCGCCCCCCAAATCCTCTTTTGTCTTTGGCTGAGGATAATATTTGAGCGGTGACTTCTGCCATTTACTCAATCCAGTTTGATTCTTATCTAAAAGTTGTGGGACCGCCAAATGGCCAGACCCTACAGGCACTGATACCATTTTAACTTTTTTACATATTCTTTCCTTTGTCTTGTAAAGAGATAACTCACATACCTATGCCTTAAATTTAGCCTTACTCTCCACCCAACTTTGCAGCAGAAGCGGCAGCAGCTACAGCAACATGCCGGCAGCAGCTCTGCCTGCCCGTGGGCCCTGTCCCCACGCAGAAGCTCTGACTGCCCATGGGTCCCGTCCCCATGCTATTCTATACTATTCTCTAAATAAAAGAGCACTACTGCCAGATCTTAACAGTCTAAGAAATCTTTCTTTCGACTCCTCGGCTCACCGACCCCGCATCAAATACCTCTATATGTGAGTATTTATAGCATATATAGTTCAATATGTGTAAATTATATATATATATACAATATATGTGTAATCATGTAAATATGTGATATATATGTGTGTATCTCTATATGCCCGTGTATATCTATAAAACGAAAATTCCAGAGTTGAATGGCCGTGCAACACACCTTGATGTGTAACATTTGCAGTTAAAAAAATTACCCAAGGAAATAAATTCTAGGTAATTGAAGTGAAAATGAGAACTGAATAAACATGCAGAAGATGACCTCAATGATGTAAAATTATCTCTGCCGAGTAAGTTCACAGAATCCTCACCTAATTAGAGAAGTAGTTTTAAATGTTAAAAAAGCATATAAATGCATTGAGTGCTCTTGTTTCTTTCTCATATCCTAAATTTATATTGCGTTTCAGAACCTTCCTATTTGTTTTGCATTTTTATGTTTCCTTCTTTCATTTCCAGTTCTAAATGAATGTCCCGTTTTTACCTGGTTAACTCATTATTAATGGCTTAGCATGTTTGTTAGCGCACAGAATTACGCATGCCAGAGGGCACCTGTGGGGACATTTTAATATTAAACCAAGGTTATAGTTATCAATGTGATATCACTTAGCTTATGGTTTCCCAAATGAGGCTTCATGAATAAAATCAGAAAAGCCAAACAATTTCCTTTAATACACATTTTACTTCAAAGCCTTGAATAGATCTATGCCATAAAAACGCAGATAGCGTCGTCAATTATACTTCTCATTGTTTTCACCTGAATGACCAAGGGCAGAAATGCAGTCCTATTTCCCTGACTTTCTCACATCATTTTGAAGCTTCCTGATAATTCTGGGGAGTGCAAGAGCATCCCCTGCAGGAAGGTTCAGGCTAAGCTTAATTTACCGATTTCATAGTATCTCTTTCATCTGCTAATTTGTATTCACTTATCATGCTAACAGTGATTGTGTCCAGAGAATTAGAAAGAGACGGCTGCTGCAGTGGCGTGTGAATTACATCCATGTGCTAAGCTCCTAAAAGGATTCTGCAATTTTGTCAAAGGACTTGCAAGCACTTGCTGAAACGTATACTGGGCTTTCTTCCTATTTTTTGTGTTTTGTTTATACCATGTGCTTAAAAACATGTCTTTCTCTTCAGAATTGTAAAATTTAACCCCATAAATGTACTTACTTGTTTTTTAAAAAAAGATCTTCAGGGAGAAGCGCATTTCCCTTTTTAATTCATTGCAAGATTTGAATGCAGTCTTTCCGGGAAGCAGGAAGAATCGAAGAGCAAAATGCTGAGTTCTAAAACTCCATGTAGTGCGTTTGTGTTTGAGTGTGTATGTGAGTGTGCATTTGTGTGTATGAGTTTGTGCATGCACCTGAGTGAGAGTGTGTGTCATCTTTCCCCAGACACATGATTTGCTTTTACGTGGAGCATTAAAGAATAAATCAGCCGGTATATTCGTTTCCTAGAGCTGCCCTAATAAACTATTACAGACGGGGCAGCTTAAACAACAGACATTTATTTCTCACAGTTCTGGAGGCTGGACGTCCGAGATCCAGGTGTAGGCAGGGCTGGTTCCTCCTGAGGCCTCTCTCCTTGGAGTTAGACACCGTCTTCTCTTTGTGTCCTCACATGGCCGTCCCTCTGTGCGTGTCTGTGTCCTCATGTCCTCTTATTTTAAGTACGCCAGTCAGATTGCATTAGGGTCCATCCTAATGACCTCATTTTACCTTAATTACCTCCTTAAAGACCCTATCTGCAAATACAGTCACATTCTGAGGCACTAGGGGTTAGAACTGCAGCATAAGAATTTTTTGGAAGGTGGCATCGAGGGGCGTCGTGGTACAATTCAACCCATAACAGTAGGATTTAAGGAAAGACTAGATTGCACCCTTAGGCTGTGCTGACTTAGGCAAATCAAAGTGATCTTTAAGCAAATATTTTTATGAGTTACCAGAGAGATCACCCTCGTTGTAAACCTGAGCCTTGCATAAAGCTCTTTAGCAAATATGAGCCAAAAATGAAAAACAAACAAACAAAAACTCAGGCCCCTTTCCTTTCCTGGCAAATTTGATCATCTACATAACTATAGCGATTTCATTTCCCACCCCTCATCTACCTGACCTCTCCTGAAAGGCACAGCAGTCTAAAGGGTCCCTGAGCTAGAATTGTTGTCTGGCTATTTGCAATGTTTATTTTGCACAGGCGGCAAACCTATGTGATAATTATGATGAGCGCTAAACACTAAACATGAGAATATTTTCAGAAAAAGTCCATTGTTGTTTGTGTGTCATGGCATCTGAATAATTCTTGGAGACTAAAAGTCTGAAGGAGGGGGGCCAGGGGAGTCAACAGGTATCATAAATGCAAGAAATTCCTTTCTCAAGTTGACACATCATGAAATAAGTGTATAAGCATATTGTATAGATTTATGGTGATAACCCAGCTGAATAACTAAAATGATAAATAGTTAAACTTTGGATCGCCAGTGAACAAGGGGCTAGAAATATTCGCTTTTATTTTATAGCCTCTCTGTCTCTGTCCATTTCTCTCTCCCTCTTCTTTATTTTATTATTATTTTTTTTAACCAGATGTGGATATGGGGTAAGGGGATTCCTGTTTGCGAGGTCTGTACTATTGAGATGTATAGAATAGCCAAAATTATAATAACACAAAATATTCTCTAATTCTTACTCAAACATCTCTCTCAGCTCAACCCTGTCAGTGTCTGTCAGTCTTTAGACGACATCCTATCTTGCAGACATTTGACAATTCAATGTAAATGCAGTACGAATCCTTGCAAAATGAAATCGCAGGTCTGCTAAAAGATGTGACATTTCATGAAGCCACATGAAATTAGTATTTACAACCAAATTGAAACACACTGACACCCATAGACCTGGTTGTCAACAGCTGAAGAAACTTTTTAGAAATTTAGTATTATTTTTCAAGTGAAGGTCCCAATTAGACTCTGTCCTTGCTATTGACTCGGAAATTTCAGTCCTTGTTTAAAGTCAACCAACATTCACTTTGTGGGCTTTTTTTGGTGTTCACTATTCTTAGACAACGTGGACCTTCTAAAGTCCTTTTTTTTTTTTTGTCATTTTAATTGAATTAAGGATAAAAAGTACTTGAGTGTGGCTCAGGAGCCTTAGTCACCCAAGAACCTTTCCAGGCTGAGAGGAGCAGTTGATGTCCCCAAAGAGACCTAGCTTGTGAGTCACAAGGATGGATGGAACCAGAGCTGCCTCTTCTCTCTCTGTCGTATTCTATTTTTCCACTAGTTCTCCCAAAGTTTGCTCACAGCCGAATGTGGCTCATCCCACTGTTAGAACTGGCCGCACCGTCTGCTGTGTTTTCACACATCGCTGTCTGAGAAAATCAATCCATTCACTGACTGTTGCTCTTGTGTGTCATTCCTGGTATCTCATTTTCCTTTCAGAATGCCACAGTGGCTTTCTTCTGGCTTGTCATTAAATGATCATAATAATCACAGGCTTGAAGTTCTCCTACAGATGAGATTCTGTTATGCAGCTACTGTCATTTGCTAACTCCTTTGTACCTTGAGCTCGGACATTCGATGCTGTCCTGCCCTGGAGAGAACCTAGGCCTATTTGCAAAATCCCATCTTAATATCATGCTTCCCTGTATGTCTGTAGGTACGTCTTTCCTCCTTTCTTTGGGGGCACCATAATGACGGCAGACAAGAAAGCAAGATTTCCATCTTGGCTCAGGTTTACAACGAGGGTGATCTCTCTGGTAACTCACAAAAATGCCTCTCTTGTTCTTTATTACCTCCCCCCTTCCTCTCTCCCTCCCTGCCTTTCTCCCCTCCCATCTTCCCTCCTTACCATCCTTACTTTCTTCTTATTGAGAACCTTTACACACACCTCCCTCACCTATAGAATGAGTGTAATATACATTATCCTCACCTCATTGGATTGTGTGGAGGTCAAAATGGGACAATGCCCTAACTACTTCTTTCAAACTTACTTTGAAGGTAAGAGGCAAATATAAATAAAGAGTTTATCCCAAAGCCTGACAGAGTAAACACTTAGACAAAGAACATTATTAGTCAATCAATGTGACAGATGCAGATAACATCAAAGACTGCAGGCAGAGGGTGGTACAACATCAAAAGACCTCCATTCTAGGAGACCCACGATGCATAAGCTTGCAGAATGATGCTTACCAAAGACGAACTCATTCAACAGATGTCCTGCCCTTAGCATGGGTTTGCAAACACACTTCTCCTTCTTATACATTTCTTCAGAATTGTCGATTTCCTGGTAAAATTTGTATCCTAATTTCCCTCTGTCTCAATTGATAGAATGTTTTATGGGGAAATGTTTTATTTACTGTTAATCTGGATGTCCTCCCTTATCCTGCTTTTTTTATCCATCTTTCGGATTTAGCCAATCCAGCTATCCCATTCTCAGGACATCATGGTCCCTGACAGTATAGAATCTGGAGCAGTTATAATTTTTTATGTTTTTCTTTACCACGTTAAGAGTAAAGTGTTAACACTTTAAGAGTTACCCTTAACACTGTGTTAAGAGCAACTCTAAATACTATATTTATTCTGGAGAACTTATAATAAGTAAATGATAAAACTAGTCTGTGCAAATTGAATGTGGCTTAAAGAAAATGTGTGTAGGGGAGGAGGACATTTCCTCTCCCCAAATGGGGGTTCATCTGGCCGGAGAACGAATTAAATTCACATGAGACAGAATAGCAAGAGAAAATTAAACAAAGCTTTATGAGGAACCATGGCCCGGGGCCTTTCTTTCCGAAGGAAGAAAGGGCACCGAAGAAGTGGGGTGCACACAGTTGTTATATACCCCCAAACAGGGTGTTTCACATGTGATTGAAATGTCCCTTTTACAACAGTCATGAGGCCGCTCTGTCAGCACAGCCCTTGATGGAAACGGCAGATAGGTCTGCTGTCTCAGTGAGCACCGCAGGGTGGCAGGTGTGTTGCCTCGGGCTGGGGGGTCACAGATGAGCGCCGCAATAGGTTCCCAGCCCAAAGAAAGATGCTTAATCTTTAAGGAGACACCAACGTTGGGAGGGGGAGGGAAGTCAGTTATAGGAGGTTACCAGAGAAGCACAATAAAATGCAGATTTTAAGTCCTTGCCTTTGGTATTGATTAAGAGTTTTTAGAGAGAAGGTCATCGCCTCTCTTCTTCCTGGTACAGAGAGGGAGGCACCTTTTACAGATAGAGATTTACCTTACAAACGTAAATGTGTCCTAACAAAGGGCAAGTTCCATTCCTCAGAGCCTCCTTGCCTGTCCCAGTTTATCAAAAGCAATGAGCCTCAAATAATCATGATGCCAAAGAGACATATCTTGGGGTGGCCAATTTCAGGTCCCCACATGTGTAACTAGAGTTCCACTGATGGATTCTCCCTATATGGTAACGATGGGACCCAGCAGGGAGGTGATGAACAGTAATTAATCTGACTCTCCTCCAAGGGGAAAAGAAAAGTTGCTTTGGGGGAGGCCTTTGACAGAGCACACTTGTAAAATTCAAGAAGATACAATTACAGGTTTCTGCTCTCAGAGTAGCTAACCCTCCCCTGGAAGAGGCTGACATATACTTAGATGTCTCCTGGGGCTGTGGGCATATTATCTTATAGGAAAGTCAATGATTAATTATCACGGTGCTCAGTGAATCATTGAAGCGCAGCTTGCGGCTGAGTTGATTGAAAGCCCATGTCCAATGCAATTACCAGCTTGTCCATCAGATTTCTCAAAATAGAACACGGAGACTCACATGGGGCTGGTTAAAATATTTATGTTTGCATTAATTGTGATTCCCAACATTTAAAACATGCATCCACAGAGAAATGAGTTTTAACATTTCCGCCAAAATTCCATGATGACATTAAAATAAAAAATATTTTTAGTATTTGTAGAATCATAAAATACAAATGAAAATTAAACATCAGCTTTATATTTAAATCACATTCAGTCAAAATGTGTAATAGATGCATCTAATGAAAAAAATTTAAAGAAGTTCTATGTGTAATTGGAAAGCTAATATACAAATAAAGACATGAATTCAAGCAGTTCTACAAGGGTAAACAAATACAGCGTAATATGAGAAAGCTAAAACATATGAGACACAAACATAGTTGCAACTGGTTGAATTTGGAGAATTTTAAATAATTGTACAAGTCAGACAAAAATAGTAAGTATACCATCCTTTGATTCTACACGTGTCCAAGTGAAAAGTCAACGTAATAATGTACAGTAGCAGGAAAACAAAGGACATATGAGATGAACTTACACAGACACACGCACACATACTAAACATTATAACATTTTTATTCAAAATAGCTCTCTATTTAGACAACTTTCTTTTTTTCTTTTTTTTAGACAATTTTCTTCTTGCTATAACACTTCTAATCCATAGACTGTGAGGAATTATTAAACAGAGCCAAACTTCTCAAATTTCCAACCAACTAGAGAATTACACAATCTGAAGACCTTCTTCATATCAAAATGTCCCTTACTTAATGGTTTTAATCCATGTAGCTCGCCCACATTTTAAAATTTGAACTCATTGCATGGAAATGAAATAATTCTTGATTTATGACATACTCTCGTTTTTGGTCATGAATTGTTTCTTTTATCTTTCCTTCCTTTCCTTTCTTTCTCTTTCTTCCTTTCTTTGCTCATCCCTTCCTTATCTCCCTTTGATGTGGATTAAGGCTGCCCCAGCTAGAGAAGCCTAAGGTGACCTGGCCTACATGCCAAACTATACGACCCAGTGGACTTTTTTTATGGTATATTGAATTAGGACCCCCCCAGGGAGAGAAGCCCAGGGCATCCTCACCTACATGCCTATCTATATGGCCAGATTCGTATCTAAAGTTATATGACCGCACAATAACCAGACCCCATCTGCACTGAAATCATTTAATGACTTTTTACATCATCTTTTCTTTTCTCCAGTAATCCATATTATAATACCTTCCATCATTGGATAAATTTAACTGGGAAGACAAAAAATAAATTGTCCACCAGGAGATTTTACTATCCTTAATTCCCTCTTCATAACTTCCGTCAGAGAGGGCTATGTCTTCTCTTTTGCGCAGAATATGAGACAAGCTATGTAAAACATGAATTAAATAGATAGGGTCCACAAATGCACCAGTGTTGTTCTAGGAAAGGAACATGGAAAAATGTACTTTTTTCTTCATAAGGGTCACTTTAGAGATTTTCCATAGGACATGTATTACTTTAATTAATGGAAAAATATAAGCTTTATCTTAAAAATCATTCCCTTTGCTCCTAGGATGCATAAAATATTGCCCCTGCAGTAGGTGTGGCCTATAAGGCTAAAGGGAAGCTGGGTGCATATTTTTGCACAACATAAGCCCCGAATTTCCCTATTGCAAATGCAATTCCAAGAAGCAAGCCCTTTGGGAGTTCAGCAGTTGAGGACATGTAATAGAGAGACTATGACAGTTGACGTGTCTTCCTTTACTCTCAATTCAATTACAAGCCCATTGAACACGACTAGATAGTGGATATTTGCTAATTAAACCTACTCTGATTTTTTAGATTAGAATTTTAGCTGTTGAGGTTGGTGAGCAGGACTTGCTAATATTTCTATCCTGGAGACCTACCACCTAGAAGGTACTTGAAAGTTGTTAACTAATAATAAATAGCAAATAATAAACAGCAAAGACACAATGACTTGAGTTGGTAGCATTTAAATCCCTGATAAAATGTTGTTATCAATCACTGAGTGCCTATAATATTGGAGACACGGTGTTAAGGCTGTCCCATTTATTAGTTCAGTAAATCATTACAAGGACATACTGAAGTGACTCTTCTTATGCCCATTTTACTTATGAGAGAAAGAAAATCCAGAGAACACAAGGCGCCTTGCCTAGGATAGTGAATAATGGAGCCATGATTAGGATGGAGGCTCCCAAGTGCTTGCATTTGATCATAAGAGAAGACCAATCCTTAGGAGGTATGACTAAGTGCCCTTCTGGACATGCAAATCCTTCCTTTCATCTTCTTAGCCCCTGGCCCTCTTTTCTTTATGACTAAGGGGTGGTCAGAAAGAGAGCATGATGTGCTTCTTCCAAAGGACTGCAGAACAAAATTTGTTGAGAGATGCAGTGGAGTGCAGCATGACTCTGGAACAAGATGTATCCCCATTTGCTTGGACCAGTGGTGGTGTCCAGAGGAAACTGCAGGAGTCAGGGCAGCAGACTAATGGTTACATCTGGGAAAGGGAAGAGAACTGGCTCTTTGTAACTGTCCCCCAAAGACGTCCACGTCCTGATCTCTCAGACCTGTGAATGTGTTAGCCTACACCGCAAAGGGCCTGTGAAGGTGTGATTAAGTTATGCACCTTGAGAATGGGAGATCATCCTACATTATCCCAGTGGGCCCATTGTCATCACAAGGTCCTTATAAGAGGGAGCTGAGACTCTCAAAGCAGAGGGAAGGAGATGTGATGATGGAAGCAGAGGTGGAGTGATATGTTTTGAATATAGAAGAAATATCCACAAGCCAATGTGGCTTCTAGAAGCTGGAGAAGACAAGAAATGGATTGTCCCCTGGGATCGCCACAGAGAACCACCCCTACTAGACACCTGGATTGTAGCCCTTTAAGACTCATTTTGGACTTCTGACCTCCGGAACTGTAAAAGAATAAATGTGTGTTGTTTTAAGCCACTGAGTCTGTGGTAATTTGTTAAAGAGGCAAGAAGAAACTCATATAGCCTCCCACCATGGCCAGCCTGGTCGCCCCCTCATTGTGGAGGAATTTGGAAATTATTTCTCCTCTACATTACTCAATCCCACCGTCATCCATCTTAAGGAGACAAGCTGGTGACTATAGTTCCTCCCTGAAGAACCAGAAGACAAAGAATTTCTAATTTTTTCAAGTCACTACATCCATCAGTTAAAGACAACTGAAATGTAAATCAGGATTCTTAGCATCTCACTCACAAGTGTTGTGATTCAACACTGCACTTTACAGATGAAGAAAACAAAACACACTAAGTTACAAATTGGAGACTTCATTTCAGCCAGTTTTCATCTAGTACGTATTATCTAAAGGTAACTGAAGCAGCCTCTGTCTGAAGTTTTGCGAAGATTTCCCTTCTCTCTCTTTCTCCTTCTCTCCCTTTAAAGTGCAAGTGTGGAGAGCTATGAAGCATACTTGTAATTCATTGGCTCTCAAATTTGAGGGAGCATCAAAACCACCTGGAGAGTTGTTAAAACACAGATTGCTGCCCCTACCCCAGAGACGCTGATGCTGTAGGTCTGAGACGGAGCCTGAGAATTTGAAATACCAACAATTCCCGGGGGGTGATGATGCTTCTGGTGTTGGGAGGACACTCTGGGAACTACTATTTTAATCTCTAGTGTACTTGAATATCAAGTGCGGTGATTCTCAACCTGGGTTCTTTTGGCCCCCAGGGGATACTTAGCAATGTCTGGAGACATCTCAGTTGTCATATCTTTGGGAGACGGTGGGATGCCTCCGTCATCTAGTGGGTGGGGACCAGAGATGAAGAAAAACTTCCTACAATGCCCAGGAGAGCCCCCACCCCCAAAAAATGATCTGGTCTGAAATGTCAGTGGCTTTGTGGTTGAGATCCCAGATGACGTAACTGAGATCGTCATATGCTACAGCATTTTGTCTTGGGGCAAATGTCTGTAAACCTTAATTTGTCGATATATAAAATAGAAATGTTAATAGAGTTAGAAAAAAGATGTGATGAGATAAGGCAACCAAGTGTCTAGCAGATTGTAAGCTCACAATAAAAATGTGCCAACATAAACTGTATCTCTCCACTTCAATAATATATAATTTCCTACTCCAGAAATGCATGTGTTCAGAATTACAGTGGACTGTGAGGTTCTCTTGTGGGTGAACAATCTCTTGCCAAATCAAAGTAATCATCCCACAATTATTGACCCATCCTTGAAAGATGAGTTTTAGAACTGAAAGAACAGTGTATGTTCTTCTTTTTCCCCAAACAGAAACTTTCTTCTCCTGATACTGCCCCCAAGTAACCAGAATTAAGGTCAGACCTCCAGAAATTAACTCTGTTTCTCATTGAGCATATTCAGCACAGCGTATCTTATCTATAACCCTCTCCTGTGTGAGTTAATTTGCAGATGAACCTGCCAGGATAAAGAGTAAAGATGTAGATGTCTCTTACAAAAGTTCGTACATGAGTTCCCTAGGAAAGTATCAGCCCTTGCTTTAGTATCAGCAAAGCATTATTAAAGACTCTGTGTATGTGATTTAAAAGCATTGATAAAAAAAAAAACCCTCTTGATATTACAAAATTTGCAGGGTTTCGAATGGTATTCTCCAAAGTCTTTATCTCCAGGGCCTGCTGTTTTGATATTTAATACATGAGATGTGTCAGGTAGAAAGTTGAGGAGGAGTAATTTCTATCAAAATTACAAATAATTTAGAGCCATTATTCTGGGAAACTTTGGAAAGAAAGAAGTGGAAAGGATGAGGCATTTCAACGTGGCACTGACGTTCCCCGCTGCTCTTCACTCCATCCTCAACTCCTAATTGCCAGTGGACGCTTCTCCAGAGGAGCCCTCTGACAGCTCTGTGTTCCCAGAGTTGGCTTACCGGGGAGTAAATAGCTTTTATTTTTGCATAAGAGTCTTCGAATGCCACATTTCTAAATATAAGAAGCAACCTGTAGGGCAAAGAAGATGCTTCTGCATGCTAGTCAGTGAAGAATATTCTAACCACCAGTGTCTACATAATGCTGAGGGAGAGAGCTCATGCTGGACTTTTCTTTCTAATATTTCTTTGTCCTTCCACCTTTCTCTTCCACTGATTCACCAGTGGAATGTTTGCCTTGGCCATGACAAGTGTTCTTTGCTTCCCTTTCGTTACAGCCATGAACCACATAAGGTCATTTCAGGCAATGACAGGCTGCATATTCAACAGTGGTCCTATAAGGTTAGTACCATACAGCCTAGGTGAGTAGTAGCCTATACAATCTGGGTTTGCGTGAGTGCATTCTATGATGTTCGCACAACGACAAAATCACCTAACGATGTATTTCTCAGAACATATCCCCATCGTTAAGCTATGCTTGATTGTAGTTCCAAAGCAATGTTGCTAAAATACAACTTTTCTATCAATAAAAAGTCCCTTTTAAAACCTTTCATTTGCCGCCATTGTTTAGGATAAGATGCAAGCCTGTTAGCACGACCTGAAAGACACCACGAGTCCGCTCCCTGCCTGCCCACTCTCCAGCTGAATTGAATTACTCTACCTGACTCATTCCTTCCTTCATTCATCAAACACTTATATTGCATCAGGTGTTTGCCAGGACCAGTATTAGTTGCCAGAGTCAATATGATGTGCCCATAGTACAGGACTTCACACTGAACGTGGGCTCCATATAAGCTTCCCTAAGGACATGTGGAGTTTGGGAGAGCAGATTCTCAGTGAGAAGGCACCAATTCCAAGATCAGGACTGCCTAGCAGTCTTCATGGGCACCATGAAAGACAGATGGATCAGCTTGGTGACCAAGACGTAGGGATCAACCTATTCTTTTGACTTCCTTTTACCACATTCTTTCCCAATAATCTTGACTATGACTTGGTTTCCATTATGGATGTGTTCAAAGGGAGAGGAAGCCCTGAAATCAAGCACTAATGTCTGTTCACTTGGTTCTTATATTTATTGTTGTATAGTAATACACCATGACTGGGGCTATCGCCTGCTTTGGCCTGAATGTTTGTGTCCCCCTCAAAAATTCATAGGTTAAAATCCTAACCCCCAAAGTGATATTATTAGGAGGTGGGCCTTCTGGAGGTGATTAGGTCATGAGGGTGGTGCCATCATGAATGGAGCACTTCTTATAAAACGGACTCCATAGAGACCCTCACCCCTTCCACCACGTGATGACACAGGGAGAAGTCTGCAACCCAAGAGAGGGCCCCCACCCGACCATGCTGGTACCCTAATCTCAGACTTCCAGCCTCCAGAAGTGAGAGAAATAAACGCTTGTTTATAAGCCATGCATTCTGGGGTTCTTTGTTATAGCTGCCTATACAGACTAAGATATCACATGACAAGTGTTCTTCATCTAACAGCTCATTGTGTCATGAGCTGTGAGAGCTGAGCAAATAATATTGAATGAACAGGATCAATATCACAGATGTCTGCTCAAATCAAGATATACAGTTTTCCTGCACTTTAAAATACATCAAGAGGATAGATCTCATGTTAAGTGTTCTTGCTACAAAACACACACACACACACACACACACAAAAGAACACAATAAAATTTTTGGAGATGATAGGTTTAGTATCTTGATTATAGTGATGGTATCATGAGTACATGCATAGGTCCAAACTCGTCAAGATATCTACATTAAATGGGTGCAATTTTCTTGTATGTCAATTATACCTCGATAAAGTTTACAATAAAAGAGATAGATAGACAGATAAAGAAATAAATAAGAGAGGAGACAAATCTCACATACAGAAGAATTTCAAATAGTATATGTGAATACTCGGCCCTGAAGGATGTCCTGCGTAACTGCCTGCTTCTTCAGTGTGGATAAGAACGTCCAAAACAAAGAAAGTCCTTAGACTCCCAACTGTCACAGCCAAGAGGAGCCTCAGGAGACAAGAAGAATAAAAGTAAGGTGGGATCCTTGATCAGACTTTAGAACAGAAAAAATGACATTAAGTAAGAACTAAGGACATCTGAAGAAACTATGAGCTTTAGTTACTAATAATGTATCAACATCAAGGCGTTCGTTATGGCAAAAGCACCATGTTGAAACAGGATGCTAATAGACGTAACTAAGAGCTGAGTTTATGGAAAGTCTTTGTAATATTTTCATAGTTAATCTGAAACATCTTAAAAATAGTTTTGAAAGGAAAATAAAGTGCATAAAAATTCTGAAAGAAAAATAAAGTTTCTCTTCCAAAAAAGATATAATTTCTCCTTTCTTGTATTTAGAAGTGTTTCATTGCATTTTTATAATTCTCAATCATTTTTACGAAGTTGGCCTCATCCTTTATTTATTTCACAAGAAATGAATTTAGCCTTAAAGATGACTAAGACAAAGGATAAAATTGTAATTGAAGCAAGGCTCCCTCCTATGGATTTTGGGGAGTGCTGGCCAGAGAACTGGAATATTCTAGTCTATGTTGGCTAATTCCATTCACTCATTCATGCATTCCCAAATAAGACATGTATTTATTCTATGCCTCATTTACTATTTGCCCAATCTGGATCAGAACTATTACCATGGCTGTGTAATCAAGAGACAAAAGAAATGGAGAAAAGGTCAGACAGAAAACTCAGAGTTTTCTCCCTATCGTCAGCTCCACCTCACAGATGTATCATATAAATAATCAAGGAGGAAACAAGAGCAGCATTTGTAAGTGAAGAAAGGAGACTAGTGACAGGTTGCCGCTGAGGTGGAATGGGTAAGCCTTTCCTTTTCTCTTTAGATGAGAGCAGGATGTTCTCAGGCACTTTGCTATAAGATTCCCGCAGGTAGAGTAAACCTTCAGGCAGCTTATCACAAAAAAATTCACATTTAATCATCACAGGCCACCCGAGAAATATTCTGTTTCCTCATAACATTATACAACCTCTCAGCTACATGGATTTATTTTATTGAATAAAGTTTACGGCAAACATAGCGTCTGAATCAAATTAAAGAGTAAGAAAGAAAACTCCCAAAATTGCAGGCGTTTTTTTTCTTTCTTCACAGTCAAAAAGTCACAGTGCACAAAGTCATTTCAACGATCACGGTGTACTATCAGAGTTCAGGTCTTCTAGGACACGGAGTGGGGGCTCACTGCCCCCACATTCACCACAGGGAACTGTAGTGACTCTGCTGGACTTCTGAGAGGCAAGCCATCAGCACGTTCCCCGTTCCCCTTCCTCCTGTCTCCTCCCCATCTCTGCTGAAAGTCCGTTACTTCAAGCTGTGACTTGCTTTCTGTCACGTTTACCACTGCCCGCTGCCTGTGCCAGCGCTTCCAAGAGTGTGCAATACTCATGGTCAGCTAAAGATGAAATCCGAAGACAGGTCAGAATCTAAATTGCCAGGAGCAAAGGGACAGCATCTGGAAAAACCGCCTTAGAAAACCAGGTGTCCAACTGTGTGTTGATGGAGGAGCCACCCTTCAAATCAGTAAATACTCCATTTCCCGTATGGCCTCGTGTTCCATCTATACAGGTGCAAGATATAAATAACACAGAGGGCAAGACGTGCTTGCACATGGCATAATCACTAATGACTGGCATGTTTTCAGAGTGCACGCGTGCCCAAACCCACATCCTATAGTGTAGAACTGAATGTTAGACCGCCAACATTTGAAGGATTGTTGTTCTTCATGTTTGGAACATTTCTACCACAGCTCCCTAGCCAACAAATTTACACCAGCCACGACTCATCTCTAACATCAATGAGAACAAATTGGGACTTTTATTTTTATCGTTCATTGCCATTGCCATTGTTAACTGTTGTGACCTTAATGATGAATGTGTATAATGCATCTTGCAAAATAATACTTATACCTTGAAAAATGGTATGTAATTACTAATTCCTGACATTTTAATCAAAATCACAGATATACAATCGAATATTGAGATAAAGCTGCACATACAGCTTGCGTGATCCTATTCATGTGTGGGGTCCCAGCCGTGTTTATTCATTGACTGTCACTTGTTCTGGGCTGCACAACAAGCAGTGGCAGAGCTATTTCACCTCCAGATATTTTGATGGACTTTTTCTAACTTTCACAATTCTCTTCCTTTTGGAATTTGCCTTCCTTTTGTAACGCATGTTGCTAAATGAGCTTTGGGGAGTAACACAGTGCTCAAAGGACGAGAGTCAGGCTGCTGTGAGCACGAGAGAACAGAAGGAAATGAAGACATTAGAGAGGGCGTCTTCACAGGTACATTGTAATCGTGCTTCTTTCCTGTGAGTCATCGGGAGTGTCCTCCAAGCAGTAGAGATGAGGGAGAGAGACTGCGCCAGCCCCATTTGTGTGTGCATCGCATTGATGGTGACCACTCTTTATGCTGATCAAGGAAGCATGGAAGAATCCAAGGTGAAAGAGTGGTGAAAAGTCTAGAATGGGATTTGCCGGAAGTAAAGATGACCCGACTCCTGCTAACGTAAGTGTTGGGGCACTTATTGATCTCATTTAACAAGATGCTCAGAGGTACATTTTACCCTGTTTGGTGCAGCTCCTCTGAGACATCATCAGGGACTCTTTATCTCACCTCTCAGCTCCCTTCGGCATGTTTAGGTCTTGGGGTTCCGTTCACAAGATGTCTATCAGAGGTACCATCAGCAAAGTCTCAAACATTTGCGGTCAAGGCTGTAACAAAAAGTTGGACTTCATTTGTTGGATGTTAGACTCCTGACAACTTTTAATCTTCCACCCCCTCCCTTATCTCCTTCTGCTCCACATCAGGGAAAAGTAATAAGAAAAAGCCCAGTGCCCCCTCCTTTGGTGCCAGCAGGAAGTTTACCCCAGCACCAAGCCCTAACAACCAAACCAAATTTGGGTTGGAGATCCATCCCAGGTCTATGGGGTGACCACAAAAAAGACATTACCTTTTTCAGCTCAAAAGGCCAAATTCTTCTAAGACACTGTTGCCTTCAGACTTTCTCCTGTGCTTTTGATCAGAAATAGGTCTCATGGCTTTTCCTAAATTATTCACAACCCAATAAAAATAAGAGTCTCTTGCCTGGCCAACACTAATGATTCTTGTGCCCTGGGCTGGGGAGAGGCTGAGCTTTCCAGGGCAACAGTACAAGATCAGCCTTCTAAAGACTAAAAGAAAACAAGGAATGTCTGTTTCTAGACAGCCATGAGCATCTGTACAAGCAGAATACCATAGTAGGCAATGGGGAGAAATGTGTCCAGATGTCTATGTGTGTTGAGCGGTATTCTTTCCATCAGTTCCAGACCTTGGCAAGCACTGAACAGCATCTTTAATTTAGCATTGTGAACACAAAAATAAATAAGCTAGTAGGGCGCATGCTCTATGAAAATATACTGCAAGGAGTC
Source organism: Equus caballus (assembly GCF_041296265.1). Lineage (NCBI taxonomy): Eukaryota > Metazoa > Chordata > Mammalia > Perissodactyla > Equidae > Equus > Equus caballus. The sequence goes on along the minus strand of NC_091715.1, from coordinate 2,275,766 downwards.
ATGGTTATCTCAAACCTTTGCCGGCAATGCTCATGTATTTTGATTAGTTTTTTAAGGCTGTGTGATATTATAGAAAGAGATCCAAATAATTGTGGATAGGACAAATGAGCTATTTTTAATCTCGTGGAAAATTAATTAGAATTAGATAATGACAGCTTTTTAAAATGACAGGATGTTTCATTTAAAAATTCGTTAATTTGTGTTTAGATAATCATCTTTAATTTAGTCACTGTATTTTAGCATGTAATTATTTGTGGAAGAGCTTTAATTCTGTAATTTTGCATATACCCAAATGGACTCATTTGATTTCTGAACAACCGAAGGACTAATTCATAAAATACGACAAAAACTTTTTAAAATATGGTGCCTGAGGTTGTCATCAAAATCTGGCGTAACATAATATTTTAAGCTTGTTAAAAGCTTCCTACAGCAGGGAGTTAATCAATATTGAAAAGAAAATGAATGCTGGTGGTTATAAAATAGATCCTAAAACATTTTCTTAGTAGTTTTAATTGAAGCTTAAAATAATGCACACTTTAAGGGAGAAATATTATCTGAGGCAGGGGAATTCTGAGATATGTCTACAGCTGTGAGGGTGTCGTGTGTAACCTACAACAGCTCACGATCAGGCCCTGTTTTGCTGGCGCATCCTTCATGAGCTTTGGAGGGTTCAAAGTTTGTGAATGTTTATATGCAGTGACCACAGGGTTCAACTGAGTCATTTGTTTGGAAAAAATAAAGTATTTGCTTCTGCAAAGAAATAGTATTAATTATTGCAAGTTTCCCAAACAAGCTTGTAAAAAAATTATGGAGCCTTCCACAGGAAGTATAAAATACTAAACACTTTCAATTTACAATAAGAGAAGATAACATGGTATATTCATAACTAAATAGATTATAATTGTTTAAAAAATATTTTAAAAATCCTCTTAAATTTTAGTATAAAGGGAATCAATTTTACTTGGAGGATGATAAAGCATCAGATGTAACACTTTATGGAACTTCTGCACACTTGGTCTGGAACCTTTGAGGGATTTGGTGTATTTGATTTCTTAAGGCGGCTGCAAGGACGGCAGGTCGACCAGAATGAGGGCATCAGGCAAACATTCCTTGAGGCACAATGACTAAGCTGTCACTGGGAGAAAGCAAGAAAGGAACAGAATAGGGTTTGAAGAATGGTCCCTGTGTAACTGACGAAAATGGTGCAGAGATTACCTGGGTGACAGAATTCTTAGACAAACTCTTGGCTGAGCCGTTGAAAATATTGTTTAAAAAACCGGTGGACAGAGCTCATTCTAGGCAAATAAGACAATGCCCTGTGCAGAAGCCCACATGTTCATACCATTTGAGATGCCAAGCTCCATTTTCAAAATGAAAACCTTAAATGTGAGGTCAATTTTGCTGGTTTGTTCATCTGTTTATCTGAATTAAATCTTTCCAAAAAGACACTCACTTCAGTTTCATGGTGACCAGAACATTTTCAGATATCCAAACTATTTTCTGATGTGCCAACGTAACTTAAAGGCAACTCCACGCAATTAAACTCACAATACACAAGTTGTACTTAAAAAGAACCCATTTGTTTTGTTTCCACTTATTTCTTTCACGTTGGAAATGAAAACTTCTGAGAGTCAAATTCTTCTCACAGTCTTGTTTTCTCACACATGTCATCCTCAGGAGAGTTCATAGATTTTACTAAACTGTTTATCAAAACGTACTTGCGTTTCCACTCGTGGTTTCTGACTCAACGCCTCTGAAAATGACTCAGTTGATGAAGCCAGGTTTGGGTCTTGCAGGGCTCTCTCCAGAGGTAATAGTTGGGCTGGGATTTGAAACACTCCAACATATTTAGCTTTACGGTTTTCTTCTTCCCAAAGTTATTGAACTGACTCTCCTAAGTCATAGTCTTCTGTTTTACCACCGTATGCTCCTTATTGATACTGATAACAGAGCAATAAACGCCTTACCATGTGGAAAGCCTTTGTGAGCACAGCATATTTTCATTGTATGATGACTTTGGTCTCAGAAATCCTACTATAAACTTAACTCTTTAGTCAACATAACCCTGGAATCTTAATATTTGATTTTTGTGTTTGCTCATGTACAGAATAAATATCCTCAGTTCTTTCTATGGCTTTTTTTTTTTTTTTGGACAAATCATAAAGGAACAAAGCATTAATGGTTTAAGCCTAAGTGGACATAATTATTTTCTGCTGGGGGATTTTTATAATTTCAGTGAAACTGCTTTATCCAACACCCAATATTACATTTTTAAAACCACTGTTCAATATGAACTACTTGTTCAACAAAAATTTGAAACAGATTCCGTGGAAATGAAGAGTGTATTCCACGTTCTTTTTAACTTTGCAAAGGATTATTTAGTATTAAAATAATGTTTAGAACATTAGAGTTTTCACATATTGTATGATGTTCATTATATAAGACCAAATACACTAAGAATACAATAGAATCTTGCCCAAATTGAGGGTAACTCTTTTGCTGGTCTAGACTTAAATTTGATTTTTAAAAATATAAGCAGTGATGAATAACATCTATGGACAGGAAGAGACTCAAAACCCTGTCAAGGGTAGGAGCTAGAGGTAAGGGCAGACAGTGAGTTTTGCCCAAAATTGGGCATTTGTTTCAAAATGATGGAGATTAGGATCTTGGGCAGGAATGATGCAAAAAAAAAAAAAAAAAATTGACCCCAAGGATCTGAGGGGGATTACTTGGCTGGCACAATTTTTGAATTGTGACAGTTGTGTGCACCTTTGGTTGTAATAATGTAAAATGTTATCATTACAAGACAGATGCAGTGATGTGTTGGCATGAATTAACAAATGGCATCCATTAACAAAACCTTTGTTTTCAGCTCTGAAGAATGTGAAGATATCAGTCAGCATATTAAGACTGTCGAGGGCATTCAGATCTGGGAAGTGGATGTAACTCAGGGTCTCTTGGAACACCAAGGGTTTTATATATTCAGCTAATGCATACTGCTGTTCTCAGTAGATGGGGACCCTCTTATGGACAAAATAGTGTTTATTTATTTTTCCATTCTCATTGACAATAGGAATGTAATAGTATGAAGAAAATAAAACACCTAAAGAAAGCAGTTAGGACTTAGCCAGAGTCCTAACTGAACAACAATTATAAATTTTAAATTGTCATTTGAAAATGGACAAGTTGTTGAGGTAAGCATTTCAATATTTTGAGGCAGAGCTTAAAAGTTCTGTTTTAAAGGGAACATTGGTTACAAAGACATAAGGGATGGTTCTCTATTCCTGAAATATGTAGTTTCAATTCCAGCCAAAGCATCTTTTTCAGGAGTGACTTATGAAACTCATCTGAGTGACCTTGGACAAATCATCCAACCTCAGGGCTCTTAAGGTCCAGTGACAAAATTCTGTAGCAAGGCCCTGACAACCCAAAGAGAGTGTCCAATGTTTGATGCACATGTGCATTGTTCTAGAGAGAGGCTCATCATTTTAATCAGCTGAAAGGCTCTGTGATCCCCCAAAATATTAATAACTACTAATAGTCCCTTTGAGCCTATTTTTTTTCTTACTTCTAAAATGATGACATGAGAGTGCCTTGACCTGAAGGTCAGTTTGAGCTCTATAATTGAATGCATCTATGAATTCCGTAGTAACTTCTTAAAGGCAAACTGCTCATCTCCCTGCACTGTATCCTACCTTGGCACAGCCTTTGTACGTTGCTACAGAGAAATAAATCATTTTGACCCAAAGTAGATCAGCACTAAGACAGAATTTCATTTGTCAATGCCCACAAATTCAAGATTCTGTGTGAAGAATGTGTCAGAAACTATGGTTTATTGGATCACAGGGAAATATTGTTTAGAAACAATACGGGGGGGAGGGTGGTGAAAGGGGTAAGGGGCGGATGTGAACAGTGATGGATGACAACTAGTCTTTTGGTGGTGAACACAATGTAATCTATACAGAAGGCAAAATATAATGATGGGCACTTGAAATTTATATAATGTTATAAATCAATGTTATCTCAAAAAAAAAAAAAGATAGTAAAAACTGCTACCTAAGCCAAAGGAAAGTATCTTTTCAAAAAAAAAGATGGTGCCAAATAACGGCATGTTGCTATGGCGCCATTTTGTTCAAGGGATCGCAATTTGCAATCTATCCATTAGCATAAAAATTTTCCGAAACTAACGATACTTACTGAGGCACATGTGTGCACTCAATAAGCAGTGCTTTTTCTTTTACAGGAAGTGTTCACCTTCTTTAAAATCATTTAGTCTTCATTTAATCCCACCGTCTTCCAAATCCTTACAGATGTAATCTGTATAATTACAGATGTAAATTATAAATACAGATGTAATAATTTCATATGGGAGGCCATCTTTATCAACATCTTGGGGCAAGAAAAGAATAACATCCAAAGCCATAAGATGCTAGGAAGGTCTACACGATATGGTGCAGACGGGAATGGCTGGAGAGAAGTCCCTGTCAGGCCGAGATTCTTGACCATGGAAGGAAAAAATAAAGCATTGGCAGAAGCACACCTGCAACAAAAACAGTGAACAAAAGCACACCCCTATAAGCTTCTTGTTGTTGTGAGGGAAACAAGTCAGAATAAACCATGGAGCATTCAGTCAGCACTAAAACTTGCCTTCAGAAATAACATCAGTAGATACTTAGGGTCACCACCCAGAGTTGCGGGCTCGAGTATATATCCCTTATGCACACATTTTCAAAAGTGGCTGCGTCCAGTTGTGCCCCTTATGAGAAAAGCAATTTTTGCTGGTCCTGCACAAGGTCTTTGCATGTATCCTGTGCCATGTTGCAAAGAGGGTGGGTAATGTTTCTCCTAATGTGGCAAGACCACAACCAGTGAAAAAAGAAATCTCCCTACACTTCTATTTCAAGAAGTAAATTTGAGTCATTGTGTTCAAAATGTCCTCTCTCTGAAAAACAGAGATTCATCGGTGGTGTTGTTTGTTTTGTTTTTTCATATAAAGGAAATTGGGAATGTTGGCAACATACGATGAAATGAGACAGAGAATGTTCTCACTGAGTGAGAAGCCAACACAGCTATTCAACAGAGGAACAGAGAGAACCCTACATGCCTGAGGGATGGAATTGCCAATCACTGTTCCAGGAAGTCCCAAGGGAGAGTGGAGGGTGGTGAGAGGAGAATGGACTGCAGGCAATGGATGAGGCATGACATTTACATGTCACCTCATATGCTGCCCCACTCCTGCTCCCTTGGCTGTGCCATAGGACATCATCTTCCACCTTTGTGACAGTTTGTACGAACAACAGCTAATCCCTCAGTCACAGGAGGCCCTTTCCCCAGGTGTCTAGTGTTCTACCATTAGCATCCTGGGAACGTGCAACTGAGACACAAGGGGGGGATGATTTAAGTAGACGTTGGACCTGGGGCCAGAGGAGACAAATAGGCTGTCTGAGTTCACAAGTATATTTTGTTTGGCCTGCAAAGCAGATTTTCAAAAATGTTTAAGCCATAGGTACTTTAAGCCCAACACAGGTTCATCAGTATCCTACATCACCCACGTCTCCTTATTATGACCTGTGGCCCTAAAGGAATTTGAATTCCCAATCACTGCAAAGGATTGAGTGCCCTCATATGTGATAATTCTGTAAATCTAAACTTACCGAGTGGAGACAGAGCAAGATGGCAAAGAGATGTCCAGTTAGATAGCGGCATTACGGTCTCCATCTTTAATATAGTTCACACATGTCTGGCTTAGTTCCAACTCTAAATCCTCGGTTAGTTCGTTTTTTTTTTAGAGAAAACAAACATGATTTAAAATCCGATTTTTCTTCTTTACGGCTTTATCTATTTACCATTCATTTCTAGATGGAAAGTAAGTTAGGCAAGCATAAGCTATCGGTTATCAACTTAGCATATCACAAAAGCTCATGTGCAGAAATCCTCAACAATATAACAAAGAACAGACCTCGTGATTAGCCTGAAATAAATTTTCATTAGGAAGGGTGAGGGTAGCCAGCGGTGGAATTCTGATGTGAGGTGGTTTACCTTGAATATCCTTCAAAGGTGCTACTGTGAAAACTAAAAATTTAATAAGAAGTTATTAGATAAACTTGCTTCTTTGAAAACAGTGACAGAATTACATGGGCTCTGATCATGATCATCTGTTAAAAAGACATGTCAAGGGAACCGACTGCCTTAAGAAAATGTAAGACTTTCAGGCAGTGAAGTTTTATTATATAAAGAAGGTTGACTATGGCCACAGCCGAGAAGTGAGTAATCTTGGGTGAAGAAAGCAGTTAAGATATCATCTTATATCCTAGAAGAATTAGTGGCATTGCTTTCGGTAGTTTAACTGCGCGTGTGGCTGTCCTATATTCTCTTAAGCGTCTGAACATCTGTAAAAGACAAACTACGGAGGAATTTGGCTTTCAAATTTATAGTCTTAAGAGTTGGTCTTAAGGATAAGACTGAGTTTTACTTAACAAATTGTTTTGCATGTATATGTTGTACTAATGTACACCATTGTTTAATACCTACTATGCCGCTAAAAACCTTCTTTATCTGTTCTCTACCCAGGAGGTGTTAATTTTACCACATTATGTGTGAGTGAACTATAACTCAGAGAACCCAAACACCTCGATGGGGGTATAATTGGTTGGGTTTTTTTTCAAGGCAGTCTGGCTGACTTCACCATCCGCAATGACTCTTTGGAATCCTGTTTAAAACAGTAGGGCTATGAAAAGGAAGCCCAGAAAAATCTTACCCAGTTATTGCTCTAATTATTTTGATGAATATGGTTGCAATGTTTCGAGACTTACACCTAGTCTCATGACTCACCCGCTGACACAGTGCCTAATATGCTTAAGAAATATAAAAATAACAAGTCAACCACAAAAAGGGCTAACATTTGTTATATAAAATATTGAGAAATAGGATATTTTAGCTGTTTCATTGCGTACCTGGTTGCCAAGTACCAAAGGTGGAAAACACACTTGAGTTGATCAAAGCTGGCTATATTTGCCTACAAAAGATCTCTACAAGTTTTCCGTGATTGCTCCTTAACTGAAGTAAGGATGTTAAGGGTTGAGTTTAACTGTGTTCCCCCCCAAAATTCATATGTTGAAATCCTAACCCCCAGAGCCTCAGAATGCGACTGTATTTGGAGACAGGGTCTTTAAAGAGGTGATTAAGGTAAAATGAGGTCATTAGCATGGACCCTACTTCAATAGGACTGCTGCTCTTATAAGGATGGAGATTAGGACACAGACATGCACAGAGGGACGATTGTGCAAGGACACAGGGAGAAGATGGCCGTTTACACGCCAAGGAGAGAGGCCTCAGGAGGAACCGGCCCTGCCCACACCTGGATCTCAGAAGTCCGGCCTCCAGGATTGGGAGACCATAAATATTGTTGAAGCCACCTGGTCTGTGGTACTTTGCTATGGCAATCCCACCAAATGTTATGTGTGTATATATGTACTATATATGTGTATATGTATTTACACACATACATTTTAAAGAGAATATATATATTCTCCTTTAAAAATAAATAGACTTTAGCATATATGGACATGAAGAAGAAACTAATGTTCCCTAGTAATGGTACCTCAAAGAGCACAAACACCATGTAGACAAACTTGACTTTCCCTCAGCACAGACATTTTGGCTTCAGCTACACTCTCTCTCTCCATCCTCCAAGTGCTGCTGTCTGAAAACCAGCCTGAACAGTCTACGGGCAGTCAGATGAACTGAATTCTACTACGGACAATACATGCGTTATGATGCTGATGGTCAAACTGACCCTTCCATGGCTGTATCAGGCAGAATGACTCCAAAGATGTCCATGCTCTAATCTCAGCAATATGTGAATAAGCTACATTACACAGCAAAGGGAATTTGCAGATTTACTTAAGGTTAGGGATCTTAAGACATAAGGAGAGTGTCCTGGATTACTGGTGCATGTCCAATCTGATCCCGTGAGTTCTTAAAAGCAGAGAACTATCTTTGGGTTAGAGGGTAGAGAGATACGGCAGAAACTAAAGTCAGAGCAACCCAAAGCATCAGAATGACTTGGCCTGCCATTGCTGTAGAGAGTCACACGGAAAGCATAAGGAAGGGATGTGGGCAATCTCCAGCAGCAAAGACAAACGTCTAGCTGAGAGCCAGCCCGACCGGAAACATGGAGCTCAGTTGTGCAACCGTATAACACTGAATTCAGCCAATAACTTGACTGAACTGGGAAGCTGTGCTTTCCCAGAGCCTCCATGAAGGAACACAGCTCTTCTGACACCGTGCTTTTTAACCGGCGGGACTCTAAGCACAGGATCCAGCTGACCATGCTGTGCCCAGCCCTCGGACCCACAGCAACTGTGAGATGATAAATGACTGTTAGTTAGAGCTGCAAATATGTGGTAATTTGTTGTAGCAGTGATAGAAAACTGAGTGGGAATCTTGAAACTTGGTCCCTAACTTTTTTCTCATTCATTCATTCATTCTATATATATTAAGGAGACATAATATGCTAGACATATTGGAGACACATTGGCCAAGAAGTTAAAACAGAAGGAACCCCTCCCTGGACCCTCATCCTTTCCCAGCCACCTCCCCAGTTCTTACTCATGGCCTGATTTCTTGAGAGCGTCATCTGCTGCATGGCTTTTACCTCCTCAGACACCATTCAAGAAGTGCAAGAAGTCTAGCTCGTGCCGCCACCTCAAAAATTGAGGGTCCCCTTTACTTGGTCTCCAAAGGTATTTGTGGACCAAACCCGTAAGACTTGTCTCTCCTAGATGCATCCCACCCAGCTGGCCATCCTCTCTTTGTCCTCCCATGGCTTCCTTCCATGACCAGGAACTCACTTTCTTATCCCATGTAGGGCTCATCTTTATATTGTCTTTCCTTTGCTCCTCTTTCTACACTCAACTCTAAATATTGAGGGGCTCTATTGGCTTGGTTTGGAACTCTCCTTCTCTCCCTCTAGGCAACTATAGTCTCATTTTTAAATCCCATCTTTATATTAGTGGATTTCTAATTTATCATGCCAAAGGAACTCTTTTCTAAACTCTCATTCTATAAAATCAGTTGACTTCATGGTCTCCTCATTTTATCATCTCACAAGATCTCAAATTTCCCAAGCTTGAGATAACTTTGATTATGTTCTCTCCAGAGTTAAAGTAGAAGGTGAAGGAGATGGAGGTGGTGGAGGAGAAGGGGGAGGAGGAGAGAGAATAGAGAAGAGAGGCAAGAGATGTGAGAAGAGAGAAGAGACCAGGTTTAGTCACTGACCCATGGATTTAGCCCTGCCTGGAGCCACCTTCACCCAGTGAACTCCACAGCTGGCTGAGGTGATAAATGGCCTCTTCTGGTAAAGTCTGTTTGTGTTTGGTTTCTCTTACCACGAATGAAGACAACCTCCCAAGCTTTAATTATCACCTCTGAGCACATTATTCCATAATCAGATATTTGCAACTTGGCCTCTCTCTTGCACCCCAGATTCACATGTCCAGAGTCTCCTGGATGTTTCCAACCAGCTGCCCTGCCAGCACCTAAATTCCAACAAGCCTCAAAACAAATTAATCATCCTGCCCCCAATTCCAACTCCTCCTGCCAACTTCTCTCTTCTTTTGATGGCTTCATCATTTTTACAGCCTAGGTCGAATCCTTTGAACTGATTTTGGCCAGCCTATCTTCCATACTGTCCTCATTGCCTCTTTTTCCAGACAACATTTTCCTTACAAAAGTTGTGTTCTGGGTCCAGCCCCATGGCCAATTGGTTAAGTTAGTGCTCTGCTTTGACCAGGGGTTCGAGGGTTCAGATCCTGGGCATGGACCTATGCGCCACTCATCAAGTCACGCTGTGGCAGCATCCCACATAGAAGAACTAGAATGACTTGCAACTAGGATATGCAACTATGTACTGGGGCTTTGGGGAGAAAAAAAAGAAGTTGTGTCCTATTGTTCCCTTGGATTTTAGCATTTTCCTGGCATTGAATATGTTCTCAGTAATTTTCTCAAAGGAAAAATGAAATCCCTTTATTTTTTTCTCATGCAATGAACCTCATAATCATCATATATTTTTATCTTTAGTGTTATACTATCTTAACAACACCCTAACTAATGTTTTTACCTTTCCCTCCTCAGTTTAATCTAAATGAAAATTTCCAAATAACAAGCAAATCCCATTCCTGATGTTTTCTTCTTCTTCTTTCTTGCCTGTCTCCTCCTCCGCTTCCCCCTCTCTTGTTGGTTCCTCACTTCTCTCTCCTTCTCCTTCCTTCTGCTCCTCTTTTCTCCTCTTATTACTCTCCTCCTCCTTCTGGTCCTCCAACTCCTTCTACATTACCTCTTCCTCTTCCTCCCACTTTCTTTCTTCCCCTTTCCTTCCCTGTGTCCTCCTCTCCTTTCTCATCTTCTACATCCTCCTTCTTCCCCACCTGGTGGGGCCTCTCCATCTCCTTCTCCTCTTCCTCCTCCTCTGGAGCTTTATTTTTCTTTCCTTTAACCATCTCCTCCTCTTTCTCATCTTCTTCCTCCTCTTGCTCCATCACTGCTCTCATTTTGAAGACACATCTGTGCTTGGCTCTGTGTGTGATGCTTCCTCTATTTTCTCTGATCTTCTCAAAGACCCTCCAACATGGACGTCATTATTCTTACTTTGTCAACAAGGACACAGTGGACTCTAGAGGTAAAATAACTCGCTGAAGCTCACACAGTTGTCAAGTGGCTGAACATTTTCAGCCCCAAAGTAGTGGCCCCAAACATTCAGCTACATTCTTGATTATTCCCACCAGAAGATATACAAACAATATCTCTCACTTTAAAATAGTTTTAAAATAATTTTAGATCATATTCACCACCTTTCCCTGCAACCCATCTCAGAAAAATTCCTCCATAAGTTGTTGAAAAATTCCTCCATATTCACTATCTTGTTTCCTTTCCTTCATTCTCTGTCAAGTCCATTCCTACCAGACTATAGTCCTCATGACTCCACTGAGCATTTTTGATGATTTCTCCAATGATCTCCTTGTGGCCAAACCCATCTGTCATCTCTCAGTCTTCCTTGCTCTCCTTATCAGCAGTGATGGACCCCATTCTCCTCCAGTCTCCCTAGAAGCCCCGACAACCTCATCTGCTCTTATTATCTAAACTAAAAAACGCTTATTCCCTCTTTGCACTGCTTCCACCCACCAGAACAAGTGTCCTTTCTCTTGCCAATGAACATGTATAGAAGCTTGTATATAATGGATGCTCTACATCAAGCTTATTGTTTATTGGCTGTTTTATCTTTTCCACAGAATTTCTATTCTCTTGGGGGACCAAAGCATAAGAATTTTTCGATTTCTCATGACATATTGAAGACTCTTCATAAATATTTGTTAAGTGAATAAAAGAGGGAATGAGTTTTATCATTTCTTACCACATAAATTGAACTTCTCTATTTAGCTGAATAAAATTCACAATAGAATGGGTTGTCATTTTCACAGTTAGTTTTTATCTTCGAGATAACAGTAGATGCATAATTCAGATTCTGCTGAACAGTCATCATTTTTTTATCGTTTCTCATGTTATTTAAGTTTCTCTAATGAGTTTGAAAATTCCATTTCGGGTTGCAAATGAAAAATTTAATCATCGCTCTCCAGTTTGGAGTATCTCAGCAGATGTCCCCAATTCACTCTATATAAATGCATTCTTCTGATTCTCTGATGCGGGGAGTTAGCACGTCCTCTTCACTCTGCTTAGGGAACTCAGGCTCCCTAAGTGAGATGTATTGTAATTGTGTCTGCCACCTTTGCAGAAACATGTACTTGTTGCTTATGTTGCCTACAGAGTAAAACTCCAAATGTTTAAACCTGCTCCTTGAGGCCTTTCATTTCTGGACAAAATCTCCTCTCAATTATTTTTAACTACATCTAAACAGGATTCACACCGTCTGCTCAAACTCAATCTTCAGATTATACAATTTTCACTCACATACCGCTATGTCAAGAAGCCTAGAGTTTGGGAGTCCTGTGTTTACGGCCTTTAATTTACTAGAAATGGCCCCCGCATGTCTATGTACTGAAATCCAACTTGCTCTTCAAGGCCAACTCAAACACCCACATTTCTGGTAAAGTCATATTCCCACTGAAATCGATCACTTTGGCCCATTGATTGCTACTTCCATGCATCTGAGGACACCCATTCCCACTGCCCAAGAAAACTTGGAGGGTTCATGCTATGCTACATTTGTGTGTAGAAGGGCATGAATGTTTTCCTTTGGTATTTTTGTTTGTTTTTGAGTGCCTGGGCTAATTATTCATAATTTTGGTTTCAATCTCATTAACACACATTCCCTTTGCCTTTAAAAGACTTCAGCGTTATCCCATTGGGTTGCCGTATTTATGAAAAAATTTGAGATGTGGAGTCAGGATCCAGGCACATGGTCAGGGCTCCAGCAATCTGTAACTCCTAAGTATACTTTGCCCCCACCCTAGCCCGCTCCAAAGTGTTAGTTGTCCTTTCTTTGATTTCCAGATAGCTCTTCACAAACACAAGCATCTCAACACTAACAGTTACCATCAACAGAGCTCTTGCTGAACGTAATTTAATCTCAGGGGTTTTTTTGGTACATTATATGTTTAATTTGTCTGTAGCTCCATGATATCTGTGTTTTTATTTTCATTTTTCAGATGAAGGACTAGAAGTGAATTGAAGGAAGAAGTGGCTTTCCCAAAGTTTCACAGCCATTTAGAAATGAAACCAAGATTCAATACCAGATCTGGCTCCCAGCCTGATTAAAATGTACGAAACTGACACAAACTGAAGTTACTGTGATATTTCTATAATTGTGATGCAAAATGAAAATACTGGATTTACACAATATGGGAAATCAAACATTTCTATAAAATAGTTTGTTTACTTTTTTAAATGTCCTTCAAAATATTCTTCATCATGAAAACAAAACGAAATTGCATTACAGCCATTTAGGCAAATGTGAATGAATGAATCTGCTTTTTACACAGCTATATTTCAGGAGCCTTTTTCCGTGCCAGGCACATAGTAGAAGACACATAATCACATTTGTTACTGTTACATGCAAAGGGACCAGTATGTGCATATACATGTGTGGGTATATACACATAATATATATGTATGTGTCACAATTACTTAAATTACATCATAATTTAACTTAGTTAACTTAAAATGTTTGCTATTGTTACATGCAAAGACCTAATTGTGTATATATACAATACATATATATATCATAATTGTTTAAATTACATCATAATTTGTTAGTTAATTTAAATATGTTTGTTGTTACATGCAAGGTTATAATTATAAGATACAATATTTATACTTTTGCATTTAGCAATAAAAAATGTATTTATGTATATTATATGTATGTATTTATGTATACACACATATGTGTGCTTCATATTTTTAGAACCATGTTACAATTGCAAATTGCTGAGGCTATGATCATATCATAATTTAAGATAAATAAATTATATCTATAAATTACAAATATATATGAATATATATAATGCACATATAGTATTTTATTTCCTACCTCCTCAAATCCTTTAATATTAGTTAACACAAACATAAACAATACAGAACAGGACGAGTTTAACCATATTAAAGAAATACCACTTGAAATACAACCAAGTCTATGTGTAAATTTTTCCAGCCATTAAATCCATGCTCTCTTTAGGATTGTGCTTTATACCTACCCGCAGGCGAAAGCACCCTCGCCTCCTTGTCTTGTTCTGTAATCCTTCCCCTTAGTCTGTTGTGTCTTAAGATGGTGAGGTTTGATTGTTTGGGAGTCAGGTAGGCACTGCTCTGAGAATCCATTGACAGCTAGGGAGCAACCCTCCAGGCAAAATAACTTGCTCATAGGCACCTGATAGCTTGGTGACAATTTCTATGGGATCACGGGTCTCTAGGATTTCATGAATCATGGTATAAAAATTCTTATGCTAAGGCAGTGTGGTTTGTAGGTAAGAGGGTACTTGGCTGAATTTTGTCTAATTGATCTAGGTACGTCCAAGTCTTGACCACAAGGCAACTGTGCTGCGAATGCCGACACCCAAGAGGGACACAGGTTAATGGGGTGAAGGTGGAACGACACGTCAAGCTCACAGCAAGCTGCCGGACCTACTCAACAAGCAAGTCCGTGGACAGACTGAAGCTAATAAAAAAGCAACAGGACTCCCTCCGTGGTGGGGGACGCTGCTGAGGGCAGGAGGAAAAGAAGGTGTGAGAGGGAGGGTAAGAGGTACCGAAAAAAGAGTAGCCTAAGCAGCAGCATACGTGGTACCCATATGCGCGGTTTCGCTATCCGCGGTTTCAGTTACCTGAGGTCCAAAGGCAGATGACTCTCATTCCCACTTACGTCACAAGGTCAGTTGTAGCCTAAGGCTACCTCAGGATCCCTACGTCATTCACCTCACCTCCTCTCATCAGGTGGGCACTGTATCATCTCACATCATCGCAAGAAGGGTGAGTACAGTACAAGAAGATATTTTGAGAGAGAGACCACGTTCTCATAACTTTTATTACAGCATATTGCTAAAATTGTTCTATTTTATTATTATTGTTATTAATCTTTTACTGTGCTTAATTTATAAAATAACTTTATCATAGGTGTATTGTGTATAGGAAAAAAACATAGTATATGTAGGGTTCAGTACTACCCGCGGTTTTAGGCATCCACTGGGGGTCTTGGAACGCATCCTCCGTGGCTATGGGGGCACTACTGTACATTGTCTAACGTCAAACCCGATACCAAAATGTTTGCCTCTTGGACATGCAAATAGAGGCCTTTTTAGGGAAATATTCCCTTCATCTCCTTCCAGCTCCTAACAAAATCCCTGGCATATATGAACATCATTTTTATGAACTTAATAAATTAATTAATAACCAATTCTTCTCAGAATTAGATCAATGTAGGCTTGATTTAACCTGTGTGGCCTCTTTGTTTTTTTAAATAAATAAATGGAACAGACCCAAATATGCATTAGTCTGGATGAAATTGCCAACATTCAACCATTATTGCTCTACAAAATGACAGTTTCCTGGCTGGCCAAGATAGGTTAGTTTATGACAGAGGGAAATGAGGACCTGGTTTGAAGTGAAATTAGTGAGTTAAGAAAAAAGGCAAAGATCTGGTTTCCTTATTTCTCTCTTGCTCATAGGAGCCTGAGTGCTGTATTAATCACACTGACATCAGACATCAAAAAGTCATAACTAAAAATGCACTTAGAGACCACTATTCAGAAAATGAGAAGCTAAATACATACGTGCATTGATCTAATAATGATTCTCTCAGCATTTAGCATAGGAAAGCCTCGCTTTCATATCTCACCTGGTAAAAGTACTGGATCTGGGCCTCACACTCTCCCCTTCCTCATGCACATTCTCGTCCTGTCTGCCAGATTACAAATGCATGGGTTAACTGCAGATGGGAGAAACCCTCCAGCAATTTAACCACATGCCCACGTTCCTCTATGGTTCTGCAGGAAGACAACTTTTTTTTTTTTTTTTTTTTTAAAGATTTTATTTTTTCCTTTTTCTCCCCAAAGCCCCCCGGTACATAGTTGTGTATTCTTCGTTGTGGGTTCCTCTAGTTGTGGCATGTGGGACGCTGCCTCAGCGTGGTCTGACGAGCAGTGCCATGTCCGCGCCCAGGATTCGAACCGACGAAACACTGGGCCGTCTGCAGCGGAGCGCACGAACCCAACCACTCGGCCACGGGGCCAGCCCCAGGAAGACAACTTTTTAAGAGCTCAGTAAAGTGTAGCTAAGGTGAACCAGATGGGTTACAAGCTACGAAATAACGGTTTCAATATCAACAAAAGTTGGAGTTGCTTTAAAGTTCTATTTAATTTTCCTTCCAGAAAAATAGAAGATACAGATAGAGTGTGTGCGTGTGTGTGTCTGTCCTTGAGTGTTTGGATTTTTGTTGTCTTTAGGATGTTTAGGTAAGTCGGTGTTCCTGGAACTGTATCTGTAGAAATTCTCCGAGCGTTGCATTTGCAGTGCGTTCCTCTAGGGAAAATGTCTGTTTCCACAGGGCCCCAGGAGGCACAACCAATTTAGAACTATTTTTAAACTATGGTTTCAACTGGATTTTTATGCAAACAAATGGATTGAATTCCAGTTGCAAAGACACATGGGTAAAGGATTCTGTTGAAAGTATACAGGGGAGACTGTTTTTCCTGTTTCATTCATTCATTCATGTGACTTCATCCACAGCCAGTGCTCAGATTGTCAAATATTCTCAACAACTTACTCTATGAACCAGATTTCTGGTTCATTTCCTGCAAATGCCACTTGTGGGGATCCTAGTCTTTGGGGGCTTGTTCTTGAACTCCCAACCTTCTTGGACCACAGAACATTTTCCATCTCCTTCTCCCATCCCCATATACAAACCAGCATTTATATGGCTGGGGTTGGCAGATGTAGGTGCACACGGAGTAAATTTCCACTTCAGAACTCCATAATTTCTCTGGAGTTTTCCTTCTTTTCATTACTCATCTCTGAGGAACACTGTTTCCACCTGCTCCGTGATATTTTATTTCCTTCTTTTAAAAACGTCGCTGCAGTGTGTTGACTTTGAGGGTTTATATAAACATCCTTTCTGCCGTGTTTAAGTCTCATATTCTCTTTGTATTCTCGCTATTTTGTCTGGCTTTTGGATTGCTTTCTTAGTATTCAGCGCTATTAAGAATTTAATCCTTTTTATAGAAAGCATATTTTCTGTCAATTAACCATTTGGAAAGGGCAGGAAAGGAAGTAAATGTTTATGCTGAGTCCTCCAGCATGATTTCTTTCATTTTACCTGCTGCAATGTGCTATCCTCGCATCTCACATGAAGGACGAAAATACGACTTGGGATGTTATGTTAGCTGTTGCAGCTTAAACTTGCCTCAAGTACGAGTTCTGCTGCTGCACCAGAAAAGATGCTTCCTGAATGCTGTTTCTACATCTTGTGGGTACAATTCTGTACTACTAACATTCTTATGAGTGATCCCACTTTAATTCGTTAACCTTGGTCATTCCAGGATTACTAACCAACACTGGGACAATGTACGTTTCCCCCTGGGGGCCACAGATGCATAGCTGAGGAAGGGACTTCATAAAGATCCTTATGATCACATATCTCTATTTGTACCTCATCCCTCTCCTTACCTCTGGGCTGCCCTCTGTAATTTTCATGTATCATCTTTTTTTAACATGTATTTTAAGACCTTTATTGAGATATAATTCACATACCCATTTAAAGTGTACAGTTCAATGGTTTTTAGCATATTCACAGCTTTGTACAACTATCACCATAATCCATTTCAGAATATTTTCATGTGGGTTTCAAAAAGAAAACCACAGTCCTTAGCAATCACCTCCCAATCGCCTATCACCGCCAAGCCCTAGGCAACCACTAAGTTACTTTCTGTCTTTATATATCTGCCTGTTCTGCACCTTTCATATAGAAGGAATTCTGTATTATGTGATCTTTTGTAGTAGCTTATTGTACTTTGCATCAATCAGGTTCATCTGTGTTGTGGCTTTTTTTTTAATTGTTGAACAGTATTTAACCATATTGATAGACCACATTTTATTTATGCATTTATCTGTTGATGAACATTTGGGTTGTTTCCACTTTTTAGCCATTATGAGTTAAGCTGCTATGAACATTTGGTACAAGTTTTTGTGCAAGCATATATTTTCATTTCTCTCGGGTAGACACCTAGGAGTGGAATTGTTGATGTGGTCACTCTGTGTTTAACTGTTGGAGGACCTGCCAGGTTGTTTGCAAAGCAGCGACAGCAGGTCACATTCCCATCAGCAGGTGCAAACAGTCCACTTTCTCCTCATCCTCACCAACATTTGTTGTTTTCTGGTTTTGTTTTGTAGTCATCCTGGTGAGTGTGAAGTGACTTCTCATTGTAGTTTGATTTGTGTGTCCCTGATTGCTCACATCTATCGTCTCGATGGGGCATATTCCAGATATTTTAAAATCTTGTTTTTATCAAGCTGCCTGCAGTGCTTCCACTAATTTATTTACTTTTTTATTTTTTATTTTTATAGTCTTGATAGAAGTTTCTGGACGATAAAGTCCATCTCATCATTCCCTTCTCTCAATTTTAAGTGGATATAAAATTTTTGGTCAAATTTTAGTAAGGACAGTCTTTAAATAAAAATTATATTATCAATATATGGGAGAAAATCCCCACATTGATGAGAAATAAAAAAGAATATCTACTCTCATAAAAATATAATAAGTTGATGATGATGATGATTAAGATGAAGACGATGATGATTTCTTCTGCTTCCACAGGTATCAAATATATCTGTTGCCCATCGTATCTTCTTTAAGGTGACTTGAGGTTATTTTTCCTTTTTTATCAAAGTTTACAGTAGTAATTTAGATTGGAGAACGTTGGGTTTTCCGACCAGTGGCTGTTCTTGCATCTCCCTGTAATTTTCAGACTTTCGAATGTGCACAACCATTTGGGAGCTCTGGTCATCCAAGCAGAGAGAAGGAACTGCCAATCACACTCGCAACGAATGCTGGGGAATGCAAAGAGAAAGCTCAAAGGCAAATGATCGATTTTATTGCAATTTATACTTTCATTCTAGAAAATAACAAATTGTAATATATCTTCTATCTCAATCAACAGACACAGTATTATTCTAAAATGTATTTTAAAATAGAAAGGAAAGTATTAAACTTTGCCAAAATTGATATACCATCAGCCACTGGGCATTAAAAAAAAAACTAATTCCTGAACACCCTTTATTTGATTCTCCTAGGCTGGGCATAAGCAATTTCTCTATGGATGAGATAAGGCCATCGATCTACTGAATTCGGTTAAAGTGTTTTATTCTAATGCCTGTGAAATTCGAGATATATCCTATTCTTTTTCCATGGAGTGAAGCCCTATCTCTTATTTTTTAATAACATCAAATTACCTTGGCCACAAGATCAACACTCATGAAACTATAAGCAGGTTGCCAAAATATTATTATTTTTCCTGATTTTTGAGTGCAGAGGAGATTTAGAATATTCATAGGCTAATTGAGAACTACATTCAAATAAGCTTCAATGAAGGCTAGCCACCTAAGAAGTCCTCTAAAGGCAGTTTTCCTAAGCCTTCAGATTGTCTGACTACAGGAGTATCTTCGCCTCTCATAAAAACTCTCCCAAAGGCAATGGAAGAGGATTAACCCACAATGGTGACATGTGTCCTCATCTTTTATGGTCAGGACATACGGAATTGCAGATTTTTACAAATAAAGGTGCACTCTTTTTCCTTATTATAAACAAAATTGCGTCTCTTATTGTCCGTTTCTGAAAGGGAGGCATACAGATGAAAGGACAATATTCGGTGAGTTTACTGGAGACTGAAAAATTAACATGACACTTCAGATTGCATTTCTTCCCTCCTTTTTTGTCATTTACACTTGACACGCGGCAAAGAAAATGACATTGAATATTATTTATCTTCAGGGCCAGTCTTCCTCAGCAAAAAGAGGAGGATTGGCAGTAGTTAGCTCAGGGCTAGTCTTCCTCAAAAAAAAAAAAAAAATTTAGTTACAAATGCACACGTAAATTTAGCTTTTGAAATCCATCTCACCATGAACCCTGAGGATTTCCTGAGAGACACTCAATAGTTACATGTCCAGAGGGAATCAGGGACTTTCAAAAGGGCATGGATTTTTCCAGTTAGGCATTTAAGTTGTTGGTACAATTTTAGAAGCTCCAAATCTCAGAATTTATAGTATTCATTTATGATAATATCTTTGCAGTTAACCAGCACCTTCATTTCTAGAGAATGGTGCAAGTTTTCACAGAATGACCCAACTTCTTTGGAGAAGTGTCCCAAGGAGTCAGATAATTTAACTTGACGGCACGATAACTGAAATTGAAACTCTCTCTCAAATTCTTGGGAAATGTAGTAAAGAGCGCTATGTGTCTTAGCAGAGACACGACGAGGAAAGAAGGAGGTGTTTGGGATATGCTGAGTCATTGAGTTCCTTGAGACACACACAATGCTCCTGTTCCTATTCTAGATTGATTAGAAAACCCCTAATGAAATATTGATAAGGAAAATCCTTAAATCAAGATGATCATTTCAATACATGGAGGAAATCTCCACAATGATATGAAAGGAAGAGATCTTTTCTTGTTAGAAAAAGACGGTTGTTATTAATTATTATGATTTATTTCTTTATTTTTCTGCCTAAAATTTCCATCGTTAACAAAGATATTTCTAGTGCTCACATTCTTGGGCATGTGTTCTTTTGCCAGATGCATTTCCTGGAGTGTCACAATACCTGGAAGGGTTCTTTAAATATGATGGTAAAAAGATGTGTCAAGAATCAGAGAAGTTACACCCTATATAAGAGTTCTATACATTTTGTATATGTTTAGAATCCAAAAGTATAAAGACAGACTATTTTCTGAAATCAATTTCCATTTCTAATTAATGGTGTATCTGTTGACTAGACGCATGCATAGTTTAGGTTAACTATTATGGCTCAGATATTCTGTGGTGCTCTCTGATCTTGATTCTTAACCTCATCCATTCTGAAACTTCCCTTTTGTGTGTTTCTGATTCTCGAGTTCCATGGCCTTTTAACACATGGTCTGATTTTTCTTTATTACTAGTCACAAAATGTTATTAGTGTTTATATGGCTCAATGGAGCCAACAAGAGTGGATTGACCAAGATAGAGCTTCCATTTCTGACACAGAGACGTACAAGCTGATGGAAGTTTGAGGAGAATGGAAGCTCTGTTCTCTGATTATCCAGAATTGTCCAGGATGATCCTGTCCTCTTGCTCCACCATCTCCTTGAAAGGAATTGTTTTCCAGAATGACACGGTTTGCCACCATGACATCCATATTCTAGCACATAGAAGGGGATTAATTAAGTGGAGGAAGGGGCTTTTTGAAAGATGAGTGAGGTAGAATTGCACCCATGCTTTCCCTCTATATTCCACAAGCTAAAACACTTCCATAATGAAGAGTCGACTGTGAAGTGGGCTGGCGCTGGCTCAGGTCCGCAGGTGCTGTAAGGAGAAGAGAGGCGGAGTTCCCTGATTCCAGCAAGACTCTTTGTTGAGCATTAGGATATTCCAGAATTGTATGAATATTAAAATATGGATGAGGATATTAGATTCAATATTTTGAAAGCGGGCATCAATTTTCCTTTGTGTTTCATTTTCCAGTTCTCCCAATAAAACTGGATGTGGCGAAGAGGGGCAGGCATATTAGAAGGTAGGTTGGAATCGAGGAACCATCTAAGATAAAGGCTGCCCCTCAGAATGCTCAAAAATCTAATAGAAATAAAATGGAAATTAAAAGTTTGCTGAATTACCTCAAAGGGAAATAGAAAAATGTCTTTGTGTCAGGCTGTTTAAAATATTCTTCTCTCTGGAATGCAAGCCTTGGAAGATGGAAAGAAAGTTTTCTAATATTTCCATTTTCTATGAGCTATCATTTAATGTTATTAATATTCCCTTATAATCTCTGTGTATATGACCACATTTGGTCTTTTGAGATAATTCTACTTTATTCTGTTTTGTCAATTTCTGAAATCAGGAAAGTTGTCAGTATATTGCTAACAATTACCGCCTGCTTTCTATGTGTCTCGGTGTCTTGAGGCTGCTATAACAAAATCCCACAGACTCGGGGGCTTAGAAACAGCGGTCATTTATTTCTCACAGTTCTGGAAGCCGGACGTCCAAGATCAAGGCGCTGGCAGATTCAGAGTCTGGCGAGTGTCCTCTTCCTGGTTCATACATGGCCATCTTCTCCCCGTGTCCTCATGGTGTAAGGGGCGAGGGAACTCTCTGGGGTTCTTTTATAAGGGCACTAATCCCATTCATAATATGAAGGATCTACTCTCGTGACCTGATCACCTCCCAAAGGCCCCACCGCCTCATACCATCACATTGGGGGTTAGGATTCCTAGATATGAATTTTGGGAGGGGCAAAAACATCTTATATATTTATATCCATATATATATATACTCTTAACCTAATCTGTTCTGAAACTATGCTTTTGTGAGTTTCTGATTCATGGAGCCCCATGTCCTCTTAACGCATCATCTGGGTTTTTTTTGTCTCATATATATATAATAACTATATTATTTTATCTTAATTATTTATTATAAATGTAATTAATTTATTATTATATGTTATATACTATTTATATATAAGTATATAATTTGTTATATATATGGATAATAATAAATATGTGTGTATTTTTTCTTTAATCCAACCAACATCCATTTATTGTGTACCCACTACTTATCAGGGGTTACACAGTTGAACAGGTCTCTGCAGTCATTGAGTTTATATTCAAGGTCAGAGTCTGACAATAAATAAGAAGAAAAACACACAAATGAGACCATTTGAGATCCCCATGAACACCATGAAGTTAATAAGCATTGTGAGAAGACATAGGAACTGGGAGGAGAAGGTATTATATGTGGGGGTCAGTGGTAATGGTTGATCTTTACCACATGAACCCACTTTCACCCCCCCAGCCATAGATAAAGGTGCGTACACCGAGCAAGGGCAAGGTTAATTTGCATCTCTTTCCTACTATGAGCATTTGAGCCAAGAATGCAAATGTCACAAATCACTATAAAAGAAACTCAATTAAATCACATGAACTTGTCAGTGTTTTTCCATAGATATCGCCAGGCAAATTAATATTTATTCCCTCACCCTATGGGTATCCATGAGAGAAACCACCAGACACAGCCCAGCTGTTAAAAATATTCCATCATGGCTTGCAGAGAAAAATCATATTCAGGGGAAATATTTCAAGGCAGATCCAAATAAGCCAATCTTTCTAAAGCATTCAGGAGACGAATGTGCTCACACGTCGTTGTGGCTGCAGGGGTAGACATTTGAGCCACAACAAAGTACAATGCTCTTTATGAGCCAGTGCTAAGGACACAGTCAGTCAGAAATCAATCTGTACCTACAGTCCCAGCTCTGAACCCGAAAATGACGATTATCACCCTCATTTCCAGAGCCCGTACATCACTGGGGTTTGGGCTGTTTGGATAATGCCTATGTGAATGGTGGACCTGAGCTTCACGCAGGGAAAAGGTTGTGGGGTCTAGACCACAGCGTGCAAGGAATGACATTGAAGAATGGTGTGTGTTGCCATATTAGGAAATGGGCCTACAACTTGCTCACTGCAGATTGCAAAAGGGGCATGTTTTCGTCAGTGAAGAAATCCATTATTCTCTCTGGGAGAAAAGAGCTCAGTGAACAAGTGATTGATTCAAAGTTTAGTAAATGGCACTACTTATATAATTTCTTGGGAAAAAAAGAGAAAGAATGATGTAGACAATCTCCTTGGATTTCTTTCTTTTTTTTTTACTTTTATGATTTTTATTTTAAAAGTCATTTTGAAGACATCCCCGTAAGTAAAATAGGATGTTCTTTATTTTATTACAAGCAAAAGAATCAACTTTAATTCACTTCTCTAGAGGTTTTCCAACTTCCATAAAGATGATAATATAGACAATAAAATTTAACTGACTTCTAGAAAATCTTCAGTTAGGAATTTCACTTGAGATTGTCTTGAACTTTTAAATGGATTTTTTTTAAGTTTAGTCAGATGCTCCTCCTTCCTTAGAAGTCTGTAATTTACACTTGTGTCCTCAAGATGATGTGACAAATGTTCCAGAATGTTTTTTAATTGGGTGCTTCAGGCTTTGATCATGAAAACTAAAACATGACTTGAAACAGAGGATTTTATTTTGATTTTGTTGACGCTAAAATTTTTAAATAACAATGATTTGATTGTAAATTTTAACATGGCTATTAAGACAATACGATACCTATTATTGATCAACAGGAAAATTGAGGTCAAAATTTAGAGCTTCCAAATCTTTATAAGGATTCTTCAGAACTACTTTATGGGATTATTGCAACAGGACAATAGTAGATTACCAATGGAATTTTCCAGGGTGTGGCCCGAGAAAGTTTATTTATAGTAAGTGTGCTAAAGCATAAACTACTCAATTAACTAGGAATGAAAGGCAATTTTGGGGAAAAAAATGTCAGGATGACTAGCATTGGGCATATAAATTTATTCCAATGTCTAAAATCAATGCCCTTAATATTTTTGTAAAGCATTTAATTTTATTGTACTTTTAAAAAGATTTTATTTTTTTAGAGCAGTTTTAGTTTCATAGCAAAATTTAGGGGAAGGTACAGAGATTTCCTATATATTCCTGCTGCCACATATGCACAGCCTCGCCCATCATCAACATCCCGCACCAGAGGGGTATATTTGTTACAATTGACGAGCCTACATTGACACACCTTCATCATCTAAAGACTCACATTAAAGTTCACTCTTGGTGCTGTACATTCTGAGTTTGGACAAGTGTATAATGACACGTATCCACCATTATGATATCATACAGAATAGTTTCACTGCCCTAAAAATTCTCTGTGCTCTGCCTACTCATCCCTTCTTCCTCCCCAATCCCACAGTAAGTATATTGGTTCTGTTTCTCTGAAGAACCCTGACTAATATAACGGTTTATTCTTTTCTCCTAATTATCGAGGATCACTGTTAGATAAATCTATGAATTCAGTTTGACTAAGATCAGAGATTTCAGCCATAGAGAAAAGAAAAGGAAGAAAGAAAAAGGCTTCCCCTCTCCTGGGATCAGTAAGAGGAACAAATATGGCTAATTTGCTGTGCAAATGCCCAGTATCCATCACCATTTGAGCAAAAGTATCTGGCTGATTTGTTAGGGACTCAGCAGGAGCTGATAGCTGAAAAGTTTCTTGTAAAGAGGTGGGACTTTTGGCACCACATGCCATCCTCTATCTGTGGGTAGACCAGTTGTACAATGGAGTTCCATGGAGTATTTCAGTCTCCCAATGAGCTGGAAGCAGAAAAAACCAAGAAGAAGCCAAGAATAGGATAATAAGGTGGATCATCTGTGTCTCCCTGGGTCAGTGGTTACCTGGAGATCACATCCGGCATTCAGATGAGCAAGCCCGTGGCCTTATGATGAGCTCTAGACTCCATAAGCTGGGATGCTAGAGCTGCTCCTTATCAGAAATCTCCCTTCAACCAGGCAAGTCAAATCCACCGTTTTGTAAAAATCAGTGACTCCTTTTAGGGGCACATAGAAAGAAGAGATTTAATCAGATGACATCTGGCCACTCTTTTCAGGGGATAAACAATATGAAGATGTTCTGAGGCTCAGTAGGCTGAATAATGGTAGATTGGTTTCAGCAAGATCATTTATATGACTTAGGAAAAGTGAAAAACTTAAGCTACTTCTTTTATGCTTTGCAACTTGTTTGACACTGCTCCATAAATATCTCCTCTCTTCCTTCCCCCTTCCCTCCTCCTGCCCTATCTCCCCCTTCCATCTCTTCCGTCTTTCCTTCATGTATTCAGTGTGTATTAAGTTCATTCTTCCTATAAGGCTTTCTGTTGAAAATGGAATTAGAGAAATGAGCAGTAAAGGATCTTGCCCTTGAGGAGTTCATAGTCTATTGCAAAAGGCTGACAGGAAAAGTGGAATTACGATGGGGTTCCTTGATTGCTCTTCTCCAGCAGCAGTGGGAACACAGGAAAGAGAGCACTTATTCCATAATATACTCACGTTCTTAAGTAAAAGCTACTACCACCATATAGTTTGTAATGTTTAACATGAAGTGACCCTAATCAGAGTGTGAATATTAAACACATTTCAAAACTAGAGCTGGCATTGAAAAGTATTCCTTGCGTGACCCTGTTGGATTTGTTTAACTCATTAGAAATGTGGCTGCATATGGTAATCAGCAAGAGCGAGATCTCAAATAGAATTTCTAAACGTTAGATCAAAGGAGGGTGAATTAAGAAACAAAAAAAGATCCAGTGACTTGATTTGTAAGACATCTGCAGAATGTCGTGATGCTCCACCCTAGCTGGATGTGGGATGTAGCAAGAAGGAGACATCAAATCTCAGAGATCCTTTCCCCAGCAGAAGCTCAGTGCCTCGGTCTCTCCACCAGCCATTGGGCAATGCACACCGCATACCCATAGCAATGCACAAACTATTGTGGGGGGAAGCACAACCGCAGAGATCCAGTTACTCTTCGCGGAATAGATAATTGAACTAGCAAGACCAGATAGCAAGCACTCATGACTGAAACCAGAATGCTTATAAAGAAGCATGATAAACGTCAAATTAGTATTGTATTGGGAGTAGCTATATACAAAAGAGCTGATGTTGGTTTTAAAGCTCTTTGGAGATTTTAGGGTAAAATTTAGAAAATTGTATGACTAATGCCCATCTTTATTCCAGAATTGGAGTGAATGTATTTCAATGGGCATATATTCCTAAAATACAAGAGCACTTTCAGTTGCAGAAATGAGTCACTTTATACATCTGTAGATGGTTTGTAAGGCAGGATGCTTTACTGATGTCCTAATCTTTGTGTTGTTTCCCATCCTACCCTCCCTCCACCCAAGCTTTTCATGGCTGTGCTTTCCAGGAGCCAGACCCTTTGTCCTCAGCTTTATTAGGGGAAGCTTTGTTTTGTTTTTGTTTTTTGGGTAGCAATGCTCACTCAGGTGTTCCAAGTTGAGATTTGCCTTTCCTGCCTAAAACTTCCTTAAAATCCTAAATTTCAAACAGTATTTCAGTTCCTCAAAAAGTTAAGCACTGGGGACGGCCGGGTGGTGCAGTGGTTAAGTGCACACATTCAGCTTTGGCGGCCGGGGTCCACCGGTTCGGATCCCGGGTGCGGACATGGCACCGCTTGGAAAGCCATGGTGTGGTAGGCGTCCCACATATAAAGTGGAGGGAGATAGGCACGAATGTTAGCTCAGGGCCACTCTTCCTCAGTGAAAAGAGGATTGGCGGCACATGTTAGCTCAGAGCTAATGTTAAGCATTGAATTTCCATGAGACCAAGCAATTCTTCTTTGGTATATACCCAAAAGAATTGAAAGCTGGGACTCTAAGAGACATTTATACACTAAAGTTCATAGCAGCCTTATTCACAGCAGCCAAAAGGTAGAAGGAACCCAATGAATGGATGAACGGATAAACAGATTGTGGTGTATCCATGCAATGTGGTATATACCTACAATTCAGCCTTAAAAAGGCAGGGAATCCTGACATGCTACAACATGGATCAACCTTGAGGACATTATGCAAAGTGAATTTGGCCAATCACAATAAGACGGAAAGACAAATACTGTATGATTCCGCATATACGGAACTGAGGGTAGTCAAATTCATAGAGACAGAAAATAGAATGGTGTCATGTCGCAAAAAGTGTGCGTGTGTGGAGAGAGAATTGGAAGACTTTCACATTTTCCTTTATTGTCTGTATATTTAGATTTTTCAACAAATATGTTAAACTTGTATTTTTACAGGAAGACCCTTGATGTTTTTGTCTGGATTCATGTTTAAAATGGAAGACATTATGTCCCTCATATTGATCTGTCTATTCTCTGACTCTAGCCCATGCTATGCTCTCAATAAGTATTTCTGACAGCATGAATGAATGAAGTGTCAACATCATACACACTACTTCCTATTTTATAAAATCACTTGTATCTTCCTGAACATTTGTGTTTTCTCAATATTTTGATGCACTATGAATATAAGCTTATTATATTTGGGAATGAGTAAACTGATGCTTGTTAAAAAATAGAGTTTATAAAGATAATGTATGCAAGACCTGGTTCATAAAGCCAATTGTGCAAGTGCAAATAGTAAGAGTAAATGGATTAAGTAGTGTCAGAGGAAAAGCTTAGAATGAAGGAATTTGGGTCCATGCTGAGAAAGGTAACTAAGTGAATTGTTCCAGCTCTAAGAAAGGGTGGCATGGGATAATAATTTTATATGCAGCACTAAGATTTTTTCATTCTGTTTAAGTTATTTTTCTCTTTTGCAAAGCTGACGTGGATAGCTATAAAAGCTAAATGCCATATAGCATGCAAACACCATGAAGATGAGCAATAAACCTTAGAGAAAATAAATTGTAAGATGGTAATTCATAATGCAAATTAACAAACATACAGAAACAAGGCTGTGTCAGAGTCTAGTTTTAGCACGAGAAGCAGGAACATTTTCAAAATGAACACAGTGTCTTTGTCTGAAGTGTTTTCCACAAAGAAACAATAAATTCAGTATGAAGTAGTCTGTTAACAAAATACGAGTCATCTTCAGGTCACAATATAATTTATGGAATGTTTTCTATACACCTTAGTTTCTTGATCAAAACTCTTTTTGAATGAAGGAGGGCCGTGGGCACTATCTCTATCCTGCAGAAGCCTAATGGAGACTCATAAATACTGAACTTGTCAAATTCATACACAGACACAGAAGATAGAAACCACGAACATGTCCTAGAATTGTTTGACTTCTGTTGAAGTACGCGGTTGTGCTTTTGCAGCCTCTAAATTTGATAATGTGCATTCAGGCATGTTTCAGTTTTAGGGGTTAGTCTTTCACTTAACACTTTTTCTTACAATTGTGTTTCAAGATGCATATTTCTAACAGCAGACGTGTGGTTACACATGCTGCTATATGGAGGACATGACATTTTTATGGAAAAGTGGCACTGATTGCATTGCAAGACTGATTTTGTTACTCACTCAGTCATTTTATTGCCCATCTCCACCTCCAAACTGAGTTGAGCTATGACCTAGAGCTTGCACAACTGAGTGGCCTGGCATCTTAAAGCAAAAGACAGGGTGTGCCATTCATCTAGTTCAAAGGTTTATCTAAAACAAATGAGTTCTGATTGGAAGAAAATAATCCAACAAAATGACTCCTGGTTGGCATGGGTGTCTCTCGGTGCTTTGTGAACATCAACGTGAAGGTGCACACCACCCCCTTGCGATCTTGCTAAAATGAAGATACTTACTGAGCGCCTGAAAGCGTGCAATGAAATTCATTCCCAGGAAATGCTGATGTTACTGACTCAAGAGCCATACTCTGAGGGGCAAGGACCTAGGTTGCTGGCTTTTGAAGGTTTTGCAGTCACAGCCAGGCACTACTGTCGCTTTCCACAAGTCAAGATGGAGCCTTTTGAACACAGTGACATCATAGGGAAGGCACTAGATAAAAAGCTTATCATGTTTTTATCAGCTTTATTGACATGTAACTCACATCATAAAATGCACTCTTTAAAGTGGACAATTCAGTGTTTTTTATAGGATACTCAGAGTTGTAGAACCCCCACCAGTATCTATTCCAGAACATTTTCATCACCTTGAAAAGACATCTTTTACCCATTCTTAGTCCCTCCTCATTTCTACCTCTCCCAGCTTGCAACCATTCATCTACTTTCTGTCTCTATAGATTTGCATATTCAGGGCATTTCATGTAAATGGAATCATACACTGTGTCTTTTGTGACTGGCTTCTTTCACCTAGTGTAATGCTTTCTCTATCATGTTTTAAATGTGTGTGATTATGAACAATTCCAGTGAGATACTAGAAAAAAATCACTGCTAAAACAGAATATAGATATAATTTCCGGACAGAGAGTGTGTGTGTAATGGAAACAGGTATTCCTCACATTGAGCTGATACAGTTAGAATTGTGCTCACTCAAACCTAAGAGTTGATAGATGTTCGTGTACATTGTAGTAGACCTATGCAGTTTCAAACACAACCTCGAAGAATGCTATGTTTTAGCTTGTATGTAAGAATGAATCACCAGATCTCAGACAAAAATACGTTCCAAAGTTTGCAATCTAATTGCAGATGTCTATTTTCAGCCTTTCCCATATTTCCAAATTTTCTCTGTATTTTTCTATTAAGTGTAACTTCTACCACAAGAGCATTCTGTGCTTATTTCCCCAGAATTGCTTAATAATCCAATAACAACGAGGAATATTATGAATTAGTTTGGTCGGTACAGTCTGGCCTGTCCTCCCAATTGTGGTTGGAAAGAGCAAGATCATTTTAACAATTGCAACCAATTATTTTAATCAGACCTATTGAAATATTCTATAACAAGGTATCAATTGGGTAATGGGTTTTTCTGAGTCATACTATCACCTTTTTAACAACGTGGAATTTTCTTTCAACATTATACCAATCATGAACTACTATTTTGTCTAAAAATGACTTGATAAAAGAAAAAAGTCCTGACTTCATTAACACTGAGTGCAGGGAATTGGGCGAAGTAATTCTCTCTATAACTAAGCTTGACAGCCCAGTGCAAAATGCAAAACCAACAATTTTCCTTTAAAGATCAATACTTTATCAAGGTTTATTACAGTGAGGAAATACTCTGTCTTCGATGCCTTTCAATCCTCTTTCCATCAATAACACCATTCTCCGTTTCTGGTAATAGCTTGCAATGGATCATTAGATAAATGCGTTTTTAATAAAGAGAATCCAGGTGTACTGGTAAAATACTATGATTGAGTATCTTTAATCTCTCAGCTTCATTAGGCAGGGACAGGCTATTCATGCGCCTCTCTTACTTATTCTGGTTGAGCTGCCAACCCTTTCCTGTGGCTATTAATGATGACAGCTCATTCATTACTTTATGAGAATACAGAAACATTTCCATCTCCATCTTACATATTTCTCCCTCCCCAAAGATTGGCAATTTAGAAAGCCACTTCCACGCGACAGGAGCTAACTGACTCCATTTCCTTCCCTAGCACGCATTTCCAGAATTGCCACACAAACCCAGAATTAATAATCGTGGGTTCAGTTGGTTCTGATGTTTTTTTTTTTCCCTTCTTTACCAGTTTACTTAGGAGGCATGCACAGAATCAGGACATCGAGTATGATTTGTAAAGCATTAGACGATAATAATAACACCTAACATTTCCATTTTCAAAAACGCATGATAAAGATAATTTTCATGCTTAAAGGGAGATTCCAATATGCTGAGCAGCAGGCCCTCGATAGTAACTGAGAAATTGCTCAGGTCCAGAATCACAGTTGACTCACATATAATAAAACACTCATTTTTAGGATGACTGAAAACAACCTCTTTTTAAACCTAATTTAGCTAGAGCTGAGGCAGAGAGAAGAGTCTCATAGTTTTATTCATTTCTAAGAGAGAGAAAGGTCCCTCCTCTCCTTTAGCCACATGGAGAAGGAGGCGCGGTTTGGGAATGTTATTTTTAGCTATTATTGGGAAGATTGTAATTATTCTACTCTGATTCTACAACTCAGATTTATACGTTTCTAATGAGAAAGGAAAAGACAGGATAATTATGAGCTTGGAATTTTTCTAGGATGCCAGATAAGGAAGGAAGGAGTAAGAATGCGGACAGAAGCTGCAGGGGGGTTATCTAGTAAAAGTTTTACCTACCTTAAGATGGAATTTACAACCATGATGCCCTTCAACAGGTGAATGATAAGCACACTGTGGTCCATCCAGACAATGGAATATTATTCAGTGATACAAAGAAAAGAGCTATCAAGCCATGGACATGGAGGAACCTGGACTGCACATTGCTAAGTGAAAAGCCAGTCCGAAAAGCTACGCACTCTGTGATTCCAACTCTATGACATTCTGGAAAATGCAAAACTGTGGAGACAGTAAAAAGGTCAATGATTGCCAGGGCTTATGGGGAGGAGAGATGAATAAATGGGGTACAGAGGATTTTTAGGGTAGTGAAATTATTTTGTATGATACTGTAATGGCAGATACATGTCATTATGCATTTGTCCAAACCCATAAAAAGCACAAAACAAAGAGGAAACCTTAGTTAATAATACAGCATCAATATTTGTTTATCAATTATAACAAATGTACCACACAAGATGTTATTAATAGGGGAGATTATGTAGGGAGAGGGGGTATGTGGGAACTCCAGTTTTTTCTCAGTATTTCTGACACTAAAATTGCTCTAAAAAATAAAGTCTATGAATTTTTAATGGAATTAGTTGTCCTGAGCATTGTGGGGTTTACCAGTATATCAGAATGGGCTGTTGCCTCAGGATGTAGGTTAGATAAAATCAGTTTGTTCATTTCCCACGTGAAAATTAGCATGGTGATGTGTGACACTTTGTTTGTCTTCCCATAGGATCTGGACCACCATCTAAAGAACATCTACAAAGTAAGTTAAACATAGATTTTATTCAGGATGGAGAGAAAAAAACGTGTGGGCTTTGGAATGAAGAAAATAATATATGATATGCTTCACAAATAAACACAGAATGGTATTGTTCACACAACATTGAATACACTCCAGATGAACACACACACCCATACCTACAAGAAAGATGGCACATCTCAGAACGGGTCGGGACCTGTGCTGGTTTTGCCACTGTAGGCGTTTTCTTGGGGTTCTGAATATTATTTGAATCACAATGGAGTTAAGGAACTATCAGTCCTTGACTCCTCTCTAATGTCCATCTTACAGAAAGTGAGAGACTCAAACTACTGATTACTAGAAATCTTCCATGGAATGCCTTCTCTGCTGTTAAGAGACATATATACTATTCTGCTTGCTTATCCAAAATTTTCTTATGATTATGAAGAATCAATATCCCCAAGAGTTGTTGCAACACTGGTGGAATGATACGATTTTGTCTGTGTGGGTAAATATGACAAAAGTTTACTCAATGCCGTGAAGTCCAGAAATAAATGATATATTAAAGTACAGTGGAAAAAGAAGAAGAAATAGAAAACATGTAGCTATCATGTGCAGATAATATATATGCTTTTTCAATAGATTTCCTTGGAAAATATAAAAATATATCATTTTAGAAAGTGATTGTTAAAATATAGAAGACGAATGTATCTTTTCTATGGTCCAATAAAAAGAAGTGATAAGAAAACTGTGGAGAGCTAAGCAATTTTCCAGCTTTGCCAAAGGCTTTCTGACCCATAAAATTGGGATGGTATAATTCTTCTACCTAGGCCAGTGTGTGCAGAAGATGATTCTGTAAGATGTTCTATGTGAAAGAATTTTAAAACTTTAGAACATTGGATTTATTGTAAATTTTTATGTATTTAAGCTATTATATATTATAATATTTATATATACACATATCACATACCTACTAGTATAATATATATTAAATATATATTATCACGTTATAACAATTAATTAATTTAATTGTATGTAATACATATTTATTATTTATTATATATAAGCATAATGTATTATTATATTATATTAATATAATTATATATTGTATTATACATATAATATTTTTATCATATGTATGTAATAGATATATACATACTACAATTGTACATGGATTTATATATGTGTAATATGTATATACACACATGCTATATATTATATACACATATTTTATATATATGTTAGTAAATAAGTTAATTGAAATATATATATATATCTTCATTCAAACTCATAAATTGCAGTTTCCTTGAAATTTTATCCTTGAGAAAGATAATGGAAAATGCAGAGCCTTTTTCTGCATCCTAATAAACTTGGAAGCTTCCTGGAAAATACTATTTATTCATCCAGCCACTCTTCATGGGAGCGTTTCTATGATAAGCAGTGATGTATTCTAACTATGTTATCACACTGATTTCAGCTTCCACACGTTCCACCGAGATATGGGAACTTTCAAAGCTTTGTTAGCCAGATACACTGTGCTTATGGAATTCCTTTGATTTTCCTCTCTACTAATCTTATAAAGAAATAGCATCAGCATATGAAAAAGGCTTTCTCTTTTTTTTGTAAAAGCAACCACAGAGCTGCATAATCATCGGACTATCAGTTGTTGACTTGGTGATTATTTAAATGAGAGAGTGAGCAGTTACAGGAGACTTAGAGAAATGTTGGCACCATTCAGAGGGACAATAGGAAGAGAACATACTATGAGGGGGATGTGAAAGTGATTTCAGGGTTTCTCATCTTTTGGGTGAGGGATATAAGCAAATTTAACCAACAAACAAGCTCAAGGTAGGGGAAACATATGGATATGGGGGTCATCGTGATGCTTGAGGTGGGCCAATCCCAGGGGCTTTGATTGGGATTGTTGCAGAGAAGCTTCTAGAATAAATGAAGAGGTGAGTCAAACCTAGAACCTTAGGAAATACTGACATTTGAAAAGTGCTAAGGGATAAATGTCGAGCACCATGATGGACTATTTACCTAATGTTGTGTAAGTATGTGTAAGAGTCACTGTGGTAGAAGAAGCAGGAAATATTAATGTTTAAGGGGCAAGCAACTTCAGTTTCTGGAAAGAATGAAGGGATGGTTGATGTGGGTGGGCACAGTCATCTCTCACTCATCTCTTCTCTGAAAACAAACCCAAGAATGTGCGTGGGCCACAGTAGTAGAAATCTTGGCCTCGGTAGAACTAGTAAGCAATTCCTCTAGCAACTCACCATATTTCCAGAAAGTGCAGTGGAAATCACATGAACGGGAAAGCTTACGTTCCGGGATTTGGCTTCACATAATGAGGGTGCAGGGAAATATGAAGTTCTAAAACGATTTTAAAGAGATTAAAAATAACTATGCGCAGTGATTGCCAGGAAGGAATCAAGTTGTCAGAGAGTGATCCCCAACACTCCCAAAGCTCTGTGGGTTTGAGGTTGACTTCTGCTGGGCCTTAAAAAGACTGACGATCTCAATGCTATTTTAACTCATTCTAGGATACAGAGAGTGGAGAAAAGTTTGTCACTTTTTATAAAATTCCAGATACAAAGACTTGTGAAAGTTTTATAAAGAAAGCTGTACAGACATCTTTCTTACAAATAGCACTGTCTAAGTAAAACATTAAAAAAGTATAATCTAGCAATATGTTAAAAGAACTATACCAAATTAGGTGTGGTTCATACTGGGAATAAAGAATAATTATCAAATAGGCATTTACAAATTCAATTTTCTCTATTAGTAATTCATAGAGAAAAAATTATGAATATCATCATAGTTCTGAAAAAACATTTATAAATTTCATCATTATTTTATAATCAAATAAAACTGGGAAAATATATATTTTCTTAATGTTATATATACATATACATGAAGGCAGAAATGAATGTCATGTTTAATGGTAAATCTCTTAGGCATTCTCATAAAATCATGACTTACTGAAAAATGTTCCTCACCACACTATGAAGATTGCTATGGGGATAGCAACCAAAGCAATTTTACATGAGACGCATAAGAGATATGAAATTGGAAAGTGGGAGGCAAGTTTACTATTATGTATATATTTGTGTAAATGAAAAATTTCATAACTATCAGAAAAAACTTTTATCAATAGTAAAAGAATTCAGTAAAGTTTCTAACTACAAATTAATACATTATTCTGCATTAATATATTCTACCTTTCTATATGATCTTAAATACAAATGGCAACCAGGCAGAATTTAATAATAAAAGGATCCGATTATAATGCTAACAAAAAAGATAAAAATACCAATTATTTAACATGTTACTAAGGAAAATAACTAGAGGTATCATGCTACTCATGATATAACCATTTCAGTTTCAAAGTACATAATGGGTTATAAATTTAAATGAAGTTTTCTTGATTTTTCTAAAGGGCAAAAGTGTTTGGATTGAGAACTCTTGCCCTTGGCAGTGAGATAAAGAACACCCAACCCCATAATGACTTTTCGTACCTTAGGCGCTGTCTTAGTCAGCTCAGGCTGCCATAACAAAATACCAGAGACTGGGTGACTTAAGCAACAGACATAGATTTCTCACAGTTCTGGAGGCTACAAGTCCAAGATTAAGGTGAGGTCCTTTGGTTCCCAGTGTGAGCTTTTTTCTTGGCTTGCAGACACCGACCGTCTTCTCGCTATGTCCTCACACGGTAGAGAGAGCCTTAGTGTCTCTTCTTATAAGGGCGCTAAACCCACCGTGAGGGCTCCACGTTCATGACCTCGTCTAACCACAATCACCTCCAAATACCATCCCATTGGGGGTTAGAGCTTCAAAATACAAATTTTGGAGGGACACAAACGTTCCGTGCTTAAAAAACTCTTCTTCACTGTCATCTCAATGATCATCTCACGCCTGTATCTGAGGATGTAGAGTGGGGAAGAAACCTGGAGCGGCATCACCACGGACCCCAGAGGACTGGATTACAGTCCCTGCCGGTATAAACTTCCAATTCCACACCTTTTGAACAATGTCCAAGCGATCCTCACGTTTCATTTTTCTTCTCTAGACAAGCAGGTCGTGTCTCTTTTCACAGCCAACACCATCGTCTGAGATTCTTGTTTCATTGCCACAGATATTTTAAGGTCCTTAAGACATTTTACTGCTAAATTGGAGACACTGTCTTTATTAAAAATGTTTCCTCTTTTGTTCACCTCTGTCTCCTTCTCTTTCACTTATCATAAACATTAGCTTCTGAATGCAAATAAGGATTTACTGATATGCATTTATATCTCAAAGAAATACCAATATTTAGGCTACCATGAGTGCCAGGCTACATAGGGGGAGAGAGAAATTCAGCAGAGAGATTTAACAGAATGGTGAGAACTGGGCTCGGGGTTGGGATCATTGCCAATGAGTCTTGCACCTAAAATCAAGGCACCCTTTGAGGAATGTGGCAAATCACCCCCTTTCCCATTTCACTGTGATAGAATGATGAAAATAAAAGATGGCAAACCATTGTGTTGTGTTAGGTGTGGGCAACACAAAGTATACTTGTGACAGAGGATCTCTGCTTGTCTTACAATGGCCCATGTCTCCTATTTCTTCTCACCCACTGGAATTCCAACTCCAGCTTCTTGCCTCTACAGGAAGCCACGGGATTAGTTCTCATCAGTGGGATTTGTGCAAGAGCAATGAGTGCCACTTGCATGTTATGTATACTGGCCTGGTCCATCCTCTTCCCTCTGTGTCATCCTGTCTAATGGAAAAATGCCAGTGCCCAAGGTGACCTCTACCTGCTTGGAACAGGCCAAGCCTTTTTCAGTCTTTGAAGGAGCAGCCAGAAGGGATACCCATGTCTTCCCAGTGTAGGTAACAACCCATGGTTGCCTGTGATGTTAGCAAGAAAAGAACTCTCGTTGGGTGAAGCCGCTGGGATTTGGGGCTTGTTCCTATAATCGGTAGCATCTCCTGGCAAATACAATGGCCAGACACAGGTTTATAACTCAAGATTTTAGGAAAGTCACCATCACACGGAATCTCAGTTTACCCATTGTTTCAAAAGGAGTGAAGGACATCTAGCCTCTCGTGGATAGAGTGGAAAGCAATGGAGGCAGTCTATGAAAGGGATATGATGACCATTGTTTTAAGAATCCTTACTTTGCTAAGAAAGAATTGGTTGTGGTGTAGACGCAACATGGTTTCCTCCATAATGCTCCTGGTCAATCCATGTCAACATCAGACTCTATCTGCTGATTGTGTTATGTTAAAATTTAAAACCCCTTCTTTTTTCCTCTGCATTTGGTATTTCCACTTGCATGCCTAGAAAGCAGGAAAGCCATAAAAAGTTTAAATGAGCATTAAGGTGACCACTTTATATAATAGAATAACTTGATTTACTGAAAATAACCTCAACTGAGTTTTTTTTTCTTTTGGCTGCATAGATTAGTACTCAATAAAAACTCAATTTGATTTTTTTTGTCTAGATTACTTTTTTCCTGTGTCTCCAAACACTTGGTGCTTGGTTAAATGAAAGTAAAAGACAAGCTCACCACTCAATGGTTTTGCTCATCTCTACATATAAAGTTAAACATTCCAGATGGTCCATTTCTCAAAGAAGGTTTACATCTTCAAAATCATGCCACCGTTGCTGTCGTCCAGTGAAAATCTTCTTTGCTCTGTGTGTTTGTATACTAAACACCACTGGTGTGGTTTGTTCCTTTTTTTTCAAACCTGGCAAGTCCTAACAGAACCCAAGAGACACCTGCATGACTCAGGTCACCGAGAAACAGAAGGTTACTGGTATGACAACATGCAATACAGCTTTCCTCCAAATAAATTACCTTCTTTAAAGAATACATCTTTTCTCAGTCCTTACAATTCAAAGTAAACCAAAGGAAGCAGACGTCAATTCAGGAGAGTTATAGTTCTACAGAAAAAAAATAACACAAGTATCTACTAAGGTGAGAATCAAAAAGTAAAGGAAGGAAGAACTGGTTGTGTCAATTCTCCTACCCTGAGACTTTGACATCCAATAATTTTCAAACATGGGAGGCAATGGTATGGTATAGATCATTCAGACTGATGAAAATACAAATGGAGAGCTGAGTTATGACATCTGATCAATTACTGAGCATACAGACAATTTTCATTAACCACATGTTGTTTCTCTATTTCTGTCTACAGCTGTTGAAACCTCTCATCCATCCTCTTCACTTTGGAATGCAGTTACAGGCACAATGGCTTGCCTTCCTTGATCTTTCACAGAACTATCATGTTAAAACAAACACACCATTCTGTTTATATGAAATGTCCAGAATATACACATCCGTAGAGAGAGAAAGCAGATTAGTGGTTGCGAGGGGCCAAGGGAGGGAGAATGGGGTGTGACTGTTAATGAATATGGATGAGGTTTCCTTTGGGGTTGATGAAAATATTCTGGCGCTACATTATGGTGGCGGTTTCACACCATTGTGAATCTACTAAATGTCACTGAATTGCACACTTTCAAAGGTTAATTTTCTGTCATGTGAATTTTACTTCAAATTAAAAAAAAATGTGCTGATGTATCATAGGTTCTGAGGCAGCCAGTTCTGTGAAGGCCAGACTCAAAGCTCTAACACCAGGATGAAGATGGCAAGACCTGCACGTGTTGCAGCTCTCAGTTTACTGCGTCTGTCCCAGCACAGATCTGAAGTTTGGATAGACCCATGATTGCTGCAAGAGAAAAGGGATACTTCTTTGGTCCATTGGGAGTTGGGGAAAGTAGGAGCTGCTCTTAGTGACGCCAAGAAATGCCAGTCTCAGCATTGCATGGAGACCTGTGTCACAGAGCAATGCAGTTATAAGGTCCATAATGAAAGTGACACAGCAAGCTATGGGATCATGATTTGGGGTAGGCATTTAACCACCTGAAGGCGAGAACATTGTACAAAAGGCTTCCCTGGGAGGGTCATAAATTTAGTGAGCCTTGAAGGATGAGCTATCAGGGGAGAGAAATGGAGGAAAGTGGACATTTCAAAGACTCTGGTCAATATGAGAGGGCAACAAACCCCATGTGCAGGAATAGACAGTGCAGGCGGA
Source organism: Equus caballus (assembly GCF_041296265.1). Taxonomy (NCBI): domain Eukaryota; kingdom Metazoa; phylum Chordata; class Mammalia; order Perissodactyla; family Equidae; genus Equus; species Equus caballus. The sequence continues at coordinate 2,236,636 of NC_091715.1, read as the reverse complement.
GCAGTGGTGTAAAATGCTACCTCTTGCAGTGACAAGGTGATCAATAGTGCAAGACTAACGCGCAAAGACGTGAGTCCATTTTCATCCTCTCAGTAGGCACAGCCCTTTGAGTTGTGTGTGCATTTATCACCTGAATGAGCAGAAAGGAAAGTCTGCTAAGTTTTATGTTGCTGTACTGGTTGGGGGTTCTTCCTATTTTCAGAGCTCAGCATTTCAGACCCACACTCCCACCAAGCTCTGGCCAGTCTTGAAAAAGACAGATGCAGACAGGGCAGCGTGCAACTCATCACAGACACTGTGTGCAAGCACTGCTGTTGCTCCCTTTCCAAATGCAATTTGAAGTGTGACTTTGATTGACAGAGCCCTTTGGTTTAGTGGTCCTGGGTGTCCAGTGGCTCCTTCTTTGACATCCATTGCATTTGGTCGAGGCGCCTGAGCCATTTCCACTGAGATTTTGACATTTAATCTTGGAAGTGCTGCTGCAATCCAGGGCATCTCTTGCATAATGTTGTTCACTGGGGAAAGCCCTGGTCAGACAGACCTCTGCTATTTTAAGGTTCAGTGGAGGTCCCTCTGTTTCATCAAGCCTCTCTCTAGAGAGATGATCAATGTGACTAAGAGCTAAGTTCCAAAAGCAATCTTAAGGCAATGACCACAGGCTGCCGTTGGCTGCCAATTCAGATACAGTGTCTTCCTGCTTTGATAAAGGTGCCTCAGATTATTGCAGCAAATATATTTTTTGAACATAAAACAAGAAAAATTCTTCAGGGCCATCTGTTTAAAATGATTGAATGGATTTTATTTATAATGTTGGACGCTTGGGTGTCTAATTGAACATTCTCTTTTATTAGTTGGGTCTAGGCAAAAGTATAAATTGTCACGTGGAAGAGTGATGCACCTATTAAATTCGAAGACTCCTAATTGATTCCTAGGATTGGGTTGGATATGAAAACGTATTTTGCAATCAGAAGCCCTTGCTAATTTTGTCATAACGTGGGTTGAAATCCCAAATGACTTTTTGACACCAAGGCAACAGTCAAGGCTACTACATTGTTTTGAAAGAGACAATAATGTCTATGAATCCCATGATCAAATGTTAAATTGATGCTCATCCTGGAGGAGAGTAACCATCGAGTCATTCACTTTAGGTTTCTCATGAACCAAACTAAACTCTGCATTTATGCATAAACCTCTATGAAGGGACTAATTAAAAATTATAATGTCCATGATGACCAGGAGGAATGAATCCAACAAATTAGAAACTCAAGTTGGAAAGCCAATGGCAAAAGGGTATATCCTAATGTATTTGAATGACCTGTTCTTGAATATTTCATTTTTCCCATCATAAAGAACAAGCTTCTATTTAAAGCAGAGGTCACATAGATTCTCTATGATAGTGCATACTTCTTTATAAATGTGTGGAACATTGAAATATTTTACAATTGACATACCATTTAGCCATATAGTATTTTATCGTTTATATATTAGACAACTAAAATATGCCAGACACTGTGCTAGACACTGTGGATATGAAAACTTTTTTTAAATGCCTGTCTTCTGGCATTTACTGATCCTGTCTCTGATCACCTCCAGTTTTTCGTCCTTTTCTCTCTTTTTAAAATTAAGAATATGGGGAGACAAATTCCCTGTATGGATTTAGTGAAAGACGGGATAAGAAATGACGGCAACTCAATAAATAAACTGGCTATGATACGTCAAAGATACAATATGATATGATATGTCCTGCACATAGATGTCTATAGGAATTTTATTCAGAATTGCCAAAATTTGGAAGCAGCCAACATGTCCATCAGTAGGTGAATAGATAAAGGAACCATTGTCCATACAGACAATGGAATATTATTCAGCACTAAAAAGAAATGAGCTATCAAGCCATGAAAATACATGGAGGATCCTTAAATGCATATGACTAAGTTCAAGAAGCCAATCTGAGAAGGCTACATAGTATATAATTCCAAATCTATTACATTCTGGAAAAGGTAAAAACTATGGAGACAGTGAAAAGATCATTGGCCCCCGGGGGCAGGGGGATGAATTGGTGGAGCGAAGAGGATTTCTAGCGCAGAGAAAATACTTTGTATGATATTGTAATGATGAAACATGTCGTTATACATTTGTCCAAACCCATAGAACATACAACATCAAGAGTGAACCCTAACATAAACTCCAGACTTTGGGTAATTATGATGGCTCGATTTAGGTTCATCAATTATAATAAATGTACCGTCTGGTGGGGGATGTTGATAATAGAGGAGGCTGTGCGTGTGTGGGGACAGGGAGTACATGGAAAGTGTCTGTACCTTCCTTTCAATTTTGCTGTAAACCTAAAACTGCTCTAAAAAACTATAGTCAAAAAAACACACACACAAACAAGGAGGAAAGCTTTAATTTTAAAAAAATTTGGAATCTTACTTGGACAATAACAAAGAAAGAAGCCAGTGTAAGAACACAGGGCAGCGACCACTGTCAGATTTTTGCTGCTGCATCCCATATACACATAACAGAAGCAGTTCTTCAACCCATATTTGCTGATTGAAAAAGAACTCAGACCACCAACACCAGGGATTCCCACCCTCCCAAAGGGTGGATGATATGAGGGCCTTTGGCTAGACGTGTATATACTGATGGGCGATAAAAGTAAAGGAGGCTCTTTATTGCTTTTAAGGTTTTTTTTTTTAAGTTCACATATTGTAAAGTAGAGGGTTTATCTTGGTTTTTCTTGGTGTTGTCATCATTTCCAGGTGAAATGGTCTGGACATCTAGAGTATGAAAAGATAAAAGCTGAGGTTCCACACGCCTGGGCATTCTGGAGGGAAACCTCTTTGGCCCTTATCTCAGGGACCCCAAAGACAATTCTGGGTGTTTCTGGAACACCATTTGGATGACGGCTCATGGATCAGACTTCCAGGACCGCACTGTCTGAGAGCCCGGAGCCCAGGTCCTGCTCATCTCCATCTGCGGTAAGTGTCCCTGCTCTAAGGGCTCATCTCAGTAACAGAAGGCAGTGCAAAACTGGATAGGAAATAACTCAGGAGGACATCACAGATGTTTACAAAGAAAGGTGACAGCCATGCATATGACTGCATCTTTTTATAGGTTTTCCCGTATTAGGATTATATACGAGAAAAAAAAGAAAAGAAATTATATACGTATAGGAACAGGTCGATGATGCGCACTGCATTTGGAACTGTATCGACAACTGATTTCACAGCCTGGTATGATCTGGTGATCATTCTCCCAAAGAATTAAATTGCATTTTTAACCTGAAAGTGTTTAAATATTTTAAAACACAACTGAATTTGCAACCATATTAAAGAAGCACTTCTCTTGTGTTGTTAGATATAAATATCTATGTGTGTATATACATATATATAAAGTTAATGTGGAGCTATGTATATATATATATATCTCCAGATTAACCTCATGGAAAACCTCCTAAATCACCTGTGAAAATACTGAATTCACAGTGTCACAAACTCTGAAAGATCAATAGTACATTTATGCAACAGAAAAAAAATTTTGTATAGTTATTTAATGAGACAAAACAGAAGAATAAATAGCTTAAGTAAGAAGCGATTCATAAAATCCCTAGACTCTACTAACAATTTTGTTGCTATTTCTAATCAGTTTGATATATTTGGGACCGGGATTGTCCTTTTATTTTCTCTATAAAATTAGTATCCACAACATTACATTTTTGGGCAGCTTCCCAGTATAAAAAGCACTTTCACATACATTATGTAACCCAATCCAGACTATAATTTTGTAGCAATATTAAGTAGCTAATATTGCCTTCACCTCATGTGGGAAGAAATTGAGAAAAGTTGCAATAGATTGAAGATTCTGATAGCAACATGGAAATATCTTAAAATCGTATGTGTCTGGGGTTGGGGGGAAACAGGTCATAGATATAGAAAGTAAAAGGGTGGTTACCAGGGGCTGAGGGAAAGGACCAACAGTGAGTTGTTCAATCTGTATAGAATTTCAGTTCTGCAAGACGAAAAGGTTCTGGAGACCTGTTTCACAACAATGCAAATATACTTAACACTACTGAACCGTACATTTAAAAATTATTGGGGCCGTCCCAGTGACGCAGTGGTTAAGTTCGTATGCTCCGCTCCCACGGCCTGGGGCTCGAGGGTTCAAATCCTGGGTGCAGACTTACTCACCCCTCATAAAGCCATGCTGTGGCAACATCCCATATATGAAGCAGAGGAAAATTGGGACAGTTGTTAGCTCAGGGAGAATCTTCCTCAAGCAAACAGGAAGATTGGCAACAGATGTGAGCTCAGAGCCAATCACAAAAAAAAAAAAAAAATGATTAAGATGGCAAATTTTATCATTCTTTTGCAATTTATATCAATTAAAAATAAACATAAAATATTGGGGTATATTTTGGGGCAAAAGTTTTTAAAAATCCAATTTAAAAGGTAAGTTGAGCATGTTGAGGCTGGGTGAATAACAGTAATAAAGTCTGCATTTGCTATTTTTCTGTTCCCACTGCTAATCTACTATTCAGGTCAATTTTAATATTGCCAAAGAATAATTTATACCCTTTACACAATTAACACCCTTTTCAAAGTCAACAACATTAATAATAAAATCAATAATAATACAAGTCCAATTGTACACCATGATGCTTACTTAGCATTTGCCCATCCACAGAGAGACAGTCGAGAGCCATGTTTGTGGTCAGCATTACCCACAGAATGCCTCCTTCTTTATTTTTATGGAAGCCTTCTCTTTGTACAGGAGTACACAGCAGCCAATGATCTAACAGCAATGAGGTCTGGTTTTCCTGGAATATTTTCTGAATATTCTAATGGGACCTCCCCACTGTAGGCTCAGTTGAGTTACATCGGGTAAAGGCACCAACAGAGTAAGTGTCTGACGCACAGGTCCACTCTATGTCCAAATTGTCTGTAGTCCTCAGTGATTGGCTGAGTGCCCCCCAAATACAAGTGAAAACAGCCACAATTTTTGGTAATTTCAGATACAGGCCAAATTCATGACAAAATGCAGGATTTGCATGCATGGTGGCTCTCTCTCATTAAACACATTTGAAGTTTCAATCAATTTATGAGACTAACATCACAAATTAGTTATTCTAACACCAGAAGGAGATTCATAACCTTTGTAGAGGCAACTCAAATTCACAAGCTGAACTCAGCCTCGGAATAGAAACCCTCTGGCCTCAGGCAGAGGATCTTTTACTTGTGCTGTGAGTTTACAAAGTAGCAAAGAGGTTACCATGCTTTCCCCAATATGCTCACTGTTGACATCAGTGAAAGATGACTGTGTTCCGGGTGAGTTCAAATGATGTGCGTGCCATCTTCATGAGGTGATCTCTCTGGGGTCTTCAGGTTCCCCTTTTTGGGGACATCTTCTCTCATGACAGTGGGAGTCTCAGATATGCTAAGACCATCAGCACAGAGGGAAAAAGAGAGGGAAAGCAAAGCAAGAAGGTAGCCTCACAGTGGTATGGATCACAGACGGGTAAACCAGTTGTCATCCTAAGCTAGTCCAACCAGGTGGCCCATACTTACTCCAGGCAAGGGAAGCTTCACTGCCTAGAAGCTTGAACAGTGGGCTGGGCTCAGTAGCAAGGGATTCCAGAAGGGAGCGATATGAGGGAAGAATTTGGGTTATGCCACAATCCCAGAATGTGCAGCCAATGGCTAGATTGGAAGTCAAAAGAGCAGAACCCAACACTTGGAAAAGAGCAAGGCATGAGTCCAGCTGACAATGATTCCAGAAGCAAGCAGACTTACAAAGCAGACCAACTGATGTGACACAGAGTAGCTTCAAGGCTGGATACTGTCCTTGGAATGAGCTGACACAGATGCAGAGAATGTTGTCATTCTTGGTCTATCCAGGTACATGATTTGCCTGTAGCTTCCTCCTGGGTCTGAGGCCACAGGTGCAACCAGAATATGGAGCCTTGCAGGAGAAACGAAGCAGGTGCTGATATTGTCTTTGGGGGTGCTGCTCATTAGGTCATGGCTGGCTTGCCTCCAGCCTTTGGTAGAACCATTTCCAAACTTACGAGGTAATCTGGGATCACTATCTATTCATCTCATTTTTTTCTAAGCCAAGTTCAACCTACAGAACTCATAGTCTTATGAACTGCCAGCAATGTGAGGTGCATTTGGCAGCAGAAAAAGTACTGGCAAATTCATCAGTGTCAAAAGAGACCAATTGCTTCTGCTTGGTGCCAGATGTCAAGAGGATGTATTCCTGGAATTAGGGCTGAATCAGAAGCTTCCTCCAGCCTCACCACCCAGTGGCAGCCAAACTTGAACTTCAACTTCAGTCTTGGTGAGCAATGAGTTTACAAATGTTTCTCACAAGGAATCTTTACTAATCTTGACCATCTAACTCCTCAATGAATTCAGAAAAGCAATCAATAATAATAACATATTATAGTAGCTATTAAAGTGTCTAAAGCACATTCCTATAATTTATCTGCTTTTTACAGCCAAGAAAGCTGAAATTTGGTGATATGAAACGGCTTGCCATAAGGCAGAGAATGCAGGGATTCAGAGTCAGTTCCTACACTGGGTCTTCCTTGTAAACTGAGCTTATGTCTGTGTTGGGGCCCAGGGCAGGCCACACCAAAATATCGCACAATAGCATATTGATTATTTTGAATTAAAGTTACATAAGAAGCAGAAAGGAAATTCTGACCAGAGACCAGAGGGTCTCTGTTCCCCTGAGAGCAGGAAATCGATCTCCCCTGTGAAAGGCGCTCTCCCGGCATCCTCATCACCAGAGCTGGGGATTCCGGGCTGAGAAACCTGAATAAATGAACCTTGTAATTTACTACCTCAAGACTAGACTCTGGTTAAACTCCTCACTATTACATATCCCAAACCTAAGTTTCTCTGTCCTGTCAGCTCTTCACAAATTTCTCCTTCTTAGTGTAAGGCTATATATCCTGCCTGCTTTGTTCACTCTCCGAGCATCATTTCTCCATGATCTCCAATATGTACATATTAAACTGGATTTTTCTCCTGTTAATCTAGTCTCGTGTCAATTTTATTATTACTCCAGCCATAAGAACACTGGAAGGGAAGAAAGGGGATTTCCCCCACCCTGACAGCTGTTTCTGCAGATGGTAATTTTTATTTTCCTCAGGGAAATGTATGTAAGTTCAAAGAATATTGCCTCTTAAAACTCTGAAAGCTATGTCCTTTAGATATGAAACTGCTCCTTTATTCTTACTCAAAGCTTGAATGCCGCATATGTTTCTCAACATATTTCAAACCTTAATTAAAATATTCACTTTAATTGGTAAGTTGGGTATTTTTAAGAAAACAGAGGGAAGGGATTGCTATATGAAGTTAGAGAAATCTTTTTCCTACAGCAAATTATTCCCCTCGCCTCTCCCAGGGAAAGCAGTTATCCATTTACACATATGTTAATGGATACCTTTAAGAAAGGAACCACCGAATTGAATTTCACTTTGTACCGTAGAGACGAACACACCAGCCTTTCAGGGCATCAGTGGACTAATGGTTGTATTCTGATAACCTGCCAACGAAGACGGAATGCTCACAGGTGAACACCAACTCCTTTTAGATTGAAATAAACCGATTACCATTTATATTTGACGAGTTTGGAATAATTTGGGAACCATTAAAAAAAATCCTTGCCCTCAATTCACAAACGAAAATTTAAATTTGTTGAAAGATCAGTCTTGATTCAGATTGGAGCCGGAGAGCTACATGGCAGAAAACCCAAACACACTCGTGCAAATGAGGACAGGATTACAAAAGCTGCTAAAATATCATCACATCCCCACCACAGCCGCATCCCACCCCAGGACGCTGCCTGAAAAACTCCCATTTATAGTTTCATTTTCCAATCTCCTGGCTGAGATGGAAATGATTTCCCACTGCAAATTGCCTGCTGGAGCAAAAATGAATGTTTTTTCAGGCAAACTCGCTAACATCCCCACCTGAAGACTTGCTTTTAAAAGGTTATATTTTTCCTTTTCGCTTTAAAGATTAAAATATCCAGTTGAGCACAGAGTGGGTTTGAATTATGCAGTGGTGGGGAATGTGGAAATAAGTTCAGTGTAAACAATCTCTTAGATTTCAGACATTTTGCTGCCTTTTGGGGGATAAGGCTGACTTTTTTCTTCACATTACAGATCAAGGAAGCATTCCTTTCTGCGTTCTGATTAGATTAAGACTTGTGCACAGATTACAGTTTAATTCTAATGAATGCTGACAGAAATGGAGAACTACTTAGGAATGTGACTCCCAAGTCTTAATTATCAGTTCATTAGCATGTTTTCCTTTTTTTTTTTTTTAGATTTCATTGGCTTTTGGCACATTCCAAAAGTTCTACAATTTAAAGAACACACAATAATTTTCTCCTAAAATTCACCTAAGCCCTAATGACATTTTTGTCCAAAATGTGTCTTTATGTCTAAAATTCCCTGTTTTATAAGTCATATTGGATTAGAGTCAACCCTAATGACATCAGCTTAACTTGATTATATCTGTAAATACTTTATTTCCAAATAAAGTTGCATTCATAAGTACTGGGGGCTTAGGACATCAACATATCTTTTTAGGGAGGACACAATTCAACCTACAACACCACCCCAATATTAGCATCTCTTGTAACACTCTTCCCATTTAAAAAATATATATTCATCCATTTGGGATTGGACAAACTTAGATATAATAATTTTATACATAAAATCTTAAAAATATCCATCAGCATGGTTACATGTTGAAAAAAACACCTGTTTAAACAAATGCTTATATAGTAGTTGGTACAGCGTACAAATGCAAATAACATTTTAAAATTAAAATGATAAAATCAGGAACAGGAACAGTGAACCCCACCCTCACCAGAGTGGTTGCCTTCAGGTACAAAGTGGATCAAAGATAGGGGCTGAGGGCAAAGGAATATGCAACAGTGTTTACAAAGTCTTAAAATTAACAGCAACAACAAAACAACACAAAAAATGTAAAGAGCCTAAACCTACTAACACTTGTTCATTCTGGATTGTAGGCTCATATGTGTTTGTTTTATGGGTTTGCATTTTGGGTAACTTTGAGATTCACCTAATGAAAGCAATAAACATGGTAAAATTGAGTGACAAAATGATGAATAAGATCATAATAGGAAATGCTAAATGAACTGACAATTTATCCAATTTGTGTTTCGGATTCCTTGCCAGAACTTAGGAATGCTTCCTAATTAAATTCTAATGGAATCACATGGACTTGTGTAACCTTAAATGTAATGTGTATTCGAAACCCATCCTGCCTGTTTTCATTGCTGCCATCTCCTCTCATCCCTTGCCTTCCATTTCTGGTAATAGCCATGGTTTTGGAGAAGTCTGATTTATATCTTGTATATCTTTCAAACTTTAGATGTAGCTATAACTCACGTGTATGAAAGAGTGGGGCCGTGGTTTATGTTCTTAGAGACAGTATAAATCTTTAGCATGGCCTCCTCTCCTGCTATTTAAGACTTTATATTTTAAGCATCCGTTTAAACTAAAACCAGAAGGAGAAATTGTAACTTTAAGAAAGTAAGCCTCTGTTGGTAGAAGAACCTTGCTAAATTTAGTAGTGTTTTTAAACTTCAGCCACTTTATAGAATTAGAATTTGATGGAGTGCCTGTTCACCAAACTCAATTCAAATTATTTCTCCCTCTCTTCTCTTCCCCCTCATGATAGCAAAGGCACAAAGTTCTAAGATCTTTTGAGAGAGTCGTCTCCATGCTCCCATGGAGCATCTCTTTAGGAAGTTGGCAAGCATCTCCTTTAAATGCATTTAATATAATACCTTTTCCAGAGAGAGTTAAGACAGCAGTGCCTTTGATGGCTTGTGTGGCAAAACCGACTCTACCCAGCCGTGGACTGGAGCCAAGAGAACCTCGGAGACAAATGACTCCTTTAGAGCCCAGTTTTACACAGGCTGTCTTGGCTGAAAAGCAATGTGCTATAAAATTGGAAGGCTAGGGATCCCCACTTCCCAACAGGGCATGGTAATCGTCTCTCTCTCTTGAGTGTTCAGAGCAACTTGGATCATTAAATAGAAAAGTCAGAAAAGAATCACCTGCAGCTTGAAAGTTGTGACCTACACAAACAATATTATTTCTAATACATTTCCTTGACCATTCAGGTTTTCATTACTTCTCCTCTTTATGGTGTTCATGCCTTTGCACTGCTGGATGCTGATTCCGGAAGTGCACCAGTCTCCTCTCCTTCCACAAGAGACAGCATGGCAGTCGAAGTGTGCATCATGGACCTAGATACTTAATGTTGGATAAGGAAACTATTCTGCACCCACCTCACCTCTGAGTGATTCTATCTCAGCTTCTTCCTACAAAACATCATGAAATGATATGCACAAACACTTGGAGCAAGGATTCAATGGGGTATCAACAAAAACGCACAGATCGTCAATATTTCTATTCAAACCAACTATTGATTTAAAAATAATTAATACCATCAAATGGTATTAAATTCCAAAGTTCAAAGTAATATTCAGTACTCCTCCCAAAATTTCTAGCATCATGTATTTCCATCTCAGAACATTGTGGAAATGTATAAGCAAGACTACGTTGTACTTTCCACATACATCTTATTTTTACACCCATGTTAATAGACTCTACACATCATCATGCATGTTGCTTTTGCCACACACCAAAGCACCTTGGAGATGTTTCCATACCAGCACATAAAGCAGCGTCGCATTGTCTTCCTGTGGCTGGATAGTGCAATAACCACTTGATGGAAGAGATAAGACTGTTATTTTGACTGGATTGCAAAGTGCTCTTGAGTTCTCCTAAGTCCAATTCTCTGTTGCAAATTTTTCTTAAATAATCCTCAGACGCTATTAACCCAATGGGTTCAACACATAAGGCTCTGCTGACATTCTCCATTTCACTTAAGATCAAGGTCATCTAGATTCCAATGTAGAGACTTTGGCACCATTTGTGATTTCCCAAAATTGGCTCGGTTTTCATGCCACATTTACCAAGACGTGTGGCTTGTGCCCTTCCCCTTTGTTATGCTCTGAATTGTGCCTCCCTCCAAAAACATACATTGAGGTCCTGACCCTCAGTACTTCAGAATGTGACCTTATTTGTGCATAGGGTCTTTGCAGATGTAATTAGTTAAAATGAAGTCCTACTGGAGTAGGGTGGGCCCCTAATCCAAGATGGCAGGTGTCCTTATAGGAAGAGGAGGTTGGGCCATAGACACACAGGGAAGGAGGCTAAATGAAGACAGAGGCAGAGATTGGAGTGATGATGCCACAAGCCAAGGCACATCTAGGGCTACCAGAGCTGGAAGAGGAAAGAAAGAGTCATTTGCCTACAGTTTCAGAGGGAACATGGCCCTGCGGATGCCTTGATTTCAGACTCTGGTCTCTAGAACTGTAAGAGAATACACTTCTGTTATTTGAAGCCACGTGGTTTACGGTACTTTGTTAAGGCAGCGGTAGGAAGTTAATACCCCATTAAAGCGCCCTTTAATCTGCCCCTTCCTCTCCATCTTGCAAGCAGGGCCGAATTCAGAGCTTTACGACTTCTCTCCAAGGCTACTGCACAATTTCCTTCCAGGCACCAGTTCATGCCACCAAAATTATGCTCCTAAAATATACATACTTTTTTTTTTCTGCTTGAATCATTCATGTAACTCTATGCTTACTTGTAGGATTAGATTCTAGTGTCTTATCTATTCATGCATTGATTGACTGATTGATTGATTCAGAAAGCATTCACTGAGTACTTGCTGGGTGCCAGGAATTGCATCTGAGAACCTGCCCCTCAAGTTACGTTCCTCTCCCATCTCAGGATATTTCCCTCAATCTCACTTAAGAATAGAAAGTCTGACTTTCCCCACAAATCCACTACTTTGTTGATGCTGCTTCCTTTGTCTGAAACCCTTGATATTCTCAATCTCCAAAATGCGGGTTAAGTTGTGTCTCCTCTGTGAAGACTTCTTTTATTCCTCAGGAACCAAGAAAATGCACTGCTGTTTGTTCCTTCACTCCTCAAAGCTCCTGGGAGGGAGTTGTATGGCATTTTAGAAATTGTTTTTTTAAAAATGAGTGATGAAGAAACTTAGACACAATTACAGAGTCAGAGAACAGTGACACAAGAGTATTTTTACCTGTGGTTTATACTTCTAAATCTCTTTATGCAATACAGTCCACACACCTGGACGGGAGAGGTTCCTAAGCTGGGGCCCATGCCTTCGAGGGTCTCCTGAATCACAAACACAAGTCAGCAAATAAATCTATGGGGTTAATACGGGACACATGGGCACGTCTGTCCCATGGGATCTAGGGCTCCCATCTAGCTGAGTGTAACTGAAGCCCTAAATGTCTGTTCTCATGACTGACACCTTTCTCATCCCCGAAAACCTCCCCAAGTATTGACGTATATATTCCTGAAGACAAAGGTGGCTTGTCCCAGTGCCCGGAAGGCCTATGTGTTATAGCCTTGCTGTTTATGAGATGGACGCTGCTTGAGCTGTGGAAGAGTTTGAGCTGCAGAAGAGCTGAGGTGAGAGAAAAATGTATTAACTTCTCAAACCCTTACTCTCAGAGGGAATGCAGAATAAGAGTCTGCGAGCTATGGCGAAGAATGGCTTTTACACGTATAGGGGGTTATGCTGTAAATGCTTGTATAAGTACCTACATAATGTCCTGGCTTTTACCTCCTAGACCGTGAAGCCTGTAATATTTACTCTTAGGCTCTTTACAGAAAAACCTTGCCAACCCTTGATGCAGAAGATTGTGGAATAAAAAAATATCATTTCCCAGCACTGCCAAGCATGCATTTACTCTCTTCTTTTCATTTTCCAAATTGTGGCTCCAGATGTCATTGCAAATTAGCATGGTGTTCACAAAAGCTTCACATAGCCGCTGAGAAACATGTTACAGTATTAAACAAGATTTTTAAAAGTCACATAATATAAATAGTTGTATACGTGCATATATATATGTATATGATTTTAAAATATTGCTTAATATACTACATATAGTATATATTTAATATATATTATATATCCCTAAATAGTGTGTTATATATTATATATTATAATCTATGTGTAGTGTACATAAATACATAATGTACATATTTAATATACTATATATATATGTAGTTCTATATATTACATTGGAATTTTGATTATCATTCCTATTTTAGCCACCAGGTGAATGTGAAATGGTAGATTAAACTGTATTTTTAAAACATAAATTAAAAGTTCCAAATTTACTTAAATAATTTAATAAGATTTAATATCTATCAACTAGAATTTGTTATATCTTTTACTTTTCATAGATTTTTATGTATTTTGAAAAAACGAACTTTGAAAATATTAAGCATTTCTTAGTAATGTGATATTTGCTAGGTATTTTAATATTATGAACTTTCATACAATTACATTTATTTTTTTAAACCTTTAGAAGAGGGCCAAATCCAGCCCATGGCCTGTTTTTGTTTTTTTTTTTAAATAAAATGTAATTGGAGTATAGCCATACTCATTCTTTCCACACTGTCTATGGCTGTTTTCACAAGACAATACCAATTGCTTATTGTTCTTAATAGTAAAAAATTCACAAGACTTTTTGGAGACATCGATATGAACATTTACAATGGGCAGAGAACAGCATTAAGTTGATTTTTTTAATTCATATAATGTGTCGGTGACTTACAAAATACCCCACCCGAAAGCATCACCGCCCTGTCAGTCATCTCAAGTATCAATCAAGAGTCAAGTGACCTGACTCCTGATCAGATCCTGTTCATCTGCATTGAGTCATGGATGACTCATAGGAGTGGGTCCTCGCCCCTGCTCCTGAATTAGGAGCTGGGAGAAACCAACTTTGGAACTGGCCACCTGTCCAGATGTGTGAAGCAAAAGAGAAATTTCACCAACTAAAAAGCTAATGAAAACACTATCTGATTATTACTTAAATACAATTTTGAGGGTTTTTTTCTTTTACTGTTTTTTTTTGAGGAAGATTAGCCCTGAGCTAACTACTGCCAATCCTCCTCTTTTTGCTGAGGAAGACTGGCCCTGAGCTAACGTCCATGCCCATCTTCCTCTACTTTATACATGGCCGCCTACCACAGCATGGCTTTTGCCAAGTGTGCCAAGTCCGCACCTGGGATCCGAACCGGTGAACCCCGGGGCCGCCAAAGCAGAACATGCAAACTTAACTGCTGGGCCACCGGGCTGACCCCAATTTTGCATTCTAAAAAACTAAAGTTTTTCTTTTTGTTAAAAATATAAATTTCTCTGGAACTAGATAGTGGTGACAGTTGCACAGCATTGTGAATGTACTTAATGCCACTAAATTGTACACTCTCAAATGAGTATTTTACCACATTAATAAATAAAGTAAATAATACTTTAATTATTAAATTAATTATATATAAAAAGCACTAACATTTTATAAGATCTAGAATATTTTATAAAATATGCAATATTTTAATTAATAGAATTGCTATAAAATTAATAAAACTAAATACTATTAAGATTAAATTAAATATTAAGATTAAATGATTGATATCATTAAATAGTTAAATAATTGATATTAAATAAAATTTACATTGATTGGAATATTACTGACTGTGTTAATTAATTGATTTATGTGTTTCTGCCTTCTTTCTGCCTTTTGGATTTCTGACTTGGTCACCCAGTACCATCCAAACAGAAACCATGAATGTAGTCAAGCTAAGAAAAAGCAGAGTTCCTAACTCTCTACAGAGCTCTAAAGGACCAAGTAAATATTTCTCAACTAATAAAAACGTCCCCTCAAGTGACAATTTGGTATGTTTTTGTAGAAAATAAACAGGACTTAATGGAGAGCCCTCAGCCTGGCTTTGCAGGCTTAATTCCACACTCATTGTGTTTAGAGCACCATGCCTGTCTCTGTCTGGGGTCCCTGCACAGAGCTGGTTATGATTTCTAGGAAACACACTCCGCAACACGTGTTTGCTGGCCCTCCTCCTGAATCTACCTCCAAAACCACCAGAGAGATTTTAACAGGAGAAAACATGCATCAGGGCTTGGATCTAAAAAGCTACCCACTGCATGGCAGATATTTGGGGCAATTTCCTAATCTATGAAGAAGCCAGATGGAAACAACTCAAGGATGTCCATGGTGCCTCCTCCTTGGAAAGTGGCTTTCTGTTGTAAGAGGAACAGAGAGAAGATTCTGAAACTTATTTAAAAAAACAGTAACCAGTGGTGTTTCTGGGCATGTGCATTATGTGCCTTATCTCATTTAATTCTCTCCAAGGTCCTGCCATTAGTGTCTCCATTGTTACGGGGAGAATCTGAGAACTATTGGAGAATGTGATTGCTCAAAGTTGCTCAGCTGTTGAGGGACAGAGCTGAAGTGGGGAATCCTAGCCTGTCTTATGCCTTTCTGAGAACTTATTTGTGAAGCCAGACTGCTGGTGAGGGAGGGGTGGAGAATTGGTGGTAGAAATATATACTAGAAATATCTCTTACCAATTTGCAGAGAAGGCATATGGAGGAAGCTTATCTAAAGATCCCAGGTGAACTCACACCTCCAGTGGATGCAGAAGTGGGACACCTGAGCCCACATAGTAAGGATCTTCCCCCTTAGGACAGATGACCATTCTTAAAATAGCGTCCAGATGACCACTCTTAAAATAGTGGCATGATGTCACAAAAGGCTGTTGAACATGTGATGTACAAATAGGATCTCTCAGTGTAGTTTGCCTTTTCACATTCATAACAGGTTATTTTGAAAGTAAAATTTAAAAAATTGTAATGAAGTCCTATGTATCATTTTTTTTCTTTTATAGGTCATGCTTTGGTGTCATATCTAAGAAATCTTTGCCTAAATGAAGGTCACAAAGGTTTTCTGTTTGCTTACAGAAGTGGTGTAATTTGGGACTTTACAGGTAGACCTTGTGATCCATTTTAAGTTAGTTCTCCTATATGGTCATAGTTCATTTTTGGTTTTTTGCATGTAGATGTCTAACTGTTCCAGCGTCATTTGTCATGAAGAGTGAGGGAGAGAAAGGAGTCAAGAATGAGCCCTTGAGTTTTGACTTGTGAAACTAGAGAGCAAGTGGCATCTGTCAATAAAGCATGAAATTATGAAGAATCCCAGGTTAAGGACTTGATGTAGCCAGATAGCCTTGAGAAATCTAAATGGAAATGGGCTAGATTGTCAGCCACTGGTGACTGGACTTTAGAGGAGAAGTTGGAGTTGTATTTATAAATATTGAGTCATTGGTGTGAATGAAAGAAGAGAAGATATCCTAGAATAGATGAGCCGCAAGGATTTATGATATGAAGTAGGCAGTAGAGTGGGAGAAATCTGCAAAGAAAGTGACTAGAACGCTTGGAGGAAGTGAGGAGATGGCTTTTTGTAGGAGATCCGAGAGAAATATTCATTCCAAGAACAAAATAGTCATCCACAGATTTGGTGCTGCTGAAAGACCAAGTAAGAAGCTGCTTGACAAACAACCACGCGTTTTCACAATTTTGAGGTCATTTTTGACTTCATTAGTTGTAAGCTTAGTAAGTTGGTCATGTGCCAAAGCCACCTCTGTTTCTAGGAAGCTAGTTAAAAATGCATAAAAATATAATATATTATAAGGACGATTTATGCAAAAAAACAAAATCCAAACTAAATTCCAAGTAGCAAGAAGCCCAAGGAAAATGCATCCAGCCCTTTCAAAAAGATAATGTGTTTGTGTTTTAGGTTAAATTAAAATGATTATGATATGTTTATCAATTTTTAATGATTTCCTGTCCTTTAACTTAACTACCTTTCTCAACTAGCTGATTGATTTCAGAGTCTAGAGCATCTCCCTATAACATCACTTACCACCACCCAGATAAACAACATGCCCCACACGTGCCTCGCCGTTTCCTCGTGCTTTTCTCTCAATACCACCCTGTGCTTCTTTCCCTTCTGGAGGTGAAGCTGTGGCTCTTTCTGGAGGACACTACAGCCTCTTCACATGACCCCTTGTTCTACAGGGACTACATGGACGGGATGGGATATGTGCCCTTCTCATCACTCCTGCTCCCTCCCTACCCCATCGAATCATATGAGCCCCCCATTTCTACAGTCAGCTACCCACTCTCTGGAGGTTCTACTTCACTCCTTCATGCTGTCAGCACTGGATTTATTGCCATTTTCTCTAGCGCAGTGCATGTTCTCATTCCTACAGAAAGGCGGGGCAGGGCTTCAATATCCATGTAAATGATTTTCAAAAACTCTGGCCCCAGGACTCCCTGATTCTTCTCCAAATTAAATTGTGACCCCATTACTTGACCAAGACTTCTTTTGTTCCTTCACCAATGACTTCTACATTGCCAAGTACGTTCTCCCTTATGAATCCTTAATTGTCCCAATCATAGCTAAATATGGTGTTCGGTTTGTGCCCAATTTGACTTAAAGGCTTCCTTTATATGTTGCTATGTCTGCCTGAAATTACATTGACTCTAGGATGGGAATGTTGAGCCAGTTTGGAATCTAAAGTCCTGCCGTGTAGCTCTCAGATTCCTGGGAGAGGAAGCATTGCCTGAGTCTCAATGATTTCTCTCTCAGGTAGCAATTGATCAGCATGTTGATTATCATTCCTCTAAAATGATTCTTGGATCAAATGCGATGGAAACTACTGGAAGAATGGTGGAGAAAAAAGAACATTCCTCCTCATTCTGTGGATTTAATTCAAATCCTCTGACCTTCTCTACAGAGGGCAGGAAAATGAAAGGCTTGAGCAAATTTTACAATCTAAATATGCAGACATCCTCTTTTAAAATATTGTAAGTTTGTTACAGAGGACACATGCCTTTCTGCAGAACTTAATTATAAATGAAAACTTGAGATGCTTAAAGGTATCGTTATATATTCTACATTTGCAAAGATAAAGGAATCTCATGTCATTAATAATTTTATATCACCATATAAGATAGACCACCAGTCAAAAGTTTCCAAAATAACAACTATCTAATGATACTGAAACACCTCACTTCTGTATCAGGGGAAGATAATCTTTTCCCTGTAGCATAATAATCAGCTGTCCTCTGAGGCTCTGTAAGTCTTGGCTCTGCTGCAAGCACATTGCTGCACTATTAAGCAAAACTCTTAATAGTAACTGGTCACAAATGTTGCTTTATTTCATATAAAATAAATAAGAAGAATATTATTTTATATAAGCACATGTTTACATTAATTCACAAATATATAAATGTGGCCAATACCTTTTATTATAATGGCCTATTTATTTAACTAAATATTTAATATTTATTTACTTATTTATTTACGGAATGCCTTGCATTTTTCTTTGGTTCCCATTCTCATCTTCTTTATTCTCTGTAACCTCCCTCATCAGTTAAACTGTGTTTAATCCTGATGTGTAGCATTCCATGTTTTCAGACGCTTACATATATATTCAAATATATGTTCACACACATATATATACCTACATATATATGTATATATTCACAAATGTACATATATGGGACTATCTATATCTATATGTTTGTGTATATATACACTCATATATTCAAATAAGCATATACTTATATACACACAGAGATGCACACATGTATTTACACACATTTGCATTATACATATGTAACCTTATAACAATATACATATATGGGAATTGTCATTCCTTTATAAAATCAGGATCAGATATGCAATGTTTTCTTTTTCTTTTTTGGCTGTTGCTTGCTCCATACCTTAACACATATGGAAATCCTTCCAAGTCACCTGACAAAGCTCTAATACACTCTGGTTAATGTTGCATCATATTCCATTGAGTAGCTAGACCGCCATTCATTCAACCCTTCCTTTACTAATTATGATCACTCATTCTCAGTATTTGCCACACACCACACCACAACATCACTGATTTTCTTCACACATATTTTCTTGCCATTTGGGTTTGAATTCCTATGAATTTCTTATTTAGGCTTCTTATCATTTCACTTTGTCATTCCATTTCGTGTACTCGGTAAGAGCTCTGTGTATGTCAGAGATGCTCAGTCTGTTCCCCCCAAAGCTACCATTATGCTCACGTGCTCTTTTGCTGCACGTTGTTATAGTGAGCACATCCATCTCTTGTTTCGGAACTACTTCTTTAAAAAATAATAATAAAAATTCAATTTTGGATGTCCCTGTCCCTAAATTAGCTATGATTTTTTTCTTTAACGTCTTTAATGTTTTAAATCTGTCTTAATTCTTACCTGCAAGTTAAGTATGCATATGGCGCAAAATGAAGGTACAATTCAATTTTCTTGCAAAGTCAGTTGTGCAGCCCCGTGTGCTAAATAACGCAGTTTCACCTCACCGCACTGACCTGCACACGGCGTCGTAGGTTCCATTCTGACGTGTTTTAGAATCTAGTTTTTAACTTCCTTTTTTCACTTTTATTGATCTCTTTGTCCGTCCCTACATGAATACCGTATTGGCGTTAGCACAGTGACTGCATAGTACACATTGATATGGGATAAGGAAAGTTTATCCAAGTCCAATCAAAGAAGAAAAACAAAGGAGTGAAAGGCCCGAGTAGATAAGTTGGAATAGGCAACAACAATGAAGTAGACAGCACATAAGTTTCCAATTTTCCAGAATTCCTTTGCCAGGGAACAAAGTTGACCGCATGTCTTTGGGGACGGAGGAGCATCAGACCATCTGTAAGATGTAGTGAAAAAGTAGACGTTGCACTTCTTCAGTTTACTTACAATTGAAAGAAAAAATGATCTCTAATCCTACTTCCTACACGCATGGACAGTAATAAATGTACGCAGAGAGGCAAACAAGGTAATTGAGACAAAGAAAATTTTCGTTTCACATTGATATTCACTGACTCCTTTAAAAGGAATCCATAGTCCTTCCCATCCATAGTGATAGAAATTGATAAACCTGGCCCCTTCTTCCATTTTTCAATCCCCACATCTTATTATGAAAATAAGCAGTGGGGAAGTTTATCTAATCAGAATGGAAGATGCCTAGAAGGAAATACAGTGCACGGGCTCTCTAAATCACACATCCTATGGAAGCGCAATCTGCGGGCAACACACAGACCTGGAGGGCGAACCAGCAGATGAAGATCTCAAGTTGCCATAAAGAAAAATCCAAGTTACACATATTTTGCTTGTGTACGTTAGAAAGTTAACCATACTTTTAAATTCATTGAGTTACCTCATCTCTTTCAATACTTTTATTTAATATATTTTAAAACCTGCAATAATTGTGTGTTATCTCCAAGAAATATATTTTGGTCAATAGAATATCGACTTGGCTATTTTGTTCCTATCCCTGCTTCCAAATGAAAGTGCCCATGTAATTAGTTCATTAATAAAATCCTCACCAAAACATTGCCGAGCAGAGCAATAGCCAGAGTCAGTTTGTAGCCATTAGTTGTGGAGGAATTGCTGAGTAATCCAAACTCCATAGCTGCACGAATCTCTTTGAAAATGACTTAAAGGTACAATTATTTAATCTTAGCAATTTGATAAGTAATTTCTACAATCTCATGTTAAATGATAACCACATAATAATAGAAGAAAGTAGATTTTCATAGGGAATGACCATGTATATTTACAACATACATATAAAGCAGGAAATCAGTGTGAATTCCTACAATGTGAATGTTGACCATCTGAGTTTTCAAGGTAGACTTTCCCTACAGAATCATGCCTGATAGGGTAAAGGTATAAGGAAAATAATAATTTATAAGAATCTGACTGCAGATGTTTGCTGTTCTAATGGCAAGAATATATGCTATAGAACAACTAAACTGATTAAATCTAGGAAAAGTCTTCTGCAGAACTTTTGGGCTATTCCCGTGGAAACAAAGTCTGGGATTGGTGTTCTACTATATCTTCCACGTCTCTGAAACCAAAAGGTGAGAATCCAAGAGCTATTGTTCTGATTTCTAGCTGTTAGGGCCTCTAAAGCTTCTATAAGGCAAGGGAGCTGATCTGAGTGATTATGATGCTCTGGCTTCCCAGAGGTGCCCTGGATTGCAGTCCTGTTCAGTGTCTCCATGGAAGGGATGTTGGTGTGATGCCACTAAGAGGAAGCAGATTGGAGGCCAGCCCCAGTGGCCTAGTGGTTGAGTTGGGCGTCCTCCACTTCAGCAGCCTGGGTTCAGTTCCTGGGTGCAGACCTACACCAGTTGTCTGTCAGCGGCCATGCTGTGGCAGCAGTTCGCATACAAAAACAGGAAGACTGGCAACAGATGTTAGCTCAGGAAGAATCTTTCTCAGCGAAAAGAAAAGAAAGAAAGGAAATTAGAGAGCCCAGCCCACAGAGAGAAATTAACTTGAGAGAAACCATGGCTTCAGGAAGGCACTGGACTCAGAACATTGTTTTGTAAATGTCTAAGCTTGTCGTTTATATTGATTCACGTATTTAGTGCATTTCCTGCAATCACCATGTATGGGAGATTTAGTCATGAGGAGGAAAATAGGCTTTTTGTTGCTGCAATATGAATCAAGTCAGCGATTCCTGAAAATGTCCATGGGTGGCATATTACAGCGAGGTTTTACCAAATCCTGCTCAAGTCATTCCATTGACAGCGTTGCAAGCCAAACCTTCAGGCGGGTGGAAACTCAGAAT